>NC_083369.1:134701761-135951761 GCF_030254825.1 Meriones unguiculatus | reverse complement strand
CTATATCAGCCACATATGGCTTTATTTTTCCTATTTGACATTCTGGCCCTATACATTTAAGCCATTTTACACTTTATTTTATCTGGGATAAAGTTCCAGCCCCTTGAAATAGAATATCTACCTCCTGAAGGGGCCAATCTGGAGGCCAAGATTTTGATGATATTATTGTTGAATCTACTTCAGTGTCTACAGTTTCTTCAATTCCAATATTATTTATAAATACCTTTCGTTTAAGCCTCTGGTCATCTATAGAAGTTTGCCAAAATACTTGTTTTCTGGTCTCTTTTGGGTTTTTGTTTTATCTGTTGAAGTTGCTCTGACTTTGATATCTGGGTTTTTTATATCTATCTTCAGAACTTAATTGTTTAATTGTTCGGTGGGTGAGTGTCTCTGCTGCTGATCTGAGAAGGCTGATCTGAATTTGATAGTGGGGCTTGAGAGATGCCCCAATGGGCCTCTTGTTTCTTGTTGATCTACATTCATTTGTCCAATGCTGACCTTTGCCATATCTTTTGCATATTCCTGAAGTCTCAGGACTTCTTCCATGAACAGCCCCAGATCCCTTCTAAGGAGCCTCACCTGTGGAGAGGGTCAGAGAACAACTTACAAAGTTCATTTAGTGGAGGCTAGACATGGGGAAACCTCAGAGAAATCTCATCTCACTGGAGAGAAGGAACATGCCTGAAGAGCTGGTAAGTTGGTCGGGTGCCTCACATTAGTGAAATGTATGACTAAACCATCAACTCTGTAATCAAAGTTAGCTTGGTTCTGCTTACAATTCCTTTTGAAATGACCCTGCTTACCACAAGTAAGGCATTTGAGCATTTGGATTTTCTGAAAACGTTTTGAAATTACTTTTCTTATTAAACATTATATCATATTTTGTGGCATATAGACTTTTGAAGTAAGTCCTAATGATTGTTTGGATTTCCTCAGTGTCTGTAGTTATGTCCCCCTTTTCATTTCTGATTTTATTGATTTTGATGGTTTCTCTTTGCCTTTTAGTTAGTTTAGCTAAGGGTTTGTCAATCTTGTTGATTTTCTCAAAGAACCAGCTCTTGGTTTCATTGATTCTTTGAATTGCTTCATTTGTTTCTAATTTATTGATTTCAGCCCTGAGTTTGATTATTTCCAGCCATCTACTCCTTTTTGGTGTGTCTGCTTCTTTTTTTTTCCCCCCTAGGGTTTTTAAGTGAGCCATTAAGTTGCTTGAATGAGCTTTCTCGAATTTCTTCTTGAAGGCACTTAGTGCTATGAACTTTCCTCTTAGCACTGCTTTCATTGTGTCCCATAAGTTTGGGTATATTGTGTTTTCATTTTCATTGAATTCTAGGAAGACTTTAATTTCTTTCTTTCTTTCTTTCCTGACCCAACTGTCATTTAGTAGCAAGTTGTTCAGTTTCCATACGTGTGTAGGCTTTTTGAAATGGACAATTTTCTTGATTGATTTGACTTACCAAAGCTGAATCAAGACCAGATAAATCAATTAAATAGTCCTATATCCCCTAAGGAAATAAAAGCGGTAATCAAAAGTCTCCAATCCAAAAAAAATCCCAGGAACAGATGGTTTCAGTGCAGAATTCTACCAGCCCTTCAAAACAGAGCTAATTCCAGTATTCTTCAAATGATTCCACAAAACAGAAACAGAAGGAACACTACCAAATTCATTCTGTGAAGCCACAGTCACCTTGGTACCTAAATCTCACAAAGACCCAACAAAGAAAGAGAATTTCAGGACAATCTCCTTTATGAACATTGATGCAAAAATACTCAACAAAACACTTGCAAACCAAATACAAGAACACATCAAAGATATCATCTACTATGACCAAGTAGGCTTCATCTCAGGTATGCAGGGGTGGTTCAATATATGGAAATCCATCATTGTGATCCACCATATTAACAAACTAAAAGAAAAAAAAAACACATGGTAATATCCTTAGATGCTGAAAAAGCATTTGACAAAATCCAACGTCCATTCAAGTTTAAAGTATTGGAGAGATCAAGGATACAAGGCACATATCTAAACATAGTAAAGGTGATATACAGCAAGCCTATAGCCAACATCAAACTGAACGGAGAGAAACTTAAAGGAATCCCACTGAAATCAGGGACAAGACAAGGCTGCCCACTCTCTCCATATCTATTAAATATAGTTCTGGAAGTCCTTGCTAGAGCAATAAGACAGTTGAAGGAGAGCAAGCAGATAGAAATCGGAAAGGAAGAAGTCAAAGAATCACTATTTGCAGATGATATGATAGTATACTTGAGTGACCCACAAAATTGTACCAGGGAACTCCTACAGCTGATAAACACCTTCAGCAAAGTGCCTGGACACAAAATTAACTCAAAAAAAATTAATAGCTCTCCTGTATACAGAAGACAAATGGGTTGAGAAAGAAATTAGGGAAATAACACCCTTCACAATAGCCACAAAAGACATAAAGTACCTTGGTGTGACCTTAACCAAGAAGGTCAAAGACTTGTATGAAAAAAACTCCAAGTCTCTGAAGAAAGAATTAGAAGAAGATATGAGAAGATGGAAAGTTCTCCCGTGTTCATGGCTTGGCAGGATTAACATAGTAAAAACTGCCATCTTACCAAAAGCAATCTACAGAGTCAATATAATTCCCATCAAATGACCAACACAATTCTTTACAGACCTGGAAAGAAAAATTCTCAACTTCATATGGAATAAAAAGAAACCTAGAATTGCTAAAACAATCCTCTACAATAAAAGATCTTCTGGAGGTATCTCCATCCCCGATCTTAAGCTGTACTGTAGAGCAACAGTAATAAAAACTGCATGATACTGGCATAGAAACAGAATGGTGGATTAATGGAATCGAATAGAAGACCCAGAAATAAACCCACACAGTTACAGACACCTGATTTTTGACAAAGATATCAAAACCAGAGAATGGAAAAAAGATAGTATCTTCAACAAATCGTGCTGGTCTACCTGGATGTCTACATATAGAAAAATGCAAGTAGATCCATACTTATCACCCTGCACAAAACTAAAGTCCAAGTGGATGAAAGACCTCAACATAAAATCAGACAACACACTAAATCGGTTAGAAGAAAAAGTGGGGAAAAGCCTTGAACTCATTGGCACAAGAGACAACTTCCTGAACACACCACCAACACCACAGGCTTTAAGAGCAACAATCAAATGGGACCTCATGAAACTGAAAAGTTTCTGTAAAGCAAAGGACACTGTCATCAGAACAAGATGACAGCCTACAGATTGGGAAAGTTTCTTCACCAACCCTCTATCTGACAGAGGGCTAGTATCCAGTATATAGATAAAGAAGTAAAGAAGCTGAAAAGCAGCAAACCAAGTAATCCAATTTAAAAAATGGGGTACAGAGCTAAACAGAGAATTCTCTGCAGAGGAATATGGAATGGCAGAGAAACACTTAAAGAAATGCTCAACCTCATTAGCCATCAGGGAAATGCAAATCAAAACGACCCTAAGATTTCACCTTACACCCATCAGAATGGCTAAGATCAAAAACTCAAGAGACAACACATGCTGGAGAGGTTGTGGAGAAAGGGGAACCCTCCTCTACTACCGGTGGGAATGTAAACTTGTACAACCACTCTGGAAAACAATCTGGCGCTTCCTCAGACAACTAGGAATAGCACTTCCTCAAGATCCAGCTATACCACTCCTAGGCATATATCCAAAAGATTCTCACGTACACAATAGGGACATTTGCTCAACCATGTTTGTAGCAGCCTTATTTGTAATAGTCAGAAGCTGGAAACAGCCCAGATGCCCCTCAGTGGAAGAATGGATGCACAAATTGTGGTATATCTACACAATGGAATATTACTCAGCAATAAAAAACAAGGAAATAATGAAATTTGCAGGTAAATGGTGGGATCTGGAAAAGATCATCCTGAGTAAGCTATCCCAGAAGCAGAAAGACACACATGGTATATACTCACTCATATAGACATACGATATAGGAGAAACCTACTAAAATCTGTACATCTAAAGAAATTAATCAAGAAGGAGGACTCTTGGTAAAATGCTCAATTTCTATCCAGAAAGGCAAAGAGGATGGACATCAGAAGAAGGAGAATAGAGGGAACAAGTCAGGAAGCCTGACACAGAGGACCTCTGAAGAGCTCTGCCCTGCAGACTACCAATGCAGATGCTGAGACTTATGTGCAACCTTTGGGCAGAGTGCAGGGAATCTTAGGAAAGAAGTGGGAAACAGATCTGGAGAGGACAGGAACTCCACAAGGAGAGCAACTGAACCAAAAAATCTGAGCACAGGGGTCTTTTCTGAGACTGATACTCCAACCAACTAACATGCATGGAGATAACCTAAGACCCCTGCACAGATGTAGCCCATGGCAATTCAGTATCCAAGTGGGTTCCATTGTAATAGGAACAGGGACGGTCTCTGACATGAACTGATTGGCCTGCTCTTTAATTACCTCCCCCTGAGGGGGAAGCAGCATTACCAGGCCACAGAAGAAGACAATGCTGCCACTCCTGACGAGACATAATTGACTAGCATCAGAAGGAAGGTAAAGAAGACCTCCTCTATCAGTAGACTTGGGGAGGGGCATGCATGCAAGAGGGTAGAGGAAGGGAGGGATTGGGACAAGAGGAGGGAGGGAACCACAGGAAGGATACAAAGTGAATAAAGTGTAATTAATAAAGAAAAAAAAGAAAAAAATGGGGAACAGAGCTAAACAGAGAATTCTCTGTAGAGGAATATCGAATGGCAGAGAAACACTTAAAGAAATGCTTAACCTCATTAGCCATCAGGGAAATGCAAATCAAAATGACCCTGAGATTCCACCTTACACCCATCAGAATGTCCAAGATCAAAAACTCAAGAGACAACACATGCTGGAGAGGTTGTGGAGAAAGGGGAACCCTCCTCCACTGCTGGTGGGAATGTAAACTTGTATAACCACTGTGGAAAGCAATCTGGTGCTTTCTCAAACAACTAGGAATAGCGCTTCCTCAAGATCCAGCCATATTACTCTTAGGCATATATACAAAAGATTCTCCAGTACACAATAAGAACATTGGCTCAACCATGCTTATAGCAGCTTTATTTGTAATAGCCAGAAGCTGGAAACAACCCAGATGCCCCTCAACTGAAGAATGAATACATACATGGAGGTACATCTACACAATGGAATATTACTCAGCAATAAAAAACAAGTAAATCATGAAATTTGCAGGAAGTGGTGGGAACTGGAAAGGATCATCCTGAGTGAGCTATCCCAGAAGCAGAAAGACACACATGGTATATACTCACTCATATAGACATATAATATAGGATAAACCTACTAAAATCTGTACACCTAAAGAAACTAATCAAGAGGGAGGACTCTGGCTATAATGCTCAATCCCCATCCCGAAAGGCAATGAGGATGGACATCAGAAGAAGAAAACAGGAAACAAGTTCGGAGCCTGCCACAGAGGGCCTCTGAAAGGCTCTGCCCTGCAGACTATCAAAGCAGATGCTGAGACTTATGGCTAACTGTTGGGCAGATTGCATGGAAATCTTATGAAAAAAAGTTGTAAATAGTAAGATCTGGAGAGGACAGGAGCTTCACAAGGAGAGCAACTGAATCAAAAAATCTGAGCACAGGGGTCTTTTCTGAGACTAATACTCCAACCAACTACTATGCATGGAGATAACCTAGAACCCTTGCACAGATGTAGCCCATGGCAGTTCAGTGTCCAAGTGGGTTCCATAGTAATGGGAAGAGGGACTGCCTCTGACATGAACTGATTGGCCTGCTATTTGATCACCTCCCCTGAGAGGGGAGCAGCCTTACCAGGCCACAGAAGATGACAATGCAGCCACTCTTGATGAGATCTGAAAGACTAGGATCAGAAGGAAGGAGAGGAGGACCTCCCCTATCAGAGTACTTGGGGAGGGGCATGTGTGAAGAAGGGGGAGGGAAGGTGGGATTGGAAAGGGAGGAGGGAGGGGTTTATGGGGGGATACAAATGAATAAAGTGTAATTAATAAAATTAAATAATAAAATAAAAAACCGTGATATCACATGAATGATATCCAATATCAGCTATATTTCTAATCCATTCATCTATTTATGCTGATCTTGCCTCTAAGGACCTCATCATATTTTTGCATTCAGCATTAGCATTTTCAAAAGCCAAAGATTTAATCAGTGCTTTCCTAGCTTCTCGATCTGATAACTTTCTATTTACAACTGAAGTCAATTTTTGTAAAAAGTCAGTGAATGTTTCTTTTGGACCTGAGTAAATGGTTCAAGTCTTCTTTCCTTTTTCTTCAACCTAGTTCCCAGTATTTAAAGCTGCTGTGAGTCATAATCACAAGGTTGCCTTGTCAAATACAACTTGCATCTGTATCTAAGCGTATGGGCCTAAACCTAGAAACTGATCCTGGAAGATATTGATACCGCTGGCCCTATTTATTTGTTCTATCTCCTTAGTTTCTTCTCTCCACCATGATTACCTTTGTAACTGAGGACCATGTTCTCATGTTTCTTTTATCATATCTTTCCTGTCTTGGGGGATTATTCTGTTTTGAATCACGAATTTAATATCTACCTCAGAAATGGTGAATTCACACTGTATAAGGTAACTTTTTAAATTTTTTTTAAAAATCCAAAACATCTATGGAGTGCCACCAAATTTCTTCCTAATCTTGGGGGTGGCCACTGTACACTGGCACTTGTACAGTAAGTGAATAAGCTAAGGTTGGTTTTCTAACAAACTTTGGCTGGCTTTCATGATTTTCCTTATATGCTGGTGTCACAGAAGACTCTTTCCCTATCTTAGTGTCTTTGTTCTCTTTTTTGGGGGGTGATATTTTCAGACAGGGTTTCTCTGTGTAGTCTTGGCTGTCCTGGACTTGCTTTGCAGACTGGGCTGGCCTCAAACTCAAAGCGATCCACCTGCTTCTGCCTCCATTAGTGCTGGGATTAAAGGCATGTGCCAACACACCATTTGTCTCTTGATCTTCTGCCTCTATCTTTTTTGGAAAATTAAATTAAATTTTTATTTTCTTGTATTAATTACAATTTATTTGCTTAGTATCCCAGCTGTAGTCCCTTTCCTCATTCCCTCCCAATCCCATGCTCCCTCCCTGTTCTTCTCCCATGCCCTTCTCCAAGTCCACTGATAAGGGAGGTCCTCCTTTCCTTCCTTCTGATCCTAGCTTATCAGATTTCATCAGGACTGGCTGCATTGTCTTCCAATGTGGCCTGGTAAATCTGCTCCCCGGTCGGGGGTGGGTGGTCAAAGAGGCAGCCACTTAGTTCATGTCAAAGACAGTCCCTGCTCCCCTACTAGGGTACCTACTTGGAGATTGAACTGCCATGGGCTACATCTGAGCAAAGATTCTAGGTTATATCCATGAACAATCCTTGGTTGGAGTGTCATTCTTAGCAAAGACCCCTGTGCCCAGATATATTGATTCTGCTGTTCTCCTTGTGGAGCTCCTTTCCTCTCCAGGTCTTACTATCTTCCTCTTCTTTCATAAGATTCCCTACACTCTGCTTAAAGTTTGGTTATGAGTCTCAGCATCTGCTTTTATACACTGCTGGGTTGAGTCTTTCAGAGGTCCTCTGTGGTAGGCTCCTGTCCTGTTCCCTGTTTTCTCCCTCTTCTGATGTCCATCCTCTTTGTCTTTCTGAGTGAAGATTGGTCATCTTACCTAGAGTCCTTCTTCTTGCTTAGCTTCTTTAGGTGTACAGGTTTTAGTATGTTTATCTTAAATTATATGTCTAGTATCCACTTATACGTGAGTATATACCATGTGTGTTCTTCTGCTTCTAGGATATCTCACTCAGGATGATCTTTTCTAGATCCCACCATCATGATTTCCTTGTTTTTACTCGCTGAGTAGTATCCATTGTGTAAATGCACCACACTTCCTGTGTCCCTCCTCCGTTGAGAGACATCTGGGTTGTTTCAAAGTTCTGGCTATTACAAATAAAGCTGCTAAAAACATGGTTGAGCAAATGTCCTTCTTGTGTACTTGAGTATCTTTTGGATATATGCCTAGGAATGGTATAGCTGGATCTCAAGGAAGCACTATTCCTAATTGTCTGAGAAAGCACCAGATTGATTTCCAAAGTGTTGTACAAGTTTGCATTCCCACCAGCAATGGAGGAGTGTTCCCCTTTCTCCACATCCTCTCCAGAATGTATTGTCACCTGAGTTTTTGATCTTAGCTATTCTGATCAGTGTAAGGTGAAATATCAGCGGTATTTTGATTTGCATTTCCCTGATGACTAAGGACGTTTAGCATTTTTCTAAGTGTTTCTCTGTCATTCTATATTCCTCTACAGAGAATTCTCTATTTAGCTCTGTACCCCATTTTTAATTGGATTACTTGATTTGTTGCTTTTTAACTTCTTTACTGCTTTATATAATCTGGATATTAGTTCTCTGTCAGACATAGGGTTGGTGAAGATCCTTTCCCAGTCTGTAAGCTATCGCTTTGTTCTGATGTTCTGTCTCTATCTTTAAGTTATATAAGATGGCATTCTATTGTGTCCAAAAGCCCTGTTTTTTTTTTTTTTTCACCCTTATGTCTTATTCCTTTTAATGTTGTTTTAGTCTCTCTTTAAGGACTTTCCAAGCATCTTACCAAGAGTGGCTACTTTTCAGCTATTTGAAGTCTTCATGTGTTTGTACAAAATCTTACAGGCTAATTCTCACAGTCTTGGAGGAAGTTATAGGATATCCCGGAATCTACGACAGCACTTAACATCAAGTTAAGAAGGGAGAAGGGCAGAAATAAAAAAAAAACAAAGAGATTCGGGTAAAGAGTTACAATGATAAGTGACTGCTTTAGAGAAGTTATGTAAGGTCCTGACAGAGTGACTAAAATTTAAAATTATTGTTCATTATATAAATTATTTATTAGTTAATTTTTACTGTTGATTTTTAGTTATTTGTTTCCGTGTATTTTCAATATTATGATACATCCCTCCCTTTCTTGATAGGATATATGTTCCATATTCTCAGTGGATGCCTTAAATCCTGGGTATTCCTGAATGCAGTATGTTGTATGCTTTTCCTATTCTTACACACTAATGATAAAGTGTATTTCAGAAACTATGCCTAGAGCTCAACAGTAATAATAGTAAAATAGAACAATTATGATATACAATCAACCTTGGTGTCCAACAATAGAGGAATTTGTTTAAATGTGGTATATGTGTAGACTGCCCAGCCCCAATTTATATAGTTACAGCACAATCTACACACCTAAGGCTCAAGGAAAATCATAGAGGATGGGATGGAAAGACTGTAAAAACCAGAGGACCAGGACACAGGTTGCTAGGATAGTGTCCCCCAGGCATGATAGGGAAACTGCACCTATGAAATCTCAACAATACAACTGCTGAAACAAAATCTGCATAATAACAACACTAACGGACATTCTAGCCTGGATGGGGGAAGTTTCACAAGGTCCCATCCTTAGATGAAGAACTATAGGCAACTAGTGGCTGCTGAGAGAGAGAGAGAGAGAGAGAGTGAGAGAGAGAGAGAGAGAGAGAATACATCAGTCTTCTCTATGGACCATCTCCCTATTAGATTATCTAGCCCCAAGTGGTCAGCCCTAAACACACGTGTATGTATGTATGTATGTATGTATGTACACAGTGAAACATTTTCCCAGTCATTAAGAGGAATGTGGCCATGTGTTTTGAAGGAATTGTTTTGTAGTCTAAGTGAATTAAATCAGTCTCAGAAAGACAAGTATGTACTTTCTTTCACTTGTAGTTCTTAGATTTTATAAAGATCCATAACATCATGTATATAAATGTATGGCACGAAAGTGAAAGCCATAGGAATAAAGGGACTAACAGGATGAGGAAGGGTTTAAAAGGAGGACTATAGAGGGAGTATGATGAGGGATATGCCTAACATATTGTATAATTGTATGAAAATATCTTTGTGTAGCATGGTAAAGTGTATGATGAATACACACAATGAAATTAAAATACTAGTAATAAAGCAATTTGATTGTGTCCTCTCTTGAAATACTTTATTGGGCTATATTCTCCCTCCATTTCTTAGTGGTAATGGGAAATGGTGCAGCCAATGACTGTGTAAGCAGATGACATGACAGTGGGGGGCATTGTGACACAGCATAGGCTAGTACACCAAGATTACTTGAACACCTGAACACTTGAACAGAAATGTGGTACTGTCCCAGTTGATTTGATAGCCAAGGTAATTGCTTAACTCTTTAAGTGGGATTGGGCATGAGCAGTGGAATGGGTAGTACAGATATTATTAGATGGAGTGATAGTTTATGTGTTGAGCAGGACGAAACAAAATATTTCATCATGCTGGTCTGAATGGTGCATAGTTGAAAACTTGTGAGTTATTTTCAGACTTTCTCATCAAATGGTTTCACAGTGTGGTTTCCTCCAAGTGACTGAAACCATGAGAAATCAAACAGTGGGATATTTTGCTCTGATTGAAGTTAGCAACCCTATCATAAAAGAATTTGTCATGGCTGCTTCTTTCAGAAGCATTATGGAAATAGTTTTGTAAGTTTCAAACATTTTGGTACTTGTCCTTTTATATTATTGTATCATATTCTTAATATATTATTGTCATAGAGATTGGCATAAACTATTTCTTTATAAGTCAAAGTATTTATTTACGTGTATGAGTGTTTTGCCTGCATGTATATGTACTACATGTGTGCCTGGTTCTTCCAGAGGTCAGAGAAGGGTGTTGAATCCTCTGGAATTTGGAGTAAAGATGGTTTCAAACTACAATGTGGGGTCTGAGAACCAAAGCCAGGTCTTCTACAAGCGTAGCAAGTGTGTTCTCTGAGTCATCGCTCCAGTCCTTATTTCTTTTTCTTTTGCTGGTTTTTCAAGACACTGTTTCTCTGTGTAGCTTTAGCTGTCCTGGACGGGCTTTGTAGACCAGGCTTGCCTTGAACTCACCGCGATTGGCCTGTTTTTGTCTCCTGAGTGCTGGGATTAAAGGCATGTGTGATCATGTGCTCTTACTTCCAGTCCTGATGAGACCTGATAGGCTAGGGTGAGATAGAAGGAAAGGAGGACCTCCCCTATCATTGGAATGGGGGAGGGGCATAGGAGAAAAAGAGGGAGGGGCCGGGATTGGGAGGGGATGGGAGAGGAGGCTGCAGCAAGAAAAAAGGGGTTTTGAAGGAGACTATTTCATCTTTAGAGCCCCTCCCACTTTCTTTTTCTTAATAAATCCGTGTTTGCTTTGATCAACACAATATTTGAAGGACTTCTGTGATGGCTAGTTTTCTGACAATTTTACACAAATTAGAAAGATCAGAGAGGAGGGAGCCTCAATTGATGCCTCCTTAAGATGGGGCTTTAGACAAGACAGGGGGCATTTTGTTGACTGGTGATTGATGGGGGATAGCCCAGCCCACTGTGGGTGGTACCACCCTTGGTTGGTAGTCCTGGGTCTGGATCACAGAGGTAGCCAATGGCATTTCAGTGTCCAAGTGGGTTCCATAGTAATGGGAAGAGTGAATGCCTCTGACATAATCTGATTGGCCTCCTCCTGAGGGGGGAGCAGCCTTACCAGGCCACAGAAGATGACAATGCAGCCATTCTTGATGAAACCCGATAGACTAAGATCAGAAGGAGAGGAAGAACTCCTTTATCAGTGGACTTTGGGAGGGGTAAGGGTGGGGAAGGGGGATGGAAGGGGATTGGGAGGGGAGGAGGTAGGAAGCTACGGGGGGATACAAAGTGAATAAAATGTAATTAATAAAAATAAAAATAAATTAAAAAAAAAGAAAACAGGCTAAGAGCCTGGCACACCTATAATCCCAACACTCAGGGGGCCAGATGCAGGCTGATCTCTGTGAATTCGTGGCCAGCCTGGTATACAAAGTGAATCTAGGATAGCCAAGGCTACACAGAGAAACCGTGTCTCAAGAAACAAAACAAAAGCAAAACAAAACAAAAAAGCAGTCTGAGCAAGCCATGTAGAGCAAGCCATTAAGCAGCATCCCTCCATAGCCTCTGCATCAACTCCTGTCTCCAGGTTACTGTCCTGACTTCCTTTGATGATGACTGTTATGTGAAAGTGTAAGCCAAATACACCTTTTCCTTCCCAAGTTTCTTTTGGTCAATAGAAAACTTCTTTTGCAGTTTCTAGATTTAAACTTTACATATTAAAACATTTAAAGTAATATTTAAAAAAAATTAAAATATATGCACAATGAATAATTTTCAGGGGAAAAACTTTCATTTTATTTTTTCAGTACTGGGGATGAACCCTAAGACCTCTTGAATGCTATGCACACACTGTATCACCTAACTACATCTTTTACACTGGCGAAAATATTTTTATAACCTAATATTACACACACAGTATGTATATATATGTGTGTGTGTGTGTGTATACATATAGATAAATGTTTGTGCCTATATCTATGCAGATATATATCTGATCTGTCTATATTTATTGGATTAATCAGTCCACTATCTGCATTGCGATATTAGTTTTGTTTTTATGTTTTCTTCTTTTTCTTTTTTTAGACAGAGTTTCTTTCTGTAACCATGCTTGTCTTGAAATTGTCTCTCTAGACCAGAGGTAGGCCATGAAGTCACAGAGATCTTCCTGCATCTTCCTCTTGAGTGTGGCAATTACAAGTGTGTGCCAGCACACCCAGAACCATATTATTTTAAAATGAAGGCTGACTGTATCTCTTGAAATTTTTTTTCTTTTTCTTTTTAATTTTATCTCTTGAAATTTTTGAACCCCAATGCTTTCAAATTTTTGAAGTCATTCACATATTTGCATGGTACATTTATCATTTCTAACATTTTGTTCCCATTTTGTTGAAGATGTATGTGTTAGTTACTTTTATGATTAGCGTGGTAAAAATAAGCTAACAAAAACATCTTAATAAGTGCGGAAAGGATTATTTTGCCTTACAGTTGAAGAGACTTCGCAATGTGGTAGTAAAGTCTTGGCAGAGAGAGATAATTGCTGATGCTCTAATCACTTTCTCCATGCTATTTAGCCTAGGACTGTAACAATGGAATGGTGCTGCTCCCTTTTGGGTAGATTTTCAGCCTCAGTTAACCTAGTCTAGAAATTCCTTCTTACACATGCCCAGAACGTGGTTCTCTGGGTGAGTCTGGTCACAATATTAACAATCATAATGGTATCTCCTTTTTTTTTTTTTAAAAAAAAAACTTTATTTTTTTAAAGTATGTTTCTAAAGATTTATTTATTTATTTATTATTTATACAGTGTTCTGCCTGCATGAGTGCCTGCAGCTCAGAAGAGGGCACCAGATCTCATTATAGATGGTTGTAAGCCACCATGTGGTTTCTGGGAATTGAACTCAGGAACTTTGGTAGAACAGCCAATGCTCTTAACCTCTGAGCCATTTCTCCAGCCCCCCAAATTTTTAGATTTATTATTTATATACTATACTGCCTGACTGCCTGCTCACATGTCTGCACACCAAAAGAAGGCATCAGATCTCATTATAGATGGTTATGAGCCACCATGTGGTTGCTGGAAATTGAACTCAGGACCTTTGGAAGAACAGCCAGTGTTCTTAACCTCTGAGCCATTTCTCCAGCCCAATGGTATCTCCTATAGTCATTCTTGTCCTCCATTCTTTTAATATGGTCATGCCAAATGCAGATGGGGCTCACATATGCTCCATTTTTTGTGGTATCAATGTTCATTGTCAGAAGATACATTCACTGAACACAAACAGCATTGTTGATGCTTCAGTGCTTCAGAGCCACTGCATGAACCTGCCGTACTGAGGCAGGAATTAAGGAATAGCTCCCACATATCAGAGGTATATCCTCTCCTTGTTGAAAGACCACATATTGTCTTCCATTGCAAATCATGCCCAAGGTTTGCTATTGCATGAATGTAAAACATATTCTCTTCTTTCTTTTAAAAATTCCTATATGTGACCAAAGAATACATTGTCCAATGAATACATTGGTCACATAAATTAACCAATTTAACTTGTAAAGAATGTGTACCAGGTTTTAACTTTTATTTACCAATTTTGATACCCCATCCCCACCTACCATTACTATATCTTGAAAAGATTCTAGCTTGAACAAGAATTGCAATAACTCAACAAATATCTCTGAGTCCATGACCTAAGTTCACTGTGCATTTTGTCACAGTTGCTTCTCCTGCTTTATTCATAAATACATGCAGATACATGCATGTGACTACTGTATACTATATGTGCATCTGTACATGTATATGCCTCCGTGTAATATATGTGGGAAACAGTACATTAGTACTTACATACATATTTTTTTTCTTTTCCATAATTTTATTTTTCTCATTAGTTACATTTTGTAATTCTGTATCCCAGTTGTATCCCTCATTCCCTCCCCAATCCCACCCTCCCTCCCTCATCTCCTCCCTGCCCCTTTCCAAGTCCACTGATGGGGGGGACCTCCTCCCCATTCATCTGATCCTGTTTTAGCAGGTATCTTCAGGACTGGCTGCAAAGTCCTCCTCTGTGGCCTAACAGGACTGCTCCTCCCTTGGGAGGTGGGGAGGTCAAAGAGCCAGTCATTGAGTTCCTGTTAGTAATAGTCCCTGTTCCCCTTACTATGGGAAACCAATTGATTACTGAGCTATCACGGGTCACATCTGAGCAGAGGTTCTAGGTTATATCCATACATGGACTTTGGTTGAGTGTCCATCTCAGAAAAGACCCTGTGCCCAGATACTTTTGGTCCTTGTGGAGCTCCTATCCTTTCCACATCAAACTCCCCTTCTTTCATATGATTCCCTGCACTCTGCTGAAGGTTTGGTTGTGAGTCTTAGTATCTATTTTGGAGCACTGCTAGGTATTCTAAGTTAAGGGGAATTGTGATCTCTCATCATGGCTAGGGTTAAGAAGAGGTGAAATGGGCAAAAATAGTTTTAAAAATATTTGTTTATTTATTTTGTATGTATCCACACGTGTCTATACACATGCACATACCTTATTCCATGCATGGAGGTCAGAAGACAACTTGTTGAAAGTTGATTTTCTCCTGCCTCAATGTGGCTCCCTGGGATCAAACTTAGGTCACCACGCTTGGCAGCAATCACCTTTTACTAGTTGAGCCATCTCACATATTAAAGTGGGAATCAAAAAAATGTCAATTTCCAAGATAAATGATATAGTATAGGTTGTTTTATTTTTTGTTCAGTGATAAGCAAAAAGCCCATGATGATCAAAACATAAAAAATATAATTTAAGCAACATAAGCTATTGCTTGTTGTTATGATCCTGCATCACTGTACAATGTGAAGAGTGAAATTTACATTCATAAATGGCAGTAAAGATTCCAAGTTGCTGTACTAATGGGAGGACATTTAGCAGCCTTTACTATGTGTGGAAGCAGTGTATCTGGCACATTTCCTCCTTGGCCTCACAGGCCCATGTGGCTCTGCCCTCATAGTCCATCATACATCTCCCAGGAACACAGAGATTCTCTCTTAGATCACAGTGCAGTGATGACAGGGAGAAGGGGGGAGAGGATGCACAGCCAGTATGCAGATTTACACTTCTTCAATTGGGGCACTGATGTCTTTACCATCGTGTCTCACCATTCAGGATTCCACAAAGATCAGTCAGTCATCAAGACTCTTTGTTCTCCATAATCCTAGAAAGCTTATTTTTTATGTTTGTCTTTGTGTCACTGCTTTAAAAAATGGTAAAACATTTTTTTTATCTTTTATTATTATTATTTTTTTTGCAGTGACATTTTCTTAAACACGCATGCATATAATGTGTTTGGATCCAATCTACCTTCCTTTCCCTTCTGTTCAATCCCTCCTCACTCCCTGTTTTTCCTTCTCTGTTTCCACATCCATGTACATACATGCAGAAAAAAATGGACTCATTGGCTATTAAAAAAAATAGACCTACTGGTATTCTTTAGGCATCCACTCACATGGTTACATAGACAATTTTGTCAATTTAAGTTCACCGACCTGATAAACTAGGGTTAGATGGAAGGGGAGGAGGACCTCCCCTATCAGTGGACTTAGAGAGGGGCAGGGAGGAGATGAGGGAGGGAGGGTAGGATTGGGAGGGAATGAGGGAGGGGGCTACAGGGGGATACAAAGTAAATAACCTGTAATTAATATAAAAATTATATATATATATATATATATAGATAGATAGATAGACTACCCCATTATGTTATCTTTTAGAAAATACATTCTTGTTTTTTTTTTTGCAGAATTGTAAATGCTTTATTATTTTATCGATACTATTGTGTTTTCCAAGCAGTAGCAATGCCTTCTTAATAGCTTGCTAAGTGCTTGCTATTTACAATGAACACAGTACAATATGGAGCAAAATAGTGCAAAATATCAATTAATTCTGGACCGGAAAAATAACCTGTATAGAAAGCGTTATTTGCGATTGGCTATTCTTTTTTTTTTTTTCATTTATTTTATTTTATTTTTATCAGTTACATTTTATTAACTCTGTATCCCAGCCGTGTCCCGATCCCTCATTCCCTCCCAGTCCCTCCCTCCCTCCCTCCCTCCCTCATCTCCACCGTGCCCCTTTCCAAGTCCACTGATAGGGGGGACCTCCTCCCCATTCATCTGATCCTGTTTTATCAGGTATCTTCAGGACTGGCTGCAAAGCCCTCCTCTGTGGCCTAACAGGACTGCTCCTCCCTTCGGGGGTGGGGAGACCAAAGAGCCAGTCATTGAGTTCCTGTTAGAAATAGTCCCTGTTCCCCTCACTTTGGGAAACCAATTGGTTACTGAGCTACCACAGGCTACATCTGAGTGGAGGTTCTAGGTTATATCCATACATGGTCCTTGGTTGAATGTCAGTCTCATAAAAGACCCTGTGCCCAGATATATTTGGTCCTTGTGGAGCTCCTATCCTTTCCCCATCAGACTAACTCCCCTTCTTTCTTATGATTCCCTGTACTCTGCCAAAGGTTTGGTCATGAGTCTTTGCTTTGAAAACACTGCTAGTTAGAGTCTTTCAGATGCGCTCAGTAGACTCCTGTCATACGTTCAATGCACATCCCATCTGTCTTTCTAAATGAGGATTGATCATCTTACCCCATGTCCGCTCAATTGATTATCTTTTTTAGGTGTATAGATTTCATTATGTTTATCATATCTTATAGGTCTCTATATATAAGTGAGTATATCCCATGTTTGTCTTTCTCTTTCTGGGATATTTCACTCAGAATGATCTTTTCTAGATCCCACCATTTGCCTGCAAATTTCATGATTTCCTCCTTTTTGATTGCTGAGTAGTATTCCATTGTATAAAAATACCACAATTTCTGTACCCATTCCACCGTTGATGGACATCTGGGTTGTTTCCAGGTTCTGGCTATTACAAATAGAGCTGCTATAAACATGGTTGAGCAAGTGTCCTTTTTGTGTACTTGAACAAACTTTGGGTATATACCTAGCAGTGGTATAGCTGGGTCTGGAGGAAGCACTATTCCTATTTGTCTTAGAAAGCGCCAGATAGCTTTCCAGAGTGGTTGTACCGGTTTACATTCCCACCAGCAGTGGAGCAGGGTTCCCCTTTCTCCACAACCTCTCCAGCATGTGTTATCGCTTGAGTTTTTCATCTTGGCCATTCTGATGGGTGTAAGGTGATATCTCAGGGTCGTTTTGATTTGCATTTCCCTGATGGCTAATGAGGATGAGCATTTCTTTAAGTGTTTTTCTGCCATTCGATATTCCTCTGTCGAGAATTCTCTGTTTAGCTCTGTTCCCCATTTTTTAATTGGATTACTTGGTTTGCTGCTTTTCAGCTTCTTTAGTTCTTTGTATATACTGGATATTAGTCCTCTGTCAGATAAAGGGTTAGTGAAGATTCTTTCCCAATCTGTAGGCAGTCGTTTTGTTTTGATGACGGTATCCTTTGCTTTACAGAAACTTTTCAGTTTCATGAGGTCCCATTTATTGATTGTTGCTCTTAGAGCCTGTGCTGTTGGTGTTCTGTTCAGGAAGTTGTCTCCTGTGCCAATGAGTTCTAGGCTGTTCCCCACTTTTTTTTCCAATTGATTTAGGGTATCTGGTTTTATGTTGAGGTCCTTGATCCACTTTGACTTTAGTTTTGTGCAGGGTGATAAATATGGATCTATTTTCATTTTTCTGCATGTAGACATCCAGTTGGTCCAGCACCATTTGTTGAAGATACTGTCTTTTTTCCATTGAATGGAATTGGCTTCTTTGTCGAATATCGAGTATTCATAGGTGTGTGGATTTAGTTCTGGGTCTTCTATGCGGTTCCATTGATCCTCCTTTCTGTTTCTATGCCAGTACCATGCAGTTTTTATTACTGTTGCCCTGTAGTACAGCTTGAGATCAGGAATGGAGATACCTCCAGATGATCTGTTGTTGTACAGGATCGTTTTGGAGATTCTGGGTTTTTTGTTTCTCCATATGAAGCTGAGAATCTTTTTTTCAAGGTCTGTAAAGAATTGAGTTGGTATTTTGATGGGAATTGCATTGAATCTGTAGATTGCTTTTGGCAGTATGGCCATTTTCACAATGTTAATCCTACCAATCCATGAGCACGGGAGATCTTTCCATCTTCTGATATCTTCTTCGATTTCTTTCTTCAGAGACTTGAAGTTTTTCTCAAACAGGTCTTTCACTTGCTTGGTTAGGGTCACACCAAGGTACTTTATGTTATTAGTGGCTATTGTGAAGGGTGTTGTTTCCCTAATTTCTTTCTCAGCCTTTTTGTCTTTGGTATATAGGAGGGCTTCTGATTTTTTTGAGTTGATTTTGTATCCTGCCACTTTGCTGAAGGTGTTTATCAGCTGAAGGAGTTCTCTGGTTGAATTTTTGGGGTCGCTCATGTATACTATCATATCATCTGCAAATAGTGACACTTTGACCTCTTCCTTTCCAATTTGTATCCCCTTGATCTCCTTTAGTTGTCTTATTGCTCTGGCTAGGACTTCAAGTACTATGTTGAAGAGATATGGGGACAATGGACAGCCTTGTCTTGTCCCTGATTTCAGTGGGATTGATTTAAGTTTCTCTCCATTGAGTTTGATGTTAGCTATAGGCTTGCTATATATTGCCTTTACTATGTTTAGGTATGTGCCTTGTATCCCTGATCTCTCCAAGACTTTAAACATGAATGGGTGTTGGACTTTGTCAAATGCTTTTTCGGCGTCTAAGGAGATGATCATGTGGTTTTTCTCCTTCAGTTTGTTTATGTAGTGGATTACATTGATGGATTTCCATATGTTGAACCACCCTTGCATGCCTGGGATGAAGCCTACTTGGTCATGGTGGATGATATCTTTGATGTGTTCTTGGATTCGGTTTGCAAGTATTTTATTGAGTATTTTTGCGTCAATGTTCATAAGAGAGATAGGCCTGAAGTTCTCTTTTTTTGTTGGGTCTTTGTGTGGTTTAGGTATTAAGGTGACTGTGGCTTCATAGAATGAGTTTGGTAGTGTTCCTTCTGTTTCTATTTTGTGGAATAGCTTGAGGAGAATTGGAGTTAGCACTTCTTTGAAGGTCTTGTAGAATTCTGCGCTGAAGCCATCTGGTCCAGGGCTTTTTTTGGAGGGGAGACTGTTAATGACTGCTTCGATTTCCTTGGGAGATATAGGGCTATTCAGTCTTTCTACCTGATCTTGACTTATTTTTGGTAGATGGAATCTTTCAAGAAAATTATCCATTTCATTTAGATTCTCAAATTTTGTGGCATATAGGCTTTTGTAGTATGACCTAATAATTGTTTGGATTTCCTCAATGTCTGTGGTTATGTCCCCATTTTCATTTCTGATTTTGCTGATCTGGATAGTTTCTCTCTGCTTTTTAGTTAGTTTGGCTAAGGGTTTGTCTATCTTTTTGATTTTCTCAAAGAACCAGCTTTTTGTTTCATTGATTCTTTGGATAGTTTTATTTGTTTCTAGTTGATTGATTTCAGCCCTTAGTTTGATTATTTCCAGCCGTCTGCTCCTCTTGGGTGTATCTGCTTCTTTTTTTTCTAGGGTTTTCAGTTGGGCCATTAAGTTGTTTGTATGTGATGTTACGAATTTCTTCTTGCAGGCACTTAGTGCTATAAATTTTCCTCTGAGCACTGCTTTCAATGTGTCCCATAAATTTGGGTATGTTGTGCCTTCCTTTTCATTGAATTCTAGGAAGTCTTTAATTTCTTTCTTTATTTCTTCCTTAACCCAGCTGTCATTGAGTAGTAAGTTGTTCAGTTTCCATGTGCGTGTTGGCTTTTTGTTGTTTCTGTTGTTGTTGAGGTCGAGCTTTAGTTCATGGTGGTCAGATAGTATACAAGGGATTATTTCAATCCTTTTGTATCTGTTGAGGCTTGCTTTGTGGCCCACTATATGGTCTATTTTGGAAAAGGTTCCATGCGGTGCTGAAAAGAAGGTGTACTCTTTTGAGTTTGGGTGAAATGCTCTGTAGACGTCTATTAGGTCCATTTGATTTAGGGATTCTGTGAGTGCTTTTATTTCCCTATTTGGTGTCTGTCTAGTTGATCTGTCCCTTGGTGAGAGTGGAGTGTTGAAGTCTCCCACTATTAAGGTATTAGGATCAATGTATGATTTAAGCTTTAATAATGTTTCATTTACGAATGTCGGTGCTCTTGTATTTGGGGCATAGATATTCAAGATTGTGATGTCCTCTTGGTGGATTTTTCCTTTGATGAGAATATAGTGGCCCTCCTTATCTTTTTTTATTAACTTGGGTTGAAAGTCTATTTTATTAGATATTAGGATGGCTACTCCAGCTTGTTTTCTGGAACCGTTTGCTTGAAAAACAGTTTTCCAGCCCTTTACTCTGAGGTAGTGTTTGTCTTTGTTGCATAGGTGTGTTTCTTGGATGCAACAGAATGTTGGATCCTGTTTCCTTAACCATTGTTAGCCTGTGTCTTTTTATTGGTGAGTTGAGTCCATTGATATTGATAGATAATAGTGACCAATGCATGTTAGTTCCTTTTGTAATGGAGTCGATGATCTAACCCTGTTTCATTGCTTGTTTTCTTTTCATTTTTGTTGGGACATTATCTGTATGCCCTGTTTTCTTGGGTGAATTTGTTTTCAATGGATTGGAGTTTTCCTTCTAGTATCTTCTGTAGGGATGGTTTGCTGTGTAGATATTGTATAAATTTAGTTTTGTCATGGAATATTTTGTTTTCTCCATCTATGTTGATTGAAAGCTTTGCAGGGTATAGTAGTCTGGGTTGACATTTATGATCTCTTAGAGTCTCCATGATACTTGCCCAGGCCCTTCTGGCTTTCATAGTTTCTGATGAGAAGTCCGGCGTGATTCTGATGGGTCTACCTTCATATGTTACTTGGCCTTTTTCCCTTGCTGCTTTTAATATCTTTTCTTTGTTCTGTAGATTTAGTGTTTTGACTATGATGTGACGTGATGTGTTTCTTTTCTGGTCTAGTCTATTTGGAGTTCTGTAGGCCTCTTGTATATTTATGGACATCTCTTTCTTTAAGTTGGGAAAATTTTCTTCTATGATTTTCTTGAAAATATTTTCTGGACCTTGGAGTCTGGAGTCTTCTTTTTCGTGAATTCCTATTATTCTTAGATTTTGTCTTTTCATAGCATCCTTGATTTCTTGGATATTTTGTGATTGGAACTTTTCTGATTTTACTTTTTCTTTGAGAGAACTATCCATTTCTGCAAGTGTGTCTTCAGCTCCAGAGATTCTCTCTTCCATCTCTTGTATTCTGTTGGTGATGCTTACTTTTGTGGTTCCTGATCTTTTCTCCAAGTTCTCCAGCTCAAGGGTTTTCTCATTTTGTGTTTTCTTTATTGATTCTAATTCTGTTTTCATGCCTTGCACCATTTCTTTCATGTGTTTGAATTTGGATTCCTGTCTCTCTACCATGGCCTCTATTTCTTTTTTCATTTCCTTCTTATATGCCACTAATTTTTCCTCTACTTGTGTATCTATTTGTTTGGCTATGTTTGCCTGTGTTTCTTTAAGGATATTGTCTATTTCTTCTTTCTTTGCCTCCAATTGACTGGCCATCTCTTTGAAAGACTTGTTCATTTCCTCCTTATGAGCCTCAAATAATTGGGCAAGCATGGCTTTAAAATCATTTTCCTGTGCTTCTGCTGAATTGGTGTATCCATCGATTTTGGGGTTTGCTGGTGAAGTCATGATGTTCTGATTTATGTTGGAAGTGTTCTTTCGCCTACCTCTGGCCATTGGCTTATCTGAAACCTTCCCTGTTTGTTTTTGGATTCTGCAGATCAGACTGGTGTTGTCTCTCTCTGGTGTCTGGAGAGTTCTTCAGGAAGCTGAGCACTCTCAGCGTGTGCTGAGGACTAGCTGTACCTGTGGGAGGAAAGTACGCAGGCGCAAACGGGGCAAATGCAAGCGTGTGTGTGTGTGTGTGTGCGCGCGCGCGCGCGTGTGTGTCTGTGTGTGTAAGTGTGCGTGGATGAGTTTCTCGAGGGACAGAGTGATGGCTAATGTTGAAGCCTTGAGTGTGTGGGAGGGGCTCTGCACTGTATATGTCGCAGGCGCTAATGATGATCGCAGCGCAATTTCTGGCATTAACTGTCTTAGCTCCTCAATCAGGCCCACAGGGCAGGAACTTCAATGTCCCTAGTGCCCCTCTGTTTCCCAAAGTGGGTATGTGGGTGGGAGGGGGGTTCGATGCCTGGCTTCTGATTTAGAAGGACCCAGGATCTGGGGAACTGCAGATTCTCAAGGGTGCACTCACTTACAGGCAGGTCTCTTGGCCGAGATCGTGGTATCTGGGGCTCTCTGCTCTCTGGTTTGGCCCTGCTTCTTTGATGTGTTCCGCCAGTTCTGTGCTGCTGTCACTGCCAGGTTCTGAGGTCTTGCTGCAGCTGGAGATTTCAGGGTGGTCACTTCAGCAGGGATGGGGTAACCAGGCTCTTTGTTCTCTGGTTTGGCCCTGGTTAGTCTTAAACTGGAGGGCTGTGGTGCCCCGCCAGTTCAGTACTGCTCCGCTGCCACGTCCCGCTGTAACTGGAGACTGGCTTGCTAGTCCCAATGCTTTCTGAGAAGTCCTGGGATTTCTTCGTTGTGCTCTCCAAGCTTGGGAGGCCCAGCGCCTGGTGTGTCCAGGTTGTATGACGTTTCTGCCTGGTTTTGGTGAGTATATAGCGTATTCTCTGTCACTGTGGGATTGGGCGGGCCGTACCGTCAGTGATGGCGATCCTGCGGAGCTAGTATGGTGTCTAGCAGATTTGCGCCCTGGGAGGATGGTGCAGCCGCTGCGCGAATCTGGGACTCCGGGGCACGTACTGCTGGCTTTTGTCTGCTGCTAAAGTGCTTGGGGCTCCGTCTCAGCGGCTGTATATCCCAGGCAGTTAGGTCTGCGCTGAGAAAGATGAGTCAGCTGTGCTGCTGTGCCGAGGAGGAAGGAGGTCTGGGGGAAGGGAGTGCCGCAAGAACAAAGGATCTTTTCTCTCCTTCCCCAAGCAAGTCTCCGGGTGACCGGAGGCCAAAGTTTTCACCTCCTGCGATGTTCTCTGGTGTTCAGAAAGCCTCGCTGTGGTTTTCCTGGGTTGGGGGTCCTTCCATTCTCCAACTCAGAAGATCAGGTTTCCCACAGCTCAGAAACTGTGTGTGCTAGTGGCCATCTTGGCTCCGCCCCTTCCATACATTCTTGTTTGAACCTTATGGTACTGCTTCATAAACAGGAGCTTTCTGTGGTAAGCAGATAATTCCAAATCTGAGAAGCTGAGTGCTTCCTAGCTCCTAAGGGGTTTGTACTGCGAAAATTGCTGAGTGTTTGCTCTGGACCAATCTTGACTGATTAGAAGTCACCCCTCTTCTCTATCTCTCTCAGCTTCAGTCCCAACTTATGCTTATTATTGTTTGATTTTGAGATAGGGCTCCATTATGCAAGCCTGGCTGGGTACTTACTAAAAAGCTAGGCTGGTCTCGAACATGTGGTAATCTTTCCACATTAGTGGTGAGCCACCACTCTGTTTTTAAATAATTAATGAATTAATTTATTAATTACAATTTATTCATTTTGTATCCTAGCTGTAACCCCCTCCCTCATACCCTTCCAATCCTGCCCTTCTTCCCTCTTCTCCTCCCAAGCCCTTCTCCCAGTCTACTGATAGGGGAGGTCCTCCACCTCTTCCATCTGACCCTAACCTATCAGGTCTCACCAGGACTAGCTACATTGTCTTCTTTTGAGGGACCACTCTTGCTTGTTGGAAGTGAATTTTAAGTATCCCCAAATCCTCAGAGGTAAATGGGCTAGTGATTTGTAAGTAAGGTGTAATTTGGTCATCTAAGTGAGGGTGCAGCATAGACACACACTCCTGTGAACAATGCCACTTTGATGGAATGAGTGTGGTCCTGCCTTCTGCTGCACACTGAAGTTTTTTTTATTCTTACCCAACCTGGACCAATTTCATGAACATAAACACACAAACAATTAAACACCACATGCATGCACACACACACACATACTGGCAGGCACAAAGGGCTCACTAGGGCTTACTAACACTATTGCTCTCTTCTGGGTTATGGTGAATCATCTAATTTTTTTCCTATAATCATGGCTAATACACTGTAGTTCAATTTTTATCATATTAGTTCTTAAAATTTATTCAGTTCTCCTCTAGGAAACTATTATCAAGCAGTTTAAAAGTCCATCTCCTATCTTATTTGCTCGCAGTGCTCAGCACAATAAATATAATGAGAAGATTCAAAGCTGATGATTTCCTTCCTGGGTATTAGTGCAACAACCTGGAAATGTCCTTTACTGTCATTTTGAAACTTAGATTTCACTGTGGAAAAGTCTTATCTTACTCGAAATGAATTAAATGTAAATAAGTTGAACTGTGAAGATTTTCCTGGGAATAAAGAGCAATAGTATCTAGCTGCCCCACAATGCCCCTTTGTTTAAGTCTCTTCCAGCCCTTCTATGTTGGAAGTAAACTACTTACTCTCTGCCAAATGTGTTTATGGTTCTGCACGTCTCTCCTGGTACAGCACTGAAGGATTTGCATGCATATGACCAAAGTAAATCCTGCAAACAGAGATAATAAGCAATTTGGCTGAACTTATCTCAATTTTAAATGAGTAGCTTCTCTTTAAAATTAAAATTTCTACTGAGAAATTTATAGATTCATGTGCAGTTCCAGAAATAATGAAACAAGCTCTCTTGTGCACTTAGCTTCCCTCAGTGGCGACCTCTTTGCAAGAGTATAGTAAAATGTCACAGCTGGAAGTCAACATACATGGCCTGGGGAGATAGATGGCTCAGTGAGTAATGTGGTTTCCATACAAGTGTGAGGATCTGAGTTCAGATCCCCAGATCCACATGTAAATTCCATGCAGATGTGGAGTTTTGCCTATAATCCCAGTGTCTGGGAGATAGTGACAGAGGATCCCAAAGCAAGCTGGCTGTGAGTTGGGTGGTTGAGCTCTGGGTTTAAATGAGAGACTCTGCTCCAATACTTACGGAGGAGAGCAATTGGGGAAGACAGCTGACATCATTCTGCCTTCCATATGCATGTGTACACAGGTATACAGTTACTCACACTTGTGAACATACGTGTGCATAACACACACACACACACACGTTAGGAAAAAAAGCCTACAACATTCATGTAATCTACTGATCTTTTTCAGAGGTTCCCAACTTTACTTGTATCCAGTGATGTGTGTGGGTGTATCTTTGGTTTCGTATAATTTGTCTCATGTGTAAGAGCATACCTTTAAAAAGATTTAAGTTTTTAAATTGAGATGTATTTGTGTGTGTGTGTGTGTGACTTTGTGAACATGAGTGACAAGGGAGACCAGAACATGACATTGGATTTCCTGGAGCTAGAGTTGTAAGTTTTAAAGCTCTGATGGGAAAGGTATGCTGGCAGTCAGGTGCCAAGGAATACCACAAAGTCCTACCATACAACAATGCCCACACAAGAGATTAGGAAAAGTACAATGAGGCGCGGGCCTCTGCTCTGGCGAGAAGCAGCTGGGAGCTGTGCAGGAGGCAGACTTAATATAGAGTTTCTTGGGGGAGGAGTTTTTCAGGGTGGAGTTGTCCACGGTGGGTATTGGCTGCATTTCAAGCCAAGTGCAGGGATTGGAAGGATTTTGAGTTCAAGGATTGGTGGGATGTTGAGCTCAGATATTGGTGGGTTTGAGCACAGGGATCTGTGAGTTTTAGAGCTCAGAGACTGTTGTATTTTCGGGCTCAGGGGTCTCTCCTATAGAGAGACTTAGAAGTATGCCAACAGCAATATGTGCAGAGACACTGATTGCAATATTTTTCTAGCAGTTCAAGAAATGGCAACATGCTGCTAGCATCATTGCCTAACAGGGAATTTTTTTTTTTTTTTTTTTTTTTTAGACACAGTTTCTTTGTGTAGTCCTGGTGTTCCTAGAACTCACTCTGTAGATCAGGCTGGCCTCAAACTCAGAGCTCCCCCTCCCTCTGCCTCCCCAGTGCTGAGGTTAAAAACATGCACTACTACCACCTAGCACAAGGAATGCAGTCGAGAATAAAGAAATGTTTATAGGTGCATATGGGACAGTAGAAAGCTTTCCAAACTAAATATAAAAACTATAGGAAATGATAATACACTGGAGTATCAATGTGTAAGGGTAAGTATATAAAGAAAGATATTAAAATTATGAAGGATGTCACAAGGTGTGTCAGTGCACTCCTGGAATCTTAGCACTCCAGGGGTGGTGGCAGGTTTGCTACAAGTTTGAGGCTAGCCTTACTACATAGTGAGTTCAAGGCCAGCCTGGGCCACACAGCCATATATTTTTTGAAAAAAAAAAAAAAAAAAAAAGCCAGTAAGCAAGCAAAGTGGTTAAGAATAGTTACTAAATATTTCAATGGAGAATTCAAACATCTCAACCAAAAACAAACATCCAGCATTTGCAAGCCAGCTGGTGCTTGAGAGTAGCTCAGAGACTTTTGAGGACAAGATATTTTCTTCAGCTTTCAAGAAAGGAAAAGTGGGTGGTCTTTCCTGAGCAAGTGACATGGAACCAATTTCTTGGTTCAGGAAGAGTGTCAGGGAGGAAAAGCAGCAAGCTGCTGAGGCCAGGAGGCTGTGCTCACACCAAGCTCCTCTCACACCCATTGATGGTGGCAACATGAGTGGTTTCCTGGAATCAGCACTGGGGAGTAAGATGGAAAATGGGAACTGAAAAGTCACCTGTACTGATAGCTTAATACTCATGTAGGCAAACTGAGGGCATTTCAACAAAGCAGCCATCTTCACAATCAGCAATTCAAAGACAGCAGGTCTCTTTCACACAAGTGGTGACCCTGCGATGGATTTTTCTAACAGCAACCACTCAACATTTATTTACAAGTTAAACCCAAAAGTGTGTAGGAAAAAGCAAAATAGGACATGGAATGAACTTGCAGCCCCCTCAAGAGGAAAACAAGTTCTTTTCTTTCTTTCTTTTTTTTTTTTTTTTAATCTCTCTCCACCTCAACCCCTTGCATTTTTGTAACATACAAACACATTTTTTCCCCATAAGACACTCCCAGCAAAACTGAAAGCACATGTGCAGGTGGCCAGGCTGGGTTATGCATGTTCCTGTGCAAACAGTTCCTCTGAACTGCTGCAAAAGTAGCCTTCCCAGCCGGTGGATGCTGGGGCTTGTTCCAGAAACCCCTAGAGGCAAACCGCTCCCTGCAGCTTTAAAAACTTCTTCCTAAACAACCATCCAGGTCCCTTCATTCTCCAAAAGTTACAAAGTATGACTTTCCTGGGCGATAAACTCTAAAGCTTGCTCTCTGATTGGTGTCAGTGTAGGAAAGGCCGTGACATCAGCAACTTTACAGAGGCCTGGGGGGCCTATTGTGTACTTTGGCCTGTCTCCAGCCTGCTAGGTGGAGTGTGTGTGTGTGTGTGTGTGTGTGTGTGTGTGTGTGTGTGTGCACGAGAATCTGTTTGACCAGCGTTAGTACTCACATTACCCTGCCTGTGCTGTTTTCTGCTACAGACTGCCTGACCAAGACGGGTGCAGTTCAACCAACCACTCAACTGGAATTTCCCAGGGAAACCAGCATGACATTCGTTTTTTTCTGAGCAACCAAAGTGGAATGTAATCTTTGCTGACCAAAAGAGTACCATGGACGGTGAAAAAGGGGGCAGGAGGGGCAAGCTAAGAGGCTCTCCTCATCTCAGATTCCTGTCGAACCCATTGATGGGGGGTGAGTCATAGAAGAGGGGAAATCAGAGTGCTGGGGAGGGTGGTTAATGTGCTCAAAAGAACGAAGAAAGCTGAGCTATAGCAGTGGGTCTTTCTTTGGTGTGTCCATAGGGTAGGTTACTGGATAGATGCCCACAGCTTGCTAGTCTGCATCCCTTATGTGAATATTACAAAAAATATCTTTATGTGTAGAGTCATAAAGATGAAACCTATTTAATCACAGAACATTTTCTAGTGGTGAAAACTTTTGCCGAAGGAATCACTCTTTTGTAGGTCAGATGCATTACTTATTATAAGAGTTTAAGAGTTACTTATAAATAGCAGTGTTTTGGTGCCTTTAAAGTTCAGGTTGGCCTTAAACTCATTATCTTCTTGTCTCAGCCTCTGAAGCACTGAGTTTACAGAGGGGTGTTTGTGTGTGTGAGTACCACTTTAATGGATCTTTTTAAAAATTTGTAATATTTACTTGGTTTTTTTTATTAATTACAGTATATGCACTTTGTATCCCAGGTGTAATCATCTCCCTAATCCCCTCCCAATTCCACCCTCCCTCCCTCTTCTCCTTCCATTCTCCTCCAAAAGTCCACTGATAAGGGAGGTCCTCCTCCCATTCCATCTGACCCTCTTTTCCTCCCATGCCCCTTCCCCAGTCTACTGATAGGAGAGTTCCTCTTCCCCTTTATTTCTGATCCTAGCCTATCAGGTCTCATCAGGACTAGCTGCACTGTCTCCCTCTGTGGCCTGGTAAGGCTGCTCCCCCCCTCAGGGGGAGGTCATCAAAAAGCCAGCCACTGAGTTCATGTCAGTGACAGTCCCTGTTCCCCTTACTAGAGTACGTCTGTGCAGGGGTTCTAGGTTATCTCCATGCATGGTCCTTGGTTGGAGTATCATTCTCATAAAAGACCCTTGTGTCCAGATCTTTTGGTTCTGTCGCTCTCCTCGTGGAGCTCTTGTTTCCTCCAGGTCTTTCTATTTCTCCCTTCTTTCATAAGATTCCCTGTACCCTGCCCAAAGTTTGGCTATCAGCCTCAGCATCTGCTTTGATACCCTGCTGGTAGAGTCTTTGAGAGGCCTCTGTGGTAGGCTCCTGTCCTGCTCCCTGTTTTCTCCCTCTTCCTATTTCTATTCCATTTGCCTTTCTGAGTGAGGATTGATCATCTTACCCAGGGTCCTCCTCCTTGCTTAGCTTTTTTAGGTGTACAGATTTTAGTATATTTAATATCCACTTATAAGTGATATATTATATACCATGTCTGTCTTTCTGCTTCTAGGATATCTCAGTCAGGATGAGCTTTACTAGGTCCCACCATCTGGCTGCAAATTTCATGATTTTTAATTGCTGAGTAGTATTCCATTGTGTAAATATATCACAATTTCTGTATCCATTCTACAGTTCAGGGACATCTGGGTTGTTTCCAGGTTCTGGGTATCACGAATCAAGCTGCTATGAACATGGTTGAGCAAATGTCTTTGTTGTGTATTTAAGCATATTTTGAATAAATGCCCACGAGTGGTAAAGGTGGATTTTTTTATATATATTTTTATTTTTATTAATTACAGTTAATTCACTTTGTATACCACCTATAGTTCCCTCCCTCTTCCCCTCCCAATCACATCTTCCCTCCCTCTTCTCCACCCATGCCCTTTCCCAGTCCACTGATAGGGGAGGTCTCCCTCCCCTTCCTTCTGATCCTAGTCTATCAGGT
Source organism: Meriones unguiculatus (assembly GCF_030254825.1). Classification (NCBI taxonomy): domain Eukaryota; kingdom Metazoa; phylum Chordata; class Mammalia; order Rodentia; family Muridae; genus Meriones; species Meriones unguiculatus. Next base: position 135,921,883 of record NC_083369.1, on the reverse strand, counting down.
CTCATCAAGAGTGGCTGCATTGTCTTCCTCTGTGGCTTGGTAAGGCTACTCCCCCCTCCCCACTGCCCAGGGAGAGGCGATCAAGGAGAAGGCCAATCAGTCCATGTCAGAGACATACCTTGTTACCATTACTATGGAACCCACTTGGACACTGAGCTGCCATGGGCTACAAATGTGCATGGGTTCTAGGTGAGGAAGCATACTTCCTAATTGTCTGAGAAAGTGCCAAATTGATTTTCAAACTGGTTGTATAAGTTTACATTCCCACCAGCAATGGAGGAGGGTTCCCCTTCTCCACATCCTCTCCAACATGTATTGTCACTTGAGATTTTGATCTTGGCCATTCTGATGGGTGTAAGGTGAAATCTCAGAGGCATTTTGATTTGCATCTCCCTGATGACTATGAACCTTGAGTATTTCTTAAAGTGTTTCTCTGCCATTTGGTATTCCTCAAATGAGAATTCTCTGTTTAGCTCTGTACCCCATTTTTAAATTGGATTACTTGATTTGTTGCTTTTTAACTTCTTGAGTTCTTTATGTATTCTGGATATTAACCTTCTGTCAGATGTAGGATTGGTGAAGATCCTTTCCCAGTCTGTAGGCTATCATTTTGTTCTGACAACACTGTCCTTTGCTTTACAGAAGCTTTTCAGTTTCATGAGGTCCCATTTATTGATTGTTGATCTTAGAGCCTGTGCTGTTGGTGTGCTCTTTAGGAAATTGTCTCCTGTGCCAGTGAGTTTTGTTGAGGTCTTTGATCCACTTGGACTTTAGTTTTGTGCAAGGTAATAAATATGGATACATTTTAATTTTTCTACATGTAGACATCCAGTTAGACCAGCACCACTTGGTGAAGATGCTGTCTTTTTTCCATTGTATGATTTTGGATTCTTTGTCAAAAATCAAGTATCCTTAGGTGTGTGGGTTTATTTCTGGGTCTTCTTTCTATTAAATTCCTTTGATCCACCATTCTGTTTCTGTGCCAGTACCATACAGTTATTATTACTATTTTTCTGTAGTACAACTTGAGATCAGGGATGGCGATAGCTCTAGAAGATCTGTTGTTGTACAGGATCGTTTTAGCAATTCTGTTTTTTTGTTTTGTTTTTCCATATGAAATTGAAAATTGTTCTTTCAAGATGTGTAAAGAATTGTGTTGGTATTTTGATGGGGATTGCTTTTGGCAGGATGGCCATTTTCACTATGTTAGTCCTACCAATCCATGAGCATTGGAGATCTTTCCATCTTCTGATATCTTCTTTAAATTCTTTCATCAGAGACTTGAAGTTTTTTTTTTTTTTTTTTTTTTTTTTTAACATGCCATTCACTTGCTTGGTTAGAGTCACATTAAGGTACTTTATGTGACTAGTGGCTATTGTGAAGGGTGTATTTTCCCTAATGTTTTTCTCAGGCTTTTGTCTTTGTATACAGGAGGGCTACTGATTTTTTAGAGTTAATCTTGTATCCACTCACTTTGCTGAAGGTGTTTATCAGCTGAAGGAGTTCTATGGTTGAATTTTTGGGGTCACTCAGGCATACTATCATATCATCTGCAAATAGTGATACTTTGACTTCTTCCTTTCTGATTTATATCTCCTTCAGTTGTCTTATTTCTCTAGCTAGGAATTCAAATACTAAGTTGAAGAGGTATGGAGAGGGTGGGCATCCTTGCCTTGTTCCTGATTTCAGTGGGATTGATTTAAATTTCTCTCCATTTAATTTGATGTTGGCTATAGGCTTTGTTTATAATGTCTTTACTATGTCTATTTATGTGCCTTGTATCCCTTATCTCTCCAAGATTTTAAACATGGATGGGTGCTGGATTTTGTCAAATGCTTTTTTCAACATTTGAGGAGATGATAATGTGTTTTTTCTCCCTCAGTTTGTTTATATGGTGGATTAAATTGATGGATTTTGGTATATTGAACCACCCATGCATGCCTTGGATAAGCTTATTGGGTCTTGGTGGATGATGTTGTTTATGTGTTCTTGGATTCAGTTTGTGAGTATTTTATTGAGTATTTTTGCATCAATGTTCATTAGAGAGATAAGTCTGAAGTTCTCTTATTTTGGTTGGGTCTTTGTGTGGTTTAAGTATCAAGGTGACTGTGGCTTCATAGAATGTGTTTGATAATGTTCTTTTGTTTTTATTTTGTGGAGTAGTTTGAAGGGAATTGGAATTAGCTCTTCTTTGAAGGTCTGGTAGAATTCTTTGCTGAAACTGTCTCATCCTGTTTTTTTTTTTTTTTTTTTTTTTTTTTTTTTAATTTTTGATGACTGCTTCTATTTCCTTGGGGGACATAGGATTATTTAATCTATTTACCTGATCCTGATTTAATTTTGGTAAATGGAATCTAACAAGAAAATTGTCCATTTCATTTATATTTTCAAATTTTGTGGCATATAGGCTTTTGTAGCAAGAGCTAATTATTGTTTGGTTTCCTCAGTGTCTGTTGTTATGTACCTGTTTTGTTTCTCAGTTTGCTGAATTGGATAGTTGCTCTCTACCTTTTAGTTAGTTTGGCTAAGGGTTTCTCTATCATGTTGATTATCTGAAAGAAACAGCTCTTGGTCTCACTGATTCTTTGAATTGTTTTCTTTATTTCTAAATCATTGATTTCAGCTGTGAGTTTGATTATTGCTAATTATTTCCTCTTGGGTGTGTCTGCTTCTTTTTTTCTAGGGCTTTTAAGTATGCTATTAAATTGCTTGCATGATATTTCTCAAACTTCTTTCTGGAGGCACTTAATGCCATGAACTTTCCTCTTAGAACTGCTTTATTGTGTTCCACAAGTTTGGGCATACTGCGCCTTCATTTTCTTTGAATTTTTGGAATTCTCTAATTTCATTTTTCATTTCTTCCCTGACCAAGCTATCATTGAGTACAGGGTGTTTAGTTTCTATATGTATGTAGGCTTTTTGTTATTTTTGTTGTTGTTGAGGTCTAGTTTTAGACCATGGTAGTCTGATAGGATTACAGGGGAGTATTTCAATCTTCCTGTATCTAAGATGTTCAGGGTTGTTTTGTACTTGATTATATGGTCAATTTTTGAGAAGGTTCCATGAGGTGTTGAAAAGAAGTTATCCTCTTTCCGAGTTTGGGTGAAACGTTCTGTAGACATTTATTAGGTCTATTTGATTGAGGACCTTTGTAAGTGTCATTATTTCTCTATTTATCTTCTGTCGAGATGATTTGTCCCTCAGTGAGAGTGGAGTGTTGAAATCTCCCACTGCTAAGGTGTTGGGATCCATGTATAATTTAATATATAATAATGTTTCATTTACTAATGCAGGTGCTCTTATATTTGGGGCATAGATGTTCAGGATTGTGATGTCTTCCTGGTGGATTTTTCCTTTGATGAGAATAAAGTGCTCCTCCTCATCTTTTTTGATTAATTTTGGTTGAAATTCTATTTTATTAGATATTAGGATAGCTACCCCAGCTTGTTTTCTGAATCCGTTTGCTTGAGAACCTTTTTCTAACTCTTTACTCTTAGGTAGTATTTATCTTTGTTGCAGAGGTGTGTTTCTTGGGTGCAGCAGAATGTTGGACCCTGTTTCTGCAACCGTTCTGTTAGTCTTTGTCTTTTTATTGGAGAGTTGAGTCCATTCATGTTGATAGATAATATTGATCAGTGAATGTCAGTTCCTTTTATTGTCAAGTTGGTGGTGTTACTGTGTTTCCATGCTTGTGTTCTCTTAGTTTTTTTTTTGTGAAGTTATCTATATCCTGTGTTTTTTTGGGTGTAGTTTATTTCAAAAGATTGGAGTTTTCCTTCTAGTATCTTCTGGAGGGCTGGGTTGCTGTGTAAATATTAAGTTTAGTTTTGTCATGGAATATTTTGTTTTCTCCATCTTTGTTGATTGAAAGTTTTGCTGGGTGTAGTAGTCTGGGTTGGTATCTGTGGTCTCTTAGAGTCTGCATGACATTTGCCCAAGCCCTTCTGGTTTTCATAGTTTCAGTTGAGAAGTCTGGTGTGATTCTAATAGGTCAACTTTTTTATGTTACTTGGCCTTTTTCCCTTGCTGCCTTTTATATATATATATTTTGTTCTGTAGATTTACTGTTTTGACTATTATATAAGTAGTTTCTTTTCTGGTCTACTCTATTTGATGTTCTGTAAGCCACTTGTACGTTTATGGACATCTCTTTCTTTAAGCTAGGAAAATTTTCTTTTATGATTTTCTTGAGAATATTTTCTGGACCTTGGAGCCTGGAATCTTCTTTTTCATTTATTCCTATTAGTCTTAAGTTTTGTCTTTTCATGGTGTCCTTAATTTCTTGGATGTTTTGTTTTTGGAACTTTTCTGATTTTATTTTTTCTTTGAGAGAAGTATCAATTTCTGCAATTGTATTTTCAGCACCTGAGATTCTCTCTTCCATCTATTGTATTCTGTTGGAGATGCTTACTTTTGTGGTTTCTGATCTTTTCGCTAAATCCTTTAGCACCAGGATTTTCTCTGATTGTGTTTTCTTTATTGATTCTAATTCTGTTTTCATGCCTTTCACCATTTCCCTCATCTATTTGAATGTGGATTCCTGTCTTTCTATCATGGCCTCTATTTTTTTTTTTTTGTTTGTTTGTTTCCTCTCTATATTCCACTACTTTTGCCTCTACTTATGCCTTTATTTGTTTGGCTGTATTTGACTGTATTTCTTTGAGAGCTTTGTTCCTTTTGTCTTTATGTGCCTGTAATAACTGGATAAACATAATTTTAAAATCATTTTACTGTTTTTACGATGAATTAAAATATCTATTGATTTTGGGGGTTGTTGGTGAAGTCATGATGTATTGATTGTTGTTGAATATGTTCTTATGCTGACCTTTAGCCATTTGCTTATCTGTAACCTTCACTGTTCCTGGAATCTGTTTTTCAGGGTTGGTCTGTCTGTCTTTGGTGTCTGGAGTATTCTTCAGGAAGTTGAGAAAGGTCCACTGGTTTGAGAGTAGATGTTGGTGTTTCAGCTGTAGCTAAGGGAGGAAGGTTGCAGGCACATGTGCACAAACATGGGTGTGTGTATGGAAGTGAGCCTTGAAGGACAGGTTGTTAGAGCATGTAGATGCCTGGAAGGTTGGAACTTAATTTCCTGAGGTGTTGCGAGTGCTGGAGCTGTTGGCAGGCACAATGTAAGTATACAGGTGCCCTTAATGCCTCAGTGGGTTACAGGCCTGTAGTACTGTTTTCCTGTTATTCTGGTCTGTCTGTGCTCCAGGAATTGTTTGCCTGGACTCCACTGGGAGATCCACAGAATAGAGACTTCAATGTTGAGAACACTGTCCCAAGGATCCCTATGTTGCCCACAGTGGGGGTGTGGGTGGGAGGGATCTGATGGCTGGCTGTTAATGTTGAGGGACACTGGATCTGGGGCTCTGCATGCACTTATTTGAAGGTGCACTCGCTTGCAGCCCTAATGGTAAAGCATAAGGGTTCTCCCAGTCTCTACTCTCAGATTTGGGCCCATATCAACAAATGAGAGTGTAGGAGATCTGTCCACTATTTGGCTGATGGGCAGGGGAGACCCGCACTTGGGTAGCCACTTCTGCAGTTTAAGTCACTGAGCGGAGTGGATCCTGCTTAGGCTATCTGCCTCTGCTGTCTCAGTCACAGAGCATGGAGGCTCCTGCTTGCCACTGCCCTACTGCAGCCATAGACCTGGGAGGCCAGTACTGCTGCTGCCTCTGCTGTCTCAGTTACTGAGCATGGGGGTTCCTACTTGGGGCAACCACTGTTGCCAATGCCAAGCAAAGAGGCTAATGCTTGGGGCAGTGACCACTGCCTGCTTTCTCCACAGAGCAGGGAGGTCCATGCTTGGGGAAATGGGATGTGCAGGGGGGTTGAATATTTGCCACTGTCAGTCCCTGGGGTCATTCATGGGTGACCTGGATCCAAACTGTCCCAGCTCACTGGTTGTCCTCTCTTGCCCTGGAGGCCTCAATGTCGATGTTCTGGCTTCAGCTGCCCCTCTACTCAACAATTTCGGAGTTTTGGATCCTGTGTCCCTCAAATATGGTGTGTTCTGGTTACAGCCATCTTGGACTCCCACTTTAATTGATCTTATAGGGATATTTTAATTGCTAAAAATTTCTTTTATTAAAAGTTGTCTTAGATATTTCATATTTAGTGAAGCTGGGTTTCTCAAGGATGTTGGCTGATTGACTTTAGAAAGGAGAAATTTAAAACACTTGAAAGGTTTCTGACAGGTGTGAACTGCACCTATCGGGTGATGCATTGGCCAAAACAGAGTTTTATGTATTCACTCACTGTCACTCTCCTGTGAACTTTCAGCAGGTTCAGATGAAGGGATTCTTGGAGTAAGCATTCAAGGAGACAGCATTACATTCAGTGTATTGGTAGGCTGCCCACACTTGAATATTAGAAGGACAATAAACATGGGTTCTAAAGTCCCTTGGGACTTAATAATGTCTTTCAGTACAGGTATGTAAAGGGAAGAACAACAGTAAAGTTGCAAAATGTCTTCCCTTTCTGAGGAGAGAGGCCTGCACATTTGTTTAGTATATATTTACTCGATTTTCCTTCCAAATTGTACAGGGCCCTCCACGGTAAGTAGGGCTTTTATACACAAAGACAGACTAAATTAATTCATATGTATTGAGCACAATGTACTTGGAATAGTAGGAAATTAGAGTGGCATTAAGAATCACTTTCCAAAAAGGGTTTGAGGGGTATTTTAAAAAATTCTTTATTAATTACACTTTATTTACTTTGTATCGCCCCCTATGGTTCTCTCCCTCCTCCCGTCCCAATCCCTCCATTCCTCCCCCCTCTGCACGCATGCCCCTCCCCAAGTCCACTGATAGGGGAGGCCTTCTTTTTTTTTTTCTTTTATTAATTACACTTTATTCATTTTGTATCCCCCCATAAACTCCTCCCTCCTCCCCTGCTAATCCCACCTTCCTTCCTCCTTCTTCACGAATGCCCCTCCCAAGTCCACTGATAGGGGAGGACCCCTCTCCTTCCTCTGATCTTAGTCTATCAAATCTCATCAGGAGTGCCTGCACTGTCATCTTCTGTGGCCTGGTAAGGCTGCTCCCCCTTCAGGGGGAGGTGATCAAAGAGCAGGCCAATCACTTTATGTCAGAGGCAGTCCCTCTTCCTATTACTATGGAACCCTCTTGGACACTGAAATGCCATGGGCTACATCTGTGCAGGGGTCTTAGGTTATCTCCATGCATGGTCCTTGGTTGGAGTATCAGTCTCAGGAAAGACCGCTGTGCTCAGATTTTTTTGGTTCTTTTGTTCTCCTTGTGGAGTTTCTGTCCTCTTCAGATCTTACTGTTTCCCACTTCTTTCATAAAGTTCCCTACACTCTGCCCAAAAGTTGGCCATGAGTCTCAGCATCTGCTTTGATAGTCTGCAAGGCAGAGCCTTTCAGAGGTCCTCTGTGTCAGGCTCCTGACTTGATTCCTGTTTTCTCCTTCTTCTGATGCCCATTCTCTTTCCCTTTCTGGATAGGGATTGAGCATTTTAGCAAGAGTGCTCCCTCTTGATTAGTTTCTTTAGTTGTACAGATTTTAGTAGGTTTATCCTATACTGTATGTCTATATGAGTGAGTATATACTGTATATGTCTTTCTGCTTCTGGGATAGCTCACTCAGGATGATCTTTTCCAGATCTCACCATTTACCTGCAAATTTCATGATTTCCTGGACACTTGGGCATCCCTGTTTGCTTACATCCTCCTTCTCTGACTCAGAATGATCCTATCTTCCACATCCAATGTAATCATTGCTGACATGTAGCTCTCCTAAGTTTTTCCCAAGTAGACTTTTTGCTCCATGCTTTGCACCAGTCCCTCAGACTGGGGGGAAAACCCTCAGTGGTAGCTGGTTTTTTGTTTATGCTTCAGAGGTCTTGACCTTGGTGAAGTGTGGAATGTGGAACATTTAGAATTTTGTTTTCAAGTTGGCTCCAAGACACTCACCTCAGTTGAAGGTACCCTGTTACACAAGGGCAAATCAGAGGCAAGGAAAGGGCTTGGGTATGGCTCATTCTTTTCGCTATCCTCTTCTACAGAAGAAGGAAGAAAAGGATGGAGAGATGAAGAGCCAACTCTTCACAGAGATTTATTTAACACTTGTCTCTGCTATCCTGGGAACATGGAAAACATACCTTCCTCCCCTGAAAATACTTGGTTGGGAATTGAATTGCACCTCCCAAAAGATTCTTTGAAATCCTAACGAGCCTTTGCACTTCAAAAAGAGACTACTATTGGGAAATTGAGTGGCCGAAGATGTAATAACTAAAGTGAAGCCTCACTGGCATGGGTTGGATCCTTAATCCCACAAGACTGGTATTTCAATAAGAGAAGGAGAAGGAACAATGAGAGAGAGAGAGAGAGAGAGAGAGAGAGAGAGAGAGAGAGAGAGAGAGAGCTATGTAGCAAGAGGAAAGAGAGTAGAACAAGAGATCTATGAACTGGAGAAAGCCAAGGCTGGACCGCCAGTGTGTGAAGCTAGAGGAGGTAAGGAAGGATTCCTTCCTGGAGATGTTTGAAAGTGCATGGCCTTCCTGAAGTTTTCAGACTTCTGTTAGACTTCTAGCCTTGCAACGGCAAGAAAATACATTGCAATTGTCATAAGCCACCTAGTTTGAGGTAGTTTGTTACAGCATTCCTGTAAACTAACTGTAGACACTTCACAAAATGCATCGAAGGGTAAATTAACCTCCATAAGTCTCCCAATCCCCCATTTCTTCTATCCACCCTTAAGTTTAATGAAAACATTTTAAAAACATTTCTTCCTTTTTTTATGTGTGTGGGAGTGTGCCTGTAGAGGTCAGAGGACAATTTATGAGAATAGGTTCTCTTCTTCCACCATTTGTATCCCAGGTATGGAACTCACACTACCAGGCTTGGTGGCGAGTACCTTCACTTGCTGAGCCATCTCTCTGGCACAAGTTGGTTTTTGTTTGGCTTTTTACCAAAAAAACTCATCTCTAGAGGAATAGTGCATTCTTTCCAAAACTGAGCCCACCTTATTAGAAGGGAATGTTCACATTTAATCAGTGAGCAGACAAGAATAAGCATTGAAAGGAAATAGTTTCCATGTTCTAATGGGGTACTTTTAGATGCTGAGATAGCTTGCCAGAGTATGCTTTCTGGGGGTGTCCTATCTCTATAAACAGAAGAGGTGAAATGAAAAATCATGGAGAGCAGAGGGGAGAAGGTACAGAGAGGAGATGAGGAGGAGAGGAGAAAAGAAGGGGCTGGATAATGAATGGAATAGACATGACTCTCTTGCCCAAAAGGTCTCGTACTAGCTCCACCCACACCTCATCAGCATTCTTCTCCAATCTAGTAATATTGATTCATGTCATTGAGTCCACCTTTGTCTAGTCCCAGATACTCCATTCTCTTCGGAGCAACTTCCCCCTCCCACTTTTGACCCAGCAAAATGTTTCCATTAATGGATTTATGTGACTTACTGGCATTTCCTAACGTTCTTGGAGCTTCCTTAATAGCTCTTTTCAGAATGTAGCAATTAGTGCACTTTAAATCTCTTCTGAAGTAGTGGAAATCTTAGAAAATTTTCCAGAAAGCATAATAAAAATGAAATGGCAACCTTCCTAATGTGCCACAGGCCTGATAGAGCTATTTCTGTTTAAAAGGTAAGTTTATTGCTACTAATTGGAGGACTTGTGGAATAGCTTTGTCATGAGAGGCCCATTGTCTAGTTTACCCCTAGGCCACAATGATAGATTCATGGCGTTACCAGTGACCTCGTTTGGCATTTATTTTGTTTTTGGCAGTAAAAACAAATACAGACCAGGGATGAACCGACACTGTGAATTAATACTCAATATATGCCAAGGCTGTGTACAGTCTGTTGCATACAGTGACACTTAGGTCTCAAAGACTGTGGTGGAGTAGATGCAAAAGGGGCATTGTGGCCTTGAATCTCCTTGTCATCTCATGGATAGTCTTCTACCAGGAGCATCATCTACAGTCTGATAGGAAAACAGGTCCCATTTTCTGCTTGACCTGATCTTTCCAGCTGGCAGATATCAGGAAGTGTGTGAGGCTGTCTTAGGACCTAACTGTCCAAATATTGAGCCTGTAACTCATTACCCACTCCAGGCATGTACCATGGAAATGCCCAGTGAAGTGTGCTCTAGGTCTTTTCTCAATTGGCTATCTCAAGGAGCAAGTCTTAGCTTTCTGTTCAGTGTTTTTTAGAGCAAAAGGTATGTGAGATATTTCTATGTTGCAAAATTATGTTGTTTGCTTGGTATCCCCCTTCCTCACCCTGTTCCTTCCTTCCCTCTCTCCTTTCCTTTTTGCATGCACAATCTGTGCTGTGTCAATGATAGAGTTAATGTGTTAATCTTAACAGTATCAGTATTTAGGTTTTTATGTAGTGCAGTGTTCTGAGATTTGCTGAGGGTAGAGTCCTTGCATAAAGATAAGAATGGTAAACTAAGGACCCATGTTTTTCTTTGGGACAGGAGCATGGGCTTAATAAATGCTATACAAAAATGGCTTGTATATTGTTGATGGAAATATATGCTAGAGGAGTCACTCTGAAAAGTACTCTCAAGAAGCTATACATATCACACAGAAGTCGCATTCTTTGGGGGTAGACACAAATAATTGAAAACACACACCTACCCCCAAACATGAGCAGGAATGTTTGTAACAGTATTATTGCTAACCCTAAAGTGGAAGCAATGCAAATTGGCTTCACGTGGTGATGGACCAGTAAAATGTAATCTATCCAATACAATGATTTATTGACTAAACATGGTTCGAAGTGCTAATATATGCTACAGGGTGGATGCAGCTTGGAGCATGCTGAATTAAAGGAGTACATCCCAAAGGACCACTTATCACATGGTTGCACTTAGATGAACTGTGCAGAATAGGCAAATCCATAAAGACAAGAAACAGATCAATGGTTGTCAGGGGCTGGGGCGGGTGTAGATGTGAAGTGAATGCTAATGGCCACCAGATTTCTTCACAGGGTAATGAAGTTGGCCTGAGACTGATTGTGGTGTTGTTTGCACAAGTCTGTATTTATAATGAAAAGCTTTGGTTTGATTACTTCAAATGGGTAGATCATATGTGAGTTTTAGCTCAATGAAGATGTTCATCAGCAATCTAGATATAGATATTAGTATTGTCAGCCTTGTGGTGTGTTCCTAAGCCACACTTTATACCTCTAAAAGACACAGGGTTTCTCTGATATGTAAATGCTGAATTCTGTGAGATTTCAAAGCATCAAATAGACTTGGTTTTGATCTTGGGAGGAACATCACTCTGTATTTGCTGTAACAAAGAGGAATAATGTTTTCTTGATCAATAATTAGGAGCCAAGACCCAATTTTTGGCATTCACTTAATAATATAGTTGCAACACTTTGATGACATCTGAACAGAGTTGTCATTTAGCCTAAACAGACCTTCCTGGACTGTTTAGGCTGTCAAATATAATAATCTTATACAGCACTGAAGATATGGAGGTTGTTGACAACTGTATTTCTTAGCAGCTGAGTGCTTGGAAGGGAAAAAAAAAGAAAGTTAATTATGTCATGCTCAGTCTGCTATTGGTGTCCAGCTTTCAAGACCTTCTTCAAGACTTTTTGTCTTTTCTTAAGATTTTGTGTGAATAGCATCCTCCATTATCAGCACCCAAAGGGTGGTATTACTATTACCTGTCCTTTTTATTCTAATGCAGCAGCCAATCTCTCCACATCTATAATCTGAATTTAAGACTCCTCAGATAGAAGCAGCAGTGTTTTCCTTGAGAGAATTAGGAACCTCTGTGAAGGCTGTGAGGATGCTCGGCATGTACCAATCTCAAGATTTTAGAGCTAGGGAAAGCCATTTCCCTTAAGGTATTTTGCCTCCAGACCTTGGTGACCCAGTAAGAAAGCCTTGGATGGCCAGCGTGTAGGCAGCCCACACAGCACCCTTTCATGTACTAAGTGCTCAATAAGTCCATCTGCAGGGATGGTCATTTGCTCACTAGGACAGATTTTCCAGGGTACTGATGGCTTCAGGTGCAGGCAGTCCTCAGCTAACACACGTTAGGTACAAAGTGTTCTTGTCTTCCTCTTCGTGGCCTTTCAGGCATTAGCGACTACCCTTGCTCTTAGGCTCTCTTAGGCTTTAACAGCTCTTATGTGCCCATGTAAGGAACAGGTAGCATCTAACAATTGCACCTTGCTTTTGCATATCATGTGCTTATCAGAGAAAGGCAGAACTGGAACGGATGCAGACTCAGGCAAACCTCCCTCAGCGTAGCCTCCTACATCTGTTTGTTCTGGAAATCAGAGGCAGCTTGAGATGAGGAACGAATCTGGTCTATGCCACATTCAATTTTATCTACACTTAATTACAAGGGCAGAGGATAGCTTAATGTGTTGGACACGGTTTATAGGCTTCTTTCCTGAAAATGTGTATTCCTCTTATATGGTGGTAGACTACATGTGCTATTTTTAATGCAGTGCTCATGGGATGTAATCAAGACACTGTTTAGTGTCAGGACAAGGTAATAATAGTAGCTAATGTGTATTGAGCCATGGATAAGTGTATTTCTATCTTTACCCAAAATAAAACTGAGAGTCAAAGTTTGTTCAGGGAGCCACTGTTCAGAAGAGGTCAACTGGGTCGGAACTCAGAATGTTCTTTTAATCACATTAGCACACTGGTTAGAGGAGTGGGCCACATATAATGCCATGATTTCAAGGTTAGACTGAATTCTGATTTTTGCTCAATATTGGGACAGACGGTAACCTATAAATAGATATAGTTCTGTTTAGATTTGATTTCAAGCCTAATAGTATATGTAATTATATGATTGCTACTATTAGTGGGTGCTACTGTTTTGCTGAGATGCCAAAGTTTGTGTTTCAGGCAGGAAGCAAACCTGAGCTGAACTTGCTAATGCTGGTAATTGGCAAAACTCTCACATAACTAAATGGGCCACTTGCTTTTGAAACCAGTGAGAACTGGAAGTTCAGTCATCTACCTGTCATTCCAATCTACCTCTTTAAAATATTAATTTAAATCAGATTTGTTTTTGAAGGATGCATAAAAATAAAAATTGTATGTATTTATGTGGCACTATTAATGGCTTGATCCATGTAATATGGAAATCAGGTTTTAGATACCTGTCTCCTTAAATGCCAATTGCTTCCTAATGCTAAAAAAACATCAAAAGTTGTATAGCTTTTTGAAATGTGTATCAGGCAGTTCCTATTGATAATCACCCTAGAGAGGAGGAGTGAATCACAGCATCTTGCTCCTCTGTAAAATAGTGACACAGTATCCATCCATCAATCTTTCCCATTTCTCCTCTCATCCTACTTCCCCAGTTTCCGGTCTTCTCTTCCTCTCTTGAGTAGGAGCTAGATTGTGTTGTACTGTTTTCCTGTGCTTTGCTTACCTCACTCAAGATGTTTTTTTGTTTTGTTTTGTTTTGTTTTGTTTTTCAGTCTGCGTCATTGGTCCTTAGCTTGGGTGCTGGGTGAACTGTTCAGTCTAAGCACATCAGCCTGGTGTAACCTATTCTTCCCTTTCCATATAGATATCATGTCTGATTGGTCTCCTTTGCATGATGCTGCAATCCATGGACGTCTGTTGACCCTGAGGAACCTTATCAACCAGGTAGCTCTAAAAATAATAACAGTGTCAAGTATACCTCATTGCTATACCAGACCGAGAAAAGAAAAATCAGAGTTATAGTAAGATAGACATTTCCTCTTAAGCAAATCAGCAAAATGAGATGAATCTCACTGTAATAGCCATCTTCTTTGCAGGCTGTCATAATGTATTTTGTGGTAACCTAAATGCAAAGTTTGAAAAATGCTAAATACTTGTTCAATGGATTGATTACCTGTAAGTGGTACTTCATGTTGTTTTCAGTTTTCCAAATAAACCATGTTCAGAGGGAGATGGTTTAGTTAGTAAAGTGTACATTGTACAAGCCTAAAAACACAGGTATAAACCCAGAGAACCCACATAAAAACAACAAATAAATCAAGTGGGCAGAGTGACACATGCCTGTAGTGGTAGCAACTTGGAGGGCAGACATGAGCAGGTCCCCTGCCAATTGATGAATGTTAGGTTCAGTAAGACCCTGTATCAAAAGATAAGCTGGTGAAAGATACCTGTTTTCTGTCCATCCTCCATGTGCACACAAAGTACACATGTGCCCCCCCCCCCCCGATTTGCAACACTTGAGCAAATCTGTCATGTAAAGGGATTTTCAGCTGCAGCAATTTTGTTTCTCAGGGGATAATTTCTAGGGGCACCATTAGTGTTGTACTAGAGTGGTGCTAATGCATCTAGTGGGTAGAAACCAATGATGGTGTTAAGTGTCCTACAGCGCATAGGACAGCCTCTGTGTCAAAAATTAGGTAGCTCTAAAATGTCAGCAGCACAAGGCTTAAAAACTCCTAATGGAAAATAAATGCTTGAAAATGTCTTTTTAAATATGTAGTCTTATAATTTCAGTGACATTTTCAGTTTGGTCACATCCCCAGTTTGCCTATGGCTCTCAGCAGTTTGATTTTAGTTTTCTTTTCCTTAGGTGCAATTTGCCTATATACCCTGATTTTTGTTGGTTTTAAATTATTAGAATCCTATGCAAAGACACCATTCAAAAGGCAGTTTACATCTTAACAAAGTCTTTATTCAGGAAGTTCTGTTCTCTAAAATGTCACTATATCTTGGTAATTCACTCTGTCTTTCTGTCTCTCTATATCTCTCTCTGTTTCTCCCCAACACTCCCCTCTCTGTGTATAGCAAGGGATGGAAACCAGGGCCTTAACCAGAACAATATATCTTTCTCTTTTGAAATCCACCAAAATCTATGGATACCTTATCAAAGAAAACATTTAAATGTGTAAACTACAAATCAGGGAAACCTATCAAAATATTGAAACAAATATGAGATGTAATAACATGGATTTTTAGATTGATTTGTTAAAATTTTAGCTGTGATTTTGAAACTATCATTATTTATAAGCAGGGTGAAACTATATTAATAATTATGTTTCAATGAAAATATCTGGGATACCTACAGATGATAATGCTGTTTATCACAGGACATGTAAGAGCATTGAAAAGTAAAGGTGAATTCAGAAAACACCACAATTTCATGGACTTATCAAAAATAAGGAGAAGTTCATCAAGAAGAGTATTATTTCCAAAGCCATTGTGTTAAGTACTTTTGGAGGCAGCAACCTATTAGAAATCAATTCTAACATATAACTCTCGTTAAAAGTTAGTTTACTCAGGTAAAAATGAAATATTTATGCAATTTGGATAGTATTAAAATGATCATTGAAACTTTTATGTATAATTCTTTATTTGGGTTTTGTATATTTTATTATTATTTGTTGAGTATTGGTGTTTTGTCTCATGTATGTTTTTGTTCCGTGTGTGCGGTGCATCAGGAGGACAGAAGAGGGTGTAGGTACCCTTGAAACTAAAGTTATAGGCAGTTGTTGGTGCTAGGAATTAAACTCAGGTCCCCTGGAAGGGCAGAAAGTGCTCTTCAATGGTGAGCCATCTCTCCACTGTCATGCATCACTTGTTAATCGGAATAATGCTAGTTTGTATTTGATATTTACATATTTACTGACCATAAGCTTATATCCATGTCTTTATCCCAATCCTGTTAAGTCAGTTAAGTGGGTTGTTATCTTTGGACATCAATCTCTGCATCTATAAAATGAAACTTCTGATTACCCCCCCCCCCTTTGATTAGTCCACCTCAAAACTCAGGAACAAATACTCACCTCAGTATTCAGTGGCAGGATACAATAACCATGGACTTCTTGCTATTGACTGAGTTGGCTGGACTCAGCTCGAAGCTGTGGCACACATGTCCCTCATCCTTCTTTGACCTCTGGCTGCTTGAAGGATTTTCATTTCTTGGCAAAAGGCTTTTGCATAGCAGGGCAAGATAAATCATCTAAGGACAAAATGTTTCTAATCCTGGCATATGCTACATCTGCTAATTGTGAATTGGATAAATCAAATCACATGGACAAATCCAAACACAAGTGATCAAGGAAGGATATATTTTGTTAACTATGACATGCATGTAACAGTGAAAGTAGATTGATGAATTTGATCAACATGTTAACTAAAAATGGCAAACACATGCACAAAATACATGCTTTCTAGGTCAGTTAATGAAATGTTAAGCATAGAAGAGAAAACAAAATGTCCAGGGTTAGATGTCAGCTCCGCAATCCCTTTGGGTACCAGAGGTAGGAGTAATCTGGATAGTATCTAGACATTTTCTTTCTTTACTTGTGTGGTAGTTACACAGGCATATATATATTTTTTGTGGTGATTCACTGAGGTGACACTTAAGATCTCTGAGTTGTTTAACATATTTCTTCTACTTCAGCAGAAAGTAATTAAAATGCCATAGATATAACAGTGAACTTAAGTATTGGTGGCTTTCTCTCCAGATTTTGGTTATAATTCCCATAGTGTGTTGTTTTGTGTTAGTCTTTACAATTAACGACTCATCACTGGATCTGCTAATAGAAGTCTGTAACCCAGATACTCAGGAGCTGAGGCACAAGGAGTACAAGTTCAAGGTCAGCCTAGCTTACAGACTGTGTTCAAGGACAGTCTGTGTAATTCAGATCCTATCTCACAGTTTCAAAAGGTGCTGGGGGAGGGAGGGGAGATGGTTCAGTGGATAAAGTGCTTGAGGCCCAAGCATAAGAACTAGAGACTGGATCCCAGAACCCATATAATGCCAGGTGCGGATATGGCCCACCTGTAATTCCAGCCTCAGAAGCAGAGACAAGAGATTTCTCCCAAGGAAGCTGACTAGCAAAACTAGTCATATCAGCAAGCTCTGGGTTTTGTTGATAGACTCTTCTCCAGTGAGTAAGGAGGAAGAACAATTGAGGTTAATTCAAGACATAGACCTTCTGCCTTTGCAAGTAAGTGTACTCACATGTACCTGTATGTCCACTCACACTATGCAAACATGCATGCACTTGTTCATGTACACACGAATATACACACATGCACACACGAACATCACAACACAAACAGGAAATCACAACACAAACATGAAAATGTAAATAAGAGACAAAAAAGGAAGATAAACGGGAATTCGGATATAGCTCAGTGATAGAGCACTTGCCTAGTGACTGACAGGGCCTAGATTCAATCCTGAGTATTACAACAATGAACCAACCAAACAGTCTGCCAGCTAAACTCAGCTTCCTTTTCTTGTGTTGCTATCACTCTGGGATACAGCCTAGATACCAGGACTTTTTGAAAGCTTCCTATGTGATTCTTCTATGTAGTCAAATCCAAGAAACTTCTCAGTAAGTTCTTATCACCTTACACCCATCAGAATGGCTAAGGTCAATATTTAAGTACCTCAATCATGCTGGAGAGGAAGTGAGAAAAGGGGAACCCTCCTCCATTGCTGGTGGGAATATAAACTTGTACAACCACTCTGGAAATCAATCTGGCACCTTCTCAGACAATTAGGAATAGTACTACCATGTCAAGATCCAGATATACCACTCCTAGGCACATATCCAAAATATGCTCAAGTATACAACAAGGACATTTGCTCAACCATGTTCATAGCAACTTCACTTGTAATAGCCAGAATCTGGAAACAACCCAGACGTTAGGATAATAAACAGTTGAGACTAATTTCTCTGTTGCTTTGTGCTTTCCTCGGTTTATATGCAAGTACTCAAATGCTGGCTTTGAAATGGCGGTCACAGCTAGAGGGCTACTTATTATACTAACAAAACGACCAAAAAATTCCTTTCAAAGAACAATTGTCATTCATCACTTGATCTGTTGCACAGGGAAAATGCAATTGTGTGTGTGTGTGTGTGTGTGTGTGTGTGTGTGTTTCTGGAAATTGAACCTAAGGCCTTACACATTCATGGCAGGCAACCTGTTCCTGAACTAAGCTGCCAGCCCTCCTCCTTTTTTCTCTTTGAGGCAGGGATTTACTAACTTGCTGACGCTAGCCTTTGAACTTTGCTCTGTAGCCCAGGAAGGTTTCAACATTTTGATCCTCACATCTCAGTCCCCCAAGTAGCTGAGATTGCAGGCTTGTGACACCAGACCAAAGTTTGCAGTTAACAGTTTCATCATTTTCCCGTGTGTTGCAGGGTGAGTGGAATAGATTGGACAAATAAGAGAACATTATGAATGAAAACCAAACTAAACAAAAAAATTTGAGATGGTGCTTTCACTAAAATGAAACAGTTCAGAAATGAATCATAATGGCAACAGTAAAATAACAAATGCCACGCTGTGAAGTTCATGGTGATACTTCAGAAGGAATAAATACAATCAGTTAAGTTCTTCCTGTTTCATGGAACTGGGAGCCATGTTTGAGGATTCATGGTATACAGATAGGATGTAAGGTTCTGGAGGGAGCAAAAATACAGTCTCTTCCTTCCTTGCAAACAGCAGAGAGGGAAGGAGAAGGACTGTCAAGGGCTTTGGAGCCTCTCGTATACAAACATATTATGGTGAGTCTCCCAGAGCCCTTTCCCGGGCTCTGGATATGAGCCCCTTTCCACTGGGGTATAAGCACAGAGTGACTTGATATCTCAAAATGTGTGACCCTGCTGATCAGAAGGTAAAAGACAGAAGCACAGGATGATTAGTACCTGACTGACTCATAATGCCCGTGGAAGTAGAAAAATATGTGTTGGGATTAATGGAGAGTGAAGCCAATTATTGGAACAATTTTGGGCAACTTTATACTATTCCGGGAAGAAAAGTTATAATACATTATCTGCGTCAGTAATAAAATTTACCATATATAAGTGTTAGGGAGATAGCTTAGTGGATAAAAGCATTTGCTATAGAAATATGAGGACCTGAATTCAAGTCTCCCAAACCCACGTGAATAGCTTGGTTGTTCACCTGCACTTGCAGCCTCAGCATTGTATCCGGTTAGGAAGGAAAGAGACAGAAGGATTGCTGGACTTTCTGACTGCCAATCAAACTCCAGGTTTATTGAGAGAACCTGTCTCTAAGGCGTAAGGAGGATTGTGGTAAAGTAGGACACATGCACCTGAACATACATGTGTGTTTACATCACACCTAAACATGTCATTTGCACATGTACACACACACACACAAATACAACTATAAGCATATATAGATTAAAAGGTCCTTTTATTTTGTCCATGTCTCCCAGGACAATGTGTTCTAAGATGAAGACGAGCTGGCACCGTGGAATTGATCCTGAACCTCTTTTCATGTTCTGCTTAGATTTGGCTCATGAGCTATCATCTCCTGAACAACACATTTCTGCAGAGGGTGGTGGATCCTAAGGCTAAACTTTTAGACATTTTTGCTTTTCCAGATTTCAAGTGTCCAGCATGGGAATGCAATTGTCTCTTTGCCCCGAGACTTTTTTTAATCTTTAGAGGCTCAGTTAGTGCTTTAGACCTTGTATCACTTGGCCCACATCACTTGCTGTATGAAAAAGAATGCCCCAAAGTTAGCAACACAAAGCAACAAATTTGGGGTTGTTAGAGATTGTCAGGAATTTAGACAACATTTTGCCAGGGCAGGGACTTTTGAAGGCTACAGTCATTGCAAGGCTTGACTAACTGAAGATCTTAATGTAAGCTTACTGAGAGAGATCCAATTGCTGATACGATCCAGCTCCTTCTGAGTTGTGGGACTAAGGGTCTCACTTCCTGGCCGGTTCTTGGGTGGTGCCACCCTCATTTTCTTGTCAAGGGTATTACCAGAATGATGCCAACCCTAAAGAGAGAGTGAGCCAAATAAAAGTTAATGTTTAATCTTAGAAACAACCCATTATCACCTTTGCATATCTTCTTAATTAGAAGCAAATCTTGGTAGGAATGTAGCTCAGTGATAGATTAGTGGCTTAGCACATTGGAAAGGAGGAGGAGGAAGGGTAATGGAGAAGGAGTAGCCAAGAGGAAGTGGAAGGGAGGAGAAAGAATAGGGGAAGAACAGTTAAAGTGAGAAGCAGAAGCACAGGTGTTGGAGGAGAGAGGAAAGGCAGGAGAAGGAAAGGGAAGACTGGAGGAGAAGGAGAGAAAGAGGAAAAGCAGAGGAGGAGAGGAGAAGGAGGAGGGGAGAAGAGGAATACTGGAAAAGAAGGAGGAAGAAGAGGAAGAGGTAGCATCAGCGAAGCCTCTACTAAAGGGGAGGGGATTACATAGGCTGTTGCCACCAGGAGTCTAACTGGAGGCCTTCCCAGGCACACACATGTAAGGCAGGCAAGCAGAGGCTTGTGCTACTCTTTCCCTCATTATCACTTTTCATATGTGTCCTTCTCAGTAAGTGCTTGGTGAAGCCTGGGGTGAAACTGAACAGAACATCAACTACTCTGCCAACTGAGCTACACCCCCAGACTCTTTGAGAGCATACAACGAAGAGTGAAATCATTAGCTGGGTGTAGTAGCACATACCTGTACCTCCAGCACTCAGGGAGGCAGAGGCAGGCGAATTTTTCTGAGTTCAAAACCAGCCTGGTCTACAAAGCAAGTCCAAGTCAGCCAACACTACACAGAGAAACTCTGTCTCCAAAAACCAATGGGGGTGGGGAGAGAGTGAAATCATTGAGTTGTTGCCTCAGAAGATCCTGATAAAGTCATTTCCTTTGTGGCTGTAGTAAGTTCTCACTTGCACTGTGAGATGGGCCCATTTTCTTGTCTTTGTTTTTACATAAAAGTCAATACATTAGTAGATTGTTTTAACTGACAACACAACTTTTTGAAGAATTCCTATAGTACTGGTTGGTTTTTTAGTTAATTAATTTTTCTATTAATCACAATTTATTCATTTTGTATCCCAGCTATAGCCCTCTCCATTGTCTGCTCCCAAACCCGACCTCCCTCCCTCTTCTCCTCCCATGGCCCTCACCCAGTCCACTGATAGGGGAGGTCCTCTTCCCCTTCCATCTGAGCCTAGCCCATCAGAACTCATCAGGAATGGCTGCATTGTCTTCCTTTGTGGCCTAGTAAGGCTGTCCTTCCATCAGGGGGAGGTGATCAAAGAGCCAGCCACTGAATTCATGTCAGAGACAGTCCCTGCTCCCCTTTCTCCCTAGGGAACTTACTTGGAAACAGCTGCCATGGGTGACATATGTCCAGGAGTTCTAAGTTATCTCCATGAATGGTCCTTGGTTGGAGTATCAGTCTCAGAAAAAATGCCTAGGCCCAGATTTTTTGGTTCTGTTGCTCTTCTTGTGGAACTTCTGTACCCTCCAGGTCTTTCTATATCCCCCTTCTTTCATAAGATTCCCTGCACTCTGCCCAAAGTTTGGTTATGAATCTCAGCATCTGGTTTAATACCTTGCTGGGAAGAGTCTTTCAGAGGCCCTCTGTGGTAGGCTCCTTTCCTATTCTGTTTTCTCCCTCTTCCAATGTCCATCCCATTTGCCTTTTTGAATGAGGATTGATCTTCTTACCCAGGGTTCTCCTTCTTGCTTAGCTTCTTTAGGTGTATGGATTATAGTATGTTTATCCTATATTATATCTCTAATATCCACTAATAAGTGAGTATATACCATGTGTCTTTGTGTTTTTGGGATAACTCACTCAGGATGATCTTTTCTAGTTCCCACCATTTGCATGCAAATTTCATGATTTTCTTTCTTTTTAATTGCTGAGTAGTATTCCATTGTGTAAATGTACTACAATTTCTTTGTCCACAACTCCATTGATGGACATGGGGCATAAGTCCAGATTTTGGCTATTATGAACAAAGCTGCTATGGACATGGTTGAGCAAATATCCTTGTTGTATAGTTGAGCATATTTTGGCTATATGCCTAGGAGTGGTATACCTGAATTTTGAGGAAGCAATATTCCTAATTGTCTGAGAAAGCACCAGATTGATTTCCAGAGTGGTTGTACAAGTTTACATTCCACCAGCAATGGAGGAGGGTTCCCCTTTCTCCACATCCTCTCCACAGGCATTGTCACTTGAATTTTTGATCTTAACCATTCTGATGGATGCAAAGTGTAATCTCAGGGTCATTTTGATTTGCATTTCCCTTATGACTAAGGATGTTGACCATTTCTCTGCCATTTGGTATTCCTCTATTGAGAATTCTCTGTTTAACTCTGTACTCCATTTTTAATGGGTTTGTTGCTGTTTAACTTCTTGCATATTTCATAGATTCTGGATATTAACCCTCTGTCAGATATAGGGTTGATGAAGATCCTTTCCCATTCTGTAGCCTGTCATTTGGTTCTGATTACACTGTCTTTTGCTTTAGAGAAGATTTTCAGCTTCATGAGGTCCCATTTATTGTGCTCTTCTAGCCTGTGCTGTTGGTGTTCTTTTCTCCTGTGCCAATGAATTCAAGAATCTTCCCCAATTTTTCTTCTAACAGATTTAGTATGTCTGGTTTTATGTTGAGGTCTTTGATCCTTGGACTTTAGTTTTGTGCAGGGTGATAAATATGGATGCATTTTCATTTTTCTATATGTAGACATCCAGTTAGACCAGCACCATTTGGTGAAGATGCTGTCTTTTTTTCCATTGTATGTTTTTGCTTCTTTGTCAAAGATCAAGAATCCATAGGTGTGTGAGTTTATTTCTGAGTTTTCTATTTGATTCCATTGATCCACCATTTTGTTTCTATGCCAGAACCATGGAGTTTTTATTAGCCTTGTTGTATATTGCCTTTACTATGTTTAGGTATGTGCCTTGTATCCTTGATCTCTTCAAGACTTTAAACATGAATGGGTGTTGGATTTTGTCAAATGCTTTTTCAGCATCTAAGGAGATGATCATATGTTTTTTCTCCTTCAGTATGTTTACATTGATGAATTTCTGTATATTGAACCACCCCTGCATGCCTGGAATGAAGCCTACTTGGTCATGGAGGATGATATTTTTTATGTGTTCTTGATTTGGTTTGCAAGTATTTTATTGAGTATTTTGCATCAAAGAGAGGTAGGTTTGAATTTCTCTCTTTTTTTGGTTCTTTGTGTGGTTTAGGTCTCAAGGTGAGTGTGGCTTCATAGAATCAGTTAGGTAAGGTCCCTTTTGTTTCTATTTAGTGGTACAGTTTGAAGAGAATTGGAGTTAGCTCTTCTTTGAAGGTCTGGTAGAATTCTGTGCTGAAACCATCTGGCCCTGGCCTTTTTTTTTTTTTTTTTTTTTTGAATGATGACTTTTGATGACTGCTTCTATTTCTTTGGGGGATATAGGACTATTTAATCTATTTATCTCATTTTGATTTGATTTTGGTAAATGGAGTCTATCAAGAAAATTGTCTACTTCATTTAGATTTTCAAATATTGTGGAAGATAGTCTTTTGTAGCAAGAGCTAATGATTGTATGGGTTTCCCCAGTGTCGTTATGTCCCCCGTTTTGTTTCTGATTTTGTTGATTTGGATAGTTTCTCTCTGCCTTTCAGTTACTTTGGCTAAGGGTTTGTCTATGTTGTTGTTTTCTCAAAAAAACAGCTCATGGTCTCATTGATTCTTTGAATTGTTTTCTTGTTTCTAATTCATTGACTTCAGCTGTGAATTTGATTATTTCCAATTGTCTACTCCTCTTGGGTGTGTCTGCTTCTGTTTTTTCCCCATGGCTTTAAGGTAGGCTGTTAATTTGCTTGTATGAGATGTCTCAAACTTCTTTCTGGAGGCACTTAATGCTTTCATTGTATCACATAAGTTTGGGTAAGATGTGCCTTCATTTTCATTGAGTTTTAGGAAATCTCTAATTCCTTTTTTTCATTTCTTCCCTAAGTTATCACTGAGTAGAGAGTTGTTTAGTTTCCCTGTATATGTAGACTTTTTGTTATTTCTGTTGTTGTTGATGTCTAGTTTTAGGCCATGGGGGTCTGATAGGATACAAGGGATTATTTCAGTCTTGTATCTGTTGAGGCTTGCTTTGCGCCCAGATATATAGTCAATTTTTGGGAAGTTTCCATGAGGTCTTGAGAAGAAGTTATAGTTTTTCTGAGTTTGGGTGAAAAGTTCTGTAGAGATTTATTATTTCCATTTGATTTAGGACTTGTGTAAGTGCCTTTAATTCCCTATTTGGCTTCTGTCTAGATGATCTGTCCCGTGGTGAGAATAGAGTGTTGAAGTCTCCCACTATTAAGGTGTTGGGATTGATGTGTGATTTCAACTTTAATAATGTTTCATTTACAAATGCAGGTGCTCTTGTATTTGGGACATAGATGGTCAGGACTATAATGTCTTCTTGTTGGATTTTTCCTTTGAGAATGAAGTTCCCCTCCTCATCTTTGTTGATGAATTTTGTTTGAAAGTCTATTTTATTAGGTATTAGGATAGCTACTCCAGCTTGTTTTCTGGTTCTGTTTGCTTGAAAAACCCTTTTCCAGCCCTTTACTCAGAGGTAGTGTTTATGTTTGTTGCAGAGGAGTGTTTCTTGGATGTAGGAGATTTTTGAATCCTGTTTCTGCAACCACTCTGTTAGTCTGTGTCTTTTTATTGGAGAGTTGAGTCCATTCATGTTGATAGACAATATTTGCCAGTGAATGTCAGTTCCTTTTATTGTGGAGTTGGTGGTGTTACTGTGTTTTTATGCTTGTGTTCTCTTCATTTTTCTTTTTTTGTTAAGTTATCTATATCCTGTGTTTTCTTGGGTGTAGTTTATTTCAATAGATTGGAGTTTTCCTTCTGGTATCTTCTGGAGGGCTGGGTTGCTGTGTAAATATTAAGTTTAGTTTTGTCATGGAATACTTTGTTTTCTCCATCTTTGTTGATTGAAAATTTTGCTGGGTGTAGTAGTCTGGGTTGGCATCTGTGGTCTCTTAGAGTCTGCATGACATCTGCCCAGGCCCTTCTGGCTTTCATGGTTTCTGTTGAGGAGTCTAGTATGATTCTTATAGGTCTACCTTTATTTGTTACTTGGCCTTTTTTCCTTTCTGCTTTTTATATTTTTTCTTTGTTTTGTAAATTTAGTGTTTTGACTATCATGTAACATGAGTTTCTTGTCTACTGTATTTGGTGTTCGGTAAGCCTCTTGTATGTTTACGGTATCTCTTTATTTATGTTGGAAAATTTTTCTTCTATGATTTTCTTGAAAATATTTTCCGGAACTTGGAGCCTGGAGTCCTGTTTTTAGTCTGTTCCTACTATTCTTACGTTTTGTCTTCATGGTGTCCTTGATTATTTGGATGTTTTATGTTAGGACCTTTCCTGATTTTATTTCTTTTTTGAGAGAAGTATTGATTTCTTTAATTGTGTCTTCAGTACTGAGATTCTCTCTTCCATATCTTGAATTCTGTTGGTGATGCTTATCTTTGTGGTTCCTGATCTTTTCTTCAAGTTTTCCAGCTCCAGGATTTTCTTTCTCCTGTTTTCTTTGTTGATTCTAATTCTGTTTTCATGTCCTGCACCATTTCCTTCATTTGTTTGAATGTGGATTCCTGTCTTTCCATGATGGCCTGTATATTTTTGTTTGTTTGTTTCTTCTCTACATACTTCTACTTGTGCCTCTACATGTGCCTCTGTTTCTTTGGCTGTATTTTCCTATATTTCTTTAAGAGCATTGTTCATTGCCTCTCTATATGCCTCTACTTGCGTGCTTCTATTTGTTTGGCTCTGTTTGCCTGTATTTCTTTGAGAGCTTTGTTTGTTTTTGCTTGATGTGCCTCTAATAACAGGATAAGCATAGATTTGAGATAATTTTCCTTTGTTTCCAATGAATTAAAATATCCATCAATTTTGGGGGTTGCTGGTAAAGCCATGATGTCCTGATTTTTGTTGGATGTGTTCTTATGCTAACTTTCGGCCATCTGCTTATCTGTAACCTTCACTGTTTGCTCCTGAAGTCTGTACCTCAGACTGGATCATCTGTCTCTTTTGTCAGGTGTATTCTTCAGGAAGATGAGAGAGGTCCACTGGTTTGAGAGGGGATGTTGGTGTTTCAGCTGTATCTAAGGGAGGAAGGTTACAAACACATGTGCGCAAGTGTGGGAGTGTACGTGGAAGTGGGCCTTGAAAGCGAGGGTGCTAGAGCATGTAGATTCCTGGAAAGTTGGAGAGTAAGCACACATGAGGGGTGCTGGCTCAGTAAGGTGGTGCAGTGTGTAAGCACAGGTGCCCTTAATACATCAGTGGCCCACAGGCCAGACATACTGTCCTCCAGGTATTCTGTCTGGGTTGCCACCGTCTTGGCTCCAGGAATTGTTTGCCTGGACTCCACTGGGAGATCCACAGAATAGGGGCTTCAATGTTGAGAACGCTGTTCCAAGGATCCTTATGTTTCCCACAGTATGGGTGTGGGTGGGAGGGATCCAATGTCTGGCTGCTAGAAGGACTCTGGACCTGGGGCTTTGCATGTACTCACTTGAAGGTGAAATCACATGAATGTGCAATCACTTGCTTTTAGGCCTTATTGGAAGACACTGAGGTTCCCCCTCTTCTCTAATCTCAGATTTGGGCCCACAGGGGCAAATGAAATGTTGAGATTTGTCAGCTTAGGGGTGTCCACTGTTTGTCCTCCAGGCAGGAAGACCCATACTTGGGGCCTCTGCCTTCTTAGTCACAGAACAGTGAGGCTCCTGCTGGGCAGCTGCAGACCTGGGAAGCCTGTATAACCCCTGCCTCTGCTGTCTCAGTCACTGAGCAAGGAGGCTCCTATTTTCAGCAGTAGCTGCTGCTGTGTCAGTCACAGAGCAGGGAGTCTCCTGTTTGGGGCAGCTGCTGTCCACCAAAGCTGCAGACCTGGGGGGCCAGTACAGCAGCTGCCTCTGTTGTCTCAGTCACCAAGCAGGGAGGCTTGTACAGGGGGCAACCACTGCTGCCTCAGCTGAGCAGGGTAAGGGAAACTGCAGGGGGACCAAATATTCACCACTCTCAAGCCCCGGAGAGGAGATGTCCATGGGTGACCTGGATCCAAACTGTCCCAGCTCAATGGTTGTCCCCTCTCTCCCAGGAAGCCTCAATGTCGATTTTATGGCTCCAGCTGCCCCCCTCCCCCTTTACCAGTTTTGGAGTTTCAGATTCTGTGCCCCTCAGATATATGGTGCATGCTGGTCACCACCATCTTGGCTCCTCACTGGTTGTTTTTTTTATATAGCTGAAAAGTAACCCGAGGGTACTGTTGCCTTTTACCCATTTTGAGACTGTTTCTTTTCTTCCAGGGATGGCCTGTAAACATCATTACAGCAGACCATGTATCTCCACTCCACGAAGCATGCCTTAGGGGTCATCTTTCTTGTGCAAATGTTTTACTAAGTCATGGGGCTCAGGTATGTAGAACTTAAATAATAGGAAAAAAAACAGCGTTAAAAAAGAAAGAAACAAAGAAAGAAAAGTGGCTATTTCTGTCTCTTTAAATAATTTTCAGTACCTTTTTTTGGTCTGGTTTGAAATGTGATGAGTGATATGTTTCAAGAGTATTATGCTCATCGACTGTATATGCTTTATCAGGAGCTGAGATACTTAAATTCTTAGCTAGAAAGTTGTATTAGTTATTTTTTTGTTGCTGTGATAAAATACCAAGCCAGAGTAACATATGGAAGAAAGAGTTTACTTGGGTTTACAATTCCAAAGAAATAAGAGTCCATGATGGTGGAGAGGCATGATTGCAAGCAGCAGGAATCTGAGAACGAAAATCTTCTAAAGCAAACAAGAAGCATAGAAGGAAGTGAGACCATGAATAGTCCCACCTACTAGGGACTAAGTGTTCAAATACCTGAGCTTATGGAGAATATTTTCTTCATCATCATCATCATTGTCGTCTTTGTCTTCTTCATCTTATCCTCCTTCTCTTCTTCTTCCTCCTCCTCCTCCTCCTTTCTTCTTTGACAGAGAGTCTCTGTGTAGCCCTGGTTGTCCTGGAACTGGAATGTGGCCTCAAAGTCAGTGATTCTCTTTTCTTTGCCTCCTAAATGCTGGGATTAAAGACATGCACCATCACACCTAGTCTATAGGTCTAATACAAACCACCACAAAAGTTGTGCTTAGAGTCTGAAGCGTTCTTTTTTTCTTTTTTAACCAGACAACATTACTACATATTGCTACATAATTGTTATTGCTCTGCTTTCATGTGGCAGGGAAGATCAAAGGGAGCTTCCTATAGGAAATGATGTCTAATGTGAAATAGAGTGTCCTTAGAACCAGCTGGCCAAATGTTGAGTTAAAGGAAAGTAAGGGCTTCCATTCACAAGATAAAACAAACACAAAAGCCTGGAAGTGAAATTGGGCAATATGCATCAATCCATATCTTAGAGCAAGAGAATAGAGTGTGTGAAAAGGCTTCTTGTCACTTATGACAAAACCACATACAAAAGAAGTAACTGGAATAGTAATATTAATGAAACAGTCACTCTAGGTTCCTGTGGTATTATGGGACCTTGAGAAGGAACATCTCCTTGAAATTTGCACTCTTTATCTTGTACACCATCTAGGTCTTGGCTTTCCAAGACCTTGAAAGAGAGTGTGGTGGTGAATTCAGTCTCTCCCCCCACAAAACTGCATTTAACAAATGCACCCAATTATATGAAAAGATAGAAGTGTCCATGTATATTTTGGCTTGCTATCTACTGTTTCTTTGTAGCTCAAACATTATGACATGGATGCCAGCTTGTATATTTCTGTGAGATTTCTAGCATTAGAAAAAAATAGATCTGAAATCTATAGTTTTCAGTCTTTTTTTATTTTAATTTTTATTATTAATTACATTTTATTTAGTTTTCAGTCTTGTTAAAAACCAGTTCGGTATCTGTTTGCAACTATATTTAGGTAGCATATTGACTGACTATATAGATTCTTTGACTCAGCCCTACCATCTTACCAATTCTGTCATTAATGAATGAACTGAATAAAATCTTTGATATGTGTTAA
Organism: Meriones unguiculatus; assembly: GCF_030254825.1. Classification (NCBI taxonomy): domain Eukaryota; kingdom Metazoa; phylum Chordata; class Mammalia; order Rodentia; family Muridae; genus Meriones; species Meriones unguiculatus. The sequence goes on along the minus strand of NC_083369.1, from coordinate 135,893,073 downwards.
GCATATTTGAGTGAGAATCATCATTTTAAATGAGAAAAAAAGATTTTTAAAATCAATTTTGGATTACTCTAGCTACTGTCTAAGAAAGATGCCTAAAATAGAGATGTTAATTTGTAAGCTATGCTATGGAAATCATCACAACTAGTTTCAAAGTTCATGACCCCAAGAAGGGAAGGGTGGTGATAGAATATTCAGTAACATCATTACTACTTTATGTTGTATACTTTGTTCTTTTTTTTTTTCCATGACAAACTTCCAGAATTTGGTGGCCCTTGTTTTATATAAAAAGGTGGAATGTAAGGATCAGAGAAGTTAAAAAAAAACAAAAAACTGAACACTTAGAAAGTAGAAGGATTAACTTTGAATTCTGTCCACATCAGTCTCTATCTTCTAACTGGAATTGTTTTTTTTTTTTTTCTCCCCACAGGTGAATGGCATGACTATCGATTGGCGAACTCCCTTGTATAATGCTTGCATTAATGGCAGTCAGGAATGTGTAAATTTGCTGCTTCAGTATGGAGCCACTCTCCACCCTGAGAGTGATTTGGCCTCTCCCATCCACGAGGCGGCTAAGCGAGGTAAACCCATTGGGAACTTTAGGGTTTTACCCAGTCCTTCAAGGAAGCTCTTACTTACTGAAATAGGAAAGAGAGAGAGAGAGAGAGAGAGAGAGAGAGAGAGAGAGAGAGAGACTTTAGAGTCATAGGTTTCAAAGGGTGCCTGGTTGGAGGAGCACCCATATGATGGGGCTTGCAAATGCAGACTTTTGGGTCCTGCTCCTGCCCCATTTAATCCATCCCTCACCTCATGATGGCTCTGACACACATTTAATTTTGAGAATCACTCTTTTAGAGCCATACATCTAGAAAAGGGTATGATAAATACATAGTAAACTATGGATCATTGTGGAATACCTCATCCCATAGAAATCAAGCTTTTTACAGCTAGCGCATCTTTAGTTGTATGCAGCAATAGGTTTCATACTAACGTTTTCAATCAAGGCTATCATGTACCTCACCTATATTCCACTCTATTTCCCTTTCCTTCCTCCAGCCTTCTTCCTCTTTTCAAGTAGCCTCCTTTCTACTTGTGTGGAGTGTATGCACGCACAAGCTGCATGGGTGCATGCGCGCGCGCGCGCGCGTGTGTGTGTGTGTGTAATCTAGGTTCCACATATTAGTAAATGTTTAGTTTTGCATTTGTTTTTCTATTTTGCTTAACATGATGCTCTCCAATTCCCTCCATTCATTCACGCAAACAGTATAATCTCATTCTTTCTTTCTTTCTTTTTTTTTTTTATGGCAGAATAAAACTCCGTGTTGTGCATGTACCACATATATATATATATATATATATATATATATATATATATATTCAGCTTTGAACTCTGATGAAAACAACTCAAGGGAGAAATGGTTTATTTTAGCTCTCAGTTCTATGCTTTCACTAGACTTAGTTTGCTAGACTGGGCCTTGTCCCCATGGGATTTGACAGCTTATAAGAGTTGTCTGTGCTCACTGGGGCCTATTCCTTTATGAGCTGTAAGCTTCCTTCCCTGTCTGTTATACATTCCACGTCCTCCTTCAGGGCTATTGTTGGCCTTGTTTCTCCATGGCACTTTTAAAATCAGACTGGTTATAAGCACACAGTTAACAAAAGTGAATCACTGCTGGTTGCTTCTCATGGCTAGTGGCTACAGGTGCCATTCCACTTGCAGCTGCAGGTGACATTTTGTTGATATTGGGAGTCTGCTCTTTGGCTGACCCTCCTTTTTTGTCAACCAAAACAAAAGCTTAATTCTCCTCTTCATGGGAGGAGATGAATGGGCTAGGCTGTCTAATGGGGACATCCTAATATATTTGGAGCAGGCATTTACTCTTACACCAGTGTTTAAAATTATTCTCCATTCTACATAAAAGAATATGGATTTTGATTGCTGGATATATTGGGTATACATTTAAACAACAACACATAGGAATTATTGTATAACGAATTGATGCTATAACCCCCCCCTTTTTTTGTTGTCGGATTTTAGGCCATGTTAAGTGCATAGAGTCCCTTGCAGCTTATGGAGCCGATATTGATTACTACATCAGCCACCTGGGAACTCCCCTGTACGTGGCTTGTAAAAATCAGCAGTTAGACTGTGCCAAGAAACTTCTTCAGTTAGGTAAGGAAAATGAGGAATGAAAATGTAGAGTAAATTAAGTGAATCTTAAAGATCCTTTTGTCATACTAGAGGAAAGAGTGTGGGCAAGGGGATTGAGCGAAACCACCCTGTTCTGATGGGAAGTTGTTTTACACTGTTCACATTTCAGTTCTTTCACTTCAAACTAGCATGACAACAAAGAAGAAGATGATACCATCCATACATTTTTCCAGGCTGGTCCTCATTTATCACTAGTTTTTCCTCCCTTTTCTTTGTCTCTCTCTCTCTAGCTGGACAATCCTAAGTTCTGCAAAGCTTGCAAAGCTGCTGGGTTTGCAACTTTTGCTGACTTTTTCTGTTTGGGACTGTCTTCCACAGTTCTTTCTGATTAAGAAATTACTCTGCCGTAAACATTTTCTCTCTTGAGATATACTACAATTTCTTTGCACCTCCTTATGGTTGTCATTTCAACTCTGGGAACACTATTGCAACTCTTTCATTATCTGAATTTTGGTCCTTCTTTAAGACTCCAGGAGTCTCTCCTCGACACTATTTTCATATTCCCTATTTCTTTTCACTTATTTTGTAGCAATTATTTTATTTTATTTTTTGGTAGCACTTTTCATTCGCCTGTTCTCTCTGCCACTCTCATTCCTTCCTATTAATTTAGGTATGTTTTAAGCTTTGAGGCATTTAAAGCTCTTATCCAGGACACAGCCATATTTGTCACCTCTCACAAAGTAAATTTACTATTCAAAATAATCCAGTTAACATGTGTTGAGTGGGCATCAGTGTTTGTGGAGGGAGTCCACAGCTCAGATAAAAGTGTGAGCCTGTACATACCTCAGTTGAGTACCAGGCTCTGAGCAGGCGTGAGCATTTACTCAGAGGGTGGAGGCAGAATTGGGAAGGGATGGTCACAGAAATCCACCTTACTCCTAAAGAGAACTTGCCATCCTTCCTGTGGCAACGGGATTCCTTATTCCAACTTGGGAAAAAGAAATGCCTCCCTGAATTGGTTGTGTTTAATGACCCAGCTCACATAGTATCAAGTCCCATGGCTTTAAATGCAGCGCTGGTTGCTTAGTGTATGAATTTGGCTTCCTGATGAATGGAGGCTTTTGCCATCTAACCTCCTTCTTGGTCCGTGCTATATTGATCATGAACTTTCAGTTTTCATTGTACCCAGGTTTTTCTTGATTGTATCATGCCCATTGACTCCCTATGCTGCACAGCTCACGTACTTTCAGTCACGTTGTCAAATACATTTTCCTTTTATTATATTTGTATGAAAGTGTGCATGCTCATGGGGTGGGGGGATGTACATGTGTATGCGTGTGTGTATGTGTGTGTGCTCAAGGAGACCAGAGGTCAACCTTAGGTATTGTTCCTCAGGAGCCATCTAGTTTGGTATTGGAACTCGTCTCTCACTGAGACCTGGGGCTCACTGATTAAGCTAGGCCAGCTTCAAGGATCTGTTTCCATTCCTCAGCATGCTGGGATTAAAAGCATGTGCCACCGCACAAACATTTTTTTTCTCTGAGTCCTGGAGAGTGAACCCAGATTCTCGTCCTTTCATGACAAGCACTCCACCAACAGAACTGTATATTCAGTGTCCAATTTCCTTATTTATATTAAATGACATAAAATAAAATCAGTCCTCAATCTCCCCAAATTGTGTTCATTAGAATTTCCCATATTTAAAAATATTTTGAGATTCTGTGTTTTAGGGGATGGCTAGACACTACTCTTTGATGACTGTTTGTTCTTGTGACTATTTAGGAGCATCTGTGGATCAAGGCAAAGGCTTGGACTCTCCTCTCCATGTGGTGGCTAGGTTGTTCAGTGGGGAGCTTGTGCACCTGCTCATGGACTTTGGAGCAAATGCTTACGCTAAGAACGCTGAAGGCAAACGTCCTGTGGAGCTGGTGCCTCTGGGGAGTCCTCTGTTCGAGAGCTTCTTGGAGAGAGAAGGTGCCTCTCATTTGCCCAGAACTAAGCCCTAACCCATAGAGACTCCTTTTGATCTCTAGTGTGAGCCCAGTATTAAATAAGTTTCTAACTTTCAATCTTATAAAAGAGCACTCTGCCCATCACCATGCAGGGGTGATAATTTGGGGAGATTGAGAACTGATTTTATTTTATGTCATTTAATATAAATAAGGAAATTGGACACTGAATATACAGTTCTGTTGGTGGAGTGCTTGTCATGAAAGTATGAGAATCTGGGTTCAATCTCCAGCACCCAGAAAAAAAAAGTGTGTGCAGTAGCACATGCTTTTAATCCCAGCATTCTGAGGAATGGAAACAAGGCACATAATTGCTTCTGAAATAAATAGCCTTTTTGTTGTTTCATATGTTGGAGTCAGCCTGGTGTGCTAGGTTTTAAAGAAGTCAGATATTATTTAAAAATATTTGATATTAAAGTTAACCAAAGCACGATTTTTAGAGCAGTGGTTCTCAACCTTCCCAATGGTGCGACCCTTTAATACAGTTCCTCCTGTGGTGGTGACTGGCAACCATAAAATTATTGTCGTTGCTACTTCCTAACCGTACTGTTGCTACTGCTATGAACTGTAATGTAAATATCTGTGTTTTCTGATGGTCTTAGGAGACCCCTGTGAAATAGTTGTTTGACTCCCCGAAGGAGTCATTACCCACGAATTGGGAAAGCTTCTTTAGAGTGATTTAGCAGAAGGCTCCTAGTGATTGTCTGATTACCCAGGCTGTCTAAACTGTCCTGTACATGAGTCAAACCACTGAGGAATTGATTGCTGTGGTGAAGATGCAGCTAACTGAGAGTTTAGGGCTTTTGCTTAACGACTCACAACAATCAAGAGATACTTATTCTTGCAAGCTTACTACAACTCCTCCATACATAAGAACTCACAATCTCACCAAATAACTAAACAATGGTGTAGCACAGAAGAAGGGGCAAAGACCTCTGCAGATTGTGAGGATACCTGATTGCATTCTTAAATCTTGGAGACCATCTAGGATCTGCCTTCTTACTTGGGTATTGATTGTGCTGTTTTTGGAATGTGGGACTTTGAAGCAGGCTTTCCTACCTGAAGGACTCTAATGTCAAATAAGCTGTTAGTGTCTTCCTGCAAGCTGAGAAGTAGGGCTGGCCCTGAGTAGAGTGATAAAATGGACCTAGGGTTTCTTTCTACTTCCATTGTGCCAGGGCAGTTGTCTATCTTGCAGTTTTCTGCACTCCTTAGCATTGCTGCCAGGCTAAGAAAGACTGATGTAGGCAGAAGGAATCAACCAGAGACCTCTTTCCATTAAACTGTGGCATAATTATTGAGCATTTCTGTCTGCATTTTGGTGATTTCTTGTTTTGGAAAAAAAAATCTATGTAGACATACAGGGCTGCTTTCTCTTATAGTTCCTCAGGGCCCACAGAAATACTTTGATTTCTATTAAAACATCAGAAAGATGAATAAAACCTAACCAATATTATATTCATCTTCATACTAACAGTTGTAGAATAAAAGTTTTAGTATTTTTAATTGGGAATGTGATACACAGAGGCAGTTGCGTCTCAGGGACCACTAAAGTCACATAGTGGGATGACTCCTTCCTCTTCATATAGTCTTGTAAGATTTTCAAATTGTCTTTGTTGGTATTTTATTTTCTATTTCTTTCTCTTTTTTTGATTCAGGGTCTCTCAATGTACTCCTAGCTGTTCTGACACTATGTAGATCAGGCTAGCCTTGAACTCACAAAGATACCTCTGCCTCTGCATGACTGTTGGGATTAAAGGTGCCGCCATGCCTGGCTTAGAGTTTTCTTTCTACTTCATTTTCCAAAGCTATTGTTAGAAACCTGAGTTATCCTTTATTTCTTTATTTCACACTTGACGTGGTGACAGTAGGACCTATGATTTTACTGGTTTAGGAGTGTAGCTTGGTGGTAGAGCACATACTTACTATAATGAAACACTCTAGGTTTCATCGAAAGGAACCTCAAACAAAATGTAATTTGCCATAGAAGAAAATCACCTCTGTTTTGCCTTTACAAGTCACTTTTAGGATTCTGGTGAGGCAGTTTTAAGCAGACCCACTGGAAATGATCTCAGGCAAGCACAAATAGTTAGACCTGCAGATGTAATACATCAGTTTCTGTCTCCGGGTTTCCTTTATTAGTCATCTTACCTGATGTTTGCTTTGTGCTCAGGGAAGCAACTTAATTAAGTCACTGTCTTTCTTCAAGGGTAGGGGGACTATGGAGTATTAGCAGTGACTTAATTGTGCTCTGAGTTGGGCTTTGCGTATTACAGGTAAAATCCTCCCTTTCTTTGGAAGCTAAGAGAAAGGATTTCAAGATTCTTCTTGCTCTTGGCACCTAAAACAGTGTTCTCTCATGGCACAGATTGAAATCGTGAAACGACTCCCAACAACCTTACTCTGAAGTCCTCTTCTGAGGACCTCCCACAGTTGTCTCTGAAAGTGCATCTGGCACACGATTTATTAGTCACATCCTCTTAACACTCCTTAGTGAAGTTAAGTTAGCTTCCATGTCTCCCGAAGTGTATGCTGTGAAGTTTGTGGGTCTGTGCCTTGAACATAATTTGAAAGGTGCCCTAACTTCCAACCAATCCCTTCTAGAAAGTGTTCTTAGGACCCATCTAGATTATCCACTTTTCTCTGACTATATTTGTCTTCACTTCTTGTTCTCAATCACCTGAGAAACTTGTAGCTAAGTTTACTTGTAGCTTGTGTTGAAGCTGCAAGACAGTAGAGCCCACAATTGCAATTTTAAGATGGACTTTACAGTAGAATCACCCAGGCCCATGCTTCAACAAAATCCAGATGCACAGGCACAAAACAACAATAACTGAAACAATGTCTCTGGGGTAGGACACAGCATCAAGTTTAAACTTCCCCAACTCCAGCCAAATCTAAATTGTACCTTGGATTGAAGGCTGTTGTTTTCTGGAATTATTATGGGTATATAGTTTTCTTTTAAAAAATTAACAAAAAAAGAATTTTCATTTTAATTTGTTTTAAGGAGCGGGGTTGGGGGTGGGGATTATACCTTGCCTTTTATACTGTAATATGGGTTCTCATTTGGTACCATTGACAGGTGGAGTCAGGAACTGTGTTATACATAGATGCTAGGAAGTAATGCTATCATTTTCTCAAGTTCATGGTAATCAAAAGTGTCTCAAGATGTTGACTAATGTCCTCTAGAGAGAAAATACTGCTCTTTTCTTTTTCCCTACAAAGCCTGTTGAAACCACCAACCTAAACTATAAACTCTTGGATGTTCCCTATGGAAGTTTATGTAAGTTCACTTTTCACCCATGAGCTAAAGTTTAAAGTGAACTAATAAAAACTTTTAAAAAATATTTTATTTTATTAATTACACTTTATTCACTTTGTATCCCCCCACACAGGAGGAGGTGATCAAAGAGCAGGCCAATCAGATTATGTCAGAGGCAGTCCCTCTTCCCATTACTATGGAACCCACTTGGACACTAAAGTGCCATGGGCTACATCTGTGCAGGGGTTCTAGGTTATCTCCATGCATGGTACTTGGTTGGAGTATGAGTCTCTGGGAAGACCACTGTGTTCAAATTCTCTGGTTCTGTTGCTCTCCTTGTGGGGTTCCTGTCCTCTCCAGCTCTTACTATATCCCACTTCTTACATAAGATTCCATGCACTCTGCCCAACAGTTGGCCATAAGTCTCAGTGTCTGCTTTTATAGTCTGCAGGGCAGAGGCTTTCAGAAGCCCTCTGTAGCAGGTTCCTAGGTTGTTTCCTGTTTTCTTCTTCTCTGATGTCCATCCTCTTTACCTTTCAGGATGGGGATTGAGCGTTTTAGTCAGGGCCCTCTCTCTTGATTAGTTTCTTTAGATGTACAGATTATAGTAGGTTTATCCTATGTTATATGTCTATATAAGTGAGTAAATACCGTGCGTGTCTTTCTGCTTCTGGGACAGCTCACTCAGGATGATCTTTTCCAGTTCCCACCATTTACCTGCAAATTTCCTGATTTCCTTATTTTTCATTGCTGAGTAATATTCCATTGTGTAGATGTACCACAATTTCTGCATCCATTCTTCAGTTGAGGGGCATCTGGGCTGTTTCCAGCTTCTGGCTATTACAAATAAAGCTGCTACAAACATGGTTGAGCAAATGTCCTTATTGTGTATTTGAGCCTCTTTTGGATACATGCCTAGGAGTAGTATGGCTGGATCTTGAGGAAGCGCTATTCCTAGTTGTCTGAGAAAGCACCAGATTGATTTCCAGAGTGGTTGTACAAGTTTACATTCCCACCAGCAGTGGAGGAGGCTTCCCCTTTCTCCACAACCTCTCCAGCTTAGCATAAATGTTTTTATATACTTACAGAACAGAAAAATCTTTAAATTGCTAAAATTATAACATAAACATAATTGCATCTAGAAATATGATTTAAATTTTTAAGATTAAAATACTATGAAATGTTAACTTTATTTTTTATGATTGGAATTTTTGTATGGCTCTTTAATTCCCAAGTTAGTTTCCTTAAACCTCAGTTAGTGAGGTAAGCCTTTAAATATCTTTCACTAGTCTTAAATGAAAATCCAATGAGGGATGGAGATGGCTGAGCAGTTAAGAGTGCTTCCTGTTACTGCAGAAGATTGAGGTTCTGTCCCCAGCACCCACATCTGGCAGCTTACAACCATCTGTAACATACATGATCTTATGCTCATTATACACATGCATATAGATAAAAAAACAACAAAAAAACCTCAAAGATCAAATGATTTTACTTCAGTTAAATACAGGAAAAGAGAGAACATGGTCTCAAAATGTCTCCTTCATATATGTAAATAACAATCAGTAAAAAAGAGACCATGAATTTAAAAAGGAGAGGTTATGAGACTGTTTGAATGGAAGGAGGAATTGATGTAATTATATTATAATTAAAAAAAATAAAAGTAAAATCACAAGGGAACATGGTCTTAAGCATGTAGTATTTCTGTATAAGAATGTTATATATCTCATGATAAGGCAGTCCCAGATCAGCCAAACCAATGTGTGACTTGTTCATGTCCTTTCTCCAGGACCCCCGTCTCTGATGCAATTATGCCGCCTGAGAATCCGGAAATGCTTTGGCATTCGGCAGCATCATAAGATTTGTGGACTCCTGATTCCAGAAGACCTGAAGCACTTCATTTTACACCTTTAATTGTGCATGGAGTGGATCCACAAACAACTGAAAAATGCTGTTGAAACTTCTACCGCTGAAGTTTCAGATAAATTTGTTTATAATGTTTGTCTAGTGTTTTCTTTTTAGTTCTTTTTTTTCAGTAAGACCTTTAATTTCAATAAGTGCACAGCAGGTACATTCTATTATTGGTTAGAGAATGTGAAGACTGCCTGTCTTCTGCTTAAACATGACTGTCTAAAAATAGCTATTGGTTTTGAAGATGTTGTATATGCCAGTCACTAAGCAAGGAGCACTTTGTATTTCACCTAGTTGAACCTTCACAGCAAACTGCCCAGGTGAGTACTATTTACTACCTCAGGTAATACTCCGAAGCCCAGACTGATCAATATATCTAATTAACCATATCAAGGACAGAGGAGCCAGACACAAATGTAAATTATCGGTTGTTAACTTGGTCAGTTTCAGCTAAGACAGAATTTTCTGTTATTATGGTCCTGGCTCGATCTCTATGACATGGAAAAGGAGACAACGATGGACAATGTTTCTTTGCTTGTGTCTATGCTGTTAACCTTTTGTCACTGTATGGCATGATTGTGGCTGCATTAGATAGTAGATTTACTAAGGGGATTTGTACTACTGGGAATTCTCAGTTGTGCATGATCTGGCATCTAGCTGGTTGGAGACTAGGGTTTTCCTAACAATTATATGCTCACAGAATAGCTTCTCAACCACAACACAGCATTATCCAGGTCAATATGCAGAAACTTGCATTGGACAGGAAGTCTTCCTGAGATCGTCAGTTAACACATTTTAACTGCTTTTCACTTTCAAATTTATGAGAAACCTAAGGTGCAGTTTAGTGTGGATGGCTGTAGTTCTGTCTGGAAGAGATGAACTTGAAGTTCCATTATACCATTATAAGGAAAGAAAATATTGTAACTATTTAAGGAAAATCGTTACGTATGAGATCACCTATGGCCTTAAATGACCCCCAAATTAACTTGCTGTATGAAAAAGTATAGAAAACTGTTCTAAAATTTCCAACAAGTTCTTCCAGAAGATGGCACTATTGCCACATACATGTTCAAGCAAAAGCTTTGCTGCTCATAAATGACCAGCCACAAAATGGTTGCATCTATGTATGTGGACCTATCTGCATTGCCCCCGTGGCACGCCTGGGTTGGCTACCCAGAGGCTATTTAAGCTGTGGGCTGGCCTGGCTTTCCCCGGGGTCCGAGGATTGTTCAATGTTCCTGAATAAACTGCATTGAAAAAAAAAAAAAAAAAAAAAAGAGTCTCCGGAAATTTCCATTTGGGAATGAAAACTTTGTGGAGATAGATTCTACTGACACGGTTTCTTTCTCTGGTGTTATAGCCTATGTAGTTGTAGTTTGAATAAAGACCTTCCCCTCTCTAGTTTGTCTGCTTCTTAACTTACCTTTACTTTTGCTACTCAGAATTTATAGATAGCTAATGAACAGAAATATTCCTGCACCTTGCTGGTTTATTCCATTCCATTCAGTCACTGAGTTTGTTTAATCAGGGATTACTTAGTGAGTGCCTTTGTCTGTGCCAGGCTCTATTTTAGACATGAAGGAGACAAAAGTTAATGAGATAGGCATATTCTAACAACATATACTATTTTCCAGCTCTCACATTCTAGTCAATGAGTCTTGCTCAGGGTCAGGAGTTGTAGGTATTTTGCCAGTGTTTTCTTTTGGAAAACATCGGTTTAAGGCTATGAAATTGGTCCAGAAAGTGCAAACATGACAACCCAAGTCCCCATGATGAATTTCAGAACCCATGTTGGGCCTGGCAGCAATCATTTTTCAAACCTGTGCCAGCAGGGTCAAAGATAATCTATCCATAATACAAAGCTGCAGGCAGGTTCACCAGAGACCCTGTCTCAAAGGAGATGTTCACACGTGAACACTGGATACACACACACACATACAACACTCACCATCAATCAAGCAATGGCCTGGTGTTTCACATAAAATGTCTCAGACAAACCCTTTCTTTGGTAATCCAAAACAGAATTACTAGAAATTTCTTCATAGGTATTATAGGCAATTAAGCAATTCACAAATCCATACAACAAATAGTTATCTTCTCAAAAATGCCACCACCACGTCCCTTGTTGCAATTTAGGGAAATGCTAAAGTGCTTCATTTAGTTATACTCAGAACACTCCACTTTTGTGTGGATGTGATTGCATTTACCAGTGGTGTACATCTTTGAATGCTTGATTAACCTGAGGCCATGCAACCATTTATATCCTTAAATCTGTATAAATCATACTTAACCCTCCCCCAACACACACACTGTCCTGGCTAGTTTTATGTCAAGTTGACATAAACTAAAGTCACCTGAGAGGAAGGAACCTCAAATGAGAAAATTCCTCCATAAGATTGTGTTGTAGGTAAGCCTGTAGGTCATTTTGCTGATTGATGATTGACATGGGAGGGCCCACCCTGTGGGTAGTGCCACCTCTGGGCCAGTGATCTTGAGTTCTATAAGAAAACAGCAGACTGATGAGCGAGCTAGTAAACAGCACTCATTCATGGCCTATACATCCACTTCCTGCCTCCAGGTTCTTGCCCTATTTGAGTTTCTGTCCTGACTGCCTTTGATGATGAATTATGATATGGAAATAGGAAGCAAAATAAACTCATTCCTCCTCAAGTTGCTTTTGGTCATGTCTTTTTTCACAACACTAAAAACCTTAAGATACCCACTACAGGAATGATGAATGTGAGTGTAGCTTCATGATGCCATTTTTTTAAAAAACTACTAAGCACGTTTATCTCTCTTTAGATCAAAACTTAACGTATTACATAGACTAACATATTGTTGCTTTGCAATATTTTTCTTGTTTTGGTTCAGTAGGTGTACATGGCTAGCATAATTCATGTTATGATGAATGAAGAAAGCAAGAGAAAAGGACTGGAAAAGGATTGCTTTTTAATTCTACCTTTGGCTGACATGTCTGTACTCTGTATACCAGTCTAAAGTGGTCAGTCAATAAATAGACTCTCAGGGTTCAGGAACAAGGAACCAAAGTGTGCTCAGCTGTTTATTCTGGATTTATCCCAGCCTTTGGGTTTCAAAATAAGATCAGGTTAGCATCATATGTAGCAAAGTAGCTCCTATTTCTCAGGGTCACTAAAAGGTAGGCATGTTGCATTAGTGACTTATATTAATCTTAAAACTCCTATCCCCATTCCACAGACAGTGGTACAGAAGGGCTAAGGGAATTCTAAAGAGTCCCTCTTAGAAAGTAGTAAAGCCAGGGTTCAGCTCAGAAGCCAAATCTCCTACCAATCACATGCTTTGTCCTGCCTTTTCTTTAGTAAAACACGGAGTTCTGCTTCATGGGTCCTAAACACCCTTCCCAGTTTCCTAGTGGTCCTTGGAACGTGGATTGAAAAGCAGGTTCTAAATCAAAGGTCACACTGTGATACTGAGAAGCAATATAATGTTTAGGTCTGCACATTACACAGTGCTTTATGGGATCACATGATTCAGCCTTAGAGACCCCAAACATGTTAACTCTTGGGGCAAGTCAGCCTTGTCTTTCCAGGGGGTCAAGTAGATTTAGTAAAACACCATCCTAGAAGGTCAAGCTTGGTATTGCAAATTAACTCTTTTTTTATGAGCCAAGGACACTGTGGACTGACCTCAGTGACAAAAATCTTTCCCTGTCATGGGGTAGGGTGATAGAGATGGTAGCTACACTTTGGACGACAATGACGACTCATTAATTAATCTTGACTTTGCTGATTTCTTTCCAGCTTTAATAGGTTTTTAGACTGCTACACAACAAATTGTTACAAATTTATTGAATGAATGCAACACAAATTGCTAATGTCATCATTTCTATAGGTCAAAATTTCAGGTACGAATAGCTAGAGTCTCTTTTTAGGGTCTATACAGGAATGAAACTACAGTGTCTTAGTTACGTCTTTCATCGCATACCGAACACCTGAGAAGAAGCAACATAAGGGAGGGAAGTTTGATTTTGGATTACAGTTTAAGGGGATACAGTCCATCAAGGTGGGGCAGTCATCACGGAAGAGAGCAGCTTTCAGCACCAGGATTTCAAGATTGCTAGCTCAAATCTCAGTGGCGCAAGGAGCAAAGAAAAATGAATTCCAACATTGACCCTTTCTCTTATTTCCACTTTTATTCAGCTTGGCTAGGAGATGGATGGTGCCCCCCCCAACCCCAAATTCATGTCAGGTCTCTTCCTTTTCTCCTTATGAATTCTTCTCTGGAATCCCCTCGGTAGCCACTCAAAAGTGTGTAGTACTAATAACTGAGGCATTTCTTAATTTGATTAATTTAGCAGTCAGAATTAATCATGACAGATGTGTTTGCCTGCACACATTTTTAAATTTTGGGTTTATGGGTCTTTTTCTTTCTCATGAGCTCATGTTTATTGGAAGAAACTAGCTCCTTGTATTTGTGGGACTGTGATCCGTATTTTCTTGCTGAGTGTCAGTCAGGGGCTGCTTTCAGCATCTAGAGACTACTTAGTTCCTTGCCATGTATTTGAAGGTCTTAGCATAGAGGTTTATTTCCTGTCAGGCCAGGAGGAACATCTCTCCAACTTCCTGTTCTGTGAACACCTGGAAAATACTGGCTGCTTGTAAAAGAATTGCTTGGTTAGGTCAATCCTATCTGTTTAATACCCTGACTATAAGGTCAAGTGTTTTGGAGGCATTTTAAAATGTCTCTGGCTGGCCATACCTGTTGATGGCTAATAGCCACCAAGTTTGTGTTGATTTGCCTGAAGTTAAATATGTAGTAACATAATGAGGATTATTCTTGTTATTTAATTAAACATATATGTTTGCTAAACTATTTATTATATGTATATTATATATCTGATAAATATATATTAACTGCTAATATTTAGCAGTTAATAATCTATAATAATAACTGCTAATATATCAGTTATTAATTGCTAATATATAGAAGTTATTAACTGCTAATATATATCAGTTATTAACTGCTAATATGTAGTAGTTATTAGCCTAATATATATCTATATTAGCAGTTAATAATATATGACCCCATGTAGGACCTGGAGCAAAGACTTTCACAAATATTCCCACATGTAATAGTTATAATACTTTATGGTATAAAATGAAGTTATGTCCACTTTATAGGTAGAGAAAATGAGGTACAGAAAAGTTTACTTAGTTGACACTTAATTGACATCTTTAGAAGAATAAAGCCACGGATGTGGTTGCTTAGGGAGGGAAGTGTTATGGTGGGGCACCACTGTCTCTTATGTTGGCTTTCATGACTCTTCTGAATGTCTGAGTAAGGCAATTACACCATATAGATGTTTTAAAAAAGAGTCACTAGAGTTTTATGGAACCCACAAGTAAAGTTGGACAACTTGTTTACAAAAGGCAATTGCATTTGTTGCAAATCCACCTTCTGGTCTAGCTCCTGTCCAGTTTTTCTTAGGACAGAGGACATTGGTTCCTCACTTTTCCTGATCTTCTTTTAGCACTTATCTATGATCTCTCTTCCATACCCAGGAAAGGGAAGTTCAGAGAGGGATGCAATATCCCTTTGCTCAAGGCACACACTTTTCATATTCCAATTTCCTGTATGGTTCCATGATAACACCACCAGAGTAATTGGTTGCTACTCACTATGGTGTGGGCTATGATCATAGGACATCAGTATTATCAGACAGTTTAGCAGCCAGCTTCCCAATGCACACTATTAGATGCAACAGAAGGAGGCATTTGTTAGATACAATGCCTTTGGGTGTTTAAAATGAGACTGAGGACAGTTAATACCAGGTTTGACTTTTGCCTTGGTTACATCTTGATGATGAACATGGTAAAACTCCTTGTCAATGTTCTCTCAGTACAGAAAAGAGTCCAACTTTCATGTTGTAGCCTTCATGGTGTGAGAAAGAACAAGAATGCTCTATGTCCTAATGCATGATCCAAGATTTTAGACTCCTTCAAGTATGTAAATACTCACTGATTTGACAAGATTGCTTTTTTATCCTTTACATTGCAAAATCCATTGTGAGACCTAAGCAACTAAAATTGATTTTCATACACTTTCTTCCCTACCCAAGGCCTCTTTTTCTCATTCATGGTGATATAAGATTTTATAACTTTCTATGCCCTTTTAAAAAGGATGTATCTTTCTTTCTTTCTTTCTTTCTTTCTTTCTTTCTTTCTTTCTTTCTTTCTTTCTTTCTTTCTTTCTAACAGTGAAATCAGACTGTACTATAGGCCTTACAGAAATTTTAATGTGATATTCTAGTTGTGTAAACTTTATAGGTTTAAAAAGATAGCTCTAATATATCATGGAGGGAAGCCTAAGATTTTCTACTATAAAGTCAAGCCATTTCCTTGAAAACTAGGGACAATGTTATCTTCATTTTCACTCAGTTCACATTTTGAACATTTTATTTAAATAAGAATACTCTTGGCGGGGGGATTCCAAGATGACATCTCTGAGAGGACACTATCATGAGCAGGACAGTAGTGACTTCACAGCAACCAACAGGCCCAACTTTGGGCTCTAAAACACCAGGGATTTTGTTTTCCAGGTGAGAGGAAACCCTGCAGTGTGGGAACTAATTAGGCTCATTCTCAGGTCAACGAGCTAAACCCTGGAAGAGTTCCTGGGTCCCAGAAAACTCTTGGTAGCCAGCCCAGAGCTACACTCCTGCTTGTTCTAATCCCATACCATATTGAACTGTGGGCGCCACAACACCAGAGACTAGGTTTTCCAGTAGAGTGAAAACCCGACAGTGAAGAAAGAAATCAGGACTGACTTACCTCAGGTCACCCAGACAACTGGAAAATGTCCAAAGCTCCAGTTCCTGGGCTGGGGAAGGCTCTCAGCAGCCAGCCAAGAGACACACACCTTCATGCCTCACTCACCATCTAGACAGAACTGAGGGCACCCAAACACCAGAGACTGGGTTTCCCTTTCAGGAGGAAACCCCACAGAGAAGAAAACATCAGGTCAAACCTCAGGGCACCCAGTGGAACCTACTGACCACAAAAAATTCCCGGGAAAAGTTCCCAGGTACCTGCAGGTGCCTATTCACCAGCACTGAACCAACCACCTGCACCTGAGTGCTCTACTCACCATCCAAGACTGAACTATGGACCCCAAAACAACACAGACTGAGTCTCCCTGTTGGGAGGAAACCTCATGGTGGGGGAAACATCAGGTCTGATCTCAGGACACCCAGCTAATCCCTGGAAATTTTCCTGGGTTCCTGCAGGCTCTGGGCTATAGCCTCCACCCACATGCCTGTGTGGTTTGCTCACCTGCCACTGATTACCACTTGGGTACTGGGACACAGAGCTCCAACCTAAGACCTAGAGAACCCTGGGATCCCAAGACCAGCTCCCAGATACTGCTCCAAGGCACAACCTGTCTCCCTAGCTAAACTGACCAAACAGCTGGGCTCCCTGGTTCTTCAAGAGGGTTGTGCACAGCAAGCACAGTGAAAGAGAAGCAGCAGCAGCAGCTCCCTATATTCAGAGCAAGAAACCCAGTGGCAGAGTATCAGTATCCAGGACTTCTCCTAGTGAGAGGAGAGCCCCTTGACTATGAATCACCTCAGTTACCCTACAGGTCCATACAATTGAGGTGAGCTGTGGCAATTCCCTGAGAAACATTTGATGATCATACCCAAAAGCGGGAGGAGGCTTCCTTCAGGAACAACCATCTTCCTGCCAAGGAGATTCTCCCCACCCCAGGATTCCAGTAGGCACCAGAAACTAACAACAAACAGCTGAGATAGCCAGATGGGTAGAGGCCAGCATAAAAGCACAACCAACAAAAACCAAAGCAATATGCCATCTCCAGAACCAGTTATCCAGGGGAAAGTAGCCCTGCACACTCTAAAATAAGTGAAATTCAATAAGATGACCTTACATCTATGCTTATGAAAAGGATAATAGGGGTAACAAATAAAATGAATAAAGAAATAGAGAAATATAAAGTCAAGCAGATTATGGTCATTTGTAAAGAAATACAGGAAGATGCAGCCAAACAGTTTGTGACATTCATAGATGAAACAATTAATCCACTGAAAGAAATAAAAGAAACAGAAGAATGTTCAAACAAACAGCTGAAAGAATTGAAGGAAAATACAGTCAGACAGGTGAAGGAAGTCAACAAAACGGCTCAAGATCTGAAGATAGAATTGGAAATATTAAAGAAAACACAAGTGAAGGAAATCATGGAGAGGAAGAACTTAGGGAAGAAAACAGGAACTACAGAAGTAAGCATAACCAACAGACTGCAAGGGTGGAAGAAAGAATCTCAGGTATGGAAGATACAACAGGAAAAAAAATCAATGTATCTGTCAAAGAAAATGTTAAATCTAAAAATAATCCTGACACAAACCATCCAAGAAATCCAAGACAACATAAAAAGACAAAACTTAAGAATAATAAGAACAGAGAAAAAAGAATATTTCTGTCTCCAAGGCCCAGAAAATATTTTCAACAAAATCATAGAAGAAAATTTCCCCAATTTAAAGGAGAGACCTATAAACATATAAGAGGCCTTCAGAACACCCACTAGATTAGACCAGAAAAGAAAATCCTCCTGCCACATAATAATCAAAACCGTTAGTATACAGAACAAAGAAAAACAAATACTAAAACTTCCAAGGGAAAAAGGCCAAGTAACATATAATGGCATACGCATTAGAATCACACATGACTTCGAAACAGAGACTATGAAAATAAGAAGAGCCTGGGACAGAAGTCATGCAGACCCTAAGATAACACAGATATCAGCCCAGGCTACTATATCCAGCAAAACTCTCAATCACCATAAATGGAGAAAACAAGATATTTAACGACAAAAACAATAAAAAAAATGCTTACTCACAAATCCTGCCTTACAGAAGATACTAGAATGAAAAATGCAATCCAAGAAAGCTAACTACATTCAGGAAAACATAGGAAATAAGTAACCTCAAAACTAAAAGTAGCCAAGCTCACAAACATACTACCACAACCAACATCAAAATAGAAGGATCTAACAGCTACTTGTCATTAATCTCTCTCAACATCAAGACTCAACTCTCCAAAAAAAAAAAAAAAAACAACAGACTAATAGAATGGATGCATAAACAAGAAGACACAACAATCTGTTACACTGTTACATACAAGAAACACACCTAAGCCACAAGGATAGACATTACCTGAATGTAAAGAGCTGGAAGATAGCAAATGGACCCAAGAAGCAAGCAGGAGTAGCCGTTCTAATACCTAATAAAATAGATCTTCAACCAAAATTAATCAAAAGAGATGTGGAGGGTCATTTCATACCCATCAAAGGAAAATTACACCAAGAAGCCATCACAATTCTGAACATCTATGCCCAAAAATTAAGGGTACTCACATTTGTAAAAGAAGCATTAATAAAACGTAACCCACAACAGATCCCTACATGTTAATAGTGGGAGACTTTAACATTCTGCTCTCAACAAAGGATAGTTCAACAAAACAGAAATTTAACAACAACAACAACAAAAGACTCTAACAGAGGTCATGAATCAAATGGACCTAACAGACATCTACAGAACCTTTCATCCAAACACAAAAGAATTTACCTCCTTCTCAGCACCTCATGGAATCTTCTCCAAAGCAGACCATACAGATGATGATAAAGCAAGCCTCAACAAATAGAAGAAGATTGAAATAATCCTTTGTATCCTATCAGACCACCATGGACTAAAACTGGACCTCAACAACAGAAATAGCAAAAAGCTTACAAGCACACGGAAACTGAACAACTTGCTACTCAATGACAGCTGGATCAGGGAAGAAATGAAAGAAATTAGAGGCTTCCTAGAAATCAATGAAGATAAAGACAACATACCCAATAATATGGGACACAATGAAAGCATGCTATGAGGAACATTCATAGCACTAAGTGTCTTCATAAAGAAATTCAAAACAACTTAATAGCCCACCTGAAAGCCCTAAGGAAAAAATGAAGCAGACACACCCAAGAGAAGCAGATGGCTGGAAATAATAAAATTCAAGGTTGAAATCTATAAACTAGAAACAAAGAAAACAATTCAAAGAATCAATGAACCCAAAAGCTTGTTCTTTGAGAAAATCAACAAGAAAGACAAACCCTTAGCCAAACTAACTAAAAGGCAGAGAGACACTATCCAAATCAACAAAATCAGAAATGAAAAGGGGGGCATAACAACAGACACTGAGAAAATCCAAACAATCATTAGGTCTTACTTCAAAAGCCTATATGCCACAAAATTTGAAAATCTAAATGAAATGGATAATTTTCTTGATTGATTCCACTTACCAAAGCTGAATCAGGACCAGGTAAATAAATGAAATAACCCTATATCCCCTAAGGTAATAGAAGCTGTTATTAGAAGACTCCCATAAAAAAAAAAAAAAAAAAAGCTCAGGGCCAGATGGTTTCTGTGCAGAATTCTACCAAACCTTCAAAGAAGAGCTAACACCAATCCTCTTCAAACTCTTCCACAAAATAGAAACAAAAGGACCATCACAAACTCATTCTATGAAGCCACAGTCACCTTGGTATCTAAATATCACAAAGACGTAAGAAAAAAAGAGAATTTAAGGCTAATCTCTCTAATGAACATTGATGCAAAAATATTCAACAAAATACAAACCAAATCCAAGAACACATCAAAGATGTCATCCACGTGACCAAGTAAGCTTCATCCCAGGCATGCTGGTGTGGTTCAATATACAGAAATCCTTCAATGTAATCCACCATATAAACAAACCGAAAAACAAAACAAAACAAACAAACAAACAAAACACATGTTCATCTCCTTAGATGCTGAAAAAGCATTGAAAAAATCTAACACTTGTTCATATTTAAAGTCCTGGAGAGATCAGGGATACAAAGCACTTACCTAAACATAGTAAAGGCAATATACAGCAAGCCTATTGCCAACATAAAGCTAAATGGAGACAAATTTAAATCAATACCACTGAAATCAGGGACAAGGCAAGGCTGTCCACTCTCTCCATATCTCTTCAACATAGTTCTTAAAGCCCTTGCTTGAACAATAAGACAATCAAAGGAGTTTAAGAGTATTCAAATGGGAAAGGAAGAAGTCAAAATATCATTATTTGCAGATGATATGATAGTATACCTGAATGACCTCAAAAATTCTACCAGATAACTCCTTCAGCTGATAAACAACTTCAACAAAGTGGCTGGATACAAAATTAACTAAAAAAAAAAAAAATCAGTAGCGCTACTGTACACGAGACAAAAAGGATGACAAAAGGGATGAGAAAGCAATTAGGGAAACTACACCCTTTAAAAAAAATAGCCATAATAATATAACGTCCCTTGGTGTAACTCTAACTAACCAAGTTAAAGACTTGTATGAAAAAATTTCAAGTCTCTGAAGAAAGAAATAGAAGAAGATATCAGAAGATGCTCATGGCTCTGCAGAATTACATAGTAAAATGGTCATATTACCAAAATCAATCTAAAGATTCAATGTTATTCCCATCAAATTATCAACACAATTCCTTACATATCTTGAAAGAAAAATCCTCAATTTCAAATGGAATAACAAGAAACCCAGAATTGCTAAAACCATCCTCTAAAATAAAAGATTTTCTAGAGGTTTATCCATCCCTGATTTCAATCTGTACCATAGAGCAACAGTAATAGAAACTGCATAGTACTGGCATAGAAACAGGCTGGTGAATCAATGGAATAGAACAGAAGACCCAGAAATAAACTCACACATCTATGGACACCTGATTTTTGACAAAGATGCCAAAACTATACATCTTCATCTGGTGATGTTCTAACTGGATGTCTACATATAGAAAAATACAAATAGATCCATATCTTCCATCCTGCACAAAACTAAAGTCCAAGTGGATCAAAGACTTCAACATAAAGCCAGACACACAAAACTTGTTAGAAGAAAAATTAGAGAAGAACCTTGGCCTCATTGGACCAGGAGACACTTTCCTGAACAGAGCACCAACAGCACAGGCTGTAAGATCAACAATCAATAAGTGGGACCTCATGAAACTGAAAAGCTTCTATAAAGCAAAGGACACTGTCATCAGAACATAATGATAGCCTACATGTTTATAGCAGCTTTATTCATAATAGACAGAACATGGAAACAACCCAGATGTCCCTCAGTTGAGGAATGGATACAGAAATTGTGTTACTTTTACACAGTGGAATTTTACACTGAGCAATTAAAAACAAAGAAATCATGAAATTCTCAGGCAAGTGGTGGAATCTACAAAAAATCATCCTGAGTGAGGTATCCCAGAAGCAGAAAGACACACATGGTATATACTCACTTATAAGTGGATACTAGACCTATAAGATTGGATAAACATACTAAAATCTGTACACCTAAAGAAGATAAACAAGAAAGAGGACCCGGGTTAAAATGATCAATCTTCACTTAGAAAGACAAATGGGATGGACATTGGAAGTAGGAGAATACAAGTAACAGGAGCCTAACACAGAGGGCTTCTGAAGGACTCTACCTAGCAGTGTATCAAAGCAGATGCTGAGACTCATACCCAAACCTTGGGGAAATGATATGAAAGAAGAGTGCAGGAAATCATATGAAAGAAGGGGGAGTTAGTATGACCTGGAGAAGATAGGAGCTCCACAAGGACCAAATATATCTGGGTACAGATTCTCTGAGACTGATTCTCCAACCATGGACCATGCATGGATATAACCTAGAACCCCTGCTAGGATGTAGCTCATGGCAGCTCAGTATCCACGTGGGTTTCCTAGTAAGGGGAATAGGGACTGTCTCTGACATGAAATCAATGGCTGGCTCTTTGACACCCATCCCCCTCCCCCGGCGAGGGAAGATCATCCTTGCTAGGCCACAGAGATGGATAATGCAGCCAGTCCTGAAGAGACCTGATAAGCTATGATCAGAAGGAAGTGGAGGAGGACCTCCCTTATCAGTGGACTTAGAGAGAGGCAGGGAGACGAGGAGGGAGGGAGGGTGGGATTGGGAGGAAATGAGAGAGGGGACTACAGCTGGGATACAAAGTAAATAAAATGTAACTAATATAAAAAATAAAAATTTAATTAAAAAAAGGAAAGGTTCAAGGTCCTTAGTCATCAGGGAAATGCAAATCAAAAAGACAATGAGCTTTCACCTTATATTCATCAGAATGGCTAAGATCAAAAACTCTAGTGACAACACATGTTGCAGAGGATGTGGAGAAAAGGAAATCTTCCTTCATTGCTGGTGGGAATGTAAATTTGTACAACCACGTTGGAAATCATTCTGGCGCTTTCTCAGACAATTTGGAATAGTGCTACCTCAAGATCCAGCTATACCACTCCTAGGCATATATACAAAAGATGCTCAAATACACAACAAGGACATTTGCCCATCCAGGTTTGTAGCAGCTTTATTTTTAATAGCCAGAACCTGGAAACAACCCAGATGTCCCTCAAAGGAGGAATGGATACAGAAAGTGTGGTACATTTACACAATGGAATACTACTCAGCAATTATAAACAAGGACATCATGAAATTATCAGTCAAATGGTGGGAACTAGAAATGATTATCTTAAGGGAAGTATCCCAGAAGCAGAAAAACACACATGGTATCTACTTACTTATGAGAAAATATTATACATATAATTTTGGATAATCATATTAAAGTTTGTACACCTAAAAAAGCCAAGCAAGATGGTGGACCCGGGGTAAGATGCTCAATCCTTATTCAGAAAGGTAAACAGGATAGGTATCTGAAGAGGGTGAAAACAGTCAACAGGATAGGAGCCTACCTCCTTTTCAGAGGGTCTCTGAAAGACTCTACCCAGCAGGGTATCGAAGCAGATGCTGAGACTCATAGCCAAATATTGGGCAGAGTGCAGGGAATCTTATGAAAGAACGAGTAGAAAGAAAGACCTGGAGGGGGCAGGAGCTCCACAGGAGAGCCACAGAACCAAAAATTCTGGGCCCAGGGGTCTTTTCTGAGACTGATGCTCCAACCAAGGACTATTCATGGAGATAACCTAGATCCCCTTCACAAATGTAGCCCATGGCAGGTCAATCTTCGAGTGCATTCTCTAGTAAGGGGAATAGGGACTTTTTCTGATATGAACTCAGTGGCTGGCTCTTGGATCACCTCCTGCTGATGGGAGAGCAGTCTTACCAGGCCACAGAGGAAGACAATGCAGCCAGTCTTGATTAGACTTGATAGGCTAGTGTCAGGTGGAATGGGAGAAGGACCTCCCTGATCAGTGGAGCATGGGAAGAGAAGACAGAGGGTGGACAGGATTGAAGGAAACAGAGAGAGAGCTAGAACAGGGATCCAAAGCAAATAAATTGTAATTAATAAAAAATAAATTTTAAAAAATTCTGAGAAAAGAATATTAAAATTGACATTTTGAAATTATTTTTACTTTTCCATGCATGTATATAAAATACATGTAAGATATAAGGTCTCTTATATCTATCCTTCAGATAGAATTATAAATGCAAAATATATATCTATAACATCTTTTCTATCAATACTAAACTGTTTTCAAGAAATTCTAGGATAAAATGTAAAAAAAAAAAAATTGTGCTTCAGAAAGTCACCAGCAGTAATGTATTCGTCTGAGTTGCATTGTACAGGATCAAATGTAGTGGGTTGCATTTTGCTTTTCTGTATAGTACATAAAATGTTATCCTTTCTTTAGTTCTCTGAAATGAATTTGGCTGGTCATGAACCACCATCAATCTTGGAAATTAAAGCTCACTCACAATATAAAATCCAGTGAAGTGTTAAGCAGAGTTATTAAGGGCTGTACACTGCCCAGAATATTGCAAGAAAGATACTCTGATCATTCACTATGCTTCTTTTCAAGGCTTCTGTGGCTCCTTAAAGACAGGAGGCACAGGCAGCCCTACAACTCAGGAGTTGGGAGCCCTCCTGCCTGAGACCTAGTCTTCCTACAGAGAACCTGTAGCATCTCCCTTTAAATCCTATGCTATTTCCGCAAGCCTCCGTGCAGGAAGAGGACACGGGTATCCACTTCTGGGACCCACAATAAAACAAAGTTTTCTTTCATTTTGTTAGAAATTAATGTCTCCTTATGTTATTGTTCTCTCACTTTCAGCTCTGGGAAAATGAACATAGTTCCATTAATGAATTACAGGCCTTCTACCCAAGAAAGTAGGCACTCAACACATACCGTGTCTGCCTTTAGGTAGCCACAGCCACAGCTCACCAACGGCAATGTTTGGGAACCCAGAGCAGTACAAGTTTAGGTGGTACCAATTTTCTCAATTACACAGGATAACTGGATATGGGTGATGGCTTTGTGGGAGGGGGTTGTTAAGAGACAGAAGAGATAGAACATTTTTCCAACATGGAAAAATTAACTTTACTTAAAGAGGGGCAGGGAAAAGATGATGGAGGGAGGGTGGGATTGGGAGGGAATGAGGCAGGGGGCTATAGCTGTGATACAAAGTAAATAAACTGTAATTACTATAAAAATAAAAATTTAGCTAAAAAAGAAATTTGGTAAGATTATTAGTGTGAGAAATGCGCTTATGAAAGTTTGCTGGTTATGTTTATCCTCCAACTACACTCAGTGCTCAGGTGCAGTTGTGGCATAGGTGGAGAACTGAGAATATGAGTTAATGGAGTAATGAGGAAGATGCTACTAAATGTTTCCTGTCTAAACTCTGTAAAGTGGGATGGAGGACTTGAGAAGAGAGGAGTGGTCGATAATGATAAGTCTATCAGAGCCTTTAGTGACTCAAAAAACCTGTCAGTATCTGAGTCACTCTTCTACAGAGAATTTGAAGGAAGACTGATGGTTAGTGGGCATCTTGAAATCCACATTTTAAGGGTAGTTTACTCATCAGAGAGATCCTCCAGGAGAAAGTGAGTAGATTAGGTGGAAAAGACCACAAGAGCAATGGAACTGAAGTCTTCCAGGAGAGAAATTAAGATGCGATCTGAATTGTCTTCTCACAAATGGAAAAGTTGCCCACAGCAATTAAAATCCATAAATGACTAAGAGCAAGATGAAAAGCACAGTCTAAAAAGCACACATTTCTTGATGATTACAGTAAAGGCAAGAGGTTAGTTGTATCTTCTAATAGGGTGAATTTAAAAGAAGTTAGGCATTTCAAGGAGGAGAGAGAAATGATGTCAAACAGAGTTTGGTAAAAAATGGTTGGCTACTAGAACAACTACTTCTTGCCTTCTATTGTATTTTATCTATTTCTCAGGCTGTAGCCCAAGTTGGCCTTGAATTCACCATGCTGGCCTCAAGCGCTTGACAATTTTTCTGCCTCAGCTTCCCAAGTGCTGAAATTCAGCCTAATGTAAATTTACCCTATACAAATTTACCTAATACAAATTTACCATAAAGTAAGGTAAATTTCAAGCCCACCCCTGTATTTATTTTGAAATAATTAAAACTTTACTGACACCCAGCTATATCTGTTGTGTACACACATAGTCTATGTGTATCTTAGCACTATAGCAATATTGGGTTTTGACAGAGACTACGTGAACTGAAACACCTAAATCATTTACTGTCTGGTCCTTTATGGTAAGAAAAAAGTTTTTTTTTTTTTTTCTGATCTCTGATACAGAATTAGCAATGAAGAGCAAAAATATTAACCTCACAGTGAGAAGTAAGCATAATTAATATTCCAATAAATTTTTGGCACCATAAATGTCAAATCTCTTGTTTCTTCTAGTTAAGGTCTAGTGCAGGTCACCAGATGAACAATTTTGACAGAGTTGACATTTTTCCACAATGAGTCAGCTTACTGTATGGCTGGGTCAGGGATATGTATTCTGTTTTCAAGCCTAAGCTAGCCTTAAAGTAAGTTAAATTTCAAGATAAGCTGTGATGGCGATTAAGTTGACAGAATTTAAAGTCAGCATGGAAATAACCCTCTGGGCATATCTGTGAAGGTGTTTCCAGAACTGTTTAACTTTGGAGGGAAGACCACCATGAATGTAGGCAGCACTATCCCATGTGCTAGGGTATTAGACTGAATAAGAAAGAAAAATGATCTGAGCACCAGAACACAACCAGCTGCCTCATGCTTCTGCAACTATGATGACCTGTACCCTCCACCTGTGATACAATATAAACCTGTATTTCCTTATATTGTTTTGACATGTATTTTGTCATAGCAATGAGAAAAGTAACTAATGCATGTGTAAATTTGGATTAGCATTCACTACAAACATAATGGCAGGCTAAGGCACTACTCTGTAGCTCTGTAAGGTATTGACTAAAGATGCTGGTGGACCTGTAGTTCACCTCTAATTTACTGTCCTAGCTTACCTTATTCTTGGTTATTATTCATAAAAAAATGGGAAACTGTCTTTTTTTTGATAAATCAAAGACTGACGATTTAATTTTAATTTTTTGTCCATGAAGGTTACTAAAGAGTTTAAAACACAATAACAATTTTACATATTTTCCTTCTTTGGTACTTATAATGGTATTTACACATGGAAATACTCTCAGAGCAAGTATGTTCTATGCTTAAGAGAGACAAAGCAGCCAGAAAAGGATGTGATGTGCCTGGTTCTAAACTCTTTTTTTTTTTTTTTCAATGCAGTTTATTCAGGAACCTTGAACAATCATCTGACCCTGGGGAAAGCCAGCCCACAGCTTAAATAGCCTCTGGGTAGCCAACCCCAGCGTGCCACGCGGGCAATGCAGATAGGTCCACATACACGGAAGCAAGCCAGATCCTCAGCCTTAGCCAAATGTGGAATTGTTCGTGACAGAGAACACTCACCATCGGGAAGGTGGAAGGTTGAAACCAGCTCCATCTTTAAGGCACAGCATTCCGCAGCTCTCTACAGTTCCCCCTTTTTGTTTTAGACACATCAGTCAAGAGTAGAGGTCTGATCTCTGATATTAGAAATAAATTGGGACTTTGTACCGATGTTCATTTAGGTGTCATCCACCCAAAGAGCATCAGACCCGACCGATACCTTTTTCTCAGAGGCGGGACCTGGGGCATCAACCCGCATGCAATCAGACATGCTCTTCTCTGGGTCCAAAGCGGCTGACCCTGAGTGCAGTGCTTAGCCTCGCATCCTGAGCGTAACATTTTAGCTTTTTATGGTAGCCAACCATGCTTGGGGAGACTGTCCTGCTTCAATGGCTGTAAAGGCCTGAATGATCATGGCTGCATTACGCTGTTGTGAGACTCTAATCTTGCATATATACCACAGGCAAACCAAGGAGACCAACACCAGAAGGCCTGCTAACGCTATGGGAAACTGTCTTGCATGGCTTTGCCCATGCCCTAATGAGACCGATATGGATAGCACTCACATGGTAGCAAATCTATAGGCCTGACAGTGTTCACTCACATTCCTTCTCTGGAAGATTTAATTCAAACAATGTAGTAATTTCATGATTGGACAGCTCAGTCAACTGGTGAAAGACTAGAGTAAGTGTTCATGTTGATGTGTCATTAAACTATTTGAAACTTTTTTTTTTCTGTTGCTTCTGGAACACGGAATCCATATGAAGTCCTCTTGTATGATATTTTAATCTCTTTGTTTGAGCTAGATTCTATTCATGATAACCAAACAATTATGAAATAGTTGTGAATACCAAGTCGTAAGTTGAAAACATTCAGTTGTCTCTTTCAGGATCTCATATGCTATTTATTTCCCAGGTCAGCAGTCCTTTATGCCTATTATCACTAGAGAATATGGAGGGAGCAGCAAAATTCAAATTTATACTTTAAGAAAGGTCACTGATGGCATGAACGCTACTAAAGCAGAGTCAATAGTCACACAGTTCATAATGGATATGCTTTTCTAGACTTAATGGAAAAGATTGAATTTATTCAATTTAAAGGTCACTGTAGTCATTTGCTACCCCAGTGCAGTCTAGGGATTCTTTACATAAAGCTAACATACATTGGAGGTATGCATTTTTTTTCCTTTGGATAATTTTAGTAACTAGTGTATCACATGGTCATTTTCCTCTCTGCACTTTCCCAAACAGATGTGAACTATGGTGTTTGTATTTTAAATGTCATGTCTCAGTTGTGCTGTGGAACTGTCTAATTGCATATGATGAACAAAGCTTAATAAATTTCTGCAAAGCTTGTAGCTGTCAACCGTTTATGATGGAAACATTTCCTATAATGGCTTTTGGCTCATTAATAAATTCTGATGCCATGGCTTCCTATGTTAGCTGTGTTTTGTGAAAATCCCCAGTGTTCTTTGTAGTAGAACAAGAGAGGGAGAGGAAATGTGTACCATACTAACTGCAAATGAAGGCATTGTACCAGGGACTAAGAAAGACTGGGCAATAGGAATCCTGACACTTCAACTTCTAAGGCCTTAAATTTATTCTCTTTCCATTGCCTTCCCAATGATGGTTCTTTTCCCTCTGATTAATGACTAAGCAGATTTTGTCCTTAGTTTAATAAGCTGTGCATTGGAGGCAGCTGTTGTACAGTGGATGCCCTCACCAGTGATGGTGATGCCAAATTGGTTGTTCAATGAGGCTGGCAGATCATTTTTCTTGGGTTGTGAATCTCTGTATTCCATGTGATTTTGATTCCATGCCAGGACTGGAGACAGCTACTTTAGAAGAGGAAAACTTTACTCTAGCATGCTCATTTCAGCTGTACTGTGTTGAAAGAAATCAGCAAAATTAATTATTAATTAATAAACTCACTAAACAAAAAACAATGCCAACTAACCAGCCAACCAACTACCACCACCAACAAAACAGACTTTTGCCCCATAAACCTTCATCTTCTTAGGGTTGTAACAGTGGACAAAGATCCTTTTTGAAAAATGAGCCAAAGAATATTGGGCTTATTCTTTGAGTTCATTTTTTTTTGTCATTAAAAGAATGACTCAGAAATTAATGAAGGTGTTTTGTTTCCTCCCAGTGAGGAACAACTGCACAGTGTTTCATATATGGCTATCCTCAATAAAGAAGACTGTTTTTAATAAATGCTTCACTTGACTATACAGTGACAATTCAACAGCAGTTTGATTTTTGTCTACTTTGGCTTCAGAAACGGCTTCTGATGCTGGTAAAATAGTCAACATACAAGAAAACAGGAAACACTGAACTTTTGGGTTGTATCGTTTACCAAGTCTTGTGGTGTAATTATGTATATAGCATCCAATGTTAAGCTAACATAATGCCATGGAAAGTGGCATTTGTCAATAAATTTGCACAGACAGCTTTGGGAAACTAATGCCACCTGGTTCTAGACTTATCTACTTTGTAGTGACTGTTAGATCGCATACAGAGAGGCTGACTCCTTTTGACTGCTTCAACAGATTGTCAGCTGGTGGGGAGAGTTCAGAGAGCTGTTTTGACGATGTCTTTTCCAACAGCGTCTCATTTATTTGGCTTATACAAGCTGAAGAGGAGCCTGAATGATTTGAAGAGGATTTATTTGGTTACTCTAACAGAATTGTGTGTGACCATCTCCCATTTCACATTTTTGTCATGCAGAATTGTGGCAATAACTATGTCTTGGGCTGGGGGGTAGTAGCTACCTTCCTTATACAACCAAGAACGCCCTGTTCAAGGACCCACATACACAGTAGTCTGAGTTCTCTTACATCAATTAGCAATCAAGAAAATGTCCCAAAGACATGTCCATGGACCAATCTAATGGAGGCATTCTTCAATTGAGAGGACCCTTTTACTAGGTGTGTCAAGTTGACAGAAGATGCTAATTATACTGCTTCTTTCACCATAATTTATGAGCATAAACAAAACATTGGAACTAGCACTGTGGCTCATTCTTGTAATCCCAGCAGTAGGGAGGCTGAGGCAGAAGGAAAGCCCATGCATTCAAAGGTATCCTTGGCTACACACTAAGGTTCAATCCAACTTAGGATACATAGTGAATTCTAGGCCATCCTGGGGAACAGAGGAAGGCTCTTCTTAAAACAACCACAAGAAGTGCCAGGGATGATAATAAGGAAGCCACAAGCATCCCAAGTCTCAGCAATATGACTCATCATCTGGCCAGAGGACCAGGACAATTGATTGCATTTGGTGTTTCTCAGCCATCTTCTTTCTAGATAACCTGATGACTGGGGATTGGATGTAAAGCAGCTTTCTGGTTGCTAACCTGTCATTTTTCTGATTTCTCACTCTCTGAATGTAACAGTTTAAAGATTCCAAACAAAAGGAAACAACAGAAAAAAGATCAAAGCAAAGGAATAACAAAACAAAATCCCCAAACAGCTACCGACTTCTCAACTAAGACAAGAATAAACCCAGTGTTGTCTATTTTACTGTGCATCTTGTCCAACTTTCCCTAGGGAATTTTAAGCAGTTGTACAATGAACAGAAGACAGAAACAAGATGTCAGTCACCACACTACTTAAGCCTGCAGCAAGATGCATAGTCTCCTTTGAAAGAATTTCACTGATTTGACAGTTTAAACTGTTTTATTTTTCCCTTGATGGGAAGATGACTCCGACAGGAAGGCATATGCCATGCATGCAGGGGGACCTGAACATGCTTCTGAGCTCCCATGTGAAAAAGAAAAGCTTTGTGTGGTGGCTTGGTACAAGTGGATCCGGTCAGCCTCTTAGACTTATCTGGAACTGTTAGGTCTCAATGAGGGATCCTGTCATGAAAGAGTAAGTAGATGGTTTCTGGGGAAACATACTTTCTGGGGGTTGATCTTTGGCTTCCACACACATGTACATATGTGCATAGGCATGCACATACAACTGTACACACACACATACACACAATACCACATTCTTCCACACATACACACACACAAATTTAGAAAGAGAAAAATAACCCTTTTCCCCTGTAATTTAAAAGAAATGAGAACAACTTGCTTATTGAAATCACTGATGAGTTTTAAATTCATTGATCATTTCCAACACAACTTAGCACAAATGTCCAACACTATAAAATTATACACAGAAACAAACAACAACTTAGAGTTTTTATTAGGGTGGGGAGTACAAAGGGTGTGTGTGTGTGTTTTGCTGGTGATGAAACGCAGGGCTTCACACATGTACTATTGACCTAGATCTTGCAGAATCTGTGTCCTAAAAACACTCCTCAGATATATCAGAATGATACAGATCAAGGTTTGGAAATCATTGTACAACAAATAAGTAGTTGGTTATTTTTCAGCTGGGCAGAGTTCAAAGTCAGTATTCATTTTCTTGATCAGAAATCCAAGCAGGAGCATTTACAGACAAGTGCTTCCAGTGATGAGAAGCCTAACCCCTGCATCAGTAGAGCATCAAAACAGTTCACTGTCAGAATTTTAGATTCCAAAACTCCAGTGCTAATGTTGTTAACTGATAAGTTCTGTGCTGCTTGCCAAATGCCAGCCATTTTGTTCTCTTACTTCCAGAGCAAAGTCCCTGAAAAAACAAAAGCTTACGAAAGTATTGGAGCAGGTGAAAGAAATGCCACACCTAAGTGATTCTGTTGCCTTCAGAGGCTGAAATAATTGTCAGAAAGAGAAGTGCTTAGCTACTTGTAACCTTTCATGGTCATCCGTTTTTCGTCTATATGTTAATGTAGATTATGTGCATCAATTCTTATTACAGCTGGCTGTCAGTTAACATCTCTGTCTCTTATGATAACTGACTTGAATATAATCAGCAGGTGAACATACTCTTTATCATTGTTCATCTTTTTAAGCTGTTGGGTGTTGATTTTTAGCCTGAGAGCAGAGCCAAAACTGCCTTGAACTCAAAGTGATTTTTCTATTCTCATTTTTTCTTCAGTTCATTCATGAGATATTTGCAGAAATTCTGCCATGGTCCAGATAATGGAAATAATGCAGCAAATAAATAAATACATAAATAAAGCAGAAACCTTGCTTTCATAGAACTACTAGTGGAAGTAAAATAAGAAAAACAAGCAAAGCAATAGTAAATGAATGCATAATATAACATAAAAAGTAAATAAGTAAAATACATAGTGTGGGAGATAGAGATAAATCAACCAGAAGCAAGAAGGAGGGATATATGTTGGTAGGAATTGTGAACTTACAACAGTGGCAGTTAAGTAGGACAAAAAGTTGCTGAAGAAGACTCATGGACCTCTAAATGAGAACGCTTAATTTTTCCAAGTAAAGGGATAAAATGGAGAAAGATTATTAAAACAGTCTATACAGTACAACTGTGAGATTACTGTTGTGAACTTGATAGAATCTATAATCATGTGAGAGACAAGCCTCTGGGCATGCCTGTGGGGTATTACCCTGATTACATTAATTGAGATGGGAGGACTTGCTGTGGTGGTTTGAATAAGAATGGCCTCAAAGACTCAAATATTCAAATGCTTAGTCATCAAGAAGTGACACTATTTGAGAAGGATTAGGAAGTGTGGCATTGGAGGAAATGTGTGGTGGAGTGCTTTCAAGTTTCAAATCTCAAGCCAGGCCCAGTGGTTCTCTCTTCCTGTTGCCTGTGGATCAGGATGTAGACATCTCAACTACAATTCTAGCACCATGTCTGCTGTCATGCTGTCATGTTCCCTGACATGATGATGATAATGGACTAAACCTTTGAAACTGTTAGCAAGCCCCAATTAAATTGTTTGTTTTATAAGAGTTGCCATGGTCATAGTGTCTCTTCACAGTAATAGAACACTGACTAAGACATATACCCACTAAGGGTGTCATGATTCCCTGGCTAGGATCCTGGACAGTATAAGAAGAAAAAGAAAGCTAAGTAGCAGCATAACACTAATAACTGTCTGCTTCCTGATTGTAGATGTGATGTGACCAGCTTCTTCCAGTTCCTGCTACTTTGACTTCCCAAACTTGAAATTGTGAGCTACAACAAACCTTTTCTCCCTTAAAGTGACTGACTTGTCAGGGTATTTTATCACAGCATCAAGAAAAGAAAGTCAAAAGGTAACCCAAAACTATCTTGAGTAAAGCATCTGCACAGATCAGGATTAGGGGATGCACTGATTTCCCATTGGAAGATACATAGCCATGGGAAAAAAATGTCAAGCTGGTTGTGATAGTTAATCTTGGTTGCTAACTTGATTGAATCTTAAATCACCCAAGAGTCAGGCTTGTTTCTTCACCAGGAGCCACAGAGGTGTACATAGACCATTGGAGCTGAGAAATAGAGATTTGCCAAGGGGCTTTGTTTTACTTTTTTTTGTTGTTGGCTGCATATGCATATTCTTGTTATATAACCAGGATTATTACCTGAGACCTCTGATGGTCTCAGCCTGACTGGGTACAATTTGTTTTGAAAAGCTGGTACAAATCTCCCTAATCTCCCTTCTGATAGTCAAAGTTACACTATAATCAATAGGTTTCAAGACCTGGCCAGGGGTCAGTGCCATATAGATATATTCCTTATTTCAACAGAATCTCTTAGGCCCATTTTAACTATGCAGAAATTAATTCTCATGACATAGACTGCAATTCCAAATAGCAACTCTAAGTTCAAAATTTATATTCTAAACAGCAAGGCGTATCAGGATAGCTGTGATGGTTTGTGAATCCCTTGACCCCAAGTGGCCTTTGCAGACTGGTGGTCTCAAGATGTGGAGGAACTGGGGTGCAGGGTCTCTGGCAGCAATAAGTACTGTGTGTATGAATCACCTGGGAGACTGTGTCAGAGGACAGCTTGTTTACTGAAATGGGGGCTAGCTTATATAACATCATTAGGGGGCATTGGAGTACAAAAAAAAAAAAAAAAAAAAACAAAGAAAGGAAATGCAGCTATTTGCATATGCAGACCTGACTGAAGACAGGTAAACATTAAGGACAGCACCAAAGTGTGGGGGCCGGTTACATGATTATTGAAAAGCTAGTTCTTTGTTGGGGAAACAGAAGCTTACCTGGCTCTATCATGACATGGCTTTTGTCTCTATGGGGTTGAGTAGACCCAAGCCTGATTTGGGTAGGTAGGGACACCACTCCTGCCACAGTCTCTGAGAGCTGTCCAGCTATGGGCAGCATTTTTTGCCCCTCATCTGGCTTGGGCTATAGTGGCTAGTATCTTTCCTTAATGCCCCCAGATATAAGAGATCTGAGGAAAAATCAATATTGCTTTTGCATGCCTGCCTTTGCTCAATGCTGTTATGTGTGACTAATCTGTGCTGCTGCCGCCACTGCCACACTCTGCTGCCACTAGAAACCAGTTTGTTTGGACTTCTAGTGGGGACTAAAGACCAGCAGCTCTCCAGGAATTTTAAAAGCCTTCATTGCCCTAAATAAAAATGCTTAAAATTTTCCACGTTCTTTTTCTTTGTGAAATATTTTTTTTATTTAAGTGTATGTGTGCAGGTATGCCTCTATGTGGGCATATGCAGCTATGTGCTGATACCTGCACAGGCCAGAAGTGGGTATTATATCCCTGGAACTGGAGTTACTGGTTTTTGTGAACTGCCTGACATGATTTCTGGGAATCAAACTCTGGATCTCTGAAAGAACAAGCTACAAGCACTGTTAAACATTGAACCATCTCTGCAGTGCTTTTTTTTTTTTTTAAAGTAGAAAAAGAACACAGTGAAGAAAGAGGACTACTGAGGCATCCAGCCTCATTTGATGGAGCAGGTACCAGGTTCTCAGCCTCTCTGTGAAGACAGCAATTGTGGGACTTACCAGCTCATATCACATAAGGCAACATCATAATTTCTCATTACAATATATTTTCATTCTACAAGTTCTATTTCTCAGAGGAACCTTAATTAACAGTGGTTAAAAAGCCAACTGCAAAAATCCTGTCACCTGTTTTATTTGTTTTTTTTTTTTTTTTATTTTATTTTCTTCTATGTACAGACATAACAAATAACAAAGGCCATTTAGCAGGACATGGTACAGAGAAAAATAAGGTAGTTTCTGAGGGTAAGACTGGATGAAGAATGGGGAAATTTAGTAGAGGGTGCCAAAGAGGAATGGCACAGGTGCTGAGTTGAAATCTGCAGTGCATGGTCAAACCATTTATAATTCCTCCTGACTTGTTTCATTCTTCACCCAGTTGTTCACAGAACAGGTCTTCTTAAGTTGGCACTCTACAGATAGAACTTGAGATGACTGTAAATGTAAATGTCAAAGCATTTTATTTTTACTAACCTCTAACTGAAATAGACTGTTTCTTTCCATTAAGAATTCAGGCAACTGGCATAGTCTTAACAGTATTTACAGGTGCCGCTCATCAGTATCACAGAGATTTTTATGTAGGATTACAGTCATGGTAATATCCTAATCTATGTTTTGTTCTTGGGCCATCTTTGAAATCACTATAGTTATTATCCTGCTGCTGCAGTTCACATGACTACAGTCTTCAAATATCCAGATCACATCACACACTGAATGTTTTCATAACTGGATCTTGGTGCAGCAAACTCTGAAGCATTCTTATGTCTTGGAGAGATAATCTTGCCTTGCAAAATGAGCTGTTAGAACTTTCATTCCATTTGCCACAATGTATTGCTTATATGTGTGTTGAATTGTTTACTATTACTTATGGCGACAACCAAGAAACTCATATACCATATTTTTCACCTATTTGGAAGATTCATGGTGGTATACTTCATATATAATTCACAGAACTTATCAGCTTCAAAGATAAGTAAGTAAATAAATAAATAAATAAAGCCAAACTCTGCAAGAATGTTTGTAGTTAGTTGTTCCAAAAAGATATGCAAAGTATCCAGGATAACAGCTGGTATCTTGAGAAATTGAATTTTTTAGTGCCAGATAAGGTTGATGAGTTATTAGCTCCTAAATGGAATATATCATATAAGATTTGACAAGCTTGAATTAATGCCTAATGTTCTCAAAAGAGGTAGGAAATGATTGGGAAGCAATCAAGGACCATGCCTGAAGAGGTGACCAACATGAAAGCAGATAAATATGAAAATGCATCCCATTATCTGATCACCAGTGGACTGGAATGGGCTTATTACGGCTGAGGGCAAAATAAAAGTTTAAGGAAATGTGTGAGCACTGCAAGCAGCCAGTAGCAATGGTGATTTTTCTTTCTTAGGTAGCCAGAGATTTGTGTATAGGGCTTGGCCATTCAGAAATGTTTTGGGAAGAAGGATCTATTTAAATACTGTTAATTAAAAAAAATTACATGGACTGAGCAGGATATATATATATACATATATATATGTATATATACATTTATATCCTGTTATTGCATATATATGCATGCAATAACAATGAAAAAAAGAAGCCATGAATTTGAAAGAGAGCAGAAATGGTTTGGAGGGAGAAAAGGGAAGAGAGAAATGTGATTATATTATAATTAATCTTAAAAAAGTAAAGAAATCAATTGACAAGAATAAAGATCTCCTAGATGCTAGACTTTCTAGACTGATAAATTGTGTTTTTTCCATTCTGCTTCAGTTCCTCAGCCCATCTGATAATGGTCTAATCAGGGCTGACAACCAACATTTAGCCAAACAGGTCCTACAGGAACATTGACATTTTCAGGATGTATGTGTAGGGAGTGAGAGCTACTTAGCCCCTTCCTAGGGCACAGTTGATCATTTCTGGAAGTACTTTTTGATCATGACAACTGGAAAGAGCTCTTGGTATACCTTGATTTAATGTTAAATATGTTGCAACCATATTGCAGTGCAGAGGGCAGCCCTGCACAGCAAAGGATTTGACAGCCCAAAACTGTGAGGAGTGGCAAGGGTGACTAATGCTGGCATAGAGGGTGGGGTGCTTATCACTGCCTGGTAATGTCAGGCTTTCAGAGGCCAATGAAGGTCTTGAAGGTAGAACAGCAGTAGTCAGCTAGAGAAAGGGGAAGATGGTATGATGTTGCCTCTCTTCTTATCCATGTTCTGAACCCAGCTTTTCCTTGGACTTTAGATTGTTTCATGGAAAGGATTAGTCTCTCTCCTGCCTTTATTTTTCCTGTGGAGATAAAAGGCAGAGGAGACTGGAGGATGCTACTGCGAATCTTTTCCTGGCAACAATCAGAAAAATGACACAAATTTGGAGCTCTTTCATGCAATCAATCTTTTAGTGAAATATCAATATATGTTATTATTCCTGTATTATATTTCAATAATAATAATAATTCTTAACATACTACTATATCTTACCATCCTAATTAATTCAAGCATACAATTTGAATAAAATCAAAGTTCATTTAGTGGTATAGCTACAGTCTTTTGACCCTGATACAAACTCATGATTAATAAGTACTCTGATTTGGTTATGTAAAGAAAATCCCCAAATTTTTGTGGTAAAATGTGTTCTCCACTAACACATACAAATAGCAAAAGCCAAGAAGGGACAATGAAAAAAAATAGCAGTGAAATAAAGAATCACATTTTCCCATAGTTGTGGGAGATGGTAATGGCATATAAGCTATACCTACAGCAGATTGAGAAGTGCAGCAAACTTGTTATGAATGGCATCCTTAATCACTTCCAGTGGCACCTTTCCCCATCACAGTATCTACGGCCCATTTGTCTATCCATCTGTGTTCTACTGGCTGCTAACTGTTCCTGCTCTGATATTTGTTAATGAAAGCCCAAGATGTTTCCTAGCAATGTAATTAGAGGTCTGGGAAAACAGAAAGTCTTCATAGCACAAAAGAATAACTTCTAATATTATATTGGAAGAACAGATGTTAGGGCTCACATTGGCATTTAGTAAGTGCTTTCCATCCATACTTAGAGTATCTCTTGCCTCTGTTCACTTAAGCAAAATAACTTGTTCTAGCACAAGTCATATTTTATGATTGTCAAAGCCCAGATGTCCTGATCTAGTCCCATGACAAATGTACTGGTACAGCAATTACTCCCAAAGTAAGAACTAAGAAGTGACGGCCTGATATGGGAGCCTCAATACAATCCAATAAACAGCAACTTGCCTTTGTAGTGGGTTAAGTGAGAAAGTGAAAATGGATGCTTTCTAGAATGATCCAGTAAAGAAGTTCAGGGAAGCTCCTACTGATGGTAACTGTACCTACATTATCCCTGCTAGCTCTGTCTTTGATTTTTCATCTGTGGCAGAGATGGAAAGTTCTTTTCAAAAGTAGATTCTGTTTATACTTACCCAACTCTATCTCAAGCACATACCTTTCTGCCTTTTTCTTGGAGGCTCCTTGTGATACTAAAAGACCCAATTGTCCCACATATAAGCAGAGACTAGA
Organism: Meriones unguiculatus; assembly: GCF_030254825.1. Taxonomy (NCBI): domain Eukaryota; kingdom Metazoa; phylum Chordata; class Mammalia; order Rodentia; family Muridae; genus Meriones; species Meriones unguiculatus. The sequence goes on along the minus strand of NC_083369.1, from coordinate 135,854,601 downwards.
ATATGAGGGAAGAACTTCTAGGAGCAAGACTTAAAATGAGGGAAACAGTATCTATAAACATTATTCTTTTTTTAATTTTTATTTTTATTAGTTACAATTTATTCACTTTGTATCCCCCCTGTAGCTCCCTCCCTCTTCCCCTTCCAATCTTGTCCTCGCTCCCTCTTCTCCACACATGCCCCTCCCTCAGTCCACTGATAGGGGAGGTCTTCCTCCTCTTCCTTCTGATCTTAGTTTGTCAGGTCTCATCAGGAATGGCTGCATTGTCTTCCTCTGTGGCCTGGTAAGGTTGCTCCCTCCACAGGGGAGGTGATCAAGGAGCCAGCCACTGAGTTCATGTCAGAGACAGTCCCTGTCCACATTACTATGGAATCCATTTGGACACTGAACTGCCACGGACTACATCTGTGCAAGGGTTCTAGGTTATTTCCATGAATGGTCCTTGGTTGGAGTATCAGTCTCAGAAAAGACCCCTGTGCCCAGATTTTTTGGTTCTGTTGCTCTCTTTGTGGAGCTCCTGTCCTCTCCAGGTCTTACTATTTTCCACTTCTTTCATAAGATTCCCTGCACTCTGCCTAAAGGTTGGCCATAAGTCTCAGCATCTGCTTTGATATCCTGCAGGGTAGAGCTTTTCAGAGGTCCTCTGTGGTAGGCTCCTGACTTGTTCCCTCTTTTCTCCTTCTTCTGATGTCTGTCCTCTTTGCCTTTCTGAGTGAGGATTGAGCATCTTAGCCAGAGTCCTCCTTCTTGATTAGTTTCTTTAGGTGTACAGATTTTTGTATGTTCATCCTATATTACCTATATACATTTTAACATTTTATGGTTACAGTTGTTTCTCTCATGCTTTTCTGGTAGACTAGAGCTCCCTCTTAGCATAGCAGTACATTTTTATTTTTATTAGTTTTAAATTATGTATATGTGTATATCTGTGTGGGCCTATATGCACGTTAGTACAGGTTCCCTCTTCAATAAGAGGCATTGGATTCCCTTGGAGCTAGAGTTATAGGCTGCTGCTTGATATAGGTGCTGCCAATAGAATCCAGGTGCTTATTTTATTTTATTTTTTTTTGAACAGTGAGGGAGATTTTACTAAAGAATACCTTATGAAAGCAGAGATTGGACTCAACTTAAAAATATTTTTAAAAGCAAAGGGTGTTAAGCACAGGACAGGGGGTTGGGGTGGAAAAATCCTCTCAGGGCATTGCAGGGAAGGAAGAGGTCCTCTTTGAGAGCAGTATGTATTCTTAACTGCTGAGCAGCTTCTCTAACCCCAATCAAAGCAGTATTTTGATAATGTGGTCTGAAGTTAGCTTTACCTCCTTGTCTGTTTCCCATATTTCCTTTTTATCATTTCCCCTCAAATGCTATAAAAATCCTTTTGTCTCTGTCTTGGAATTAACATCACTGAGTGAACAAACTCTGTAACTATGCACTGATGTACTTTTATTTTTTTTAATATTTTTTATTCATTACACTTTATTCACTTTGCATCCCAGCTGTAGCCCCACCCTTGTTCCTGATGTATTTTTACTGTACTCGTTTCCGTACTAAGTGTGGATACTGAGTACCGTTGCTGCCCTTTTAAGGATTTTCTGGGTTACTGGGGGGGGGGGGAAGAGTAGAGACTCAGCTTCTCATATTCCTTTATAATCAGGGTTCTTGTTTTAAAACTTAGAATGCTACTGTCTTCAGTGGGGGTTGGAGACAGGTGACATAGGCTGTCAATTTGCCCTTTGAAAACTGTCCACTTTCACACTGGAGCCACTGACGGTAATTTCTGCAGCTCCTCTAGTATTTGATCAAGGTTCCCAACTTTCCCTTACCTTTCCAGGACTTTTGTATGCCTCCTAACATTCTATGACAAGGCCCTTTTTACATAACAGACCCAGAACGTTTTTTTTTTTTTTTTTTTTTTTTTTGTTTTTGTTTTTTGTTTTTTCCTGGCCAATTCCAAGGTGATGTAATGTATTTCCTAATTTTAAAATTAGAGGTATAAAATGAAATTTAACTTGCAGATGCTCATGGTGAACAAGTAAGAAGAAGATAATAAGATCCAGCTTATGCATAAGTCCAAAGCAGAGACAAAGTAAATTCATTACAGTGTATATCAAGGTGAAAAGTATTTCAAGAAGAGGGGATCCTTGGTGGTGAATATTCTATTCTCTCCCAAGAGCTGTCAGCCTGAATCAATCAGATGGATAAAAAACAGTACGGTTTTAAAAATAGATGTATTGGAGCGCTTTGTAAGCCCTTGAAGGTAAAGGGAAGAGAAAAGCTAAGGCAACCATGGAAACCTTATTTATATGTGTGTAGTGACTGGGTTATCTGACTTCTCATGGGCACTGATAATGGGAATTCCAAACTGCATGGTGCTTCAGGGGGGAAAAATAAAATTTACTGTACAAATCAAGGATTTTGAGTTACATTACAGCTCATAAATCTACCATATAATATTTCTTTGACAGACCAGCAAGGTAGCATTTTAAAATATAGTGTTTTTAATGCTCTTAGAATCTGTCAGAGAGTAGCCTCCTTTCTTTTACCTATTAGAGTACAGCAGTGACTTAGTCACATAAGCTCAAATGTATGAGTCATAAAAAATTAATACTTATGTGTCTGAATAGACGTTTGTTTGATATTTTCTGTATAAAGATATTTTGGACTACCCACCTGCAGATTTATGGAAGACTTTTTTGTTAGTGATCCCAATTCAGAACCCTTGATTTTGGTAAAATATTGTAGGTAAAACTGTAGAACTTACCTATTTAAAAAGGCATGTATATCAGTCAGGATTCTCCATAGGCATAAATCCGATATGATGAATGAATGAATGGTGTGGTGGTTTCAATAAGAAATGTCCCCTTTACGTTCATGTACTTGAGTACTAGGCCCTAGTGGGCAGCACTGTTTGAGGAGGTTATGGAACCTTTAATAGGTGCAGTCTTGCTGGAGGAAACATGACACTAGGGTGGGCTTTGAGCATCTATATCCTCATCCACTTGCTTCTCTCTCTCTCTTTCTCTCTCTGCTCCTTTTGTATGGGTGAAATGTGATCAGCCACCTTCCTGCTCCTGCCAACATGTTTTCCATTCATGTTGCCATTATGATAGAAGATTATTGAACTAGAGATGTGGCCAGGATGCTGAGGCACAGGCAAAGCACCTGATAGGAGCAGGAACTGGGGTTTTAGAAAAGATCACATCTGATCTACATCTTAGAAGAGTAAAGAGATTTTTCTAGAATGAACAAAGGATGAAAATTATAGAATAGGTTCCTCTCTGCAAGCTTAGCATAATATCATTCATGGTGTCAGGTGTTGGCATTCCCTGAAAGGACGGGTCTTTGGTTGGGCAGAGCATCAGTTGGCACTCTCTCAATCTCTGTTCTATCTGCACATTTTGAAGGCAGGGTAAATTTTGGGTCAAAGTTTTTGTGGGTGGGTGGGTGTTCCCCTCCCTCTGCTAGGAGACTAGTCTAGTTAGTGGGTGTCCTCTTCAGTCTCTATGGCCTCTGCTACTAGGAGTCTCTGCTTGAGTTCCCCTCATATCCTTCCAGGTGCCCGACTTAGGTGTTCAGTTTGTCATAGATATCCCCCTACTCTCAGTTTCTCTTTCTTCTACAGGCCTTCTGTCCTCTTGTTCTTGTTCTCTCCAGGTTTGATCTTTACCCTCTTAACTCTCTGCATCCTTCTCCTACCTTGAGAAGAAGAGGATATGCTCAGTCCTGATGCAACTTGATGAGCTGGGGTGGATGGCAAAGGCAGCTCCTTTTTTTCTGAGAAATAAGTGAGGGGGAGGAGAGGCAGGGTGGTATACTGGGAAGAGAGTAGGTGAGGAGAGATGGGCCTACAACCAGGATGTAAGTGAATAAAAAAAATGTCAAAAAAGTATAGAAGAGGTGATAGAGGCAAGAAATAGAATAATAACCCATGAAAGACATTGCAAGCAGTTATCATGAGGAGTAAAAGAAATAATGCACTGAAGCAACAATGAATTAACAACTCAAAGCACAGAAAATTGGCACTGGGTAAATGTGTACCTTGGGTTCTCTTTTCCATTTACCTTCTTGTTGCCGTATGTCCTTTAAGGAGGTCATGAGGACTTCAAACGTCAGACAATATTTGAATAACTGAGAAGTACTTCATACAATTCATTTCTCTTAAGAAAATCATTTCCGGCTTGTAGAAACTACCTTAGAAGATGTTTCTGAGTGAATTTATTCATCATATGAATCACTGCCTTGAAATGTGGGATGCTTTTCAAAAGCCCCTTTTGGGTGAACAGATTGTGTTGCTGCTGAGGGAATTCACAGGAATGAGGCAATCACTGTAATTCAAATAATTTCTCCTCGTTTAAGAGCACCAACTGTTTATATTAGTACTGACATAATCCATTTATGCAGCATTTCAGCCCAGTTGCCTCTGAAATTTTTGGCTGTGAAACGGTCATCAACATTGGGCTGGCTCTAATTGCAAACAAGAGCCTTTTGATCTCTTCATCAAAACCTTTTAATCAGTCACCACATTTGGCTTCAATTGGATGACTTATATGTGATACCACTGTATAAAAAAAATTAAAAAAATGCAACACTACATTGGCATTATAAATACATAAATATCATTTCCCTACTTCAAAACCTTTCTAAGGGTAGTAAAAGAAACAGATTCACAAATGATTACAACAAGAAGTTATCACTTAGAGAATGTACAGCAGAATGATACAGAGAAGTTCTCGTTATTATAGAGACCAGCAAAGTGAGAAAAGAGAATATTTAGGTACTGGAGGCAGAATTGCCCTGGGGAAGTGGAGTAGGAAGCAGTGTATTTCACCGAGAAAAATAAATTGGCTTGGCATGGTTGGAAGAACATGTTGGAAAAGGGTAGGAGATGATGTTGGGAAAGCAGCCAAGGACTGTTTGTGTGTGTGTGTGTGTGTGTGTGTGTGTGTGTTCTGTGCATTTACACAGAGTTGTTCCCCTTAAATTGTGAACTGGCTAAACTAAGCTTATATACATATTTGTGTGTGTGTATATATATATATACACACATATATATGCATACATATGTATATATATGCATACATGCATACATACATATAACACACTATGGAGGCTATGTCTGCTTTATAAATGTTTTTTAGGTGCATCGTTATAAGAACATAGTGAATTTTTTGTAGCTAAATAAGATAAGAAAGCCAATTATTGTAACTTCTTGATAATGCATCAGATAGTTAATATAACTTTCATTTTCTTCTCATTTTCTTTACTCAGAAGCCCACTGCATGCTGAATGAAGCCCAGTCCAGCTTGTTTTCTAGGTTGTTGTATCTGAGAAGGTAGGATAGTCATCCTGTGGATGAAATGTGTTTAAAACTGTGAGCTTGGGTTTCTAGAGAACTGTGCAGAAGCATACCTGGCTCATGCTGTAGAAAAACCATTTCACGAGAGTGATATGTTGGTACATGGATGGGAATGAAAAAAAAAAAGGATGTTACAGAGACTAGTGAGGGGAGATGACATTACTTTCAGTAAATATATCTGAAGACTTGAACTGTTCCCTTAGCAATGAGGTAGAGAGAAGGAAGGGTGTGGAGGTATACTAGGCATGCCTGTGGAACCTGGTCATTGAATAAGAGGGAGGCAGAGAAGACTAAAATGGCACTCAAATTTCTCACTTATATCATCTCTGTATAATGTTTCTATAAATAAGAATGCACCGATGGGGAAGGGGATTCTTTTGCAGTGCTCTGGTAAGAAATGACAGATAGGCTTTCTGATAGTTAGATGAGAAGATTTCTAGGATATTAGTGGTCAGGTGATGTTTCTGTGGTGGAATTCTAGAATTCCTCATGGTAGGTGATAGGAACATGAAATTTATTGAGAAGGGGGAGTTGGGAGGGAAATAGAAAGACCATCACAGAGAAAACAATAGAGAATGAAATCAAGAGGAGAGCACCAATCTGAAAGATTTTTTTTTCTGATTTTTTATTCATATCCATGATTTTATTAGTTTGACGGACTCAGTCTTAGGTTTCCCCCTCCCATCCTGTAAGGTAGCTGTATCCAGTCCAATTACATAAATGATGATTATGTACCAATGATTCCCACACAAAAGAACTAGGAAGTTACCTCCTGATTCGGCAGCACCAAAGCCTAATAGCAGTTCTGCTTCACTGAGCTTGAAATGTGATCACTGTGGGAAAATAAATGACAGGTGAAAAGGCCAAGATAACACCAAGCACACACGGCTTTCTACAGTCTGCTCTCCACCCCCTCTTTTAATGTGTATGCATGTGTGTGTGCATGGTCATGTGTATGCAGGTACACATGTATCGGGAGGTTAAAAGTCAACCCTGAATATTTTTTTTCAGATGTTGTTGACCTTGTTATTGTGTACTAGGTGTTTTATTTCCCCAACGCTCCCCAAGTATACTAAGCTGGGGGGCCAGCAAGGGCCACTGCTGTTTCTGTCTCTCCAGTGTTGGGATTAAAAGTGCACACTACAATGCTCTACATTGGAGTGTGATCAGACTCAGAATGGTAGCTTATATGGCAATTTCATTGATTGAGCCCCCCCCCTTCCCAACCCCGTAGCATCTTCTGATACCTTTGAAGAAAAATTATCATAGGCTGGAGAGATGATTCAGCAGTTAAGAGCACTGTCAGTTCTTCCAGAAGACCTAGGTTCAAATCCCAGCACCCACATGGCAGCTCACAACTGTCTGTAACTCCAGTTCCAGGGGATCTGACACCCTCACACAGACATACATGCAGGCAAAACAAAAACAAAAACAAACAAACAAACAAACAAAAAACCAGAAACAATTATCCCTTGTATCAGTACATACTGTAAATCTAAGAGAAGTACCACTAGGACTCAATATTGAACAAAACAACAGACACACACACACTTTTTTTTTTTTTCTTTTCTGGTGGAATGAAATTCTGACTTACCACAACAGTGCTTTTAATAATGGACACTGAGATCCACTCTCCCTTATTTCCTGTTCCATTCTTTCCTCTTGCTCTTCAGATCCAGTGCCCCAGTCTCTGGTTTGGAGGAAATAAAAAATAAGGCATCCCTTCCTGACAGCTCATCAAATCCAGTCATCCTGGTTTTATCATTGAGCAACAATTCTCATTGTACAGATGGAAGCAGGTAGTGATTCAAAGAGAACATCTGTGAACCCACCCACTGACCAGTTCTCCAGAAGAGGAGAAGACCAGAACAATGAGCATTACATCCTGCTCCAGATCCCTTCCTCTTGCAAACACTGACCTGTGATGGTACTCTGGAAAATAGCACCCCTCCTAAATGTCCCTACAAAAGTCCCGCCTAGAGTGCCTATATCTCTGATGTTAGAAAATCACATTTAAGGTGGAACAACATAGTTATTAATACTTGTTTCATGTTAAGCAATTCTAGTAATTCATGGGAGCGAAGGAGTTCTTGATTTTCACAAGTATATTTCTCATATTTGTGAGGATGTTTTAGGAGTAAAGTGAAGAAAGGGATGGTGGAAACTTTTATTTATTTTTGGTATTTTCTTTGTCTGCTGTGAGCTTAACCTAACAAGCTGTCATTCATTCTCATTAAAAACCCACACTGATTGATTATATTTAATTTCCACAGAAAACAGAACTCTTATTAGAACAGTCACTGCTTCAAAGGACTCAGCCTAATGACTATGTCAGAAAACTGCACAGACGTGGATGAATTCCTATAATGCGTCCAGACTGGTGGATTAGGAAAATCTGAATATAGGTCTTAATTTTTACTCACTATCAAAATAAAAGACCGATTCAGTTAACGTAATTCTGACCATACGTCCAGAAGATTATATTGTCAGATACACTATACATATGAAGAATTTGGACTTTAGTGGCTGAATAATCTAATGAAGGTCACGCAGTGAGTGGTGAGTGGCACAGCTGAAGTCCGTATCCAGGGTTGTTTACAGACTACTTGACTATAATTTTTTTTTTTTTTTGAGACAGGGTTTCTCAGTGTAGCCTTGACTGTCCTGCACTCACTTTGTAGACAGGCTGGCCTTGAACTCACAGAGATCTGCCTGCCTCTGCCTCCCCAAGTACTGGGATTACAGGTATAGGTACCACCATGCTGAGCCTGTGATTTTATATTATATTTGTACCTTTCTACAGTTCTAGGTCATCTAACCATCCCTCTGACCATCTAGTTTCCCATTCATCTCTTAACCGACCTACCCATCCATCTAAACATCTATCAGTGTAGCCACACATTATTTTATTCCAGTGAAGGAATTCAAGAAGGTTACAAAGAAATAAGTACATATCTATATAATATCAAAAGCTCTGTGAAAGATATCCAGGTTTAAAGAATAAACAATGCAAAATGGAACTTGAAATATCAATATGATTTTTAAAGAATAGAATGAAGTAGTGAATATGAAAGAAAATTTTCTGCAAAAGATTTGTAAGGACCAATATACATATAAAATGGCAAAACTGTTGTGGATGACTGATGATGACAGTGGGAAAGGTGATTAAGAAGGTAAATCTTTATTTTGCATATTTTGTCCTCTCACATCTCTGTCTGTCTACCTGTCTTGCTCTCTCTAACTTGCCTTTTCTGACTCAGTTATCACAACCATTCTAAGTGGAATAAAGAGACTTAGATAAACAGTGGGTTTCTTTACAAATTTAAGTATTTTTATATAAATGATCACTGTGTTACTTTTTTTTTTTTGTACTGATATCTCTAAAGCAAAAAAAAAAAAAAAAAAAAATTATGTCTTGAACCAAAGATTGACCAGGAAATTGAGTAGCTGGCAATGCTGATTAGTGGGTGGCTGGGGATTTAAAGTTTTATTCTTTCTGAATTTCCTGCCTAAGTATTGGTATGGAACATGATTTGTTAATTTGTACACATGTGCACAAAAGACAAGGTTAAAAAAAAAAACAGTTTTTCATTGTGTCTTGCCAAAACAGAGCTGTCACATCTTTTTGAATTCAGCTAAACATTATCCTATTTTTTTTCCAGAAGACTCAAGCTTAAATATCACCAAACGAAAGCATCCTACTGCCTTTGTTGTTGTCACTAATGAGCCATCTCATGATTGAGTCATGAGGAACAAGTCATTTCCTATCCTTTTTGCTTTCTGGTGTTTGTTTGTTTTGAGACAAAGTCTCTTTGGTATTTTTTGTAACTCAGGCTGGCCTTGGTGCATAATTTAGAATGGCTTCAAACTCATGATCTTTTGCCTCTGCTTCTTGACTGTTGGGATAGTTGACCTGTGCTGCTTTGCTCAGTTTTCATTCATTCCTCTCTCTGTCTTTGTCTTTCTCTCTCCCTCTGTCTGCCCCTCTGTCTCTCTCTCTACCTCTCTCTTTGTCTGTCTGTCTCATCTCACTCTCTGTCTCTCCCTGTCTATTTATCTTCACTGTTGAGTATCAATACCTCCATTCTCTGCTAGTCCTTTTACAGCTCCATAAGGAAGAGAATGAGATGATGAATTTGAACTTTTCTGGATTACTATGACTTTAGCATGGTCTTCAAGGTTTTGGGCTCTATATTTTCCACACATGATCTTTATTAGTTTAACAAACTCTCAATTGTTGAGATGACCTTTGTGAACCATACCTTACCTAAATGTTTTTCTCTATTAGTAATATTCTTCCTTGCATGTGTGATAATTATGGTCATGCTTTCAGCTGGCAATTTATTTTTAAAGTCTTCTGAAGCACACCATAATAAGACTTTGTCTCACAATTACTATTCAGCATGGTCTCAGTAACTTGCAGAGGCCATGGGCAGAGAGAAAATGGATTCGTTTGTTTATAATCTGTGACAAGGGTCATGTCAACACCAGACACTACAACTCATTTTAATAAATTATTTCCTTTAAAATAGATTATTTCATTTATATTAGCATGTATTAATTATACATATAATAAGTGGCATAATATTTCCATATATGTATATGGTGCCTTTATGTATGTGTTTTACATGTGTGTGTGTGTCTCTCTCTGTGTATATCTGAGCATTCAGAAGCCAAAGGTTTAATGAAGATTAAGCCTTTTCCCTAGGTTACTTCTTGTTGTTTAACTTCTTTAGGACTATAGATTTTAGTGTGTTTATCTTATATTATATGTCTAATATCCACTTATAAGTGAGTATATAGCACTTGTGACTTTCTGTTTCTGGGTTTCCTCACTCAGGATCATCTTTTCTAGTTCCATCTATTTGCCTGCAAGTTTCATGATTTCCTTGTTTTTAATTGCTGAGTAGTATTCCATTGTGTAAATGTACCACAATTTCTGTAGTCATTCTTCAGTTGAGGGACATCTATGTTGTTTCCAGGTTCTGGCTATTACGAATAAAACTGCTATGAACATAGTTGAGCAAATGTCATTGTTGTATGGTTGAGCATCTTTTGGATATATACCCAGGAGTGGTATATTGGGGTAGCACTATTCCTAATTGTCTGAGAAAGCACAAGATTGATTTCCAAAGTGGTTGTACAAGTTTACATTCCCACCAGCAATAGAGGAGGGTAGAGAAGACAGGGAATGGGACAGTAGCCTTCCACAGTGGTCCTCTGAAAAGCTTTATCCATCAGGGTATAAAAGCAGATGCCACGACTCATAGCCAGATTTTGGGCAGAGTGCTTGAGAATCTTATGGAAAAAAGGGGAGATAGAAAGACCTGGAAGGTGTAGGAGCTCCACAAGGAGAACAACAGAGCCAAAAAATTTAGGGCCTTAAATTCAGTCTTGCAGAGACTGAAGAATCATCTAACGACCACGCATAAATGAATAAAACTTTTGCTCTTGAGAATGTCACTGGATAATCACTCTATATTCTTTGAGGTTCTCTATGGTTGCTTTACCTACTGTGGCCAATGGAAAGCAGACAGAAGAGTAAATGACCCTATTCAGGCCTAACTCATGAAAACCTGCACTGCAATCTTCATCCCTTTCCTCTTTTGGCAGGCTAGACTGCTGGTATTCCTGAAGCATGTCTCACAAGATTATATGTTGAAGACATTGCAGCCATAAATTGAAAGCTATTTGGTTCCTGTATTTTACTACTTTGAGAACAACTGCATGAGTGACTACCGTACACTAAATTATTATGTGCAAAGTAAGCCATTTCTGTGTTAAGCTGCCGAATAAGGGTTGGGACATATATGTATCATTTAAAACAGCTAGTGTTAGCTTGTCTAGTATATCAGGTATGAGGGACTCCATGATGAGTTGGAAGTGATGAATGCAAATAATTTTGCTTTAGGGTAAGACAGACTACATAAGAGAATTCCATAGCTAGAGGGTACCATGTATGCATCCACACAGTAACTTGTGTATTTAGTACAACCAGAGACCATCACAGTTTCAAGTCCCTGTGTCCATACATGAGTGGCCTCTATCCACCAGAGTTGCGAAAGGATCTAGTTACATGCATTTTAATCATGTAAGATACTATCATGATTATGATTTAGACAGACCAGAACAGCTATTTGAGACCGTGGAGACAGCACTGAATTACATAATGCTAAGAAAATGTTCATCAAATGCATGAATAAATGAACATGGTGCAGAAGAAGAGAAAACAAAACCGAGAGTACAAATGAAGAGACATGAAAAAAATTACAACATGGGAAAGCCTGACCTCGGGCACATTAGAAGGTGGGGACACTTTGTCACAGGTGGCTGTGACTGATGATGGCAGACAGGGCATATGGAGTGTGCTCCTGAGCTTGTCAACCCTAATTTCCCTGGGGGAAGCCCTCAGTTTTGAGGAGCCTGCCTTTCATCAGGCATTTTATGTACATCCTGCTGTCACTGTCCCCTTACAATCTGCTTCTCTGCCGGAGGCATTTGCATGGCTAATAGAATTGAGGATGTTTTTTTTGTTGTTGTTTGTTTGTTTTTTGATTTTTTTTTTCTTTTTGAGTGTGGGGCAACAGAAATTAGGGAGCATCCTGTAGATCGGTTTAAAATAGCTTACCACACTTTCTTCTCATCTGCTGTATGTAATTTAATTTGTTTCAAAGAACTGAGGTTTCTCTGGTCCTTTAGCTTCTTTATTTTTCTTTTCTGATGTCTGGATAGTAAAGTTCTCCCTTTTTTTGTTTTGTTAAAATGTTATTTTTGTAAATAAGGAGACCAAAAGTAAAACGTCAAGGTCCAAGCGGTCTGTGAATGGCCGACAAGGGCCAGGTGGGAAACAGAAGGAGTTAGGATGATGGAAGTAGCTACGAGCTCAGACTGGAAAGCACCCTAAGCCGTGTGAATAAAGGCCATTCAAAGACTGAAAAATGAAAGAGGCAAGTAGAAGAAAAACAAGATGGCAACCACGGTGGGGCATGTCAGGACCATTGACAACCCCGGCAGGTCACTGCTCTGCTTCTGTGGGCTTGTAGGTGGTATACTGTGTGTGACTTCCCAAGCAGGCTGTCTTAAAGGTCATAGGCATTCTCTTTCAGTGTCTTAACTAAATAAATGGTGAGGCAAGAGGATTTGAAGCCAGCCTCTGTTACATTTTTCCAGGTAAGTCTTAGCTGCAAACAAGTCTCATTATAATGCAATTATTGTCATCAAAATAGATCAAGTACTGAAATTCATAAAGTGACGACTGTGTACCTCATACTGTGTAAAGTACATACACTGACACCTTTGATTCTCACAACTACTTTACAAGACTAAGACCTCGATCCTATCAGATTAGTCACAGGAACTGAGTCTTAGAGAAGAATGAAGATGTTTAGAGGTCTAAAACCTAGCAAATAGCAGGGCTAGCATTAAGCATGTAGATAGTGCAATATAAACACTAATAATTTTTATCCATGTAACTTACTCGGGGATTGTAATAAGTCTTTATGCACCATGATATCCTTAAATCTTCCTGATAGAATCATGGGGTAGCTGCTATGGTCTCTGTATTGAGATGAAGTGAAAAAAAAAAAGGGTAAAGAGATTAGGTGATTTGTTCAAGATCAAACAATTCTTAAGTAAGATGATCTTTGGCATATTGACAGTAAAGGTTTATGACTGAACATTTAATTGCAGTTCTCTGTTTTCTGTCATCTTAGTCAGGCTGCACTTTGGAACTCCCAATTTTTGGTGTGCACTTCTTATCATCCTAGTCTCTCAGTTTGTTCTGTGCTCTACTGAGGTAGAGAATCCTTCATTATTTAAAATTCCAGTCTCTAAGCTGTCATGTTGCTGGAGTTGGGGGACTATTGTGAGAAGAAATGCTGACAGAAGAGATAGTGAAATGGTGGATACTTCAGAGATTTTTTTAAAAATTACCATGTGTATGTGTGTGTGTGTGTTATTTCCTTCTTATAGCACTCTTGGGGCTTGAATAAAAGAAAGCATTTGGTTGTTTGCTCCAACCTCAGTGCTGTCCCAGGAATGATAAAAACCTTTGTATGAATTTGGGCCTGGTATTTGTCTGAAATGTAACTCAGCCACGTGGAGAAATATATATGCAGCTGGCATTAAATAAAAAAAATGTTTAATTTGTCTTTTGAATAGATTAACAGTTGGCTCCAAGAAGGCACTTCTGACCTTCAGCTATGTAGATCAGGAAAAGAAGATATGCTACACAATTAGGGTTAAGGGGGAGGGGAGATTAATTGTGTATATGCAATTACCACAAAATAGCCATAAAATTATTTCCAAGAAGAGTGAGACTTTCTTATGTCAAGGTGGGACTGGAAAAAAAAAACCACACATACCAATCTTACTGCATTTTTCTCTAATGCTGTTAATAAACATTTATATTCCTAAGTGACATGTCATTAAATTTACCAACCCAGTATGGTGGCTGTTAGCCCCAGGTAGCTCTGGAGAAAATTAAGATGTGATGAAAGGGCAAAAGACATTCCAGGTCTCAAAAATTTACTGAGGAACAAGAAGGCCAAGCATCTTCTTGATGATTTTTGTGCATAGTAGATGTTTATAGGCAAATCTTTGGTATATATTGTTCTTTGTAATGTATATTACCAAACTTTATCTATTTGCTTTTGTAGTTTTTAGTGTGACTACAAGAAACTCCATTGTAGTTCACGTTCTTTTTCTATTGGGAAACAGTGCTCAGGTTTCTGAGAGGGGATGTGTGATCCATGGCATGATGTCATTAACTCTTGTAAACATTTTTTTTGTGAGTGGAAAGGTACCCAAAATTGATTGGCCATTACTTGGGAGTACTACTCCATCATTTTGCTCTGCCCCATTTCCTGATCATGAACTTTGAAATCCAACTCATGTCTACAATCCAGAGATTACCGGGATTGTTGATACTTTCCACACAATTATTAGCAATTAACATTTTTTGAGAAATTCTTACTGAGATAATTTGGTTACCTTTGGATTGTTATTTTGTTGGTGATTTTTTTCACTTCTTTCTTATTACCATAATAGATTAAAGAGGTTAAAATAAGTAATCATCTCATGCATATTGCAAAACAAATTGACAATTCAATATAAGATTGATTTTTCCTGAGTTTTATGGAGAAATGTATGAAGCCTCTTCCTAAATCCAGAAACAACACAGAATAACCATTTTTATCACTGTATGAACAAACAGAAAAATTGAGGAAAGGCACTAAATCAAGAGCTCTGGAAAAAAAAAAGGCAGAAAATATCTTGGCCTGAAGCTTCAAAAAATCTAAAAGATTTCTCTGAAAATATGTCAAAAACTTTGATGAATGAACAAATAGTTATGATTCAAAAAAGAAAGAGAAATGCTAATGATATTATTCTTATTCTACCAAGACTTAACTTGAAAAATAAATTTTGAAAGTTCATGTATAATATGACCATTAATTATTTATTAAAAATATGCCAAGGCTAGTTCTAACACAATTTATTTATTTATTTATTTTTTTTTTACTTTTTATTTTATTTTATTTTTTATTTATTTTTTTTTTCAATGCAGTTTATTCAGGAACATTGAACAATCCTCGGACCCCGGGGAAAGCCAGCCCACAGCTTAAATAGCCTCTGGGTAGCCAACCCAGGCGTGCCACGGGGGCAATGCAGATAGGTCCACATACATGGAAGCAAGCCAGATCCTCGGCCTTAGCCAAATGTGGAGTTGTTCGTGACAGAGAGCACTCACCATCGGGAAGGTGGAAGGCAGAAACCAGC
Organism: Meriones unguiculatus; assembly: GCF_030254825.1. Taxonomy (NCBI): domain Eukaryota; kingdom Metazoa; phylum Chordata; class Mammalia; order Rodentia; family Muridae; genus Meriones; species Meriones unguiculatus. The sequence continues at coordinate 135,839,468 of NC_083369.1, read as the reverse complement.
TCCATCTTTAAGGCATAGCATTCCGCAGCTCTCTACAGTTCCCCCTTTTTGTTTTAGACGCATCAGGCAAGAGTAGAGGTCTGATCTCTGATATTAGAAATAAATTGGGACTTTGTACAGATGTTCATTTAGGTGTCATCCACCCAAAGAGCATCAGACCGTCCGATACCTTTTTCTCAGAGGCGGGACCTGGGGCATCAACCCGCATGCAATCAGACATGCTCTTCTCTGGGTCCAAAGCGGCTGACCCTGAGTGCACAATTTAAACTTAGAGGAAACTGAAAGATAATCTCTAAAAATGGCTATAAAATATTATCTGAACTAAGATCAAAATCTCAAGTGACAGCACATACTGGCAAGGGTGTGGAGAAAGGCGAACACTACTGCATTGCTGGTGGGAGTGCAAACTTGTACAACCACTTTGGAAATCAATCTGGTGCTTTCTCAGAAAATTGGGAATAGCTTTACCTCAACACCCAGCTATACCTCTCCTTTGTATATACCCAAAAGATGCTCCACAATGCAACAAGTAGGCTTGCTCAACTGTGTTCATAGCAGCTTTATTCACAAGAGCCAGAATCTGGAAAGAACCAGATGTTCCTCGATCAAAGAATGGATAAAGAAATTGTGGTACATTTACACAATGGAATATTACTCAGCAATTAAAAGCGAGGAAATCATGAAATTTGCAGGCAAACGATGAGAGCTAGAAAATATCATCCTGAGTGAGGTAACCCAGACCCAGAAAGTCACACATGGTATGGACTCACTTACAAATAGATTTCAGTCATATACTACAGGAAAAGCACACTACAAGGCATAGACTCAAAGAAGGCAAGTAATATGGAGGATCCAAAAGTCTCACTGGGAAGGAGAGATATAATAGACATAGGTATTGGTTGAAGAGAGGGAAACAAGGTAGGAGATGTGGTTCAGAGAATTAAGAGGGTGGAGATCAGACCTGGGGATTAATGAGGGCGGGAGGACAAAAGGCCTGTAGAGAAAAGAGAGACTGAAGGTGGGGCATCTCTGTGACAAGCTGGAGACCTAGGTCAGGGTAGGCTCCTGGGAGGATATGAAGGGAACTCAAGCAGAGACTTCTAGTAGCAGAGGCCAAAGACACTGAAGAGGACACCCTCTAACTAGTCTCCTAGCTGAGGGAGGGGAACACCAACCTGCCCACAAAAACTTTGACTTAAAATTTGCCCTGCCTACATGATGTACAGGGATAAGGACAGAGCAGAAATTGAGAGAATGCTCAACTAATACCTGGGCCAACCAAAGACCCACCCTTTCGGAGAGTGCCAATCTCTGACGTTATGAACGATATTCTGCTAAGCTTGCAGACAGGAGCCTGACAGAGTGGTTGTCCTCTGAGAGGCTCTACCCAGCAACTCCTCAAAAGAGATCTGGAAACTCACAGCCAAACATTGGATAATGTGTAGGGGAATCTTGTGGAAAAGTAGGTGGAAATAAAAAAGGACATGGAGGTGACAGGAGCTTCATAAGAAGACTGACAGAGCCAAGTAACCAGGGCTCAGAGAGGTTTGCTGAGACTGACACATCAACCAAAGACCATGCGCAAACAGGAAGTAGGCTTCCTACAAAGATGTAGCAGATAGACAGCTTAGGCTTCATGTGGGTTCTCTAGTAAGGGAAGTGGTGACTCATTGAACAAGGACTCACATCAGCTTTTTTTATCAAGCTCCCACCCCGCAATGGCAGGACTGCCTTGCCAGACCACGGGAGAAGAGGACATGCTCAGTCCTGATGCAACTTGATGAGCTGGGGTATATGGGAAAGGGAACTCCCTTTTTCTGAGGAAAAGGGGAGGAGAGAACAGAAGGAAAGAGGGTGGAACTGGGAAGGGATGAGATATGGAGCTACAGAAAGGATATAAAGTGAATTAAAAGAAAACAATGTCTGGAAATACAGTTATGTAATTCTTCTGGATGGTACAATTCAGCATTGTTAAGGTGGCTTTTTGCCAAATTCATTTATAAATTCAATAGATTCATTTTTAAAATTCGAACAAAAATTTTCAAAAGGAAGTTTACAATCTAATGCTATCTTTCACATAGAACGGAAAACATATAAAACAAAAAGTTTTTAAAGGGGATATTTAAGCTAACTAGTTATATCTTCAAAAAATATTTAATATCTTTGCTACAGTATCACAGGACTTTAAATAAAATCTTCAAATGCAAAAAGATGAACAGAACATAAAAGAGAATTCAAGAAGTGATGTGTGTTGCCTGGTAGGTAGTAGATGGTCAAGTTGGCAAAATAATCTCGTCATAATATAAATTAATATAATTTACAATCTAGAGGGAAAATACACGCAATTTCCAATTTGTACAATTGTGTTTAAATCTTTCTTTCATTTTTCTGTTTGTTAAATAAAAGATTTTGGTTGGATTCAAAAGCTATGTGTAAAAGAAAAGTAAGAAGGATTGAGAGAAGATTTGTGAGAATAAGTGACTCAAAATATCTCCAAACTTTTCTTGCTTAAGTAGAAAAAGAGAAATTGTCATATAATATGTCTCATGAATTTTTTATGAGCTTGAAGTAAAGAAAAACAGTAAATGGATTCATGCTGATGTGTCTTGAGTGCCTCCTAGAAATTATTTAGAAGTTAAAAAGGAGAATAGTCGATGCAAGAGAATTCCATAAATGAAATCAGCTTTGACATAAGAATCAAAGGGGTCCTGGGATCTGTGGTATACACCTGTAATCCCAGCACTTAGGGAAACAGAGGCAGGCAGATCTCTGTGAGTTTGAGGTCAGCCTGGACTACACAGTGAGTCTAGGACAGCCAAGGATACACAGGAAATCCAGTCTTGAAATAACAAAAAACAGAAAAACAAACAAAACATCAAAGGGTTTTTGTTAGTCTATTGTTCTTGTGGGAAGCATTGTCAGCCCAAGTAGCTTAACTTACTTTAAGATTTATAAATATCCACTATACATTAATATATATTATAAATAATTATAAACACACTTATATATTATCCATTTCCTGGTTAACACAATTTTATTATTTGTTATAATTTATTATATTTTTTACCTTCTTTTATTATTACATATGTCTATATTTATTAAATATGTATACACATACACTTGTATGGGTCATGTATAATTTGAGGTAAATATAACGTGATTCTTTGAGGCTTTAATCAAACAACCCTAGTGTTACTTGTCTAATATTTTCCTTCTGTATTGACTAAGGTAACATCACAAAAGAAGGGGTGGGAAGACTGTAAAAGTGAAAATACCATGAAGTTTGCAGTGAAACAGTTTCTCCTAGAAATGGCTGCATACACAAGACCAAAAGAATGGCAAGAGCAGAATCCATCAGAATGGCTAAGATCAAAAACCCAAGTGACAATACATGCTGGAGAGGATGTGGAGAAAGAAGAACCCTCCTCCACTGCTGGTGGGAATGTAAACTTGTACAACCACTTTGGAAATCAATCTGGTGATTTGTCAGACAATTAAGAATAGTGCTTCCTCAAGATCCGGCTATACCACCCCTAGGCATACATCCAAAAGAGGCTCAAGTACCCAACAAGGACATTTGCTCAACCATGTTTGTAGCAGCTTTATTTGTAATAGCCAGAAGCTGGAAACAACCCAGATGTCCCTCAGTTGAGGAATGAATACAGAAATTGTGGTACATTTATACAATAGAATACTACTCAACAATTAAACACAAGGAAATTATGAAATTTGCAGGCAAATGGTGGGATCTATAAATGATCATCCTGAGTGAGAAATCCCAAAAGGAGAAAGATACACATGGTATATACTCACTTATAAGTGTATATTAGACATATAATGTAGGATATTCATACTAAAACCTGTGCACCTTAGGAAGCTAATCAAGAAAGAGGATCCTGGTAAGAAGCCCAATCTTCATACAGTAAGGCAAACAAGATGGACATCAGAAGAGGGAGAAAACAGGGAACAGGACAGGAGTCTATCACAGAGGACGTCTGAAAGACTACCCTGCAGGATATCAAAACCTATGTTGTGATTCATAGCCAGACTTTTTGCAGAGTGCAGGGAATCTTATGAAAGAAGGGGGAGATTGAAAGGCCTGGAGGGAACAGGAGCTCCAAAAGAAGAGCTTATGATATTTTGTTGTAGCCCCTCTAAAAAAGCTAAAACACCAGCCTTAATTATCTCTCTTCAACAGCATTGTTGGTAATGTACTGTACACAATTATTTACAATGTTTATATTCTTCATCTGCTCTAGGAAAATTAGTAGATGTATTTGTAGTACCATGGGATTTTTAAATACTTCTATTTCTTCCATCAGGAAGTCCAACAATTTTGATGTTGTCATATACAATTTTCATCTGTCTGGTTCATGCTCAAGAATTCTGATATCTACAAAACAAATAAACAAACTAACAAATAAGTTACACTAAGAAAATTAGAGAAAGACCTGAAAGGGACAGGAGCTCCACAAGGAGAGCAACAGAACCAAAAATTTGGGCAAAGGGGTCTTTTCAGAGACTGATACTCTAACCAAGGACCATGCATAGAGATGACTTAGAACCCCTGCACAGATATAGTCCATGGCAGCTCAGTATCAAAGTGGTTTCATCTCTGACATGAATTCACTGGCCTTTTCTTTGATCACCTACCCCTGAGGGGGGAGCAGCCTTACCAAGCCCCAGAGGAAGACAATGCAGCCAGTCCTGATGAGACCTGAAAGGCTAGGATCAGAGGGAAGGGGAGGAGGACTTCTTCTATCAGTACACTTGGGGAGGGGCATGGGAGGAGATGAGGGAGGGAAGGCAGGATTGGGAGAGGATGAGGGAAGGGGTTATAGATGGGATACAAAGTGAATAAACTGTAATCAATAAAATAAATTAATTAAAAACATGATGATGAATCATTTTTCTTCAATGTTGTGCATGTGTTTTTTTGCGACATGGCAGTATACGACTTTGATAGAATCTAGCAAATTGATAGAGGGGAGGCTTTACTCCTCATTCACAGTGACTACAAATGGATACACTTCCATAATACTAATACAAATACTAATAACACACTGACACACTACTAATTGGAAAAAAAAGGGGGGAAGGCAAATGAAGGAAAGATTTGGGCCACACTAATTCTTAACAATGGGTCTTTAGTTACCTGCAAGAGCTGATGTTGCTTAAACTATGCAGGCTTGTGTCTGATAAATAGATACTCTTGAGAGGCTGCTTATGCCAGCAATCCTTGTTTTAGCCTCTTGGAAGTTATGCATAATGTGAGAGTAAGCACTGTCATTCTGAGTATGCTGGTCACTATTTAGAATTTATAGATGAGGAAGACTATGTTTTACCATGGACTCAGCCTGTCTACTAGCTAGCAATACATTGTGTAATCGGAGTAAACCCAAAATTCAGTTGGTAATATCCTTTAAGGATTCTTTATGTTGTTGAGCTGTGTTTAAATTCTGTATGTTTTGAATCAAGTCTACTCAGAGCACTTTTAATATATGAGTGAGTTGAACATCTTGACTGAAGGCTGCTGTGAATGTATGTGTGTGTGTGTGTGTGTGTGTTTTCAAACAAACCTAAAGTCATTAAGTTTGCTGCCACAAGGCACAACATCTTTTTGGAGGAACTGTGCAGTGCTTTTCTTAAAGAGAAGGATCTTTGCAAAGGTTTAGGCTTGTCCTCAGACTCCTAATGAGTGTTGAAGGAGTGAAGACTTTGTCTAGGTTGTAACCAAGGAGCTGAGACAATATGATGGTGGTTATCAGAATAACATCCTTCTTGAGGTGGGGGTTGGGAGTTAAGGGTTGGGGGTTGGGAGTTGCGAGATAAGGATTTAATCAAGGCTTGAGTGGTTGGTGTTAAAGAAGCAGCAATTATCTATACTGACTGTCATTGTTGTAGTAAATAAATTGTAATAGAGGTGTTGGGCTATAAAACACTTATTATTAGCCCTAAGATTATCACAGCGGTATTATTTAACCTGTTATCACAAATATGAGATACATATACCTGTTAGATTTATAATTGCCTTATTTACAATGGGCCAGCAGATATTTCACTTACACTGTCTCAATATCCTCATCACCTATCTCCCAACCCATATCCAATGCCATCCAACTTAATCTTCCTCAATAGCCCTACCTTTCATTCATAATCCCATGGTACTTGTTTATATTCTCCATCTTTTCATGCCGTTATTGGAGTCCTTCCTCAGCCCATGCGGTGTTTTCTCCAGGCTAACCCATCCTGGTGTTCTCTTCCAGTCTCTCCTGTGAATTCCTCCTGTAATTCTCCAAAGCCCGGGAACATTAGCCACACCTACTCCATTCTTCCCTGCCCAGGTTGTTTAATTAGTCAATCAGGTATAATGACTTAGGCAGGTTTACACAGAGGGTCAGTAATTAGCATTAGATAGACCTCCAATAGGTCATTTTGGGGGTTGTGCATTGGTCTTGCTCCACATATATCAAAATGTGGATTTGTGTAAATGCAGTTTATATTTTCTAAAGTTTAGTTATGTGACATTTAGAATAACAGGGTCACCCTAAAAATGATGTCTTTAACTTTCTTAGATCCACAGCTGCCTTCTTGTTCTGAAAGGCTGTAGGACCTGCCCCATATCATATTGAAGTTAGTGTCATTTTAGAGAAAGAATAAATCACTGAAAAGTTTGGAGGAAAGAGGAGCTTTAATTTATCTTACTAGATTGATGTGGCGTGATGGGGCTTCAGACATAGGACATGCTTAGAAAAGGGACCTGAAACAGACATAGTCAGTTTCATAAATGAATTAAGTATGATCACAGGGAAACTTGTCATATACCTATCACTACTTGTGAACATGGAAGAGGAATGTGGCAATAGTCATCTTGAATTCAATTCCTTCCCTGCACCCAAATGCATACTTCTACAAATTAGAAAAGACTTCTTTGAGAACATGTAGTAAAACCAAGATATGAAAGATGAAAATGAATTAGTTTAGCAAAGTGAGGGGGAAGTATGGGTAGCAAAAGCTTTCCAGAAAGAAGAAAGTGGATTTGAAGAGATTCAGAAAAGAAGTAAGGGCACAGAACTCAATGGAAGAAGGCATGAGTACTTTAGGAAAGGTGGGGATTAGAAGTTAGTATCATGTGTATACAGTATAGTTGGAAATTTGTTCTAATAGTAATGGAAAACAGTGGAAGAGATACATCTTGGAGTATGGTGATCTAACTCAGGGTCTTTAAAAGACAGCTTTGCTTGTAGAACTGTTTCTGTAATTAGGGGTAGAATTTGGGACAAATGAATCTGATCATTTTTATCATTTTTGTCAGGATGCCACACACTACAAATTGGCTTTCTCATTTGTTCCATTAAAATCAATGACTTTGGTTAGTTAAAGTGCTTCCTGGATATTGTCCCAGAGAGAGAGAGAGAGGTTGAAGGGTTTAATAGTCTAAACTTGCCAAGTGAAAACAGGAGAGAAACTGAGAGGACTGATTTGGGGGTGAGTCAATGGTTTTTGGTGGCACTGAGCCAAACAAAGTATGACCATTAAGCTGGATTGAGAAAAGGGTGATTGTCAGTAACTGATGGGGGCACCGTTTTCTTCCAAGGGTAACTTATTGTGGAAATGAGGTTGATAAGAATAAATACCAATTTCTGTATGGGAACAGAAAAGACATAGCCCTTTTCAGCACAGCTTATCTCTCTTATTCTGATTTGGATCACATCTGGAGGTGCAGCCTTACTGTGTCATATGTCAGAGCCTTCTATCTCTCTTAGAAACTTAAGAGACCAATATGACATAGCCTTTCATAAAAATACAAATCAAGCCAAAAGCGAGATCACTTTGATACTGTTTCTTAGAAACTTGAAATTCTGAGAACAGGAAATTAAATCTCAAGAAAAAATTGGGTACTTTCTCAGAAAACTAGGAAGAGTGCTAGCCCAGGAACCAGATATACCACTCCTAGACATATATCCAAAATATGCCCAAGTACACAGCAAGGACATTTGCTCAACCATGTTTGCAGCAGCTTTATTCGTAATAGCCAGAACCTGGAAACAACCCAGATGTCCTTCAACTAAGGAATGGATATAGAAATTATGGTACATTTACACAATGGAATGCTACTCAAAAATTAAAAACAAGGAAATCATGAAATTTGCAGACAAATGGATGAAACTAGAAAAGATCATCTTGAGTGAGGTAACCTAGAAGCAGAAAGACCCACATGGTATATACTCACTTAGAAGTGGAGACTAGACATATAATATAGGATAAACATACATCTATACTCCTAAAGGAGCTAAACAACAAGGAAGATCCTAGGGAAGATGCTCTATACTCATTCACAAGGGCAAATGCTATAGACATTGGAGGAATCAGAAGACAGGGAACAGGGCAGGAGCCTACCATAGAGGACCTCTGAAAAACTTCACTGATAGAAGTATTAAAGCAGAGGTTGAGACTCGTAGCCAAATTTTGGGCAGAATGCAAGGAATGTTATGAAAGAAAGGGGAGATGGAAAGACCTGGCGGGGAAAAGAGCTCCACAAGGAGACCAACAAAGCCAAAACAACTAGGTCCCTGGGGCCCTACAGAGACTGATATCCCAACCAAGGACCATGCATGGAGAGGACCTAAAACCCCTGTTCAGATGTAGCCCATAGACTCAGTGTCCAAGTGGATTCCCTAGTAAGGGGAGCAGGGGCTGTCTCTGGCATGAACTCAGTGGCAGGCTCTCTGATCACCTCTCCCTGAGGGGTGCAGCCCAGCCAGGCCACCAAGGAAGACAATGCAGCCAGTCCTGATGAAACCTGAATCCTAGGGTCAGATAGAAGGGGAGGAGGTCCTACTAGTGCACTGGATAAGGGCACAGGGGGAGAAGAGGGAGGGAGCGTGGTATTGGGAGGAGAAAAAGGAGGGGGCCACAGTCAGGATACAAAGTGAATAAATTATAATAAATAACAATAAAAAATGAAAAAAAAATGGCTTGCTTTATTGAGTAGGAATATTTGTTTTGAAGAATAAAGAATTTTAGAAACAGTAAAAAAAATGACTGTGGGTGGCTGATTTTGGCTGGCTACATATGTTTGGCCTCATTTGTCTTTATATTCTGATCATGTGTATGCTTTTGTTTCCAGAATAAATGAAATAGGAGGGAACTCTAGACACACTAACAACGTCTGCAGGCTCAAATGTTATGTAATTTTCAGGAGATATCATTTTAGGGCTTTGTGATTTACAAAAACAGACTGCAGTAAATATTGACAAAAGTTTAAAGAGGCTTCTGAGTTTGAAACTGTTGACACTCCAGGCTTACAATTCTTTATCACATATATATATAGCAGTGCTGTGTAAATGTTTGAGAGCTTTCCTGTGCACTGTCACAAGTTTAATAGCATGTCTGCCTTCTACTCACTAGATTCCAGTTGGAAAGGAGTGAGAGGGCTATAGCTAGACAAGGAAATCAAAAGCAGGCTCTCTGAGATAGAGAGCCAGAAGATGGAGTTCCCAGAAGATGTGAGGAGGAACATCTGGAAGGCATGGAGGCATCTCTCTAAACAGGACAAAGAGAGGAAAAGGGGGGATCCAATAAAATACCATATCCCCTATCCACTTAACTGACTTTTGAACTTAGGCCTCCTGACTCCAGAAGGGATAAAACTGTTACTTTCCTGTTTCCCATAGCTTAGTTTTCTGTCTTTCCTGAATATTCAGTTCTTTGTCTGTGCCAGGCAATGAACTCAGCAATCCCCTAAACAACTCCCAGTACTCTGCTACACAATAACAACCTTTACAGTAATGACAACTAAAAATCTCTACAAATACTGTGAATGTCTCCTTGTCCATCACATCATCCTCATTAAAAATTACTGAGTTAAAGGTATTTAATTATTATTTTTGAAATAACTAAGTAAATGTTAACTCTTTCTTACATTTTGGATGATGCGCAATTGGAAAGACTTTGTAGGTTAACACCATTGTGAGCTGTCAGAGAGTGCTTGTTGAGTTTTAGGGAAGACTTCTTTTTCTTAGCTCTTGATCCTTAATGAGCAGGAAAGAATATAAAAGATGAGAGGAAGGCAGAGTGGAGAGAGAGAGAGAATGGAGAGTGCTAAGATAATTAAAGGTTTAGAAAAGACTGAATTTAAAGTGTTTTCGTCTTATGTGTGACAGAATAAGAAAACTATTCATTGAGTGAAAAGCTCATTAGGTAAAATTTTGTTTTTTTCAACTTACCCTTAGTTATTAGACTAAGAAATGTGGATTACCAAGATGAAGAGCTGCTGGTTAAAGTGATGTATGGTTATATTTAAAAACATGTAGGAAGGGTCAAATGAACCCAACGTGCACCAACAATTGCTAAGTACATTGAGAGGATGAACTTAGAAATGACTTCCATTCAAAGAATCTGGGATCTGAAATGGGGAACAAAGCTCTCTAGAGAAATGTTTGAAGTCACTAAGTGGTAAGCAATTTGGAAATAGGAAGAGATGACTCACTCTGTGTCTTTGTAGTGTTTGCCCAACTCTGAATTATTGATAGGGAGATTATTCTGAGGAAATTAATTAGATGAATATAAAGGCTGTCAAATTATCAAACAGAGCTAAAGATGAAAATAGAGAATACAAACAATTCACTATTAAAATTTCAATTGAATTTAAAATATATATGTATGTTGTGTGTGTGTGTGTGTGTGTGTGTGTGTGTGTGTGTGTGTGAGGTACCACTGGACTGGGGTTTCAGTCATGGAAATCCTTGTGTAGCTTTTTTATAGTGGGCTGGGTAATTGAACTCAGGTCCTTGTGCTTTTCTGCTCACTGAGTCATCTCCAAACCCTCCAAACCACTCTTTAAACAAGGATAAAATGCTCATTAGCAAACAAGGCTGCAAGAGTCCAAAGAGTTAAAGGTGTGAACTCCAGAAATAGAATGCTTGGTGTGGAATCTCATCAGGACTGCCTGGATCCTCTTCCTCTGTGGCCTGGTAAGGCAGCCCTGGCAAGGAGAAGTGATTTCAAAGCAGGCAACAGAGTCCATGTCAGAGAAAGCCACTGCTTCCCTTACTAAGGGATCCACATGAGGACTAAGTTGCCCATGGGATACATCTATGTTCGAGGCTTAGGTCCAGTCCATAAATTGGTGCTTGATTGTTGCTTCAGTCTCCGCATGCCCCCCTGAGCCTTAGTTAGTTGACTTTGTTGGTCTTGTGGAGTTCTTAAGACTCTGCTTTTAAAAATTATTATTATTTTTTATTAATTACAATTTATTTACTTTGTATCCCAGCTATAGCCACCTCCTTCATCCCCTCCAAGCCCCACCATCCTTCCCTCATCTCCTCCCATGACCCTCCCCAAATCCACTGAGAGGGGAGAAACTCCTCCATTTCCTTCTGACCTTAGACTATCAGGTATCTTCAGGACTGGTTACACTGTCTTCCTCTGTGGCCTGGTAAGGCTGCTCCCCTCTCTTTGGCTGATGATCAAAGAGCCAGCCACTGAATTCAGGTCAGAGACAGTCCCTGTTCCCCTTACTAGGGTACCCACTTGAACAATGAGCTGCCATGAACTACATCTGTGCAGAGGTTCTAGGTTACCTCCGTGCATGGGCCTTGGTTGGAGTATCAGTCTCAGAAAGGACCCCTCAACCTAGATATTTTGGTTCTGTTGCTTTACTTGTGGAGTTCCTGTCCCCTCCAGATCGTTCTATCTCCCCCTTCTTTCATAAGATTCCCTGTACTCTACCCAAAGTTTGGCTATGAGTCTCAGCATCTGCTTCGATACCCTGCTGGGTAGAGTCGTTCAGAGGCCCTCTGTAATAGACTCCTGTCCTGTTCCCTCTTTTCTCTCTCTTGCAAAGTCCATCCTATTTGGCTGTCTGAATGAGGACCTTTTACCCAGGGTCTGTCTTCTTTCTTAGCTTCTTTAGGTGTAAAGATTTAAGTATGTTTATCCTATATTATCTATCTATATCTTAAATTATATATCTATATCCACTTATAAGTTAGTATATACCATGTGTGTCTTTGTGCTTCTGGGATACCTCACTCAGGATGATCTTTTCTAGATCACACCATTGGCCTGCAAATTTCATGATTACCTTGTTTTCAATTGCTAAGTAGCTGTCCATTGTGTTAATGTACCACAATTTCTTCATTCATTCCTTCCTTGAGGAATATCTGGATTGTGTCCAGATTCTGGCTATTATGAATAAAAGCTGTTGCCAACATGGTTCAGCAAATGCCCTTGTTGTATACCTGAGCATATTTTGTATATATGCCTAGAAGTGCTATAGCTGGATATTGAGGTAGCACTATTCTTAATTGTATAAGAAAGCTCCTGATTCATTTCCAAAGTGGTTGTAGAAGTTTATATCTCCACCAGCAATGGAGGATGGTTCCCCTTTCTCAACATTCTTCCAACATTTGTGGTCACTCAAGGTTTTGATCTTAGCAATTCTGATAGGTGCAAGGTGAAATCTCAGGGTCATTTTGATTTGCATTTCCTTGATGACTAAAGACTTTGTGAATGTCTTTCTTTCTCTGCCATTTGATATTGCTCTATTGAGAATTCTCTGTTTAGGCCTGTACTCCAGTTTTTAATTGGATTGCTTGATTTGCTGCTTTTTAACTTCTTGAGGTCTTTATACATTCTAGATATTAGCCCTCTATCAGATACAGGGTTGGTGAAGATCTTTTCCCAATCTGTAGGGTGTCTTTTTGTTTGGTGACAGTGTCCTTGGCTTTACAGAAGCTTTTCAGTTTCATGAGGTCCCATTTATTGTTGATCTTAGAGCCTGTGCTGTTGGTATTCTGTTCAGGAAGTTGTCTTCTGTGCTAAGTAGTTACAGGCTCTTCCCGACTTTTTCTTCTAACAGATTTACAGTGTATGGTTTTATGTTGATGTCTTTGATTCACTTGGACTTTAGTTTTGTGCAGGGTGACAAATATGGGTCTATTTACATTTTTCTATATGTAGACATCCAGTTAAACCAGCACCATATGTTGATGATATCATCTTTTTTCCATTGTATGATTTTGGCATCTTTGAGAAAAATCAAGCATCCTTATGTATGTGTATTTATTTCTGGGTCTTCTACTCGATTCCATTGATCCACCATTCTGTTTTTATGCTAGTACCATGCAGTTTTTATTACTATTGCCCAGTAGTACAGCTTGAAATCAGGGATGGAGATTCTTCCAGATGATCTGTTGTTGAACAGGATTTTTTTTTTTTTTTTTTAGCAATTCTTGATTTTTGTTTTTCCATATGAAACTGAGAATTGATCTTTCAAGGTCTGTAAAGAATTGTGTTGGTAATTTGATGGGAACTACATTGAATCTGTAGATTGCTTTTGGCAGGATGGCCATTTCCCCTATGTTAATACTACTGATCCATGATCATAGGAGGTCTTTCCATCTTCTGATATCTTTTTCTACTTCTTTCTTCAGAGACTTGATTTTTTTTTCATATAGGTGTTTCACATGCTTGGTTAGAGTCACACCAACGTACTTTATTTCATTTGTGGCTATTGTGAAGGGTGTGGTTTCCCTAATATTCTTTCTCAGCCCTTTTGTCTTTTGTATACAGGAGGGCTTCTGATTTTTTTGAGTTAATTTTGTATCCAGCCGCTTTGCTGAAGGTGTTTATCAGCTGAAGGATATCTCTGGTTAAATTTTTGGGGTCACTCATGTATACTATCATATCATCTATAAATAGTGATACTTTGACTTCTTCCTTTCTGATTCCTATCCCCTTGATCTCCTTTAGTTGTCCTATTGCTTCAGCTAGGACTTCAAGTACCATGTTGAAGAGATATGGAGAGAGTGTACAGTCTTGCTTTGTCTCTCATTTCAGTGGGATTGATATACGTTTCTCTCCATTTAGTTTGATATTGGCTATAGGCTTGCTGTATATTGTCTTTACTATGTATAGGTGTGTGCCTTATATCCCTGATCTCTCTAAGATTTTAAATATGAATGGGTGTTGGATTTTTTCAAATGCATTTTTGGCATCTAAGGAGATGATCATGTGGTTTTTCTCTTTCAGTATGTTTATATGGTGGATTACACTGATGGATTTCCCTATATTGAACCATCCCTGCATGATCGGGATGAAGCTTACTTGGTCATGGTGGATGATATCTTTTACATGTTCTTGGATTTTGTTTGCAAGTGTTTTATTGAATATTTTGTATCAATGTTGATAAGAGAGATAGCTACAGAACCTTTCACACAAACACAAACGAATTTATCTTCTTCTCAGCATCTCATGGAACCTTCTCCAAAATAGACCATACAGTTGGTCACAAAACAAGCCTCAACAGATACAAGAAGTTTGACATAATCCCTTGTATCTTTTCTTACCACAATAGACTAAATATGGACCTCACCAACAACAGAAATAGCAAAAAACCTAAAGTCACATGGAAACTGAAAAACTCAGTACTCAGTGACAACTGGGTCACAGAAGAAATAAAGAAATTAAAGACTTCCTGGAATTCAATGAAATGAAGGCAAAACATACCCAAACTTACAGGACATAATGAAAGCAGTGCTTAGAGGAAAATTCATAGTACTAAGTACCTTCAAGAAGAAATCTGAAATATCTTATACAAGTAACTTAATGGCTCTCCTTAAAGCCTTAGGGAAAAAAAAAAGAAACAGACATCCCCAAGAGGAGCAGATGGCTAGAAATAATCAAAATCATGGCTGAAATCAATAAATTAGGAACAAATAGAATAATTCAAAGAATCAATGAAATCAAAAGCTTGTTCTTTGAGAAAATCAACAAGACAGAAAATCAACAAAACCCTTGGCCAATCTAACTAAAAAAACAGATACACAACTTCCAAATCAACAAAATCAGAAATGCAAAGGGAAATATAACAAAGGACACTGAGGAAATCCAAACAATCATTAGCTCTTACTTCAAAAGGGCTCTGCGTGCACTCACTTGAAGGCACATTTACTTGCTTGCAGTCTTAATTGGAAAACACAGGGGTTCCTCCTTTTCTCTACTTTCAGATTTGGGCCCACAGGGGCAAATGAGAATGTAGAACATCTGTCAGCTCAGTGGGGTACACTGTTTGTCCACCAAGCAGGGAGCCCCGTACTTGGGGTAGCTGCCTCTGCAGTCTCAGTCAAAGAGCAAGAGGCTCTTGCTTGGGGCATCCATCTCTGCTGTCTCAGTCACTGAGCATAAAGACTCTTAGTACTGTTGTTGCTTCTGCTGTCTCAGTCCGGGCATGGAGGCTTGTGCTTGGGGCAACCACTGCCGCCTCTGCAGAGCAGGGAGGCCCTGCTTGGAGCAAGAGGAAGTTCAGGGGGGGTCGAATATTTGCAACTCTCAGCCCCCAGAGACGTCCACAGGTTTCCAGGATCCAAACTGTCCTAGCTCAAGGGTTGTCCCCTACCACCTAGGAAGCCTAAATGTCGATGTTCTGGCTTCAGCTGCTCCATCCACTCACCAATTTCAGAGTTTCGGACCCTGTGCCCCTCAGATACGGTACTGAATGTTAGTTGCCGCCATCTTGGACTCCTAAGACCCTGCATTTGTGTACTGCCAACATTTAACTCTCCTTTTTCTTCTACTGGTTAGGTGAGTTACCATTTGATAACTATTGCGGACACAGGATACTTGTTGTGATCTGGTCTCAGAACTTTGAACAGAAAGAATAGGCCATGGACCTGCAATCAAACAAAGTTGGCAAGTGGACTTTTTCTGGGAGCTATAGGTGAGAGACCAGCCTAGGGATAGGAGGATTTCAGAATCATGGACACATTTCTTGGGTGGAAAGTACAAGCTGCCAACAAAATTGAAGAAGGAAACCAGCAGATGGGCAAAGATACGGAAGGGCAGCCTGAAAACTGAGCGCTGCAGAGATTCCTTCTCAGCTTCTGAACAGTCCAAGAGTAGATCCTGCAAAAGAGTTCAGGCCAGCATGGAGGATTGGACTGAGTCCAGACTGCAAACAGCCGTTGCTGGTTTGACTTGTTTTGGAATCAGAGAAATAATTAGATATCCTGGCCAAAGGGTAATCTGTAAAAGAGAAACCAGGGAACAAGCCATACTCTTCTCAGTGAGAAAAATAAAAATTAAAGGTTGTTTGTTGGGTATGTAGAGACTGTTGTTTGTTGTTTAGTTGTGTGTGTGGTTTATTTTTCTTTTTTGTACTTATTATATTTTCCTTACTAATAAGTCTTATAGCTTCATTGCATATCCTGTTATCTTGCTTGATTCCTCACTTATTTTCCTTTCCTCACTAACCCTTCTCTTATTTACTTAATGTTTAGCTTAAGTAATCTTTAAAGTCTTATTAGTATCTCTCCTCCTTTCTTGTTTAACTTTATTGATGATTTAGTGAGTGTTTCTGATTTCCCCCCCATAACTAATATCCATTTTCCTGTCAATTTTCTGTCTATGTTACTCCTGTCTGCCTCCTTTTTTTCTAAATGGTACTGTAGAATCAAACACACACAGACACACAGACACACACACGACAAGGCTGCCCACTGAGAAGACCTCTATAAAATAAAAACTGAGAAAATATTAGAAGTTCTATGCCAATAGATGAGCAAATTACAACATATAAACACAAAATGTCTGCAATATGTGTCTATATATTATACACAATAGAACTGTATTCAGCTGTAAGGAACAATGAATTATAAATTTTGAAGATGAACCAGAAAAAGTCAAAATAAGTAAGATAATCTGGGCCCAGAAAGAAAAATGCCACCTGTTCTTACATGTGGATCCTAGCTTTGAATATATAGAATATGTACAACAGTTGAGGTATAAAAGCAGCCTATGTGTTCATATCTTTATATAGGGTAAAAGAATGTGTTATAGACACAGAACCAAGCATAACTGAGCCATACAGGAGAATGAAATGATATCTCTTGTAGGAAAATGAGTAGTACTGGGGATTGTTACATTGAGCAAAATAAGCCAGACTGAGAAGAACTAATTCTAGGGTTGTATTTTTTTTTTCCACATCTCTCCTCTGGCCTTCTACCTGCTGCCTGGTCAATAAATGCTGTGATTGAAGTCATAATGACTATTATAAATAACAAATCTGACCACCCCTTCTCCATCTCATCATTACCCTCACTCCTCTGCGTGACTCCGTTTTTTCTTTTCTTTCTTTCTTTTTCTTTTTTTTTCTGGGTCAAGCTAACCTTGTCCATATGCAACCACAGTCTCAGTTATAGTTCTGACTGGTATTTCCTTATCAAGACCCACTGCTTCGGTGTTTTATCTATAATGGATTATATTTCAGTTTCTTTTCTTCCTGCTGTCTTCAACTAACTCTCTTAAAACATTCAACACTCTGTTTTTGAACTGTTTCTGTCCACTTGGAAAGGTGAACAGTTCCATCAAGCAATTAAATGTGGGCAGAAGACTGTGGGAAAAATTAGTCTTTGTTAATATTTATCATGCATTAATATTATTTTACTGTGAGTAGATGCAATATTTTTTTTTTGCGGAGTTACCTTTTCTGTCATTGGAATATGATTAAATGCTAATCTTGGAGACATTTACCAAAAGCTTCTCACACTATTGGTGAGTTAGGAAAACAAGTAGCTTTCTGCTGAGCCCTTCTACCCCATTCTCTCACTCCTCCTCAATATGAGCCCCTATCTGATATTCAGGGAAGGCACATCAGAGTGGATTTTCAGTGTGGGCTCCTGTCTTTCCATAGACAGGGAGATGAACTAAGCCTAGAATCCATGCCTTCCCAGTCTTTTCATTTCTTTCTTTTTTTTTCTTTTTATTTCTTGGAATTAAAAAATATTTTATTTTTATTAATTACAGTTTATTCACTTTGTATCTCAGCTGTAGCCCCTCCTCCTCCCTTCCCAATCCTCAGTCCCACCCTGCCTCCCTCTCCTTGAAAGCCTGGAGGAACTGTACCTTTTGGGATTGCCCATAAGCAAAGGCCTGTGACTTCCTCCTGACCCTTCTCATCTACTACTTCATCCTTCCCAGGCATGTTTACATATGGTTCTGCTGCTCCTCCCAATCCTTGCTTCCCTGTTTCCACATGGGAAAGGTTATTTGTAACTTTGATAGCTATTGGAATGATAAAAAATGGTTTTGTGGTTAGTGCATGTAATTATACCGGTAACAGCTTAGCTAGACACACTTTTAACATTAATAAAATATTAAATCAGTTTGACTAAGGAAATATGTACTGGGAAGCTGCAGGTTAGGTCATTTGGATGTATTCAAGTACTGAGGAAGTCCTGGCAAAAATTCGAACGGCATGAGTCCCAGATCTTTGGAACAGTTTAGTAATATATATCAAATGGAACTTTTGCAAACTTTTGTAGAAAAAAATGTGGAGATTATTGAAAAATATCCTATAGTTACATGAAAATTGTTGGCCAAATTCTAATTATTTCCTCAGTTGACATTCAGATTCATGGTAAAGGTGAAAAGGACCCAGTTTAGTTCAGTACATAGCACATGTGATTATGGTTTCATTTTGATATAAAGTTAGATAGATTCAAATGAAAAACCGGTTTTCTCTTCAATTGCATATGTATCATATTGAGACAAATTTCCCTATAAATAACTTAGAAAATAATGGTATAGAACTTCTTTACAAGCAAACTATGATGAAAATTTCTACATTCATTTTCTTAAAAAAAGACCATCTTTGTATGCACTGAGTTGTCTGTCACTCAGACACAGAGGAGTGTGACTTAGAGTATAAAGCTCTCTGAGAGGTGACTTTGACCTTAGTCATCACCTGTAATTTCTAAAGATATGCTTCAGAACTGGGATAGGGAGGGCGTTGCTGCTGGTTTAGTGAGTACAGGCCACATTATATAGGCCAACAAGAACTGCTTCTTAGCAATGGCCTCTAGAAATATGTTCTTTGCTGATCTTTGATTTTTAGCCTACTATGGATATTTAATCTTCACAGCTATAAGATAGTAAATTTGTGTCATTCTATACATTTTTGTTTTTTATTTTGTTACAGCCACATTTAGGAAATAATTCAGATAATTGGTAATTTGTAGAACTGGACACATTAAAACATTTAAAAAAGAAACTTAAATTAAGCTATAACGAGAAGCTTTTTCAAGCCTATTATTATGTTAGTCATAAAAACGCCTGCCAGTGGCAAATGTTAGAAAGATATGACATGAAACAGCCATCCCTCTTTACTGCAATTTGAACAAAAATTTGACAATATTTACTATTTTTAAAAACTGTGCATAGTCTGGAACACTAAGAAAAATATACCATAAGAACTACAGCAGAAGGGTACTAGAAGGAGTTCCATAGCATCCTTTGTAATTATCCAATGAATATGAAACACACTGATTATTCGCCAACAGAAGAATTTGGCAATACATGATGTTCTGTGTACAGACTTAATGCATTGATTGGGATTAATAAACAAAATAATAAATAAACCATGTTTTGTTATACATAGAACTTTGAAACATATTAGTTACTAAATAGAGTGTTTTACAGTAAAATATTCATGACATAATAGTATTCATATTAATTTTAAACTAGTAAATACCTGTTACATTTACATTTGTTTATAAATGTCTGTGTACTAATGTGAGAAACAAAACCTGGTAGGGAAGACACATGGCTCTCTGTACTGGCAGTTGATCCCAGACAGGGGGCAGACACAGCCAGGAAAGAAGAAAGAGGGTATTAGATTCACCCTCTTTATAAGGTATCTATTATTTTTAGACAATATAATTATGATACTCATAAAAACACAAATTAAAATACAAACTTGATCTGTTTTGTATTTTCTCTTTTTGTCTTAGATTCTATTTGAAAAACAAGCATAAAAACAAATCAATAGGCATAAAAAGGGGAGTGATTATATTCAACTTGGTTTAGAATAAACTACATTCTGAATTAAATAATGTAAAATGTATGTTCACTACTCATCAACTTTAATCATCTAAATTCAGGAAAGCTTTTAAACTATTCATATACTCATTTATTCATTATTTGTTTTATGTGTGCATATGCCCTTAGTTTATGTATGTATACCATGTTCACACAGGTGCCTGCAGAGGCCAGAAGAAGGCAATGGATTCTCCTAGTTCTGGAGTTACTGGCACTTATGAACCACCTCCTGCTAGTGCTGAACACTGGAATCCAGGGCTCTGCAAGAGCAGCAAGTGCTCTAAACTGCTGATGCTTCTTGTTAGCCCTTCAGAAAATATCTATGCATTACTCTAGATTTGGTATCTTCAGAAATTAGATCAATTTTAGATTACACAAGTGAGGAATAATAACTAAGCATTACCAAAATTTATGTCCTTCTTTTCAATGAAGAAAAGTCCTTGAGGACTGGTAAGATGGCTGAGAGAGTAAATGTACTTGTCAGCAAGACTGATGGCCTAAGATAGATGCTCAGAAGCCACATGGTGGTGGTGGGAGGCAGAATTGACTGCTGTAAGTTATTCCTTTTATCACATGTTCTGCTCCCAATGATTGATTGATTGAATGAATGAATAGAAAGAAAGAAGTCTTCAACTTACATTGCCGTCATTGGTCATTGATTGCCTGAACCCATCATCTAGGTAGGGAATATACTTTTGAACAATCCTGTTTTTATGATGAAGAGATAGGAACTAAGAAAGAACCTTGGATAATCTAAGGCTAATCTAAATGTCATAGCTTGAATGCATGTCTTCTGAGTCTAAGTATCATTCTTCTTTGTACTGTATCAGCTATATGAGGAACAGCTACTTTAATAGATGTTTCTCAAAAAAAAAATGGAGAAAAATTGTCCTGGATTAGTTAACCGAAATGCCATGAAAGTCTGTGCTATCAGTCAGGCTGGTGAAAGAAGCAAGATACACACAAAAACAATTGAAATTTTCTTATAGTCTTCTCCAGGATTAATATTAATACAGTGTTCCTGTAGGGACTTGTCTGGTTGTTTAAACATTGTTAGGTAATGTCCAGGGAAAGGGGTTTCAAGAAGGATAGTGATGATTGAGAAACAAGGGAGGATTAGGAACATAATACAGTGTGGGAATTATGTTGCATGTGGAATCACTGAAAGAACATTAAAGGGTATGTGATCACTATCATTCAAATTCTTGAAAAATTTCCAAGTGGAAAAAGAATGAAAAGTCAGAGCTGGAATCAAAGTAAGGAAGTAAGGGTGATGCCGATTCTCATCTAAGAGACTAGAACTTCTTAAACTATTGTGGTTGCCTCCCAAATGGAATGGAGCCTAAGCAGACACTGGACAAATGATTTGTAGCAATGCTTAAAAGGAGTGCTTATTTTGGAAGAGGTTCTGAAGCTGACTACAGAAATGGAATCATAAATCATTCTCTGTAACACTGCTCTAAAAGAGAGAAGCAGGAATTTACTGGAACAGTTCTGCAGGCTCCTCCAGCAAGGTGATTTGAAGGAACAACATCTCTGTAGACAGCATGTCAAAGGTAAAGTAGAAGTGATAATCTTGAGGAGATGAAGATATCTGTGCTATTTGCCATTTTTGCTCAATACATTCAGGCTAATGTTAGGTAAGAGACTGAAAATGTTACATGAGCAGAGGAGGCAGTGGGGTGTCATCTACAAGCAGAATCCCAGAGTGTGGTAGGAATGCACACAAGCAGGTTGCCCAGTGATGTGAACTGAAGCCATGTGTCCAGCTGGAAAACTGGCCACAGAATCTATTATATAGCTAGTCTCCGTGTCAGTACATAGCTAAATATGAGGTCTAGAAATAAAAATTAAAAAGAGAAATAAACCAAAGCAACGTGAAAACTTGAGGTCACCTGTACCCTCTTAAAGGATCCTGTGGGAGGAACTGTAGGTTATGCAGAAGCATGTGAACCACAGAGAGCAGATTCTGTATCTTCATTTCTTTTCTTTATTTCCTGTAGAAATATAACGCACCATTGCAACACAACCCCTACTTCTGTAGGCTTATTTTTCCTTCCCATTCTTGTCCTATTGTGTTCTCTTGAAGGTTCCCTTGCTCTACTAACATTAGCATAACCATAATCCTCTAACATTTACTATATAACAAAAAAAGCATTTTAGTAAGTTTGTGGTTATTTGTATGCACATTAAATCTGGAGATGCTGTGTCTTAAAGAGTCATTATCTTGGCACAAATCAGAATCTTATTTGTGATTATTTTTATAACACAACTAACTAATGAATTTATTCAGGTTTTTAACTTGAATGCTTCCAAGTTATCATGAAACCTTGTGTACTTGAGATGAGTGAATGCTGGATCTTGGTGGTAAAAGTAAAATATGAAAGTGTTGCTAGACCCTATTGTGAAGAGAAAGATTATGACTCCTAGAGCCTAGTTTTAAGAAGGCAGGGAGGTAAGTCCCTATTGATGGAGACACCATGCATTTCACAAACAGAGCTTAGAGATCCCTGAACTGGATCTGACTTGAAAGATCCATCCCTGTGAACTAGCTTTCATAGTTCCAGATAGTGCCATGGAAACTTTCAAAAGAGGGAAGCAACAAAAGGTCCTACCAGCTGTAACACCTATGAACCAGATCAACAACCAGCATGACTCAATAACCCTAAGGGTGCAATAAAAGCATGCATATCTTGGCAGTAACCACCTTCTCTTTTATTGGACTTAAGACCTACTCAACAAAACGGAGAACACGCCTGGTAGGAAGGCTAGTGACAATAGGGATCTTGGAAGAGAAAGTACAACATCACTTTAATAAAGCATCATAATCCCTAATTACATTCTAAATATTTATCCTTATATTCATAGATAAGTGTAGGCTCATCCCTGATCAAGGAAATTTCATTTTGAAATGGCGAGTAGTACAGAAAACCATGACCAATCAAAACACAGTGTTGTGAAGCCCAGTCCCATTGGAAACACTCCCAAACCTAAGGCTCAGAGAACATTGCTGAAGAGGGGAAGAAAGAGTGTAAAAGCTAGAAGACCAGAGTTTGCTGTAAGATAGTGTCTCCTAGAAATGTCAGAAGTTACACCCATAAAGCCTCACCAACATGACTTCTTAAACATAAGCTGAACAAGGACAACAGCAGCGGACATGCCAAACTGGATGGAGAAAAGCCCATGTGGCCTCAACCCTACCTAAAGAACTACAGACAATGAGGAAAGTTGGGAGTGGGAGAGGTGATTTTTTTTTTTTTTCAATGCAGTTTATTCAGGAACATTGAACAATCCTCGGACCCCGGGGAAAGCCAGCCCACAGCTTAAATAGCCTCTGGGTATAGGAAAAAAAAAAAACATACTAATTGGTTGTCTGTCTGGTGTCAAAATGTCAGCTCTGAAATCACACTTACAGGTAGCATTCTATGGACTGAAGAGATTATATTTAGTAATACATGTATATACGCATATGCATATAATAACAATTAGTCTTTTAAAGATCATTCATTTAAAGGAGAGTAGGGAGGGACATGTATATGGAAGGGTCTGGAGGGAGGGAAGGGAAGGGAGAAATGTTATGATGAAATTATAACTTCAATGAAAAGAAGGCAGGGGGATGATGAGATGGCTCAGTGGGCAAATGTGCTTGCTGTCATTTCTGATGACCTGAGCTTGTTTCCCAGGACCCACACGGTAAAAAGAGAAACATCTTCTGAAGATTATCCTCTGACCTCTGACTTCTCTATGCACACTGTTGCATAGTCTCTTTCTCTCTTTTTCTCTCAAACACACACATACAGTGTACACACCAAAGCTAAATAAATGTTGCAAAATATTTTTTGAAGGAGGCAGAAGTCTCTGTTTTCGGTAATTTTAGAAGGAAGAAGGAGGGAAAGGGAAAAAATAAGGATAGTGAGAAGAGGGTGAGAGGTAGAGGAACGATAGAGAGGGGAATTTAGGGAAAGAGGCCAAGGACAAGAGGCAATGTGCTGGAGGAATCAGAGAATCTATCTACGGAAGAGAGTTTTCTTAGTCAGCTGCTTCTCAGAGTGGGACATATTTTGTCTTAATAACCTTTGGGGCCATAGAAAATGCTGTAGTGATCTGTATTCTTCCTAATGTTGATGGCTGTGGTGCATCAGAGACTGTCAAATTAAATAATGTTTCCTGGCATTACTTCCAGTTTTCAATTTTACTTTCTTAATGTCCTAAGATGGCTTCATATTGAATTAAAATAAGATAAAGTTGTGGTTAATTCTCTGAAATCTATGGGGTTCAGCCCCTTGGCCTCCAGACTAATCATAGAAATTCCATTTTCTTTGTCAGTCATTAGTTAAGACCTGGGAAGTCGTAAGCCAGATTAGACCAAAGAGAAATATTAGAAGAGACTTGCCAAGAACATCTGGAAAGAAGCTCAGTCTTAGAGACTTATTAGAAGTCTCTGTCTTGGGGTGCTGCTGTCCTACTTATAAGCCAAGCATGTTTTAAGATGAAGCCAATCCTACAGGCTTGAGAAAAAGGCATTAATTCTTCTTGTAAATTCAATCTCTCACCAAAGGAAAACAGAAAGACCGTATGACCCAAAGTCATATGACACCATTCAAGCTCTGAATCTCCTGTACGTTGGGAGTCTTTGTTACATAACCTAACACATTACCTCCTTGCCAATGTCACCACTGATGTAAAGTTCATGACTGTTGATTGCTGTGAACAACCAGGGTGATAAAAGTCATTGGTAAGAATCATCTCCTTTCAGCAAACACATCACAGCCACATAATTACCATGAATTCCCAAGTGTAATTTCTGAGTTGATGCTATTTAAAATCACAGGCACTTATTCCAGGTGAAAGAATACAAGTTTTACCAACAGTAATGAGATGCAACAACTACAGCCGAGTGATTTTGTCAACAGATGTCATGATACTCCCAGCTTATATAAAACTCATTTTTGTATTTTTATTGGCAGTTCTTCACAAAGTGCTCAGGGGCTATTGTGGCTATAATTGATAAAACTGATTGCATCAAGAAGGACAGGAACATGTCAAATTCATTTCAATTTCCCAATTGTGCTTATTGCAGAATCTATGTAAAGGCTGTCATTGTTTTGACTTTAGAAGTTCAAGACAGGATATGGCTTTTATTTTATTTTATTTTATTTTATTTTATTATTTTATCTTTTTCATCTTACGCTATTCACAGCAGCCCCTGTCGTAAGTGGTCTGGAATTTGCATCTGTTAGAATTTGGTGATTTTATTGGCATGTTGGCAAACTGGTAACTGGTGAGAATTTTTTTTTTTTTTTTTTTTTGGAGGGGGGAATGAAAGAGAATGTTTAGGGCCATTAGTTTCTAAAATAAACGAATGGTGTCACATTTATATTGATATTCATGATTCCCAACATGCTGGTTGTTTACTTTTAAATAGACTTTCTGTTTTTTTTTTTTTTTTCCTCATGACAATAAAAATCTTGTGCATCCACTGATTTTTAAGACTTACCAGGAGGACTTTGGGCACTAGCTGAGCCCTGCTGTACACTGGAGGATAAGCTGGTGCCATATAGTCAAGAATTTGATTCTAAGTTCTAGATCCACTCTGACTACTGAAGCTAAGTAATCGCACCTGTGAATTGAGGCAACTGACAGCATGCATTTCCAAAAGCTATGTTCAGAATAAAGTGAGATAAGTGGGCGAGACTGAAGTTCAGCACCCAGCGTAGAGAACAAGTAATAAAAGTTATTACAAACACAGTATATTTGTAAGATTTCACTGGGTGGGGTGGGATGGAAGCTACAGGGATGTCTCAGTGGATAAGAGAATTCGCTTTCTAGAAGAGGACTGGGATTAGTTACCAGCACCCACATCGGGCACTTTACAATTGCCTTTAAGTCGAGTTGCATGGATCTGATGCTCCCTTCTTGCCTCCATGAGCACATGCACACACATAGTGCTCATAAATTCAAACACACACACACACACACACACACACACACACACACACACACACGCACACACAACAAATATATTTAAAGAGAATGTGGACTTGATCTTAGATACCCAGCACCTATGTATATGCCAGGCACAGCATGTGCACATCTGTGACTCCATAACTGAGGGGAGGCAGAGGCAAGTGGATTTCTGGAGATCATTGGTTAGTCATCCTAGCAGAATCTATAAGCTCCAGATCCAGTGAGAGATCCTTCTTCAAAAATACATATCCATGACTCCAGTTCCAGGGTATCTGTCACTTTTTTCTGGCCCCCACAGACACATACACAGTGCACATACAAACATAAAAATAAAACACATCTTAAAAATAAATAAAAAAGTAATCAAAATGTTTCACTGGGCTGAGGTATAGATCATTTGGGTAAAATAATCTGTTTGATAAAATAATTCTAGTTTTATTTATTTGCAGCCCTATATTGCTTATTATGGAAAGATAATCAGAGTTATGTTTCCTTGGTTCAATAAAGGCTCTGGGGCTCACATTTAATGAAGGAAACAGTTCCTTAATAAAATGATTTTATATCCTTGCAGTAAGAGAGAGAGAGAGAGAGAGAGAGAGAGAGAGAGAGAGAGAGAGGAAATCTTATTGATGTAGACATCTTACTTATCTGTGTGGGTGTGCACGTAAAATCGGGATCCATAGATAATAACCACCATTAAATTTCGTTTGAGAGTTTGAATAGAAGTGAATCCACTTAACAAATATCAAGTATCTATTCTCTAAAGGCAGAGTGCTATGATCTGACATTGTGAGGAAACGTTTTATGCAAACTTTTGCAAGTTTTTATAATATAATTGCCTCGCAGTATTATAAGTAAATCAGCTTTACTAATAGAATTCACTGTCTTTTAAGATGAAAGAGGGCCAGCAACATCTACAACTTATTTTCAAAATATAGTTGCCTTACTTTAATGTTCTTTTTGCCTTGAATTATTCTCCTGGTTAATCATGGTATTGTGGTTTAAGTCCTAATGTGGCTTAAGAATCTAGTCTCCCCTCCCAGCTTATTCTTATACTCTATTTGGCCAATTCATTTAACTTCCAAACAAATCCTCATTTTTCTTTATTAGCAACAAAAGGCTAGAAATAAACATTTCATTATCCATTGAAAATGTAAGTAAATCTGTCTTTTAGTTTCTGCCCTTAAAACCTGTGTGTGTGTGTGTTTGTGTGTGCTGTTGTTTTTTGTTGTGTTTTTTTTCCAGGAAGATGTTTTAGAGAACCATTAGTTCCAACTCATATCTTACTTAATTTGGAAGTTCTGCTAATATTAAACTAACGTACATTGCATTATTAAAGGCAGTAAGGAAAAATAAAGATCCTCTAGGAAGCTTTTCTTTCTTTCTTTCTTTCTTTCTTTCTTTCTTTCTTTCTTTCTTTCTCTTTCTTTCTTTCATGTTTATTTCTGATGAGATGTGTTTGAAATGAATTTAGGTGAAAATATATTCTGGCATACTTATTGTTGTTTACCAGACAAGTATTCACAATGAAAATAAAAGATGTGCATGGAATCACTTCTTCACATTTGCCATTGAAAACTCCAATGCTCTATCTATAAAAACATATAGGAGAAAATTTACCATGGAGTGGATAAGTGAGACAACATGTGAATTAAAGAAGATCTGGTATATTGTGTTAGTAACTACCACAAATATATGAAAAGGAAAACAAAACAAAAACAAGAAAAATAATTGTAACACCACATAAGAACTATTTAATTTTTCTATTCTATGCATTGTTCATACAAATATTTCCCCTTCTCCAAAAAGCAAGCAATCAACTGTAGGCACAAGTAGTCAGCTGTCTTATCCTCTGACCATCAGAGCTAAAGCCACCATTTGCACCATGATTTCCACATTGGCATAATATATCCTTCATCTTTGAGCCAAAATAAACCCTTCCTCCAAAACTCGCTTTTGTCAGATATTTTGCCCTAACAATGAACAAAATGACTAACACATCTAATATTTTTCACATCTAAGGTTAACCCTGGCCTGGATGATAGTATATAGAAGGGGCTAGTTGGCAGTATTTTGTTCTATATGTAACATGTGCCATTCTACATTGAGAAAAGTTTTCTCATTACATACATTTAATTGGTTCCTCTGAAGTATAATTTCTCTTACAAGCCAGGATAAATGTTTACTTTTTTAAAACATAAATTCAAGGAAAAGCAGTGGGTAAAACAATCATCTGTGATGATGGCAAATACATGTTTTTCTTATTTACTTCTTAGACTTATGGATTATAATATAAAAATGCATTTTAAGAAATGATAGTCATCATTTTGGCATGCAATTTTTATTTATTGCAGCAAAGTTTTCTAAGCACAGTAGGCAGTTTTAGTCTGAATATTATGACGTTAGCCTTCATTCTCCAAATATACAGTTTCATCATATTTTTAGATTTTTTTGAATGGCCCTTCTATTCTGTTCACTTGATCCCATTAATCTTTGCATATTTCCTAGACTTTTAGCTCCACAAAAAGTCTTAGGTTCATCCTGCAATGCTGACATCTAGAAACAGCAGTTTCTCAAGAAAGTCTGCTTAATTAATGGCCTATGGCAGTGCATTGTTTCCAGGTGTTCTCACCACACAGCCTTAGAACACACACACACACACACTATTTGTGTTTTTTTATTATTTGTTTCCATTGAAATCTAATATAGGAGTACTTAATTTTTTTTACAAATATGGCTCTTCTATACTGAACAATCTTTGATTATGTAATATATTTTCTTTACCCTTTAATAAACAAAAACAGGTTTAAGAGAACAATATAGTATTAACTATAAAGCACCTGAATGAAATGTCTTTATATTTCTTTCCACCCCTTGTAATGTATATTTGTATGTATTATAGTTATTCTGAGAAAATGTCATAGTTGCATACATTGTATTTTAATCATTCTCATTATCTACTCTCCTTTCTGACTCCCACTCAGACCTTCCTCAATGCCTCCTACTCCCAACTTCATGTCCTATTTATTTTTTTAATAACTCACTGAATCCAATTAGTACTGCTCATTTACGCTCATGGATATAGGACCAAACACTGGAACACAAACAACCTTGTATTATATATCTAAAAATGGGCATTCAAACTACCTGAATAATTTAAAAATTATCTATGGGTAGGAGTATGGGTATTTTGTCTACATGTATGTCTGTGCATCATGTATGTACCCGGTGTCCCTGGAAGCCAGAACACAGTGATGGATTTCCTAACACTGGAATTACAGATGGTTGTGAATTACTATCTGTAACTACACTATGTGGTTGCTAAGAATTGAACCGGTCCTCTGGAAAGGCAGCCAGTGTTCTTAATCTCCAAGCTATCTCTTCAGCCCCAAGTTACTGTGTTTTAAAAAGACTTGAAATAATTACTTTCTCTGGTTAGAGAATTATTTTTTCTCTGGTTAGCAATTAGATTATTATTAGAACAATTCATTTGTAAATTTAAGATTTTTTTTTGCTTATTTGCCATTCTGAAACTGTATTGTTACTTCTAATTACAAATCTTAGTTTCTAGATAAACCATAAACAATGTAATTCACCAGTGGACATGTGCAAAGAACTTCAAATCCTAGAATTTTTTATTGCTATTCCTTTGTCTCGATAATAACCTCTGAATAAGCTTTTACAATAATTATATACTTGTAGAAAATTGTTTAACTAAGATACGTGTGGGAAGTTATTTTTTCTATTTCGACCCTTTCCAGTTTCTTTCCTATAAATAATCACTCATTTTCTTTACACAGGCTTAGAATATTTTAAACTGAAAATAGAACACCAATTGCAAGCAAAAAAGTACAAGGTAGGAAGAAAGAGAAAGGCTCTGTAGGTAACAAAATGTATTGCTTCTCAAAGATAGGACTTCATGATAGCTGATGCCCACTCAATTGACTGGGCACATTAGTTCTAACATCTATTCAGGTTGGTCCATTGCCATGTCTGACTAACATGAAATATTTTTAATATAAGATTTTATCTCCTTAGTCAATCCTTGTCCACATTGGGAACCTTTTCAACTAAAGATTAATAAGAACAAACTTTTTATGAGATGAAAAACTTCAAATGAACTTGTTGAGAAAAACTGAACTGATTGAGTTTAGTTCACATAATTTCATTCAAGAAGATTAAATATAGTTGTTTTCTGGTACAAGCTAATTAATTTCTCCTTTGTGTCCATTTATGGAATACACATTTTGTATTCATAAAGACAACTCAGTTTTCATGGTAATATGCCTCTGGATCTGGCAGAAAATGGGAAAAGATATTGAAAACTGATTTCCTTCTTTTCACTCTTTAGACTATAGAGTAAAATACTGATATATATGTGTGTGTGTGTGTGTGTGTGTGTGTGTGTACACACAAAATGCAATTTATGTGGACATTACCTTTGAAGAGGGAACGTGGATAATACTAAAGAAAGAAATCAATGAAGTATTCAAATCCTGATGGAAAATTAGGGGCGCTTCCCCACAAAGTAGAGAATAATGAGAAGGTAAGATGAATTAACGAAAGTTGAAAACTATTTGGGAGCTAATGGCAACTTTTCTGAAGAAGAAATCAACACAAGGGTGTTGAAGGCAAAGTCTGGAGGTTTTGAGGACCAGACCACTAGCAGGGTTGAGGAGCTAGCAGGGTTTAACAAGAATGACTATCTGAGACATTTTAGAGTTGCTAGCTTGGAGGTAACTTTAAATTTCCCTGATGCAATGATGTAAAGAAACAATATAAGTAGTTGTACCAAAAACCACAGGAACAACAAATATTAAAACAATATAAACTCGGGAAGTGATAAGAGTGAGCATGTTCTTACATAAAATAGTTAGGAGCTTTTGATCCTTTATAAATTTTCTCTATTTTTAAAATTAAATTTATTTATGCACTTTACATCCTGTTCTTAGCGCCCTCCCTCCTCTCCACCAGGTCTTATCTTCCCTCCCTTTTACCCCATCCTTCCTTGCCTACCTTTCAGAAAAGGGGAGTTCCACCCCCAACCAACCCACCCCAGTTCATCAAGTTGCATCAGGACCAGTGCTCTTCTCCTGGGGCCTGGTGAGGCAGCCCTAGCAGGGGGAAGTGATAAAACAACAACAACAACAACAAAAAATAAACAAAACAAAACAAAACAAAACAAAAAAAACCCCCATGCAACAGAGTTTATGTCAGAGTCAGTCCTCAGCTCCTCCTACGAAGGGAAAAACGTGATCCCTGAGCTGCCCATCTGCTACATCTTGTGGGAGCCTAGGTCCAGTCTATTCATGGACTTTGGTTGGTGCTTCAGTCTTTACAAGCCCCACTGGGCCCTTGGTCTTTGGCTCTGTTAGTCTTCTTATGGGGCTCCTGTCACTTCCAGGTCCTTCTAGCCCTACCCCTGCCTTTCCATAAGACTCCCTACACTTTGCCCGATGTTTGGCTGTGGGTTTCGATCTGCTGCTGGCTGAAGCCTCTCAGAGGACAACTATGCTAGGTTCCTGTCTGTGAGCAGAGCAGAATATTGTTAATAGTGTCAGGGGGCTGGCTCTCTTCCATGGGGTGCGTCTCAGGTTGGGCCAGGCATTGGTTAGACATTCCCTCAATCTCTGTTCTATCTTTATTTCTGCACATCTTGTAGACAGAATAAATTTGTGGTCAAAGTTTTTGTGGGTGGGTTGGTTTTCTCATCCCTCTACACAAAGTTCTGTCTAGTTAGAGGGTGTCCTCTTCAGTCTCCATGACTCCTGCTACTAGAAGTCTCAGCTAGAGTCAACCCCAAATCCGCCTTGAAGCCTACCCTGCCTTAGATCTCCAGGGTGTTATAGAGATGGCCCTGCCCAAGAGGGAGTGGTCGCTACCCTCACTTCTCTCAGTGCTCCTCTTCTTACCTGATTTCTTCTCTTGATCCACTTCCTCTGTCTATTCTGTTTTCCCTTCTGAGTGAGATTTAAGCATCCTCCATTGGGTCCTTCTTATTACTTATCTTCTTTGGGTCTGTGAATTGTAGTATTTTTATCCTGTACTATATGGCTAAAATCCACTTATAAGTGAGTGTATATATCATTTGTGTCTTTCTGCTTCTGGGATGCCTCACTTAGGATGATCTTTTCTAGATCCATCCATTTGCCTACAAATTTCATGATTACCTTGTTTTTAATTGCTGAGTAGTATTCCATTGTGTGATTGTGCCACAATTTCTGTATCCATTTCTCCATTAAGGGACATCTATGTTGTTTCCAGATGCTGGATATTACAAAGCTGCTGTGAATATAGTTGAGCAAGCGTCTTTGTTATATGGTGGGGCATCTTTTGGGTATATACCCAGGAGAAATATAGCTGGGTCTTGAGGTAAATCTATTCCCAATTTTATGAGAAAGTACTGGATTGATTCCCAAAATGGTTGTACAAGTTTGCACTATGACCAGCAATACAGAGTGTTCCACTTTTTCCACATCCTTGCCAGCATGCTGCTGTCACCTGAGTTTTTGATCTTAGCCAGAGTCATTTTGATTTGCATTTCCCTCA
Source organism: Meriones unguiculatus (assembly GCF_030254825.1). Taxonomy (NCBI): domain Eukaryota; kingdom Metazoa; phylum Chordata; class Mammalia; order Rodentia; family Muridae; genus Meriones; species Meriones unguiculatus. Next base: position 135,807,071 of record NC_083369.1, on the reverse strand, counting down.
TGACTAATGACATTAAGCACTTCTTTTTTTTAAAAAAAAAAATTTGTCTTTTTTTCTATTAATTACAGCTTATTCACTTTGGATCCCAGCTGTATTCCCTGCCCTCGTTCCCTCCCAATCCTACCTTCCCTCCCTCTTCTCCTCCCAAGTCCACTGATAGGGGAGATCCTCATCCCCTTCCATCTGACCCTAGCCTTTCAGGTCTCATCAGAACTGGCTGCTTTGTCTTCCTCTGTGGCCTGGTAAGACTGCCCCACCCTCAGGGGGAGGTGATCAAAGAACAATCCACTGAGTTCATGTCAGAGACAGTCCCTGTTCCCATTACTAGGGAGGCAACTCGGAGACTGAGCTGCCCTGGGCTACATCTGTGCAGGGGTTCTAGGTTATCTCCATGAATGGTCCACTGTCAGAGTATCAGTCTCAGAAAAGAATCTTATGCCCAGATTTCTTGGTTCTGTTGCTCTCCTTGTGGAGCTCCTGTCCTCTCCAGGTTTTTCTATCTCCCCTTTCTTTCATAAGATTCCCTACATTTTGCTGAAAGTTTGCTTATGAGCCTTAGCTTTGATACCCTGCTGTGCAGAGTCATTCAGAGGCCCTCTGTGGTAAGCTCCTATCCTGTTCCCTGTTTTCTCCCTCTTCCAATTTCCAACCTGTTTGCTTGTTCATATTACCCAGGGTCCTCCTCCTTGCATTAAGTATGCCTTTAAGTGCTTCTGGACCACTAGAGATTCTTCTGTTGAGAATTCTCTGTTTAGCTTTGTACCCCATTTTTAAATTGGGTTATTTGGCTTGATGGTGACTAATTTATTGAGTTATTTGTATATTTTGGATATTAGCCCTTTGTCAGATGTAGGACTGATGAAGAACTTTTCCCAGTCTGTAGATTGCTGTTTCTTTCTATTGACAGTGTCCTTTGCTTACAGCAGCTTTTAAGTTTCAAGAGGTACCATTTATTAATTGTTGATCTTAGAACTCATCTGTTGGTGGTCTGTTCAGGTAGTTGTCTCCTGTGCCAATGAGTTCAAGGGTCTTTTCCACTTTCTTTTCTATTAGATTTAGTATTTCTGGTTTTATGTTGAGGTCATTGATCCACTTGGACTTGAGTTTTGTATATATATGGATCTATTTGCAATTTTCTACACATGTAGACATCCAGTTAGATCAGTAGCATTTGTTGAAGATTTTTTTTTTTTTAAATCATTGTGTGGTTTTAGCTCTTTTGACAAACTTTAAGTGTCTGTAGGTATGTGGGTTTATTTTGGGGTCTTTGCTTCTATTCCATCAATCAACCACTTTATTTCTATGTTAGCACAAATGAAGTTTTTATTACTATCACTCTGTAGTATAGCTTGAAGTGGGGGATGGCGATACCTCCAAAATTCTTTTATTGTACAGGTTGGTTTAAGCTATTCTGGGTTTTTTGGTTTTCCAAATGAAGTTTGGAGTTATTCTTTCAAGGCCTGTAAGAATTATGTTGGAATTCTTATGGCAATTGCATTAAATCTGTAGATTTCTTTTGGTAGGATGTCCATTTTTTATTTTTTAATTTTAATTATTATTATTTATTACAATTCATTCACTTTGTACCTCAGCTGTAGCCCCCTCCCTAGTCTCCTCCCAATCCCACACTACCTCTTTGTTCTCTCTCCATGCCTCTTCCCTAGTCCACTAATAGGGGAGGACCTCCTCGACTTATATCTGATCTTAGCCTATCAGGTCTCACCAGGACTGGCTGCATTTTCTTCCTCTGTGGCCTGGTAAGGCTGCACCCCCCCCCCCCAGGGGAGTTATCAGAGATCCTGCCACAGAGTTCATGCCAGAGACAGTCCCTGCTCCCCTTACTAGGGAAGCCACTTGGGCATTGAGTCTATGGCCTACATCTGAGCAGGGGTTTTAGGTCCTCTCCATGCATGGTCTTCGGTTAGGGTATCAGTCTCTGCAGGGCCCCAGGGTCCAGTTGTTTTGGTTCTGCTAGTCTCATTTTGGAGCTCCTGTCCCTTCCAGGTCTTTCTGTTTCTCCTTTCTTTCATAAAATTCCCTGCACTCTGCCAAATGTTTGACTATGAGTCTCAGGAACTGCTTTGATAACTCGATCAGTAGAGTCTTTCAGAAGACCTCGTGGCAGGCTCCTGTCCTGTTCCCTGTCTTCACCAACTTCTGATATCTATAGCATTTACCCTTTGGAATGAGGATTGAGCATCTTCCCCAGGGACTTTCTTCTTGTTTAGCTTCTTTAGGACTATAGTTATATCCTATATTGTATGTCTAATAACCACTTATGAGTGAGTGTATACCATGTGTGTCTTTCTGCTTCTGAGTTATCTCAATTAAGATTGTCTTTTTTAGTTCCCACTATTTGCCTGCAAATTTCATGATTTCCTTGTTTTTAATAGCTGAGAAGTATACCATTGTGTAAATGTACCAAAATTTCTATATCCATTCTTTCTTTGAGGGACATCTGGGTTGTTTCCAGGTTCTGGCTATTACAATTAAAGCTGCTGCAAACATGGTTGAACAAATGTCCTTGTTGTATACCTTAGCATGTTTTGAATACATGCCTAGGAGTGGTACAGCTAGATCTTGACATAGCACTCTTCCTATTTTTCTGAGAAAGCACCAGATTGATTTCCAAAGTGGCTGTATAAGCTTACATTCCCATCAGACCCCAAAATAAACCCAGACACCTATGCACACTTGATTTTTGACAAAGATGCTTAATCAATACAATGGAAAAAAAGATAACATCTTTAACAAATGGTGATGGTCTAAAAGAAAAATGCAAATATATCCATATTTGTCACCCTGCACAAAACTAAAGTCCAAATGGATCAAAGACCTCAACATAAAACCAGGTACTCTAAATCTGTGAGAAGAAAAAGTGGGGAAGAGCCTTGAACTCATTGGCACAGGAGACAACTTCCTGAACAGAACACCAACAGCACAGGCTCTAAGATCAACAATCAATAAATGGGACCTGATGAAACTGAAAAGCTTCTATAAAGCAAAGGACACTGTCATCAGAACAAAATGACAACCTACATATTGAGAAAGGATCTTCACCAACCCTATATCTGACAGAGAGCTAATATCCAGAATATATAAAGAACTCAAGAAGTTAAAAAGCAACAAACCAAGAAATCGAATTAAAAGAATTAAAAGATGGGGTACAGAGCAAAACAGAGAATTCTCAATAGAGGAATATAGAATGGCAGAGAAATGCCTAAAGGAATGTCAATGTCTTCAGTCATCAGGGAGAATCAAATCAAAACCAACCTTGAGATTCCACCTTACACCCATTAGAATGGCTAAGATCAAAAACTCAAGTAACCCTCTGTAGCAGGTTCCTAGGTTGTTTCCTGTTTTCTTCTTCTTCTGATGTCCATCCTCTTTGCCTTTCAGGATGGGGATTGAGAATTTTAGTTAGGGTCCTCTCTTTTGCTTAGTTTGTTTAGATGTACAGATTTTAGCGGGTTTATCCTATGTTATATATTTATATGAGTGAGTATATACCGTATGTGTCTTTTTGCTTCTGGGACAACTCACTCAGGATGATCCTTTCCAGGTCCCACCATTTACCTGCAAATTTCATGATCTCCTTATTTTTCATTGCTGAGTAATACTCAATTGTATAGATGTACCACAATTTCTGCATCCATTCTTCAGTTGAGGGGCATCTGGGCTGTTTCCAGCTTCTGGCTATTACAAATAAAGCTGCTACAAACTAGCACATGCTAGGGAGGATGTGGAGAAAGGGGAGACCTCCTCCATTGCTGGTGGGAATGTACAACTTGTACAACTATTTTGGAAATCGATCTGGTGCTTTCCAGAAAATTAGGAATAGTGCTATGTCAAGATCCAGCTGTATCACTCCTAGGCATACACTGAAATATGCTCAAATATGCAACAAGGACATGTGATCAACTATGTTTGCAGGAGTTCTAATCATAATAGCAGACATGTCATATCCTAGATGTCCCTCAATGGAGGAATGGATACAGGAATTGTGTTACATTTACACAATGTTATACTACTCAGCTATTAAAAACAAGGAAATCATGAAAATTGTAGGCAAATGGTGGGAACTAGAAAAGATCATCTTAATTGAGGTAACCCAAAAGTAGAAAGACACACATGGTTTATATTCACTCATAAGTGGTTATTAGACATATAATATAAGATAAACATCCTAAAACTATACTCCTAAAGAACAACAAGAAAGACCCTGGGGAAGATGCTCAATCCTCATTCCAAAGGGCAGATATGATAGACATCAGAAGCAGGGGAAGACAGGGAACACAACAGGAACCGACCACAGAGGTCCTCTGAAAGACTCTACTGATCCAGTTATCAAAGCAGTTGCTGAGACTCATAGCCAAACATTTGGCAAAGTGTAGGGAATTTTATGAAAGGAGGGGAAAATAACAAGACCTGGAGGGAACAGGCGCTCCAAAATGAGACCAGCAGAGCCAGAACAACTGTGCCCTGGGTGCCCTGCAAAGACTGATACCCCAACAGAAGTCCATGCATGGAAAGGACCTAAAACCTCTGCTCAGATGTAGGCCATAGACTCAGTGTCCAAGAGGCTTCCCTAGTAAGGGGAACAGGCGCTGTCTCTGACATGAACTCAATGGCAGGCTCTCTGATCACCTCCCCCAGGGGGTGCAACCTTACCAGGCCACAGAGGAAGACAATGAAGCCAGTCCTGATGAGACTTTATAGGTTAGGGTCAGGTAGAAGGGGAAGAGGTCCTCCCTTATCAGTGGAATAATGGAGGTGAATGGGAGGATAAGAGAGAAGGAGGGATGGATTGGGAGGAGATGAGGGAGGGGGCCACAGCTGGGATACAAAGTGAATAAATTGTAATAAATAATTAATACCATTTTAAAAAATAAAAATACATGATTCTTCTTGGCTCTGGGGAAAAAAATCCCTGTGGTAGACCAATTTGTTTTAATTAGTTGTCTGTTGCACTGATAAAATACCATGGCAAAATGTAATACAAAAAAGATTTTATTTGGGTTTGTTTTTCCAGAAAGCTAGATTCTATCATACTGAGGAAGTAATGACAGAAGGTAGGAGAAGAAAGATGAAGGGTCACATATTCATCCACCTACAGTAAGTGAGGTGAGGCTGTAAATTGGCTTTACTTAGGGATGTATTTTAACCAGCAAGGCTATATCTCTTAAAGTGTCAATAACGTCCTCAAACAATATTACCACATGTGGACTAAGTATTTACATACATGAGTATATGAAAGTCATTTCCCATTCAGACCACTACACAATCCTAAGCTTCTATGTCATAACTGTGGCTAATAACAAAATGTTCTCAGCCTGCCGAGATTCACTGAGCTTTATGTTAAGGATAGGGCCCATTGCCTACTGCTGAGGTGGACTTGTACCCCAACGTTTTCAACTATCTTGAGGTGATGAAGGCCAGCATAGAACTTTTGACAAAACAGAGCTTCCTGTGTCCATCTTACATTAAAGCTCTTTCTAAGGTACCGTCTGCAGGCACTGACTGAGGGATGGAAGCTATTAGCATGTGCTTAGTGTTAGATTTCAGTAATCTGAGACTATAGTCTACCATTCTATCTTCACCAATAATGCTACTCTAGTCATAGTGAAAGTAATTTTGCTTTGTTATATATTGCTCATGATTGAGGAAATGCTGGTGAGTGAAGGCAGTCCCTTGGCGATTAAGGTTGATTAAGTTGGTTCACATCTGATTTTCAACAACCACTGAACTTCAGGAGTCACATAGATGGATGCAGGCCTATAGCCTAGCTGTTGGTCTTGCAGGTTGGATTATCATCATATTGGCATCCTGGTGATACTTTTGTGAACATTTCTTTGAAAATAGTTGTGTTTCCAGGGATTCATAATAGATAATTGAGATAGTCTCTTGACCACGGAGGCTGATCTGATGCTAAGCAGGGTTATAGTTGAGTTTCAGAGCTCCAAAGGAACCCATGCAGTCTGGAGAGGATATATCCTGCGTTCATTCCAAGATAAGCAATGAAGAAGATACAACGGGAACTGTTTTACCACTGCAAAGATCTTCACATAGTACCAGAGCAGATCTGGAAGCTCAGTCTGTGATTGCTGGCCTGTGTACAAGGTCTTTGTTTTCTGATTAATTTTGAGTCTTCTCACAGCTGACCCAATAGTGTCTCTAAAAAAAGTCTTGTGTTAGTTTTTTGTTTACTAAGTGAGGAATGGTATTCTGTTCTCTGCTTCCTGAAGCTGGAGGAAGGATGTTGGAGGCTGTCATCTGTCTGCTTTCTGTGAAGTTCCACTGGCTACATCTGCACTTACTGTAAGAGGAGTAGGTGATAGGGTACTTTATGTGGCATTTGATTTGAACATGATAGTCTGGGTACTATATACAAGTTTAAGGCCTGGAACTGAATTCCTTTAACTTCTTCAAAATGGAAGGCATCTCTCTCCACACTAGTTAGAACTGAAGGACACTTCCATAAATTTTTCCCTTTTATTATGCTAAAACCTGCAGCTATGTTCTGTTATCTGGTTTCCTTAACTTTTGTCAAAGTATGTTGGTGTCTCAGTCAAGGTTCTGTTGCTATGAAGAGGCACCATGTCATAACAACTGTTGTAAAAGAAAACATGTTATTAGGTCTGGCTTACAGTTCAGTAGTTTAGTCCATTATCATCATGGTGGGAAACATGGTGGCAGACATGATGCTGAAGTAGTACCTGAGAGTTCTATATAAAGATCTACAGGAGGGAAAGAGAGAGAGAGAGAGAGAGAGAGAGAGACGCTGGGCCTAGTTTGGGCTTTTAAAACCTCACAGCCCATCTCCTGTGAGGCACTTTCTCCAACAAAGCCACACCTACTCCAATAAGATCATACCTCCTATTCTTTCTCAAATAGTGTGTGCCACTCCCTGATGACTAAGAACTTAAATATATGAGCCTATGGCAGCCATTCTTATTCAAACCACCACTGTTTGTGTATAAACAACTGTCAAAACTGCTGTATACAAAGGGAGATGTTCAAATAATCAATGCCTGGAGGATCTTTCCTGCCGTCTTGACTCACCCTTTTCTTAGACAAATTTCTCTGCTTCTTTAAACTATTTTCTTATTAGTAAAACACAAAGGTAATTTCTACACCTCTGAAGTAGTCATTAAGTATAATTAAATTGTATGCACTTGCAATGAATTATTATAAAAAGGTAATGCTTTTATTAGTCTTATTATTATTGCTTTTTGTATTGGAATTATGATGATTTCAAGTTTCTGGGAAATAATTTCATTCCCCCCACCCCTGTTTTTTTTTTTTTATCTAGCCCCTAAAATGATGAAAAGGCTTAATACAAGCTTTCAAAACGAAAGCAAATAAAATGTAGGGAAAAAAACTGAATTGGATTTGTGAACTAGAATTTAATATGTAATGCCTTATAGAGATGACTTAAAGTACTCAATAAAGGCTTGTTGACTGGTTGATTTGATTTAGAAGAGGTAAATCCCTGAAAATAAACACTGACCCATATATTCAGGGAGAGCTTTGCAAATCAAATAGTTTTTTACCAGCAGGCTTGATAGCAGTATGAGAAATTCATCTACTCCATATCTATTTTCATATATTAGTCTGGAATATTGGGATTTTGTAGAAATCAGTGGCAAAAATCATGTGACTCAGCTGTCAGTTGAAAGTATATGCCAGTTTAGTGAGAAAAAAAAATCAGTGCTTTAGAGTATGGTGAAGGGCATAAACAGTATATATGGGTGAAGGAAAAGTGAAAGATTGTGAACCAAAATACATTTATTCTGGTCAAATATTCTTACAAATATTTATAAAGCTACTTTTAAAATATGACAGACTAAAACACTCTAGAACTCCTATTTATAGCTCAATTAAAAAAGAAGAGTTCAATAAAAATTGAGCAAAAGACTTGAAAGGAACCTTCAACAAAAATGCTGTATGAGGAGTCAGCAAACACAAAAACTTCTTTAGTGCCATTAGTCATGAAGGAAATGAAAATTAAAGACATAATAAAACACTACTGCTAGTTGTAGTAGAACAGTTAAAAATAAAACACTGAACAGACTGAGGATTCAATCTGTCAGGAAACTCTCATACATTACTGGTGAAATTTGAAGTGGTTCAACTACTCAGAAAAAAGTTTAGATTTTAATTTTAATTTTTTAATATTAATTACAGTTTATTCACTTTGTAGCCCAGATGTAGCCCCTTCTCTCATTCCCTCCCAATCCCATCTCCTTCCTTCATCTCTTCCCATGATCCTCCTCAAGTCCACTGATAAGGAAAGTTCTTCTCCCCTTCCATCTGATCCTAGTCTATCAGGTCTCATCAGGACTGGCTGCATTGTCTTCCATGGTAGCCTGGTAAGACTACACCCTCATCAGGGGAAGATGATCAAAGAGCCAGCCACTGAGTTCATGTCAGAGACAGTCCCTGTTTCCCTTACTAGGGACTTGGAGACTGAGCTTTTTTTTTGTTTTGTTTTTTTTTTTTAATTTCACAAGGGCTGATAGAATTACATGATATTCTTATAATATTACTTGCATAGATTTTATAAACCATTTGATTATAAGAAACCAGAAAAGCTATGGCCATTGCTTTCAGTGTGAGTGAGGGCTAGGACTGTGAGTAGCACAAGATGTTTGGAAGCTCTTCGGGAATTATCTACTATTCAGAGAAAGTTTCTTTCTACCTTCCTTTCCCACTAGGTTGCTAGAGGAACAAGGATGAGGGCGTGCTAATGCCCTCATATATATAATACATATATTCAAATATGTGTCTAAGTAAATTAATGAAATCACTAATTCACAAATTATTATGAAACGCCTGCTAAACTATGTTAAGAATTGACTGGGAGAGAATACACAACTGTTAAGGAGACACATTTTCTGCATTCATAGAGATGTTCATTTGATTAGAATAGACTATAGGCAAAAATCAGTGACGAGATAGGATATTGATATATGCAAATAGCTGAGAGATACAAAAATGATTTTGAGTTAGATGGATTTGAAATTTTGTTTTGATGATGAAGAAGTATAATGAGGATTTTCATAAGAATGCCAAACCCTCCAGTATACAAAAGACAAATGGGCTGAGAAAGAAATTAGGAAAACAACACCTTCACAACAGCCACAAAGAACATAAATTACCTTGGTGTAACCATAACCAAGCAAGTCAAAGACTTATAAGAAAAATAACTTCCAGTCTCTGAAGAAAGAAGTAGAAGAAGATATCAGAAGATGGAAAGATCTTCCATGCTCATGGCTTGGCGGGATTAACATAGTAAAAAATGGCCATTTTACCAAAAGCAATCTACAGATTCAATGCAATTCCCATCAAATTAGCAACACAATTCTTTACAAACCTTGAAAGAAAAATTCTCAACTTCATATGGAATAACAAGAAACCCAGAATTGCTAAAACAATCCTTTACAATAAAAGCTCTTCTGGAAGTATCTCCATCCCTGATCTAAAGCTGTATTATAGAGCAACAGTAATAAAAACTGTATGGTACTCACATAGAAACAGATTGGTAGAAAAATAGATCAAATCAAAGACCCAGAAATAAACCCACACAATTATAGACACCTTATTTTTGTCAAAGATGCCAAAACCATACAATGGAAAAAAGATAGCATCTTCAACTAATGGTGATGATCTAACTGGATATCCACATGTAGAAAAATGCAAATAGATCCATACTTATCACTCTGTATAAAACTAAAGTCCAAGTGGATCAAAGACCTCAACATAAAACCAGACACACTAAATCTGTTAGAAAAAAAAGTGGGGAAGAGCCTAGAACTCATTGGCACAGGAGACAAGTTCCTGAACAGAACACCAACAGCACAGGTTCTAAGATCAACAGTCAATAAATGGAACCTGATGAAACTGAAAAGCTTCTGTAAAGCAAAGGACACTGTCCTGAGAACAAACAACAGCCTACAGATTGGGAAAAGATCTTCACCAACCGTATATCTGACAGAGGACTAATATCCAGAATATACAAAGAACTCAAGAAGGCAAACAGCAACAAATCAAGTAATCTAATTAAAAATGGGTTACAGAGATAAACAGAATTCTCAATAGAGGAATATCAAATGCCAGAGAGACATAAAGAAATGCTCAACATCCTTAGTCATCAGGGAAATGCAATTCAAAACGATCCTGACATTTCACCTTGCATCCATCAAAATGGCTAAGATAAAAAACTCAAGTGACGACAAATGCTGGAGAGGATGTGGAGAAAGGGAACCCTCCTCCATTGCTGATGGGAATGTAAACTGGTACAACCACTTTGGAAGTTAATCTGGCGCTTTCTCAGAAAATTAAGTATAGTGCTACAGCAAGATCCAGCTATACCACTCCTAGGCTTATATCCAAAGATGCCCAAGTATATAACAAGGATATTTGCTCAACAATGTTTGTAGCAGCTTTATTTGTAATAGCCAGGAGCTGGAAACAAACCAGATTTCCCTCAGTTGAGGAATGGATACAGGAATTGTGGTACTTTTTCCAATGGAATACTACTCAGCAATTAAAAACAAGGAAATCATGATATTTTCAGGCATCCTGAGTTAGGTATCTCAGAAGTAGAAAGACACACATGGTATATACTCACTTATAAGTGAATAGTAGGCATGTACTATAGGATAAACATACTAAAATCTGTACATCTAAAGAAGTTAAGCAGGAACGATGACTCCGGGTAAGATGATCAACCCTCACTCAGAAAGGCAAATGAGACAGACATCTGAAGAGGGAGAAAACAGGGAACAGGACAGGAGCCTTCCACAGAGAGCTATTGAAAGACTCTACCCAGCAAGGTATCAAAGCAGATGCTGAGGCTCATAGCCAAACTTTGGGCAGAGTGCAGGGAAGCTTATGAAAGAAGGGAGAGATAGAAAGATTTGGAGAGCAACAGAACCAAGAAATCTGGGCCTAGGTGTCCTTTCTGTGACTGATAATCCAACCAAAGACCATGTATGGATAAACTAGAACCCTGGCACAGATGTAGCCCATGACAACTCAGTCTCCAAATGAGTTCCCTAGTAAGGGGAACAGGGACTGCTTTTGACATGAACTCAGTGGATGACTCTTTCAGCACCTCCCCCTGAAGGGAGTACATCCTACCAGGCCACAGAAGAAGATGATGCAGCCAGTCCTTATAAGACCTGAGAGACTAGGGTCAGATGGAAGGGGAGGAGGACCTCCCCAATCAGTGGACTTGGAGAGGGGCATGGTAGGAGATGAGGGAGGGAGGGTGGAATTGGGAGGGAATAGAAGAGGCAGCTACAGCTGGGATGCAAAGAGACTAAATTGTAATTAATATAAAAAATAAAAAAACAAAGAAAACTGTTATCAAAGGAAACTTTATTCGATAAACAATGTCATCTACAACCAAGTACGTAAGATAAGAAAGCATAAAGGTAAACTCAATGGACTAGAACTTAACACATCCTGTTTTATTTTTCTTTTTACAAATTGTGAATATAATTTACCTACAAGTAGAAGAGGAATAAGTATAGTGAGTATTAAAATTAATAAATATTCTATTTTCAAGAAATAAACTTTCTTAACAATTGATGTAAATGTGTTTATATTAGTCTTTTGTTTAATAAAAAATAGACATAATTGGTAAAAAAAAAAAGAAAAGAAGAAGAGAAAGAAGAAAAAGAAGAAGAAGAAGGAAGAGGAGGAGGAGGAGGAGGAGGAGGAGGAGAACCCTGGGTAAGATGCTCAATTCTCATTCAGAAAGGTAAAAGGGATAAGTCATCAGAAGATGGTGAAAACAAGCAACAAGATAGGAGCCTACCACAAAGGACCTCTGAAAGACTGTACCCATCAGTGTATTAAAGCAGATGATGAGACTTATAGACAAACTTTGGGTAAGGTACAGGGTATTTTATGAAAGAAAGGGGAGATAGAAAAACCTAGAGGGGGCTGGAGCTCCACAAGGAGAGCAACACAACCAAAAAATCTGGGCCCAGGGGTCCTTTCTGAGACTGATACTCCAACCAAGGACCATTCATGGATATAATCTAGAACTCCTGCACAGATATAGCCCATGGCAGCTCAGTGTCCAAGTGGTTTCCCTAATAAGGAGAACAGGGACTGTCTCTGACATGAACTCAGTCGCTGGCTCTTTGATCACCTCCCCCTAAATGGGAGAGAGTTGCAGCCTTACCAGGCCACAGAGGAAGACAATGCAGACAGTCCTGATGAGCTCTGATAGGGTAGGGTCAGATGGAAGGAGAGGAGGACCACACCTATCAGTGGACTGGGGAAGGGGCATGGGAGGAGAAAAGGGAGGGAAGGTAGGATTAGGAGATGAAGAGGGAGGGGGCTACAGCTGGGATACAATGTGAATAAATTGTAATAATAATAATAAAAGACTGTGTACCTGAAGTTATGCTTATGGAACTTTTACACTATTGATATAGTAAGGGAAAGGAGAGGAAATTGCATAATGATCATGATGATGTGATAGTCTTGGAAACCATAAAGTATATGAAAAAAAATGGATAAGAGGGTAGGGCTGCCTGAAGCAATACGAGGAAACATTCAAGGTAGACAACAATTGTCTTGGCATGCTATCTGGGTCTTATTTTACTTATCTGTGAACCTCTTGGTACTATCAATACTTCAAAGGGTAATAAATATAGATTAGGGGCTAGCAAAATATGTCCCAAAGGTCAAGTCTAGTTTGCAGCCCACATTTGATTTTTTGAAAGGTCAAACAAATGTCTATTTAATGATAATTAAAATGCATATTAAATTCCCATTTTGGTGTCTGTATAACTTTGTCAGAATACAATTCACTATCTGTGAATACAACTTCACTAATTTATTTATATATCATCTATGGCTGCTTTATGCTTCAATGGCAAAGCTGAAGAGTTATGACAGAGACTATGTGGCCTACACACCTAAAATATTTATTGTCTGGCTTTTTATAGGAACAGTTTTCTAGCTCCTGGCCTGAATAATCAAAACCTAAAATTGTCTTGAAACTTTGTTTCTATTGCTCACTTATGGTTAAAACAAAAGTTGCTGTTTAAGTTTTCTTGCCTTTTACATTTTATATTTATGCATATTTCATAATAACTTAATATACTATATTGAAATATACCATTGAAATCATGATACTTCATGATAGATTTTTCTTAAAGCCTGAAAAATATTTCCACTGAAGGCAATGTTGAGATAAATACAGTGGACAACATTATAGTCCATGACTATGCACCACAGAACATACAGGCTGCATGGCAGCTAACATATATGAGCCCAAAGATGAATCTATCCAAGAACAGAATTGGAACAGAAAGGCTTACATGGCATTCACCTGATGTTTGAATACAAATTTTCTCTTTGTTAGTTAATGCCTGCAGAATTCATTGAGATCGAGTCTCATGCCATGCTCTGATTGGGTTATTTTACTCCTGAGGGGGGGAAAAATTACACAATGAGAGGATGACGGTTCATCATTTAAAATGATTCCATTATAGAAGAGGGTACTATGTTTATTGTGGCTTCCTCATGCTCTCTTAAGCAAAACTGGAGGTAAAGTCATTAGAGTTTGGAATTCTTTTTCATTCCTTTTCTTACCTGTAGCACCTTACAATAAACTGTCCTCATTTTGTTATTGTCAGGATGATCATAATCATGGTCATTGTAGTAATTTTCTTTCTTAGCAAACGAGAAGCTTTTTATTGATGACTGTTTTCAGTCAGACTGACATCAAGATGAGTGTATCATAGATAAGGGACTTGAAGTTTAGAGAAATGCTTTAGCTTGCCCGACACAATAGCTCTGCGAAGTGACATAACTGGAGTTGAGTCATTGTCTGTTGGGGCTGCAATGACCTGCATGGCTTTGGGATGGATCTGACTGGGGTGGTGCGGTACGAAGAAACAACAGACACTGCTATAAAAATGTGGGATAAGGTGGGTTCTGGGCTCTGATGGAGGTGCACCAGCAGCTTGGAAACTCAGCAATTTTTTTGTAAACAGGTGAATGAACAAGATTAATCGCTTTTGGAGGACTCTGGAGGGAGCAGTTTCAGGCTGCAGTCATCACAGATTAGGAAGCTGTGGCTGTTACTCCCTGCACATGTTGTGAACACCACATTGGACCAGGGGAAGACTTTGCCATTACCCTGAGCCTGACTTGGAGGTCTTGTCATTCTCAGAGGCCTGAGGCCTTTGACATCTTTGACATGGCTATGCTCATCCATACAGAGGACACACTCTCTCCCCACACGGGGCTATCTATCATTTATGTTTTTGTGGTTGTCTGAATAAAAATGGCTCCCATTGATTCATAAGGAGTGGCATTATTGGAGGTGCGGCCTTGTAGGAATAGGTGTGTCTCTGAACTGTAAGCTAGCCCGTAATTACATATTTTCCTTTATAAGAGTTCATGGCAGGAAGCATAGTAGTATGCAGGCAGACATAGTGCTGAAGAAGTAGCTGAAAACTCTACATCTGGATCCAAAGGCGACAGGAAGAGAAAGTGAACAACTAGGCCTGGCTTGAGCTTATGAAACCTCAAAGCCCATCCGTCAGAAATCATCTTGGAAACCATAAAGTATATGAAAAAAAAGTGGATAAGAGGGTAGGGCTGCCTGAAGCAATACGAGGAAACATTCAAGGTAGACAACAATTGTCTTGGCATGCTATCTGGGTCTTATTTTATTTATCTGTGAACCTCTTGGTATTATCAATACTTCAAAGGGTAATAAATATAGATTAGAGTTTCATTGGTCACAGTGTCTCTTCACAGCAACAGAAACCGTAACTAAGACAGTTGTCTTTATTACATACTCCCTGTTTGGTCTCCATGATGGTATGTGGGAGAGGATTAGTGTGTGCTTTCTAAAGTTAATACATTCTTAAAATTATGGTAGAAAACATAAAGCATACTATTTTAGCCATTTGTAACTCCACAGTTCAGCAGCAGTAATTATACATACATACATTATTATGCAATAGATCTCTCTCTTTTTTTTTTTTTTTTCAATGCAGTTTATTCAGGAACATTGAACAACCCTCGGACCCCGGGGAAAGCCAGCCCACAGCTTAAATAGCCTCTGGGTAGCCAACCCAGGCGTGCCACGGGGGCAATGCAGATAGGTCCACATACATGGAAGCAAGCCAGATCCTCGGTCTTAGCCAAATGTGGAGTTGTTCGTGACAGAGAGCACTCACCATCGGGAAGGTGGAAGGCAGAAACCAGCTCCATCTTTAAGGCATAGCATTCCGCAGCTCTCTACAGTTCCCCCTTTTTGTTTTAGACGCATCAGGCAAGAGTAGAGGTCTGATCTCTGATATTAGAAATA
Source organism: Meriones unguiculatus (assembly GCF_030254825.1). Classification (NCBI taxonomy): domain Eukaryota; kingdom Metazoa; phylum Chordata; class Mammalia; order Rodentia; family Muridae; genus Meriones; species Meriones unguiculatus. Next base: position 135,791,719 of record NC_083369.1, on the reverse strand, counting down.
AATTGGGACTTTGTACAGATGTTCATTTAGGTGTCATCCACCCAAAGAGCATCAGACCGTCCGATACCTTTTTCTCAGAGGCGGGACCTGGGGCATCAACCCGCATGCAATCAGACATGCTCTTCTCTGGGTCCAAAGCGGCTGACCCTGAGTGCAGTGCTTAGCCTCGCATCCTGAGCGTATCATTTTAGCTTTTTATGGTATCCAACCATGCTTGGGGAGAATGTCCTGCTTCAATGGCTGTAAAGGCCTGAATGATCATGGCTGCATCACACTGTTGTGAGACTCTAATCTTGCATATATACCACAGGCAAACCAAGGAGACCAACACCAGAAGGCCTGCTAACACTCCCATGCCCGCCCATTCCTTCAGATGATTCATGGCTGCAGCAATCCATGTTGATAATCCTGTGGCTAGTCCTGCGTCGCAGGAGCAAATTGATACCCTATGGCAAATCGCTCAACCTGGCTGTCAATGAAAGTATGCTGGACTTTGTGTCACTAGCATACAACATGAGAATTTTTCCTGTGCTGCAAATCTGTCTAAACAATTGTCGAGCTATATTTTAGGTAATTGGACTGGAGAATTCGATACTACGATGGAGCAGCTGAGAGTGGCCATTGTCACAGTAAATTCTACCGGAGTGGACGCAGGATCTCTCATTTTTTTTTCTTGAAAAATACCTTTGAGAATTGGAATTGTACAGTATTTTTATTTTTATTATTGATTTATCTCACTTTGAATAACATCCTCAAGTTTCATCAAAGTGGTGCCATGTGACCTAGTTTCTTTGTGTTTTGTGGTTAAATAGCATCTTCTTATACATAGTCACCACATTTTCTTTATCAGTTCATCAACCGATGGGTGTTTGGGTCGCATCCACCTCTTGGCTTTTGTGACTAATGTTTTAATGAATGTGAGTGTGCAAAATACATCTTTAAAAGTATTACTATTATATTTTGATATATTCTCAAAAATAGAAATAATTCTAGTCTTAATTTTGGGGAAACTCAATAGTGTTTACCATTATAACTGCACCTTTTATTTTACTTTTTGTAGATAAATATATTTTTTAATTTGATCACTTTACAGATTGATCCTAGCCTCACTCCTACCCCTTCCTTCTTCTCAGAGAAGGGGAGGCCCCCAAGAGGTATCCAACTCATCCTGGCATCTGAAGTTGAATTTTAATCCCATTTTAATCCCCTCCTGGTGAATATATTTAAGTAAGTGTAAACCTACATAGTCTCATGCCCTTTATATAAACAATACAACAATTTCAAAAATCCTAGTCAGTAAATTTTGGGAGTATTTCAGACAGCCCTTACCAACACTCAAAAGAGGACTTTTCACACCTTGTTTTGGGGATTGGTCTACATATATTGGAAGAAGCATTATCAGCCCAGATGAGAAATTTTCACTTAAACTATGTACTGTATTTATATACAGATGTGTTATTATAATAATGTTTTATCTAGTTAATAGTATGCTTCTTTATAATATTCTCAGAAATCTTTACTGTCATTGGCTCTTTTCTCTCCCTAATTTGTAATTGCCACCCCACTTCAGAATTAGAGTCCACAGCAAGCATATTTTCTCCACTTACCCCATCAAATCACCTGTGCCACACTATTACTTCCTATTGCTCTTTCACTTATCCTGCAATGGTCTCTTTTTACTTTCCCTAGGTTCTGCAATTACTCACATCTGAAAGTTTAGAGCTAGGAGCCTTAGATGATAGAGGAAATGGCATGTTCATCCTTCTGAATGTGAATTACCTCATGTGATCTTTTCTAGTTACATCCATTTATCAGCAAAGTTCATGCTTTCATTTTCCTTTACATTTGAATGGTATTCCACTGTGTATGTTGGTTGTAGGATATTTAGATTGTTTCCATTTCTTGGTTATTGTGAATGGAGCAGCAATGAGCACGGATGAGCAAGTATCTGTGGAGTGGGTTGTTGAGTCCTTTGGCTATATGCCAAGGAATGATATATCTGGGTTATATGGTAGATTTATTTTTAGCTGTTTGAGAATTCTCCATAATGATTGCCAAAGTGGTTGCAGCAGTTTGCAGTCCCACCAAAAGTAAATGAGGATTCCCTTTTCCCCACGCTGCCTCCAGTATTTGTTGTTTGTTTATTTTGCTATTCTGATTGGAGTAAGATGAAATCTCAAAGTTGTTTTGGTTTGCATGTCCCCAATTCTGTGGATGATGAACTTTTTTTGAAATATTTTGTAGATTTTTTCCTTCTTGTGAGAACTCTCTGTTCTGGTCCCAGGTCCATTTTTGGGCGGGTCATTTGCTTTTTCTATGTTCTTTCATTTTGAGTTCTTTGTATATTTCAGATACTAATCCACATTATAACCTATTAATATTGCCTTTGGTTATCTTTGAACCGTGGAAAGAAAGTCTGTACTGATAAACATGCCATGTACTTCAGACACAGTGACCAGAGACCCCTGAAATTGAACTGATTTAAAATCCTTGTCCTTGAGGACTAGCTTTCATGGTACCAAAAGGCATCAAAAAAAAAAAAAAACATACAACAGTACTATCTAACTATGACACATACAATGTATGAACAGCATCAATGGCCAGCATGACTCGATAAGGTAGCATGCATACCTTGGTGGTAACCAACTGCTCTCTAATTGGACTTAAGACCCACTCCACAAATAGAAATCATGCCTGGTAGAAGAAACCTAACAAACCATCCAGGGCTAGTGGAGTTATAGATCTTTATTACATGCAAATTACATTATACTTGCTGAGCATGTTGTGTTTATTTATTTTGGAATGCATATGTATATACATATACATAAATATATATAACAACAATTAGTTAAAAAGGAAGCAATGGGTTTGGAAAAGAGCAAGGAGGGGTACAAGAGAAGGTTTGGAGGAGGGAAAGGGAAGTGGCAAATAATATAATTATATTATAATCTCTCAAAAGATAATTAATTCATAAAATCATAGTCAGTTTTAATTGAGACTAATTAAGTGAAATGGCTCTCTAGAGCCATAGGATATCTAAATCATGGGCTACTTCTTAATAAGTGTCATTTGTTTCATACCGATATGCAGAAACAAAATAAAGCATGTAAGTTTGTTATGTCACCTAAAAAAGGCTTTTCTGGATGCTATTTAAGGAAAAGAAAAAGAAAGCTATAAAACTAAAAATATGCTCATGGGTGTGAAGCAAAGTCTACAGTAAACATCTAATATTAATTATGTCCGCTCTATGTAGAGTTTGTTCAGAGCAAACATTGGCTTATGGTACACAAATCACTCACCAATACCACCACATCAGTGAGATCTGAAATTGAGACTACTGAGCATCTGCATGTTCTTGAAATAATAATTCAAGCAACTGTGTCTAAGATCCTTGACCTACTGTTCTGTGGTTGTTTTATCTCAGAAGTTCAATTGAATTAGTTAGAGTCTTCTGTTTCATTTAAGAATTGATATTTTTTCGTTCATTTTAAAGTAGCCATTCTTTAAGCTGATCTTGCCGACACAGTCAATGAATCTTTGGCATCATTTAGACTCGTAGGGGTCTCTCTAAGAACCCTCTGCAAATAATATTAGTAGCTCTGTTTTTCACCGACATTTTATTTGCCCTCATTACTCACTGTGTTTTTGATAGCTCTCTCTATGTCTATGTCTCTCTGTCTCTGTCTCTGGTCTCTGTCTCTGTCTCTCTCTCTCTCTCTCTCTCTCTCTGTGTGTGTGTGTGTGTGTGTGTGTGTGTGTGTGTGTCTGTGCTCCATGTAACTTCAGATTGGAAATTTTCTGGGTATATAGTAAGGACCAGAAGGGGAGATACAATATTTGGAATAATGTGCTTTTTGTTTCATTAAGAGACACAGGTTATCCTTATAACACAGCAACTTTGTCATGGTGTAGAGATAAAAAGAAATAACTGTCATCAATTTTTGTTTCTAGTTTTCTCACATTTATTTAAGCTATAAGATGTAGGATACTAAACAAATACTTGAGAAAGAGCAGACAGGAATGGGGCAACTTTCTGGATCCTAATAAGACCAGACATATGAGTAGAGTTTAGAAATTGAAGGGTTGTATTCTGTACTCTAATAGAAAATCTCTTAGCATGCCATTATCTAATTGTGTGAGAAGATTTAAGGACTCAGGGCCACATCTGTGATCCTATGATTCAAGGTTAAAAAGCTATTCTTGTAGACTATGAAATCCTATTATTATTGGGAGATGTCACTGGAGCAGGAATTGAGAAACTCAATGTTCTCATCTACTTCTGTGCTGCTATAGTAAAGACTTTTAAATGTTTACTATCAGTTTCTTTACTGTTTCATTATAAGATGAGAAGATGAGAAATTATTGTTTTGGAGAGGTACCAGCCTCCACACCATATCTTAAGGATCACTGGATTAAAGCAGGGGATGGCAGACACAGCTTGCAGGTTGAATCTACCACAATGCCTGTTTTATTCAAATCATGGTTGTTTTTTTTTATTTTTTATTTTATTATTTTTTTATTTTTTGGCATTCATTCATACCCATTCTGTTAAGATACCATCTATGGATGCTTTTATTGTTACAATGGCAGAGTTGAATTGTGGTATAAACCCTGTAATCCTCTAAATATTTACAGTCTGACCCTTTATGAAAACCTTTGTCTACCCTGGCTGCAGGGGACAGAAAAATAAGGGAGCTGGATTAATTTTCTAGGGCCCCTTCAAACACAAAGAGATAATAATTCTGCCAAGAGGCTTGGTTACAAAGAAAATTGGTTTTCTGACCCTGAAAGAAAAATTGCCTGAAAATGCTGTTCCTTTCAGTGAATTTGATGTCTTAAAAAGACATTCTATTCCAAAATGAAATATTTTGTTTTCCCTCATCCTCTTATATTTCCAGTATTCAAATGTAATCTGCCTATGTACTCTGATTAAATATATTATTGAATGTTTGGTCAGCTAAGGTCATTTACCAGAAATCAGAGTCTCTTTTTGTTAAGTTCTTAGAAATGTGCACTCTCTAATTTCTCAGTTTCCCAAACATAGCATATGCCTAAATGATTGTTGTGGTTCTCTGTTTATTACCAAGGCCTTTCTAAAGTGAACTGTATTTTTACCTGCTGACTTTGGTAGCTCTTTCCAGTAAATTTCATTTATGGGGGTACAGAAGTACTAGTAACATTCTTATTCCCTACCTTAGTTTGAAAGCCACAAGGAAAGAACATTTAGGATTAAAAAAAAAGATGTATTTTGAGTTTTTGGACAAGTGGACTTTTTTATAAAATTATAAATTATTATTATTATTATTGTGGAGAGTGATGGTGGTGGTGGTAGTAATAGTGGTGATTTGTGTGTGTGTTTGTGTATGTGTGTGCTTGTGTATAGAATGTAAATGATACTGCCTACATATAAGTAGAAGTAAATAATTAATTTTCACTCTGTGCCCTCTTTCCACCATGGGTTCTGGCATATTGAACGTATGTCTTCAGACTTGTACCTCAAACATGTTTATCTGCCCAGCCACAAATTGAGTTCTTAACATTGATTGACCTAAAGATTAGCCTGAATGTAACAAGTCAGTTGTATTCCTAGAAACCACAAACTTTTAATACAACAGTAGGGATAAAGGCAACCAAACTCCAAGATTCTCTATAAGTAGCTAATCTAGTTTAGTTTCCATGTGCTGTGATAAAATACCCTCCCAAAAGGGTTTATTTGGCTTACAGTTTCATTATTTTGAGGACTTTAAGGCAGGGACTTGCAGTAGATAGTTACATTACATCCATAGTCAAGAGCAGAAAGAAATGCATCAATGCTTACTACCTACTTCATTTTTTCTACTCATACAGTCCAGAACCCAAATCCAGAGAATGTTGTTTTCCACACTGGACTATGCCTTCCCAATTCAATAGACAAAATCAAGACAAGCCTCCAGAGACCTTCTCACAGGCCAATCCAATTTAGATTACCTTTCATTAAGACTCTCTTTCAAGGTAATTCTAGATAGTGTCCAGTTGATAATTAAAATGAACTATCAGAACAGATTAACATAGGAAAGATTGTTGTAAGTTGCTTTTAAAATTTACTATTAATTATCTTTTAGTAATGCTGCTGTTAGTCCTAAACAGCTGTATATCCAAATCAACACAGAGAGACTGCGATTTAGTTAATTAACCTAGAACACAATGCTGGGCAATAGTTACTCCATCCTAAACCTCCAAGCCCTCATATTTTCCTAACATTTAGATTCACCCATTATACTTGCTTTTTGTGAAATATTAGGTCCAGTACATTCTCCACTTTGTTCTAAGACCTCTGCTCCTGCCTCTCTCTCCCAGCCTCTGTTCTCTTTCCTCCTCTGCCTCCCATCTTCTTCTCCTTTGGCTCCTCCCTCTCTTCCTGCTTCCTTTCCATTGCTCAACATTGTGGCTGGTTGCCTTATTTTGGCATGTTTACACAAAGTTGAGATAGGTGATGCTTAGAATAAGTATCACAATGCAATGTCCGGATTGAAACCAGAGAGTGGGGGAGGGAAATCAGCATTTGAATGAACAAGGGTAAAGTGTATACATTCCAAAACAACATTATACCAACAGGAGATGAGGGAAGGACAGGTTTATATAAGAATATTTTATTTATCTCATATGAGATAGATAAATCATTCTCAGAAGAGGCTAGAAAGACCATACTCATGGATATCCTTCTATTTAAAAAAGAGAAGATACAGAGAAAAATAAATGCTCTGAATGCCAATATAACTCTGCATGAAACTTCATCATTGATGTATGTTGACACATATTCTGCTAAGAAAAAGGAAACTGTATTTATTGCTCACATACTAGGACTATAAACCTTAATCCAAATTTTCTTTCCTTTTTAGTAGTCATAAACTTTGCTACATTGATCTCAAATGTCTCTTATCTTTTTTTTTCTCCTTTCTCTACCACATCTGTCTTAGTTTGGGCCCTATAAAACCCATTTTAAAGACATAAACATTGCTCCAAGTCTCATTAAAAAATTGTGGTGGACAGTTTTCTATGCCTTAAGGGTATAAAACATTCTTTTTTTCTTTCCATGGTTCCAGAAGATCTTCTCTCAACATCTGTATAAGCACAGCTGGAAGTGGAAGTGCTAGAGAGTTAACATCTGATAGCAATCTTCAAAAAGTGGAAAGTATCTGAATAAATGTGTTGGTCAATGACAAATGCCCTGACTTCAGAACAATTATGAGAAACATTCTTTGTTTTTTCTATTAAATTCTTCATACAATATATTTTGATCATGTTTTCTCCTACCCCCAAATTTTCCAGATCTTCCCTTCCCTCCTATCCACTGAACTTTAAATTCTCTCTCTCTCCAAAACAAAACCAAACAAACAAAAACAAACAAAAGAACCCAAGAAACAAAAAAACCTCCACCAAAATGAAAATCAAAACAAACAGGAAAATACCAATAAGACACACACACACAAAAAAGAACCAAAATAAACCACTACAAAAATACCATTGGGTTTATTTTGTGTTGACCAACTTCTCCTTGGCTTGAGGCCTGCCCTGTAGTGTGGATGATATACCCAATGAGTTATACTCAATGATATGCTCAATCTCTTGGAAAAAAAAACTGATTTTTTTCTTTTGCCAGTGTGTATCAATTGCAAATAGCGTTTTCGCTAGAGTGGGACTTTGTGTCCACTTCTTGCTGACATTTTGTTTATTTGAACTTGTGCAGGTCTGCTGTGTGCTGCCACAATCTCTGTGATTGTACACCAGTTCTGTTGTGTCTGAAAGATACCATTTCCTTGGAGTCATCTGTCCTCTCTGGCTCTTAAAATTTTTCTATCACCTCTTCTGTATTCATCCCTGAGCCTTGAGAAGAGGGGTTTGATGAAGACGTCCCATTTAGAACTCAGTATTCCTAAGTTTCTCAACTCTACACATTGTTGAGTTGTGAGTCTCTGCGTTGATTCCCATGTACTGCAAGAAGAAGCTTCTGTGATGTGTGTTGAGCAAGGTTCTGATACTGAGGTGAGGGACATTCTTTATGGATACTGAGAGAATGGATGTGTTTGAATTCAAATTATCCACAATGGTAACAAACTTGTTCACATAGTATTTTGTAGTATTTTTCTCTTTCCCTGATTTACTCTGCTAATTTCTACTTGCTGGGATTTTCTCCTAAGTAAACCATCTGTTCTCTTGTTCTCAAAATCTTCTTTATAGGAAATGTAAACCATCTCAATGCTTATGAAGTTGGAAGGTTTCATTGCTACTGCTCTAAAGATGAGAAACCTGAAGTTTGATCAGGTGTATTAGCTTGTTGGAATTTTCATTTCTAGAATGTTAAAGCTAAGGCTATGTTAGTGTTTCTACTTTATTGCTGTTTTTATGCAAAAAAGCCAAAGAATTTTCCATATGTAAATCCTCATTTGTTCTTATAAAATTCTAATATAAAAATTGAGTCACATCAACAGGCATAAGGGATTTTACAACCCATTTGTTGGAAGCAGACTCATTGCAATTAGGTAAAATGATACATGTTTATCTGGAAGAGCTTTGTTCAAGAACTGGGGTCCATTTATACTGATTCAAAGAATGGAGGTTCTATTAGCTCTTTGTTTATTTTCTGAACCATTCATATTACAAGATTGTGTGCCATATTGCAATTTTTGAAATTTAGCCAAATGAAACTCTTTATAAACAAAATAGGACATGCAAATGATTTACTATCATTCAAAAATAAATGAAAATGCTCCAAAGCTGAACAATTAGTCATTCAAAAGTAAGTACTCAAGCTAAGCTTTCTCATTTAAAGAAATTCAAATTAACTTCAAGCTCCTGGGTCTAATTTCTTAGTAGAAAAGAAAATCTCTATCCAATTCTAAACCATTTTCTTTTTAAATTTTGCTGTCCTCAATCTTTTAAAATACCAGAAGTAAGAAAGCAGACAACAAGAACCCATGGAAGACATTTGCCTGCAATCCTGGGTGGTCACAAACAGCTGGTAAGAGACAATATCCCAGGAAATCAGCCTCACTCCATCTTCTCTAGCCTCATAATTGCCGTGTAAAATGTGATTGAGATAAGAAAAATGAATATATAAGTCAGAATCTTAGCAGAATATAATTCACTCATTTGGAGATTTTGAAGGATTCATTTTACTGAAGGAGTGAATTTGAGGTATGGATAGATTTAAGGAAACTATTGAGGGACATTGGGAAACAGTGCTTGATGGTTAATATTAGCTGCCAATTTAAGAACATCTAGAATCACCTAGGAGAAAAGCCATCTGATCACCTGCGGTAGATTATCTAGACTAGGTTAACTTTTCTATGCCTGTGAGGTTTTTTCTAAATTTTATTAATTGTGGTGGGAAGACTCATTTTAATTGTGAGTTTGAATCATGATCAGGTGTATGAGCTTGTTAGAATTACTAGCTCTAGAATGTGTCATATCTAAGGCTATGTTAGTGTTTCCACTTTACTGATATCTTTCACACTAAATATTCAAGGATTTCTCAGATAAGTCCAAATGTATTCCTATAAAATTCTAGTGTAAAAATTAAAACACAGCAACAGGCATAAGGGATTTTACAATCCATCTGTGGGAAGTGAACTCTTTGCAAATAAATAAAATGATACATGCTTATGTGAATGACTTTTGTTGAAGTACTAGGGTCCATCCCATCAGCTGGGGTCCTGTTGGGAACTAAGCCCTGGGACCCTCCCTAAGAGCCTGACCTGCCAGATAAGCACCGGAGGTCAGCAGGCCATAGTTTCTTACGACCCATTGTTCCCGAAACTGTTTGCTTTGGGACACATCCGTGACCACAGACATTATCTTTGGGCCTTGTGACCTTTCACCCCACCTTCTTAGCCTTGGGGACTTCCCACCAAGGGCCTTGGTATTTTTCCACTACTATTTCCCTTTTCTCGCCCCTCTCCCCCGCCCTGCCAGAACCGTGCTTTAAAAGAAACACCAAAGCTCAATAAAGCTGACACTTGACCGGCAACCATCTGCTTGTGTCCTTTCTCTCTCTTGCCCATCTTTTCCAGGATTGACCCCCTTCGCCCCCACGAATAACTAGGTCCCGCGGGTCAGGGCAGGGTCCCATAATGAATAAATAGAAGGGGTGCTGAGCACTAGTATTCATTTCCTTCCATTTTCAGGCTGTGTATGCAACATGACCAGTTACTTTAAGGTCTAGCTGTCATAGTCATGTTGTAGGTCCTTCCTGGAAGACCTGTACCCTGGAACTATGAATAAAATATTCTTTTCTTCTTTAGTTGTTGAATCAGTGTGTTTTGTCACAGTAATAAGATGAGTAACTAATATACAGTATATAGCAGCATCGGGATACTTTTAGTATCCACTGAGACAAATAAGGGAATGAAGTTGCCACAGCAGTGAAGAAGGGCCTCTAACAAAGAAAAAATATTAATTGATTGCGATTGTGTGTGTAGGTATATGATGTGTGTGTGTGGGAAAGATGCATAGGCCACAACATGTGTGTGGATGTCAGAGGACAACTTTGTGGAGTCGGTTCTCTCCTCCCACATTTACATGACTTTGGGTATAAAATTCAGATCACCAGGCTTCCTTAGCTAGCCTCTCTTCCCAGTGAACCATCTCAGTTGCCCTCCTAACAGGGGTTTTGATCTTATAAGTATGGTATGGGAGAGATTCAATGGAATAATTACTTTAGTATTTTAAAATCTTCTCTGCCCTAATCACTCAAGAGGCATTTTTCTGCTAGGTGGAATCAACCACAAGCCAGTGACATGGAAAGTTGAATAATGTAGCCCATAATGCTAACCTTTTGGCACATAGAAGACAGAAAAGACTTTTAGGACCAGGTGACTGAAGGAAAAAGCACACCCTTTACTCACTCACTCATGAATCAATTCTATAACATATGTGAGCAAAATCAGTTAAATAGAAGCATCATCTGGCAAGGTGGTAGGACTTTATCCAGTACCTACAATAACTAAGACAGAAGTGCCCGAAGATTGTAGCCCACACTTTAGATTACCCATTGATGTTTACATGAAACTCTACACACATTTGTGTTTTTATTTAAGCAAATAGTGGTGACAACCAGCCACCACGTAAATAAACAGTAATAAATGTTAATAAAATAAAATGGCTTATTTTCTTTAATATTTAAAATACTAGCATTGCACATCTTTTCTCAGTTGACTGACTATTTGATCAGCATATCAAAAGTGTATTTATTCAAATTGAACAATTTTTTTCCTCACATAGTCTTACTGGGAAAGATAGAAAAATAAAAACAAATGGGATCTTAGGTAGTGTTTCTATTCTCCTGAATATTGGTTTATTTCAGAGTAGGCTTTGACACTCATGAGTTTGTTGCTGTTTGTTCATTCATTCACTCATTTATTCAGTGATCACTTCTTGCACATCCAGAAGTCCACTAGACATGAGACAAATACAAACTGTCTTTATCTTGTTCAATATTACATGCTAGTTTGGAAGGTAGATAAGAAAGAAGTATATGTTTTAATAAAACGTGCCGATTACGATCGACTGTGCAGGAAATGAACACGGCGAGGGGATGAAATTTAATTAGGGAGAGTACAGTCTTGAGTGGATAAGATAATCAGAGAAATTTCTTCTTGAGTGAAAAAGCACAAAAAGTTCTGAAGGATTGGGAGGAGCTAAAACTTCAAATAATATGAGGAGTTGTAACCCAGGCCAAGCAAGCTATCATGACGAAATTTGGAAAACACTACAAATAAAAAATATATATATATATGTGGCATTTGTTCTTTGCAGGGGTATATCTCAAAAAGTTGGGGGATTAGTGTAAAAATGTTTTGTCATTTTTTTTTTTAATTTTCTATAGTGCTCTACTCCAAGATGTCAAGCTCTTAGAAGCAATGGCCTAAGTTAACAATGCCAATGTATTAGACATACTGCTTCATGGCCTCAGGACTGCCATCTCCTTTACATAAAGGCCTTAAGATGTGATAGGCTGAATTTTAAAAATGATTCCCCTATGTTCCCATTTCCAAGTTATTCAATCAAACATTGATATAAGTATTGCCACAAAGATACTTTGCCAATTAAATTTTGAAAAATGGGACCTGATCATGGTAACCAGTATTACTTAGGCAACTCCATCATAACCACATGAACCCTTATGAGCAAGGAAAAAGATGCCATAAAACAGGAAGGTCAAAGAAGTACCCAAAGAGATAGAACAAAGTAAAATGCATGAAAGGAGAACTAGGAAAGCATGAGAAGGAAAAGAGGCACTCTCTTAGTACAAGATCAACCCCCGCCTGACAACAAGCAAGGGAATGGGGGCTTCTTTCTGACAACTACAATGAACTAAGTTACTTCAGTAAGTATGGAAATGAATTTTTCTTTTTTAAATTTTTATATTAATTACAGTTTATTTACTTTGTATCCCAGCTGTAGCCCCGTATCTCATTCCCTCCCAATCCCACCCACCTTCCTTCATCTCCTCCTTGACCCTCTCTAAGTCCACTTATAGGGGAGGTCCTCCTCCCCTTCCATCTGACCCTAGCTTACCAGGTCTCACCAGGGCTGGTTGCAATGTCCTCCTCTGTGGCTTAGCTTGGCTGTTCCTCCCACAGGAGGCTGGGGAGATCAAAGTGCTAGCCAAAGAGTTCATGCCAGAGACAGTCTCTGTTCTCTTTACAAGGAATCCCACTTGGAAACAGAGCTACCATGGTCTACGTCTGAGCAGGGTAGGTTATATCATGCATGGTCCCTGGTTTGAGAATCAGTCTCAGACAAGCCCCTGTGCCCAGATGTATTTGGTCCTTGTGGAGCTCCTGTCCTCTGCAGGTCTGACTAATTCCCCCTTCTTTCATATGATTCCCTGCACTCTGCCCAAAGTTTGGTTATGAGTCTCAGCCTCTGCTTTGATACACTGCTAGGTAGAGTCTTTCAGAGGCCCTCTATGGTAGGCTCCTATCCTGCTTCTCATTTTCTCCTACTTCCAATGTCCATCCTATTTGTCGTTCTAAGTAAGGATTGATCTTTTTACCCTGTGTCCTCCTTCTTGTTTATCTTCTTTAGGTGTACAAATTTTAGTATGTTTATGAACTTCCCATCCAGCCAATAGTTAGGCTTGTGAAATATAAAGCTGAGGAATAAGCTAAACTTACCAGAATTTTGACCTACAGAAACCTAAGATAATATGTTTGGGTTGTTACAAGGTATGTGCTCATTTGTTACAATGGCAATGGAAAATTCATACAAAAAGTTAGATTCAAATTTAGGGCTCCCAAACCTGAATGCTATTTTTATACCATCATCATTAGGATTCCTAATAGAAGTTTTGTTCAATGATCCACTTTTTAGTCTTATGACATTTCTAAGACTTACATTCCATATCTGTAAAACCATGGCTAAGCCAAAGTGGGTCTGAGATGCTAATGATAAGCTAGAACTAAATACACTGCAAAATCTCACATAAGTATCAAGAGGCTTCTTTCACAAGTTTGAAAGTAGCAAGGGTGATCTCTTACAAAGAACATGCAAGTTAGTTTTCTCTATTTGTTACAAACTGTGTTGTCAAAGAAACAGAATTAAATGGTACAAGATGGGAATTTTAGAGATAAGTAGAAGCATTTCTTATTAGTGGGATCAAAATGTATGGAAAGAATGAATACTGCCCTAAAAAGATTTGAACTGAATGGCAGTCCCCTCACTAATTCCATGGGAACTTTAGAGCTGGGATGTTCATTCAAAGTTGTTTAGGAGATGAGCCTAGGGTCTCAACTTTTAGTTCTCTTAGAAGGTCATCATCAGATGAGGTTGCTCTGGAGAGAAAACTTTTTCTTAATCCATCATGCTAGATTCAATGGAGTTAGTCTCTGCACTCCCGGCAGCCGGGTGGTGGTAGTGGTATAAGTCCTTCTTTCCTGAAGTGAAATCTGGGTGATTCATCACAGTGTTCAATATAATATCAGCAATTTTTGTGTATCTATAGTAAAAGATTTCCCTTCTATTTCACACAGAAAAGCTTATCTTCATTTCATTAGGTTCAGTTTGATCTCTACATCTTCTTGGTGGCTCAGCAATTCAGCCTCACCAAAGATAGACGACATTTTATTATAGCATCAGTATCCCAATTCTAACTCTCAGCGATCTCTGAGATCAGCTTATTCGAAGAACTTCTGGTGCCTAAAGATTCCAGGGCCCGTTTAAACGTTCTGGTAAATGTATCTGCCAACACCAGATACACCCAGCAAAGAACTAAGGAGAATTCTTTAGGAATCTTCTAAAAGGTTTGAAGCTAAATGCTTAAATGCCCTAAATAACCACTTTGATCCCCCAAGGCTCCAACTGGATTAGAATTTTGTGTACTGGTGGGCACAGAATTCTAGTACTGTTTCAAGAATGATATTTTTTTTTGTTTTTTTTTCTTTTTTTTTTTAAATTTTCATCAATTACACTTTATTCATTCTGCATTCCCCCATAAGCCCCTCCCTCCTCCCCTTCCAATCCCACCCTCCCTTCTCCCTCTGCTTGCATGCCATTCCCCAAGTCCACTGATAGGGGAGGTTCTCCTCTCCTTTCTGATCTTAGTCTATCAGTTCACATCAAAAGTGGCTGCATTGTCCTCTACTATGGCCTGGTAAGTCTGCTCCCCCCCAGGGGGAGGTGATCAAAGAGCAGGCCAATCAGATTATGTCAGAGGTAGTCCCTCTTCACATTACTATGTAACCCAATTGGACTCTGAACTGCCCTGGGCTACATCTGTGCAGGGGTTCTGGGTTATCTCCATGAATAGTCCTTGGTTGGAGTATGAGTCTCTGGGAAAGTTCCCTGTGTTCAAATTTTCTTGTTCTGTTGCTCTCCTTGTGGAGACCCTGTCCTCTCCAGCTCTTACTATTTCCCAGTTCTTACCTAAAATTCCATTCACTCTGCCCAACAGTTGCCCATCAGGCTCAGCATCTGCTTTGATAGTCTGAAGGGCAGAGGCTTTCAGAGGCCCTCTGTGGTAGGTTCCTAGGTTGTTTCCTGTTTTCTTCTTCTTCTGATGTCCATCCTCTTTGCCTTTCCAGATGGGGATTGGACATTTTTGTTAGGGTCCTCTCTCTTGCTTAGTTTCTTTAGATGCACAGGTTTTAGTGGGTTTGTCCTATGTTGTATGTCTAGAGAGATCAGGGATACCAGGCACATATCTAAACATAGTAAAGGCGATATCAAGAATGATATTTTAATATTTCATTTTATTAGATGTCCTCTCTCTTCCAAGTGGTACAATCAACTGTGAATGTCCTATGACCCTGGAGTGTTTTCCTATTTTCTCCTAGCCTTTCAAGTTAGTCTGGAATATGAGGGCTGAAATACTACAAGAATTTGTTGAAGGGAAATGAAGGAAGAGACTTGATTTTTTAAACACAGGCATCAGTTGTGTGAATTTGAAATCACCATCATTTCTTCCCTGTCTACTAGAAACGTTACCATTTTCATCTTCAGTACTAGAAAACACTAACGTGCTAAAACTTTTAGTGTAATTGAGTAATCATAAACTGCTCCATGAAATTTAGAGGTATGTATACTTCCTTCCAATAATTTCCCCAGTGAGTATTTTTGTTTTGACAAAACCATGAAGAAGACATACTCCTATTTATTGGAGATATATACAGAATTTAATAATAACCATAACAAAAGAAAAAATTGCCTTCATAGTCTACGGATTTCTGTGAGTGGTGGAACAGCAATGATAAAGAGAAAAATCTAAACACTTTTGAAGACAAATTATGGTTCCTGAGACTGAAACAAGAATCAATCCCAACCTTTGTTTTTCAGCAGGTATTTGTTGCTAATACATTTATGTAACTTACTGTCCAAACCAAGACACTTCGGTTGCATGTTTCCTATGTAAAAGATGATGTAAACCGTGTTTACCAGAGGTAAACAGAGAGACACATACCCTATTAAAATCTGTTAGCATAAAAAATTAAAAGTTCTGAGGAGAAAAAGATTTTAACTTATTATCCCCTGGAGAAAATATTAAATCACTGCATACAGAATGATGACTTTTTGATATTCAAGGATGTGATGTCTGAGAGCATTTGGTTCTGGGGCAAACTTATTTGGTTCAAGAAATGTTTGCAAAGCTTACTGTTTTTTCTCCTTTGAATCAACATATAAATCAGTAATAATATCTTTAACAGTGGCTACAAATTAGGGTATAAATATTATCTTTCTAAAGGAGAGTATAATTGACTATATTTGGAAAATGAAAGGTAAGAAAGAGTCACTGAACTAAGAGAAGCATCGTTGTTTAACAAAAGAGAGAGAAGACGAAAAGAGCATGTGTTTGATAGTTCCAAGAAAGGAAATTGAAAATGCTATCATTTAGTTAGGTACATTAGTTACAGAGGTGGCCACTCTTATTATTATCATGGATGAAATATAATCTAGAAGAAAAGTGAAAAGTAAGCAAGTCAACTAAATCTATATATAAAATAAAAAAGAGTTTGACAATCTTAAAGTTGATACATAAATTAAAATGTGTGTATAAGTAAGAAATTCACTGAGAAGTATATTAGTGTTTATTAGAGACATAAAATTAGGAATAACAATTGTAGTTTCCAGAGAAAGCAATTGTAGTTTTTCATCAAGTTTTTCTTGCATGCTATGCTGTTTTTAAGCATATTACTTTACACATATTCATTAGCTAAGCCAAGGAGAGGGGAGATGCAACATCAGCAGTTTGGCTTCTGGGAAATGACACCATCCATTACATTAAATGAAATGCGGCTCATTTGGAGTCTGCTAGCATTGTAGCTTTGATCATATTTAATTTGTAAATTCATTTTGCTTCTATAATAGAATAAAAGCATACCATTTTAATGGTTAGTTTTAGGTATGGACATTTACAAATTCCTTTAGAATAAAAATATACAAGTCAATTTTAAGTGGCCAAACACTTTCTATTTTATTAACATGCCTGGAGTTATTAACATCACTTGCCTGTAAAAAGAAGAGTTACTATGGAACTAACTCATTACTCGGGTTCTGGTTCAATTTTTCTTCTGTGATGTTTTTCCTTAATCTTGTAAGCAGAACTGATGATGCCTTTGGGTCCTGCTGTACATTGTAATAATTTATAACAGCTCATGTTTCTCATCATAGAATTATTTGTTTACACAGATGTTTGTTTATGAGTCCAAGACTAAAGGTGCTTATGAGTGGGACTGATAGCATATTCATCTCTATATTTAGCACTCATCTAATAGCCAGCGGCATACAAGAAACCCAACAAAATGCTTGCTGAATCAATAGGTGAAAGCAGCATTGATAGTTCCTTAGCTTTCTGAGTGTCCAAGTGTTTCCCAGCAAATTGAGAAGGCACAGGGTAATTTATCTACCATAAACAAAAAGCTTTTAAGAAACATTATGATGAGAAGGACCTTCCCTGAGCTATGAAGAGGCAAGGAGTTCTAACTGCACACTTCCACTGCCACGGAGCTGATTCTGCCATGCTTTCTCCACCGTGATGCATTATATCACCTCAAACCTTGAGCTTAATTAAACTCTCTTTAAAAAAAAGATGAAGGACAAGCAGGATGGCTTGTTATACAAGCCCAATGACCTGATTTCAATTCCCAGAACACATGTAAAGGTGGAAGGAAAGAATGGACTCCACAAAGCTCTCCTCTGGTTTCCACACATGCACCATGGCGTGTATGTGCACCCCACCTGCCTCCCTCCCTACTTCCCTTTCTCCTCGATCTCTTTCACACAACCATGCATGCTTGCACACGTACACTCACACTATGCACACCATGCTTTTTAAAAAGATGAAGGAAAAGCCAAAATCATAATAGTCTTGTCCTGACTACCTGTATTCCTGTAAATAAAAGACGATAGTGTCTTTATGTTCAGATATAGTGCTCAGTGGTACAATGGAAGAATAATGCAGTGTATGAAGGGCCATCATAGTTATACACATTCACCTTTGGTAAGATAATCTGACGTCGCATAGTTTCGATATTAACATAAGAAGGCAATTTATTTAACCTTTTTCTTTAGCTATGTTCTTACCCTGCTAACAATTTATCCTTTACTCATATAAAAGTGAACTGTGCTTATTATTCACACTCCTTAAGAAAAAAGACAACAATACTGTAATACAGGAAAATGAAGAGATGAAATTGGGATGGAGGTGGGGGGAAGCAAGTCCAAAGGAGGAAACAGTAGTTCTATTCAGCATCATACTCTGGTTGAAATTGATGAGATTATTGGGACTGTTGCTTTTCTTAGGCACTGTACTTGCCTACTCATTTCTTTAGCAAGACTTAGTTGGGAGGAGGACATTTCTCTAGGCATCTGGGCTGATCCACAAGATGTGGTTCTGATCAACCAGTGTCAGGCAAAGCATCCTGTGATTTATTTCCTGGCCAATCTACCTTTGTTACAGCTTTGCAACCTGGCTTTAAAAAAAGGAAACATACTGTTTCTATTGACTACAACTATTGAAATGGACCTACAGAGCTGCTAGGCAGGCTTTTAAACAAAAGCATGAAGGTTCCTTCTGACACATTAACATTGCCTTAGTTACTTTATTCCTTTGTTTTCTTGCTATCTCAATCATAACACTTTCTCAAATGATGATACTTAAGGTGACTCATTATGTTTGATGGTAAAACTGATTTCACCTTCTAAATACCTACCCACTACAGATTTCTTTCTTTTTTTTTGTATAATCCATTTTTATTTTCTTTTCCAGAAGAAATGTCTTTATCACAACAATTCAATTACTTCTTTTTTTTTTTTTCAATGCAGTTTATTCAGGAACCTTGAACAATCATCTGACCCTGGGGAAAGCCAGCCCACAGCTTAAATAGCCTCTGGGTAGCCAACCCCAGTGTGCCACGTGGGCAATGCAGATAGGTCCACATACATGGAAGCAAGCCAGATCCTCAGCCTTAGCCAAATGTGGAGTTGTTTGTGACAGAGAGCACTCACCATCGGGAAGGTGGAAGGCCATTGAAGCACTACAGATTTCTTTAAAAATTCAGAACTAAAGCCAAAGATTTAAATTTCATTTTTAGATTGTAATTTACATATAAAACCACATTAAAAATATGTTCATTCATTTTTTTTTTCTGAAACCATTTTATTTTTCACTGAAGTTACTTCAAAACAACCCTAAAAGTCTAGATTAGGTATTTATGGAAACCTTTTATTCTTTTAAGTTATATAGTTTACAATGAAAAAGATTGTAACTTGTCTTCAACTGGGTGCCAAACAAGAGTACATAGGAACATTAAGAAGCCTTTGAATGTATTTCCTTTCATCTGTCATTTCACTAAGCTCAAGTTTCCTTTAAACTACTAAGGATAATTTACAATTTAAACATTAAATATACACTAATTCCAAATAATGTTCACTACCTTCAACTAAGGCCAGTGTTGCAGGATATTTTATTCCATTGTGAACCCCGATATTGTGAACTGTTAAAAAAAATGTGATTCTAATTGTGATAAGTCTCAACCTTTGATCCTAGAGCTTTCTATTTACTGTAAACAAGTACTTGTGGTTTTAGCTCATTCCTAGCACACACCTTTAATCCATGAGCTTTCTATAAACAGGATTAAATAAAGTTAAAGCTAGGTCAGAAGGGGGAGCAAACAACCAGCTGGAAGGGATTAAATAGAACTGAAGAGTTTCTTCCTTCTGGGTTGTGAGCTGAAAAGAAAGGGCTTGTTCCTTCTGGGAAGGGAATAGGATGGTCAGCTGGGTGTCTTTTCTGCCTTTCTGTACTAGCAAGTTTTCACCCCAGAAACTGGCTCCTGAATTATTGGTAAATGCTTGTAATTTTGTATTTTAAAACAACAGGCCACATATTGTCATCTTAAGATATTTCCCAACTGAGCCTGCAGGATGGAACAGAAGATAAAGGCCCTTGAAGCCAAGGCTGGCAACCTTTGTTCAATCCCTAGAACTCATGTAAAGGGGAAAGGAGGGGACAGTAATGATTACAAAGCTGTGTTTCTTTACTTGGGATTGGAAAAACAAAGTTTTTCCCTCAAACATATATTACTACTCCAAGAAACTGAGAGAATCTATGTAGCTTCCATTATGAAAATGCAAATACAACTTCTTCCCTACTGCTTGCTTTGAGCTCCACAGCTGCTCTTCATTATTTTGTCTTTCAGCTGCTGTTGAGTGACATGGAATTTGAAATGTGATGAAAACCCAGTAATTTTTCACTAACAGTTTGGGGAAACTGCTCAGAACCTCTATCCTTTTACACAGGAAAGTAGTGGCAATGCCACTTTCTCAAGGTTAAACATGATGATATACAGTTAATTCTCAGTATTTGTGGTTATATGCTTCTGAATTTGTCTGCTGCCTCCAGGTTATTTGTAACTCAAGAATTAATATTTGTGACTCTTTCATATTCATTCACTGAGATGAGAGGCATGGTAAAACATTAAGTCACTGCAAGTACATGTTACAGGCTATAGTCAAACAGAAATGCTCTGTTCTCTGGAGTTAGCTGTCATATTATAAACAAAAGTCTTTGGGGGTCAATTTAGTGGCACACAATTTTGAAATTTCATTCCTCTTGTTGATAATTTTTGCTTCAAATTTCCTTCCATGTGTAGTATATAAGTGTTATCTAGTGTTTCTAAGTGCAAGCACTCCAATCCTCTGTGTTTGGATGACTTGATAGAATTAAAGTATGGGAAAGTACAAAAATTTGCTGTACAAAAATTGTCTGGTATTAAGTAGCTTTCTATAAGTATCCATTGTATTTTTTCTATGTGCAGAATGATAAAGTGATGAGATTTTTTAAATTTGTTTTTTCTTTTATTTAAATTAATTTATTTTTATTAATTACAATTTATTCACTTTATATCCCAGC
Organism: Meriones unguiculatus; assembly: GCF_030254825.1. Classification (NCBI taxonomy): domain Eukaryota; kingdom Metazoa; phylum Chordata; class Mammalia; order Rodentia; family Muridae; genus Meriones; species Meriones unguiculatus. The sequence goes on along the minus strand of NC_083369.1, from coordinate 135,770,832 downwards.
TGTAGCCCCTTCCAATCCCCTTCCAATCCCACCCTCCCCATCTCTTCTCCTTTCCCCAGTCCACTGATAGGGGAGGACCTCTTCCCCTTCCATCTGACCCTAGCCAATCAGGTCTCATCAAGACTGGCTGCATTGTCTTCCTCTGTGGCCTGGTAAGGCTGCTTCCCTCTCAGGGGGAGGTAATTAAAGGGCCAACCACTGAGTTCATGTCAGAGACAGCCCTTGCTCCCCTTACTAGGGAACCCACTTGAAGACTGAGCTGCAGTGGAGGGGTTCTGTGTTATCTCCATGCATCAGTCTCATAAAAGACCCCTGTGCCCAGATTTTTTTGGTTCTATTGTTCTTCTTGTGGAACTCCTGTCCTCTCCAGGTCTTTCTATCTCCCCCTTCTTTAATAATATTCCATGCACTCTGCCCATGTTTGCCTAAGTTTCAGCATCTACTTCAATACATTGCTGGGTAGAGTCAGATTCCCTCTGTGGGAGGCTCCTATCCTGTTATTTGTTTTTTTCCCCTCTTCCAATGTCTATCCTGTTTGCTTTTCTGAATGAGGATTGATCATCTTACCCAGGATCCTTGATGAGATTTTTTTTTCAGGAGCTACTTGGTAGATGCTATCCAAATTTTTTGTCCTTAGAGTGTTTTCTTGAAAATGTATAATAGGAAAAATTAAAAAGTCCATCTTTTTACAATGATAGGTCAGTGTCTTCCTGTTATCTGCCACTGTGTGCATATACATTTAAGATGAACTCTTGCTAAGTAGACAAAAGACAATAATTGATGAATTTCTCTCTCTTTCAGGGAGATAAGAAATTGTGTTGGTCTCCTATTGGAGCTCCTGTCCTCTCTAGGTTTTTCTATCTCTCCCTTCTTTCATAAAATTCTATGCATTCTGCCAAAAGTTTGGCTATGAGTCTCAGCCTCTGTTTCAATACCTCCCTCAGTAGAGTCTTTCATTATATATGTTTAATAACCACTGGGCCATGAAGAGAATGATACCTCAACCAAGGACAATGCATGGGGAGGACCTAAAACACTGGCTCAGATGTAGCCCATTGACTAAGTCTCCAAGTGCGGTCTCTAGTAAGTGGAGCAGGGGCTTTCTCTGGCATGAACTCGGTGGAAGGCTCTCTGATCACCTCCTTTTGCGGGGGGGTGCAGCCTTGCCAGGCCACAGAAGAAGACATTGCAACCAGCCATGATGAGGCCTGATAGGCTAGGGTCAGAGGGAAGAGGGGGAGGACATTCCCTATCAGTGGATTAGGGGAGGGGCATAGGAGGAGAAGAGGGAGGGAAGGATGGGGCCTCAGCTGGAATACAAATTGAATAAATGATAAAAGAACACAAAAGAAATTGTGGATCCTGGCTGTGAATCTTTAGATGTGAGTAAATTATCTGGTGTAACTACAGAAACAGAAAAGTTAAAAGGGACCAAACTATGATGGCAAAGCAGCATCACTAGGGAAGAAATAGCAATACAACAGAATACAGGTGCCATGAAAAGGGAAATGGGAAAATGTGGGGAAGGACTTCAGCTGGGAAGAAAGAAGAGAGGCTATTACAGAGATAGAGAAAGAGGAAGGTTAAATAACACTAAGAATCTTTGAAAAGAGTATAGATAAACATTATTTTATGTTTACTTAATACATACATGCATACATACATACATACATGTAGGTATGCCACATATAGTTTAAATGCAGTTATGCCACATGGGGTGATAATGCTGTCCCAAAAGGCATAGACCACCTGAAAAACAAACAAACAAACAGGATACCACTTATCAGGCGTAGGAAACTTCTCTTTGATCTGTTAGTTAAGGAAGTCCAAGAAACTCCCAAAGCAATATAGGCTATTGCTCTTGTCCATTGTTGCCTTCCTGAATTTGAAGGTAAGGCCTCATTGCTGAAGACATCAGACATAGGACTTGGAGGAATCAGTCTGGAACTTCTCTGTAAGTCTCATCCATGTAGACTAGCTCTCCTGGAATCTGAAGCTTCTATGCAAGCTGCCAATGGAGGAAAGTAATCAACAGACCTACCCACTTGTAAAGTCTGTGAGTTACAGTCATGAGTAGCACAACAAGCATCCCTAACTATCGGATAATGCCACTTTTATCTTTGGGGTAACCAACAGCTGTCTAATTGGATCTAAGTCCCACTCAGTAGGAAGAAATCCATGCCTGATACTATAAAGCTAGCCAACTACCGGTAGCTGGTGAGTTCATGGACCTTAGATGAAAACCTGCTACTGCCATTTGCATAAACCGCTATAATTTCTAACTGTATTCTAAATACTTATCCTTATATACACAGACAAGTGTAACTCTCACCTTTCACCAAAGAAGCTTCTTTTTGCATCAGTTAGAGATCACAAAGATACACATTACTACAAGAGGTGGCCACTACAGGCTCCATATCCCCTGCAGCTAGGAGTCTCAACTAGAATGAGGCCCAAACCCCATAGACTTTCTGGGCCTCGTTTGTCCCAAAAATCTCTAGCAACTCTGGAAAATCCCAGAGATTTCACCAGGCTGGCCCTTTCTTGCCTATTCTTCCTACTTCTAATCTCCACTCCTGCTTCTCTTCCCATCTGCTCCCCCATCCAGTTTCCTTCCTCCATCGACCTCCAATGACTATTTTATTTCCCTTTCTCAGTGAGATTCAAGCACCCTCCCTTAGGCCTTTCTTATAAAGTTGTTTCTTTGAGTCTGTGGATTTTAGGATGGTTATCTTGTGCTTTATGGCTAATAACCACTTATAAATGAATGCATACATACAATGTATGTCTTTTGGGTTTGTGTTACCTCACTCAGGTAAAACTTCCAGTGAAGGAATAAGGACACCAATACTCCCATAAAACCTTCAGTCCAAAATTTGTCCTTGCAACAAAATGTGCGGGGACAAAGATGGAGCAAAGATTGAGGGAATGGCTAACAAAGACTGGCTGGCCCTAATTGAGACTCATTTCATGGGAGAGAACCAATCCCTGACACATTAATATTATTCTGCTATGCTTATAGACAGGAGGTAACCATAACTCCTCTGAGAGGTTTCACCCAGCAGCTGATAGAAACCAATTCAAAGACCAATACCCAAACAACAGGCTGAGCTTGAGGAGTTTTGTGGAAGAGTGGGAGGAAGGGTTGAGGGAGCCAATGGGATCAAGGACACCACAAAAAGACCTATAGAGTAAACTAACCTAGTCTCATGGGGACTCACAGAGCCTGAAGCACCTGGCAAAAAGCATGCATGGTCTGGACCTAGAACCTCTACACATATGTAACAGAGGTACAGTTTGTTCTCCATGTGGGTCCCCTAACAATGGGAGTAGGGAATGTCACTGACTCTGTTACCTACCCCTGGATACCTTTCCTCCAGGTAGACTGCCTTGTCTAGCCTTAGTGGGAAAGGATGCACCTAGATTTGCTGAAACTTGATATATGGTTTGGTATCTTTGGGGAGGGCCTCCCCGTCTCTGAGAATGAGAGGATTGTGAAGGTGGGACTGGGAGGAGAGAAGAGGGGTTGCAATCATGATGAACAAATTAATAACAAATAAATATTTTTTTTCTTTTTTAAATTTTATTTTATTTTATAAATTACATTTTATTCACTTTGTATCCCCCATAAGCCCCTCCCTCTTCCCCTCCTGATCCCACCCTCCCTCCCACTTCTTCATGCATGCCCCTCCCCCAAGGGGAGGTCCTCCTCTCCTTCCTTCTGACCTTAGTCTATCAGATCACATCAGGAGTGGCTGCATTGTCACCTTCTGTGGCCTGGTAAGGCTGCTCCCCCCTCAGGGGGAGGTGATCAAAGAGCAGGCCAATCAGATTATGTCAGAGGCAGTCCCTCTCCCCATTATTATGTAAACCACTTGGACACTAAACTGCCATGGGCTACATCTGTGCAGGGGTTCTAGGTTATCTCCATGCCTGGTACTTGGTTGGACTATGAGTCTCTGGAAAGACCCCTGTGTTCAAATTTTCTTGTTCTGTTGCTCTCCTTGTGGAGTTCCTGTCCTCTCCAGCTCTTACTATTTCCCACTTCTTACATAAGATTCCATGCACTCTGCCCAACAGTTGGCCATAAGTCTCAGCGTCTGCTTTGGTAGTCTGCAGGGCAGAGCCTTTCAGAGGCCCTCTGTAGCAGGTTCCTAGGTTGTTTCCTGTTTTCTTCTTCTTGTGATGCCCATCCTCTTTGCCTTTCAGAGTGGAGATTGAGCATTTTAGCCAGAGTCCTCCCTCTTGATTAGTTTCTTTAGATGTACAGATTTTAGTAGGTTTATCCTATGTTATATGTCTATATGAGTGAGTATATACTGTGTGTGTTTTTCTGCTTCTGGGACAGCTCAGCTGCCGGAGACCAAGAATCCCAGGAATGTAGTTACGACGGATGCTGGCGCTGGAGGCTGCAACTAGCCTTGACCACCTGACTCCCCCACCTGACTCCCCTACCTGATCTCACCACCTGATTCCCCCACCTGACTGGAATCACGAGATAGCCTCCCGTCCTTCTCCCTCCAATTTTTTACTTCCTTATTCTTTGAGCTTAAAAGCAAAAGCTTTGCCCACAATAAACAGGACTTTGACAAGGAAAACTGCTTGGTCCCGTTCTTCTCTCTCGCCCGTTTTTCTTCAGGCTTGGCCCTCTTCGAAGACCCCACGAATTACTAGTCCTGCAGGCAGGTACACTCAGCTACTCAGGATGATCCTTTCCAGGTCCCACCATTTACCAGCAAATTTCCTGATTTCCTTATTTTTCATTGCTGAGTAATACTCCATTGTGTAGATGTACCACAATTTCTGCATCCATTTTTCAGTTAAGGGGCATCTGGGCTGTTTCCAGCTTCTGGCTATTACAAATAAAGCTGCTACAAACATTGTTGAGTAAATGATCTTATTGTGTACTTGAGCCTCTTTTGGGTATATGCCTAGGAGTGGTATGGCTGGATCTTGAGGAAGCACTATTCCTGGTTGTCTGAGATATAAATGTAGTTGAAATGCAGAGAACAGCAAGTGTTCATTTCCAGTTGATACTATTGACACATAACCTTTACACCTAAGTCTCAGAGAGCAGTATAGAATTGGTGTCACCAAGATTATAAGAGCCAGAAGACCAGACTGTGGACTGCAAAATAGTGTCTTTTAGCTATGACAGGGAAGCTGTACACATGAAACTTCAACAGTATGATTGTCTAATCAAGTGCAGCAATGACAACATTGGTTGACACACAAATGTGGTTGGGAGAAATTTTATACACTTTTGTCTTTGGTCTCACCCAAAGATGGAGAGCTACATACAAATAATGACTAGTGAGACAGAGAGGGAAAATCAGTGTTCTCCAGTAATGAACCCCTTGATATGTTATCCAGCTGGTCAGCCCTAAACACATACACATACAAGCAACAAAAAATGAAGTCAGTAAGTTGTACACACACACACACACACCACTAACAACAACAGCAACAATAAAGAAGATCAGCTCATAAATTTGAGAAGTAGGAGATGATGAGAGGAGTTGGAGGAGGAGTGGGAGGCATGGAAATGATTCACATTTATATTCATGTGTGAAATTCATAAAACATTAAATGAAAGAAAGGCTTGAATTAGTCTTCTGTACATCTCACTGTAGAAAGTTGTATTTAATTTTAAATTAAATTGATTCCTTTGCACTACCTTAGAAACATTTAAATAGGGTAATCAGGTATGGTTTTGTCCTTAAAAATGCTTTTCCTTCTCTCTCTTTTTATACTAGTATGTTGAGGTCTTTTGTCAGGTAAGATTATTTTATTTCTTTCAACATATGTTTCAGGTTTTATTCTGGAAAGCTTGTGCTTTTTAAATTTCTTGGGCTTGTTTATATCTGTCAAGGACTAAATGGCTCTTTGGCTTTGCTATTATGCAGTTCAAATTATCCTAATGCACCTGTTAAGTTAAAGTGGTTATGCTTGCAGGCTCTCAGTGAATCAATTTTTGCTGCTGAATAATGAAGCACCTCAGGTTTTTCATATTTCTGTGTCTAGTTAGAAGCCAGAAAAATGAGTATCCTGACATTTTGCAAGGTGCCTGATGATCCAGATTGTTGATTGAGGATACAGCAATAAGAGAATAAGACTTGTTTACATTCGACAGTTTCATGGCACGATTCTCAGTTATTGGTTCCAGCTATGAGCCAGATGTCTGATTTTTTTTATAGGTGATGTGTAAATCCAATGGTTTTTTTTTTTTTTTTTTTCAATGCAGTTTATTCAGGAACCTTGAACAATCATCTGACCCTGGGGAAAGCCAGCCCACAGCTTAAATAGCCTCTGGGTAGCCAACCCCAGCGTGCCTCGTGGGCAGTGCAGATAGGTCCACATACACGGAAGTAAGCCAGATCCTCAGCCTTAGCCAAATGTGGAGTTGTTTGTGACAGAGAGCACTCACCATCTGGAAGGTGGAAGGCGGAAACCAGCTCCATCTTTAAGGAGCGGCATTACGCAGCTCTCTACAGTTCCCCCTTTTTGTTTTAGACGCATCAGGCAAGAGTAGAGGTCTGATCTCTGATATTAGAAATAAATTGGGACTTTGTACCAATGCTCATTTAGGTGTCATCCACCCAAAGAGCATCAGACCCGTCCGATACCTTTTTCTCAGAGGCGGGACCTGGGGCATCAACCCACATGCAATCAGACATACTCTTCTCTGGGTCCAAAGCGGCTGACCCTGAGTGCAGTGCTTAGCCTCGCATCCTGAGCATAACATTTTAGCTTTTTATGGTAGCCAACCATGCTTGGGGAGACTGTCTTGCTTCAATGGCTGTAAAGGCCTGAATGGTCATGGTTGCATTACGCTGTTGTGAGACTCTAATCTTGCATATATACCACAGGCAAACCAAGGAGACCAACACCAGAAGGCCTGCTAACGCTCCCATGCCCACCCATTCCTTCAGATGATTCATGGCTGCAGCAATCCATGATGATAATCCTGTGGCTAGTCCTGCGTCCACTCTGGTAGAATTTACTGTGACAATGGCCACACTCAGCTGCTCCATCGTAGTATGGAATTCTCCAGTCCAATTACCTAAAATATAGCTAGACAATTGTTTAGACAGACTTGCAGCACAGGAAAAATTCTCATGTTGTATGCTAGTGACTCAAAGTCCAGCATACTTTCATTGACAGCCAGGTTGATCCAATGTTTTAAGCTAGAAACTCTTCAGCGTGTAATTGAGCCATCTTGTCAACTATTTTGAAGAACTTATTTCACTAAAAAAATTATACAGCTGATGCTTTTTTTTTATAGTCAACATGCCCTCTTTTTTATACATCTGCCTGGCCCGCCTCCATAGATATTCAGCACGCTCCTTTCCACAGGCAGAATTTCCCAAGTATTTTTTTTTTCTTCTGGTGACACTGTATCCTACAGGACATTATCAGCATTTTTGGCTTCAGCCTACTAAAATAGAGCACCATCACAATTTTTCAAAAAATAAAAAAATAATTCCAAGAATTCATCAACTATTCCTTGAAGTACAAGAGGGCTTCTTTGGCAGTAGAAGAGAGGGAACAGGACAAGAGACTGCCATAAATGTCTTCTGAAAGGCTCCACCCAACAGGTGATTGAAGTTGATGCAGAGTCTCACAGCCAAACTTTGGGTAGAGCTCAGGGAGTCTTATGGAAGAAGGGGGTGGATAGAAGGACCCAGAGGGTACAGGAGCTCCATAAGTAGAGCAGCAAAGCCCAAAATTCTGGGCCCAGGGGACCTACAGACACCAATGAATCAACCAAGGACCATGCATAGAGAGGACATAGACCACCCGCTCAGATGTAGCCCATAGGCTGCTCAGTCTCAATGTGGGTGCCCGAGTAAGGGGAGCATGCCACAGCGGAAGAAGATCCAGGCAGTCCTGATGAGACTTGATAAGCTAGGGTCAGGTGGCAGGGAAGTAAGTTTTCTCCTTTCAATGAACTAGCAGAATAGGGTAAGTGGGGGAGAGAGAGGGAGGGTAGGACCAGAAGGAGATGAGGGAGGGTGCTACAATCAGGACATAAAATTAATAAATGGTAAAAAAAAAAGTAAAAATAAAGTAAAATCAAAACAAACAAAAACACAAGGGCTTCTTTATTGAGCATTGCTATATGAGAGAGGGCGTATTCCATGTCAGGTAGGGAATTTTAGAGTTTACTGTCTCAGAAATAAATGGCCTCCAGGTGGGCAACAAAAGCTCATCAGTATGGATGGTGTCCTTTCCTAAGTGGGAAATTTGCGTATTGAACAACTTAGTGGCTCTTAACCATTTTTTTAGGTTGTCCACTATCAGGTTCCTCACCTGCTACATGCCATGGTTTTTGTGTCTGCATTCTCCCACTCACAGAAATTTCATTTGTTTTGCTTTTATTTTCTGTTTTGCCTTACAGAGGTCAGCAAGCACTAAAGCTACTGAAGGTGAAGAATGGCATGACCATCTGATTTTCATTCTTTCTTCTGATTTCAAAAGCCAGGAGCTTCCTGCCAGGAATTACTGCCTTTTAATAATTCTTTTCTCTGGACCTGGTCCCACCAAGCTAATTAGCTTACCATAGAGACAATATCTCTCTGCCCCAAAATACAGATTCTGCTTAATGAGAGTAAGTATGATTGACTGCTGAGTTTCTAAATGCCCTCACAATTTTTCTTGTAAAATGCTGGTAACAACACCATCACTCTGACATCATTATTTTTTAATTATAATATATTATTTTTATTAATTACAGTTTATTCCCTTTGTATCCCATCTGTAGCTCCCTCCCTTTTCCCCACCCAATCCCACCCACCCTCCCTCTTCTCCACCCATGCCCCACCCATAGTCCACTGAAAGGGGAGGTCCTCCATCCCTTCCATCTGATCCTAGTCTATCAGATCTCATGGCTCAGCCCTTACGGGCTAGGTTCAAAACCAAAAATATAAGACATCATTATTGAGAATATTGAATGAGCTAGTGCCCTTATAGTGTTTAGAATGTGGTATGAATAAATGACTACACATCACTTGGAAAGTTTGTCTTTCCTTTTATCTGCTTCTGAACCTATGGGAGTTAACTGACAACATTAATTTGTAGATAACTGATAGCAATGTAAAATGACTGTGAAAATGAAGATGTTCAGTCATTGATATTTCTGTCATGGCACCTGCTTTATTTCAGTGTTGCTTTTTACCATTCTTTATTTTATTTTATTAATTTTAATTTTTTATTTATTACAATTTATTCATGTTGTATCCCAGGGGATGCTTCCTCCCTCATTCCCTCCCAAATCCACCCTCCCTCTCTATTCTCTTCCCATGCCCTTCTCCTAGACCACTGATAGAGGATGTCCGCTTCCCCTGCCAATCCCACCCTCAGTGGCCTCTTCTCCTCCCATGCCCCTTCCCCAGTCTCTTTATTTCTTTAATTATTACAGTTTACCTACATTGTATCCCAGCTAGAGCCCCCTCCTGCATTCCCTCCCAACTCCACCCCTCCCTCTTCTTCTACCATGCCTCTCTCCTAGTCCACTGATAAGGGAGGTCCTCCTCCCCTTCCCTCTGACCCTAGCCTATCAGGTCTCACTGGGACTGGCTGCATTGTCCTCCTCTGTGGCCTGGTAAGGCTGCACCTCCCTCAGGGGGAGGTGATTAAAGTACCAGCCACTGAGTTCATGTCAGAGACAGTCCTTGCTCTCCTTACTAGGGAACTCACTTGGACACTGCGCTGCCATGAGCTACATCTGAGCAACTGGTCTAGGTTATCTCCATGCATGGTCCTTGGTTGGAGTATCTGTCTTTGTAAAGACTCCTGGGCCCAGATTTTTTGTTTCTGTTGGTCTCCTTGTGGATCTCCTGTTCCTTTAGGGCTTTATATCTTCCCCTTCTTTTCTAAGATTCCCTGCACTCTGCCCAAAGTTTGGCTATGAGTCTCAGTATCTGCTTCTATACCCTGATGGAGGTCCTTTCAGAGGTCTTTGTGGTAGGTTTCTGTTCTGTTCCCTGTTTTCTTTTGCTTCTGGTGTCTATCTCATATGCTTTCTGGGTGAGGACTGAGTAACTTCCCTAGAGTCCTCCTTCTTGCTTAGCTTCTTTAGGCATACAGAGTTTAATATGTTCTGTATTATATAGCTTGTATCCACTTATAAGCGAGTATATACCATTTGTGTCTTTCTGCTTCTAGGTTTCCTCACTCAGGATGATCTTTCTTAGTTCCCACCATTTGCCTTCGAATTTCATCATTTCCTTGTTTTTTAATGGCTGAGTAGTATTCCGTTGTGTAAATGTACCACAATTTCTGTATCCATACCTCTGTTGAGGGACATCTGGGCTGTTTCCAAGTTCTGGCTATTACAAATAAAGCTGCTACAAACATGGTTGAGCAAATGTCTTTGTAGTATACTTGAGCCTCTTTTGGATATATGCCTAGGAGTGGTATAGCTGGATCTTGAGGTAGCACTATTCCTAATTGTCTGAGAAAGTGTCAGATTGATTTCCAAAGTGGTTGTACAAGTGTACATTCCCACCAGCAATGGAGCCGGGTTCCCCTTTCTCCACATCCTCTCCAGCACGTGTTGTCACTTGAGTTTTGATCTTAGCCATCAGCAAGCAAATATTGTCTCACTGTCTCTCCTTGTACATCACAATGTAAGCAGCTTTGTTCTAGTACACATTCCCAATTATGATGTGTAAAATCCTCTAAAACCTTGAGCTCAGATTGAATTCTCCATCCCTCCAGTTATTATTGTTAGTTATTTTGTCACAGCCAGGCAAAGTTTTACTACCATACTACTCTGGTTCACAACTAAGATACCAAAATAATTTAGTTTAATTCTTTATGTTCCTGCTGTGTTGAATTCTGTCTGTATGGTTCGAGTACCCTTCCTCAAGCCAGATTGGGGAATGCATAAAACATAATCTCTAATTCCACATCCTTCTCCATATCTTCGTTCTGATTCCCAGACACTTAAAACTTTTTCAGAGTTTCCCCATCACCTTTGTTCCGTATTAATACCAGCAGTAAAAGCAATATTTTTAGAAAGTCCTGAGTTATAGTATTTTCTGTATCTTTAGTATAAATCCTCCCACAATGTAAGATTGTGTACTACCAATGTGATGTCATTGACCATGGAGTAGAGAACAGATGTGTACAATCAGTTATTTAATTTAATTTATTTATTTTTAAATTTTATTTATTTATTTATAAATTATACTTTGTTCACTTTGTATCCTAGCTGTATCCTCCTCTCTCATCCCATCCAAATCTTACCCTCCCTCCCTCCCTCATCTCCTCTCATGTGCCTCCCCAAGTACACTGATAAGGGAGGTCCTCTACCCCTTCCATCTGACACTAGCCTATCAGATCTCATCAGGACTGGTTGCATTGTCTTCCTCTGTGGCCTGGTAAGGCAACTCCCACATAAGGGAGAAGTGGTCAAAAAGCCAGCCAATGATTTCATGTCAGAGACAATTTCTGTTCCCATTACTAGGAAACCAACTTGGAGACGGAGGTGCCATGAGCTACATCTGTGCAGGGGTTCTAGGTTATCTGCATGCATTGTCCTCGGTTGGCTCATCAGTCTCAGAAAAGACCCTGGACCCAGAATTTTTGGTTCTGTTGCTCTCTTTGTGGCGCTCCTGTCCCCTCTATGTCTTTCTATCTCCCCCTTCTTTCCTAAGTTTCCCAACACTCTGCCCAAAGTTTGGCTATGAGTCTCAGCAACTGCTTTGGTACTTTGCTGCGTAGTGTCTTTCAAAGGCCCTCTGTGGTAGGCTTCTGTCTTGTTCCCTGTTTTCTCCCTCTTCTGATGTCCAACCTCTTTTAGCTTTCTGAATGAAGACTGAATATCATATCCAGGGTCCTCCTTCTTGCTTAGCTTCTTTAGGTGTACAGAGTTTAGTATGATTATCCTATATTATATGTCTATTATCCACTTATATGTGAGTATATTCCATGTGTGTCTTTCTGCTTTTGGGATACCTCACTCAAGATAATCTTTTCTAGTTCCTACCATTTGCCTACAGATTTCGTTATTTCCTTGTTTTTAATGGCTGAGTAGTATCTCATAGTGTATATGTACCACAATTTCTGAATCCATTCCTCTGCTGAGGGACATCTGGGTTATTTCCAGATTCTTGCTGTTAAGAATAAAGCTGCTACAAACATGGTTAAGCAAATATCCTTGGTGTATACTTGAGCATATTTTGGATATATGCCTAGGAATGGTATAACTGGATCTTGAGGTAGCACTATTCCTAATTGTCTGAGAAAGTGCCAGACCGATTTCCAAAGAGGTTGTACAAGTTTACATTCCCACTAGCAAGGGAGGAGGGTTCACCTTTCTCCACATCCTCCCCAGAATCTGCTGTCACTTGAGTTTTTGATCTTAGCCATTCTGATGTATGTAGATTTGCATTTCCCTGATGACTAAAGATGTTGAACATATCTTTATGTATTTCTCTGCCAGTCTATATTCCTCAATTGAGTATTCTCTGTTTAGCGTTGTGCCCCATTTTTAATTGGATTGCTTGTTTTGTTACTGTTTAACTTCTTGAATTCTTTATATATTGTGGATATTAGCCCTTTGTTATATATAGGGTTGGTGAAGATACTTTCCCAAAATGTAGGCTGTCATTTTGTTCTGATAACACTCATTTTCTTTACAGAAGCTTTTTAGTTTCATGAGGTCCCATTTATTGATTGTTGCTCTTAGAGCCTGTGCTGTTGGTGTTCTGTTCAGGAAGTTGTCTCCTGTGTTAGTGAGTACAAAGTACTTCCCAACTCTTTCTTCTAACAGGTTTAGTGTGTCTGATTTTATGTTGATTTCTTTGATCTACTTGGACTTTGGTTTGGAGCAGAGTGATAAAACCAAAAAAGTATGGATAAAGTATGGATCTATTTCCATTTTTCTACATGTAGGCATCCAGTTAGACCAGCACCATTTGTTGAAGATGCTATCATATTTCCATTGTATGGCTTTGGCTTCTTTGTCAAAAATCCACAGGTGTGTGGGTTTATTTCTGGGTCTTCTATTCAGTTCCATTGATCCACCATTCTGTTTTATATGCAAGTACCATGAAGTTTTTTATTACTTTTGCTTTGGAGTACTGCTTGGGATCAGGGATGAGGATACCTACAGACATTCTGTTGTAAAGGATTGTTTTAGCAATTCCTTTTTTTTTTTTTTTTGTATGAAATTGAGAATAGTTCTTTTAAGGTCTGTAAAGAATTATGTTGGTATTTTGATGGGAATTGCATTGAATAAGTAAATTGCTTTTGGCATTATGGTCATTTTCACTATGATAATCTTACCTATCCATGAGCATGGGAGAACTTTCCATCTTCTGATATCTTCTTCAATTTCTCTCTTCAGACAACTGGAAGTTTTTTCCAACCAGTCTTTCTCTTGCTTGGTTAGAATCACACCAAGGCACTTTATGCTATTTGTGGCTATTGTAAAGGGTGTAGTTTCCCTAATTTTCTTACTCAGCCCTTTTGCCCTTCGTATACAGGAGGACTACTGATTTTTTTTTTTTGAGTTAATTTTGTAGCCAGATACTATGCTGAAGGTGTATATATCAGCTGAAGGACTTCTCTGGTTGAATTTTTGGGGTCACTCATGTATATTATTATATCATCTGCAAATAATTCTACTTTGACTTATTCCTTTCCAATTTATATCCACTTGATGTCTTTTAGTTGTCTTATTGCTCTAGCTAGGACTTCAAATACTATGTTGAATAGATAAGGAGAGAGTGGGCAGCCTTGCCTTGTCCGTTATTTCAGTGGGATTGATTTAATTTTCTCTCCATTTAGTTTGATGTTGGCTATAGGCTTGCTGTAATTGTCTTTACTATGTTTAGGCATGTGCTTTGTATCCCTGATCTCTCCAAGACTTTAAACATGAATGGGTGTTGCATTTTGTCAAATGCTTTTTCCACATCTCAGGAGATGATCATGTGTTTTTTCTCTTTCAGTATGTTTATATGGTGGGTTACAATGGTGGATTTCTATATATTGAACCACGCCTGCATGCCTGGAATGAAGCCTACTTGATCATGGAGGATGATATGTTTTACATGTTCTTGTATTCATTTGCAAATATTTTATTGAGCATTTTGCATCAAAGAGAGGTAGGTTTGAATTTCTCTTTTTTTGGTGGGTCTTTGTATGGTTTAAGTATCAAGGCGACTGTGGCTTCATACAATGAGTTATGTAATGTCCCTTTTGTTTCTTTTTTTAAAAGTTTTTAATTTATTTTTTTATTTAACTTTTATTAATTACACTTTATTCATTTTGTATCACCCCATAAGCCCCTCCCTCCTCCCCTCACAGTCCCACCCTCTCTCCCCCCCCTTTCTGCATGCATGCCCCTCCCCATGTCCACTGACTGAGGAGGTCCTCCTCTCCTTCTTTCTGATCTTAGTCTATCAGTTCTCATCAGAAGTGGCTGCATTGTCAGGGTTCTAGGTTATCTCCATGAATAGTCCTTGGTTGGAGTATGAGTCTCTGGGAAGTTCCCGTTTGTTTCTTTTTAGTGGTACAGTTTGAAGAGGATTAGAGTTAGCTCTTCTTTGAAGGTCTTGTAGAATTCTGCTCTGAAACCATCTGGCCCTGGGATTTTTTTTTTGGAATGGAGACTTTTGACGACTGCTTCTATTTCTTTGGGGGATATAGGACTATGTAATTTGTTTACCTGATCTTGCTTTAATTTTGGTAAATGGAATCTATCAAGAAAATTGTCCATTTTATTTAGATTTTCAAATTTTGTGGCATATAGGTTTTTGTTGTAAGAACTAATGATTGCTTGGATTTCTTCAGTGTCTGTTGTTATACCTCCCTTTTCCTTTCTGATTTTTCTGATTTGGATATTCTTTCTTTGACTTCTAGTTAGTTTGGCTAAGGGTTTGTCTATCTTTTTTATTAAAAAAAAAAAAAAACAGCTCCTGGTCTCATTGATTCTTTGAATTGTTTTATTTCCTTCTAATTCTTTGAATTCTGCTTGAGTTTGATTATTTCCAGCTGTCTACTCCTCTTGGGTGTGTCTTCTTCTCTTTTTAGTCTAGGGCTCTTAGGTGTGCTGTCAAGTTGCTTGTAGAAGATGTCTCCCATTACTTTCTGGAGGCACTTAGTGCTATGAACTTTCCTCTCAGCACTGCTTTCATTGTGTCCCATAAGTTTAGGTAAGTTGTCCCTTCATTTTCATTGAATTTCAGGAAATCTCTGATATCTTTTTCATTTCGTCCCTAACCAAGCTGTCATTGAGTAGAATGTTGTTTGGTTTCCATGTGTATGTAGGCTTTTTGTTATTTCTGTTGTTGTTGAGGTCTAGTTTTAGGCCGTGGTGGTCTGATAGGATACAAGGGGTTATTTCAATCATCTTATATCTGTTAAGGCTTGCTTTGTGCCCAAGTACATGGTCAATCGTCAATTTTTGAGAAGTTTCCAAGAGGTGCTGAAAAGAAGGTACACTCTTTTGAGTTTGGGTGGAAAGTTCTATAGACATCTATTAAGTCCATTTGATTTAGGACCTCTATAAGTGTCATTATTTCTCTATCTAGCTTCTGTCTAAGTGTTCTGTCCCTTGGCGAGAGTGGAGTGTTGAAGTCTCCCACTATTAAAGTGTTGGGATTAGTGTGTGATTTGAGTCTTATTAAAATTTCCTTTACAAATGCAGGTGCTCTTGTATTTGGGGCATAGATGTTCAGGATTGTAATGTCCTCCTGGTGGATTTTTCCTTTGATGAGAATGAAATGTCCCTCTTCATTTTTTTTTTAATTATTAATTTTGGTTGAAAGTCTATTTTATTGGGGATATGGATAGCTACTCTAGTTTGTGTTCTGGGTCTGTTTGCTTGAAAAACCTTTTTCCTGCCCTTTAATCTGAGGTAATGTCTGTCTTTGTTGCAGAGGCTTGTTTCTTGGATACAGGAGAATGTTGGAACTTGTTTCTTCAAACATTCTGTTAGTCTGCTTCTTTTTATTGAAGAGTTGAGCCCATTGGTATTGATAGGTAATAGTGACCAATGAATGTTAGTTCCTTTTATTGTGGAGTTGGTGGTGATAATGTATTTGTGTGCTTGTTCTCTTTTTATTTTTTTGTTGTGAAAGTTATCTATGTCCTGTGTTTTCTTGAGTGTAGTTGATTTTTTTGATTGGAGTTTTTTTTTTTCCAGTACTTTCTGTAGGGCTGTGTTGCTGTTTAGATATTTTTTAAGCTTGGTTTTGTCATGGAATATTTTGTTTTCTCCATCTATGTTGATTGAAAACTTTACTGAGTATAGTAGTCTGTGTTGGCATCTGTGTTCTCTTAGAATCTGTGTGACATCTGCTCAGGCCCTTCTGGCTTTCATAGTTTCTGTTAATAAATCTCATGTGATTCTGATGGGTCTACCTTTATATGTTATTTGGCCTTTTTCCCTTGCTGCCGTTTACTGAGATGGAAACAATTGGCTAGAAGAATCAGTTTTGAATTGGAGTTGCTGTTATTTCATACCAGAACCCACTGAAAAAGAAAACTAAAGTCTCTTCCTAATTGCTGATACAAAACAGTATGTAATTCAACAAACCTATACTCTCTGTTCACATATAATTGTAGTTTTCATTTAATCTTCTTTCCAATAATCTAATTTTTATCATCCATAGAAATGACTTTCCTATAGCCAACATTTTTAGATCTTTTGTGTGTGATATCTGTTGAACAATTTCTACTACACATGTGGCCTTATTATGTAATTTGTGTAAAAATCCTGAATTCAATTTGCCCTTTACCTTGTTTCTTTTTACAGGATCTCTGGCCTGTAAGAAAAAGAGATTTCTTTTTTCTCTCCTTAGAGACACTAGGCAAAGCTGCACTAAGAATAAAAAAACAAAATCCGTTGGATCTCAGAGACATGCTGTTTTGTAGATAATGAAAACAAATGAAGCATAACCATTCATTGCATTTTTTTTCTACCACAGATGGAGACTCCTGTTAAAGAAATCTCTCAATCAAATGAATTATTTTACTTGACATTGAAGACCCAGATACAGGAAATGCTGTCACCCTATCTGTTTTCATTTAAAGACAGATAAGCAAGGACAAGTCATAGTTGCTGCCCATCTTCCATCATATTCTGAGCTCTGGACATTTTAAATTTCAAGACCCTGATCACCATTGCCTATTTTTAAACAACAAAAAAGCTGGAAAATGATTTTCTTTATTGTCTGCAAGATAGAAACCCGCAGTAGACACACAAACACTGGAGACCTTCATATTTTAAATGTTTTTTTCTCCTTAAAGTCTCAAGGTCACTTTTTCATTTTTTTAAAGGCTGTTATAAAAATAAATGAATTGCAGTAAAAAGAAATACCAAGTAAGTATAGTAGAAGAGAAGCCTACAGTATTAAGGAAATATCAAGGGTGAAAAGTGAGCTAAATATCAGCTGATGGGCTTTGAAGTAGAAATTTTATCCAAAGTCTTCTAGAAAACATTAACTCTTTTTGGAAAATGTTTGAAATAATGGACTCAATGCCAGGTATGTATTTTTGTAAAACAGAATTTTCACATAGTGATTCTCTGTTGTCTTTTGAATATCTTTCCTTGAGTCTGTGACCCTTGTGCAGAGATGAGACAATATGAGAATCAGAGAGGACATGCAACTTGCTGATACTAAACAAAATTCATATTAAATCCATGCCAGGATAACAGGCTCATCACAAATGATTATTCAAAGTTTTTCAGTTTATTTACTTTACATCTCAAGGGTGACCCTCCTGCCTCTCTTCTCAGTTTCCTCTTCTACTTCTTCCCCCTTCTCCTCGTCCTTTACCCCCAGAAAAGAGGAGCCCCCTCTCCCCTGTATTCATTCTCACCAGTACATCAAGTCACATCAGGACTGAGCATATCTTCATCCCTTGACGCCATGCAAGGCCGCAATGCCAGGGGGAAGTGATCCAAAACAGGCAATAGAATTTATGTTAGAAACATCCCAACTCTATCCGCTTGCCAGGCGACCCATATGATGACCAAGCCACCCATCGGCCTGATATGTGCAGGGGGTCCAGATCATGTATGTTCCTTAATTGATGTCCCAGTCTCTGTAAGCCCCCATGTGTCTGGATTAGTTGTCTCTGTTGGTCTTCTTGTGAGGTTCCTGTCCCATCCAGGTCCTTCCATCTTTCCCCCAACACTTCCAGAGGACCCATGGAGCTCTTCCCCAAGATTAGTTGCAAGTTCCAGCATCTGTCTCAATCCACTATTGCCTGGAGCCTCCCAGATGACAGTTAAGTTAGGCTCCTGTCTGCTGCTCTCTGATCAGTGTTGTTCTCCAGGGACGCAGATCAGAGTGGGTCCCAGGAAATGGCACAGGCCAGGGAACCGGGGTGTGGAGCATGCCTCAAAGTTATTTTATTCATGAAAATCAGATTATGTGCTGTACATAATATTCATCACTCATATAATTTTATAACATAATATGCTTGTCTTTCCAGGTCAATATGTATGGATTTGCTACATTCATATTAAACTTTCCATCATATTCACTTAAACCAGACGTTTGCAACTGCGGATGGAAGGAAAACTTCTGCCTATTCATCAGAGGACAAAAATGTCGGTAGTGATTTCTGATCTCACACATGAGAAGAAGTTGATACTGAGTGGGTGCCAAGGAGCCCACAATGTTCTGGGCTACACTAACAACTGAGAATGATGAATGACCCAAATATTAGTACCAATGCTGCAAAACTCTGAAAGAAAAACGTATAGTAACACAGCTTGATCACTGAATGCCTTATTGATATGCATTTAGGGGTGGATGGAATGGTGGTATGATTTGGGACTTCCTTTCTCAAGGAGTTTTGTTGGAAAGGGCACATGGATGTAGGTGGGCTGAGATATATTTGGGGTACCCAGAATTTGAACTACCACATTGCAGTGGGTGTACAAGCAGCAACATGTCTCTGTATTATTCTTAATATGACTTCAGATAACACAAATAGTCAGTGTGACTTATAAAAGGTTAAATGAATTCATGTTTTTCCCCAAAGTATGTGAAGATGCATGGTTCTCAAACACTCTTTAACTTCCACTTAGGAAAATTTTCATATTTGAATTTTGACTTTTTTGTTGTTTTTTGAAACTTTTAGTGAGTTTAATTATAATTTCAAATGTTGGCTTTTAGGTCTCTTTTTTTTTCCTCTTATAAGCTGTCTGTTCACATAGTCTGCTTTTTTATTGCGATACTATTCTTTATAACTATTCTTAATAATATGCATTTATTTTATTTTATTTTGTGTTTAAATGTTCAGCTTACATGTATGGATGAACACCACATTTGTTTTTGTTGCCTGAGGAGGCCAGAAAAGGTCATCATATCCACTGGAACTAGACTTATAGGCAGTTTTGCGTCACCTGATGTAGAACTGAATCAGACCATTTGCAAGAGCAAGTGCTCTTTATTTGTTGTTGTTATTCATGTTTTTGAGATAAGGGTTCTCTGTGTAGCTCTGACTGTTTTGGAACTCAATCTGTAGACCAGGCTGGCCTAGGATTAAAGGCATGTGCCACCAAACTCAGCTTACAACTAGTGCTCTTAACTGCATTGTCCAGTCCCCTGAGATGCATATTTTTATCTTTATAATTTGAAAGTAATTTGTCAGCTATATATTTTATAAATATTCTTCTTCTGTTATAATTTTTGTTTTAATAATTATCATTTTTGGTCATGTGGAAACATTTCATCTCTATAGAAGAAAATTCACCCTTATTCATATATTTCTTCTTGGATATGTTATCATAGTTAGAAATACTTTTCCTATTATGAGCTTATAAAAATATATTCTAGTTTTTTCTTTTAGAAGTTTTCCAGTTCCTTTTCGGTCTGTTTGTCAGTTCATTTCACATCTAATCCTTTACCTCTAGCTCAATTTACTTCCCTATAAATAACACTAACCCATTGACTTTTCCTAATACAGCTCTCATAGCTTCACAGGAAGTGTGGACGTTCATTACTGAAAATAAACTTCTAACCTCACCATCTGGAATCCATTCTGGATTACTAGACAAGTTCTTCTACAGGATTACCTATGTGTAGGAATGCTGTTAACTGTGAAACTTGTGAAGCTTAAGCATTTACAAGATTTCACATTATTTGTACATTTCATTTTATTATTTATAGCACTTTATTTAGATACCTATATTGTCTTATTTTATCTCCATGCCACACTTTAAAGCATGTTGAATTATCCTTATTTTAAAATTGGGGCATAAGCTTGGCTGCTATCTATAAAATCCGTGTGTGTGTGTGTGTGTGTGTGTGTGTGTGTGTGTGTGAATTTTAAATATACATATGTATGAATTTTATTTTATTTCCAGTCCCACATCATGGAATTTTATATATGAAAATGTATCTTGACCACATAGACCCTCATTCTCTCTTTTCAACCCCTTCTGACCCCTACAACACATCTCTCTCTCAGCTTCATGTTCTCTCTTTTAAAAATAACCCAGTGAGTTCCATTAATGCTGCCAATATACAAATAGATTCAGGAACATCCCCTGGGGGTTGGGAAACCTACCAGTGGACATACTATCAAGAAATAGTGAGTGTCTCTTTTTCTCCCAGAAGCTATTAACTTTCAATGGCTCCTCAAGTAATAATGGGATTTTTGGGAACCCCTCTTCATTCATGCTGGGACTTTTAACTTGGTTGCTTTTGTGTAGGTCCTGTTCAGGTAATCACAGATGTCAAAAGTTTATGTGTGTAACAGTCATGTCATATCCAACCCCTTTTCTGCAATGTTCTCTGAGCCTTGTGTATATATGTGTGATGTGTTTCATCTATTACTGAACACTCACAGTTGCTTATTGTCATTAGTTGTGTGCTCTTTGAGAACAGTCACTGCATTTGGTTAATTTTCTCATTGCTGTGACAAAATGCCTGCTGTGACAAAAAACTAAGGTAGAGATTCTTTATTTGGCTCATCATTTCAGAGTGTCAGTTCAACATGATGTGGAGGTTGTGGCAGAATAGAGACTTCATATACTCGTGAGATACGAAGCAGAGAAGAGGAAGCTAAAGGAATAGAATATCAGAAGACGTATCATTTGGGGGGTCTTTCCTCCAACTAGATCCTGCCTCACCATGTTTTCAGAATTTCACAAAATATATAAAACAATCAACTTAAAGAAAGATTCATTTGAGACCAGAGGCCCAGAAGCTCAGCCAGTGGCTGGTTGACTACTTTATTATGTGATTCTGAATGTGAGATAGAATATTATGACAACAGAGCATTGCAAAAGGAAAGCTGCTTGGCAGTGAGAAAGGAAGAAATAGAGGGCGTTAGGATGAAGGGAAGGAGGGAAAAGAGAAAAAAGAAGAGAAGAAAACAGGAGTAAGAGAGTGGGAGCCATGGACAGAAAGTACATTTCCAGACTATGTCTTCAGTGACATACTTCTAATTATGCCCTACCACCTACTTTTCATCAACTCCCAATAATGCTATCATATTATGAATCCATCAGAGGATTGATGTCTGAGGGCAGTGCTGCCATGGAGTAAGGGAGCATATTAATGTGAGTGGCTTGTGTTACCACCTGAGGACATGTTGATATCCATGGTCAGTGATGCCTCTGATGGCCTTGTCTGGGTCGGTGGTCTTACTGCAGCTGGGGGCCATGTTTGTGGTCTCTACTATCACCAGAGATCATGTAGAAGCCCATGCTCCATGCTTCCATTGGCTGCAAAGAGCAAGGAAGCTACTTTGGCAGTGAAATCGATGACTGCAGATGCACAGTTGAGAAAGAAGAAAAGTGAAGACTTCTTTGACAACCCCTCCTCCCACCCCATCTCCTACCCCTAAAAAAGTAACAGCCTAAACAGGAAACCATTGCAGAGTGCTCTAAAAAGGTGTGATAAGGGTGCTGAAATGTAGCTTTCCACTATCGATGGCTTCTGGAGGGGGTGCAGGAGGGAACTGATTCAGTTGTATTTAAGGGGCAGGTCACTGAGAGTTTGACTATGCTCCAATGAGTATATAGATAACATATATTGGACTTGTTTTTAAATTATTTTTTTTGGGGGGGAGCCACAAGGGTAAGGAGCAGACCTCGAAGGACTTGGAAGTAAGTGTGATTGGGGTGCAATGATGTTAATTTCCCAAAGAATCAATAAAAACACAATGTTGAAAAAAAATGACTTGCAATTTTATACTGCTAAAAATATTAAATCTTGCAGGTAGGATGACTCAGTGCTCTTGCAGAGGACCCTATTTTATTTTTAGTCCCACATCAAGTTGCTGACAACTGCCTGTAATTCCAGGTATATATATGAGGAATTCAATACCTCTGACCTGTATAGGCAGCTCTTCTGCACATATGAACATACCTGCCTGACACATACATATAATTAAGAAATATTCCAAGAGCAAAATAAAAGGATTAACTCTTTACAGTTATATTTCCAATTGATAATCCAGTAACCTAACTACTAGGGTATGCAAAAGGAAGTTCCTAGCTGATTTAAAAATGATTATAACCGAATTACTCTAGAAGTATACAAGTCTCTACATGTGTATATAAAAAATAGAGGGTGGTTCTAGTAGCCTTAAAAATAATTCTGACCACTTGCCCAAAATGAAGACGTAGCAAATAAACAAGCACAAGTGATGTGAAGAGAGCTTCAGATACATGATGCTTTGACTTGAGGTTGAAAGGTGTGCTAGTTTTTCACTACAGTGACAAAGTGCTTGAGATAATCAACTTATGGGAGGTGTGGTAGTTTGCGGTAGAACGACTTTCATAGGCTCATATGTTTGAATGCTTGGACCCCTGTTAGTGGAACGCTTGGGTAAGGATTGGTATGAGTGGCCTTGTTAGAGTAGGCATGGCCTTTTTGGAGGAGATATGTCATTGAAGATGGGCTTGAAGGTTTCCAAAGCACATGCCAGTGTCTCTCTCTCCTCTCTCTTTCTCTTTCTGCATGTAGATCCAGATGTAAAGCTTTCAGCTAATGCTTCAGCACCATGCCTGTTTTGCTTCCTGCTATGATGATCTTGGGCTACCTCTCTGAAACTATAAACAAGCCTCCAATTAAATATTTTATTTTAAAAGAGTTGCCTTGGACATGGTGTCTCTTCACAGCAATAGAACCGTAACTAAGATAGGAAGGTAGATTTTATTTTGCCTCATGTAGTCTCAGTGCAGGGAGTTCCAGTACATGATCAGTTGGTTGCATTGTGATAGATCTGGAGTGGGCAGAATATCACAAAAGTAAGAATTGTGGCAGAGAAGACTATTAACTTCACAGCACCTGGAAGCAAAGGTAGAAAACAAAGACCAGAGACAAAATCCGCACTCCCCCCATCAAAGGCACACCCCCAGTGATTTGTATCTTTCAGCTGTGCTTACCTGTTGAAGTTTCCACCACCTCCCGAAAGCGCTACCAGCTGTGGATAAATCTTCTGCACATGAGGCTTAGGAGAACATTCTACATTCAGTTTATTTTGTGTTGGTCAGTGTGCTATCACCATTATTTTATTTAGAAAGAAAATTATTTTATAAGAAAATGCCAGAAGCACCTCCAAGCAGAAGTCATTTTAGTATTCGTGGCTAGTTGCATCCATAACCATCAGACAAGAGACAAAAATTGATAAAACTACAGCCTAGGGGATATAATTTTATCCCTGAGGTCTCCACAGAGCCCCAGCTTCATATAAATTTTCTATCACACAGCCAGCTGTTCAAAGTATAAGAATCTATTTCCCCGATGGGTAAGGACTCTCTGGGTAGAAAACAGATTCAGAACACAATTACAGAACTGCATTTCTTTCTCAGAAAATTCATTTCTTTTCATCCTTTTCCAGAACATCCACAGCTGAGTCTAAATAATTTTGCCATCAGATGTCCTTAAGAAAATGAGGCCTTTGGGGCTGGGATCATACACATTGTAGAGGAAGTGTTTGAGGCTGGTTTATGGTTGTACCTTGTCTTCACTTGTAGTTTTGTTTTGTTTTTCTTCATGATCCAACCTTGAATCCTTCAGCATCACCATTTCAGTGCCACAAGGTGATCCTTTCCAGATTAGCTTGCTGGCATGTTGGTACCGTTAAGGGACTTACCTCTGTTCCTGAATTTCAGTATTGGGAAAATTATGGTTGACAGAAGGTGAAAAGGATAGATGGAAGTGGCTAAAAATTAGAAAACTGTCAATTAGAAAGTGTGTTTGAAGAGTTTACATAGTCAAGTAAATGAAAACTACAAACCAAATTATTAATAAAAGGTGACTTACTAACATTAAACCTTCAAACCAGTTATCAGGTTGTTTCAAAAACAATCTCACATGTATTAATTGCTTTATCCTCAAATAATTCCTTCTATAAAACTGGTTATCCCTTATTTTTCATTGCTGAGTAATATTCCATTGTGTAGATGTACCACAATTTCTGCATCCATTCTTCAGTTGAGGGGCATCTGGGTTGTTTCCAGCTTCTGGCTATTACAAATAAAGCTGCTACAAACATGGTTGAGCAAATGTCCTTTTTGTGTACTTGAGCCTCTTTTGGATATATGCCCAGTAGTGGTATGGCTGGATCTTGAAGAAGCACTATTCCTAGTTGTCTGAGAAAGTGCCAGATTGATTTCCAGAGTGGTTGCACAAGTTTACATTCCCACCAGCAGTGCAGAAGGGTTCCCCTTTCTCCACAACCTCTCCAGCATGTGTTGTCACTTGAGTTTTTGATCTTGGCCATTCTCATGGGTGTAAGGTGAAATCTCATGCAATTTGCAGGTAAATGGTGGGATCTGGAAAGGATCATCCTGAGTGAGTTGTCCCAGAAGCAAAAAGACACACATGGTATATACTTACTCATATAGACATACAACATAGGACAAACCCACTAAAACCTGTGCATCTAAAGAAACTAAGCAAGAGAGAGGACCCTGACTAAAATGTCCAATCCCCATCCGGAAAGGCAAAGAGGATGGACATCCGAAAGAGAAGAAAACAGGAAACAACCTAGGAACCTACTACAGAAGGCCTCTGAAAGCCTCTGCCCTTCAGACTATCAAAGCAGATGCTGAGCCTGATGGGCAACTGTTGGGCAGAGTGAATGGAATTTTAGGTAAGAACTGGGAAATAGTAAGAGCTGGAGAGGACAGGGTCTCCACAAGGAGAGCAATAGAACAAGAAAATTTGAACACAGGGAACTTCCCAGAGACTCATACTCCAACCAAGGACTATTCATGGAGATAACCCAGAACCCCTGCACAGATGTAGCCCAGGGCAGTTCAGAGTCCAATTGGGTTACATAGTAATGTGAAGAGGGACTGCCTCTGACATAATCTGATTGGCCTGCTCTTTGATCACCTCCCTCGGGGGGGGGGGAGCAGCCTTACCAGGCCATAGTAGAGGACAATGCAGCCACTTTTGATGTGAACTGATAGACTAAGATCAGAAAGGAGAGGAGAACCTCCCCTATTAGTGGACTTGGGGAGTGGCATGCAAGCAGAGGGAGGAGGGAGGGTGGGATTGGGAGGGGAGGAGGGAGGGGCTTATGGGGGAATGAATAAAGTGCAATTGATGGAAAAAAAATAAAAAATAAAATAAAATAAAGTCATTAAAAAAAAAAACCTGGTTATCCCAATACTTCTGCTGAAAAATTGCAATTCTGAAAGTGAGTGTCCACATCTCACATAGGTGTTGAGGTCAGGTTATGACTGAGGCTTCACCTCTGATATCCTAAGGCACCTTGCCCTTCCAGGGTTGTTTTAAAGAGGATACAAAGTGGAAATAAGAGCAAGCAGAAAATACAGAAGAGGAAGATATTGAGGAGAAAGGTGGTGATGCATTTAAATAAAGGCCAATTTTTTTGGATTTGGATAAAAAAAGAGAAAGTTTTGAGAGCTGGAGTTCTGAGAGGGTAGAAACTGGTTTCTAGAGAGGAATGGGCAGTGGATCAAAGGTGGAGGTAGAGCAGGAGCACATGCTACTGATTATTGTGATGCCCTTCTTCAGGGTCTGATTCCCCAATATTATAAGATTGTGCCTATGCAAATGTGCCCTAAACATTCAGGACTCACTTTCCTGAGATTCTGACATGGAAATTGTGTCTGTAGATGTCAATGCAAGCACATGGCATCTAAGGTCATACAAACCATTTTCAGACATTTAAACATAACAACCCTGGTCACACTTGTCATCTTAGGGACGAGTTCTCTCTGAAGCAAAGAACCTAAGTGACAAAGACCAGAAAGTAGTTAGCCTATACTGAATTGGGCAAAATGAACTTAGCTGTTCTCCTCATCCTCCCTGGTGCTGCCTTCACCACTAAAAATACCTGTGTCTTTATTCTCAAACTTCATTTTCCATATAAGTCTAAGACAAAAAGGAAAAAAAAGGACACAGCCCAGCAGAAAACCTGTTCCCTATGAGTTTTAGTTAGTTCCACCTCTGTTTTTCTGTCTGTGGCAGGACATATGGTCAGCTGCTAGATTAAATGGCAAAGGATCATTATGAAGGTCTCAATTGGAGCTACAAAAAGATGATTGGAATAAGAAGGGAAAGTGGAAAGGGAAAGTTCCACCCTCGTCAAATGTTTGCCTCCAAGTCAACCGCGTGGCATAAGGTTGATTAAATCCCTTCCCAAAAGGATTTTCCATCTACCTGACTGTCTATCTTACAACCTGACTTTGGGAGCTCTATGATGAAAGATGAACCTTGCCATGACTTTTGGAATATGATTCACTTGGTAAAAATGCAGATCTTGGTGTATTACTTGGAAATCTCAGAGGAGGGCAGAAAAATCACAACCAAAGAAGCCTCAGGACTGGTCTGAACTTTTCCAACATTCTCTTTTGACCCCTTGCCTAGTTCATTGTCAGTTCTGGGGTGCAGATAGGGTTACAGCACATGTAACAAAAGCTAGTAAAACTTGACCATCCCTAATCTAAAAATCTGAAATCCTAATTTCCCAGATCTTCAACATATTTGGAGGTCAGTATTAGACTACAAGTGGAAAACTTTGCTCAGGTGCATTAAACATATTGCATAAAATTATCCTTAAGTAATATGTATGTTGTTAAATGTAATGTAAATGACTTTAATGTTTAAACTTGGATTTCATCCCTAAGATAATTCATTTTATATATATGAAAACATTCTAATGTTTGAAAAATTAGGCAATACTAAGCATTTCCAGTTGTCAGTATTTCAGATAAATGATGGCTTAACCCTGAATTCAGAGATATCACACACACACAAAT
The DNA here is from genome assembly GCF_030254825.1 of Meriones unguiculatus. NCBI lineage: Eukaryota > Metazoa > Chordata > Mammalia > Rodentia > Muridae > Meriones > Meriones unguiculatus. The sequence goes on along the minus strand of NC_083369.1, from coordinate 135,743,609 downwards.
GATAATTGGGACCTAAAGCCCAGTTGATTCTTAGGGAATTATGAACAACATAGTTTAGATATCCTATCACAGACTATATATGCACTTTTCTGTCTTTAGATTTACATGCAGAGCTTAGCATGGAGATCCTTCCTTTTATTTTCATATTTTTACAGCATTACTTAGTATCACTTAACAAAAATAACATTTCAACAGTTTTCCTCTGGGAAGAATTTTGATGTTCTTGTGTTACTGAAACTTAGAAATGTATCCAGTAGTAAACTTGTTTACAAAATGGTTGAAATACATTTTGCTTCTTTTTTTTGGGGGGGGATGGGGTTGGAGATTGGGTTTCTCTATATACTCTAGACTGTCCTGCACATTGTAGATCAGGCTGACCATGAATTCACAGACATCCACCTGCCTCTACCTCTCCAAGTGCTGAAATTATAGGCATGCAGCACTGCACCAGGCAAGGATACATGCTTTATTTTAAGGGACCATTGGAAGAAATTTCCATTAAAATGTTATGTGTTGCCCTTAGGTCCATGACAGTGTCTCTTTTAATGGGCTCATTCTTAGTTTCTGCATCTGATAATAATATTATAAGCACCACAAAGTCAAAGAAGCTTTTGTTGCTGCAAAAATTGTTTTTGGAGGTTAGGGATTTAGCTCAGTGATAGAGCACTTGCCTAGCAAGCACAATGTCCTGGGTTCTGTCCTCAGCTCTGGAAAAACAAAACAACAACAAAAAACTGCATTAGGGGTCTTCCCAGAGACTCATAGTCCAACCAAGTACCATGCATGGAGATAACCTAGAACCCCTGCACAGATGTAGCCCATGGTAGTTTAGTGTCCAAGTGGGTTACATAGTAATGGGAAGAGGGACTGCCTCTGACATAATCCGATTGGCCTACTCTTTGAACACCTCCTGCTGAGGGGGGAGCAGCCTTACCAGGCCACAGAAGATGACAATGCAGCAACTCCTGATGTGATCTGATAGACTAAGATCAGAAGGAAGGAGAGGAGGACCTCCCCTATCAGTGGACTTGGGGAGGAGCATGCTTGAAAAAGGGGGGGGAAGGGAGGGAGGACCGAGACGGGAGGAGGGAGGGGCTTATGGGAAGATACAAACTGAATAAAATGTAATTAATAAAATAAAGTAAAAATTCTGTTTTTGACCATTTGTGCACATTGCTCAAGCAAATTGTTTTCAATTAGGGTCACTTTTTCTGCTTGTTTTTTTTTTTTTTTTTTTTTTTTTTTTCATAAGGATATTAGTACATACTGACACCAAAGTGAAGAAAAGCCAGGCATGATGGCACATGACTATGGTCCTAGCACTTGGGGAGGCAGAGGCAGGAGGATCTCTGTGAGTTCAAGGCAAGCCTGGTCTACTGAACTAGTCCAAGACAGCCAAAACTACACAGAGGAACTCTGTCTAAAACAAACAAACAAACAAACAAACAAAACATAAGTGCTGAACTTTTGACTTCCTTTAAGAATAGATTTGTAGTTTGTAAATCCATTCTAATTCATTCTGATAAAAGACCTTTGATACTTAAAGCAATGATGGAGGGGATGTATTTTTCAGGAGGTACTAAGGAGAATAGGTCATTGTCATATCTCATCTTTCATGTCTTTAGCCAAAGATGACCTGGCTATCAGAAGGCTTCCTCATTTGGTCCTCAGATTCATTAAACAAGGAGAGTATTGCCATGGAGATTAAAAAACTATTCTACTCTATTTTTGCTTTGTTTTAGTGTTTCTGCTACCTGTTCAACTCTCTAAGAATTGCACATTAATTTTTATCTCTGTTGGGGTCTCCATTCTCCATTCATATAAAGTCATATCTTCAGTTAGTAATTTCCACAGTAATATGTCATAAAACTACTTCAGTCTCTGGGGATTTAAGCAGTGATAATTTATTCTAGCATGTAAAGATCTGTAGTTGGATTGTTACACCCAGATCTCGAGACCCCCGAAAGACCACCAGGAAACCTATTCAGATTCAAACACAGAAGGATCTTTATTGCAAGCTTGAGCTCAGGCCACAAACCATCCCTGTCACATAGGTTAGGAGAGTGACCCTGAGCCTAGGGCAGCAGAGTTTTTTAAAGGGAAAAAAGGCAAGGTATGAATTCCAAGCCTTGGCCTTCAGGGTTGGGTAAGGGCTGAGCAAGCGTGGAGACCTTTACTGCTATTGGTGGGTGCCATCTGGCAGGGTTGCTAAAGGAAGTAAGCATATCTATAGGAAACATCTGGCAGAATTGCTGAGGGAATTAAGCATATCTCTAGGAACATCTGGCAGAATTGTTGGGGGAAGTAAGCATATCTACAGGAACATCTGGTCCAGTTTGGTGGTTACATGTTTGTACATTCATGTTGTTTTTCCTGGAACTAGGTAGGTGGAGGGTCATTCTTGGGTCTGTGCCTTTCACAAAATGGAACCTTAATTGAAAATGGAGTTTGCTTAGCCCTTACAGGATGTGTTATGGCTTGAATGGATTATAAAGTCATGTGTTCGAGATTTGATCTCTAGCTGCTGGTGCTATTTGGAAGGTAGTTGAAACTTCTAGATGTAGAACTTAATGGAGGAAGTAGATTGCTGGAGGTTTGACTGTTAAGGGCATACTTTACCTCTGTCTCCTTGTCTTTCTGTCTGTCTTTCCTGCTGTACTGAGCACTCCCTGCCATGCTGCTTATTTACCCTTGCCTGGAGGCTCGTAGCAGTACACTAGCCGAATTCCATTAGAAACCAACCCTGAAGACTATGAGCCTGTCTTAGGTGTTTTTTTTTTTTTTTTTTTGCTGAAGGCAACTCTTATAAAGTAAAACATTTAATTAAGGCTGACTTACAGTTTCAGAGGTTTAGTCTATTATCATCCCGGCAGGAAGTATGGCAACATGTAGGCAGACATGGTGCTGGAGGTTGTTCTACATCTTAATCCAAAGACAGCAAAAGGAGAGTGCATGACACACTGTGTATAGGTGTAATTTGAGCATAAGAGATGTTAAAGCCAGTCCCCACAGTGACACACTTCTTCCAACAAGTCCGCATCTACTCCAGCAATGCCACACCTACTGCAGCAAGGGCACACCTCCTAATAGTGTCACTCCCCTCCCTATGGGCCAGACATTAAAAACATGAGTCTGGGGGCAGGGCATACCTATACAAATCCCCACAGAGCACAAACAAGTGAGTCCTGCTCTACACTGTTTCAGGTATTTGTCAAAGCAAATATAATATACCATGAGACTGGGCTAGGCTGGTATCTACGCTTTAGGTTCTAAACTTTAGGTTCTGGCCCTTAGAATTCAGTTGAATATGGTTCTGTATGACAGTCATCTAATCTTCTAGTGTATATGAAGTACAGATATCTCAGTCAAGGACCCAAAAGTACAAGGAGATAGGAAAGAAGAGAGCAAGGGACAGGCAGTCTTTTTCCTTGGTGGCTATTGTAGCTTTCTCTTTTCCTGATTTATTCAGCTTACTCTTTTTCATTTTAATTACAATTTGGGTAATATTTTAATTCATTGTTTGAAAACATCGTATGTGTATACTTTATTCTTTATTATCATGACACTGCACCAAAGTGCTAAAGAACAAATAAGATAAACAGCTCTCAAATTCAAAATCACATCATATTCACTACATGTATTATCTGAAGCTAGCCCCATATCCTGACTCAAAGTTAATGGATCAGGAATGTAATCTAGCCTTTCATGTGGATTTGGGTAGAGTAGAGGAGATACATAGCATGATTTCAGTTGGCTGAAGAATTGAGGACAAATAATTTGATTTCACACAAATAGAGGAGGTGACAGTGTACTGAAACTGTTTTTCTGGATCTATTCAAAATGGATAGATCAGCTGAGGCTAGATCCCAACTCTTGTCTCTGCATCCCTGTCCCCCCACTTGCCACAGGTTCACACTTAGCACAAGAACTGAATTACTCTGTACATTATTGTGATAAAATATTTCCCTCAAAATGTGTCTAGAGAATGTGGCTAAAAGGGGAGGAAAAGAGAATTGGAAAAGTGAAGATAAGGGGGAGGGAGGCAAAGCAAAGTCAGAAAGAGGCAACCCCACTCATTGTGTGTGTGTGTGTGTGTGTGTGTGTGTGTGTGAATGTTGCAGTCCCACCCCCACACATCCTAATTTATTTCACTTGTATTCTTTCTGGCAAGTGTTAAGATTTTTACCTTTGGATGCTGTCAATTCATCTCATAGAAGTTCATTATGTCAGACAAAATATTTTTTGTCTTTTATCTCTCTGTTTCCTAACACCTGTTTGGATGCTTTTTTTTTAAATTTTCATAAGCACAATGGTGAAGTTGCCCAGAAAAGTGCATTTTATGCTTTTGATGAAGTCTCTTGAAATTAGATAGGCCCTTAAAATAAGATGTGATTGTCTTGAAGCTTTTTGTTTTCCCCATGTAGTCGACCAGAAATTGAAATTTCTGTGTTCTGTCTTCCTCTGTGATCCTGGGCCTCCAAGCATGTTAATTTTAGTGCTAAAATAACAACTGAACATCTCCCTTGGTGTTATGAACATTAGACCTTTGAAACATTACAGGAGACATGGAGGATGTCAATTTGATTAGCTGAACAAAAGTAACATTTATGCAGTTCCCACTTTTTTTGTTCTGTAAAGTATTTAAAGACTAATTGCCTACATTTACGCTGCAATGTTTTGAAAGGAAATACTACCAGTATCCTAAATACTCCCTAGGAAGTCAAGATTCTTGTACCTCCTGAGGTAGGTACAGAAATATTGCCCCTCAAAGAGGTTGATGCTCTCAGCTTGACATGGTAGCACATACCTATTGTCCCAACCCTCAGGAAGCCAAAGTGGAAGGTTCATTTGTACTTATGCATATTAATTCTGGACCAATCTGTGCAACAGAGTGAGACCCCTCCCATCTCAAAAATACCGTTCAAATCCTAATCCTTGAAAAGTGTGACTTTACATATGAAAAGATGATTTGTAGATAGGTATTATAGTTAATATAGTAATACAGTTAATACATAGTTAATGATTTTGAGGTGGAGAGATGATCTTAATGGTAGCATGTAATCACGAGGGTCCTTATCAGAGGAAGGGAGTGTATTTAGAATCAGGGAGCTGTGATGACAGAAGCAAAGGTGGGAGATCTTACGCTGCTGGGTCTAAAGATGGTAGAAGAAATTTATTATACACTAAAAAAAAAAAATCTATGTAGCTTCTGGAAGCTGGGAAGATCAAGGGAACATATTGTCTCCTAGAGTTTCCAAATGTCTTCTCGACAAAATTTAAACTTCTGGCTTCCAAAATTAAAAGATATTAAATTTGTGTTGTTTTAAGCTAAGAAGTTTATAACTATAAGAAATTCACACACTTTCCCAAAGCTTTCTGCTGCAAGTATTGACCTCTCTATGGAAACAAATATGTTCATATACTGTGCAAGGCACGCATCCCAGGTAGTTGATTTCCCAATGAACACCACTATCACTAACTGTCCAACTGTATTGGCTTCCTTCTTTTCTTGTTCTATTTTTCCTTTCTCTTGAAGGTGCTTCCAGGGATTTATTACCTAATATACTAATTATTCAAGGCTCAGTCACTGAGGAGCACAGCCTAAGACACCCATCTCCTCTCTCTGCGCCCTTACATTCCTAAAGAACTACGAAGGGTATGGAGCAAAGGATGGCTGAGAAACAGGTTGATATGATACCTTTTAGAACCCAGATGGATGTAGGTTGAAGGTTTTCTGTGGTAGAGATGGAGATAAAAAATAAAATTCTTTCACCCTCTGTGTGTGTGTGTGTGTGTGTGTGTGTGCACGTTTATGTGTGATGCATATATTTTTGTGGGTGTGCTCATGTGCATGTATGTAGTTAGTGTCCATGCACATGTATGCTCATGTATATAGAGGCCAGAGGTTGATATTGGGTTTCTTCTTTGATCACTCTCACTGAGCCTGGAGCTCATGGATTCTTCTAGACTGGCTGACCAATGAACTCTAAGAATCCACTTGTTTTTGCCCCCTTCAGTAGCAGGGTCATAGACCTGTACCACTGTGGCTAGTTTTTACATGGGTGCTAGGGGTTGAGACTCAAGTCCTCATTCTCTGTTAAAATTGTGTGTGTGTGTGTGTGTGTGTGTGTGTGTGTGTGTGAGTTTTTGTGCATCATGTGCATACAGGAAAACAAGGAGGCCAGAAGAGATTGTCAGATCTCCTTAAACTGGGCTATCATCAAGTGTAAGCTGTCTGATGTGAATACTGGGAACTAAACTCAGTCTCTCTGCAAAAGAAATAAATGTTCTTAACCACTGATCTACAGCAACCCCTTTGGTCTGTATCCTTTTAAAATTTTCCAACTGAGTTATCTTTCTAGCCCTTCTTTCTATAATATTTGAAAGGAAACAGAGCATGTTTTTATCTATAAAAGTTCTGGTAAATAGGAAGCTGTAGAATGATAATGAAGGATTAACTGGAGATTTAGCAAAGGAAATAATTAACTATAAAAATTGCTCATTAATTTAATGATTCTTATCCCATAAGATTGTCTATGGGCCTTTAAAATTAGAAATGCAATTCTTGGGTACTCTTCATAGATCAACAGGCCAACAAAATGTAATATCTAACAAAATATAACCTAAATGAAGTAAATGTACAAAACAAATGTAATCTGATTTTCCTGAAAACAATTTTGCAAGTGAATAAAATAGAGAGGTTCACATGCACATCCTGAAATTGGCTTGTTAACATTAAAACAGAATTTATAGTTATTCACAATTGCATCCTGTCTTTTATCTTAGGCAATCCAAATGCTGCATTCAATGTATAGTTCCTGTTATGTGATTCTTTTGACATAAATGACAAGAGACTGCTAATGCTAAAGAGCAAAGGGTGCAGAGCATCATTCAGCAGAAAAGAAACTCCTCAAGTCACACCACAGTCAAAACACTAACTCTACAGAACAAAGAAAAGATATTAAAAGCAGCAAGGGGAAAAAAGGCCAAGTAATATATAACATATAAATGTAGACCTATCAGAATCACACCAGACTTCTCATCAGAAACTATGAAAGCCAGAAGGGTCTGGGAAGATGTCATGCACACTTTAGGGGACCACAAATGCCAATCCAGACTACTATACCCTGCAAAGCATTCAATCAACATAGGTGGAGAAAACAAAATATTCCATGACAAAACTAAATTTAAGCAATATTTACACAGCAAACTAGCCCTACAGAAGATACTAGAAGAAAAAACTCCAACCTAAGGAAAACAACTATACCCAAGAAAACATAGGTTACAAATAATTTCCCCACAAAAATTAAAAGAAAATGAGCAATGAATCACAGTAAGACCATCAACTCCACAATAAAAGGAACTAACATTCATTGGTCACTATTTATTTATTTTTTTATTTATTACAATTCATTCACTTTTTATCCCAGCTGTAGCCCCCTCCCTCAGCCCCTCCCAGTTCCACCCTCCCTCCCTCTTCTTCTCCCATTCCCCTCTCGAAGTCCACTAATAGGGGAGGTCCTCCTCCCCTTCCATCTGACCCTAGCCTATCAGGTCTCATCAGGACTGGATGGATTGTATTCCTCTGTGGCCCCGCAAGACTGCCCCCTCCTCAGGAGTAAGTGATCAAAGAGCCAGAATGGTTGTATTTTCATTTGTTAATCTATTTCATACTTTTGCTTAATTGCATAAGTAAGAATAATAAATCTGTGTTGATTAGAACATAAAAAAAAAAACTGTTTGTGGTCCAATATGGAATTTAATTCCTGACATTTCTTATAAACCCTATTTGCTTTTCTGAGTTTCAAATCTTAACAAAAACCCACTGGTAAATTGAGAAAATGTGGAAAATATTACAATTCTCTCACTTGATTTAAAGCCTAACTGTTAATATGGAGACTATGATTTTAAAGAATTCAGTGGTGGTAAACCAAAAACAAAAGTGTGAACCAAAGTGATATGTAAGCTGAAAGATCAGTGGGCTAGAGACATGATTCAGTGGTTTGAAGGCACTTGCTATTCTTGCAAGGATCCTTTTTTTCTAACTTTTTAAAATTTTTTATTAATTACACTTTATTCATTTTGTATCCCCCCATAAGCCCCTCCCTCCTCCCCTCTCGTTTCCACCCTCCCTCCCCCTTTTTCACGCATGTCTCTCCCCAAGTCCACTGACAGGGGAGGTCTTCCTCTCCTTCCTTCTGATCTTAGTTTATCAGATCATATCAGGAGTGGCTGCTTTGTCCTCTTCTGTGGCCTGGTAAGGCTGCTCCCCTCTCAGGGGGAGGTGATCAAAGAGTAGGCCAATCAGTTCATGTCAGAGGCAGTCCCTCTTCCCATGACTATGTAACCCACTTGGATACTGAAATGCCATGGGCTACATCTGTGCAGGGGTTCTAGGTTATCTCCATGAATAGTCCTTGGTTGGAGTATGAGTCTCTGGGAAGTTCCCTGTGTTCAAATTTTCTTGTTCTGTTGCTCTCCTTGTGGAGTTCCTTTCCTCTTGCAAGTATCTAACTTCAATTTCCAGTACCCATGTCAGGCAGCTCACAACTACCTATAACTCCAGCCCTAGGAGATCTGACACCCTCTTCTGGCTTCTGTAGATAGATACATGCACTCATGTGCACAACCCACCCACACCTTGCTCTCCACTTACCTAATTTTTTTTTTAGAAAAAAATCTCTAAAATTAAAAGGACCTCCCTTATCAGTGTGGACTTAGAGAGGAGCAGGAAGGAGATGAAGGAGGGAGGGTGGGATTGGGAGAGAATGAGGGAAGGGGCTACAGCTGGGATACAAAGTAAATAAACTGTAATTAATATAAAAATGAAAATTTAATGGAAAAAAAGATTAGTTGAGCAAGTGTCCTTTTGGTACAATTGAACATCTTTTCGTATATGCCCAAAAGTGATATAGCTGAGTCTTGAGGTAGATCCCTTCCAAATTTTCTGAAGAACTACCATATTGATTCCCATAGTGGCTGAACATGATTGTACTCCTACCTGCAGTGGGGGAGTGTTTCCCTTGTTCCATATATGCTCAAACATGATCTGTCACTTGTATTACTGATCTTAGCCATTCTTAGAGGTATAAGATGGAATCTCAGAGTCATTTTGATTTGGATTTCTCTAATGGCTAAGGATGTTGAATATTTCTTTAAATGCTCTGCAGGCCACCAAAAGAGAAATGTGGACACCAGTCTGGCCACAAACCCTTTGACCTACAATCTGTCCTGCCTGCAAGACGTGCAGGAGTAATGGTTGCTCATAACATGTAGGAGTGGCCAACCAATATATAGTCTAACTTGAGGCTCGCACCACAAGAGGGACCCATGCCTGAGATTGGCTGGATAGCTAGGAACTGGAGACTAGATAGCCCAGAGACCTAGGGTAAAACAAAATACAACTGGAAAAAAAATCAATGAAATGGTTCCTAATGATATTCTTCTATACTCATAGATGGGCTCCTTGTCCAGTTATCATCAGAGAGGCTTCCTCTGGAAGCAGATGGGAGCTGGTGCAGAGACCTATAGCCAGACATGTTGAAAGAGAGGGTTTAAATTGTTGGTCTCTATTGGGCCCCTCCCCTCAGAGATCAGAAAACCCCAGGGAAGGAGAGATTATAGGAGTCAGAGAGGTGGAGGACACCAGGAGAACACAGCTCACCAAATCAACTAAGCATGGGCTCACAGAGACTGAAGTGGCAAGAATAGGACCTGCAGAGGTCTGCACCAGATGTTTTTGCATATATGTTATGGCTGTTAGCTAGGTGCTGTTGTAGAACTCTTAGCAGTGGGGGTGAGTGTGTCTCTGATTCTTTTGCCTGTTCTTGGGACTTTTTGCCTCTTATTAGGTTGCCTTGTCGAGCCTCTATATGAGCTTTCTGCATTGTCTTAAAAATTACTCTTCTCATGTACATTACATACCAACTGCATTCCCCTCCAAGTCCCTTCTCCACCTCCCCTGCCCCCATCCACTACTCCTCATTTTCCCTTCTGAAAAGGGCAGGCCTCCCAAGGATATAAACATAAACACAGCACATCAAGTTGCAGTAAGACTAGGCACCTCCTTCATGTTAAGCGCAGACAAGGCAACACAGAGGGAGAAAAAGAGTTCCAAAAGCTGGCCAAAGAGTCAGAGAAAGCCCCTGCTCTCACTGTTAAGAATTCCAGAAGGAAACTAAGATACACAACTCTAAGAGATATGCAGAGAACCTACATCAGTTCCATGCAGGCTCCCTGGTTGTTGATTCAGTCTCTGTGAGCCCCTATGAGCCCAGGTTGGTCGATTCTGTAGGTTTTCTTGTGGTGTCATTGACCCCTTTGGCTCATATAATCTTTCCTCCAACCCTCTGTAGGATTTTCTAAGCTCTGCCTAATGTTTAGCTGTGGGTCTTTGCATTTGTTTCCATTTGTTGCTGGATGAAGCCTCTCTGATGACAGTTGGGCTAGGCGTGAGTCTATGAGTATAGCAGAATATCATTAGAAATCCTGTTGACTGACCTTTCTTTCTTTCTTTCTTTCTTTCTTTCTTTCTTTCTTTCTTTCTTTCTTTCTTTCTTTCTTTCTTTCTTCCTTCCTTCCTTCCTTCCTTTCTTCCTTCCTTCTTTCTTTCTTTTCTTGGAAGTTATGTTTGGTTCTATCCTAAGACTCTGGGCTATCCAGCCTCTGGGTACTGGCTCTCCAGATAGCATCAATTTTTGTGTCACTTTTACCACAGCACATGTTATAGGCAGGACAAATTGTAGGCCTAAGGTTTTGTGGCTAAGTTGGTATACAAATCTCTTCACTGAAAGTCTTGTCTGGTAGGAGGAGACAGCCGGTTCAGGCTCATTTTCCTCACTGCTAGAAATCTTATCTAGGATCACCCTCATAAATTCCTGGGAGTTTCCATTACACTAGGTTTCTAGCTTGTCCAAAAGATGTCCCTCCCCCAATTCCTTGTCTTATTGTATCTGTTTTTTTTTTCCATGTTTGGTTGATGTCTCTTGGAGGCCTGCTCCTTTCTGAAAAGAAATGGGGTAAAAGTGGATCTGGGGGAGAGGGGAGGGGAAAGTGAATCTATTTTCAATAAAAAATAAAATAAAAATTTTGGGAATTAGGATTGGAATGCATGAAGAAAGATGGTTATTCAATCTTATAGTCATTGTCTCAAGAAAAAAATTTAGTGTGCTTATGGGTTTGCCTATTGCTAATGATGACTCATTTTTACAAATGCAATAAATATTCATAAGTTTATATTCATAATTGCACTTTATACAAGTTCTGCCATTGGTACAATGGAATAACAGATTTTAGAGGAAAAATAAGTGCTTTCATTGGTAATTTCAAAAAGTAATTCTAGGTACTGCTGTTGATCTTATTAAACAAATTGAATGTTAAATTATTCAAATAATATCCAATAATGTTCATTGGCATTTTCAGTATTTGAACACTTATTATAGGTAACTGTTTTTTGCAAACTCTACTAGGTATTTCATTTATTATTCATTCCAAATTTTCAGTTATTCTTAATAATGAGCAGTGAATGTGAAGAGGTGACAGCAGACTGGGGACACTTAACTTTCGTCTCATCTCTATACATCTGAAACAAAACATTAAGTGTGTAACTACAGGAAGAAGTATGTAGCATGGAAAGACAGACATGGAGAGTAAGAGTTGACAGTGATGGAGCAGATGGAATCCGGAATGATTGGATATGAGATTTGTGCAAGAAAGGACCCTGACTTCAGGCTTTCCACATCACAGCTGGGAATGGAAAGAATTCCCATTGATGAGGCTATAAGAAAGACAGAAAACCTAATCCTTCATAAACACCACAGGTTGGGTGACCACATAATAATAAATTTGGGAGATCTGTGAAACAGACAGCAAGCAGACAATACAGAGGTCCATGCTCCTGTGGTTGCTTACTCACTCACCTGAGTCACCGTAGAGAATCAAATAATACATGTACTTACAGTGAATGCTTTTGGCTGAAAAGAGCAGCTTATCTTTTGTCTCAAAGGCCTCACTAGCCTGAACTGCTTATAGCTTGCAAGTAGATTGTGGTGGTGTGAGTAGGAATGGCCCCATTGACTCATGTGTTTAAATGCTTGGCCCCTAGGCAGTGGCACTAGTAGAAGGTGTAGTCTTGCTGGAGTAATTGTGGCCTTCTTAGAGGAAGTGTGTCACTGTAGGGGTGGGCTTTTAGGTCCCATATACTCAAGCTACACTTGGTGTGACACACGGTATTCTTCTAGTGTCTACTAATCAAGAGGTAGAACTCAGCTCCTTTTCTAGCACCATGCCTGACTGCATGATGGCATGCTACTTGTTATTAGAAAAACTGGATTAAACCTCCAAAACTATAACTTCCAATTAAATGTTTTCCTTTATAAGATTTGCCATGGTCATAGTGTTTCTTCATAGCAATATAAACTATAATTAAGGCAGAAGTTGGTACCAGGAACTGGGGTATTGGTATGACAGGCCTAAGGAAAGCTGCTGAGGCTGGGCAGGGGTATCCTGAGCTGTCAAGGGTGTCCCTTCATGAAAGCCAAGAAAGGCCATTGTGTGAAACTGTGAAAGTGAAATGTGAATTGCCTTAGAGACCCCAAGATGTTGGAGATGCCAGAACTATGAAATACCTGCCAAGGAGATCAGGTAATGGAGAGTGAAACCATCCCAAGAAAGAGAAGAGTGTTACTATCAACAAAGCTGAAAGGAGTTGGAAATCTGAAGAGTGCATTGACATCAGACATGGAGATGCAGAGTTGGGAGTTTCCCCAGCTGATTTTTGGTGTTGCTTTGATCCAGTATTTCCTCACTGTGCTCTGTTTCCTACATTTTGGAACAGTAATGCATATCCTGTGCCATTATATGTTGGAAGTATGTAATCTGCTTTATGATTTTGATTTTATAGGGGATTACAGTTAGGAGACTGCACAAATCTCAGAATATACTTTGAATTTTGGACTTTTAAACATTGTTAAGGCTGTCATACACTATGGGGACTTTGAACTGGACTAGATGCATTTTGCATTATGTTATGGCTACAAGCCTATGAAGGCTAGGGAGTGGAATACGGTGGTTTGAATAGGTATGGCCCCCTTAGACTCATGTGTTTATATGCTTGGCCCAGAGGGAATGACACTATTAAGAATGGCAGTATTAGGAAATACAGGGACATAAGATGGCATGATGGTAACAATGAACTTCACTCCAGTTGGAAGTAGAGAGCATCTTTCCATTTGGGGACTGTGGTCTGATTTCCCAGAAAAAGAACAAAATCAGTTGTGTGTGAATACCAGGACAGATTTTTTTTAAATGATATTTAAAGTTCTGTCTTACTTTTAAATTATTATAATCACCACAGTGTGCTTTGTCTCCTATATATGTCACTAGGTATGTAAACCTCAAGAAAAGGATGCTCAATAAGTTTCTGGTATAAAACCAGAAGATAAATCTATCCAACCCAATGTATAAATTATAATGTAGAATCACAAGAAATATAAACAAGATTCCTCCAAAAACTTCATAACTTCATTAACTAATCCCCAAAACACTGAAATACTGAAAATGTCAGACTAAGAATTCAAAAGTCCAACTATTAGCAACTTCAAAGGCTGAACAAATAAATGAAGTAGAAAGATGTCAGGACAACATTATATATACCACATAAATCCTTGCTCATTCATACTCATTGCTGTTCCATTCACAGAAGCTAGAAAACAATCTAGATGAGAGTCAAATGGTTGTTAGATAATGAACATGTTTTACATATACACAAGGAAATTTTATTCAGGTATAAAGAAAATGAGATTATGAATTTTCAAGTATGTCAGTGGAACCGGAAAAATTACATTAAATGAAGTAACCCAGGCACAGAAATACGACGTCTCATATTTTCTCTCATATGTGGCTCCTCCTTTCAAATCTCTACATGTGTGTATAACTTGGAGTACCTGAATAATCCAGGAAGCTAGGAATGGGTCACTGAGAGTGGGGTGTACCTTAAAGGAGTGAGTGAGGTTAGCAGACTAGAGATGATATAAAAGTAGAAAGGAGAAATATCAAGGATGCAAAAGTTTAAACAAGAATTAGTGTGGGTAATAGAGGGGATAAGTAGGCCATAATGAAGAATTAAACAAAAGGAAGGATTATGAAAAGGCATATATAGGCCAATTAAAAATATGGGTTAAAAATAGAAGAGAGAAAGCTTGCATTTCTGGATGCTGCCCTTAGAAGTCATTGTTTATTAAGCACAAATACCAGTGCCAGAGGTTACTATATTCTGCCTTATGTTTGTGGTGTTCAGGCTCCTCAAACAATGTAGGCTCTTGCCGCTCACCTGATTATTCACCAAAATTAGAAGATGAAATATTGGTGGATATACCATACACCTTGATTCCAAGATATGGGGAAACCAAGGTGTAAATTTTCACGTATAACACAGACTCAGGAATTGACCTAAATGGAGATGGGGAATGAAGGAAGGATAGACAAAGGAAACATGATAGACATATGCACAGAAAAATTGGGAGTAGGTGGGATGTTCTCACTCTGATGGAGGGTACCAACTGGGACCCAAGACCTTAGCATGTTTATTTTATACATTTTGAATAAAGTGGGTACACTTATTGTATACAGCTAAACAAAGAAGCAGATTTATAGCATACAGCTGAACAAGATGGCAAATATAGCTAATCTCAGTAGGAGGTCTGCATAAGGAAGTACTCTCAGGTTGCAGTCATCTTGGAGGAAGAGGAAACTGTGATTTATAGCTTCCTATACTGTTAATATTTGCACTGGAAGCAGAGGAAGGATTTCCTATCGTAGTGAACCTCTTAGTTCTTAGTGCTACACATGTGGGTCTGAAGCTCTGGGGTCCTCATGCCCATGTTGACAACACACATGCACTCAGGAATTCCTCCGCTTCCAACAGTAACTTACCTGGAGGCTTCTTCTCTGTTGGCTAGCTTTCATAGTGCTGTAAAGCACCATGAAAACTGTTGTAGGAATAACATCAATATTATTACCTAGTTGTAAAGCCTGTCAAGTACATTGCCAACCTACCAGGCAAGATGTGCCCACTGGTACAATAGTGGTAAGACTGGTAGGTGTAATCAACTGCTCTCTGGTTGGATTTGAGGCCCACTCCACAAGAATAGGTGCCTGGTATTGTAGAGAGTATAAATTCCATGGCTGGGGAGAACATAAAAACTAGAGTATGGAACCTGCTACTACTCTTTTTACTAAACTGAATGAAATCAAACTCCTTTATAAATATTTATGTTTGTAAACAAATGTTACTCTCAGCATTGATCAGAGGATCTTTTCTTTGTAGTGAGTCAGTGGTAAAAGACTCAGGAAAGAAATATAATTTATAGCTATGGTTAGAATGGAATAAAAAAAAATAGTCCATTAAAAACCCAAACATGGGACTGGGGAGATGGCTCAGTTGTTAAGAGAACTTATTCTTGCAAAGGACCCATGTGCAATTCTCAGCATCCACATGGTAGTTTCCACTCATCCATAATTCCAGTTCCCGAGAATCTGATACCTTCTGACTTGCTTGGGATCTAGGCACACATGTATTCACAGAAACACATGCAAGCAAAACACGCATACACATAAAGTAAAAGAAATAAATCTAAAAACTCCAAAATATCTTGGAAAGTAAAAGCAAAAAAGAATAACAAAACAAAAAAGAAAATGCAAACAAAATGACAACAAAACAAGTAAAAATCTTAACATAATTTATCACCAATATCCTAAATCATACAGAAGAAGGCATACAACAGATTGAAAATAAGACTGAGAAATTATTACACTCAGATAAAAACAAACAACAACAACAAAACAAGCCATATCCATGACTTTTTTTTCTTTTTGTAATTTTTATTTTATTTTTTTATCAGTTACATTTTATTAACTCTGTATCCCAGCCGTGTCCCGATCCCTCATTCCCTCCCAGTCCCTCCCTCCCTCCCTCATTTCCACCGTGCCCCTTTCCAAGTCCACTGATAGGGGGGACCTCCTCCCCATTCATCTGATCCTGTTTTATCAGGTATTTTCAGGACTGGCTGCAAAGCCCTCCTTTGTGGCCTAACAGGACTGCTCCTCCCTTCGCGGGTGGGGAGACCAAAGAGCCAGTCATTGAGTTCCTGTTAGAAATAGTCCTTGTTCCCCTCACTTTGGGAAACCAATTGGTTACTGAGCTACCACAGGCTACATCTGAGTGGAGGTTCTAGGTTATATCCATGACTTTTAAGAACTCTTGAAAATGACCAAGATACTAAACCTGGAGCTGGAAAGGCAGCTCAGAGGTAAAGAGCACTGACTGATCTTCCAGAGGACCTAGGTTTTGTTTCTAGAATGTACACTGGCAGCTTATAACTATAATTCCAGTCCCAGGAGAGCCAACATCTTCTTGTAGACACCAAGCACACGTGCAGTATACAGACATACATGTAGATCAAATACCCATATGTATAAAATAAATAAAATTAAAAAATTAAAGAATATATAATTATTGATGGATGGGAGGGCTGGAGTGGAAAGATCAAGCAGGGATTAGGGGAGGTTGTGGGAGGTAATATTTGGAGAGACAGCTGAAATTAAGAGCACTTGAGAAGTAGTACGGAAACCTAATACAGTAGAAACTTTCTAAAATATGCATATATGAAGATAATATAAATAAAATTGGTAAATAATGGGGGAGATAGTCTCAACTGGCTACTTCTTGTCACCACATGAAGCTTACAGTATTGAGATTGTGTTATACATCGAATTAAGTTGTTGGCCAAAGGGACACCATTGGAATCTCCAAACAACCCAGGTTGTTGCCAAGACTATAGATTGCTCTCCACAAACTGTCAGCAAGGTCCTGCTGCTGAAGACCATGCTGAAACAATCCACTGAATATGATGATGTCAAGCTAGTGCCTACCTAGAGCCTTCATTCCTATGTTCTAGCATCTTTGGTACAGGAAGGTACTTTGCATGCTACCAAAAGAGAAACATAAAAACCAAGGCAGCCACAAACTGTTTGGTCGGCGATCGTGTCCTGCTTGCAAGATATGCTAGTCACCAGCAGCTAGTACAATGGTGGCACAAAGCTTGTGAGAGTAGCCATCCAATAACTGACATGACTTTAGGCCAACACAGTAGATGGATCCCATAGCCAACACTGTTTGAGTAAACAGTCTAAGGTCTTCAACTGATAGTTTTTGTTTTGTCATTTATATATATATGTATATATATATATATATATACACATATATATAAATGTATATGACAAAATGAGTGTATAAGAAATATATGACAAATATGTATACATAACACACATATATATATATATATATGATATATGTTTATATGTTTATATGTATACATATTTGAGACAGGGCTTCTTTGTGTAGCCTTGGCTGTTCTGAAATTCTCTCTGTAAATGAGGCTGTCCTCAAACTCATGGAGATTGCCTGCCTCTGCCTCCCAAGTGCTCAGATTAAAGGTGGGTACCACCACTGCCAGGCTTATAAGAAAAAGTAATGTATAAATGAAAACCTAACCACTAGGGAAGGTTAACAACTGACTTGTCATTGCTACTTGAGGGAGAAAAAATAAATCAGGTTTCTCTAATGGAGTGACATTAGGTATTGAAACCGCTCCAGGACAGATATCACATGCATGGACCAGGGACTAGACAGCCCATGAACATAGGGTAAAACCAAGTAATACTGGTCTAAGAAAAAAAATAAATTAAATAAATGATAAAAAAAAAAGAATGGAAAATACTGGTCTAAGAAAAAAAAAGCAGGCAGGAGGGAAAGAAGGAAGGAAGGAAGGAGGGAAGGAAGGAAGGAAGGAAGGAAGGAAGGAAGGAAGGAAGGAAGGAAGGAAGGAAGGAAGGAAGGAAGAAAATCCAGCCATTATGGTGAAGGTTAACAACTGAGCTGTAATTTATACCTGCTGGGAGAGGAGGAATCAGTTTTTCCCAATGGAGTGATACTGGGTATATCAACTACTTTAGAGAAAACCTTACATTCAGGTATAGTGAACCAACACATAATGAACTCCACAGTTGTGTGTGTGTGTGTGTGTGTGTGTGTGTGTGTGTGTGTGTGCACGTGCATGCACGTTTACTTTTATTTCATAATAGTTTGGTATTTTTTTTTCTTTTTTGGTGGTGTTTTATTTTGATTTCTTTGTTTGGGAGCTTTGTTTTTTGTTTTGTTGTTTGCTTACTTTTTTTAAACAAACCCAAAGTTGGGTAGTAAGGAAAAGGAGACAATCTGGAAGAAACTGGAGGTGAGGAAGAATATTATCAAAATATATTTAAATTCAAAATTGATTGAGTGAATCTATATATTTTAAACTTATTAATATTATTTATTACAGTTTATTCACTTTGTATTCTGGCTATGGCCACCTCCCTCATCTCATCTCAATCCCACCTTCCTTCCCTCCTTCTTCTTCCCCTATTCCACACCCCTAGTTCACTGAGATGGGAGGACCTCTTCCCCTTCTATCTGACCCTCGACTATCAGGTCTCAACAGGACTGGCTGCATTATCTTCCTCTGTGGCCTGGCGAGGCTACACATCCCAGGGGGAGGTGATCAGAGAGCCTGTCACTGAGTTCATGTCAGAGACAACCCCTGCTTCCCTCACTAGGGAAACCACTTGGAGACAGAGTCTATGGGCTATATCTGAGTAGGTGTTTGAGGTCCTCTACATGCATGGTTCTTGGTTTGGGGTATCAGTCTCTGCAAGACTACTAGGGCCCAGTTCTTTTTGGTCTTCTCGATCTCCTTGTGGAGCTCCTGTACCATGTGTGTCTTTATGTTTTAGGGTTAACTCACTCAAGATGATCTTTTCTAGTTCCCACCATTTGCCTGCAAATTTGATGATTTCTTTGTTTTTAATTGTTGAGTAATATTTCATTGCGTAAATTTAAAACAATTTCTGCATCCATTCCTCCATTGAAGGACATTTAGGTTTTTTTCCAGATTCTTGCTATTACAAATAGAGCTACTATAAACATGGCTGAGTGAATATCCAAGTTGTGTAGTTGAGCAAAATTCAGATATATGCCTAGGAGTGGTATAGCTGGGTCTTGAGGTAATGCTATTCCCAATTTACTGTGAAAACACCAGATTGATTTCCAAAATATTTGTACATGTTTGCACTCCCACCAGCAATGGAGTGCATTGCACTCCCCTCTCTCCACAATCTCTGCAGCATGTGTTGTTACTTGAGTTTTTGATCTTAGCCATTCTGATGGGTGTAAGATGACATCTCAGGGTTGTTTTGATTTGCTTCTCCCTGATGACTAAGAATGTTGAACACTTTTTTAAGTCTTTCTCTGCCATTCAATATTTCTCTATTGAGAATTCTCTGTTTGGCTCTGTACCCCATTTTAATGTGATTACTTTGTTTGTTGGTGTTTAACTTCCTAAGTTCTTTACATATTCTGGATATTAGCCCTCTGTCAGATATAGGGTTGGTGAAGATCCTTTCCCAATCTATAGGCAATAGGTCATTTTGTTCTGACGACAGTGTCCTTTGCTTTGCAGAAACTTGTTAGTTTCATGAGGTCCCATTTATTGATTGTTGATCTTAGAGCCTGTGCTGCTGGTGTACTGTTCAGGAAGTTGTCTCCTGTGCTAATGAGTTCAAGGCTCTTCCCCACTTTTTCTTCTAACACGTTTAGTGTGTCTGGTTTTATGTTGAGGTCTTTGATCCACTTTGATTTCAGTTTTGTGCAGGGTGTTAAATATAGATCTATTTGCATTTTTCTATATGTATACATTCAGATAGACCAGCACCATTTGTTGAAGAAGCTATCTTCTTTCCATTGTATAGTTTTGGCTTCTTTGTAAAAAATCAAGTGTCCATATGTTTATGGGTTAATTTCTGGCTTTTTTATTCAATTTCATTGATCTACCGTTCTGGTTCTATGCATGCAGTTTTTATTACTGTAACCCCATATTACAGCTTGAGATCAGGGATAGAGATACCTCCAGAAGATCTGTTTTTCTACAGTATTGTTTTAGCAATGCAGGTTTTTTAGTGTTTTCATATGAAGTTGAGAATTGCTCTCTCAAGGTCTGTAACTAATTGTGTTGGTATTTTTCATGGCAATTCCATTGAATATGTAGATTCTTCTTGGTAGAATGGCCATTTTCACTATGTTAATCCTACTGATCCATGAGCATGGGAGATCCTTCCATTTTCTGAGATCTTCTTCAATTTATTTCTTCAGAGCATTGAAGTTTTTTTGCTTTTTTTTTTTAAGTAGGTTTTTCACTTGCTTGGTTAGAGTCACACCAAGATATTTTATATTATTTTTGGCTATTGTGAAGGGTATTGTTTCCCTAATACCTTTTTGTATACAGGAGGACTACTGATTCTTTTTTTTTTCTTTTTTTTTTTTTTAGATAATTTTGTATCCAGCCACTTTGCTGAAGGTGTTTATCAGCTGAAGGAGTTCCGTCCTCTGGTTGAATTTTTGGGGTCGCTCATGTATACTATCATATCACATGTGAATAGTGATACTTTGACTTCTTCCTTTCCAATTTGTATTCCCTTGATCTCCTTTAGTTGTCTTATTGCTGTACCTAGGACTTCAAGTACTATGTTGAAGAGATATGGAGAAAGTGGACAGCCTTGCCTTGTCCCTGATTTCAGTGGGACTGATTTAAATTTCTCTCCATTTAGTTTGATGCTGGCTATTGGCGTGTTGTATATTGCCATTGCTATGTTTAGGTATGTGTCTTGTATCCTCGTTCTCTCTAAAACTTTAAATATGAATTGGTGTTAGATTTTTGTCAAATGCTTTTTTGGCATTTAAGGAGATGGTCATGTTTTCCCCCCTTCTGTTTGTTTAAGTGGTGGATTAAATTGATGGATTTCCAAATACTGAACCACCCCTGCTTCCCTGGGATGAAGCCAACTTGGTCCAGGTGTACTATATGTTTTATGTGTTCTTGGATTCTGTTTGACAGGATTTTATTGAGTATTTTTGCGTCAATGTTCATAAGGAGATAGGTCTAACTCTCTCTTTTTTGTTAGTCTTTGTTTAGTTTAGGTATCAAGGTTACTATGGCCTCATACAGTGAGTTTCGTAATGTTCCTTCCGTTTCTATTTTGTGGAACAGTTTGAAGATTAATGGCATTATCTCTTCTTTGAATGTCTGGTAGAATTCTGTGCTTTTTTGGAAGGGAGATTTTGATGGTCCATAGCCTTTGCTCTTTGTTCTTGGAGCCTGTACTACATACTGGCTCCATCTGTTTAAGGAGTCTGGAGTATTCTTCAGGAAGATGATAGAGGTCCACCAGTTTGAGAGTGGGCATTGGTATTTCAGATGCAGCTAAGGAAGGAAAGTGGCAGACATATGTGTGCAAGTGCAGGAGTTTGTGTGGAAGTGTGCCTGCCTGGAAGGGTGTGGTGTGAGGGAGGAACACAAATGCAGGTTGTGTTGCAGGAAAGGTTCACTGGCACAATATAAGTGTGCAGGTGCCCTGAATGGCTCAGTGGCCCACAGGCCTGTCTCAGTACTGTGCTCCAAGTGCTCAGGTCTCTCTGGGATGCACCAGCTTGGCTCCACAAATTATTTCCAGGAATTGTTTGGCTGGTCTCCACTGGCAAACCCATAGAACACGGGCTTCAATGTTGAGAAGGCTATGTGGAATGCTCAGAGAAAATCCTGCACTCACTCGCAGGTTTGTGAGGTAAGCTCAGAGAACCCACAGTTTTCTTTTCTTTTTTTTTTCTTTTTTTTTTAAATTTTTTTTTAATTTTATTATTATTTTTTTATTTTTTTTATCAGTTACATTTTATTAACTGTATCCCAGCCGTGTCCCGATCCCTCATTCCCTCCCAGTCCCTCCCTCCCTCCCTCATCTCCACCGTGCCCCTTTCCAAGTCCACTGATAGGGGGGACCTCCTCCCCATTCATCTGATCCTGTTTTATCAGGTATCTTCAGGACTGGCTGCAAAGCCCTCCTCTGTGGCCTAACAGGACTGCTCCTCCCTTCGGGGGTGGGGAGACCAAAGAGCCAGTCATTGAGTTCCTGTTAGAAATAGTCCCTGTTCCCCTCACTTTGGGAAACCAATTGGTTACTGAGCTACCACAGGCTACATCTGAGTGGAGGTTCTAGGTTATATCCATACATGGTCCTTGGTTGAATGTCAGTCTCAGAAAAGACCCTGTGCCCAGATATATTTGGTCCTTGTGGAGCTCCTATCCTTTCCCCATCAGACTAACTCCCCTTCTTTCTTATGATTCCCTGTACTCTGCCAAAGGTTTGGTCATGAGTCTTTGCTTTGAAAACACTGCTAGTTAGAGTCTTTCAGATGCGCTCAGTAGACTCCTGTCATACGTTCAATGAACATCCCATCTGTCTTTCTAAATGAGGATTGACCATCTTACCCCATGTCCGCTCAATTGATTATCTTTTTTAGGTGTATAGATTTCATTATGTTTATCATATCTTATAGGTCTATATAAGTGAGTATATCCCATGTTTGTCTTTCTCCTTCTGGGATATTTCACTCAGAATGATCTTTTCTAGGTCCCACCATTTGCCTGCAAATTTCATGATTTCCTCCTTTTTGATTGCTGAGTAGTATTCCATTGTATAAAAATACTACAATTTCTGTACCCATTCCACCGTTGATGGACATCTGGGTTGTTTCCAGGTTCTGGCTATTACAAATAGAGCTTCTATAAACATGGTTGAGCAAGTGTCCTTTTTGTGTACTTGAACAAACTTTGGGTATATACCTAGCAGTGGTATAGCTGGGTCTGGAGGAAGCACTATTCCTATTTGTCTTAGAAAGCGCCAGATAGCTTTCCAGAGTGGTTGTACCAGTTTACATTCCCACCAGCAGTGGAGGAGGGTTCCCCTTTCTCCACAACCTCTCCAGCATGTGTTATCACTTGAGTTTTTCATCTTGGCCATTCTGATGGGTGTAAGGTGATATCTCAACAGCCTAGAACTCATTGGCACAGGAGACAACTTCCTGAACAGAACACCAACAGCACAGGCTCTAAGAGCAACAATCAATAAATGGGACCTCATGAAACTGAAAAGTTTCTGCAAAGCAAAGGATACCATCATCAAAACAAAACGACTGCCTACAGATTGGGAAAGAATCTTCACCAACCCTTTATCTGACAGAGGACTAATATCCAGTATATATAAAGAACTAAAGAAGCTGAAAAGCAGCAAACCAAGTAACCCAATTAAAAAATGGGGAACAGAGCTAAACAGAGAATTGTCGACAGAGGAATATCGAATGGCAGAAAAACACTTAAAGAAATGCTCATCCTCATTAGCCATCAGGGAAATGCAAATCAAAACGACCCTGAGATATCACCTTGAACCCACAGTTTTCTACTCTCAGATTTGGGTCTCCTGTTTGGCCATTAGAGTAAGGAGGCCCCATATCTGGGGTTATGCACTCCCCACTGCTTCCACAGTGATCACGAGAGCATCTAGCACTGGAACAAGCCACGTTACAGCCAAAAGTGCAAGGGGTCAGTAGTTCACCACCCTCTGACCCCCAAGTCTTCCCTGGGTGACCTAGACCCAATCTTTCCCAGTTCACAGGTTGTCCTATAAGACTGGGAAGCCCCAGAGTAGATGTGCTGGCTTCAGCTTCCACTTACCAATTATGGAATTTTGGATCCTCTGCCTTTCAGAAAGAGTGCGCACTGGTTGCCACCAACTTGGAGTCTTCCTTGAGTATATATTTAAAAGAAACTGAACTTAAAATTTCTTGTTGTAGAACACATTACTGAAGTACAAATAAACTGATTGTAAGGAAAAACCTAATCAGTGATATTACAGCAGGAAATTCCCCACATTTCAGAAAATATATGAACATGCTATACATTTTAAAACTCTCATAAATACATGACCAAAAAAAATAAACTCTTTGTGTCACATTACACTTAAAATTCTAAGGATATTGAATATTTGAAGTCAAAAGAGAAAAATAAGGAGTCATAATCACAAAATCATGGGAATTATGTGAGACATCTCAACTGAAACCCTAAAATTCTGACAACTATAGAATTTTATAGTACAAACTTGGGGAGTAAATAACTGTCAAACAAATTTAATATACCCAGAAAAGTTATACTTTAAAATGTTTGGAGAAATTAGAACTTTTCAAGAGAAGCATAAACTAAAACCATTTATAACCATAAAAGCAGCATTTTAGAGGTGCTTAAAATAATTTTACAAAGAGAGAAGGAAAAGAAAACACATAATCATGAGAGTTCAAGATAGACTAGGTTACATAACAAGAATAGATAATCAGACAATAATTAGGACAGAATGAAGCATTTCGAACTCATTAAACCTACAAACTTCAAAGTATGAGAGTAAAAAAAGAACAAAGAATATTTGAGCTAACCACAAAATAAAGTAACAAAATTACAGGAATTAGCACATCTCCCTCAATAATAACTCTAAATGTAAGTCATCTTAACTCTTCAATTAAAAGAAACAGACTGTCTAATTGGATTAAAAATAAGATTCAGTTCTTTCTTATCTGTAAGAAACATCCCCCACTTTCAGTAGTTAAAGAGGGCATATTTTTCTCTATAGCTCATGAAAGTTTCTCCAAAATACAGCACATTTTAGGCCACAAAATTAGTCTTAACAAGAAGTTTTCTCCTACAGACTGGGAAAAGATCTTCAACAACCCTCTAACGGAGGGATAATATTGAGAATATATAAAGAACTCAAGAAGTTAAACACCAACAAATCAAGTAATCCAATTAAAAAATGGTGAACAAAGCTAAACAGAGAATTCTCAGTAGAGGAATATCAAATGGCAGAGAAACACTTAAAGAAATGCTCAGTGTCTTTAGTCATCAGGGAAATGCAAATTAAAATGACCCTGAGATCCCATCTTACACCCATCAGAATGATTAAGATAAAAAATCCAAGTGAAAACACATGCTGGAGAGGATGTGGAGAAAGGGGAACCCTCTTCCATTGCTGATGGAAATGTAAACTTGTACAGCCACTTTGGAAATCAATCTGGTACTTTCTCAGACAATTAGGAATAGTACTTCCTCAAGATCCAGCTATACCACACCTAGGCGTATATCCAAAATGTGCTCAAGTACACAACAAGGACATTTGCTCAACCATGTTTGTAGCAGCTTTATTCTTAATAGCCAGAATCTGGAAACAACCCAAATGTGCCTCAACTGAGGAATGGATACAGAAATTGTGGTACATTTACACAATGGAATACTACTCAGCAATTAAAAACAAGGAAATGATGAAATTTGCATGCAAATGATGGGAACTAGAAAAGATCACCATGAGTGAGGTATCTCAGAGGTAGAAAGATACACATGGTATATACTCACTAATAAGTGGATATTAGACATAATATAGGATACACATACTAAAATCTGTACACTTAAATAAGCTAGGCAAGGAGGAGGACCCTGGGTAAAATGATTAATCCTCACTCAGAAAGGCAAATGGGATGGACATCTGAAGTGTGAGAAAAGAGGCAACAGTACAGGAGCCTCCCACAGAGGGCCTCTGAAAGACTCTACCTAGCAGGGTATCAAAGCAGATGCTGAGACTCATACCCAAACTTTGGGCAGAGTGCAGGGAATCCTATGAAAGAAGGGAAAGATAGAAACACCTGGAGGGGACAGGAGCGCCACAGGAAAGCAACAGAACCAAAAATCTGGGCAAAGAGGTCTTTTCTGAGACTGATAGTCCAGCTAAGGAACATGCATGCAGATAATCTAGAACCCCTGCACAGATGTAGCCCATGGTAGCTCAGTCTCCAAGTGGGTTCCATAGTAATGGGAACAGGGACTGTCTCTGACATGAATTCAGTGGCTGGCAATTTGATCACCTCCCCCTAAGGGGGACCAGCCTTATCAGGCCACAGAGGAAGACAATGCAGCAAGTCCTGGTGAGACCTGATGAGGCTAATGTCAAGGGAATGGAAGGAGAAGGACCTCCCTATCAGTGGATTTGGGGAGGGGCATAGGAGGAGATGAGGGAGGGAGTATGAGATTGGGAGGGGATGAGGAAGGGGGCTACAGCTGGGATACAAAGGGAATAAACTGTAATTAATAAAAAAAATTAATGACTTACAAAATAAATATTAATAAAGTGATTATAGATATAAGTTCTTTTATCCTGTTAGATTATAATAGAATAAAACTAGAAATCAACAAAAGCAACTACAGAAAATATACATAGAAATACATGGTTGCTCAAGCCTATAATCTCATTGTCTGTGAGGCTGAGACAGGAGGTTGCTATGAGTGTGAGATTTGTAAATTTTTATATAAAATATTTTATTTAGTTTTACTCTATTAAATGGATAATATTTCTCCCTGAAGCCATAGGTTGTCAAATAAAGTACTCAGAGCTAGGTGTGGGAAAATTTCCCTTAAGTTGTTGGTTAGTGGCATCCCAGAGACATCCAAACTAATACAGGCTATTGCCATAACTCTTGGTTGTCCACTAGAATTCGATGGTAAGACTCTGCTGCTAAAGACAGTGCACACTTTGGTCACAGAGCTTGGTCACTGTTGTTAACATGGATCAGGAAACTTCCTGACTCTGTTGGCTCGTGTTCATAGCACCAGATGGTGCTATGAAAGGTGCCAAGAGAAGAAAAGTGATCAGTAGTTTCATCCAGATGTGAACCCTGTGAACTATAATAATGACCCGTATGGCAAGATAGGCCATGGATGCTGTTAGAAAAACGTGCGTCTGTGAAGGTTACACAACGGGTTCATAAATCACACCACGAGACCCGTTCCACGTGGGAGGTTTATTAGGGGAAGCGAAAGGGGGTCACAGAGAGACGAGGCGGAAGAGAAAGAAAGAGAGGAGGGGCTCCAGGAGTTCTCTTATAAGGTGACCCAGGGCATGCGCAGGTAGTTCCAGGTGATCAGCAGGTGGTCTTCTTGGTGGCTTCACAAACCCTTGGGGTTGGCTGTAGAGATAGATGCCTGCTTACTGATCCCAACAGATGCAATAATAGCAGTAGTATTTTGGAGGTAGCCAAGCACTTTCTCACTGTATTTAAGAAGTGTTCTACAGGAGAAAATACATATTTGGTGCTGTGAATCTGGTGAAAATGGTGAAATTTAAATTAGTTTTATTTAATGTTTTTCATTGTATGCATATATTAAAACATGCCCTGTATCCCATAAATATATATATAATTATCTATCATGTAAAATACAATTAAAGTATTTTAAAGGTGATACAAGTAATGAGAAAGATATTTCATTGCCGTACTCCTTAAATAGCTTGATTGAAATATAACCTCGGTGCTTTAAAATTCAGCGACTTAATGTGTGCAATTATATTGTTTTTTGGTAAACGTACAGTTTTCAACCATATAGAGACCATAAAGAATTCAAATTAGAACATATTTAATATCCCAAAGATCTGTTATGCCTATTGACAACTCTTATTATCTACTTTCCACTCTTCACATCACTTTTAAGAGATTTTTTTGCACATAAGATTTTATAAAGCTAAGATTCTGAGACTTGAACATAGTTGCATAGCACAAAATGCAAACTCACTGCAGGAAACTCCATGCATTTGGTTTTCTTCAAATACATGTTCCCTTGTAATTGCCATTTTGACTCTGAGCCACTTTCCTCATTAGTATAACTTTTCACACTGAGCAACTTCACAGACACCTGGTGCTTATATAGTTGTTAAATGAAACCTTAGTGTGCTTGAAATACTGAGGGCATTGGAACCCTGTTAAATGTCACAAATACCAGCTTCTTTGAAAATGTAAGCACTTTGTTTCCAGTTGATTTCTTATAGATGAAATAAATAGAGCACATGTTTTGAATATTTTTCTCCAGGTTTTCTGCAGAATGTTACCATGTCTTGACTTCATGAAAGGAATCCATTTATACTCTTCTCTGCAGCTCAGTGGAATAAGTTGATTTCACAATTACAGGTACTTGGAGGTTTGCTTCTAATCCTTAAGAGTATGCATTCAAGTCAGTTACTCAGGTTAACTTCTCAGCAATGGGCAATTCTATAATTACCCTCACAGCCCAGAAGGCTAGTTATTTTATGAAAGACAACTTTTTTCACTCAAGAAACCTGGTCTCTAGCTAAGGAAATATTAAAAGTTGAGAGCTTCTAGGGGAGGGAAGGTCAGTTATCTTCAGAGATATAGCCCCTGGTAGGTTGTCTATGCTCGATCAGGTAACACTAACTGGACTCAGTGGGTTAAAAAAAAAAAAAGAGGACCTGAAGTTGGGAGTGAAACATGATAAGAGTTTCTGGTAGGAGTAGGAGGAAGATTAGGCAGTGGGTGTGATCAAAATATGTTGAATACATATATATATATATATATATATATATACATGCGTATAAATAAAATAAAAAATATAAATAATCCTTTGACAATATAATAATTAAAATACCATAATAAAATAATTCTAGAAATACATATATAATTTCAAAGTTTAATTTTATAAGGAAAAAAAGGTTTTGTGGCTGGGTTGGTATTTATGTTTCTCTTTTGTTATCTGCAGAACACTTTCCCATATCAAAGACACTAGAACTAGAGGGTGAAGTTTCTGTGTAGGCACCAGCTTACCTTCTCCAGGTTCAATGAGGTGTGTGTATGTGTTGTCTTCAGCCATGGGGCCTTGCTGTCCATTTGCAGAGCTCAACCTATTATCTTGGCAACCTCCTGGGTTGTTTGTGGATTTCTATGAAATCCTTTCACCAACAACTCCATTGGATGCAACCTATTCCCAGTATTGGCAGCTCCATTTAGTGACAAGAGATGGGCAGTTGAAACTCCATCTCCCTCATTATTTGAAAATTTCATTAGGATCATCTTCACATGTTTTAGGAAGTTTCTCCTACAATAGGTTTCCATTCTATCCCTCAAATAGCTTTCAATTCTAGCTATCTCTCAATATATTCCCTCTTTCAAACCAATCTCCCTACCTGGTCCTCCCATTCCTGCCCCCTGCAGTTCTTAGGCCACTCATAAACTCTATTCTATTTCTCCCTTCTGGGGAAATCCATGCTCCTCACCTCCAGTCTCTTCCTTTATTCCTGACCTCTCTGTGACTACAGATTGTAGCTTGATTATCATTTATTTAATAGATAATATCCACATATCTCTTTTAATAGATAATACCACATTTCTCTTTCTGGGTTGGTGTTACTTTATTCAGGATGATGATTTTTTTTTCCTAGTTCTATTCATTTGTCTGCTAATCTCATGATGTCAATTTTTAAACAGCTGAGTAATACTCCATTGGGTAAATGCACCACATTTTATATATCTATTCTTCAGTTCAGGGACATCTAGGTTGTTTCCAGTTTCTGGTTATTATGAATAAAGTAGAAATGAACATGTTTGAAAAAGTGACCTTGTGGTAGGATGAATCATCCTTTGGGTATATGTACAAGAGTGGTATAGCTTAGGGCTTTTAGCTGACTCCCTCCCCCTCAACACATACACACTGAAAAGTCCTTGGGAAAAGTTCCCGGGTGCAGGCACCCACTCATCAGCTTGGAACTACCACTCCCCTGAGCCTGAAAAGTTCCTGGGTTCCTGCAGGACCCCAGTCGCCAGCTTGGAGCCACTACTTGCCTGTGTGCTCTATGCTCCACTCTGAAGGAACTGTCGACCCAAAACACCACAGACAGGGTCTCCCTGTTAGAAGGAAATGCCATGGTGTGGGATAAACATCTGATCCAACCTCAGGACACACAGCTCTGGAAAAGTTTCTTGGTTCCCGCAAGTTCCAGGCTCTAGCTTCCTGCTGCATACATAAGAGCTCTGCCTACCTACCACTGATTACTGCTTGGGTATTGAGGCATAGAGTTCCAATCTCAGACCTACAGAAGCCTGGGATCCCAGAGAGCAGCCCTTAGATACCGGTCCAAGGGACAATCAGTTATCCCTAACTAAACTGACCAAACCATGGGGCTCCCAGGTTCTTCAAGACAGCTGTGCCTGGAAAACAGTGTAAGAACAACAGCAGCAGCTCTTAAATTCAGAGCAAGAAACCCAGCAGCAAGGTAGCTGTCTCCAGGACTTCTCTGGATGAGAGGAGAACCCCCCTGACTAACACAGACCACAGTTACCACTCAGATCTATACGACTGAGGTGAGCTGTGGCAATTTCTTAAAAACACCAGCCATTCAATGACAATACCCAAAAAGCTGTAGAGGCCTCCTTCGGGAAAAATCATCTTCTTGCCAAAGGGATTCTCCTTACCACAGAATTCCAGGAAGTACCAGAAACTAACAGCTAACACCTAAGATAGCCCAATGGGTAGAGGCCAGGGTAAAAGCTCAACCAAAAAAAGGCAGAGTGATATGGCATCACCAGAACCCAGTTATCCAGGGGCAAGCAGCCCTGGACACCCCAGCATAATTGAAATTCAAGAAGATGGCCATATATCTATGCTTATGAAGAGAAGAATAGAGGAAAGAAATAGAATGTGTAAAGAATTGGAGGGAGATAAAGACAAACAGATAATGCCCATCTGTAAAGAAATAAGGGAAGATGCAGCCAAAATGTTTGTGGTCTGTAGGGAGGAAATAATTAAATCGCTGAAAGAAATAAATGGAACAGAAGAATGTTCAAACAAACAGCTGTAGGGATTGAAGGAAAAACATGAAAATACAGTCAGACAGGTGAAAGAAGTCAACAAAATGGCTCAAGATATGAAGATAGAATTGGAAAAATTAAAGAAAACACAGAGGAAATCATAGAGAGGAAGAACTTAGGAAAGAAAACAGGAACTAAAGAGGTAAGCATAGACTTGAAGATTTTCTCAAACAGGTCTTTTATTTGCTTGATTAGAGTCACACCAAGGTACTTTATGTTATTAGTGGCTATTGTGAGGGTGTTGTTTCTCTAATTTCTATCTTGACTCTTTTGTCTTTGGTATACAGGAGGGCTTCTGATTTTTTTGAGTTAATTTTATATCCAGCCACTTTGCTGAAGGTGTTTATCAGCTGAAGGAGTTCTCTGGTTGAATTTTTTGGGTCGGCCATGTATACTAGCATATCATATGCAAATAGTGAAACTTTGACGTCTTCTGTTCGAATTTGTATTCCCTTGATCTCCTTTAGTTGTCTTAATGCTCTAGCTAGGAATTCAAGTACTAAATTGAAGAGATATGGAGAGAATGGGCAGCCTTGCTTTGTCCCTGATTTCAGTAGGATTGGTTTGAGCTTCTCTCCATTGAGTTTGATGTTGGCTATAGGCTTGCTGTATATTGCCTTTACTATGCTTAGGTATGTGTCTGGTATCCCTGATCTCTCCAAGACTTTAAACATGAATGGGTGTTATTTTATCTAAGGCTTTTTCGGAATCTAAGAATATGATCATGTGGTTTTTCTCCTTCAGTTTCTTTATATGGTGGATTACATTGATGGATTTCCATATATTGAACCACCTTTGCATGCCTGGGATGAAGCCTACTTCCTCATGGTGTATGATATCTTTTATGTGTTCTTGGATTTGATTTGCCAGTATTTTATTCAGTATTTTTGCATCAATGTTCATGGATCCGTAGGACTAACATAGTGAAAATGGCTGTTCTGCCAAAAGCAATCTACAGATTCAATGCAATTCCCATCAAAATACCAACACGATTCTTTATATACATTGAGAGAAAAATTATCAACTTCATATGGACAAACAAAAAACCCAGAATTTCCAAAATGATCCTGTATAACAACAGATTATGTGGAGGCATCTCCATCCCTGATCTCAAGCTGTTCTACAGAGCAATAGTAATAAAAACAGCATGGTATTGGCATACAAACAGAATAGGGGAACAATGGAATCGAATAGAAGACCCAGAAATAAACCCACACACTTATGGAGACCTGATTTTTAACAAAGAAGTCAAAACCATTCAATGGAAAAAAGACAACATCTTCAACAAATGGTGCTGGTCCAACTGGATGTCTACATGCAGAAAAATAAAAATAGATACATATTTATAACCCTGCAAAAAACTAAAGTCCAAGTGGATCAAAGACCTCAACATAAAACCAGACACACTAAATCGTTTAGAAGAAAAAATGAGGAAGAGCCTTGAACTCATTGGCACAGGATACAACTTCCTGAACAGAACACCAACAGCACAGGCTCTAAGATCAACAATCAATAAATGGGACCTCACAAAACTAACAAGTTTCTGTAGAGCAAAGGACACTGTTGCCAGAACAAAATGACAGCCTATAGACTGAGAAAGGATCTTCACCAACCCTATATCTGACAGAGAGCTGATACCGAGATTATGTAAAGAACTAAAGAAGTTAAAAAGCAAAAAAAATCAAGCAATCCAATTAAAAAATGGGGTACAGAGCTAAACAGAGAATGCTCAGTAGAGGAATACAAAATGGCAAAGAAACATTTAAAGAAATGCTCAACGTCCTTAGCCATCAGAGAGATGCAAATCAAAACAACCCTGAGATTTCACCTGATACCCATCACAGAATGGCCAAGATCAAAAACTCAAGTGACAACACATGCTGGTTGTGGAGAAAGGGGAACCTTCCTCCATTGCTGGTGGGAATGCAAACTTGTACAACCACTTTGGAAACCAATTTGGTGCTTTCTCAGACAATTAGGAATAGTGCTTCCTCATCAAAACACAGCTATACCACTCCTAGGTATATATCTAAAAGATGCTCAAGTATACAACAAGGACGTTTGCTCAACCATCCTTGTAGCAGCTTTATTATTAATATCCAGAACCTGGATACAACCCAGATGTCCCTCAGTTGAGGAATGGATGCAGAAATTGTGGTACATTTACACAATGGAATACTTCTCAGCAATTAAAGAAATCATGAAATTTGCAAGCAAATGGTGGGATCTAGAAATGATCACCCTGAGTGAGTCATCCCAGAAGCAGAAAGACACACATGGTATGTATTCACTTATAAGTGGATATTAGACATATAATATAAGATGATCATACTAAAATCTGTACACCTAAGGAAGCTAATCAAGAAGGAAGACCCTGGTAAGATGTTCAACCTTCATTCAGAAAGGCAAATGAGACGGACATCAGAAGAGTGAGAAAACAGGGAACAGGACAGGCTACTATTAAAGAGGGCCTCTACATCAGTTCCTACTTCCAGGTTCCTGTTTTGAGTTCTTGTCATATATTCTCTCATTGATGGAAATGTGACCTGAATGTGATAAGCTGAAATAAATTTGTTTCCTGCCCAAGTTGCTTTCGGTTATGTGTTTTATCGCAATATAAACCCTAAGAGAATGATTAAAAATGTGTCATCAAAATTCAAAACATTTAAACATGTAAGACAATGTAAAATAATAAATGTATATATATATATATATATATATATATATATATATATATAGCATGTTATACCCAATCCTCAGTTTTTTTTATCTAAAAATAGTTTCACGTTAGTGTAAGAGTTAAATTCTGTAAGGCATCATAAACAAAATTATACACATTAAAGATTATATGCAATGTTTTCTGGTTTTCTTCTTTTAAGCTGCCTACACTGACTGAATGAGAAACTCCGCTATGCCTCTCTCTCTAATACAAATCCTAAGAAGTAATGATAAAGACAAAAGAATCTGTAGCTTGACAGTACAGTACTTGAGACCTTAGGTTCAATCCACAGCGCAGCCAGACAAAAACTAATAAGAAAAGACTTTCACAATTTGGATGAAGCAGAATGGAGTGGTAATTAAAAAGCCAATCTCAAAATAAATACTGTGGTGTTTTATATAGCCATCAATGTTTTACATATATGTTTTTATTTTTGAAATAACAAAATATAGAAATGGAAAGATTAGTCACACTGGGGCCAAAAAAGAAAGCATTATTTATATTTTGTGAGAGAATGGTAGGAGAATAGTGGGAACTGAATAATTTATGGGCTGTAGTGTGGTAGGTACTACATGAAGAATCATGTGATAAACTTCCATGGAAATGCACATATAAATAAGTGCATGAGAAAACTAATATCGAATACATTTAATATTGTGCCAATGTCAGTTCCCTTCTTTCAGTATTTTATTGTAGTTATAAAATATGTTATAACCAGGAAAATCTAGATGCCACATTGAATATGTGTTGGTAAGAAGACAACTCTGGACTTGGAAAGGGGCAGGGAGGAGATGAGGGAGGGAGGGTGGGATTGGGAGGAAATGAGGGATCGTGATACAGCATTAATAAAATGTAACTAATAATAAAAATAAAACATAAAAAAAGAAGACAATTCTGTGGAGTCAGTTCCCTCCTTCCATCTTTAGGTCGCTTCCCAGAATTGAATGCAGATCATCAGACCTGTGTGGAAAGTGCTTTTACCAATTCATAACTGTGTTTTACTTCATGTATTTTCATATACTTGTAAATCTTGCAATGTGGCTAATTTTTAGTTCTAAATATTTCTGTGGGTTTGATATTACATGGACCAAAAGTTGCATGTGGTAAACATTTGTTCCATAGCTACTGATGTTAGGCAGGTAGATCATGAAGACTCTGACCCAGTTAACTGGTTAATGATGGAATTAGAATTTGTTGGTAATACTGGAAGATGCTGGAAACTAGTAGGTGAACCCCACTAGCTTAAAGTAGCTTAACAGGGAGTTTTCTATAGAAGGATATACCATACTGTGTCACCTGGTAATCCCAGGCTCCTTGCTGGCTGCTATGATATGGACAGCTTTGTTCTAACACATGCAGGTACTATAGGTGAGATCAATGGAGTAGACTGATTTCTTGTTTCTTTGGCATACTAATAAAAAGTGTTGAGGTAAAAGGGATTGGGATGGCTATTTTGTATGAGGTGCCATCTACCTTGCTTCTTCCTATGTTGAGTAACAATTTCATGGATGTGCAAACTCAAAATTAGTCTCTCCTATCAGTGTTCAGATCCTAAGCAAACTATGGAGTAGGTGACAAGCACCTTTATTAGAAATAGCCCAACTTTCCCATCACTCCAAGATTTTATTAATCACTCTTTTGTTTAATATTTGTTTTTTATTCCAGGAATTGTAGTATAACTACAACAATGAAAACACTATGCAGTCCTTGTGGAGCGCCTGTCCTCTTCAGGTCTTATTATCTCCCCCTTCTTTCATAAGATTCCTTGTACTCTGCCTAAAGTTTAGCTATGAGTCTCAGCATCTGCCTCAATACCCTGCAGGTAGAGCCTTTCAGAGGACCTCTGTGGTAGGCTCCTGTCCTGTTCTCTGTTTTCTCCTTACTAGGATGTCCATCCTCTTTGCCTTTCTGAATGGGGATTGAGCATCTTAGCCAGAGTCCTCCTTCCTGATTAGCCTCCTTAGGTGTACAGATTTTAATATGTTTATCCTATATTATATGTCTAGTATCCACTTATGAGTGAGTATATATCCTGTGTGTCTTTCTGCTTCTGGGATGTCTCACTCAGGATGATCTTTTCCAGTTCCCACCATTTACCTGAAAATTTCATGATTTACTTGTTTTTTATCTTAAAAGTCTGGCACAGGGGTCTTTTCTGAAACTGATACTCCAGCCAAGGACCACTCATGGAAATGGCCTGGAACCCCAGCACAGAGGTAGCCTATGGCAGTTCAGTATCCAAGTGTCCTCCATAGTAATGGGGACAGGGACATGAATTGATTGGCCTGCCCTTTAATCACCTCTCTCTGACCGGGGGAGCAGCCTTACCAGGCCATAGAAGAAGACAATTCAGCCACTTCTGATGATACCTGATAGACTAGGGTCAGAAGGATGGGGAAGAGGACCTCCCTTTTCAGTGGACTGAGAGAAAGACACAGGTGGGGAAGAGGGAGGGTAGGATTTGGAGGGGAAGTGGGACCGAAGTACAGGGGGGATACAAAGTGAATAAACTGTAATTAATAAAATAAAATAATTAAAAACAAAAAGAAAACACTATGCAATCATTTTTAATAACTGAATAAAGATAGGAACACAATCCAGATTTTTAATTTAAAAATTCATACCAAACTTCTATCTGTCTATCTATCTATCTATCTATCTATCTATCTATCTACCTACCTATCTACCTACTGTCTGTCTGTCTGTCTGTTTTATTTGACAACCTGATCACAACCCACCCATCCTCTCCTCCTAGTTTCATCCATACACCTTTTTCCTTTTCCGCCATCTCCTGATTCTCACAAAGGGTAGGCCCTCATGGGTAACAACCCACCTTGGTACATCAAGTCCCAGAAGGACTATGTGCATCCTCTCCAACTAAGGCTGAACAAGGCAGCCCATCTATGTGAAAGAGATGCAAAAACAGGCAACAGAGTAAGAGACAGCTCCCAGCTCTAATGGTTAGGGGCCCACATCGAGAACAAGCTGTTTATCAGCTACATATGTGTAAGAGTTCTTGGTTGATGGTTCAGTCTCTGTGAGCCCCCATGAGCCCAGGTTATTTTACTCTGTAGGTCTTCTTGTACTGTCCATGATCCTTCCAGCTCCTGCAATCCTTCCTCCTACTCTTCCAACAAACTCCCAAGCTCAGCCTATCATTTGACTGTGGGCCTCTGCATATGGTTCCATCAGCTACTCTGGATGAAGCCTCTCAGAAGACAGTTAAACTAAGCTCTGGTCTACAGTCATAGTAGAGTACCATTAATAGCTCTTTCCCATGGGGTGGGTCTCAAATTGGGCCAATCATTGATTTGCCATTCCCTCAATCTCTGCTCCATCTTAATCCACACACTTCTTGTAGACAAGATGAATTTTGGCTCAAAGATTTTGTGGGTGGGTTGGTGTCCCCCTCCCTCAGCTGGAAGTCCCACCTGGCTACAGGAGGTGGCCACTTCAGGCTCCTTAAGCCACACTGCAAGGAGTCTCAGCTAGGGTCACTCCCATATACTCCCAGGAGTCTTCCCATTCCCAGAGATGACCTTCTCCACCCATTTCCACTCTCTCTCCCAGCCCTTCCCCCTCCTCCAGTCCTGCTCTCACCATAACTGATCCCAAACTGATACCCTTCCCACCCCCTTGTCCACCAAATTCCCTCTCTCCAACTACTTCAGATGTCTATTTCATTTCCTCTTCTGAGTGAGAGTCAATCATTCTCCCTTAGGCCCTCCTTGGCGTCTTTGGGAATATGGATTATAGCGTGGTTATCCTGTACTTTATGGCTAATATCCACATATAAGTGAATACATACCATGTGTGTCTTTCTGGTTCTGGGTGATCTTTCCTAGTTCTACCCATTTACCTGCAAATTGCATGATGTCTTTGTTTTTAATAGCTGAGTAGTATTCCATTGTGTAAATGCGCCACATTTTCTTCATCTATTCTTCAGTTGAGAAACATCTGGGTTGTTTCCAGTTTCGGGTTGAATATACCTGCTATGAACATAGTTGAGCAAGTGTCCTTGTGGTGCGGTGGAGCATCCTTTGTGTATATGCACAGGAGTGGTATAGCTAGGTCTTGAGGTGCAGCTATCCCCAATTTTCTGAGAAACCTCCAGATTGATTTCTTTTATGATTTCAGCTTTTAAAATTTTACATAGAAGTGAGATAGGATTATGCAGTACTTATCTTTCTAATCCTCATTTATTTCACGTAACATAATTTCTTCCAGGATGATCCATTTCAAATTACAAGAGTCCTTCCTTTAAAAGACTGAATAGCATTTCATTGTGTGTAATATTACATTTTGTTTATCCATGCATCTATTTATGGACACTTGGTTTGTTTATATATTTTGGCTGCTGTCAATAATGGAAATCTAAATATTGCCTTAACATACTTAGGTAATTTCCTTTCTATAAATGCCAAAAAATGATGAAAATCAGAGAATACAATAGTTCTGTCCTTTTTAAAAAACATTTTAATGTCTCTGTATACTAATTTGTATAATAAATTATACCAATTTACATGTCGTCAACAATGTACAATCCTTCCCCCCACTCTTTCACAAGACTCCCAGTCTCTACCTATTGTTTAACTGTGGGTCTCTCCATCTGTTTCCATCAGCTACGGGATAAAACCTCAGAAGGCAGTTATGCTAGGATTTTGTCTGCAAGCATAGCAGAGTGTCATCAATAGTGATAGTGGTTTACTCTCTCCCATGGGGTGGGTCTTAAATTGGGCCAATCATTGGTTGGTCATTCCCTTGTTCTCTGCTCCATCTTCATCCCAGCTTTTAGGTAGGGCGAATTTTTGGTCAAAGATTTTGTGGGTGAGTTGGTGTACCCCTTCCTCCACTGGAAGTTCCTCCTGGCTACAGGAAGAAGTCAAACTATTCGTCTTTGCAAATAACATGATAGCATACATAAATGACCCAAAAATTCTACCATGGAACTCATAGAGCTGACAAACCTTCAGCAAAGTGGTTTAATACAAAATTAACTCAAAAAATATCAGTATCCCTCTTTTATACAAACAATAAATGGGTGAGAAAAAATTAGGAAAACAACACCTTTCTTAATAGCCACAAATAATACAAAATATCTTGGTGTAACTGTAACCAAGCAGGTGAAAGACCTATATGACAAAAACTTCAAGTCTCTAAAGAAATAAATTGAAAAAGATATCAAAAGATGGAAAGATCTCACATGCTCATGTGTCAGTAGAGTTAACATATTAAAAATGGCCATCTTACCAAAAGCAATCTACAGATTCAATGCAATTCCCATGAAAATTCCAATGCAGTTCTTTATAGACCTGAAAAGAGCAATTCTCAACTTCATATGGAAAAATAAAAAAGTAGGATGACTAAAATATTACTGTACAATAAAAGAGCTTTGAGAGGTATCACCATCCTTGATTTCAAGCTGTACTATAGAGAAATGATAATAAAAACCACATGGTATTGACGTAAGAACAGACAGGTAGACCAATGGAAGTAAATCGAAGAACCAGAAGTATATCACAAGGATGCTTGCTTAACTATGTTCATAGTAGCTTTATTCATAACAGCCAGAAACTGGAAACAGCCTAAATGTTGCTCATCTGAAAATGGATAAGGAAAATGTGGTGAGTTTACACAATGGAATGCTACTCAACTATTTAAAACAAGGACATCATGAAATTTGCAGGCGAATTTCATCCTGAAAATATCATCCTGAGTGAGGTATCCCAGACCCAAAAAGACGTGCATGGTATGAACTCACTTATAAGTGGATATTAGCCATAAAGTACAGGATACCCATGCTACAGTCCACAGACCCAAAGAAGCCAATAATGCCGAAGGAACAATGCTTGATTCTCATTCAGAAGAGGAAATAAAATAGACATTAAAAGAAAATGGAAAGAGGGAAGTGGGTGGGAGAATATGTGAGGAAGGTAACAGGGGCAGGGATCATGTGTGGGGTGAGCAAAGGTGGGGGTGGAGGACGGGGAGAGAGATTGGCTAGGAGAACTGAAATCAGTTGGTGGGACACCTCTGGGGCTGGGGAGGTTTCTGGGAGTCAATGGGGGTGACCCTAGCTGAGACTTCTATCAATGGGTATATATTGAGCCTGAAGAGGCCACCTCCTGTAGCCAAACTTAAATATACAACTAGATTGAAATTTACTTATACATTACCTCTGGAATATACTTAAACTATATAGAGCTTCTAAAATAGCAAACAGTGAGTAAAAAAAAAATCATAACAGTGTATACACCTATAAACAAAAGATGCTAGCATGATTCTCGTTATTACAACTGAGATTATTTCCATGGACTTGCACAAAAACAGTTGCTTTTTTCTCATTTCTTCTTCAGATAAACACTGATAACTACATTCAAAGAAAACATCATTTATATGCAGTGCCTTTTTCCCATGTATCCCATCGAGTTAAAATTAGTCACCTATCCAAATTCAGAAAGAAATTTTTATTGTTAGAACACAAAATTAGGGCAAAATTATAACTTTCAAGTTAGAAAGAATAAGGACAAAAGCTCTGAACTATATGCCATGAGACCAATATTTAAAAATTGTTAAGTTTCTCTAAAGAATGTGATTAGCCATGCATTACAAAGCAAAATTAAAAGACCAAAGAAACAAAAGCAAGTTTTATTTAATTTTATTTTATTTGGGAGTTTAATGCACAGTACATTCTGATTTTCTATGTACATAGAAATTTTTCAAAAAATGGTTACATTAAAAGAAATAGGTAGTGTATAAGAGATATATTTTTAGTGTTTCTTCCACTTTCAAATAAATGTACAGTTATCTGAATTATAGGGAGGGTCATATGGTAATGCTAGAAATAGATTATATGTTGTCTAGTCTCACAAAATTAATATTAGAATTGCATAAGTCCTTAGAACATTAGTTCTCTCATTATGTCTCTCAGAAAATAAGTCCATAACATTCTCTTGCAAAAAAGACTAGGGATGGGGTATTTGTAATCAAATAAGTTTGGAGAAAATAGCCTATTTTCAGTTCTCTCTTGGATTTTTACAATGTCTTTGAATATCATCAAATTCTGAAAATACTTGCACTTTACTCACACATTATTATGAAAACATAGGGTTACAAACATTCACAGAATCAGCATGGCATAAAATAAGAGCCACTTAGCTGGTTGATAGGGGCTTGTCTTATCTAATGTGGGCTGATGTCCTTCATGTTACTGGTATCCATTGCCTAGCTACTTTAGCTTTGAGCAAGGGTTTTTAAAATCTCTTTCATCACCAATTATGTTATTGTGCTATGTTCTGGTAATAATGGCCAAACATGTGTAAAATATCATCTGTATGGGGAGAGAGACAGACAAAATACTAGTGCAGAAACAACAACAACAAAAATGCCATTAAATACCGTAATAAATACCGCATAAAAGAAATATGCACAGTACCTGTGCTGGCTAGTTTTTATTGCCAAGTTAACACAGTCTGGGAAGAAGCAACTTCAATTGACAAATTGCCCAGTTCAAATTTGATTGATGACTAATGTGAGGAGACAAAGTCCTTTCTGGGCAGCACTGTCCCTTAGCAGGTAGGCCTGAGCTTACAGAAAGCTAGCTCAACATGAGCCAGTAAGTGAGGCAGCATTCCTTCATGATTCCTTTTGTTTCGTTATAGAAAGTGAAATCTGAGCTGATGTCTGAAGAATCAGTAGGCATTAATCCAGAGAATACCTGAATATATTCTCAATAAAGGGGTAAATAGAAGAGTGGCCATTCACAGAAGGCATTGCATAAATCTTGGCAAAGCCCATATAGAGTGTGGCCGGGTAGGATTCTTAAGAATGATCCAAGGTAGCTCTGCCTTCCTGGTAAGAGTCTCAACAGAAGGCAAGGTAAAATGGCACTAGCTAAAGTTTGTTTGCAAGAAACGGATGCAGAAAACACAGAATCCCTGCCCTTTGGTTTATGGGCCCCCCCATTCAGAAGAGACATGCTCTCCAACAGCCCCTCTTAGGCATGTAGGAACAATAACACTGTTAAGCATTTTCAACATTCTTCATTCCTAGGAGGCTTGGGATGACCTTCAGGAAGCAATCTGCTGTAGAAGGCAAGTCACCAAAATAGAAAGCTACTTGGTGGTGGTGGGATTACTGTGAGAGGGGAGGTGGGGGTAATGACTGGGAGGAGGAGAGAGGGGGAAAGCTGTTGTTGGGATGTATTATATGAGAGAGGAAGAAATACAAACACAAATAATAAAAACTTTTAAAGGAAAGCTACTTGTGTGTTTGCAAATTTATAGCCACTACCTTCAAGATCCTGGCTGCCTGGCTGAAGCCGGGTGAACTGGGCTTCCTTGGTATCTTGACTAGCTCTCCTTTGCTGGGTTAGGCTTGACAGACACCTCACAGTTGACCATTTCTGTGACAATTTCTTCTCCACTGACTGTCATTTGCTTCTTCACAAGAGGTCTGTAGTCCCAGGACTCCAGGTGATATCAATGCAGTGGTTTTATTTTTGTTTCCATCAGCTTCCCATGTCATCATGCTGAAGTGAGCCTCTAGCCTAGTTTATACTCTTCCTTGGTTTCCACCAGTCAATCTCTGTCCCTTACTACCATTCTCCCAAGAGTTTTTCCTTACCTCATCCCATCTGTAACCAAAACTTTATCTCAAGATCAGCTTCTAGAGAACCTGATCTCAGACAGGAGCTTGGCAGTGGGCAACCAGTTAATCAACTTTATTTTTTTACATAGGAGAATAACTATATGATAATATGTCTGGTGCATCACACACACACACACACACACACACACACACACACACACCAAAAAAAAAAACTTTGTTATGACTTTCTGATGCTTAAAATGGCACACAAAAGGTAATTGCTAGAAAATGAATGAGTGCAGCTGCACAGGCTGTATCACACACAGGTGTTAAATGACAATTCCTGGGACCCGAGGTATATTACCTGAAATCTCTAGACTCTAGTTTCACAAGGTATTTTCTAGCAATTAAACACCACCAAATTATAGCCCTTAGGCCAAATGTGTTCATCCTGTGAGCAAAGAATTGTTTTGCATTTGTAAATGACTGAGAGAAAATTAACGTAAATTAAAATTTAAAAGGAAAATAAGTGACATATGAAAAACACATGCAGTTTAAATTTCTGCATCTGTTTTTCTTTTATTTATTCTTTTTCTCCAGAGTTAGGGATGAAACCACGAGTCTTGAGCATGCTAGAAAAGTGCTCTACCCCTAGGGTACATACTTAGCCTTAAATATAAGATTCTTGGAAAACCACCCTTGCCTGTTTGTTGACATTTTATCCGGAGCTGCTTTTGAGATTCAACAGTAGAGTGAGTAGTTGCCATGGAGACTGTGTGGCTTTCACAGCCAAATATATATACACATGACTTGCCTTTGCAAGGAACGTTTGCTAAGTCCCGCTGTAGAGAAATGAAGGGCATGAGCCCGGTACTCTCTGATGGGGCTCATTCTATTTGGCATTTCCAAGTATGGCTATACTTTCTTGTTTGAGTGAGATGAAGTTAGAACTGAGCAGAGCACAAAGTAGTTATAGATTTAGTTAATGGGATGGAGGCCATTGAGTTAGAAGTAAAAGTCCTATAGTTAAGAAGGGAAGCAGGCAGCCTGAAAAAACCCACAGATAGCTTTTGTCACTAGGAGGAAGGAAAAAGCTGATTTGCAGTGGAAGGGACTTGGAGAGGGGAGGATAATGGAGTGGGCCAGCAAGGAACTCATAAAACTAAGATAAGTGAAAAATCAGTAAAATTGTCTTTTGATACTGTCTAAGCCCCAGGAGCCCCATTGAAGCAGCCAAAATGGATTGAATTCCTGCTGGGGGCAAGGCTTGCTATTGATCGTACAGACTGATCCAGCAACCTTGCATCTTAGCAGAAATGATTACTCCCCCAAGAAGCCCTGCCTGGAAGCAGGCTTCTATCACTTCCCTGATGACTCAAGAGCACATCTTAGACAGGGTGCAGTCAGGGGGACAGATTCCCGCTGCCCAAATTTAAAAGGGAAAAATGTGCCCTGGTGAACAGAAGTACATTTTCCAACTCAACTAGCTTGTGTTTGATAAATAGCAAAGATTAGTTAATGTAATCCTACTCAATGTAAGCCCAAATTTATGGATGAGGAAAATAAGATGTGGATGATATAATTGTTAATCATCATAATCAAGTTGAGTGATTAAGAATGACTACGGAAACCAACTTCTGATCCTGTACACTACAGTATTTCCAGAGAATCTTAACAGAAGAGGGAAGAACCACACTTAATGTGGCTAATACCATGTTATAGGGTAGCATTCTGGACTGAGTCAAAACAGACAGAGGAGAAAGTAGTTGACCACCAGAATTCATTTCTTTCTCTTTTTTCTGCCTCTGGGTATGAAGTAACCAGATGCCTCACACTCCTGCTGCTACTTTTTTTTCTTGCTATAGTGTACCATACCCTCAAACTCCAGGCTAAAAAACATCCACTTCCTTCCTTAACTTGCTTCTATCAGGTATTTTGTCATAGCAAGGAGAAAAGGAACTGATAGAGTTTCAAACATTTATGCAGGGTCAAGTGCTAGCAAGTAAAAGAAGCTTGAACGCAGCCATGCCAGTAAACTAGGCAGATATCCTGGTGTGAGGAGGGTGAAAAGGGAAACTATAGGAAGGGAGTGAAGTCCTAAGTGTGTTGTTAACCTGAGCATGGTCATGTCAAGTGCTGGTGCTGAGTCCCATGACAAAGCCTTCCTTGGGGAGGCTCAGAGTGGCAAAGCCTTCCCTGGA
Organism: Meriones unguiculatus; assembly: GCF_030254825.1. Classification (NCBI taxonomy): domain Eukaryota; kingdom Metazoa; phylum Chordata; class Mammalia; order Rodentia; family Muridae; genus Meriones; species Meriones unguiculatus. The sequence goes on along the minus strand of NC_083369.1, from coordinate 135,699,433 downwards.
TCTGTGTGTGGATGTTAATATTATGTACAGAAAATATCCACCCTAGCTTTTTCGCCCATGCCCCAATGTTAAGGACTTGAAGACTGCTCCCCTCTAGAAAATGTTGGTCTTAATTTTGTGTTCTGCTCTGACAAAACAACATGACTCAAAACAACATGGGCAGGAAAGGCTTTATTTCACCTTACAGATTTATTTATTTATTTTTTTAATGTCTTACAATTTATTCACTTTGTATCCCAGCTGTAGCCCCCTCCCTTGTCCCCTCCCAATCTCACTCTCCCTTTCTCTTATCCTCCCATGTTCCTCCCCACGTCCACTGATAGGGAGGTCCTCCTCCTCTCCCATCTGACCCTAGCCTATCAGGTCTCATCAGGACTGGCAGCATTGTCTTCCTCTGTGGCATGGTAAGGCTGCTCCCCCCTCAGGGGGTGGTGGTCAAAGACTCAGCCACTGAGTTCATGTCAGAGACAGTCCCTGTTCCCTTTACTAGGGTACCCACTTGGACACTGAGCTGCCATGGCCTACATCTGCGTAGGGGTTCTAGATTATCTCTATGAATGGTCCTTAGTTGGTCTCAGAAAAGACCACTGGACCTGGATGTTTTGCTTCTGTTGCTCTCCTTGTGGAGCTCCTGTCTCCTCCAGGTCTTTCTATCTCACCCCCCCCTTTTTTTTTTCATAAGATTTACTGCACTCTGCCTAAAGTTTGGCTCTGAGTCTCAGCATCTGCTTTGATACCTTGCTGAGAAGACTCTTTCAGAGCCACTTTGTGGCAGGCTCCTGTCCTATTTCATTTTCTCCCTCTTCCACTGTCAGAAAAGCAAACGGGATACCTTTTAAATCTGTAGTTAAGGGAAGCCAGGTCAGGAACTCATGGCAGGAACCTAGAGGCAGGCTCTTAATGACTTACTTAGTCTTCTTTCTTAGAGTACCTAGGACCAACATCTCACAAAAGCTAGGCTCTTCTCACATTATCAATTAAGAAAATATACCACTGGCTTACCCCCAATCCAAAATAGTGGTAACATTTTCTCGACTGGGGATTCCTCTTCAAAAATAAGTCTAGCTTATGTCTTGTGGACATAAAACTAGCCAACACACTGTTCCTACTACACTTAGCTCTACTGGCCTCCTTGCTTGGTTGAACATAATAACCTTGCCTCCATGTTCAGATCTATGTAGTAAGCCTGTCTCTGTCAAACTGTATCAATAAACACATTGTACTTTGGGGATATGGAGGCTTCTCCATCAGAGAGCCCAGTTTATCTGATCTCAGCTTTTCTGTACGTGTGCCTGTGTGTCTGTCATTTCTTCATTTCCTTACCACCTCACTTAGGACAGTCCCCTGAGCCATGAAAGGCTGTGTCAGGAGACAAGGAACTTCGGGGTATAAGGGAGCTCTTACTGCATGTAAGAGTTCAAATGACCATCCCTGATTCTGGGCCTTAGACTTTGCTAATTCAGAGTAGTTACTAGACTGTCTTAGAGACTGTGAGATTGTGGGGAGGTCACCTAAACTTTTCATTCTTTAGACAAAGAGGTTAACAATGTTGCATAGCTATGAAAACTATCAGGGGTTAATAGTATCAAAACATTTCATGGTGCCCTATGAACACATAATACTGTTTTGATTACAAGATAATTTAAAGAAGTCTATAAAAGTGTTTTAATATTTGTAAAAGTGTGAATTCATCTTTACTGAAGTAGGCAATGACAATCATTAGTAATATATTTGTGAATATTGGAATATAAGTTCTGGAAATTTTTTTAATGCACAACCATTGTTGATATAAATATCACTCTGATATAAATACTTCCATATGACAGGTTGTAATGCACTGATGTAGCATCACTGAATGCTAACTTGAAAAGAGGTGTGTGCAGTGGCATACCCTTATAAGTTTCCGCTATGCAGATAAAACATATGTAATGTATCTGAAGAGCATGATCATTTAATATAATGAAAGAAGTAATGATTTCAGTAATACCTTTGTTTCTAAAATATTTCATTTTATTGCAAGTTTATTGGATTTATCTTTAACAACTGAATCGCCATTCCTGAAGTTCTGACAGTTGCCTGTCATATGCTGGGACAAGGCAGATTTGGCACATCAATGGCATGCAATTAGGAGACATTAGCCTGTTTTAGTGTCAAAGAAATGCTCTGTGTGAACAGTCCAATATGGTCAATTTTATATATCAACTTGACTGGACCCCAGGGTACCAAGACAGTTGGTTAAACATTATTCTTGGGATTTCTGTGAGTATGCTTTTGAGGAATCTATTCTTTTAATCAGTATACCAAGTAGAAGTATATTGTACCCCCCAGGGTGCATGGTCTTTACTCCACCAATTCAAAATGTGAGGGAAAATTCTTCCTTCTTGATTTCCTTTAAATAGAGACATCAGGGTTTTTTTTATTCCCTGCCTTTGTACTTGAACTGAAATATTGCCTCTTCTTGGGTCTCAGGCTTGGTGGCTTTTGGATGGAAACTACTGTCAATTTTATTTTATTCTCACTGACAAGCTCATCTACCATCTTTGTGCTGACGCTGCTTTCTATTGCTGATGTTAGAACCCCGCTTTGGCCTTCAAAAATGGATGGAAGATGAGGCGCTCTCTAAGAATCTGCTGGGGCTTCAGCACCAGACTGATACCACTGAAATATTCAGCCTCGTGAAATAAACATTTGGTGGATTCTTGGTCTCTCCCATAAGACACAGATACTCTAGACTACCTAGACCATATCCTGTAAACAAGTCTAATAAATTCTGTTTGGATACATTTTTGTTCAATCAGTTCTGTTCTCTGAAGAACCTGAATATGTACATCCCCATATAAGAGATTGTATCCTACCAGTTCTGATCCTCTAGAGAATTCTAATATAAATTCCTAAGTGCAAAAGCAAAACCTCTGTGTTCCAGTGGATGTGAAAGCATTGGTTAAAAACTGGGAGCACAAGCTACTGCATTTTTGTAAGTTGATGTCTCCTGTCTCCTGTTGGCAGCAGGAGTTGCTGCCAGCTCAACATCTGGAAAACATCTCAGACTGGGCATATGTTCTTTCAGTTTCCCTTGGAAAGAGAGTGACTATGAGGAACCTTTTCTCCATTGTGAAGAAGAAGAAAAAAAAAAAAAAAGGAGCCACATGGATTGTGCAGGCAGTGCAACTGAACGTGATGAGGGCTTAGCCTGGGAATTTACGCACTGCTTTATCAACACTAAGATAATTGATACGATAATGGCGAACAAGTCATCTTGTCACCCTACCCATGTTTCTCTTATATTCTTGTTCGAGGGTCGTCAGGACACTGAATGCTTTTCAGGAAGAACACGGTACAGGATGAGCATCAGCTTCCTTTGAGGAAAAGCAAGTAAAAGACCACAACCAAACTCTGAATCACAGATTTATTCTGAGATATTCCTCAGCCCTGCCATTTCTCTCCTACACACCCCTTTCACAACAGGCTTTAAGAGATATTCAATGAGTCACTTTCTAATAAATTATGGAATAAGTAAATTAATGCAGCTGATTAAGAATCAAAGCTTTGGTTTCATTTTGCAAGAGTAGAAGTTATCAGTTTTGTAAAGCCAAGATTGCTATCCAATGCCATGGTTAACTACTGTTCATTACATACTCCCATTTTCCTCCTCTCCTCTAGAGGAACTGGTTTCCCTGTGTTATTGGTATTAACCTCAGCAATGTGACATACTTATTAGTTTGAATATGAAGTGTCTCCCACAGGCTCATGCTTTGGTCTCAGCTGATGGTAATGTTTTGAGAGGCTCCAGAAACTTTTTAAAGTGGTTCCTAGCTAGATGAAGTAGGTTCACTGGAGATTTGTCTTTGTACCATGATGTAAGCTGAATTGCCAAACCACCCCAAAGTTATGGACTGAACTCTCAGACACCATAAGCTAAAATAAACTTTTTGTAACCTTAAGTAGTTTATTTCATGCATTCTATCATGGTGACAGGAGAATAGCTAATATACTCAGCTAATGAGATGTTAACAGATGTGAAATATACCAAGTTGCATTTTAAAGCACATTCCAGATTTGTTATGCACTGAATTCTGTCTCTTCTGTCAACATAAGAGAAGCTTCTGCTGGGCATGTTAATTTTTTAGCCTGTATTGGAGCTTTCTCAGAAAACAGAGAATAGTGCTACCTCAAAACCCATTTATGCCACTCCTAGGCATATAACTGATAATGCTCAACCATACAACAAGGACATTTACTCAGCTATGTTCATAGCAGCTTTATTTGTAACAGCCAGAATCTGGAAACAGCCTAAATATCCCTCAACTAAGGAATGGATACAGAAATTGTGGTACATTTACACAATGGAATACTGCTCAGCTATTAAAGGCAAGGAAATCATGACATTTGCAGGCAAATGGCGGGACCTAGAAAAGATCATCCTGTTTAAGGTATCTCAGAAGCAGGGAGATATGAATGTTATATATTCACTTACAATTGGATATTAGCCATATTACATGAGATAAAAATACTATAATCTACAAACCTAAAGAAGCTAAATGACAAGGAGGATCCTAGGGAAGACGCTTAATTCTCATTCAGAAGAGAAAACAGGACAGACACTGGAAGTGGTAGAAGAGAGGAAACAGTACTAGAGCCTACCACAGATGTCCTCTAAAAGACTCCAATCAGTAGGGGATCAAGGTAGATGCACAGACCCATAGCCAAATTTTGGAAATATCTCAGGGAGTCTTATGGGAGAAGGGGAATATAAAAAGAACCCAGAGGGGACAGGAGGACTTCCCCTATCAGTTGACTAGGGAAGAAGGATAAGGGAGGTATAGGGAGGGAGAGTGACACTGAGAGGAGATAAGGGAAGGGTCTAAAACATGAATAAATTGATGATGATGATAATAATAACAGAAAAAGGAGAAGAAGAGCAGGAAACGAGATACTGCTCCAAGTAGAACCAACCCTATAACAATTTAAGCCAGTTTGAAGCAGAGAATAGCCTATTTTAAGGCAATCTAAGGCACCTGAAGTCACTCAGCTCGCATACACACAGTGTTACAGTTTTTCATGTTGCAATAACTCTCATGATCTTCCTCTGTGTGTGTCAACCACTAAGCTCAAGCTATGCACATGAACATGAGATAACTTGTATTATTCACTGCAGCATAGGCAAGCTATCAGCAGTTACACCACTGATGAAAGTGACACTCACACTCCCAGCCACCATTAACTTTTGAAATCCTTCAGTGATGGATGGGGATCACAAGCCTCTCTTTTCCATGATAAAATGTTGCTCTGTCCCACCTTGTGCAGGCAACCGTAGCTGCAACGAGTTTATTAGTGCACTGTGTAATATCCAGATGAAAAGCTAGATTAAATTAGATTTTACCAAAATTAACATTTTCTCTTTTCTTTTTTTGTTTTTATTTTTAATTCTTTATTAATTACACTTTATTCACTTTGTGTCCCCCCTGTGGTTCCCTCTCTCCTCCTGTCCCAAACCCTCCCTCTCTCCCCCCTTTGCACACATGCCCCTCCCCAAGTCCACTGATAGGGGAGGTCTTCTTTTCCTTCCTTCTGATCCGAGTCTATTAAGTCTCATCAGGAGTGGCTGAATTGTCTTCCTCTGTGGCCCGGTAAGGCTGCTCCCCCCTCAGGGGGAGATGATCAAAGAGCAGACCAATCAGTTCATGTTAGAGACAGTTCCTGTTCCTATTACTATGGAACTCACTTGGATACTGAACTGCCATGGGCTTCATCTGTGCAGGGGTCTTAGGTTATCTCCATGCATGGTCCTTGGTTGCAGTATCAGTCTCAGGAAAGACCCCTGTGCTCAGATTTTTTGGTTTTGTTGCTCTCCTTGTGGAGTTCCTGTCCTCTCCAGATCTTACTGTTTCCCACTTTTTTCATAAGATGCCCTGCATTCTGCTCAAAGGTTGGCTATAAGTCTCAGCATCTGCTTTTATACACTGCTGGGTTGAGTCTTTCAGAGGCCCTCTGTGGTAGGCTCCTGTCCTGTTTCCTGTTTTCTCCTTCTTCCAATGTCCACCCCTATGCAAAGAGGACCCTGGGTAAGATGATCAATCCTCACTCAGAAAGACAATCCAAGGCTCTTAAAGGCACACTCAAGAGAATCGTGGAAGTGCAGAGCCTTTCAGAGGTCCTCTGTGGCAGGCTCCTGACTTGTTCTCTCTTTTCTCCTTCTTCTGATTTCCATCCTCTTTGCCTTTCTGGATACTTTTATTGATTAAATTTGTTCATTGGCAATTTCCTATTGGTATATACTACATTCTGATTACTATAAACGCTTACTCACTTTTCCCCAATCTCATTGTTTTCATTTTATTACTAATCCCTTTTCCACATTCACATCTATCTGTCCTGTTTTGTGACCTAATTTTAACCAAGATGGCCTGTGTCAGCATAGGTTTAGAACTACCCATTGGGGAGATCCAAGATGGTGTCAACCAGCACACACCATATCTGAGGGGCACAGGATCTGAAACTCCGAAATTGGTAAGTGGAGTGGCAGCTGAAGAGAGAACATGGACACTGAGGCTTTCTGGATGATAGGGGACAATTCAGTTTGGATCCAGGTCACCCACAGTCGTCTCTGGGAACTCACAGTGGTGAATATTCAACCCCCCTGTACTTCCACTTGACTGGCCTCCTTCCTCCACAGAGGCTGCTTCTAGTGCCCACTGCTCCAAGCCTGCACATCCCTGCTCCTTAACTGAGATATCAGAGGCAGACCTCCCAGTTCTGCCACCATAGGCAACTGTACAAGCCTCCCATGTCTGCAGTGGTGGCAGCGGGGGTGGCAGCTAGCCCTAACAGGAGCCTCCATCCTCCCTGACTGAGACAACAGATATGGCTACTGCAAATAAGGGTCCCCCTGCCCAGTGGACACACAGTGGAAATCACTGAGCTGATGGATCTCCCACACTCTCATTTGCCTCTACAGTCCCATATCTGAGAGTTGAGAACAGGGGAACCCCTGTGTTTTCTGGTTAGGCCTGCTAATGAGTGAGTACACCTTCAAGTGAGTGCTTGCAAAACCCCAGATCCAGAGTCTCTCTACACTAGCAGCCAGACATCAGATCCTTCCCACCCATACATCCACTATGGTCAAAATAGGGATTCTTGGGACAGCGTTCTTAACATTGAAGCCCTTGTTCTGTGGGTCTACCTGTGGAAAACAATTCCTGGAGCACAGACAGATCTGAATACCAGGAAGACAGTAGAATATGCGTGTAGGCCACTGAGGTAGTCAGCACACCTGTGCAGGGACATTGTGCCTGACAAGAGCACCACACCCTCACCGCCACCCCATCTTACACCTAAGCATCACGTGCTAGGTATCTACACACTTTAGCAGCAAGTTCTTTAAGGCACATTCCATGCACATCCCCGTGCTTGCTTGCCCACGTTGCACACCTGTGCCTATGACCTTCCTCCCTTAGCTACAGCTGAAATACCAACATCCACTCTCAAGTGGGTAGATGTCTCTCATCTTCCTGAAGAATATTCCAGACTCCAGAGAAAGAGAGACCCATTCTAAATTACAGACTCCAGGAACAAACAGCTAAGGTTACAAAAAGCAAATGGCTAGAGGTCTGCATAAGAACACATCCAACAAAAATCAGGGCATCATGGGTTCACCAGCAACCCTCAAAATCAATGGACATATTAATCCATCAGAAACACAGGAAAATGATCTCAATTCTAGGCTTATCCAGATATTAGAGGCACATAAGATAAAACGAACAAAGCTCTTAAAGAAATACAGGGGAAAACAGCCAAACAAATAGAGGTACAAGTAGAAGCACAATTGTAGCATATAGACAGGAAGTGAACAAAAAAAATAGAGGCCATTATGGAAAGAGAGGAAACCACATTCAAACAGATGAAGGAAATGATGCAAGACATGAAAACAGAATTAAAATAAATAAATAAAACAAACAAAGAAAACCCTGGAGCTGGAGAAATTTGAGAAAATATCAGGAACCACAAAGGTAAACATAACCAATAGAATACAAGAGACAGAAGAAAGAATCTCTGGTACTGAAGATACTCTTGCAGAAATTGATACATCTCACAAAGATAAAGTAAAGTCAGAAAAGTTCCAAACACTAAACATCCAAGAAACCAAGGACACAATGAGAAGACGAAATCTAAGAATAATAGGAATAGACAAAAAACAAGATTCCAGGCTCTGAGGCCCAGAAAATATTTTCAAAACAATCATAGAAAATTTTCCCAATTTAAAAAAAGACATGTCCTTAAACATACAAGAGGCCTACCGAATACCAAATAGACTAAAGCAGAAAAGAAACTGCTCACATCACATAATAGTCAAAGCACTAAATTTAGAGAACAAAGAAAAACATTAAAACAGCAAGGGGAAAAGGCAAAGTAACATATAAAGGTAGACCTATCAGAATCACACCCAACTTCTCAACAGAAATTATGAAAGCCAGAAGGGCCTGGGCAGATGTCATGCAGACTCTAAGGGATCACAGAGGCCAATCCAGACTACTACACCCAGCAAAGCTTTCAAATCAACGTGGATGGAGAAACCAAAATATTCCACGATACTAGAAAGAAAACTCCAATCCAATGAAAACAACTACACCCAAGAAGGAAGGAAAAGAAGTCCTCCCCTATCAGTGGACTTGGGGAGGGGCATGCATGCAGAGGGTGGAGGAAGGGGGGGGATTGGGACGGGAGGAGGGAGGGAACCATGGAGGGGGGATACAAAGTGAATAAAGTGTAATTAATAAAGAAAAATAAAAAAAAAAACACAGGATATAGATAACTTCGCAACAGAAAATTAAAGGAAAACAAGCAATGAAACACAGCCACAAACCCCACAATAAAAGGAAATAACATTCATTTTCATTGGTTGCTATTATCTATCAACATCAACTGACTCAAATCTCCAGTTAAAAACAAAACAAAACAAAACAAAACAACAACAATAACAAAACACTAACAGAATGGTTGCAGAAACAGGATCCAACATTCTGTTGCATAGAAGAAACATGCCTCTATAACAAAGATAAACACTACTTCAGAGTAAAGGGCTGGAAGATGTTTTTCAAGTAAATGGACCCAGAAAACAAGCTCAGTGGCTATCCTAATATCTCATAAAATAGGCTTTCAACCAAAATTAAACAAAACAAAACAAAACAACAACAACAAAAAAAAAAAAAAAGATGAGGAAGGGCGCTTCATTCTTATCAAAGGAAAAACCACCAGGAGGACATAACAATTTTGAACATCTATGCCCCAAATACAAGAGCACCTACATTTGTAAATGAAACATTATTAAAGCTTAAATAACACATTGATCCCAACACCTTAATAGTGGGAGACATCAACACTCCACTCTCACCAAGGGACAGATCATCTGGACAGAAGCTAACTTGGGAAATAATGACACTTACAGAAATCCTCAAATCAAATGGACCCAATAGATGTCTACAAAACTTTTCACCCAAATTCAACAGAGCATACCTTCTTCTTAGCATGTCATGGAACTTTCTCAAAAATTGACCACATAGTCGGGCACAACACAAGCCTCAATAGATATAAGAACGCTGAAATAATCCTTAGTATCCTATCAGACTACCATGTCTTAAAACTAGACTTCAACAACAATAGACATAACAAAAAGCCAATATACACATGGAAACCAAACAAAGCTCTACTCAATGATGGCTTGGTCAGGGAAGAAATGAAAAAAAGATACTAGAGACTTCCTAAAATTTAATGAAAATGAAGGCACAACTTACCCAAACTTATGGGACACAACAAAAGTAGTGCTAAAAGGAAGGTTCATAGCACTAAGTGTCTCCAGAAAGAAGTTGGAGACATCTAATACAAGCAACATCATGGCACAGCTAAAAGCCTCGGGGGGGGGGGGGGAGGAAGCAGACACATCCATGAGGAGTAGACAATTGGAAATAATCAAACTCACAGCTGAAATCAATGATTTAGAAACAAACAAACAAAAAAGAATACAAAGAATCAGTGTGACCAGAAGCTGGTTCTTTGAGAAAATCAACAAGATAGGCCAACCCTTAGCCAAACTAACTGAAAGGCAGAGAAAAACTTTCCAAATCTGCAAAATCAGAAAAGAAAAGGGGGACATAATAACAGACACTGAGGAAATCCAAACAATCAAAAGGTCTTACTACAAAAGACTATATGCCACAAAATTTGAAGATTTAAATTAAATGGACAATTTTCTTCATAGATTCCATTTACCAAAATTAAATCAAGATCATGTAAATAGATTTAATAGTTCTACATCCCCAAGGAAATAGAAGCAGTCATCAAAAGTCTCCCTTCCAAAAGAACCCCAGGGACAGACCTTCAAAGAAGAGCTAATTCCAGTACTCCTCAAACTATTCCACAAAATAGAAAAATAGAAGTAACATTACCAAAATCATTCTATGAAGCCACAGTCACCTTGATACCTAAACCACACAAAGACCCAACAAAAAAAAAAAGAGAGAGAGAGAGAGAACTTCAGACCTATCTCTCTTATGAACATTGATGCAAAAATACTTGCAAACTGAATCCAGGAACACATAAAAGATATCAACCACCATGACTAAGTAGGTTTCAGTCCATGCATGCAGGGGTGGTTCAATATTCAGAAATCCATCAATGTAATTCACCATATAAACAAACTGAAGGAGAAAAACCACATGATCATCTCCTTAGATGCCGAAAAAGCATTTGAGAAAATCCAACACCCATTCATTTTTAAAGTCTTGGAGAGATCAGGGATACAAGGCACATACCTAAACATAGTCAAGACATATACAGCAAGGCTATAGCTATCATCAAACTCAATGGAGAGAAACTTAAATCAATCCCACCGAAATCAGGGACAAGGCAAGGCTGCCCACTCTCTCCATATCTCTTTAACTTAATACTTGAAGTCCTTGCTAGAGCAATAAGACAACTAAAGGACATTAAGGGGATACAAATCAGAAAGGAAGAAGTCAAAGTATTGACCCCAAAAATTCAAACAGAGAACTCCTTCAGCTACTAAACACCTTCAGCAAAGTGGCTGGATACAAAATTAACTAAAAAAAAAAAAAAAATTAATCAGTAACCTTCTTGCATACTAAAGGCAAAGGGGCATCTTTTGGGTATATGTCTAGGAGTTGTATAGCTGGATCTTGAGGTAGCACTATTCTTAATTTTCTGAGAAAATGCCAGAAAGATATTCTGATGGTACCTCCATCCCAGATCTCAAGCTGTACTACAGAGCAACAGTTATAAAAACAGTTATAAAAAGAGCATGGTACTAGCATAGAAACAGACTGGTGGATCAATGGAATTGAATTGAAGATGCAAAAATAAACCCATACCCCTATAAGTAGACATTTTTAAAGAAGTGAAAATCACCAGTGAGTATAGGAAAAGAAGCTTTAACATCACTAGAGAAATCGAAAACAAAGTCACAATTATGTTGGTGCTGGAGTTTAAACACAAGTTCTCAGTGAGTCTCAGATTTTCTACCACTGAACTACAGCTCTATCATTCAAAAGCCACCACTTGATACAACTTTTTTCCTTCTTTTCCATTAATTTATGTATTCCCTTTACATCCTGATCCCAGTCCCCCTTCTCTCCTCCCAGTTCCATCCTCATATGCCTTTTCTCCCCCTCCCCATCTCCCCAAAAAGGAGATCCTCCCTATGATAAGTGTAATGAAAACATTTCAGATAATAACAAGTTTTGATGAGAGTATGGAAAATATTAAATGTTGCTGGTGGAATTAAAAAAAACAAAACAAAACAATGAAACCTCTTCAGAAAACAAAATAGTTAAACATAGATGACCATAAATGACCGTAGATTGCCATTCTTAGGTATATATCCAAGGAAAATGAAAACACATCCCCATATCAAAACGTGTGTGTATCTGACATGAACTGATTGCCCTGCTTTTTAATTACCTCCCCCTGAGGGGGAAGCAGCATTACCAGGCCACAGAAGAAGACAATGCAGCTCCTGATGAGACCCAATTGACTAGGAACAGCAGGAAGGAAAAGAAGTCCTCCCCTATCAGTGGACTTGGGGAGGGGCATGCATGCAGAGGGTGGAGGAAGGGAGGGATTGGGACAAGAGGAGGGAGGGAACCACGGGGGGGAACAAAGTGAGTAAAGTGTAATTAATAAAGAAAAATAAAATAAATAAAAAATAGAGTACTATTCCAAGTGTCTGTTGACAAGTTGAGAAATAAAAGGTGACATGAAAACAATATAGCATTCAACTTAAAGCATTCTTTTAATTGCTGAATCATCTCTTCAGACTCCAAAATTATGCAGTTAAAAAAGTTTTATATGTGAGTTGGAGATTGATTAAGCCACTTGAAAGAATATCTGCCAATATCAAACAATACAATATACTAATATATTTCCCAATATACTAACAGCCAGTGATCTCAACAATCAAGTAAAGAATGTTTTTATATATTTAAAAGTAGTTTTTATGATATATTCTCCCATAGAGACTTGAATATGTTTTTATAATTTACATTTTTCCCATTTTGTTTCTAGTTAAAATATGTGGTTTTTTTTTTTTTTACCATGTAATCCTCATTTTATGACAAACAGTAATTCAAATAATATTTAGTTAATAAATAGATAAACTGAATTAGGTATTATTTTCCACTTTTCATATATATATATATACATATATAAATAAAATAATGTTTTCAGATTATATAGTGATAAGTGCTATCACTCATTGATAAAATAATCTATGCAATAAAACGTATGTGTGGCTTCCTCAAGCTTACTGTTTAATGTTTTTATTTGTGAAGTAATTAAAATAAGGTGATTTCATTTGAAAGATAAAATGTATTAGGTCAGTAACTCTTTACAGATTTGTTTAGTTTTCATTTGATATTTACAGTTTTAAACACTTATTGTGTATGTTGTGGTGGAGTAGGTCACATGCATGGAGGTCAGAAGATTTTCAGTACTTCTTTATCTCCTTTGAGTATGTCAGTTACCTAGCTTGGTGGAAAGCACCTTAACTTATTGAGCCATTTTGCCAATCCTACATTTCTTCATAAAAAGAGAATCTAGAATTGTTAAGGTTGCATTAATTTGTAACATATGTTGGTACAAGGAATAAGATTTTAACTCTTCATTAATGACTTGAATAAGACAATAAAGAACAAGCTCATTAAATTCTCTACTGATAACCAATTAGAATGTTTTCTCACCTTAGGAAGGCCGTAGTAACAGATCTAGACAAACTCAGTTGATTTAGCTTTCCAGTGACAAGGTGATATATTTTTAGAAAATAAAATAACTAGACGATGATGTATTTGGAAGGTAGTATGAATAAAGAGAACTATAGATTTCATTGAAAATATAAGTAGAAATATTTAATGTGACATAGGTGACTTATAGTACATAATGTACAAAAGATCACAATATAGCTATTTAAGTGACAAAATGGACTACATTTTACCAAAACTATATCCAGGTAGTGATTAAAAACTCAGGGACCCACAGATAGATAACACAGTAGTACATGCTTAATCTTAAAAAGGATAACATCATAACTGCACTTATGGATGGGACCTGATATAGTATTTTCATATGTGTATACAATGTGCACTGATCAAATGAGGGTAATGAATATCTCCATTTCCTTATTATGCTTTTTTGTTTGAAGTCTTCTAATTGTTCATAAAGGTCCAGGCACTTTAGCAGGGTTCGCAGAAGCAGAGGGCAGACACATTGTGCACAATAAAATTAAAGGGCATAATTCTAAAATCAATACAGATTATTAGGATGCTTCCAAAAAAACCAACAAGATATAAAAACGTATTTTCCATATTCCCAAAACACATGCTGTTAACAGACATCAAATGTTTGCTGCCAACACATAAAAAATACTCTTTCTATTTATATTTGTTGAATTTCAAGTGGATTTAAGTATGCTTATCAATTTTTATTGCCTATAGTTTTTAGAAATTGCCTGTTCATATCACTTTTACATTGATTACGCTCTTATCTTAATAATAAGAATATTGTTTTTTTTAAAATACGTTTATTCATTTACTCATTTTACATCCTGATCACAACCTTCTCCCTCTTCTCCTCCCAGTCCCACCCTCCCAACCTTTTTCCCCCTTTCCCCCTCCCCTTGAACTCACCGTACCCCCTTACACCCACTCTGGCCCATCAAGTTGCATCAGGACTTAGTATGTCCTCTTGTAGTAAGTCTAGACAAGGCAGAGCAGCTGGGGGAAAATAATCCAAAGCAGGCAACTGAGTCCATGTCATGTACAATCCATGCTCCCTTTGTTGCTAGGGGATCTACATGAGGGGGAAAAAAAACAAAACAACTGTCCATAAGTTACATTTGTGTCATGAGTGTAGGTCCAGTCCATGCATACTCTTTGGTTGGTGATCCAGTCTCTGTTAGCCCCCTATGTGCCTAGGTTAGTTGACACTGTTGGTCTTCTTGAGGGGTTCTTGTCCTCTCTGGGACTTTTTGTTCTTCACCACACTCCTCAAGACTCCCCGAGCTCTGCCTAATGTTTGGCTGTGGGTGTCAGCATCTGTTTCGTTCCACTGCTGGGTAGAGCCTCTCAGAGAACAGACATGCTAGAGTCCTGTCTGCAAGCCTAGAAGAATATCATTAATAGTGTCAGGGGTTGCCTTTCTCCTGTGGGGTGGGTCTCAGGTTGGGCCAGTCATTGGTTGACTATTTTCTCTTTTTTCTGCTCTAACATTATCCCTACACATCCTGTAGGCAAGGTTGATTTTGGGTGGAAGGTTTTGTGGATGGGTTGATGTCCCTCTTCCTCCAGTGGATGCTTCACCTGGCTAGGAGATAGTGCCTTCAGTCTCCATGTATCCTTCAGCTAGGAGTCTCAGTAGAATCACCTCTATTTCCTCCCAGTAGCCTACTCTATCCTAGGCCTCCAGCTTGTCTAAGAGATGTTCTCTCCCCTCAGTTTCTCTTCTCTCTCCCAGTCCTTTCACCTCACACCTGATTCCCACTCTTGCTCCCCTCCCTAAGCCCTCTCCAACCCAGTTCCCTCTGTTCATCCACTTTCAACATTCATTCTATTTTCATTTCTGAGTGGAATTCAAGAATCCTCCCTTGGGCCCTCTTTGTCTTGGCTTTTTGGAGTCTATGGATTGTAAGTATGGTTACTCTGTATTATGCGGCTTATAAGTGAGTCCATACCACATGTGTCTTTCTGGGTCTGGGTTACCTTGCTCAGGCTGATCTTTTCTAGTTCCATCCATTTGCCTGAAAATTGCATGATTTCCTTGTTTCTAACAGCTGAGTAATATTCCATTGTGTAAATGTACCGCAATTTCTCTATCCATTCTTTAGCTGAAGAACGTCTGGGTTGTTTCTAGTTTCTGGCTATTACAAATAAAGCTGTTATGAGCATAGTAGAGTAAGTGTCCCATATGTGATGGTGGAGCATCTTTTGGGTATATGCCCAGGAGTGGTATAGCTGAGTCTTGAGGGGGAGCTATTTTGTATTGTCTGAGAAAGCACCAGATTGATTTCCTAAGTGATTGTACATGTTTGCACTCCCGCCAGCAATCGAGGAGTCTTCCCCTGGCTCCACGTCCTCACCAACATGTGTTATCACTTTATTTAATTTATTTATTTTTTTACCTTAGCCATGCTGACTGATGTGAGATGGAATCTCAGAGTTGTTTTGATTTGCATTTCCTGGATGACTAAGGACACTGAACATTTCTTTAACATTTTCTCTGTCATTAGAGTTTCCTCTGTTGAGAATTCTCTGCTTAGCTCTGTACCCCATGTTTTAGGTTGGGTTATTTGCTTTGTTGCTGTTTAATTTCTTGAGGTCCTTATATATTTTAGATAGTAGTCCTCTGTCAGATGTAGACTTGGTGAAGATCTTTTCCCAATCTGTAGGCTGCTGTTTTGTTCTATTGACAGTGTCTTTTGCTTTATAGAATCTTTTCCCTTTCATGGGATCCCACTGATTAATTGTTGATCTTAGAGAGGAGAGGAGGGAACCACATGGAGAGATAGATAGGACCTAACATATGACTAAAAGCAATTATAGTGGGTGAAATCTGAAAATACGTGAACTTGGAGGTTTAGGATAGAATAACTATTGCCCTTCATTGTACTCTAGGTTAATTAAATAAATCCCAGTCTCTGTGTGATGATTTGGGTATACAGCTGGTTTATGAATAACTGCTGATTAACTAAAAAAAAATCAATAGTAAATATTAAATACGACTTATAGTTCATTACTATCTTATTTCATCCTTTGAAACCTAAAGAACTTTTGTTATTAATATTAGTTTTGATCAGCAAATAACAATTTTATACACTTACAGTGTAATGTTTTGACCAATTATGCACATACAAAATAGAATAACTAAATCAAGATAATGATCATATCCATTTTCTTGTACACCTATCATTTTGTGAGGAATTATAAATTTACTATCATATTTTGAAATATACACATTTATTGGCTATATTCATGTTGGCATGCAAAATCTCACAATTCAGTCTTCCTTTCTATCTCAAATTGTTACACTATGATTTATTCATATTGTAGTTTTCATTTACATTTCCCCAAGGTGTAGCAATTATGAGCATTTACATGAATCCACTGACCGTTTGTTTGTGTTCTTTGTATAAGTCTTTTGTCATTTTCTTTTTTACACTTACATTTTTAAAAACATGAGTTATTGCTATTGAATTTTTAAAATTTCCTGTACACTGTGGATATTAATATCTTGTCGATTGTATATTTTACAAATGTTTTCTCTTGTTCTGTGAATTCTTTCTTCACCTCCATTCCTCTGCTGTGCAGATGCTTTATCTTTTTTTTTATCATTTAATATGATACGATTTGTTTTTCTTTGCTTTAAGATGTATGTCTTTTGGGGTCATATTGAAAAGATCATTGCCCCAAAAATGTCATTTACCTATATACTGCTACAGTTTGAATATGAAGTATCCCTTAGAGGATCAAGTGTTAAATGCTTGGTTCTCAGTTGGTGGTGCTGTTTTGGGAGCTTTGGAGACTTATGAAGTGAAGGCTAATGAAGAAGGTAGGTTGTTGATGGCATGCTTTTGGAGGGTCTCCTATACCTTCTTTTTGCTGTGTCCTGTCTATAACAAGGTGAGTTATTTCTGCTGTGTCCTCCCATCACCATAATGTTTATCTTTATCAAAGGCCCAGATTCAGTAGCGCTAATCCCTATGAACATAAACCCTGGAAATCAGGAGCTGAAACAATTATTTTCTCTTTTAATTTGTAAAGTCATTCATTCAGAGTGAGGAGTAAAGTTAATGAATATAGCAGTTCTTATTTGCTTAGCTCCCTGCACATCTGTACCTATGGAACCGCCACTCTTCAGTAGTGTGAGCCAGCTCAAGCCTACAGCACCTCTACATTTTTGTTTCTTTTCTATGGTTGATTTTTGTCTTCATTTATTGGTCTATTGTCAGTATAGACAATGTCCATGTAGAACATTTTTTAAAAATTCACAGTGAAGGAGCCAAGATGGCGGCGCCGGGAAAACAGCGCGTCTGAGCAGCAGGACAGCACTTTCCGTGCAGAGACCAGGAGACTGAACTCGGGGCCCTGAAACTACATCGATCGTGTTTCCCAGGTGAGGGGAGGCTCCAACGGCGGGGGAATCGGTCCGGTCCACTCACGGCTACCCAGCCAGAACCCGGAAGAAATCCCGGGTAACACAGGCTTTGGGTCTCCGGGGTGGAGCCGCAAGCAGGCGGGTCCCAGCCACTTTCCCAGGCTGATCCGTGGGCACAAGGGTACCTGAGACTGGGAGTCCCAGTCGCGGGGGGACCCCACAAGGAAGCAGGGTTGCAGGTCTGACTACAGGTCACCCAGTCTCTCCCCGGAAAGTCTCTGCCGCCATCACAGCCGAGCTCCTGCCGCGCGCAGAGAGCTTTGCGCTCAGCTCAGTGGTACAGACAAGCTGTGCGCCCCAGTACAACAGGGACTGGGAACCCCTGTCCGGAGAGGACCCCACAGAGAAGGAAGAAACCATGCTGCTGGGGTCACCTAGGGAAAGTCTAGCAGACTGCAGATTGCAAACAGACAGAACTGAGTGCCCCAAGACACCAGAGCAGTACTCACCCGCCACAGATTACCACAGCTGATCATTAAATTTGCAGCAAGAAACCCAAAAGGAGGGCAGCTTCCCCCAGGACTTCTCCCGGTGAGAGGAGAGCCCTCTTGACTAATCAGGACCACAGTTACCACCCAGGTCTCTAGGCCTGAGGTGAGCTGTAGCAACTCCTGAAAAACAGCGGACATCCAGGGACTATACCCAAAAAGCTGGGAAGGCTTCCTTCAGGAAAAAAACATCTTCCTGCCAAAGGGATTCTCTCCACTACAAGAGTCCAGGAACAACCAGAAACTAAATTCAAACAACTAAGATAGCCCAATGGGTACAGGACAGCGTAAAAGTTCAACCAACAAAAGCCAGAGCATTATGGCATCTCCAGAACCCAGTTATCCAGGGGCAAATAGCCCTAGACACCCCAGCATAAATGAAATTCAAGGAGACGACCTAACATCTATGCTCAAGAAGATGATAACAGAGGAAACAAATAAAATACGAAAAGAAATAGAAGAAGCTGAAGCCAAAAAGTATGTGGCCTTTAGAGAGGAAATGCTTAAATCACTGAATGAAATAAAAGAAACAGTGGATTGTTCAAACAAACAGCTGAAGGAATTGACGGAAAAACATGAAAATACAGTCAGACAGGGGAAGAAAACCAACAAAATAGCTCAAGACCTGAAGATAAAATTGGAAAAATTAAACAAAACACAAATGGAAGAAACTGTGGAGAGAAAGAAGTTAGGGAAGAAAGCAAGAACTACAGAGGTTAGCATAACCAATAGGCTACAAGAAATGGAAGAAAGAATCTCAGGTGTGGAAGATACAATGGAAGAAATAGATGTATCTGTCAAAGAAAATGTTAAATCTAAAAAATTCCTGACACAGACCGTCCAAGAAATTCAAGACAACATAAAAAGACAAAACCTAAGAATAATAGGAATAGAGGAAAAAGAAGATTCCCTGCACCAAGGCCAGAAAATATTTTCAACAAAATCATTGAAGAAAATTTCCCCAACTTAAAGGAGAGACCAATAAGAATACAAGAGGCCTATAGAACACCCAATAAATTAGACCAGAAAAGAAAATCCTCCCGCCACATAATAATCAAAACCGTAAGTATACAGAACAAAGAAAAAATACTAAAAGCTGCAAGGGAAAAAGGCCAAGTAACATATAATGGCAAACCCATTAGAATCACACCTGACTTTTCAACAGAGACGATGAAAGCCAGAAGGGCCTGGACTGATATCATGCAGACCCTAAGAGAACACAGATGTCAGCCCAGGCTACTATAGCCCGCAAAACTCTCAGTCCTCATAGATGGAGAAAACAAGATATTCAATGACAAAAACAAATTTCAACAATACCTACAAACAAATCCAGCATTACAGAAGACACTGAAAGGGAAAATACAACCCAAGAAAGCTAGCTACATTCAAGAAAACACAGGAAATAAATAACCCCACTACAGTAAAACAAAAAACAACCAAGCACACAACCGTATGACCACAGCCAACATCAAATTCAAAGGATCTAACAGCCACTGGTCATTAATCTCTCTCAATATCAATGGACTCAACTCTCCAATGAAAAGACACAGAATAACAGAATGGATGCGTAAACAAAACCCAGCAATCTGTTGTAAACACACCTAAGTCACAAAGATAGACATTACCTGAGGGTAAAGGGATGGAAGGCAGCTTTTCAAGCAAATGAACGCAAGAAGCAAGCAGGAGTAGCCATTCTAATATCTGATAAAATAGTCTTTCAACCAAAATTAATCAAAAGAGATGGAGAAGGACACTTCATACTCATCAAGGGAAAATTCCACCAAGAAGACATCACAATCCTGAACATCTATGCCCCAAATACAAGGGCACCCACATTTGTGAAAGAAACATTGATAAAACTTAAACCACACATAGATCCCCACACACTAATAGTGGGAGACTTCAACACCCCACTCTCAACAAAGGACAGGTCAACTAAACAGAAATTAAACAAAGAAACAATATCTCTAACAGAGGTCATGAATCAAATGGACCTAACAGACATTTACAGAACCTTACACCCAAACACAAAAGAATTTACCTTCTTCTCAGCACCTCATGGAACCTTCTCCAAAATAGACCACATAGTTGGTCACAAAGCAAGCCTCAACAGATACAAGAAGATTGAAATAATCCCTTGTATCCTGTATGATCACCATGGAATGAAGCTGGACCTCATTAACAACAAAAATAGCAAAAAGCCTACACATACATGGAAACTGAACAACTTGCTACTAAAAGACACCTGGGTCAGGGAAGAAATAAAGAAAGAAATTAAAATCTTCCTAGAACTCAATGAAAATGAAGACACAACATACCCAAACTGTGGGACACAATGAAAGCAGTGCTAAGAGGAAAGTTCATAGCACTAAGTGCCTTCAAGAAAAAATTCGAGAAAGCTCATTCAAGCACCCTAATGGCTCACTTAAAAACCTTAGAAAAAGAAGAAGCAGACACACCAAGAAGGAGTAGACGGCTGGAAATAATCAAACTCAGGGCTGAAATCAATCAATTAGAAACAAATAAAACAATTCAAAGAATCAATGAAACCAAGAGCTGGTTCTTTGAGAAAATCAACAAGATAGACAAACCCTTAGCCAAGCTAAATAAAAGGCAGCGAGACACCATCCAAATCAACAAACTCAGAAATGAAATGGGGGACATAACTACAGACACTGAAGAAATCCAAGCAATCATTAGGACTTACTTCAAAAGTCTATATGCAACAAAATTTGAAAATCTTAATGAAATGGACAATTTTCTTGATCAATTCCACTTACCAAAGCTAAATCAGGACCAGGTAAATCAATTAAATAGTCCTATATCTCCCAAGGAAATAGAAGCAGTCATCGAAAGTCTCCCAACCAAAAAAAGCCCAGGACCTGATGGTTTCAGCACAGAATTCTACCAAACATTCAAAAAAGAGCTAACTCCAGTTCTCTTCAAACTATTTCACAAAATCGAAACAGAAGCAACATTATCAAACTCATTCTATGAAGCCATAGTCACCTTGGTACCTAAAACTCACAAAGACCCAACAAAAACAGAGAAGTTCAGGCCAATCTCCCTTACAAACATTGATGCAAAAATACTCAACAAAATACTCGCAAACCGAATACAAGAACACATCAAAGATATCATCCACCATGACCAAGTAGGCTTCATCCCAGGTATGCAGGGATGGTTCAATATACGGAAATCCATCAATGTGATCCACCATATTAACAAACTGAAAGAAAAAAACCACATGATAATCTCCCTAGATGCTGAAAAAGCCTTTTACAAAATCCAACATCCATTCATGTTTAAAGTATTGGAGAGATCAGGGATACAAGGCACATATCTAAACATAGTAAAGGCGATATACAGCAAACCTATAGCCAACATCAAACTGAACAGAGAGAAACGTAAAGCAATCCCACTGAAATCAGGGACAAGACAAGGCTGCCCACTCTCTCCATATCTCTTCAACATAGTGCTGGAAGTCCTTGCTAGAGCAATAAGACAGTTGAAGGAGATCAAGGGGGTACAAATTGGAGAGGAAGAAGTCAAATTATCACTATTTGCAGATGATATGATAGTATATGTGAGTGACCCCAAAAACTCTACCAGGGAACTCCACAGCTGATAAACACCTTCAGCAAAGTGGCCAGATACAAAATTAACTCAAAAAAATCAGTAGCCCTCCTGTATACAAAAGACAAAAGGGCTGAGAAAGAAATTAGGGAAACACCACCCTTCACAATAGCCATAAATGACATAAGGTACCTCGGAGTAACCCTAACCAAGGAAGTCAAAGACTTGTATGAAAAAAAATTCAAATCTCTGAAGAAAGAACTAGAAGAAGATATGAGAAGATGGAAAGATCTCCCATGCTCATGGCTTGGTAGGATTAACATAATAAAAATGGCCATCTTACCAAAAGCAATCTACAGATTCAATGCAATGCCCATCAAATTGCCAACACAATTCTTTACAGACCTGGAAAGAAAAATTCTCAACTTCATATGGAATAACAAGAAACCCAGAATTGCTAAAACAATCCTCTACAATAAAAGATCTTCTGGAGGTATCTCCATCCCTGATCTTAAGTTGTACTATAGAGCAACAGTTTTAAAAACTGCATGGTACTGGCATAGAAACAGAATGGTGGATCAATGGAACCGAACAGAGGACCCAGAAATAAACCCACACACTTATGGACACCTGATCTTTGACAAAGACGCCAAAACCATACAATGGAAAAAAGATAGCATCTTCAACAAATGGTGCTGGTCCAACTGGATGTCTACATGTAGAAAAATGAAAATAGATCCATACTTATCACCCTGCACAAAACTGAAGTCCAAGTGGATCAAAGACCTCAACATAAAACCAGACACATTAAATCGGCTTGAAATAAAATTGGGGAATACCCTAGAACTCATTGGTACAGGGGAAAACTTCCTGAACAGAACTCCAACAGCACAGGCTCTAAGAGCAACAATCAATAAATGGGACCTCATGAAACTGAAAAGCTTCTGCAAAGCAAAGGACACCGTCATCAAAACAAAGCGACCTCCTACAGATTGGGAAAGAATCTTCACCAACCCTTTATCTGACAGAGGACTCATATCCAGTATATATAAAGAACTAAAGAAGCTAAAAAGCAGCAAACCAAGTAACCCACTTAAAAAATGGGGAAGAGAGCTAAACAGAGAATTCTCTGTAGAGCAATACCGAATGGCAGAGAAGCACTTAAAGAAATGCTCAACCTCACTAGCCATTAGGGAAATGCAAATCAAAACAACCCTGAGATTTCACCTTACACCCATGAGAATGGCCAAGATCAAAATCTCAAGTGACAACACATGCTGGAGAGGTTGTGGAGAAAGAGGAACCCTTCTCCACTGCTGTTGGGAATGTAAACTGGTACAACCACTCTGGATATCAATCTGGTGTTTTCTCAGACAACTAGGAATAGTGCTTCCCCAAGATCCAGCCATACCACTCCTAGGCATATATCCAAAAGAGGCTCAAGCACACAAAAAGGAAATTTGCTCAACCATGTTTGTAGCAGCTTTATTTGTAATAGCCAGAAGCTGGAAACAACCCAGATGCCCCTCAACTGAAGAATCGATGCAGAAATTGTGGTACATCTACACAATGGAATATTACTCAGCAATGAAAAATAATGAAATCATGAAATTTGCAGGTAAATGGTGGGATCTGGACAGGATCATCCTGAGTGAGTTGTCCCAGAAGCAAAAAGACACACATGGTATATACTCACTCATATAGACATACAACATAGGACAAACCCACTATAACCTATGCATATAAAGAAACTAAGCAAGAGAGAGGACCCTAACTAAAATGTCCAATCCCCATCCAGAAAGGCAAAGAGGTTGGGCATCAGAAGAAGAAGAAAACAGGAAACAACCTAGGAACCTACCACAGAGGGCCTCTGAAAGCCTCTGCCCTACAGACTATCAAAGCAGATGCTAAGCCTGATGGGCAACTGTTGGGCAGAGTGAATGGAATTTTATGTAAGAACTGGGAAATAGTAAGAGCTGGAGAGGACAGGGTCTCCACAAGGAGAGCAACAGAACAAGAAAATTTGAACACAGGGAACTTCCCAGAGACTCATACTCCAACCAAGGACTATTCATAGAGATAACCCAGAACCCCTGCACAGATGTAGCCCAGGGCAGTTCAGAGTCCAATTGGGTTACATAGTAATGTGAAGAGGGACTGCCTCTGACATGAACTGACTGGCCTGCTCTTTAATCACCTCCTCCTGAGGGGGAGCAGCCTTGCCAGGCCATAGTAGAGGACAGTGCAGCTACTTTTGATGTGAACTGATGGACTAAGATCAGAAAGGAGAGGAGAACCTCCCCTATCAGTGGACTTGGGGAGTGGCATGCATACAGAGGGAGGAAAGAGGGTGGGATTGGGAGGGGAGGGAGGGGCTTATGAGGGGATGCAGAATGAATAAAGTATAATTGATGAAAAATTTTTAAAAAAAAGGGGAAAATAATTTAAGAACCTTAAATAACTTTCAAAAGTGGAGGAAAACATGGAGTTAGTCAATTTACATGGAGCACGTCTCGCCCCTGGGGGCAATGGTCTCCTGAACCTACTCAGACCTCGGACACCACCAGTGCTAGTTCTAGAACTGATGCAAGATGTTCCAACGAGGGGGTTAAGGCTTCTCATAATATTTCCTATAAGCCCACACCTGTTTGTTTATATCCCCCATTTTTATTCATTATTAGCCAGATAGAGCCAAGTAATTGTGGTAATGATACTTGCTTTTTTGCCCAGTGCTGGAATGCTAGTAAATTTACTAGCTGGTTACTCGCATGCCTCGCTGGGTGCCTGTGCCTGTTGATGCCCTCACGCTATGACTCTCTTCAGACAGAAAGGGGATCCTGGAATTACAGCTGCCATTGTTACTGCCATCTCATTGGCGGCTGTTGGAGCTACCACCACGGCATTAGTCATACTGGGCAGACTGCTCAGACCCTGAATAACCTTTTAGCCAATGTAGCTCATGCCTTAGATGTACAAAAAGGAATTAATGCTCAACTAAAAGGAGGTTTGATGGTGTTCAGTCAGAGGATTGACCTCGTACAGGAGCAAATTGATACCCTATGGCAAATCGCTCAACTTGGCTGTCAATGAAAGTATGCTGGACTTTGAGTCACTAGCATACAACATGAGAATTTTCCCTGTGCTGCAAATCTGTCTAAACAATTGTCTAGCTATATTTTAGGTAATTGGACTGGAGAATTCGATACTACGATGGAGCAGCTGAGAGTGGCCATTGACATGGTAAATTCTACCAGAGTGGACGCAGGACTAGCCACAGGATTATCATCATGGATTGCTGCAGCCATGAATCATCTGAAGGAATGGGCGGGCATGGGAGCGTTAGCAGGCCTTCTGGTGTTGGTCACCTTGGTTTGCCTGTGGTATATATGCAAGATTAGAGTCTCACAACATCGTAATGCAGCCATGATCATTCAGGCCTTTACAGCCATTGAAGCAGGACAGTCTCCCCAAGCATGGGAGCTAAAATGTTAAGCTCAGGATGCGAGGCTAAGCACTGCACTCAGGGTCAGCAGCTTTGGACCCAGAGAAGAGCATGTCTGATTGCATGCGGGTTGATGCCCCAGGTCCCGCCTCTGAGAAAAAGGTATCAAACGGGTCTGATGCTCTTTGGGTGGATGACACCTAAATGAACATCAGTACAAAGTCCCAATTTATTTATAATATCAGAGATCAGACCTCTACTCTTGCCTGATACGTCTAAAACAAAAAGGGGGAACTGTAGAGAGCTGTGTAATGCCGTGCCTTAAAGATGGAGCTGGTTTCCGCCTTCCACCTTCCCGATGGTGAGTGCTCTCTGTCACAAACAACTCCACATTTGGCTAAGGCTGAGGATCTGGCTTGCTCCCATGTATGTGGACCTATCTGCATTGCCCACGTGGCATGCTGAGGTTGGCTACCCAGAGGCTATTTAAAGTGGGCGGGCTTTACCCAGGGTCAGATGATTGTTCAAGGTTCCTGAATAAACTGCATTGAAAAAAAAAAGTAAACAACTTAACAAATGCAAAGGTTATTAAGGTTGCTAATCTTTCACTTGAGTGAATAAAGTATTAGATTATTTTAAAAAAAATTCACAGTGAAGAGGTTTTGGTGACAGTACGCTCAAAGTCATCTTTGAAAACAAATTTGTGATGGCAAATTTAGTCCTTTCCGTTTTAATATACATCACTTACATTCAAGCAGCATGGCAGTTGTTGGGAAGAGTAGAGGAAGCATGAAATAGAATCTACCTTTTTCCCTTTACCTTGCTTCCTCCCTCTCTCACTCCCATATTCATTTATAGAAGTTTAAAATTTTAAGGCTGGAGAGCAGAATAAGGATTATGAGAAATCTTTATATCATGAACATGACTCAAAACCACAGCTGATTTAGGGGAAATTTTTAAATAAGTGTAAATTGTCTAGCCTCATGCATAGACATTCACTTAATTGAAGGTTGAAAGACACATGTTGACATATGAATATTAAAGAATATTTAATTCATTATTTTATTACCTATGTACCTCCAGAGGGAATACACAAATGAAAGCAAAAACAACTAATTAAATGCCTCAGTGAACAGGCAAGTGGCAGGAAATTGTTTACTGACTTGGTATATTGTACAATTAGATTGCAAATTTGAAGGGCATGATTCCCAGTGCTTAACATTTTAAACATAGGGGTAAACCTATAGATGTGCACCATTGACAGAAAGTAAATAGGGTTCCCTTTCTAGAAGACAATTTATAACATTTCTGCCTAGTTTCTAGTCAATCAATTTCCACATAGTTATTTAAATATGTTATTTTTAGTCATTCTATAATAAGGTCCAGAACTCAGGTTTGTAATGAGATTTAGCTCACTGATGTCAAAGTGTGTCTAAAAATCTGAAAAGATAGCCAATTAAGTGTCTGTAACTGTAAGCAGATTCTAGCATATGGCTCCAAAAGTTTATAGCAGCTTTATTCATAATAGCCCTAACTTGAACCTGCACAAATTTCATTTACTATTAGACTGAAAAACAAATTGTTTCATACTTATTTAATGTAATGGTACACTGTGATGAAAAGGAAAGACTGTCTCACATATTAGGGTGAATGAAAGAAACCAGGCACAAATGGAGTATACTCTGTAAGAAGAAGGAAGAAAAAAAACAAAACAAAACAAAACAAAAAAACACTGACAATGATAGAAGCTAGAATTTCTTTCTTTTTTTTTTTCTTTTTTTGCTGTAAAGTAGGAACAGGAATGAGAGATATTGATGGGAGAATGACAAAATGAAGGCTGTTGTGATAAAATATGTGTTTTTAATCTCAATCTGGGTGATTATATAGGTAAACACTTTTCTAAGATTTCTTAATTGGTTCATTTTCATGCAACTTACACACCCTATTGCTTTCATGTTAAACTGAAGTCAAAAGAAATAAATACTTAAATAAAGCATAAACAAATCTTTACACAAGGAGTCCCCATTCTCACTACCTACTGTATTCCTACAGAGAGACCATTGATGTTCAGTGACACTCATAGATATACTATGGGAATGTGTAGCACTGGAGTCAGAGGTGCCCATGCTTAGAAATCAGCCAAGGCAATGTTCTCAGGTCCCAGGCTTTTCCCCCTCATGTATAGTCTATATTCTCTTTATCATTCTTGGTTCTTTGGCAAGCCAGAATGTATGGGGGGTGACCATGGAAGGGAGGAGGAGAGCTACAGGGGAATAAAAGATGAGTTTCATAGGCTTAGGTCCTTAAGGGATTCAGAACACAGATTAAGAATAAATTGTGCTGACAGAGCCAGGCTTTCTGCCAAGCAGTTTCAATAAAGACTTGCCAGAAAAGAGAGTGGACACAGGGTAGAGAGAAAGCCAGGAGTGAGAAAACTGGAGGCATCAAGAGACAGGCACTGCCTTCTCCACAGAATCCTCCAGGAGGGCAATGGGCTCCAGAGGTGTCTATTCCTTACACCTGACACCATTTTTTCCTGAATGCCTTGCTGATTCCCCACTTTCCTTTTCTTATTATGATGAGTGTTTCTAATGATCAAATTTATCTGTTCTGTCTTCCTTTTTGTAGAATCAGTTGGGCCAAAAATGTTAAGTTTATCTATTGAAACAGAATGTCAGATAGCTTTGGGTCCAAATACCTGAGACAGTTAAGAGGATGATTTATTCATATCTGTTATGATAAATGTTCTTTATCTTCCATCGGTGCTGGGAGAAATGAAATTCCTTGTTACCACAGTTTGGCCTTTGGATTTTGGCACTCTCAACAGGCATAACTAGAGACATGGGAGGGATTTAGTCGTTCCTATAAAATTAAATGGAGAGCCCAAAATTTGTTGCTTACCATGCCCCCCCCCCAAATTCAGATTTTAGAATACATACAGGCTGAGGAAGCACATGATAATTAAGTTATCATAGGGATTTTCTGATGAACAAATTAAAGGTAAAATGAGATGCCTTGTTCTCTACTCACCTGAAACATATTGTTTTTCATACAATGGCACCATTAAAAAATACTTCAGTTCTAGCTTCATTGAGAGAATGGTCATGTCACAGCAACAAAGCTTTATATTTCTCTTCTCTCTGAAACACAACATTATTAAATTACACACACACAAATCAAGTTATCTTGCAGCTCTCAGGAATACATTCGTCTGAAAGTGGGCCAAATTGAGTGCATCACTGCATTTGCGAAAACCACCACGCATTTCAGATTTGATACTTCACACATCATCAAAAAGCTGTCAGCAAGTCGGAAGACACAGACATTTAGAGATAGAATGAACCATTTCTGAGTCCCTGTCAGAACTGTCAAGTCTTTATTTCCAAGACATTATAAATGAGAAAAAAATCCTAGCAATGTGAATGGGAAGAAATCTCTTTATTTAAAAGGTACAACATAGAATAAACCCACTAAAATCTGTACATCTAAACAAACTAAGCAAGAGAGAGGACCCTAACTAAAATGCTCAATCCTCATCCTGAAAGGCAAAGAGGATGGACATCAGAAGAAAAAGAAAACAGGAAACAAACTAGGAACCTGCCACAGAGGGCCTCAGAAAGCCTCTGCCGTGCAGACTGTCAAAGCAGATGCTGAGCCTGATGGGCAACTGTTGGGCAGTGTGCATGGAATTTTATGTAAGAAGTGGGAAATAGTAAGAGCTGGAGAGGACAGGGTCTCCACAAGGAGAGCAACAGAACAAGAAAATTTGAACACAGGGAACTTCCCAGAGACTCATACTCTAACCAAGGACTATTCATGGAGATAACCTAGAACCCTGACAATGCAGCCACTTCTGATGAGAACTGATAGACTAAGATCAGAAAGAAGGAGAGGAGGACCTCCCCTATCAGTGGACTTGGGGAGGGGTATTCATGGCAGAAAGGGGGGGAGGGTGGGACTAGAAGGGGAGGAGGGAGGAGTTTATGGGGGGTATACAAAATGAATAAAGTGTAATTAATAAAAGTTAAATAAAAAATTTAAAAAAGGTACAGCAATGGCTTCTAGTGTTACAGTTAATGGCCAGGTTGGTTTTGTACTTTTCAAAGTGTCTCTGTTTGTATATCACAATATGAAAGTCAATATAGCAAAGGAAACATGCTATCATTGTTGTTTGCCTTCTTGAAGCAGAATGAGTGGTAGTCGGATATCTGTAACTGACTAAAGAAACTTGGAATTCATATTTTTTACTAATACCAATTTACTCAAGTCCTATTTATTAATAAACATCATACCATAGATGTGACAGGGGAGAGTTTAATTCCAATAATGACAGGAGCATGTTTTTAAGTTGCATGTACAGTGTACACTCAGAGCTTTTACTAGAACTAAAGAGTAGGGGCATAACTATAATTGCCAACTTAAAAAATTTTAACTAATTGATATTTAGAGAGAGAAACTTCCTATTGGTTTAGGTACTCTCTAATACCTGCCTATCATTGCTATTTGGCTTCTGGTCAAAAGGAATTTTATTTGTGTTATTTCTGATGCACAGCCTTGAAATCACATAGAGACCTGCCCTTTCTATCATTTTCTTGTTCTTGACAGCCTTGGACATGGCCCAAAATACAAGAATGCAACTGCACAAGAGAACTCAGGTTTCTGTGAAGAAGACTCTGTGATCTCATTTCAGTGTATTGTTCCTTCATGTTGGATAGAGTGATCTCTGGTTTCTGATTTTACATTGCTTACACTACATTAATATCCAGTGCACAACATTTACTTTTGAGTCTTCTGGAGTCTCATCAGTAGGAGTGCTTTGTTGTATTAGGGCCGTGATGAGCCTCCTGCAAGTTCAAAGTCCAACATCTGCACTTCCATGATTCTCTTGAGTGTGCCTTTAAGAGCCTTGGATTGTCTTTCTGAGTGAGGATTGATCATCTTACCCAGGGTCCTCTTTGCTTAGGGGTGGACATTGGAAGAAGGAGAAAACAGGAAACAGGACAGGAGCCTACCACAGAAGGTCTCTGAAAGACTCTACCCAGCAGTGTATCAAAGCAGATGCTGAGACTCATAACCAAACTTTGGGCATAGTGCAGCTAAATTTAGCAAAGAAGGGGGAAATAGTAAGACCTGGAGAGGACAGCAGCTTCACAAGGAGAGTAACAGAACCAAAAAAATCTGGGCACAGGGTTCTTTTCTGGGATTGATACTCCAACCAAGGACCATTCATGGATATTACCTAGAATTCTTGCTCAGATGTAGCCCATGGAAGCTCAGCCTCCAAGTGGTTTTCCTAGTAAGGGGAACAGGGACATGAACTCAGTGGCTGGTTCTTTGATCATCTCCCCCTGAGGGGGGAGCAGCCTTGCCAGGCCACAGAGGAGAACAATGCAACCAGTCCTGATCAGATCTGATAAGCTCGAGTCAGATGGAAGGGGATGAGGATTTCCCTTATCGGTGGACTTGGAGAGGGGCATGGAAAGAGATGAGGGGGAGAGGATGGGATGGGGAGGGAATGAGGAAGGGGGCTACAGCTGGGATACAAAATGAATAAACTGTAATTAATATATAAAAATAAAAATTTAATTTAAAAAAAGAGTCTTGGAATGCCCACATGCAGAAATGAATGTCTTTAAGTTTCATACAGTTCATTTCCTGTTTGAGATAGGAACAATGTATTGAAAAGAATATGGTCTTTGGAGCAGGTCATGTTTTTGAGAGCACGTCTGTCCCTTAAAGACCTTAAATAACATAACTTAACCTTTTGAAAATTGGCTTTTCCTCTGGGGAAAATACAGTCCTTTTGTATAGCAGCACTTCCTACTCTAAAAAAACCCAGAGAAGCCAACACAATGCCACTTTTAAAAACACCCTATGTCCTGAGGAGACCTGATAAGGTAGGGTCAGATGGAAGGGGAGGAGGACCTCCCCTATCAGTGGACTTGGAGAGGGGCATGGGAGGAGATGAGGGAGGGAGGGAGGATGAGATGGGGAGGGAATGAGGGAGGGAGCTACAGCTGGGATACAAAGTGAATAAACTGTAATTAAAATAAAAATATAAATTTAATAAAAAAAACACCCTATGTAATTCCAGTGTCCACCCAAGTTAAGAATTGTGGTTCTACTTAGTATTGATATGGCCCCAAGTTCCTGCTAATTATTTATGTTTATAGTCGTAGACTGATGCTATCCTCAGCCTTGTCAGGGAAGCTTATCTTTGTTATAAATGCAGTGAATGTAGAGACTCCTTTGCCACTCTAAATGCCAAGAATAAGCAGTGGTTGAGTGCTCAGCTCTTAACAGGACATTTGTACCACTTTCTCTAAGTCTCAGGGAATTGCAGAAGATGAGATATAAAGAATGCAGGGTATATTTAAAGGAGACTCCAGGGAACTCACTAAATATTCAAATATTTATATTCTAACACCACGGTAAATTTTCTTTTTCTCAAAAAAGAATAAAGCAATTAAAAGATTCAGGGGCGAAAAGATAGAGTAAAAGACTGTTAAATTCTATCTTGTGGGTATTTAAATGCCATTGCAATCATGATCTCAGAGCAGCTGCAATTGCCTGCCCTGGATCTGCCCAGCTGTCTATCATGGATCTTAGAGGAGCGTATGGAGCCAGACACCTCCCTACTATACTTTTGTTTACTGCTGAGACCATCAGGTTATAATGGACAGTTTCGAATCCATGGTCTTATGGATGGCTCAGGTTAAACTTAGCGGGTCACAACCAAACAACAACGACAAAATAAACAGAAAGACACAAATGTGAGAAAGAGACTTGTAGGGAGGAAGGAAGTTTGAAAGCTAGGAGAAAGGACAGGACAGGAAGGGGGAGGTGGGAATGACAGGATTCATTGTACACATTTTGATTTTGTCAAATAATAAAGCTATAAAAATTATACTTTTAAGAGTTCAAAAAAATTCATTATTCTAGAGATAAATCAGAGGTAGAGCCTGGAGTTAGAAAAACTAATTCTGGTTGGTGTGGTGTACAGGATTGGAGCTAACAAGATGAACAACTAAACCATAAATTATCTTGTATAAAGTCTTTGAGAATTTGGCTTTTATCTTAAAGATATTATAAAACAATAAGGGCATTCTAATTAAGCTTGTAGAATGGTTTCTATGGCATACAAATACAGCTATTATATTACAACCAGCCTCCATACACACATATGTATATACAAACACACATTCCTCAAGATTCTCTGTGGTCCACACAAATAACATGGATTTGTCTTGACCAAGGTTAAAAAATGACCCACACATCTTTTCAGCAAAACATCACTTTCTCTTTTCTTTTCTCTTTCAAATTCGTTTTGTTTGCTTGTTTTGTTTTGTTTTGTTTTGGAGACAGGGTTTCTCTGTGTTGCCACGACTGTCCTGGACTCACTTTGTAGACAAGTCTGGCCTCAAACTCACAGAGATCAGCCTTCCTCTGCCTCCCTGACACATGCACCACTGCATCTGTCTTCAAATTCATTAAGTCATAAGTTTTCTCAAACAGACTAATGATTTGGATTGCATGCTAGACTGCTTTAATGACATTGTATTATTTAACGACCTGATCAGGAGATAAACTGATGGATGTAATCATTAATATTTAAAAGTTCTGTGTGAATTTGATGAAAGAGCTGATTAAGTAGCAGCTGTGTTTCACCAGACATGGTGGCTTCCAGTTGCCTACTCTATGCCATAATGCTTTGAGCTTTCCTCAAAGCATTTTGGTAATTTGCTGTTTGATAAAAGAGAATTATGGATTAACACTTTACTGGCATTGAGGCACGTGACACATGGCCAATATCCCTGCTTTGCAATGATTTTTTTTAATAGTATCAGGTTTGCAGAGCACAGGTCACAGATGTTTATTTTATTTCATATCTTTTGTTTAAAATGGACAGTATAGTTGAGATGTTTTATATTTTCTTTTTATTGCACTGATGTTTGAAAAACATTCCTTACCAGTTTTTAATCTTTGAGAAGTTTTGAGAATGATCTTTTTAAAAAATATACTAAATTCTCCAACTCTGGTGTGTTTAACCCCTTTTGCTTTTATTGCAAGCAATATGAGCTGTTGGTGTATCTTTTTCAAAACTACTATTTACATTTCTTTTATCATTTTGTCCCTACTACATTCCAATCCTTTCCAACACCCCAACTCCTGGTAGGAGAGAGACAGGGTTAGTGGGAGAGGGAGGAGCAGTTCTTTCTTAGCTGCTCTCTGCTAGTCAGGGTCATTGGATTCCTCAGAACCAGCCTAATCCTTGTTTTAGGAGATCTCCAACTTCTTGTCTCACAACAGCAACCAAGAGCAGCAAGGGGAAAACAGGAACAGCCTTGTTCTTTCTCTCTGCTCCACTCTCTGAGCTCTGGCCTTTATTATCTGTCCAGAGTCCTCAGATTTAAACTATCAGAAGTTGGCAAAGAGCTCCCTTCAGAGCCTGCATGAGGCAAAATTTCTGCTGCTGTGGACCATATGAATCAGTCCCACATCCCATACCTTCGACCAAAACAAAAACATGTTTATATCCTCAACAATGAGGAGGCATTGTACTCAGTTATCTATCACGTTGGGTTATGGGCTGTGTAATCCATAGCTGTACATTTTCTGTTTCTGCCACTTGTGTGCTATCTGGTGTCTCTTGCAACTGCTCAGCTCTGTGATAGTGTAAAGCAGGATAAACAATGCACAAAGGAGCATGGTGACATTTCACCTGAAATTCAGCCACAAAAATAGAAGGTGGTCTAAATTTGACCCTGAAGGCTCACATTCTCCAATCCTTGGCATGAAATTCATACACTGGGGAGAATTCCACCATTTCATTTATTATCCTTAAAAGTTCTTAGCAGTTTTCTAGTTAAGAGTGGTTAAGTTCTATAAGCCAACACATTTAGGCAAACCTTATCACTTTACCCCATTGATTTTAACTGCCTTGATAGCCTTGTTTACTGGCATGCCATCTACTCTAGGAAGATAGAAGATAATTTAGAAATGAACTGTGTGAAGCTTGGGTGTGGCTTGTTGCCCAACAGTATGATCAGAATGTTTGAAATGGCAGACTTCTATGATCCTACCACATCAAACTTTCCACACTATGTCTAAAACTAGCTACTTGTCAATCACACACAGATGGCCAGAAATATGTCTTTTGAGGTGACAATGCTCAAAAAATCTCTAAGTTCTCCTCATCATTGATTTATTGTTGCTAAAAGGAATTCTTCGCCTTGCAGTGAGGAAGCACAATTTGTCTGGTTTCCTAATATAGTCCTCATTAATACCTCTGAAGTAGGATACCTGTATTTCTTCAAAGTTAAGACCACTGAGACTTAGCTTCCTGCAAACTGTCACTCAAATATTAAATAGCAGAATTAGAATTCAGACCTATGTGTTTTTACTGAAAATCCTAGTTTTGTTTGTTTGTTTGTTTGTTTTCACTTGAAAACATCCCTTCCCACAAAATGCTCTGATGACTGTAAGGAGACCATCACCATGAATAACAACAGCTATATCGATTGTGACAGAATTAGTTTCCTTGTAAGCATGAACTTTGTGAAAGTAACTTTATATTTTTTTTGAAAATTTTATTTTATTTTATTATTATTATTTTTTTATCAGTTACATTTTATTAACTCTGTATCCCAGCTGTGTCCCGATCCCTCATTCCCTCCCAGTCCCTCCCTCCCTCCCTCATCTCCACTGTGCCCCTTTCCAAGTCCACTGATAGGGGGGACCTCCTCCCCATTCATCTGATCCTGTTTTATCAGGTATCTTCAGGACTGGCTGCAAAGCCCTCCTCTGTGGCCTAACAGGACTGCTCCTCCCTTCGGGGGTGGGGAGACCAAAGAGCCAGTCATTGAGTTCCTGTTAGAAATAGTCCTTGTTCCCCTCACTTTGGGAAACCAATTTGTTACTGAGCTACTACAGGCTACATCTGAGTGGAGGTTCTAGGTTATAACCATACATGGTCCTTGGTTGAATGTCAGTCTCAGAAAAGACCCTGTGCCCAGATATATTTGGTCCTTGTGGAGCTCCTATCCTTTCCCCATCAGACTAACTCCCCTTCTTTCTTATGATTCCCTGTACTCTGCCAAAGGTTTGGTCATGAGTCTTTGCTTTGAAAACACTGCTAGTTAGAGTCTTTCAGATGCACTCAGTAGACTCCTGTCATACGTTCAATGCACATCCCATCTGTCTTTCTAAATGAGGATTGATCATCTTACCCCATGTCTGCTCAATTGATTATCTTTTTTAGGTGTATAGATTTCATTATGTTTATCATATCTTATAGGTCTATATAAGTGAGTATATCCCGTGTTTGTCTTTCTCCTTCTGGGATATTTCACTCAGAATGATCTTTTCTAGGTCCCACCATTTGCCTGCAAATTTCATGATTTCCTCCTTTTTGATTGCTGAGTAGTATTCCATTGTGTAAAAATACCACAATTTCTGTACCCATTCCTCCGTTGATGGACATCTGGGTTGTTTCCAGGTTCTGGCTATTACAAATAAAGCTGCTATAAACATGGTTGAGCAAGTATCCCTTTTGTGTACTTGAACGAACTTTGGGTATATACCTAGCAGTGGTATAGCTGGGTCTTGAGGAAGCACTATTCCTAATTGTCTTAGAAAGGGCCAGACTAAAGTCAAAGTGGATCAAGGACCTCAACATAAAACCAGATACCCTAAATCAATTGGAAAAAAAAGTGGGGAACAGCCTAGAACTCATTGGCACAGGAGACAACTTCCTGAACAGAACACCAACAGCACAGGCTCTAAGAGCAACAATCAATAAATGGGACCTCATGAAACTGAAAAGTTTCTGTAAAGCAAAGGATACCGTCATCAAAACAAAACGACTGCCTACAGATTGGGAAAGAATCTTCACTAACCCTTTATCTGACAGAGGACTAATATCCAGGATATACAAAGAACTAAAGAAGCTGAAAAGCAGCAAACCAAGTAATCCAATTAAAATTTGGGAACAGAGCTAAACAGAGAATTCTCGACAGAGGAATATCGAATGGTGAAAGTAACTTTAATTTACCTGATGTAATTTTTGTCTCAGAGGCTTACTGTTGAATATGCTCACCCTTTCTCTGTACAACTGACCTGGTAAAACTTCCTTCGAACTCCATGAAATGAATTGTCACCAAGTTAACGGCTGTCGACTCGACTAGCCACTGAGAGTCAGCTGACTGACTGGCTTTCTCTTCCTGCTCTGCTCTTAAATAGCCTCTCTTTCCTGTCTGTTCTCATAAGAGTTTGGCTTATCCTATTTCTTACTCATTCTGCCAAATCTTTCTCTGATATGTTGCTTTGTCTGTACCTCATATTTAAAGATGGCTGCTTCCTTCTACAAACTAACTTTATCTACATTGTTTGGGATTAAAGATGAGTACTAAGACCTTGTCTGTATTCCAACCATAGGGATTAAAAGTATGCTGGATTAAAATTCCTCTACAGGACTTTTTTGTCTCAGGCCAAGAACATAAACCTACTTTTCATATTCATATTCTAGATTAGGAGACTGCAGCTCAGACAAATGACCAAAATAACCAGCTTTAAGGAAATTCTGAGGGTCAGAGTGTAGCATTCACCCCAAGTGAACATAGCCTAGGTGATATTTCCTTGATTTCTCTGTGTCTGAAGAGGAGGGCCAACAGCTGGGGTCTAGAGAAGCAGTCAAGTCCCTATATGGTTTGTATTCAAACTGTATCTCTGTTCTAAATGCTCACCCTTCTGTGTCAGTTTATGTTGTTCTGATAAATGCAAACCATCCAGAGTCTTTACTCTGCTTTCAGAACTTTACAGAAAAGTCACATATTCTGGAGATGCCTCACATAGACAACAGCAGAAAATAGATCTGCTTCTCCATCAAAACAGTAGATATGCCAGTTACGCCCTTCTGCAGCTCCTTTTGTACCGATTGGCTGACAGCCATACAACAGATAATGAAACTAGAGAAGCAATGTGACCCTCTACAGATCAGGTAATCAGAATGTACAAGGCAAGTGTCACAGAAGAAAAAATAAAAAGGATTATACAAAACAATAAGTTAAGTTTTTACTAAGAATGTGAAGGTATGTTTCAAAGTGTCTCAGAAGATGGAGAAAACAGAGAATAAGAAAGAAGCCTACCACAGAAGGCCTCTGAAAGACTCTACCCAGCAGAGAACTGAGCAGATGCTAAGACTCATGGCCAAACTTTGGGCAGAGTACAAGGAATATTATGAAATAAGGGGGAGATAGAATGACCTGGACTGGCAAGGAGAGCAACAGAACCAAAAAATCTGGGCACAAGGGTCTTTTGTGAGACTGATACTTCAACCAAGGACCATTCATGGAGACAACCTAGAACCCCTGCACAGGTGTACCCCATGGCAGCTCAACCTCCAAGTGGGTTCCTAGTAAGGGGAACAGGGGCTGTCTCTGACATGAACTTAGTGGCTGGCTCTTTGATCTCCTCCCCCTGAGAGGGGAGCAGCCTTACCTGGCCACAGAGGAAGACAATACAACCAGTCCTGCTGAGACCTGATAGACTAGGGTCAGAGAGAAAGGGGAAGAGGAACTCTCCTATCAGTAGACTGGGGAAGGGGCATGGGAGGAAAAGAGGTAAAGAGGGTGAGATTGGGAGGAAACGTGGGAGGGGGCTACAGCTGGGATACAAAGTGAATAAATTGTAATAAATTAAAAATTTAAAAATAAATGGACATTTATTTTTTTAAAGTGTCTCTAGCTTTGAGTATTTTTCCTCTTTCTGTTGCTGTATGATGATGACATAAACTTCAAAGCTAATGTTTGCCAGGAAATAGCCTAAAGATCTTCTGTGTCTTCTCCTACATGGGAAGTTAATGAGGAGACAGACACTACCTTTTTCTTTTAATTCTCAAAGTTTTTTCTGCCTACCTTTCCTTCACAAGTTCTGATTATCATCCCATTTTCTCAGAGCCTCAAAACTTAGAAATTGCAGAGTTATCAAGACTATTTATTATGAACCTACCAACCACAAATTTCAGGGATAGGCATCACTGTAAGAATTAAATGACAATGTGAGACAAATTTCTGGCACACAAACAGTTTTATTTAAACTTATCTTTAACATCTTCCTTTTGAATAATATTAGATTTAGAGCTGAGTCATAAAATAATACAGAGTACTCCACAAAACACAGCCCTCCCCCAGCCTTTCAGAACCTTGACATGGATGATTAATACATTAACAATCCTTAGCACTCCTGTGAGTGTCTTGGGTTCCTCCTTAATATTCCATTTCTATTCATGGATCCCAAATTAAACTTTGTTTCCTTAGTCTTTACATATCTGTGATATAGAAAAGTTAAGCAATTTACCAAGAGCTAAACAGTTTTAAAATGGAAATCCCAAAGTTTTATACACACACACACACACACACACACACACACACACACACAGATGCCCCTCTATGAAAACAAAAGTGTTTTGTTTAGATTTATTTTATTTTATGTATATGAATGTTTTGCCTGAATGTATGTACGGGCACAACCTGCATGCATGGTGCCCAAGGAAGTCAGAAAAAAATGTTGTATCCCCTGTAACTATAGTTACTGCTGGTTAAGAGCTACCATGTGTGAACTTGGAACCAAAGCTAGGCCCTCTACAAGAGCAACAAGTGTTCTTAAAAACCAAACTGCAACTCTAGGCCCCCAAACTACTTTCTTATCATTATGCAAGTGTCCTGGGCTTTTGTTTTGGCACTCAACAGGACTGTACTTAAAAAATCTAACTTCTATATATCTGAGTTCAAACATTTACTTCTATCAATAGCAAGCATTATAGTAATACATGATCCCTCTGTTAGTACATGTTGTAGGCTGTAGGTAATATAAGTAGGTTAATGATATGCTAGGAATTTAGCTCAGTACCATACTATCTTCAACAGAAGAAAAAGCAACCTAAGTTTATTTGCCCCTTAATTTAACTTTAGGTCTTTATTTTATATACTTTCATTTGCCATTGGTTATCTTAAGAGTGAAACAAATGTTACAGACTTAATGAAACATTTACTTTTCAAAAGAAAAATACATATCATAGTCAGGCATGATGTCACACCTGTAATGTAATCCCAGCACTCTGGGAGGCAGAGGTAAGTGGATCTCTATGAGTTGGAGGTCAGTCTACAAGGTGAGTTCAGGACAAAACAGAGAAACCCTATCTTAAAAAAATAAACAATCAAATAAATACATGTAACAAACCATCTTTAAAAATGATTAAAGAGAGGCTGGGGAGATAAGTCAATAGTTAAGTGTGCATACTGCTCTTGAAGAGGACACGAGTTTAGTTCAAAATACCTATACTGGGTGGCCCATAATTGCATGTAAATCCAGCTACAGTGGACTCAACACTCCTTCTGGCATCCTCAACACCTACATTCTTGTACACACATTCACACCACACACATCCCTATGTGTACATGCCCACACACACACGGGGACACACACACACACACACACACACACAGAAAGAGTTTAAAAACTAACTTGGAAACATACTAAAAAGAGTGAGCAGTCCTTTTAGGAAATATAATACCTTTATAGTTTTCAGAACTGTATTGTTTCATAAAGGGTGGGAATCACTACTTAACTTCATGATTGTTGTCAAGAATTTTGAAGACTTTCTTTTGTTTATGTCTTCTAAGTCTAATATCAGCACATTTGATAATTAAATTGAAAGTTGGAACCACTCATCAACAAGATGAAGTTAGAGGTAGAAAATATGCATGGGAACCAATTAGAACATAGCTTGTGGGGTAAATTTAATAAAAATTCAACTGTGGAATGAAGCATCAAATAGAGTTCTTTCCCAGGAGAAGTAAATAGCATTGTTTCTTTTGGTTAAGGATTTAGAATGTAGTCTAATGTACTATGAAAGAATATTTGCCTAAAATGCAGAAAGTCTTTACTTGAACACCAGCTTTTATTTTCTGAATGATATTTGATTATAGACCAAACACTGGAGAAGAAGAGTGTCTGAAAAATTGTACTTGAGAAAAGTTTCTATAAAGTTGGATTTTTTCCCTTTATTCCATCTGTACAGTAGGCTAACAATGTGTGGTCTTAGGCTTCCTGTAGTTTTCAGCAACTTTGTAGGAGGTCTGAAAAATACTAAGGCAGGCTAGTGTTAACAACTTTCCTCACAATTGGATGAAAGGCAAGAATAGATCTATTTATCCTGATGACCCTGAACTTAAGAAAGAAGTTATGAAGTTTGTCTATTATAACAGTATGGTGACCCTGTAACAACACTTGGTGAATCTCCCACTTGAGAGGGTACTGTATCCAGCCTTTGAGCTCTGATAGCCTTCAGTAGATTTTCTAAGAAAGGCTGCATGGTCTATTTAACTGATACTTATTTTTGAAAACCATATAACCAGTTATGCTAAACTTTTAAAAGATTTTCATTAGCATACATTAACTATATATAATAATGGGTTTCATCGTGATATTTTAATACATGTGTATAATGTATTTTGGTCATAGTCACCCCCTGTTACCTTCTATTGTTCTCCTTCCATTATTACTGGCTTACTACCGGCTCTCCTTCTACTTTCAAGTCCAATGAGTTTCATTAATATTTTCAGGAGACTGAACATCTTACCAGTGGTTACAACACTGAAGAAAATGTCTTCCCTCACATCAACCCTTAACTCTATAAAAATACTTAGTAGGCCTGTATCCTCCATGTTCCTCTATTCTCACCCCTTTCTTCCTCCATAAGACTCCCTGCACTAGTCCCACAAGGAGACCAACAAAACTACAGGATCTGAGCCCAGGGTTCCTGAAGAGACTGATACACCAATGAAGGACCATGCATGGAGAGGACAAAGACCCCCTCCCTGCTCATATGTGGCCAATTGGCAGCTCAGTCTCCATGTGGATCTCTGAGTGAGGGGAGCAGGGGATGCCTCTGTCCTGAACTCAGTTGGCTGATCTCTGATCATTTGCTCCTGATGATGCAGCCTTGCCAAGCCACGGAGGAAGAGGATCTAAGCAGTCCTGATGAGACTTAAAAAGCTATGGTTTAGATGGCAATAGTAGAGAAATCCCCCTTTCAGTGGACTAGAGGAAGAGGATGGTAAGAAGAGGGAGGGAGGGCAGGACTGGGAGAAGTTGAGGGAGAGGGCTTCCATTGGGATATATAATGAATAAATTGTGAAGAAAAAAATAAAAATAAAAATTTTAAAAAGATTTTTAAAAATCCTTAGTAAGAGGGTAAGATCGCATTTATGCCTCCTCCTTCCATGACAGGATGTTGATAGGAGTCCAGTGTAGTGAAAATCTCGTGCAGGTAATCACAGCTGCTGTGAATTCACAACTGAAACATCCGCATCATTCCCAGAGGTCAGTATTCCACACCTCTCCTCTGACTTTCTCTAACTTTCTGTCTCTTCATTTCTGTCTCTTTTTCCTTGATGCTTTTTGAGGCTTGGAGGATGTGATATAGATATGTCCAATATAAAATGGGTATTCAATAATCATTTATATACTTTACTTTGTAGTACTTTTCAGTTTCGAGTCTTAGCAGTCACTGCTGACCATTGCAAAAAAAAGATTCTCTGACCAAAGTTGACTACAGCAGTGTTCTTTGGGCATAAACATAATTATTTAGAATATAATTTGATAGGCATATCATGTCCATTTAGCAGAACAACAGAAGTAGGTTCCCCCAATAGAGCCTAAGACCATTCCAACCAGAGACTTTTTACTGGGTTATAGTACCATACATTAAGTTTTTAGATCAGAAACCAGATCCAATCAGAAAGCAGTTGGTTACCCACAACTGTTACACCTGTGGGCCCATTTTGTCTGGCCAACCATTATTGCTACACACAGGGCCCATAGCTAAGCACGGCTGTTGCTACTAGCTTTCTTCCAGCAATTTGAAGTCCATTTTCTTTCACTGTGAGGTTTAGCAAGAAGAGAGGACACTTTCAGACCAGTTCCAGCTGGATTTCTCTACATCTTGTGCCCAAGGATCATAGTATCTTCATTAAGAGGTTATTAGCATCTATTTCTGTTGGGAAACCAAGCACAGTTATTTATGCCAAACTTTTTGTTCAAATTTGGTTATTACCTTCATTTTCCATGATATAAATCAGTGGTTCTTATCAATATTAAAGTTTATATCTTTAATAGATCAATTTTGGTTGTTGTTGTAGTTGTTGTTTTGTGGTGGATTTATTTTCCCTTTGAGACAGAGTCTTACATTTTCCTGACTGGCCTTAAACTCATTATGCAGTCATGAAGAAATCTGAATTTTTGATTTCTTGCTTCCACCTCTTAAGTGCGGGGATTATAAGTATATGCTATCATGCCTGATTTATGTAGTACTCAGATTAGAAGCAAAGGCTTCAAGTGAGAGCAAGGTGACCAGTAGGCTGTACTGTGGAACCCCAAGCCCTGACGTCTGTGTTTCTCAGGTGAGAAGAGAATCCACAGGGATACTCGAAGGTCCATTTTCAGGCACCCGGCTAATACCCGGAGAAATTCCCAGGGACCTGCCCAGCGCTGCCACAGCCCTAGGCCACATGCCTGATCTCACCATCTGTGGATACCTTCCTGGGACATGCAGCAGTGGCACAAGCAGGGGGCTCCTACGTTCCAACCTTAGGCCACCTGCCATCTATGGATAACTTTCTGGGACCAGCAGTGGCATCTAACTTGGCTCTGACACCGCAGCCCTAGGCCACCCAAACCCACCATCAAAGGATACCTTTTGGGACAGGCAGCAGCATAACACACTCACTTCTGACCCTGCAGCCTTAGGCCACTAACCGCCCCGGCCCACATTTTGTAGATATCTTCCTGGTACCAGAGCTTGGTAGCTCTGACCTTGGGACCTCACTCTCATTTCCTGTGGAGTGAATACCTTCCTGTATGGGCACCCCCTCTCACATTCCCGTGGAAACCTTCTGGGTACTAGAAGCTCCTGTTTCCAATCCCAGGAGACCACATGCAGCATCCTGTGGATACCTTCTTGGTAACAGGGGCTAGTGGCATTCACTCTCACCGCCCAGTGGAGGGGATATATTCTGGTACTGTGAGGGAGGTGCAACTCCATTCTGCCTACTCCCCACCTGCCTGGGTCACCAGGTCAGAATCAGCCAACACAACACAGAGAGTGATCACAGGAGAGCTGAGCTAGGCTTGGGACCCAGGTTCCAATCCCCAACATCTAAGGGAAACCTGTAGGACATCGGAGAAGCTCTAGGCAAAGAGATCTATCTGTCAGTGCTCCAGCAGCCTGGCTCACATAGGCAAGAATCAGAAAGCCCAACACAGATGGAGAACCCAGTGGAGCCAAGCTAGGCACCTTACCCAAATTCCATTGTACTCCTCCCCAAGGAGACCTGTGGGGCACAGGAAGGGCTCTAAGCTTGGAGATCTTTCTGCAAGCTCACCAGCAGCATAGCTACCTGGGTCAGAATCAATGTGGCCAGCACAGCCAGTGAACCAAGCATAGCTGAGTCAGGCTGGGACCCAAATCCCATTCTCAACCTTTTTAAGGAAACCTGTGGGACACTGAAACAGCTCTAGACCTAGAGATTTTTTTTCTGCCTCTGCTCCAGCTAGCTGGGTTACAAATAGTGAGCCAGCATTGAATCTAGGGGAGACTAATCCAGACTCCATAGACAGGTGGATCTAGTCTGCAGTACAGGCTCCAAGAATAATCAGTCAAGGCTACAGACAACCAGATGGCTAGAGGCTGGTACAAGAATACAGGCAACAAAAACCAATACATCATGGCTTCAAGAGAATCTGCAAAAATCAACAGATATTCTATTGCAGCTGAAACACAGGAAAATTATTTTAAATCTATAATTATGCAGTTATTTGAGGCACATAGAGAGGAAATGAACAAAAAAAGGAAAAAAAGTCAGTCCATCATGGAAAGATAGGAATCTGCTTTCAAAAGACATGAAAAAAGGAATTAAAATCAATAAATAAAACACAAACAGACAAAACCTTGTATTTGGAGAACTTAGAGAAGAGACCAGGAACCACAAAGGTAAGCATCACCAATAGAAGACAAGAGATGGAAGATAGAATCTCAGATACTGAAGATACAGTTGCAGAAATTGATTCATCTCTCAAAGAAAAAATAAAATCGGAAAAGTTCCAGACACAAAACATCTATGAAATCAAGGACACCATGAAAAGATTAAACTTAAGAATAATAGGAATAGATGAAAAAGAAGATTCCAGGTTCCAAGGCCCAGAAAATATTTTCAAGAAAATTTCTCCAAAGTTAATAAAGAGATGCTCATAAACATAAAAGAGGCCTACAGAACACCAAATAGACTAGAGAAGAAAAGAAACTCCTCCCCCCACATAATGGTCCAAATATTAAATCTACAG
Organism: Meriones unguiculatus; assembly: GCF_030254825.1. NCBI lineage: Eukaryota > Metazoa > Chordata > Mammalia > Rodentia > Muridae > Meriones > Meriones unguiculatus. The sequence continues at coordinate 135,654,814 of NC_083369.1, read as the reverse complement.
AAAAAGATATTAAAAGTGGCAAGGGAAAAAGAGCAAGTAACATACAGAGGCAGACCTATTAGAATCACACCAGACTTCTCAAAAGAGACTATGACAGCCAAAAGGCCCTGGGCAGATACCATGCAGATGCCAATTGAGACTACTTTATCCTTCAAAACTTTCAATCAACATAGACAGAAAAAACAAAATGTTACATGACATAACTAAATTAAAACAATATATACACAGCAAACCAGCCTTACAGAAGATAACAGAAGGAAAACTTCAACCCAAAGAGATCAACTTCACCCAAGAAAATGCAGGATAAGGACACCTTCACATCAAACGAGCAAAAGAAAATGAACACAAATACACACTCACCACTAATTCCACAATAAAAGGAACAATCATATGTCACTAATATTATTAACATCAGTGATCTGAACTCTCCAAAATAAATAAATAAATAAATAAATAAATAAGGTCGCAGACTAACAGATTGGTTGTGAAACCAGGATCTAGCATTCTGCTGAATTCAAGAAACACACCTCTGCAAAAAAGATAGACATTATACCAGAGTAAAAGGCTGAAAAATGTTTTCCAAGAAAACTGACAGCAAGCTGGAGTAACCATGCTAATATCTAATAAAATAGACTTTCAACTAAAATCCATCAAAAGACATGGAAAATAATACTACAGTCTCATCTAAGAAAAAAATCCACCAGGAGGACATCAAAATCCTGAACATCTATACACCAAGCACACGGACTCCTAGATTTATCAAAGAAACATTAATGAGGCTTAAATCACACATTGATCCAAAAACCTTAATAGTGGGAGACTTTAACACTCCACTCTCATTGAGGGACAGATCACCTAGACAGAAGTTAAGCAGAGAACTAATGACACTTACAGAGGTCTTAAATCAAATGCACCTAATAGATGTCTACAGAACCTTTCACGCAAACAAAGAAGAGTATACCTTCTCAGCACCTCATGGAACCTTCTCAAAAATTGACCATATAGTCAGACACAAAGCTAGCCTCAACAGATACAAGAACATTGAAATAATCCCTTTTATCCTATCAGAACACCATGGTCTAAAACTATCCCTCAACAATAACAAAACTAGAAAAAAAAACCTACACACACATGAAAACTGAACAACTCTCTACTCAATAACAACTGGGTCAGGGTGAAAATGAAGAAAGAAATAAAAGACTTGCTAGATCTTATTTAAAATCAATCAACATAGACAGAGAAAACAAAATGTTACATGACATAACTAAATTAAAACAATATATACACAGCAAACCAGCCTTACAGAAGATAACAGAAAGAAAACTTCAACCCAAAGAGATCAACTTCACCCAAGAAAATAAAATGCAGGATAAGGACACCTTCACATCAAACGAGCAAAAGAAAATGAACACAAATACACACTCACCACTAATTCCACAATAAAAGGAACAAACATGTCACTAGTTCTTACCCAAAACTTATGGGACATGATGAAAGCATTGTTAACAGGAAAATTTTTAGCACTAAGTGCCTCCAGAAAAAAGTTGGAGACTTCTCATACAAGCAACTTAATGGCACACTTTAAAGCACTAGGAAAAAAGAAGCAGACACACCCAAGAGGACTAAACAGATGGAAATAATCAAACTCAAGGCTGAAATAAATACATTAGAAACAAAAAGAACAATTCAAAGAATCAATGAAACGAAGAGCTGGTTCTTTGAGAAAACCAACAAGATAGACAATCTGTTAGCAAAACTAACTAAAAGGGAGAGGGACACTGTTCAAATCAACAAAATAAGAAATAAAAAGGGGGCCATAACAACAAACAATGAGGAAATTCAAAACAATCATTAGGTCCTACTTCAAAAGCCTATATGAAACAAAATTTGAAAATGTAAATGAAATGGACAACTTTCTTGATAGATTCCATTTACCAAAGATGATTCAAGATCAGGTAAATAAATTAAATAGTCCTATATTCCCTTAGGAAATAGAAGGTGTCATCAAAAGTCTATCATTCAAAAAAAATCCCAGAATTCTACCAGACTTTCAAAGAAGAGATAACACCAATGTTCTTCAAACTATTACACAAAATAGAAACAGAAGGAATATTACCAGCCTCACTCTATGAGGCCACAGTCATCTTAATAACTAAACTTTACAAAGACCTAACAAAAAAAGAGAAATTCAGACCAATCTTGCTTATGAACACTGATGCAAAAATACTTCATGAAACACTCTCAAACCAAATCCAAAAACACATTAAACACATCATGCACCAGGATCAAGTAAGCTTCATCCCAGGCATGCATAGGGTAGATCAACATACAGAAATCTATCAATGTAATCCACCATATAAACAAACTGAAAAGACAGAAAAAAAACTGACATTATCATCTCCTAAGATTCTGAAAAATCATTTGAAAAAATACATCCATTCTGAGCATAACATTTTAGCTTTTTATGGTAGCCAACCATGCTTGGGGAGACTGTCCTGCTTCAATGGCTGTAAAGGGCTGTAAAGGCCTGAATGATCATGGCTGCATTACGCTGTTGTGAGACTCTAATCTTGCATATACACCACAGGCAAACCAAGGAGACCAACACCAGGAGGCCTGCTAATGCTCCCATGCCCGCCCATTCCTTCAGATGATTCATGACTGCAGCAATCCATGGTGATAATCCTGTGGCTAGTCCTGTGTCCACTCTGGTAGAATTTACTGTGATAATGGCCACTCTCAGCTGCTCCATCGTAGTATCGAATTCTCCAGTCCAATTACCTAAAATATAGCTAGACAATTGTTTAGACAGATTTGCAGCACAGGAAAAATTCTCATGTTGTATGCTAGTGACACAAAGTCCAGCATACTTTCATTGGCAGCCCGGTTGAGCCATTTGCCATAGGGTATCAATTTGCTCCTGCACGAGGTCAATTCTCTGATTGAACACCATCAAGCCTCCTTTTAGTTGAGCATTAATTCCTTTTAGTACATCTAAGGCATGAGCTACATTGGCTAAAAGATTATTCAGGGTCTGAGCAGTCTGCACAGTATGACTCATCCATTCATGTTTAAAGTTTTGGAGAGATCAGGGGTACAAGGCACATACCTAAACATAGTAATGGCAATATACAGCAAACCTATAGGTAACATCAAACTAAATGGAGAGAAACTTAAATCAATCCCACTGAAATCAGGGACAAGGCAAGGCTGCTTACTCTCTCCTTAACTCATCCACATAGTTCTTGAAGTCCTAGCTAGAGCAATAAGACAACTAAAGGAGATCAAGGGGATACAAATTGGAAAGGAAGAAGTCAAAGTATCACTATTTTTGCAGATGATATGATAGTATGCACGAGTCACCCCAAAAATTCAACCACAGAACTCTTACAGCTGATAAACACCTGCACCACAGTGGCTGGATTCAAAATTAACTAAAAAAAGAAAAATCAGTAGCCCTAGTGTGCATGAAAGACAAAAGGGCTGAGAAAGAAATTAGGGAAACTACACCCTTCACAATAGCCACAAATAACAAAGTATTTTGGTGTGATTCTAACCAAGCAAGTGAAAGACCTGTTAAAAAAAAATCATGTCTCTGAAGAAAAAAATTGGATTGGTAGGATTAATATAGTGAAACTGGACATCCTGCCAAAAGCAATACAGATTCAGTGCAATTCCCATCAAAATACCAACACAATCCTTTACAGAACTTGAAAGAATAATTCTCAATTTCATATGGAAAAACAAACAAAAAAAAACCAGAATTGCTAAAATAAACATGTACAATAACAAATTGTCTGGAGGTAGCTCCATCCTAGATCTCAAGCTATACTATAGAAGAACAGTAATATAACCTGCATGGTCCTGGCAAAGAAACAGAATGCTGGATCAATGGAATCTAATAGAAGACCCCACACCTATGATAGTTGATAATTGACAAAAAAGCCAAACCATACAATGGAAAAAAAAAAGACAGCATCTTCAACAAATGGTGCTGGTCTAACTGGATGACTACATGTAGAAAAATTCAGATAGAGCCATATTTACCACCCTGCACAATGTTAAAGTCCAAGTGGATCAAACACCTAAACATAAAACCAGACACACTAAATTTATTAGAAGAAAAAGTGGGGAAAAGTCTTGACTTCACTACCAGAGGAGACAATTTCCTGAACAAAACACCAACAGCACAGGCTCTAAGATAAAAAATCAATGGGACCTCGTGAAACTGAAAAGCTGCTGTAAAGCAGAGGACACTGTTGTCAGAACAAAACAACAGTCTACAGACAGGGAAAGGATCTTCACCAACCCTATATCTGATGGAGGGTTAATATCCAGAATATATAAAGATCATAAGAAGTTTAACACCAACAAACCAAATAATCCAATTAAAATAGTGTACAAATTTAAACAGAGAATTATCAATAGAGGAATATGGAATGGCAGACAACACTTAATGAAATGCTCAACATCCTTAGTCATCAGGGAGATGCAAATCACAACTGCCCTGAGACTTCACCTTACACCCATTAGAATGGCTAAAATAAAAAACTCAAGTGACAATACGTGCTGGAGAGGATGTAGAGAAAGGGGAACCCTCCTCCACTGCTGGTGGGAATGCAAACTTGTAAAACCACTCTGGAAATCAATCTGGTGCTTTCTCAGGTAATTAGGAATTGTGCTACAATTTAAGTGGCTGGTTCATTAATTACCTCCCCATTACGGGGTAGCAACCTTACCAGGCACAGAGGAAGACAATGCAGCCTGTCCTCATGATACCTGACATGCTAGGCTCAGAGGAAAGGAGAGGACTGGTGAAGATCCTTTCCCAGTCAGTAGGCTCTTGTTTTGTTCTGATGACAGTGTCCTTTGTTTACTCATGCACCTATGAAAACTTAAATTTTGACAAAGGATCCAAAACTATGCAATGGAAAGAAGTCAGCATGTTCATCAAATGGTGCTGGTCTAACTGGATGTCTACATGAAAATAGACCCATATTTATCACCCTGCACCAAGTTAAAATCCAAGTGGATCAAAGACCTCAACATAAAACCAGACACACTAAAACTGCTAGAAGAAGAAGTGGGGAAGAGCCTTGACCTCACTGGCACAGGAGACAACTTCCTGAACAGAACACCAACAGCACAGGCTCCAAGATCAACAATTAATAAATGGGACCTCATGAAACTGAAAAGCTTCTGTAAACAAAGGACACTGTCATCAAAACAAAACAAGAGCCTACTGAGAAAGGATCTTCACGAGCTATATTTGACAAAGGGCTAATATCCAGTATATATATAGAACCAAAGATGTTAAACACCAACAAGCCAAGTAATCCAATTAAAGAATGGGGTGCATAGCTAAACAGAGAATTCTCAATAGAGGAATATTGAATGGTAGAGAAACACTTAAAGAAATGCTCAACTTCCTTAGTCATTAGTGAAATGCAAATCAAAATGACAGATTTCACCTCACATCCATCAGAATGGCTAAGATAAAAAACTCGAGTGACAATACATGTTGGAGAGGATGTGAAGAAAGGGAAACCCTTCTCCATTGCTGATGGGAATGTAAATTTGTACAACTACTTTAGTGGAAAAAAATCTGGTGCCTCCTCAAAGATTTAGGAATAGCGCTGCCTCAAGATCCAGCTATACCACTCCTAGGCATATATCCAATTGCTGCCCCACCATTCAATAAGGGAATTTGCTCAATTATGTTTAAAGCAGCTTTATTTGTAATAGCCAGAATCTGGAAACAACCTAGATGTCCCTCAATGGAGGAATGGATACAGAAATTGTGGTGCATTTACACAATGAAATTAAAAACAAGGAAATCATGAAATTTGCAGGCAAATGGATTGAACTAGAAAAGATCATCCTGAGTGAAGTATCCCAGAAGGAGAAAGACACACAGGGTATATACTCACTTATAAATGGATATCAGACATGTAATATAGTGTAAACATTCTAAAATCTATACTCCTAAAGAAGCTAAACAACGTGAATGACCCTAGGGAACATGCTTAATCCTTATTCAGAAGAGCAAACAGGATAGACATTGGAAGTAGGAGAAGACAAGGAACAGGACAGCCTTCCTTAGTGGACCTCTAAAGTCTCTACCCACCAGGTTGTCTAAAGAGATATTGAGACTCAGCTAAACTTTGGTCAGGGTACTGGAAAACTTATGAAGGAAGAGGGAGATAGAAAGACTGGAGAGGATAGAAGCACATAAGGAGAACAACTGAGCCAAATATCCTGAGTCCAGTGGGGCTTGCAGAGACTGATACCCCAAACAAAGACCATGCATGGAGAGGACCTAGATACCCTGTTCATAGGAAGCCATAAGCTCAGTTTCCATGTGGGTTCCCTAGTAAGAGGTACGGGGGCTGTCTCTGACATGAACTCAGTGACTGGCTCTTTGATCAATTCCCTCTAAGGGGTGCAGCCTTGACAGGCCACAGAGAAAGTTGATGCAGCCAGCCTTGATGAGACCTGATAGACTAGGGTTAGATAGAAGGGGAGGAGGTCCTCCCCTATCAGGGAACTATGGAAAGGTCATAAGAGGAGAAGAGAGCACGTGGGTGGGACTGGGAGGAAAAGATGGTGCATGCGCCATGGGGATATAAAGTGATTAAATAAGTAAATAACTGAACAAATAAATAAATCTTTAAAGAAGGTTTTATGAATGGACAAGCACTCTACTAACTAAGGTGCATACCTTGTCCTGTTTTGAAATGTATTTCAGGGGGCTCTGAAGTCAATAAGGCAGAGTTAAGAGTATCACCAAATAATTAAATGGTTTTCTAACATTTAAGAGTGTCTGGGTTACAAGTCAAGCTCTACAAAAGAAAAAAAAATAAATCCAGTAAACTTTTGCATTTTATGTATTATTTCAGTTTCAAGTGTTCCTTTTCAAATCTTTCCTATACATAAATATGATATTTTTATAAGTGACATAATTATTTTTGGAAACAAAATTGCATAGTGCAGGACATTTTCTGGAGCAGTTATTTGAAAATGCTCTCTCTCTATAAATCTCTTTGATAAATTAGTTACTTTTGCATGCTTTGCTAAATGTATATGTTAAAAAGACACATTGGTGCACTTAAGTTGGCTAAGTAGCCAACTGCTGAAAGCCACTCATCATCATTTTAAACTTCAAGTCTTTCCCCCAAAAAAACTAGAACATTAATCTTAAAAAAGAAAAATACTAAAGTCATCTTTAGGTTGGTAAGGCTTTCAATACTTTGCCACAGATAATTAGAGTATTTCTTCAGCAAAAATGGTACAATATTGTCTGTAATGTTTATAGAAATTTTGCTGTTTAATGATCTTTCTACATTAAATAGCATCTGGTGATATTTTATGGCACATAAGTCATAATAAGTAATATGTATCAAATATGAATAAAAGAATATCAGTCCTTCTAAGTTTTGATATCCCATTTTTTTTTCTTCAGAACATCATGTTTATAACCATCTGACATATGAAAGGCGATACCAGTGTCAATATTGACAAAAACATTAGTGATGCTTAATTCTTTTCTTTTGCATTCCCTATATTACTTACAGATTTTTATGCTACATAAAAATATCATGCTATTATAGCCACAACGCTATAAACACATGACTGACTAGTAGGAAAGGTGATTTTCGGCCTTAGATGAAAGTTTGGGTTTTTCCACATATGCAGAAATTAGGCAGTGTCTTCAGTTTATTCAGTGCAACAAGTAGGCACTCAAATTTTGCACAAAGCCATTATTTCCAAAAGCTTATATATTTAGGGAAAGAATTGACAAGCTCTACCTACTAGCATAAGCAACAAAGAAACTCCTCAGCCCCTGAATGGGCTTTGGGTTTCTCTCTTTTTTCTAAACTTAATTTAATTTTTATTAATTACAGTTTATTCACTTTGTATCCCAGCTGTAGCCTCCTCCTCCATCCCCTCTCAATTCCACCCTCCCTCCCTCTTCTTCTCCTATACCCCTCTCCCAGCCCAATGATAGGGGAGGTCCTCCTCCCTAGGTTGCATAACTATGGGTCTGTGCATCACATGACTTAAAGGTAGAATTTAAATTGTTCTTTTAGCTCAAGAATACCCTAATTGAAAATTTAGTAAAGCACTTGAGATTGTGCCAGTGATAGCCTTGATGTAACTTCAAGGAGTAAAACTGCTCTGTATGGGTATGTATACCTTCCTTCTCAGCACAGAGCTCACCAAAGGATCAGGTAGGCCTGAACTAGAGCTGATAGCTGTTGTTAGTGTTTTCTCTCTGCAATGTAGAGTTACTCTTGATTCTTTTCTAGCTTGTCTGTCCTCCAACAGGCTGGCCTTTGTTACATCAGCTTGGCTTCTTGCCATCTTGTTGGCTTCAGCTAATCAAGGTAAGCTAGCTACAGGAAAACAAAGAGTAGAGGAAACAAAGGTATGGCATTTGCTCCCCTAGCTATGTCCATGCTGGTCCACTAGGAGGCGGTGTCTGCCCTTTCTACCAAAGCAGCCATCTTCTGAATCTCTATGCCCAGTTTACCCATGCAGACTAAGGAACAGCAACTAGCAGCTCATGGTTCCCCATCCTTGTCTGTATTTTTACAAATTGTACTCTTCAGAAACTGCAGGATTACTGTATTTGATTCACCACCAGTTTCTTACTAGGAATGTGCTTGACATATTATTAGCTGTTTTACTTATTTTGCAGTACTTGAGGATTGAATGCAGGTATAACCCTCACCAGTACTGAACTACTGGGGTAAAACTCAGAACTATTTATGACAACTTTACAACTTAATATATTAGTGATAATAACTGTGAAGCAATCCACTCTCTGTTAATATTCCATAAGCCCAAGGAATAAGACAATAAGAATTCAAAGAACGACAAATCATAAGACTGTTTGTTAGAGATTATATAAAGTATACTTAGCATAATGAAAGGTAAAGATGTAATCAAAGTCAGAACAAGGATGAGATACTGTGAAACCATGGATCCTCTAGAAACGATCAAATAGAAGTTTTACAGGTTAAAAGTATACTGTTATTGAAGATAAAAATTCCATTAGACAAATTAGGTAATAAATAATAAATAATCAAACAGAAGTTTGATAATAATAAATAAAATAAATAATAAATAATCAAACAGAAGTTTGATAATAATAAATAAAATAAATAATAAATAATCAAACAGAAGTTTGATAATAATAAATAAAATAAATAATAAATAATCAAACAGAAGTTCCATAGTAAAAATAATAAATATAAAGCTAGTGTTCACAATGAAACTTGGAGAGATAAAGAGAAAAAGAAAAATATATAGGCACTGAGAGATTGTCAAAGTGACAGTATTTTCATAATAATGGCTGAGAATTGTTTATGATTTAATGACATGATTTCTCATAATGAAAAAGTTATAATGTCATAAATAGACTAAACAAACACATACTCACTTTCAGCCATATATAGAAAAGATTCAGGCAAAGTAACAAAGAGAATATCTTAAAAAACCAACTAAAAAGAAAACAAATTATTTACAATACCAACCAACAATAAGATACAGTTGGATTTCTAGCATCAATAAATAACACTGAAATAATATTTTCAGAATAATGAAATTGTCACCAATTTAATATGTCATTTAAAGTTAAGGACAATGAGTTGATTTTCTTGACTTTCAGTAACATTTGTGCAAAAGTTAATAAAGATGCAAATTAGCACATTGACTAGATAATTTCATTTCTAGAAGATTTTAGTGTTCACAGGAAGACAAACACATGATAAGTTACTGGAACACTGAAGATCATCTAGTGTTTCTTGGTAACACAATGAATAGCTATGGAATTCAGAAGAGATATAAAAACTGAAAAAGTATAATTTAGGTTTGTTTATAAAAACATGGAGAAGCCTAAAAACCAAAATTTTCAATGAAGTGAATAAAGCACATGATATGTATCTATTAAAAGGTAGGTAAATCAATGTAATTTGTTTATGGATTAATACTATATATGTTCAACATGAAATGTGTAGAAACTAAGCAAGCCATATATTTTTATGAGTTTGAGCTTGGTGTGGAAGTGAACACATGCACACACACACACACACACACACACACACACACTGTAGATTAACTCTATTTTTGAAAATGCGGTATGCTTCAAGACAAAAATCAGTGTAGTTTGTTTTTCACCAAAATACGTTTCCAGAAAATATATTCTTATGGTCTTATTTACAACTGAATCAGAGGATTAAGAAAACAAGTGAATGAATTTTGAAACAGTTTTCCCATGCATAATTTTTTTTTCCTTACATTGATATTCAAAGCTGCATTTTAGGCCTTTTTTTTTTCTCCTCCCTGCGATGGAAATGATTAGCTTTGAATTTGAGGACTAATACCTGACAAAAGATGTTCCCCGTGGGACTATGCCACATGCTTGCAGCAAACTTGTTAAGAAGCATACAGGAGGCCATGGAGTTCTCATGTTTCTACTTGTCTCCCAAGAATCTGTCTTTATTTATTCTGGATGATGTGTTTCCAAGCTTTTTTCCTGATCATATTGATTTGAAAACAAGGAATAAAGGAGAAAACCCACCTTCAGGCAAAGGAAATGTTTGGATCTTTATGAACTCCTTTGTGTACATAAACCTTAGAAATGTTGATTGACCCCAGCATATTGTATTTCTGTAACTTTTTCAACACTAAGGGGCCTTCTTGATGCACACATTAGTTGTTTGGAACTTCAGTGAGGATTGGGTTATATTCCCAAAGAGAATGTTGACAGTTGTTTCTGGAAAGCTGTCAAAATTCAAAAAAAAGAATAAATAAAGCTTTGACCATTTGACAAGAAGTCTGAACAGCCTGTCTCATGATAAAATATAAGGGATTTGTTTAAGGAAAATAAAACTGTTCATTTTAGAGTATGACTGGGAAAGGTTTAAAATGTTGTAGTCTAAAAAAAAAATCACTGACAGCAGATATTTTTTGAAGAAGAAGACACTCTGTAAGCAGTGTCAAAAAGAAAGAAAATGGTTGAATGATAAAGAAAAAGTTACATATGGGCCCTGTCATCCTGCACTTTTCTATATAGGGCATAGGCATGTAAAACAGCTGAAAAATCTGATGAGGTTCACAATTGTGCATGATTTCATCTGTGACTTGCCAACTCACTTATTCAGAATAACACATACTCATGAGCATGCATATTGTGTGCCAGACGTTCAGTGGGCATGTCAGATGTAAAAGTAAGTCAGCAAAGATCGTTGCCTTGGTCGAGAGTTACTGACAGAACACTTACAGAGATCATCCTAGTATTAGGAAATATACTACAAGAGGGGACCATTGAAGGAAAGAAAAAAGATTCAAGGTGGATAAAATCTTGATATATAAGATCATTATCCAGGCAGAGAAACGGTTGGTGGAAGACTATCAAATACAGATTGGGAAAGGTTCTTCACCAGCCCTATATTTGACAGAAGACTAATATCCAGTATATATAAAGAACTAAAGAAGCTGAAAAACAGCAAACCAAGTAATCCAATTAAAAAATGGGGAACAGAGCTAAGCAGAGAATTCTCAATAGAAGAATATAGAATGGCAGACAGTTAAAGAAGTGCTCAGTATCCTTAGTCATCAGGGAAATTGAAATCAAAACAATCCTGAGATTTCACCTTACACCCATCAGAATGGCTAAGATCAAAAACTCAAGTTAGTCACTATTTTCTAAAACAGTTTTATGCAGTTTTTACTTTCCCTTCTCTACTTCTGGAACCACAAGCAAAGAGTGAAGAGGATGACATGAGATGAAGTCAAGCAATTTGTTTTTTTATTGCCATTTGGTGTTCAGCTTGATATGTAGGTAGGATGCATGAATTTGTGGACTTACAGAAAGACACAGAAGCTTTCTCTATGCACACAATCTCTATCTATCTATCTATCTATCTATCTATCTATCTATCTATCTATCTATCTATCTATCTGTCTGTCTATCTATCTGTTATCTATCTCTATTATATATAATCAAACATTTGTTGAATTCAGTTGAACTAGTAATTAATAAGTATAAACAAAATTAAATTATTTACTTCACTGCATAAAGGTGGTAAGGGTATTTTATATTCTGTTTCGTTTCTATCCAAAATTTAAAAGCTTCATAATATTGAAAAATAGAAGGTATTGGATCCACAAACTAAGGTGAACAGAAAGAAAAATTTCTCCTCTATCATCAGTTTAAATGTGTTTGACTTCCCTATAGAAACTTAAACTTGTTATATGTATTGACTGCCCTCAATGCCAAGTATTTATAACTGTTAAGTTTATTACTTTCAAGTTTCATCCTGTGTCTCTGTGCCTGGGGCAAGTTGGAAAGCTCAACCAGGGTACTGATGTTTTGCTCTCATCCATCTTGAAAGAGATATTTTCCAATGATTTATCCACACTTCTAACTCCTTGAGAGGAAAAGACTTTCTTTCTCACACAAAGGTGATTTCTTCAACATATTAATTATTAGCTATATTGACAATGATATATGTACCTGTCTGATCCCTTATTTCCACAGGGTAAAAGAAATTCATTTTTCCTCTTTTCTGGCCTATGTGGGTACTAGGCAGACATGTGGTGCATAGGCATATGAACAGCCAAATAACCCTTGAACACAAAAATAGATAAATAAAATTTAAAAGTATGTGTAGAAAAAAAAGAAACTCATTTTTCACACTTAACCTTCTTCATCTTTAATATAAAGTGTTATGTCTCAAATTTTTATTTTTTTCTCTTTGAATAACATTTTCTGATAAAAAAAAGTTTAAGTACATTGGTGAAAGTGGTCTTTCAGATTCACTTTCCAAATACTTGGATCTTTGTTAGCTTCCCATATAATTTTGTTTTCCCACTGCTAATACAAGTAGTTACTTCAAGTCTCAAAAAAAAAAAAGCAGACAATTTTAAAACTAATAACAAGACCTTGGAATAAACAGAAACAAATCATTAAAAAGCATAAAGATACATAAAGTGTGTGCATATCTTAAACACGGTTAATATATGAACCCTGGCTATAGGCTTCTGCTTTTAAAAGTAAAATACTATTCAATAAAGAGGCCATGTCAGGAAAATTTTCAGTGGCATTAGCACTAACATGATTCTATAAAATAGGCAAAGTCTTTGTCTGTAATTTGGAGGCCAGCTGAAAGTCAGAAATCAAATCAGTAATTTTAACAGACAGAATTTAATATAATGATTTGTTAGATGCATCTAAAGGCTGAAACAGAAAGCCCCTAAGATGTAATAGAGTTAGCAACTGCCATTCCTGGAGAAACAAGGGGGAATGGCAGATTATAAAATTATGTAGGTCCATGGTGGTAGAGAAAAAGGCACCCCATTTTAATGAGTGCTGGTGTGATAATGAAAGACAATGACACACCTATTGCATAGGCTGAAAAGTGAAAATTGAATTCTACTATTCCAGTGGGGAAACCTGGCCACTGCCAAAGGAAGGGCTTGAGGCTGGGGTGACGATGATAGGAACCATAATCTAACAAGAAGGCCACAGGAAGCAAACATAAAACAGGAAAAAACAAGTCTCCACAGCCCTTTCTGACCTTGAAGCCTGCTGCTGGTACTCCCTAATGACAGACTCTATCTGAATCAGCTGGGAAAAAAAAATATGTGTTTGCAGAGTTTGATGCCCGGCATCCCAGGCTCTAAAATAGAAAGGCAGTTGGAGCTAGATGGCAGTAGTTTAATAATGGGCACTTACATTTACAGAATGAACTTCATTTACAATATGAGTTTGCTATGAAATTAAATCCTGCCTTACTCAGAATCCAAATGCTGGCCATTCTAATGGACATGCTAATTGACTCCACATTACCCCATGGTCGACAATAATTTGTTTGAGCCAAAATCCATATGCCTTACTAGTGATTGGTATAGAAATGAGTTTTTCATATTTTATCACAGCCTAAGAATTTTATATGCCCTTAAGCAAATTAATTAAATTGGTTCAGTGCCAGAATTTATAATATGCCACAGTCACTAGCATTAAGGCTTCAATCCAAAGTCATGGCATGTAACAACTTTGGCATTGCTTTATATCAAAAGCAGTATCAGAAGGGAAAAAAAGCAAAAGCAAAAAAGATTATTTTTTTGGAAATATTAATAATCCACTTTCTATTTTACAAAAGGAAAACTGTTTAAAACTAAGAAAAAATTTGTTACTTTCACTGTTCAGTTGGCATTATTCTGAGGTGTCTAGCCAGTGAATTTGAACAACAGCAAAAAAAAAAACCCACTAAATTACATGAATGAACATCAGAAAGTATCAGAATTTGATGTTTATATCATTCACTCAGAAAATTTAATGCAATCAATTCTAACCCTAATCAAACATAAGAGTTAAGTAAGCAATTCAGATGTGATTAACATATACAAATAAATCATTTTCCTCCCACCCAACCATAAACAGTTAGAAAATGTAGTGATTAACATGAGCAGAATTTAAAAACTTATTTGTAATGTTAGAAACTGTTACAGGATATTTGATCCCATTGTGAACCCTAAAATTGTGAACTATAAAACTCTGTTTCTTGTTTGGTGTGGGTGATCCCTGTTACACACCATTATTCCAAGAACTATTATTATAAACAGGTAACTATGGTGTGGTTTACCCAGCCCTAGCACACACCTTTATTCCAAGAATTTCTGTACGCAGGATTTAATAAAGTTAAACCTAGGTCAAGAGGTGAAGCAAGAAACCAGCTGACAAGGATTAAAGAGTAGGAGGAGTCAGAGGGACTATTTTTTTTTTCTTTTTACAAATTATTCACATTATAGCCTAATTGTAGCCCCTTCCTCATCTCCTCCCAGTCCCATCCTCTCTTCCTCTTCCCCTCATTCCCTTCTGCTGGTCCACTGAAAGGGTAAATCCTCCTCCTCTGCCATCTGACCCTAGCTTATCAAGTGTCATCAGGACTGCCTGGATCCTCTTCCACTGTGGCCTGAGCAGGCAACTGCATTCATGACAGAGGCAGCCCCTGCTCCCCTTACTTGGGTACCCACATGGAGACTGAGCTGCCTATAGGCTACATCTGAGCAGGGGGTCTAGGTCCTCTCCATGTATGGTCCTTGGTGCATCAGTCTCTGCAAGGCCCCTTGGGCCCAGATTTGTTGGCTTTGTTGGTCTCCTTGTAGAGCTCCTTTCCCCTCCAGGTCCTTCTATTACCTCCTTCTTCTATAAGACTCCCTGAGCTCTACCCAAGGTTTGGCTGTGAGTTTCTACATCTGCTTTGATCCCCTGCTGGGTTGGGTCTTTCAGAGGACCTCTATGGTAGGCTCCTGTCCTGTTCCCTTTCTTCCACCACTTCTGTTTGTTTATCCTGTTTGCCTTCTGAATGAAAATTAAACATCCTCCCTAGGGTCCTCCTTGTTGTTTAGCTTCTTTATGTCTGTAGATTTCAGTATGTTTATATGGCTTATAAGTAGTATATACCATGAGTGTCTTTCTGGTTCTGGGTTACTTCACTCAGGGTGTGACAGTATACTTGACTGACCCTAAAACTTATACCAGGCAATGCCTACAGCTGATAAACACCTTCAGCAAAGTGACTGGTTACAAAATTAACTCAAAAAAAAAAATCAGTAGCCCTCCTGTATACAAAAGACAAACAGACTGAGAAAGAAATTAGGGAAACAACACCCTTCACAATATCCACAAAAACAAAAACATAAAGTATCTTGGTATAAAATAGCCAAGCAAGTGAAAGATTTGTATGAAAAAAACTTCAAGTGTCTGAAGAAAGAATTTGATGAAGATATCAGAAGATGGGAAGATCTCCCATGCTTATGGATCTGTAGGTGTAACAGTAAAAATGGCCATGCTACCAAAAGTAGGAGGGACTTTGAGTTGAGGGGTATTTAAGATATTGTGGAGGAGTAGAAAAAAGCTTTTAGCTCAAGCTCTGGCTTTAGCTTTGGCTTTAGCTCCTCAGCTCCCTGGCTTTTTGGCCTTTGCGCTAGCAATCTTTTGGCCTTGGGTTTTTGGAGTTTTCCTCCTGGGCTGTCAGCTAAGCCAATGAGCCCTTTGGGTTTTATCCACCTGGACCTGAGCTGAATAGGGGGGTCAGCTAGGTACTTTCTGTGCCTCTCTGAGCTAGCAGGTTTTCACCCCAGCATCTAGTTCCTGAGTCTTTATTGGAAAATAGAACAGTCAGGATTTTCTTTTCTTTTCCTTTTTTAAATTTTAATTATTTGTTTTGAATGCTCTATGTGCATGTACACCCGCATGTCAGAAGAGAGCAGTAGAGAGTATAGATGATCATGAGCCACCATGTGGTTGCTGGTAATTGAACTCAGGACCTCTGGAAGAACAGACAGAGCTCTTAACCACTGAGCCATCTCTTCAGCCCTTGTTTTTTTCAACAACAAGAAACTATTGGAAATTTTGAAATACTGTGTGGAAATAAAATAAGTTACTTTTTAAAAAGATTTATTTCTATTATTTTGAAATTATCAGTATATGATGAGTTTGTGTATGGGTCTGAGGACAGATCACAGGTACTCACAGAGGCCAGAAGACAGTGTCAGAGCCTATGGAGTTGGTGTTACATGCTGTTGAACACTGTCCAGTGTGGGTGCTGGGATCTGAACATAGGTCCTCTGATAGAGGACTTAACTGCTGAGCCATCTCTGAAATGTATGAAGTGAGTTCTTTAGACTGTATAGAATTCCCTGGTATTCCTAAAAATCTTTATTTTTTTCTTCCGTTCTATTATCATCTGCAAATATAAGTGGATCCTAAATTACGTACACAATGGAGTAGTAAAATATATGCCATGAGCCAAATCCAAGGTACTATTGGTTTTGTAACTGATATTTCAATGGACCCCAGGTTACTCACTTACTTTATAAATGAATTATATGTGACTACATTTGTATTAGTGTGTCAGAGTGCAGTGGAAACCACAGAGACTGTGACTCGCAAAGTGGGAAATATTTTTATATCATCATTACAGGAAATACTTGTTGACTCAATCTCTAAAATCACATCATTAGTGAGGACAACCTGTTTGTTTTCATGTCTCTTTTGAATGGTGCCTGATATGAGTGTATTTGACTTTCAATATATTGGCCAATAACACTGCTATGCCTAGTTTAGAGTGAGCTTACCTCCAAGTGGGACTCATCTTTCTCCCATATTGCATTCTTTAATGACATGGAAAAATGTGTGTCATGCATGCCTAATTTACATTTATAACACAGTCATAAAAATACATTTTTAAGTCATTTGGTAAGCTAAAAGTGGTTTGGTATAATCGAATTAAATCAACACATTCACAGGACAAAGAGAAATATACAGAAGACTCCAGGCAAAAGTGAAATGCTTTTACCCAATTATCTCCCAGCATGTCTATAGAAAATTTTGTATAGTCCAGCTATTAGATAATCCTTGGGAAAGACTTGGATCATTGGATGCTTTTCTCTATAATAAGCAGAGAAAAACTCGTGATTTATTGGTAGCCACTGATTTTTGCTCCATGTGAATATTTTATTTTCCATACTTTCCAGAAGTCTATTTTGGGTAACTGAAACTGTAAACATGCGATGAAGAATTATTTATTAGCAATCATGTTTAAAGTACCATGTTTGGGTTTTCATTAATTATCTGGGTTAAAATGGTAGAGAACCAAAGAGTACATACATTCTCATTGTAAGAAAGAAAAATTAACGTTGATAAGAATGAGGACTCCCACAATCAAAATAAAATGAAATATACAGTAAGATAAAATCATGTTGATCAGCAAGCATATCATTAATACCTCAGTTCACCTTTACACAATAAAACATATGCTTTAGTGACTTTCCATTATGTGTTTACTTAATGCTGTTCAATTATGCTTTTTTCAGCAGTTTGAATCAAATTTGTAAGCTTATTCTACTGTTCTAATTATAGAAAGCCCATATGCATAAGAAGGTTCCTTTTGTTATAATGCTATTTAAATGTGTTCAAATGCAAAACCAAATACAATTCCTTTACTGGATGTATATTAACTTCATAACAAAAAATTTGAATTGCAAAAAGCAAATGAATAAAAGTAACTATATCATCGCCATGCCCCTCACTGGCAAATTTTAAAATAATGGTATGTGCGATGATTAAAGTGGAGCAAACTCACACTTTCATGCCTTTTTGTGGAAGTGAAGCTTTATATCTCTTGCAAAAACAGCATAGACTAAAAGAAATGAAGACAAGATAGTGGTTATGGTAACACCTTATATTTGGTTATTTTTCTGACTCTAACCTATAAAAGTAAGAATTGCTCAAGGTTGCCTAATAGAGCAAGTAAAAAAATATAAGATGCCCAGTGAAATTTGTATTTTATATTAACAGGATATTTTTAGTATAATTATATCCCAAGAGATGTGTAGGATCTACTTGTAATTGTTCACCTTTCAGGTCCAACTGGTTTTTTGTACAGACCTGGAAAACTTGCTTAAAAATACTGAATTTTATGTAAGAACTGGGAAATAGTAAGAGCTGGAGAGGACAGGGTCTCCACAAGGAGAGCAACAGAACAAGAAAATTTGAACACAGGGAACTTCCCAGAGACTCATACTCCAACCAAGGACTATTCATAGAGATAACCCAGAACCCCTGCACAGATGTAGCCCAGGGCAGTTCAGAGTCCAATTGGGTTACATAGTAATGTGAAGAGGGACTGCCTCTGACATAATCTGATTGGCCTGCTCTTTGATCACCTCCCCCTGGGGGGAGCAGCCTTACCAGGCCATAGTAGAGGACAATGCAGCCACTTTTGATGTGAACTGATAGACTAAGATCAGAAAGGAGAGGAGAACCTCCCCTATCAGTGGACTTGAGGAGTGGCAAGCATGCAGAGGGAGGAGGGAGGGTGGGATTGGGAAGGGAGGAGGGAGGGGCTTATGGGGGGATGCAGAATGAATAAAGTGTAATTGATGAAAAATTTAAAAAAATACTGAATTATTAACATAAGTGCATAAAATGAAAGACATTAGCATCTCAACCCTAAAAAAAATAAATAAAAAAAATAAAACAGTCACTATCAGGGCATAAGTGGTGCTTCAAGGGCAGGTGTGACTGCCTAGAATACAACAAAAGCCTTGGGATCCATCCTCAGCATGGGAAGAGAAAGTCAGCTATTATCAAGGCAGGCAGGGTTTATTTTTGTAGTGTGGGGACAGATCCTATGGCCTCATACATATTAGGCAAGTTCTTTTCCACCAAGCTATGCCCTCAGATATGCATACCTAGCTTTTCAAGTAACACTCATTTACATTAAGTACACTTTCCCATTTCCAAACAAAATCTGCAACAGACTGTGCAGTTAATAAGGAAAAAAAAATGTGAGGAGGTGAGGAAAGCTGTCAAAATGGTAGTGGGTAAGATTGCTAGTCTTAACCTGAGATTTCTTGTTAGGAACAGTTGACTTAATGTTAGAATTTTTGGATAGGAGTGTAATGTTAAGGTCTACAAATTCCAGAAAAAAAAAAAAAAAAGAGTATAAGGGAAAAGGAATGTATTCAACTCCAATCCATGGACTAAATGTAGTTTACCATCTGTTTTTACCAATAACACTTTTATTGGAATAATCACATTCCGTACAGGGGAAGGTAATCAGGAAACCTGTCACTGAATTGATGCCAGAGAGAGCCCCTGCTCCCCTTACTAGGACACCCACTTGTAGACTGAATCTATGGGCTACATCTGAGCCAGGGATTTAGGTCCTCTCCATGCATGGTCCTTGGTTTGAGGTATCATTCTCTTCAGGACCCCCAGGGCTGAGTTATTTTTGGCTCTGTTAGTCTCTTTTTGGAGCTCATATCCACTCCAGGTCTTCCTATATCCCCCTTCTTTCATGAAATTCTATGCATTCTGATTAAAATTTGGCAGAGACTCAGCCTCTGCTTCTAGACCTCGATTAGTGGAGTCTTTCAGAGGCCATTTGTGTTAGGTTGTTGTCCTGTTACCTGTCTTTTCCTGCTTCCAATGTCTATCATATTTGTCCTTCTAAAAGAGGATTGAGCATCTTCCCTAGGCACTTCCTTGTTGTTTAGCTTCTTTAGGAGTATAGATTTTAGTATGTTTATCCTATACTATATGTTTAATGAGCACTTATGAATGAATGTATACCATATGTGACTTTCTGCTTCTGGATTACCTCACTGAAGATGGTCTTTTCTAGTTCCCACCATTTGCCTGCAAATTTCATAATTTTATTGTTTTTTATAGCTGAGTAGTATTCCATTGTGGACAGATACCACAATTTCTATATCCATTCCTCAGATGAGGTACATCTGGGTGGTTTCCAGATTCTGGCTATTATGAGTAAAGCTGAAACAAACATGGTTGAGCAAATGTCCTTGTTGTATACTTGAACATATTTTGGGTATATGCCTAGGAGTAGTGTAACTGGATCTTGAGAAAGCATTATTCCCAATTTCCTGAGATAGTGTCAGATATCCAAATGGCTGTACAAGTTTAAATTCCTAGCAGCAATAGAGGAGGTTTCCCCTTTCTCAAAATCCTCACCAACACATACAGTTGAGTCTTTTATCTTAGCCATTCTGATCGGTGTAAGATGAAATCTAAAGGTTGTTTCAATTTGCATCTCCCTGATGACATTGAACATTTCTTTAACTCTTTCTCTGCCATTTGATATTCCTCTATTGAGAATTCTCTGTTTAGCTCTGTACCCCATTTTTTTCATGAGATACTTGAAGTATAATTTTATTTCTCTTCTTAGATCAGACAGAAGCAATACTTCTCCAAACATGTTTTTTTTTTTCAATGCAGTTTATTCAGGAACCTTGAACAATCTTCTGACCCTGGGGAAAGCCAGCCCACAGCTTAAATAGCCTCTGGGTAGCCAACCCCAGCGT
This sequence comes from Meriones unguiculatus, assembly GCF_030254825.1. NCBI lineage: Eukaryota > Metazoa > Chordata > Mammalia > Rodentia > Muridae > Meriones > Meriones unguiculatus. Next base: position 135,633,913 of record NC_083369.1, on the reverse strand, counting down.
GCCACTTGGGCAGTGCAGATAGGTCCACATACATGGAAGCAAGCCAGATCCTCAGCCTTAGCCAAATGTGGAGTTGTTTGTGACAGAGAGCACTCACCATCGGGAAGGTGGAAGGCGGAAACCAGCTCCATCTTTAAGGCACGGCATTACGCAGCTCTCTACAGTTCCCCCTTTTTGTTTTAGATGCATCAGGCAAGAGTAGAGGTCTGATCTCTGATATTAGAAATAAATTGGGACTTTGTACTGATGTTCATTTAGGTGTCATCCACCCAAAGAGCATCAGACCCGTCCGATACATTTTTCTCAGAGGCAGAACCTGGGGCATCAACCCGCATGCAATCAGACTTGCTCTTCTCTGGGTCGAAAGCAGCTGACCCTGAGTGCAGTGCTTAGCCTTGCATCCTGAGCATAACATTTTAGCTTTTTATGGTAGCCAACCATGCTTGGGGAGACTGTCCTGCTTCAATGGCTGTAAGGCCTGAATGATCAAGGCTGCATTACGCTGTTGTGAGACTCTAATCTTGCATATATACCACAGGCAAACCAAGGAGACCAACACCAGGAGGCCTGCTAATGCTCCCATGACCGCCCATTCCTTTAGATGATTCATGACTGCAGCAATCCATGATGATAATCCTGTGGCTAGTCCTGCGTCCACTCTGGTAGAATTTACTGTGATAATGGCCACTCTCAGCTGCTCCATCGTAGTATCGAATTCTCCAGTCCAATTACCTAAAATATAGCTAGACAATTGTTTAGACAGATTTGCAGCACAGGAAAAATTCTCATGTTGTATGCTAGTGACACAAAGTCCAGCATACTTTCATTGATAGCCAGGTTGAGCGATTTGCCATAGGGTATCAATTTGCTCCTGCACGAGGTCAATCCTCTGATTGAACACCATCAAGCCTCCTTTTAGTTGAGCATTAATTCCTTTTTGTACATCTAAGGCATGAGCTACATTGGCTAAAAGATTATTTAGGGTCTGAGCAGTCTGCATAGTATGACTCATGGCTAATGCCATGGTGGTAGCTCCAACAGCCGCCAATGAGATGGCAGTAACAATGGCAGCTGTAATTCCAAGATCCCTTTTCTGTCTGAAGAGAGTCATAGTGTGAGGGCATCAACGGGCACAGGCACCCAGCGAGGCATGTGAGTAACCAGGGCATACCTAAATTCACTAGCATTCCAGCATTGGGCAAAAAAGCAAGTATCATCACCACAATTACTTGGCTCTATCTGGCTAATAATGAATAAAAATGGGGGGTATAAACGAACAGGTGTGGGCTTATAGGAAATATTATGAGAAGCCTTAACCCCCTCGTTGGAACATCTTTCATCAGTTCTAGAACTAGCAGTGGTGGTGTCCGAGGTCTGAGTAGGTTCAGGAGACCATTGCCCCCAGGGGCGAGACATACTCCATGTAAATTAACTAACTCCATGTTTTCCTCCAATTTTGAAAGTCATTTAAGGTTCTTAAATTATTTTTTCCCTTTTTTAAAATTTTTCCTCAATTACACTTTATTCATTCTGCATCCCCCTATAAGCCCCTCCCTCCTCCCCTCCAAATCCCACCCTCCCTCCTCCCTCTGCATGCATGACACTCCCCAAGTCCACTGATAGGGGAGGTTCTCCTCTCCTTTCTGATCTTAGTCCATCAGTTCACATCAAAAGTGGCTGCATTGTCCTCTACTATGGCCTGGTAAGGCTGCTCCCCCCCCCCAGAGGGAGGTGATCAAAGAGCAGGCCAATCAGATTATGTCAGAGGCAGTCCCTCTTCACATTACTATGTAACCCAATTGGACTCTGAACTGCCCTAGGCTACATCTGTGCAGGGGTTCTGGGTTATCTCCAAGAATAGACCTTGGTTGGAGTATGAGTCTCTGGGAAGTTCCCTGTGTTCAAATTTTCTTGTTCTGTTGCTCTCCTTATGGAGACCCTGTCCTCTCCAGCTCTTACTATTTCCCAGTTCTTACATAAAATTCCATTCACTCTGCCCAACAGTTGCCCATCAGGCTTAGCATCTGCTTTGATAGTCTGTAGGGCAGAGGCTTTCTGAGGCCCTCTGTGGTAGGTTCCTAGGTTGTTTCCTGTTTTCTTCTTCTTCTGATGTCCATCCTCTTTGCCTTTCCGGATGGGGATTGGACATTTTAGTTAGGGTCCTCTCTCTTGCTTAGTTTCTTTAGATGCATAGGTTATTGTGGGTTTGTCCTATGTTGTATGTCTATATGAGTGAGTATATACCATGTGTGTCTTTTTGCTTCTGGGACAACTCACTCAGGATGATCCTGTCCAGATCCCACCATTTACCTACAAATTTCATGATTTCCTTATTTTTCATTGCTGAGTTATATTCCATTGTGTAGATGTACCACAATTTCTGCATCCATTCTTCAGTTGAGGGGCATCTGGGTTATTTCCAGCTTCTGGCTATTACAAATAAAGCTGCTACAAACATGGTTGAGCAAATGTCCTTTTTGTGTACTTGAGCCTCTTTTGGATATATGCCTAGGAGTGGTATGGCTGGATCATGGGGAAGCACTATTCCTAGTTGTCTGAGAAAGCGCCAGATTGATTTCTAGAGTGGTTGTACCAGTTTACATTCCCACCAGCAGTGGAGAAGGGTTCCCTTTCTCCACAACCTCTCCAGCATGTGTTGTCACTTGAGTTTTTGATCTTGGCCATTCTCATGGGTGTAAGGTGAAATCTCAGGGTTGTTTTGATTTGCATTTCCCTAATGGCTAGTGAGGTTGAGCATTTCTTTAAGTGCTTCTCTGCCATTCGGTATTCCTCTACAGAGAATTCTCTGTTTAGCTCTGTTCCCCATTTTTTAAGTGGATTACTTGGTTTGCTGCTTTTCAGCTTCTTTAGTTCTTTATATATACTGGATATGAGTCCTCTGTCAGATAAAGGGTTGGTGAAGATTCTTTCCCAATCTGTAGGCAGTCGCTTTGCTTTGCAGAAACTTTTCCGTTTCTTGAGGTCCCATTTATTGATTGTTGCTCTTAGAGCCTTTGCTGTTGCTGTTCTGTTCAGGAAGTTTTCTCCTGTAGCAATGAATTCTAGGGTATTCCCCACTTTATTTTCTAGCTGATTTAATGTGTCTGGTTTTATGTTGAGATCTTTGATCCACTTGGACTTCAGTTTTGTGCAGGGTGATAAGTATGGATCTATTTTCATTTTTCTACATGTAGACATCCAGTTGGACCAGCACCATTTGTTGAAGATGCTATCTTTTTTCCATTGTATGGTTTTGGCGCCTTTGTCAAAGATCAGGTGTCCATAAGTGTGTGGGTTTATTTCTGGGTCCTCTGTTAAGTTCCATTGATCCACTCTTCTGTTATTATGCCAGTACCATGCAGTTTTTAAAACTGTTGCTCTATAGTACAACTTAAGATCAGGGATGGAGATACCTCCAGAAGATCTTTTATTGTAGAGGATTGTTTTAGCAATTCTGGGTTTCTTGTTATTCCATATGAAGTTGAGAATTTTTCTTTCCAAGCCTGTAAAGAATTGTGTTGGTAAGTTGATGGGAATTGCATTGAATCTGTAGATTGCTTTTGGTAAAATGGCCATTTTTACTATGTTAATCCTGCCAAGCCATGAACATGGGAGATCTTTCCATCTTCTCATATCTTCTTCTAATTCTTTCTTCAGCGACTTGAAATTTTTTTCATACAAGTCTTTGACTTCCTTGGTTAGGCGTTACTCCAAGGTACCTTATGTCGTTTGTGGCTATTGTGAAGGGTGTTGTTTCCCTAATTTCTTTCTCAGCCCTTTTGTCTTTTGTATACAGGAGGGCTACTGATTTTTTTGAGTTAATTTTGTATCCGGCCACTTTGCTGAAGGTGTTTATCAGCTGTAGGAGTTCCCTGGTAGAGTTTTTGGGGTCACTCACGTATACTGCAAATAGTGATAATTTGACTTCTTCCTTTCCAATTTGTATCCCCTTGATCTCCTTCAACTGTCTTATTGCTCTAGCAAGGACTTCCAACACTATGTTGAAGAGATATGGAGAGAGTGGGCAGCCTTGTCTTGTCCCTGATTTCAGTGGGATTGCCTTAAGTTTCTCTCTGTTCAGTTTGATGTTGGCTATAGGTTTGCTGTATATTGCCTTTAGTATGTTTAGATATGTGCCTTGTATCCCTGATCTCTCCAATGCTTTAAACATGAATGGATGTTGGATTTTGTCAAATGCTTTTTCAGCATCTAGGGAGATTATCATGTGGTCTTTTTCTTTCAGTTTGTTAATATGGTGGATCACATTGATGGATTTCCGTATATTGAACCACCCCTGCATACCTGGGATGAAGCCTACTTGGTCATGGTGGATGATATCTTTGATGTGTTCTTGTATTCGGTTTGCGAGTATTTTGTTGAGTATTTTTGCATCAATGTTTGTAAGGGAGATTGGCCTGAACTTCTCTTTTTTTGTTGGGTCTTTGTGAGTTTTAGGTACCAAGGTGACTATGGCTTCATAGAATGAGTTTGGTAATGTTGCTTCTGTTTCGATTTTGTGGAATAGTTTGAAGAGAACTGGAGTTAGCTCTTTTTTGAATGTTTGGTAGAATTCTGTGCTGAAACCATCAGGTCCTGGGCTTTTTTTGGTTGGGAGACTTTCGATGACTGCTTCTATTTCCTTGGGAGATATAGGACTATTTAATTGATTTACCTGGTCCTGATTTAGCTTTGGTAAGTGGAATTGATCAAGAAAATTGTCCATTTCATTTAAATTTTCAAATTTTGTTGCATATAGACTTTTGAAGTAAGTCCTAATGATTGCTTGGATTTCTTCAGTGTCTGTAGTTATGTCCCCCATTTCATTTCTGAGTTTGTTGATTTGGATGGTGTCTCACTGCCTTTTAGTTAGCTTGGCTAAGGGTTTGTCTATCTTGTTGATTTTCTCAAAGAACCAGCTCTTGGTTTCATTGATTCTTTGAATTGTTTTATTTGTTTCTAATTGATTGATTTCAGCCCTGAGTTTGATTATTTCCAGCTGTCTACTCCTTCTTGGTGTGTCTGCTTCTTCTTTTTCTAAGGTTTTTAAGTGAGCCATTAGGGTGCTTGAATGAGCTTTCTCGAATTTCTTCTTGAAGGCACTTAGTGCTATGAACTTTCCTCTTAGCACTGCTTTCATTGTGTCCCACAGTTTGGGTATGTTGTGTCTTCATTTTCATTGAGTTCTAGGAAGATTTTAATTTCTTTCTTTATTTCTTCCCTGACCCAGGTGTCTTTTAGTAGCAAGTTGTTCAGTTTCCATGTATGTGTAGGCTTTTTGCTATTTTTGTTGTTAATGAGGTCCAGCTTCATTCCATGGTGATCATACAGGATACAAGGGATTATTTCAATCTTCTTGTATCTGTTGAGGCTTGCTTTGTGACCAACTATGTGGTCTATTTTGGAGAAGGTTCCATGAGGTGCTGAGAAGAAGGTAAATTCTTTTGTGTTTGGGTGTAAGGTTCTGTAAATGTCTGTTAGGTCCATTTGATTCATGACCTCTGTTAGAGATATTGTTTCTTTGTTTAATTTCTGTTTAGTTGACCTGTCCTTTGTTGAGAGTGGGGTGTTGAAGTCTCCCACTATTAGTGTGTGGGGATCTATGTGTGGTTTAAGTTTTATCAATGTTTCTTTCACAAATGTGGGTGCCCTTGTATTTGGGGCATAGATGTTCAGGATTGTGATGTCTTCTTGGTGGAATTTTCCCTTGATGAGTATGAAGTGTCCTTCCCCATCTCTTTTGCTTAATTTTGGTTGAAAGACTATTTTATCAGATATTAGAATGGCTACTCCTGCTTGCTTCTTGCGTCCATTTGCTTGAAAAGCTGCCTTCCATCCCTTTACCCTCAGGTAATGTCTATCTTTGTGACTTAGGTGTGTTTACAACAGATTGCTGGGTTTTGTTTACGCATCCATTCTGTTATTCTGTGTCTTTTTATTGGAGAGTTGAGTCCATTGATATTGAGAGAGATTAATGACCAGTGGCTGTTAGATCCTTTGAATTTGATGTTGGCTGTGGTCATACGGTTGTGTGCTTGGTTGTTTTTTGTTTTACTGTAGTGGGGTTATTTATTTCCTGTGTTTTCTTGAATGTAGCTAGCTTTCTTGGGTTGTATTTTCCCTTTCAGTGTCTTCTGTAATGCTGGATTTGTTTGTAGGTATTGTTGAAATTTGTTTTTGTCATTGAATATCTTGTTTTCTCCATCTATGAGGACTGAGAGTTTTGCGGGCTATAGTAGCCTGGGCTGACATCTGTGTTCTCTTAGGGTCTGCATGATATCAGTCCAGGCCCTTCTGGCTTTCATCGTCTCTGTTGAAAAGTCAGGTGTGATTCTAATGGGTTTGCCATTATATGTTACTTGGCCTTTTTCTCTTGCAGCTTTTAGTATTTTTTCTTTGTTCTGTATACTTACGGTTTTGATTATTATGTGGCGGGAGGATTTTCTTTTCTGGTCTAATTTATTGGGTGTTCTATAGGCCTCTTGTATTCTTATTGGTCTCTCCTTTAAGTTGGGGAAATTTTCTTCAATGATTTTGTTGAAAATATTTTCTGGCCTTGGTGCAGGGAATCTTCTTTTTCCTCTATTCCTATTATTCTTAGGTTTTGTCTTTTTATGTTGTCTTGAATTTCTTGGATGGTCTGTGTCAGGAATTTTTTAGATTTAACATTTTCTTTGACAGATACATCTATTTCTTCCAGTGTATCTTCCACACCTGAGATTCTTTCTTCCATTTCTTGTAGCCTATTGGTTATGTTAACCTCTGTAGTTCTTGCTTTCTTCCCTAAGTTCTTTCTCTCCACAGTTTCTTCCATTTGTGTTTTGTTTAATTTTTCCAATTTTATCTTCAGGTCTTGAGCTATTTTGTTGGTTTTCTTCCCCTGTCTGACTGTATTTTCATGTTTTTCCGTCAATTCATTCAGCTGTTTGTTTGAACAATCCACTGTTTCTTTTATTTCATTCAGTGATTTAAGCATTTCCTCTCTAAAGGCCACAGACTGTTTGGTCTGCAGCTTCCCGTATTTCTTCACGGATGGCCATAATCTCCTTCTCTTTAATTTCCTCCATTTCTTTACGGATAGCCATGATCTGTTTGTTTTTATCTTCCTCTAATTCCTTTCGTATTTTTTTTGTTTCCTCTGTTATCTTCTTCATGAGCATAGATGTTAGGTCATCTCCTTGAATTTCATTTATGCTGGGGTGTCTAGGGCTATTTGCCCCTGGATAACTGGGTTTTGGAGATGCCATATTGCTCTGGCTTTTGTTGGTTGAACTTTTACGCTGTCCTCTACCCATTGGGCTATCTTAGTTGTTTGAATTTAGTTTCTGGTTGTTCCTGGACTCTTGTAGTGGAGAGAATCCCTTTGGCAGGAAGATGTTTTTTCCTGAAGGAAGCCTTTCCAGCTTTTTGGGTATAGTCACTAGATGTCCGGTGTTTTTCAGGAGTTGCTACAGCTCACCTCAGGCATAGAGACCTGGGTAGTAACTGTGGTCCTGATTATTCGAGAGGGCTCTCCTCTCACTGGGAGAAGTCCTGGAGACAGCTCCCCTCCTTCTGTGTTTCTTGCTGTAAATTTAGTGATCAACTGCTGTAACCTGTGTGTCCCGTGGTTTGGTCGGTTTTGTTAGGGATAACTGGTTGCCCCTTGGAGCAGTATCTGGGGGGTTGATCTCAGGGTTCCTGGTCTTTTGTAGGTCTGAGGTTGGGGCTCTGTGCCCCAGAACCCAAGAGGTAATCTGTGGCGGGTGAGTACTGCTCTGGTGTCTTAGGGCACACAGTTCTGCCTGTCTGCGATCTGCAGGCTGCTAGACTTTCCCTAGGTGACCCCAGCAGCATGGTTTCTTCCTTCCCTGTGGGGTCCTCTCTGGACAGTTATTCTCAGTCTCTGTTGTACAGGGGCGCGCAGCTTGTCTGTACCACTGAGCTGAGCGCACAGCTCTCTGTGCGGCAGGAGCTCAGTTGTGTTGGCGGTGGGTACCCACCGTCCTAGAGAACTTCCGGGGAAAGACTGGGTGACCCGTGAGCAGTCTGGCAACTTTGCTTCCCAGTGGGGTCCCCCCGCGACTGGGACTCCCAGCCTCAGGCAACCTTGTGCTCACGGATCAGCCTGGGAAAGTGATTGGGACACGCACGCTTGTGGCTCCAGCCCGGAGACACAAAGCCTGTGTTACCCGGGATTTCTTCCGGGTTCTGGCTGGGTAGCCGTGAGACCCGACCGATTCCAACACCGTGGGAGCCTCCCCTCACCTGGGAAACACGATTAATGTAGTTTCAGGGCCCAGAGTTCAGTCTCCTGGTCTCTGCATGGCGAGTGCTGTCCTGCTTCTCAAACGCGGTGCTCTCCCGGCGCCGCATTCTTGGCTCCCCCCCCCCCCCCCCCGCTCTGTACCACATTTTTAATCAGGTTACTTGATTTGTTGGTGTTTAACTTCTTATGATCTTTATATATTCCAGATATAAAGGATTGGTAAAGATCCTTTCCCAATCTGTAGGCTGTCTTTTTGTTCTGATGACAGTGTCCTTTGAGTTACAGAAGCATTTCAGTTTCATGAGGTCCCATTTATTGATTGTTGCTCTTATCTCCTGTGCTGTTGGTGTTCTGTTCAGGAAGTTGTCTCCTATACCAATGAATTCTAGGGTCTTCCCAACTTTTTCTTCTAAGCGATTTAATGTGTCCGGTTTTATGTTGAGGTCTTTGATCCACTTGGACTTTAGTTTTGTGCAGGGTGATGAATATGGATCTATTTGCATTTTTCTACATGTAAACATCCAGTTAGACCAGTACCATTTGTTGGAGATACTATCTTTTTTCCATTGTATGGTTTTGACATCTTTGTCAAAAATCAAGTATCCATACGTATGTGGATCTTCTATTCGATTCCATTGATTCACCATTCTCTTTCCATGCCAGTACTATGCAGTTTCAATTACTGTTGTTCTACAGTACAGCTTGAGATCATGGATGAAATCTATTATTCTACAGGATTGTTTTAGCAATTCTGAGTTTTTTGTATTCCATATGAAAATGGAATATGCTTTCACGGTCTGTAAAAAATGTATTGTTATTTTGATGGAAATTGCGTTGGATCTGTAGACCGCTTTTGGCAAGATGGCCATTTTCACTATGTTAATACTACCAATACATGAGCATGGGAGATCTTTCAATCTTCTGATATCTTCTTCAATTTCTTTCTTCAGAGACTTGAAGGTTTTTTTTTTTTTGTTGTTGTTGTTTGTTTTTCATACAGCTCTTTCACTTGCTTGATAAGAGTCACACCAAGACACTTTATGTCATTTGTGGCCATTGTAAAGGGTGTTGTTTCCCCTAACTTCTTTCTCAGCCCTTATGTCTTTTGTATATAGGAGGGCTAGTGATTTTTTTGAGTTAATTTTATATCTAGGCACTTTGCTGCAGGTGTTTATCAGCTGAAGTTGTTCTCTGATACAATTATTAGGGTCACTCATTTATATTATCATATTACCTGCAAATAGTGATACTTTGACTTTTTCCTTTCCAATTTTATTCCCTTGATCTCCTTTACTTGTCTCACCGCTCTAGGTTGGACTTCAAGTATTATGTTGAAGAGATACAGAGAGAATGGGCAGCCTTGTCTTGTCCCTGATTTCAGTGGGATCGATTTAAGTTTCTCTCCATTGCGTTTGATATTGGCTATAGGCTTGCCGTGTATATCCTTTATTATGTTAAGGTATGGGCTTTGTATCTCTGATGTCTCTAAGACTTTTATCATGAAGGGATCTTCGATTTTGTCAACAGCATTTTCTGCATCTAATGAGATGATCATGTGATTGTTTTTTTCGTTGAGTTTGTTTATATGGTGGATTACATCGATGGATTTTCATATGTTGAATCATCCCTGCATACCTGGGATAAAGCCTACTTGAGCATGGTGGATGATGTGTTTGATGTGTTCTTGATTTTGGTTTGCATGTATCTTATTGAGTTTTTTTACATACTGGTTCATAAGGAATATTGTTCTGAAATTCTCTTTCTTTGTTGAGTCTTTGTGTGGTTTAGGTATCAAGGTGACTGTGGCTTCATAGAATGAGAGTTTAGTACTGTTCCTTGTGTTTCTTTTTTCTATAATTTTTTTATATTAATTACAGTTTATTTACTTTGTATCCCAGCTGTAGCCCCCTCCGTCATTCCCTCCCAATCCTACTCTCCCTCCCTCATCTCCTCCCTGTCCCTCTCTAAGTCCACTGACAGGGGAGGCCCTCCTCCCCTTCCATCTGTCCCTAGTTTATCAAGTCTCATTAGGATTGGCTTCAATGTCCTCCTCTGTGGCCTAGCAAAGTTGCTCCTCCCTCAGAGGGGGGGGGGAGGTCAAAGGGCTTGCCACTGAGTTCATGTCAGAGACATTCCTGTTCCTCTTACTAGGAAAACCTACTTGGATGCTAAGCTACTATGGGTTATGTCTTAGCAGGGGTTCTATGTTATATCCATGCATGGTCCTCAGCTGGAGAATCAGTCTCAGAAAAGACCCCTGTGCCCAGATATATTTGGTCCTTGTGGAGCTCCTATCCTCTCCATGTCATACTAACTCCCTCTCCTTTCCCCTGCACTCTGCCCAAGGTTTGGTTATGAGTCTCAGCATCTGCTTTGATACACTGCTAGGTAGAGTCTTTCAGAGGCCCTCTATGATAGGCTCCTGTCTTGTTCCCTGTTTTCTCCCTCTTCTGATGTCCATCCCATTTTTCTTTCTATGTGAGGGTTGATTATCTTGCCCTGGGACCTCCTTCTTGTTTAGCTTCTTTAGGTGTACAAATTTTAGTATGTTTATCCTATCTTATTAGTATCTACTTATAAGTGAGCATATACCATGTGTGTGTTTCTGTTTCTGGGATACCTCACTCAGGATATCTTTGCTAGTTCCCACCATTTGCCTGCAAATTTTATGATTTCCTTGTTTTTAATTGCTGAGTAGTATTCCATTGTGTAAATGTACCACAATTTCTGTATCCACTACTCAACTGAGGGATATCTGGGTTGTTTCCAGGTTCTGGCCATTACAAATAAAGCTGTTATGAACATGGTTGAGCAAATGTCCTTGTTGTATACTTGAACATATTTTGGATATATGCCTAGGAGTGGTATAACTGGATCTTGAGATAGCACTATTCCTAATTTTCCAAGAAAGTGACAGATTGATATCCAAAGTGGCTGTGCACATTCTGTTTTTATTTTTGTGTAATAGTTTGAGAAGTATTGTTGTTAGCTTTCCTTTGAAAGTCTAGTAGAATTCCAAGCTAAAACTATCTGGCCCTGAGTTTTTGTTTTTGTTGTTGTTGTTAGGACACTTTTGATGGCTGTTTTTATTTAATTAGAGGTTATAAGGCTGTTTAAACTGTTTGGCTCTTCTTGATTTAACTTTTGTAGGTGAAATATATCATGAAAATTCTCTATTTCCTTTAGATTTTCCAGTTTTGTGGAAATAGTCTTTTGAAGCAAGACATAATGATTCTTCAGATTTCCTCAGTCTCTGTTGTTATGTCCCCCTTTTCATTTCTGATTTTAATTTGGGCATTGTCTCTCTGTCTTTTAGTTAATTTAACTAGGTGTTTGTCTATTTGTTGATTTTCTCAATGAATCCGCTCTTGGTTTTGGTGATTCTTTGTATTGTTGTCTTTTTTTTTTCTAATTTATTGATTTCAGCCTTGAGTTTGATTATTTCTTGCCATCTATTCCTCTTGGGTGTGTTTGCCTTTTTTTTTTTTTTCTAAAGCTTTCATGTGATCCTTTAAGTTGCTAGTATGGCATTTCTCCAATTTCTTTTTGAAGGCACTTTTGTATCAGGAAAATTCCTCTTAGCACTGCTTTTATGGTGTCCCATAAGTTTGAGTAAATTGTGCCTTCATTTTCATTGAGTTTTAGGAAGTCTTTATTTCTTTATTTCTTCTCACATTCAGGGATCATTGAGCAAGGAGTTTTTCGGTCTACATGAGTGTTTAGGCCTTTTTGTTTTTGTTGTTGAGGTATAGCTTTCGTCCATGGTTATCTGATAAAGAACAATGAGTTAATTCAATTTTCATGTATCAGTTGAGATTTTCTTTGTGGCTGAATATATGGTCAATTTTGGAGAAGTTTCCATGTGTTGCTGAGAAAAAAACTATATTTTCTTTTTATATTTGGGTGAAACGTTCTGTAGATATCTATTAGGTTTGCTTGATTTGTGACCTTTGTTAGCTTCATTATTTCTCTATTTAGCTTCTGTCTTGATGATCTGTCCATTGGTGAGAGTAGAGTATCGAAGTCTTTCACTATCAATGTGTTGGGATCAATGTGTGATTTAAACTTTAATAATGTTTCTTTTATGAATGCAGGCGCCCTTGTAATTGGGGTACAGATGTTCAGGATTGTGATTTCCCCTTGGTAGATTTTTCCTTTAATTAGAATGACGAGTCCTTTCTCATCTCTTTTGATTTGTCTTCGTTGAAAGTCTATTTTAGATATGGAGATGGCTGCTCCTTCTTGCTTCTTGTGTCTGTTCGCTTGGAAAACCTTTTTTCAGCCCTTTACTCTGAGGTAGTGTTTTTCTTTGTTGCTGAAGTGTGTTTTTCGAATGCAGCAGAATGTCGGATCATGTGTCTGCAACCATTCTGTAGCCTGTGTCTTTTTATTGAATAGTTGAGTCTATTGATTTTGGTAGATATTTGTGAACAATGATTGATTTTTTTTATTGTGGAGTTGGTGATGATAGTATGTTTGTATGCTTGCTTTCTTTCCGTTTTACTGTTGTGAAGTTATCTATATCCTGTGTTTTCTTGGGTGTAGCTGGCCTCATTGAGTTGGAGTTTCTCTTCTAGTATCATTTGTAGGGCTTGGTTGCTGCATAGATATTGCTTAAATTTAGTTTTGTCATGGAAAGTCTTGTTTTCTCCATCTATGTGGATTGAAAGTTTTGCTGGGTAAACAAGTCTGTGTTGGTGTCTTGGTCTCTTAAAATGCTAAGCATGATATATGCCCAGGCCCTTATGGCTTTCATGGTTTCTGTTGAGAAGTCAAGCATGATTATGATAGGTGTACCTTTATATGTTACCTGGCCTTTTTAGCTTTCTGCTTTTATTTTTTCTTTGTTCTGTAGGTTTAGTGTTTTTGATTATTATGTGGCTGGAGGAATTTATCTTGTGGTCTAGTCTATTTGGTTTTCTGTAAGCCTCTTATATGTTTAAGGGTTTCTCTTTCTTTAGGATGGAGAAATTTTATTCTATGATTTTCTTGAAAATATTTTTATGTACCTTGAAGCCTGGAATCTTCTTTGTCATCTATTCCTTTTATTCTTAGGTTTCATCTTTTCATAGAGTCCTTAATTTCTTCAGTTGTATCTTCAGAGCCTGAGATTCTCTTCTTCATCTCTTGTGTTCTGATGCTGATGCTTATTTTTGTGATTCCTGATCACTTCTCCAAGTTTTCCATCTTCAGGATTTTCTTGATTTGTGTTTTCTTTATTGATTCTAATTCTGTTTTCAGCTCTTGAACAGTTTTATTTATTTCTTTCACCTGTTTATCTGTGGTTTCTTATCTGTCCTTGACGGGCTCTATTTATTTGGTTGTGTTTTCCTGTATTTATTGGAGAGATCTATTTGTTTCCTTTTTATTTGACTCTAATAACTGCACACACATAGATTAAAGTCATTTTTTTCTGTTTATCAGCTCATTAGAATATCCATTGTTTTGAGGTGTTTCTGATGGAGCCAGGATGTCCTGTTTCTTGTTGGTTGTGTTCTTATGGTGGCCTTTAGTCATCTGTAGCCTTGGCTTTTGCTTCCTTGAACCTGCACTAAGACTGGATCTGCCCATCTCTGGGCTATCGAGTAGTCTTCCAGATGAGGAGAGAAGTCCAGGGGAACACGAATGGGTCTTGACATTTCAGATGTAGACAGGCTGGGGTTAGTGTTTTGGAAGACAAGGCATAAGGGTAGAGCACATGTACTGGTGCCTTGAAGGGCAGGGCACAGGTGTTTCAGGTGGTAGCTGTGGCATCTGCCTCAGATGGCAGCTTCAGGGGTTCCAGTGCCTCAGAAGATAGCTGAGCAATGGCTTACAGGCTACTGTACTCCTAGGACTCAGATTCATCTGGGCTCTGCCATATTGGATCTGGGATCCTTATGATTTTATTGTCCACCTGGTCTCCACAGAGTGATTAGTAGAGCCATGGTTTAGAAGTTGGGCTGCTGTCCCAGGATTCAAGCTCTCCTCTCAGGGAAGCTGCAGAGATCTGATGTCTGGTTGCTGGAGCAAAGTCTCCCTAGACCTGGGGGTCTTCACTCTCTTGAGTATGCAGAAAGGGCATGGGATTCACAGTTCATGACTTCTGGACCCAGGAGGTGGCCACTCAGGATGGAAGCTGGGGCAGGACCTGGATCATATTATCCTCAACCCCCTGGATATTCCCTCCAGTTTAGGAAGTACAAAAGTTGGTGTTTTGGAGCTAGCCACCTTTTTCACAGTCTCTGATCTTCTGCCACTTAGATATGGTACACACAGGTTGACCCCATCTTGGAACCTCATGTATACAGTTTTATAAAACTGTACACAAGACAAAGTACCCACTATCAGTTGTACATTAAGACAAAGCACCCACTATCAGTTAAAATCAATGATCCAAGAAAATCTTCAGAACTCTAACTGGGTTATTGAATCTGTATAATTTTCTTTTAATGACTTTTTTCACAGGTAAGGAAAGAATAGAGAAACTAAGACTTCTGGAATAGTATTCTCAAGGATTCCCTTAATAGTTAACTATTGCAAATAAAGCTGTAGGCAGCTTTAGCCAACATGAAACTGTAATGTTGGCAGATAAAATTAGTTACCATGGTTACCTTTCTCCCACTGGGAAGAAGACATCAACTGCCTACAGCAGTCCCTTGTAGGGTTTGGTAATAATGCACATAGACATGGTTTCACATGGTTTCATCTGTTAACTCTGGCATGCTGTGACTCCAGTGAGAATTAGGTTGGAGTTGTTAAGACACACTGCAAAGTTGATGTTGCTGATATCCCTATCTCCATCATTTTTTAAAATAAAAAACCTCTTCTTAAGGCCTATAATCATTTGGTGACAAATTGGAGGAAAATTTAAATACAAGGCTCTAATTTCTGATCCCAGCAAGGATGTATTTTATACAAAAATGTGGAGAAATAAAATTTCCCTTTGGTTTAATGAAATTGTTGGATATAAAAAATGAGGTGAACTTTGTTTTAAAATTGTATCCTTATCAATTTTCATCTCCATCAGTAATTTCAGTATGTGAGTTGACAACTGGAAGATCATGGATGTTTGCCAAGTGTTTCCTTCAAGGTTTCTGTAATGGAGAACTACTGACATCAGGCTACACATTCATTATTTAAAATTGGTGAGGGCATGCCACTGTGAGGTCATTCAGGGTGTACATACTGGCTTCAGAGTGATTCAATTCACTCATTTGACATTAATCTGAT
The DNA here is from genome assembly GCF_030254825.1 of Meriones unguiculatus. NCBI lineage: Eukaryota > Metazoa > Chordata > Mammalia > Rodentia > Muridae > Meriones > Meriones unguiculatus. Next base: position 135,618,456 of record NC_083369.1, on the reverse strand, counting down.
GTATTTACATGAGGGCACAGCAGTGATGTGATTTGTTTCTGTTGAAAAACCATCTGCATTTTCATATTGCTAGAAGCCCATACACTTGAATAACCAGAAAGCTTTTTAATTTTGCCTTTTAAATGATGCAAATAAAGTTACCCATATTTAATGCATAAGTGAATACACTTCCAGTGTTTGGAGCATATTTTAAAGGCACATTTGTGATATGTACTTATATATTTTATGTATGTGTACTGCCAACCCGGACTGCTTTTTTCCTTTGGGTATCCAGGCATGTTGTACACCGTGCAGGACTGAAGGGAATGAAGTTTAGCCAGGGTGAGTGGGGTGCAAGCAAGATCTCATTCAACAGCAAGAGTATGGGAGAAACAGCCTTTTCTGGAGACAGATTTTAGGGAAAAATCTCTCTTTATTGGAGTGGGGACAATGGCTATATAAACCTTGGGTCATGGATAGGTGGCGTTTTCAGAGTGAGTGGACATCACTAGCTGTTTTTTTTTTCACAATAAATATGTTGAAATGGATTGATGGTCAGTGGGTACACACATTATAATTTTAACTTAAAATTCCTTTAGGTGTTTATTTTATGGCAACAAATATTTTTAATGTGCTTTTTAATTCAATGATATTTCTGGCCCAAGTTATAGAACATTCTCTGCCTATGAGGAGACAGACTTCCTTTGATATTTCTACCAATATGTACATATCCCATATTATTCCAAGAATAATTAGTATTCTGATTTCTATCACTATGGATGAGTTTGTCTGTGTCTTGATTTAACGTAAGCAGAACTGTACAAAATGTGTTGTATATACAGCTATTTGCATTCTTCACATCTAAGAGATTCACTCTTGCTGTGTCTGTACCAGTACTTTGTTCTCTATAATTATTATACAGTAGTTAAATGAATGAATCTGAATGTAACAGCTTTTATACCTCCGCTCTCTTATTGGTAGACATTTCAGTTGTTTCCAGTGTGTGCATGAAGCTAATACAATTAGAATTTCTGTGACCATTCCCACATATATTTTCCCCTCAGCATTTACACATATTTCTCAGAACTGATTAATTCGTCTTCTGGAATGAAGGAAGGAAAAGTAATTTAAGCGCAGGATGCTAGTAGATGCTAGTAGACACCAGCAAAAGAGAGGGAGAACTGGTTCCAAACACCTTTTGTTGTTGTTGTTGTTGGGGTGTTTCATGAAGCAGTCTGAAGAATGTGTAAAAGAAACAAAGTATTCACAAAGTGGGCAGGAGCTTGGCCAACCTTAAGGCTGATAATTTTTTTCTAAAGTGTATGCTTCCTAGAAAGGCAGGAAGAAGAATGTTAAACATGATTGACAGATGGGAAAATTTGAAACAAATTTCCCAGAGTGGAAGCTGGGGTTCTTTGAGCTACTTTTGTCTGAGGACAAACTAAGTTCACTTTGTTATCTTCCTTTACAGATGTGAGTACAGAAAAGCTCCTTAGTAACTGTGGGTCTATGTTTTGTTTTTTTTTTTTTTTTCACATGGTAAAGCGCAAAGCACTAATTTATGAGTAGATAAGAAGTAAATCAACCCCTGAGGAGGGGCAAGATGGTGGCGCCGGGAGGACTCTCATTCTGAGCAGCAGCAGCAGGATCAGCACAGTGATCAGTAATCAGAACTCGCGGCCATAAAACACAGTCATTGTGTTTCCCAGGTGAGAGGATACCCCACGGTGGGGGATTCAATCAGCTTTTAACTCACCCGGCTAAACCGCGGAAGAGATCCCGGTTCCGCCAGACGCTTGGCTGCCGGCCACCAGCCACAAGCCAGTGTCTCTGGTCACGGTCCCAGACTGAACCTTGGGCACCACACTATCAGAGACTGGAATTTTCAGTCGAGAGATAACCCCAGGGTACAGGAAACGACTGGGACCAGACTTAGGTCACCCAGACATCCCCTGGAAAAGACTCGGGGTCCACGGGCACCCCAGGAGCCAGCCCGAAGCCAGAGCCGGGGACCCAGGTTCTGGCACTGAACCCTGCCTGCCTGCGCGCCTGACTCGCCGCCTGAGATAGAACTGTGGGCACCAGGGCACCAGCGAATGAGTTTCACTGTCCAGTGCAAACACACAGGGAGGGAAACGGCTGGTCTGATCTCAGAGCACTCAGCCGACACCCCCAACCTTTTCACGTCCCCGGAAAATTACCCAGCTTAGGGAGGCAACCAGGCTCCCAAAGGCCGCAAAGGCAGACACAGGCAGTTTCTGCGCAGCAGACAGCTGGCAGAGACTGAGCCGCCATCACACAGCTGTGCTCCAGGCACAGGCAGTTTCTGCGGCCAGCCAGCTGGCGAACACTGAGCAGTGTGCACCAGGGCAAAAAAAGACACTGGGAGTCCGTGTCTCCAGAGAATCCACAGGGAAGGAAGGAAACTGTACTGACCTAAATCACCCAATCCTTCCCTAGAAAAAGTCTAGCAGACTAGTGGGGCTGAGGCGCCAGCACTCAGCTGTGCTCCAGACACAGGCACAAACAGTTGATGCGCGCCTGATGTCCAACTGGGTCACAGCAGCTGATCATTAAATTTACAACAAGAAACCCAGAAACAGGGCAGCTGCCCTCAGGACTTCCGTGGGTGAGAGGAGAACCCTCTCGACTAACAAAGACCACAGTTACTGCTCAGGTCTATATCCCTGAGGTGAGCAACTCCTGAAAAAACACCAGCCATCCAGGAACTATACCCAAAAAGCTGAGAAGACATCCTTCAGGAAAAACCAGCTTTCTGCAAAGGGGATTCTCTCCACCACAGGATCCCCAGGAACCACCAGAAAATAACCCCAAACTCCTAAGATAGCACAATGGGTAGAGGCCAGCGTAAAAGCTCAAGCAACAAAAGACAGCGCAATATGGCATCTCCAGAACCCAGTTACCCAGGGGCAAGTAGCCCTGGACACCCCACAATAACTGAAATCCAAGAAGATGACCTAACAAGTATGCTCATAAAGATGATAACAGAGGAAACAAAAAAGATTCGTAAAGATATAGAGGAAGATAAACTCAAACAGAATATTGCCATCCATAAAGAAATAGAGGAAGCTGCAGCCAAACAGTTTATGGCCCTTAGAAAGGAAATGCTTAAAACACTGAATGAAATAAAAGAAACAGAGTTGAAGGAACTAAAAGAAAAACAGGAAAGTACAATCAGACAGGTGAAGGAAGTAAACAAAACAACTCAAGACCTGAAGATAGAATTGGAAAAATTAAAGAAAACACAAATGGAAGAAATAATGGAAAGGAAGAATCTAGGGAAGAAAACAGGAACTACAGAGGTAAGCATAACCAACAGACTACAAGAGATGGAAGAAAGAATCTCAGGTGTAGAAGATACAATGGAAGAAATCGATGTATCTGTCAAAGAAAATGTTAAATCCGAAAAATTCCTGACACAGACCGTCCAAGAAATGCAAGACAATATGAAAAGACAAAACCTAAGAATAATACGTATAGAGGAAAAAGAAGACTCCCTTCTCCAAGGCCCAGAAAATATTTTCAACAAAATCATTGAAGAAAATTTCCCCAAGCTAAAGGAGAGGCCAATTAGAATACATGAGGCCTACAGAACATCCAACAAATTTGACCAGAAAAGAAAATCCTCCCGCCACATAATAATCAAAACAGTAAGTATACAGAACAAAGAAAAAATACTAAAAGCTGCAAGGGAAAAAGGCCAAGTAACATATAATGGCAAACCCATTAGAATCACACCTGACTTTTCAACAGAGACTATGAAAGCCAGAAGGGCCTGGACTGATATCATGCAGACCCTAAGAGAACACAGATGTCAGCCCAGGCTACTATAGCCCGCAAAACTCTCAGTCCTCATAGATGGAGAAAACAAGATATTCAATGAAAAAACAAATTTCAACAATACCTACAAACAAATCCAGCATTACAGAAGACACTGGAAGGGAAAATACAACCCAAGAAAGCTAGCTACATTCAAGAAAACACAGGAAATAAATAACCTCACTTCAGTAAAACAAAAAGCAACTTAGCACACAACCTGATGACCACAGCCAACATCAAAATCAAGAGATCTAACAGCCACTGGTCATTAATCTCTCTCAACATCAATGGACTCAACTCTCCAATAAAAAGACACAGATTAACAGAATGGATACGTAAACAAAACCCAGCAATCTGTGGCATACAAGAAACACACCTAAGACACAAAGATAGACATTACCTGAGGGTAAAGGGTTAGAAGACGACTTTCCAAGCAAACGGACCCAAGAAGCAAGCAGGAGTAGCCATTCTAATATCTGATAAAATAGACTTTCAACCAAAATTAATCAAAAGAGATGGGGAAGGACACTTCATACTCATCAAGGGAAAATTCCACCAGGAAGACATCACATCCTGAACATCTATGCCCCAAATACAAGGGCACCCACATTAGTGAAAGAAACATTGATAAAATTAATCCACACATAGATCCCTACACACTAATAGTGGGAGACTTCAACACCCCACTCTCAACAAAGGACAGGTCAACTAAACAGAAATTAAACAAAGAAACAATATCTCTAACAGAGGTCATGAATCAAATGGACCTAACAGACATTTACAGAACCTTACACCCAAACATAAAAGAATTTACCTTCTTCTCAGCACCTCATGGAACCTTCTCCAAAATAGACCACATAGTTGGTCACAAAGCAAGCCTCAACAGATACAAGAAGATTGAAATAATCCCTTGTATCCTGTATGATCACCATGGAATGAAGCTGGACCTCATTAACAACAAAAATAGCAAAAAGCCTACACATACATGGAAACTGAACAACTTGCTACTAAAAGACACCTGGGTCAGGGAAGAAATAAAGAAAGAAATTAAAATCTTCCTAGAACTCAATGAAAATGAAGACACAACATACCCAAACTGTGGGACACAATGAAAGCAGTGCTAAGAGGAAAGTTCATAGCACTAAGTGCCTTCAAGAAGAAATTCGAGAAAGCTCATTCAAGCACCCTAATGGCTCACTTAAAAACCTTAGAAAAAGAAGAAGCAGACACACCAAGAAGGAGTAGACAGCTGGAAATAATCAAACTCAGGGCTGAAATCAATCAATTGGAAACAAATAAAACAATTCAAAGAATCAATGAAACCAAGAGCTGGTTCTTTGAGAAAATCAACAAGATCGACAAACCCTTAGCCAGGCTAACTAAAAGGTAGAGAGACACCACCCAAATCAACAAAATCAGAAATGAAAATGGGGATATAACTACAGTCACTGAGGAAATCCAAGCAATCATTAGGACTTACTTCAAAAGTCTATATGCAACAAAATTTGAAAATCTTAATGAAATGGACAATTTTCTTGATCGATTTGACTTACCAAAGCTGAATCAGGACCAGGTAAATCCACTAAATAGTACTATATCCCCCAAAGAAATAGAAGCAGTCATCAAAAGTCTCCCATCCAAAAAAAGCCCAGGACCAGATGGCTTCAGCGCAGAATTCTACCAGACATTCAAAGAAGAGCTAACACCAATTCTCTTCAAACTATTTCACAAAATAGAAACAGAAGGAATATTACCAAATTCATTCTATGAAGCCACAGTCACCTTGGTACCTAAACCTCACAAAGACTCAACAAAGAAAGAGAATTTCCGGCCAATATTCCTTATGAACATTGATGCAAAAATACTTAATAAAACACTTGCAAACCGAATCCAAGAACACATCAAAGATATTATCCACCATGACCAAGTAGGCTTCATCCCAGGTATGCAGGGGTGGTTCAATATACGGAAATCCATCAATGTGATCCACCATATTAACAAACTGAAAGAAAAAAAACACATGATAATCTCCCTAGATGCTGAAAAAGCATTTGACAAAATCCAACATCCATTCATGTTCAAAGTATTGGAGAGATCAGGGATACAAGGTACATATCTAAACATAGTAAAGGTGATATACACCAAGCCTATAGCCAACATCAAACTGAAAGGAGAGAAACTTAAAGCAATCCCACTGAAATCAGGGACAAGACAAGGCTGCCCACTCTCTCCATATCTCTTCAACATAGTGCTGGAAGTCCTTGCTAGAGCAATAAGACAGTTGAAGGAGATCAAGGGGATACAGATTGGAAAGGAAGAAGTCAAATTATCACTATTTGCAGATGATATGATAGTATATGTGAGTGACCCCAAAAACTCTACCAGGGAACTCCTACAGCTGATAAACACCTTCAGCAAAGTGGCCGGATACAAAATTAACTCAAAAAAATCAGTAGCCCTCCTGTATACAAAAGACAAAAGGGCTGAGAAAGAAATTAGGGAAACAACATCCTTCACAATAGCCACAAATGACATAAGGTACCTTGGAGTAACCCTAACCAAGGAAGTCAAAGACTTGTATGAAAAAAATTTTAAATCTCTGAAGAAAGAATTAGAAGATATGAGAAGATGGAAAGATCTCCCATGTTCATGGCTTGGCAAGATTAACATAGTAAAAATGGCCATCTTACCAAAAGCAATCTACAGATTCAATGCAATGCCCATCAAATTACCAACACAATTCTTTACAGACCTGGAAAGAAAAATTCTCAACTTCATATGGAATAACAAGAAACCCAGAATTGCTAAAACAATCCTCTACAATAAAAGATCTTCTGGAGGTATCTCCATCCCTGATCTTAAGTTGTACTATAGAGCAACAGTTTTAAAAACTGCATGGTACTGGCATAGAAACAGAATGGTGGATCAATGGAACCGAACACAGGACCCAGAAATAAACCCACACACTTATGGACACCTGATCTTTGACAAAGGCGCCAAAACCATACAATGGAAAAAAGATAGCATCTTCAACAAATGGTGCTGGTCTAACTGGATGTCTACATGTAGAAAAATGAAAATAGATCCATACTTGTCACCCTGCACAAAACTCCATGTGGATCAAAGACCTCAACATAAATCCAGACACATTAAATCGGCTAGAAAATAAAGTGGGAAATACCCTAGAACTCATTGGTACAGGGGAAAATTTCCTGAACCGAACATCAACAGCACAGGCTCTAAGAGTAACAATCAATAAATGGGACCTCATGAAACTGAAAAGCTTCTGTAAGGCAAAGGACACCGTCATCAAAACAAAGCGACCGCCTACAGATTGGGAAAGAATCTTCACCAACCCTTTATCTGACAGAGGACTCATATCCAGTATATATAAAGAACTAAAGAAGCTGAAAAGCAGCAAACCAAGTAATCCACTTAAAAAAGGGGGAACAGAGCTAAACAGAGAATTCTCTGTAGAGGAATACCGAATGGCAGAGAAGCACTTAAAGTAATGCTCAACCTCACTAGCTATTAGGGAAATGCAAATCAAAACAACCCTGAGATTTCACCTTACACCCATGAGAATGGCCAAGATCAAAAACTCAAGTGACAACACATGCTGGAGAGGTTGTGGAGAAAGGGGAACCCTTCTCCACTGCTGGTGGAAATGTAAACTTGTACAACCACTCTGGAAATCAATCTGGCACTTTCTCAGACAACTAGGAATAGCGCTTCCTCAAGACCCAGCCATACCACTACTGGGTATATATCCAAAAGAGGCTCAAGTACACAAAAAGGACATTTGCTCAACCATGTTTGTGGCAGCTTTATTTGTAATAGCCAGAAGCTGGAAACAACCCAGATGCCCCTCAACTGAAGAATGGATGCAGAAATTGTGGTACATCTACACAATGGAATATTACTCAGCAATGAAAAATAAGGAAATCATGAAATTTGCAGGTAAATGGTGGGATCTGGAAAGGATCATCCTGAGTGAGTTGTCCCAGAAGCAAAAAGACACACATGGTATATACTCACTCATATAGACATACAACATAGGACAAACCCACTAAAACCTGTGCATCTAAAGAAACTAAGCAAGAGAGAGGACCCTAACTAAAATGTCCAATCCCCATCCGGAAAGACAAGGAAGATGGACATCAGAAGAAGAAGAAAACAGGAAACAACCTAGGAACCTACCACAGAGGGCCTCTGAAAGCCTCTGCCCTACAAACTATCAAAGCAGATGCTGAGCCTGATGGGCAACTGTTGGGCAGGTGAACAGAATTTTAGGTAAGAACTGGGAAATAGTAAGAGCTGGAGAGGACAGGGTCTCCACAAGGAGAGCAACAGAACAAGAAAATTTGAACACAGGGAACTTCCCAGAGACTCATACTCCAACCAAGGACTATTCATGGAGATAACCCAGAACTCCTGCACAGATGTAGCCCATTGCAGTTCAGAGTCCAATTGGGTTACATAGTAATGTGAAGAGGGACTGCCTCTGACATGAACTGATTGGCCTGCTCTTTGATCACCTCCCCCTGGGGGGGGAGCAGCCTTACCAGGCATAGTAGAGGACAATGCAGCCACTTTTGATGTGATCTGATAGACTAAGATCAGAAAGGAGAGGAGAACCTCCCCTATCAGTAGACTTGGGGAGTGGCATGCAAGCAGAGGGAGGAGGGAGGGTGGGATTGGGAGGGGAGGAGGGAGGGGCTTATGGGGGGATGCAGAATGAATAAAGTGTAATTGATGAAAAATTAAAAAAAAGAAGTAAATCAATGCACTGTTTGCTTTATTGGGAACACCTTAATACCTGAAAGGTTAGGTGACTCAAACAATTTGACTGATGTAGTTGATTTTAGTTTTTGTACAAGCTTTTTATCATACCACAAAGCCAAGATACTTTACTAATAGGCCATTTTCATGCCACACAGGTGTCTGAGTCAAATTATCTGGGTACAGATGTGCACTGGATTACTTTAATATGTGACTCCTGCCACATATTCTGTAACTACTTTAGGATTTAATTTACTCATCTGGGAAAGAGAGCTAGAAAGCAGGCATACAGAGTGCCAGTTATCGACACAAAGTCGGGGCTTCAATTGGAGCAGGCACTCAGAATTTATGAAATATGATAGGCTGCAGGTACACTTTATCATTTTACCCCTGGTTGTTCACTATGCAGTAGTGGATGCAAAGAACATTTCTGAAATTACTAAGTATTCATAGTACCTTCCTACACAATAAATTCTGTATTCTGGGGGGAGGGACACTAAGTCTTACTTTCCCATCTCATTAGAAAAAATATGCCATCAAATTAGCATATATTTTCTCCTTATCTCATTGCATTAAGTCTACTTATTTACATGTCCTTCTGCCTCCACTGGACTAAGAATTCATAAGGGTAAAGGTTTGGGCTAATTTTCTTAATATGTTTTGCATGTTTAGCACATGGTAGAGTCAACACATTTTTCATAGACCATGTGAAATGCCATCTACTTGACATTAAGAACATAAGATAGTAAGAGCCTTTATCTACTATAATTGGGCTGACTTTTCCAGATGAATAATTTCTCCACATTGTTTGGCCTTCCATGAATTATAATTGTTAGTATTTGACAGTTAATTAGGGTATGCTAATGAGAAAATGCAAGCACCCTCAGGTATATGTCAAAGAGTAGATAGATGGACAGTCAGAAGTGAAAGGAACATGTCGTATCCAATTTTCTCAAGGTTACTCAACATTTAGAGTACCTTAGTTCTTTTTCTCTGACCAAGCAGAATCTTGATCATTTATTTTTGCCTTCATTAAAGACAGAATGAAGTTGATAAAGATTTTTATCTGAAATGTATTCCTTTATGAAAGGTTGATTTGTCTCACCTGAATTTTTTCATCTCTTCATATTTTATTGGTCCTCGCAGTATTTCTGGTCCTTGGCTGAGGGCTTCAGACCAAGGTCACTTATGACTATATGCTGTATTTCCCAACATTTGTCAGTTTCACTCTTGGTCAGGACAAGTCTCTAGATCAGGTTCATCAAACACTCATAGAATGACTTAAATTCCCAAACAAATTGAATTAATAGAAGCAGAGATCCCACCTATAAGTTCAGAAGACATCCATACTTTGAATGTAGTATCACACCTGGGAGAGTTCATGCTTTCTGTATGGTAAACATTATGACTATGTTTTGTATACATGTCCTTATTTTGTAGTAGTTTCTTCCAGATTAAAATGTTTTCTCCTGGAGAGAAGAGCAGAGGGTTCACAAGACATAGACAGCCAGTGGAACTCATGGGGTCCTTCTGTGAGGTTATGTAAGTAGTAAAATGGGAAAGGAGACTTCTGTAGACCTGCCTGAAAGCTGTTCAGGGAATTCAGATGGTATAGCTCTGACATGAGTCATTGCCCATGCTGGGGTAGGAGTTCTCTGTGGTGAAGATGCTTGAATCACCCATGTTGTAGTACCTTTTTACATATGCTCCTATAAATGGCTTCAATAAACCCATTGATTTTCCAGGTTGGATGTGGTGGAATAAATTCTTTATTCTGTCACTAGTGGCTTATTTGCTGTTAATAGGTATTTGGTCACATCTTTCCAGGAAAAGTCGGCCACTCAGTGCCCCAATACATATATGATAACAGTTTGTTCCCTACCCAGAAGGTATCATTGTCATACTGTCATGAGGTAATGGGAATGTCAAAAGGTAGGGCCCTCTCTTTTTCATGGTGCCTCCTAGGTCGTCTGCTGTGTCAAGATGAAGAGGAATATCTCCTTCCCTGCCATCAGTTGTCAGAAACTCATTGAAGTAGATGATGACTGCAAACTTTGTACATTCTATGAAAATTGCATGGCTACAGAAGTAGCTGCTAATGCTCTGGATAAAGAATGGAAGGGTTATGTGGACTGGATCCGTGGTGGGAATAAAGAACAATGTTTTTCCCATGAAGCAAGGCATTTTGAACCATGGTAGAGTTTTCCTGCTGTTGAGTAAGAGGAACTCTTGTTATAGACCAAGGAGAACTCGAGAGAAGTACAATTCTGTTCGTGGATGCATTGTAGATGCCAGTCTGAGTGTTCTCAAATTGGTTATTGTTAAAAAAGAGAGAGAGAGACAGAGAGAGAGAGAAGAAGAAGAAGAATATTCCCTCATTCTGAATGTCCTGGGATTATAGGCTTATAGGCTAAATGTGGTCTATGACATATAACTCAAAGATTCATCTTTCAGGAGTCCTTGAGGGAAAATTTGCAGATTTTCATTACTACTTCTGTATTATATGTGTGTCACTGGCCTCAATTATTTTTCTTCAATGAAAAAATTTTAAGTTGAAAACATTTGACTGAAGATGCACAAAAATATACCTTGAAGGATAAAGGGCAAACATGAATTTACTCTGTTAAAACTTAATAATTAGAAACTGTGAACCACAGGGATAAAACTGTTGCTGAGAAGAAACTTCATATGGAAGGCTAACTTTTAACATAGAGCACATCTTGCTGTGGTTCTCTGCTTTACTTTATTAAGGTAATAGTCCTTTTCTATGTCATGGAATAAAAATTGAATGAAGACCTTGTGGTGTTTTTTTTCCATATTTTAAGTGTCAGAGGAGGAGTACAAACAAAAAGTAAAATGAGTTGCTAAGAACTTATGAAATTAAAGAAAAGTAGAACATTTGAGGATGTTTTGAGGAGGAGGTGGTGTTGGTATCTTACCTTAATCTCCTTTATAAATGAGTCTAACCAGTCTCCCACTGTTTTTAGCATTGGATTCCCATCTTTCAAAGCTTCTTTCTTTTCCTGAGTGTTGTACTCCTATAGGTAGCAACCTTACTATAGTTGTTATGTTTATTCCTTAGGAACAGAGGGCAGTGACTGATTACCATGGGGTGTAAATTGTCACTCTTCTTGCCCCAATGTAGAAACAAAGCTATGGTACAATCCATGCCTTGCTATTTTTCACGTGATCATGTCAAAGTCAATATCTAGCCAGGATCATATCATTGCTTAGCTTTCTCTGACACTGTACCCTACTTCCCTTGTTCCCATCTTCTGAGAGTCCCTTTTCAATCAATGACATTCACAGGAGTACCTATCTTACGTTCCACTCCCAGGAAATCCAAATTTAGGGTGTTTTATATCCCTTGTTCCATTCCTGGAAGACTCCGTTCATTCTATAGTCTCCTTTTAGCAGAGTATACCAATGTGGGAGGAAACTAAAGATAACTTGATAATGTGTCTGAGTGAAGCTGTCTTATCACTCTACGTAGAATCAGTCGTGATGCCATTTATTTGGGCAGTGTGCCAGTGTTTCAAGGACATGTAGCTAGGTCTGTCTTATCTTTATAATCAGGTTCTATAATTGAGTAGTCTGGAAGCCAGCCCTAGCCTGATCCATTTGATTATGACTCTGATCTCTTGATTATGTTTATCAGTTCCTGGTCTGAACTGCTGGTCTTCATTATCCACCCCTACAGTCACTGTGTGATATCTAGCTGCATTAAAATCCTCTGCTTGCATTACCTTAAAATGCTGAAGACTGAAGAATCTTTGAAATGAAAGGATTTGTTGGTTTATTAAAGATGCTTTTGGAAAAAAGGACCAGATTTTAGGAATAGTTCCTGAAGCTACCAACAGTATTTGAGAAGTGGAGTCAGAAAAATGAGTTCAAGATCATACCTGGCAATATAAAGAATTTAAGGCCAGACTGGGTTACACAAAACCAAGTTTAAGGAAAAAATATTATGTCATCAGTAATCATTTTAATATTATGTCTATTTAGCATAATAATAGTATTTAATTCTCTACTAGGGCTTATGAACTATGTAGCTTCAGATGCCTGGCCCGTTTAGCATTGATAGGTATGGGTTCCATCTTATGGACTGGGCCTTACATCCAATCAGAAAATGGTTGGATATTCCCATAGCATTTGTGCCACAATTGTTCCAGTGAGCATATCTTGTCAGGCCAGTCATTGTAGCTTGTTTGATTCTCAGCTGGGTGAGACTGGCTATCACTTTTCTCTCCAATATTGTGCATACCAGCACCATAAAAGCTAGCCAGTAGTAGTAGAATTTCTAGGTGGGTATCAACTTAATTTTTCTGTGATCTGTGACTTTAAGTATGTGATATCTTCAGCAGCAGGTTCTTACCATCAAGTTCTGGAGAATAGCCAATGGCAATAGCTTATAGTGCTTTAGAAACTATATATGGGACCCATTGTCCAACTACTCAAAATTAGGTAACTCATTTTTATACTAAATTATTTCAATAACCATAGGTCGGTGAATTTCTGAAATTCAGAGAATTTCTCTGAATTTCTCTGAAATCAGAGAAGCATTTCTTTGTAGTAGATAACAACTAACACAGAGACCTTCAATTGGACAAGTGGCAAATAAGAGATAATTGAGTATTCAACCCTAAATGGAAGGTTTGTACTATACCACTCCTGTTAGACCTAAGAGATCTCTCAGAATAGGGGAAAAAGATTTTTAAGAGCCAGAGGTGGTGGACAACAACAAGGAAGCAGGATTTTCCAGTTACAACAGAAGGCATACACATATGAACTTACAGTGATTATGATAGCATGTGCAAGATCTGAGAAATCGCCAACCAGATGAAATCCCAACATAGAAGGAAGAATGGGGACCTGACGCCCCATCCACTGCTAAGAAGCTATTGGCATTTCTTAGCTGTTGAGAGAGGGGGTGAGTCAGTTTTGTGTAATGATGTGACCACTGTAGGTCAGCCACAATTCAGGACAGCCTCTACTAGTAGAAATAGTTGAATTATACAACTTGATTTCTTTCAAAGGAGAAAGAAATGGGTGGAGGAGGAGGAGGCTCAAAGTTGGGTGGATAGGAAAGAGAGATGGAAACAATGGGTATTAGGGGAGTATTTGGAAGGTTAATATGATCAAAATCCTCTGTGTAAAATTCTCCAAAAAAATAATATAGTATTGTTTAAAAAGAAAGGAAAGAGTGTTGAGGGAGAAAGGGAAGGGAGAGGGAATATATCAAAGATAGGGAGGTAGAGAAAAAGAAGAAGGAAAGAAAAGAAAAAAGAAAAGTGAAGAAGAAGAATATGTTGGGTATTACTAAATGGGCAAGAGAGCTTGGAGAAGGTTTTGCACTGAAATTAGCCGTTGTCAGGACCTTGGCATCTCACACACATCTGCTATAGCAACCTTTTCCCTCATTTCCATGCGCCATAGTTATTTCTCCACTGAGGTTACAAAGCACCATGACCAAGGCAACTTGTGAAAGAGAACATTTTAGTTGGGTGATTACTGACATTTTCAGAGGACGAGTCCATGACCATCATGACAGAGAACGTGGTAGCTAGGAGACAGGCAAGATGCTGGTATAGTTGGTCAAAGCTTACATCTGACCCATAAGCACAAGGTGGTGAGAGAGAGAGAGAGAAAGAGAGTTAGAGGAATGGCTTGGAGTTTTGAAATCTCAAAACCCACCCCCAAGTGACACACATTCTCCAACAAAGCCATAGTTCCTAATCTTTTACAAACAATTGCATGAGCTACAGAACAGGCACTCAAATATATGAACATATAGCAGCATTTTTCATTTGTTTTTAAAACTTTTTATCTTTAAATCTGTTTATTAATTCACTTCACATCACTATTGAGGCTCCCTCCCTCCTCTCCTCCTAATCCCATCCTCCCATCTTCCTTCTTTCTTCCCTCCCTTTCTGCTGGGAAAACATGAGGCCCCCTAACAACCCACCCCTGCATGTCAAGTCATATTACGATTAAGGGCACCCTCTTTCACTAAGACCTGAGAAGCTCAGCTAAGGGGAAGTGATACAAAAGCAGACACCAGACTCCATGTCAGGGACAGCCCCTGTTCTAATTGCTGAGGGACCGTCATGAAGACTGAGTTGCCCATCAGCTACATATGTATGTGTAGGAGACCTAGGTCCAGTCAATTCATGCTCTTTCTTTGGTGATTTAGTCTCTGTGAGCCCCCATTGTCCTTGGTTAATTGACTCTTTTGATTTTCTTGTGGAGTTCTTGCCCCCTCATGGTTTCTTGGTCCTTCCCCAAACTCTTCCACAAGACTCCCTGAGCTCTGCTTAATGTTTTGTTGTGGGTCTCTGCATCTGTTTTAGTCTGCTGCTGGGTGGAGCCTCTCAGAGGAGAGTTATGCTAGGCTCCTGTCTGCAAGTACAGCAGATTATCATTAATAGTGTCAGGGATTGGCTCTCTCCCATGGGGTGGATCTCAAGTTTGGCCAGTTATTGGTTGGCCATTTCCTCAATCTTTGCTAAAGCTTTATCCCTGCACAACTTGCAGGCAGGGTAGATTTTAGGTTGAAGGTTTTGTTGGTGGGTTGGTGTCCCCTGCCTCCACTGAAAGTCCTGCTTGGCTATAGAAGGTGGCCACATTATTTTCCATGTCCCCTACTGATAGGAGTCTCAGCTAGAGTCACCTCCCAAGAGACTACTTTGTCTCATGTCTCCAGCTTATTCCACAGATCTCCCCGTAGATTTACCTTCTTTCTCCAAGTTCTCTCACCTCCCACCACCACTATCACCTCACTTTATCCTCACCCTTGATCCTCCACCAACCCTTTTTCACCTAGTTCTCTCTCTTCATTCACACCGGATGTCTATTTTTTCCCCTTTCTAAGGGAAATTCAAGCATCCTCCCTTGAGTCTCCTTTGGGTCTGTGAATTGTAAAATGGTTATCCTGTACTATAGGGAAGTGATCAAAGACCAGGCAACGAGTCCATGTCAGAGATAGACACTGCTCCCCTTACTAGGGAACCCACATGGAGACTGAGCTGCATATGGGGTACATCTGAGCAGGGGGCCTAGTTCCTCTCCTTGCATGGTCCTTGGTTGGTACATCAGTCTGTGCAGGTACCCCTGGGCCCAGATTTGTTGGCTTTGTTAGTCTTCTTGTAGAGTTCTTGTCCCCTCAAAGTCTTTCCATCCTCCTGCTCCCACTCTTCCTTAAACCTCCCTGCACTCTGTCCAAAGTTTGGCTGTGATTCAGTTTCTGCCTTGATCCCCTTCTGGCTGGAGTCTTTCAGAAGACATCTATGTTAGGCTCCTGTCCTGTTGTCACTCTTCATCAACTCTGGTGACTATTCTAGTTGCCCTTCTGAATGAGATTTAAGCATCCTCTCTAGAATCCTAATTGTTTTAGCTTTTGTAGGTCTGTGGATTGTGGTATGGCTATCCTGTATTATATGGCTAATATCCACTTATAAGTGAGCAAATACCATCTGTATCTTTCTAGGTCTGAGTTTCAAACCACCACATTTTGGATCCCACCTTCCAGCCACAAACCACACATTCAATCTTCAAGAAGAAGCCCTTGATAGCCTTCAATCAACCACAAATTGATATGCACATTGCATTTCTGAATATCTCACAAGATGGACCAGATGCTTCTATGTCTCTAGACACTGTCTCCGCCCCAGTAACTGCCTATGTCTGAACATGGCATGAATTTGCCTGCCCTGACACCATTGCCTTCCTTATTCAGCCTAACTGAAATGGCTTCCTGCCTTGTCTTCCCCCCAGTTCTTGCCCCCATACCTCCTTGAACTTTAAAATCCAAACTCTTATGGCTGAAAATATGGCCTAGCAGTTTATAAGGATTTCTTGTTTTTCTAGAGGGCCAGAGTTTGGTTTCTAGCACCCACATCAGAGGGCTTACAATTTTCTGTATCTCTACCTGCTTGGGGATTGATTGCTGTTTTCTGGCCTCTGAGAGCACCTGCAAACATGTAACATACACGCACACACACATGCACAAATAAAAACAAAAACAAAAAACAAAAACAAATCTTAAGATTCAACATTTCCATTAGGTATAGCCTCAGATATAGCAGTCAAATCTACATACCTTCATTTCTCTCTGGCTTCCATGATTTCATCCATTTAACCTTTATTTTCACAGCATTCTTTTTCATCTATGATCTACTTGCAAATCTAATATAATGGTTTGTGGTTTTAGTGATGTTCAAACATATTCACTTTTATCCTTTAGTCCTTTCACTGAAAGCAAAGTGGCCTCTCAGTCATCTGGGATTTAATTCAGTGAAATTCTCAGAGTTTTCAAATGGTCTAAGTGTAAACATTACAGCACTTATATCTTGGCTGTTGGGAGACAAGGAATATCACAAAGTCATACTGCACAACAAAACTCACCCAAGAGACTTATTGGGAAGAAAAAAGTCAGGAGGGTAGCTGCCTCTGCTCAGAAACAGAAAAAAAAAAAAAATTGGCAGAACTTTGGGTTTATATAGGGCTTCTTGGGGAATGGAGTTTTCCAGATTGCCCTGGGATTGGAGGGATTGTGTGGCCTAGTATTAGAGTAAGCACAAGTATTAGTGAGATTTTTTCCTGTGGTGAGGCTTTTTTCCTGTATGATTTTGCCTTGCTGCTCTCCCACCTCAGGGCTGAGAAAGGCCTTTAAGGAATGGACTTAGGACTGTAAAGGAAGTGTAAGTGTGGGCCTGGCCCCTGAGCTCCTTAGGAGGGGGACCTGTCCACTTGCTTGCCTTGAGGGCTTACAAAATATACAAAGTGGAAAGGCCTTCACTTGCGTTGGTGTCAATAACCAACACCAACTCTACATAGATGTTTTTGTGTTGCATGTTCCAGATCCAGACAACAACAAGATTACATTGCTAAAAGCATCCCAACACTAATGAAAATTCCTGAGCCCTGGGGTAAGAACAAGCAAATTTAATTCTTGTAAACTGCAGCTTCTTAATACAATGCAAAGTATATAGCTGTCCATGACTGATTTAGTTTTGATAAAAGAGGATACAGAGAATAAAAATCTTTATACTGTTTATTGAATAATTCCCATATTTCTCTGGTACAGTCAATTACAAAACACATGCTACCAACACACACACACACACACACACACACACACACACACATGTTCTGCTGAATAAATGGTGAAATGGTGTAACTGTTAGGGAGAAAATGCTGTCCAGTCAAAATGCTTTACTGTTAAACTATAAAAACCTTATTGAAGTCAGTTTCAGAACACTGCCCATTTTCAGCTTAGAGCTTGTATTATATTTCAGAAAAAGGAACCTGGAGGTGTGTTAACATAAAAGAAATGTCATCTGTGAAATCCCTGAATTAGCTGGGCTCTTCTGGGAAGTGACTTATGCTCAGATTTCAGTCAAGTATCTATCGCTCACATTTATGTCATGTCAGATAGTCCCAGAACAGTAAGTGGCTGAGGATGCCTTCAAGTAGTATTTTTTAAAGGAATCATCACAGAATAAAGACACAGTGAGCATAATGATATCATTGAGTTTAATAAAGACAAAGATAGCAAATGAAACTATCTATGGGTGCCTCAATGGGAATCAGTATATAGGTTGAATTTGATATATTGAAGAAATTGTATGCTTAGAGATTCACAGCTTTGAATGTTGCATATATATGGAATTTCAAGAAGTGAATCTCATAGAAACAGAATATAAAGGTGGTTGCTAGGCACCCAGGGGCTTGGAGGGATGGAAAAAGAAAACATGTTGAGCAAGCATACAGAATTTCAGTTAATGGGCCTGAGGAGGTTGCTCATCATTAAAGAGCTTGCCTTGAACACAAGAGAACTACAGTTTATATGTGCAGAAGCTGTACAAATGCCCAATGTACATGATGGCTCACTTGCAATTCAAGTCCCAGAAGGTGGAGACAAGGAAACAATGCACTAAGCCTGCTTATGAGACTAGCTGGGTAGGTGAGTTCTGGGTTTGATGAGATTATGCCGTAAAGAAAAGGGTAGACTATTATTGAAGATTCCAGATATCAGTTTCAGGCCTCTGCACTCAGGGACGCACATGTGCCCACACACATTTGTGTATGTATGCACATACCCAAGTACACTATACAGAAATACATATGAAAAGAATGAAAAAGGGAAAATGATTCAGGTAGATCAGAAGAAAAAAAATGTATGTACCATATTGTACAGTATGGTGATCATAGTTCCTAAATCCATGGTAAGAAGAAGTATTATTTATTTAAAATGTGTTGAAGTAAGTATGTTAACATTCATAGTACAAAAATAAAGTGATGGATATGTTAACTTGTTAAATCTTTCTGTACTGTATACAAAGGTCAAGAGATTGCACTATGTCCCATAATTACACACACCTTTATTTGACATTTTTATTGAATTTATTTATTCATTTCACATCCTGATTACAACTGTCTCCTTCCTCTCCACCTAGTCCCACCTTCCCACCCTCTTCCCCCTGCCCTTGCTACCCTTCTCCTCAGAAAAGGGGACCAACTGTACAAATCCACCCCAGTACATCACGTTGCATCAGAACTAAACACTCATCTTCCACTGAGGCAAGACAAGGCAGCTCACCTAGGAAAAAGCTATCCAAAAGCAGGCAACAGAGTTCATGTCAGAGACAACCCCCGCTCCACTTACTAGGGAACCCACATGAAGATCCAGCAGCCCTTCAGTTACATATGTGTCCTGGGCCTTGGTCCAGTCTATGCTTGTTCTTTGGTTGGTGCATCAGTCTCTATAGGCCTCTATGTATCTAAGTTAGTTGACTCTGTTGGTCACCTTGAGGAGTTCTTGTCCTTTCCAGCACTTTATCTGACACTGTAAAATCAGAATAAAAACGTATTCAGTTTCCTGAGTTCTTTATATATTTTGGATATTATCCCTTTGTCATATGTAGGATTGGTGAAGATTTTTCCCCATCTGCAGACTGCTATTTTATTCTATCAATAGTGTCCTTTGTTTCACAGAAGCTTTTCAAGTTCAAGAGGTCCCATTTATTCATTGTAGATCTTAGAGCCTGAGCTGTTGGTGTTCTGTTCAGGAAGTTGTCTCCTGTGCCAGTGAGTTCCAGGCTCTTCCTCACTTACTCTTCTAACATATTTAGTGTATCTAGTTTATGTTGAGGTTTTTGACGCACTTGAACTTCAGTTTTGTGGAGGGTGATAAGTATGGCTTTATTTGCATTTTTCTACATGTAGACATCCAGGTAGAATAGCACCGTTTGTTGAAGACTCTTTTTTTCCATTGTATGGTTTTGGCATCTTTGTCAAAAATCAGGTGTGGATAGGTGCATGGGTTTATTTCTGGGTCTTTGATTTGATTCCATTGATAAGTCTGATAGGTATCTTATGCTTCATGTGGGCCCATTAGTTAGGGGAATGAGAGATATTTCTGACATAGACTATGTCACCTGTTTTTTAATCACTTCCTCTTGATGGGACTTCCCTAAAAGGCCATACTGGAGGAAGAGGAACTTAGTCCTCATGGGAATAGATGAGCTTGGGTGTCTGGGTAGGGCAGCTCCCCTATTCTGAAGAATAGGGAAGAGGGAATTTCAGAGGGAAGGTGGGACTTGGAGAAGAAGAGGGAGGGTCCTATAACCGAAATGTAAATTGAATTGATCAATAAAAAATGTATTCAGTTAATATTTTAGAATACATTTTCAGGAATTTTGTCTTTATGCAAATCTATACTTCAAAAAGAACCATAATTTTGTATCTTCTCTTTTGTCAGCCTTTCCCCATTTCTTTACTTCCCTTACAACAGAGAGTTTTCTACCCTGCTCACAATTAGGATTCCTGAAGAGTTTGAAGAGTATGGAAGCAATAGGTGAGTGGTGTGTACATCATGAAGAGTCATGTTTGGACTGATTTTTAAAATTTTCACTGCATATTAGAATCCCCTGGGGGAGTTTTTACAAACTTTCTTCCCAAGGGCCAATTATATCAGCCTCCTCATAGAATAAGGGTCACAGAATTTTTTTCAAAGTCCCCATCTGATCTCAGTGAGTGATCAGAGTTGAGAATCTCTGCCTTAGAATTTGAGCTACAAAGTAGGTTTTCTTACAATTCTCCCAGGTGATTATAGCATCCATGTAGCCTATACCTAGGTCATAAAATTCACTTGGTACCATCTAAGATATAGCTGCACCTGGGCAGGTTGTCATGTGTTTGTTTTCTTTTGGCCATTTTTAGGTCCATTGCCCTTAAGTACCAAGAGTATTTAAAGCATTGAGGTATTAAATGCATGCATAGCAAAGGTCTGCCTGGTCTAGTGTGCATATGGTATGATATTATTGTTAATAAATCAGTTTAAAAATAAATTATCTGATGCTGCTTCTAGGTTAAGAGCAGTTGTTCTGGATCCTGGGTGCATAACAGACCACTCGGCTTTTGTCTTGGCTAGGTTTTGTTGTTGTTATTTGTGTTGTCAACTTTACAGGCATTCACACATTAAAGTTATCTGGGGATAGAGGAACCTCAGTTGAAAAATGCTCTCACAGACTGCCTATAGACAAGACTGTGGGGCATTTTCTTGAGTGATGATTGATGTGGGAGGGCCCATCTAACTGAAGGCAGTGCCACCTCTGGTACTGTGGTACTGGATAATGTAAGAAGACAGGCTGAGCAAGCCATGAGGAACAAACCATTAATCAGCATTTCTCTAAGGTTTCTTCTGAAGTTCCTGCCATGAGTCCTGCCCATGACTTCCATCAGTGATGGAATTTAACCGAAGTGCTGTAAGTTGAAATAAACCCATTTCTCCCCAAGTTGCTTTGGTCATGGTGTTTTATTACAGCAATAAAAACTAAGTAAGACAGTCCTATAACAGTGCTTAAACTCAGTCTACAAACACCTGTGACCCCAGCAGTCAGGAACTATGAAAAGTAAAATAAAATTAATTGGTTTCGAACACCTAACATTTGTTCCAATGTGATGTATATGCACACTAGGGAACCACTAGTTTATAGTAGGTTTTCTTAATTATTCATCCCTGGGTGAGCACTAAGTACCTGGAAGAACTGGTAATTTTCAAGCTCCTTCTAAGACCCCTACAGAATCATGAACTCAGGGAGAGCATGTGATAATTTGTGTATTGCAGAGGTGTCTAACCTATAGCTTATGGACTACATATCTCCCAGAATAGTTATAACCATGGGCAACCTCATGTCGTAAACTCAACATGTTGGACCTCCCTTCAAAGATTGCTAATGTTCAAGTTTAAGAGCCACTGGTGTAGAGTGCCAGCCACATGTTTTTTAAGTTTGCTCTATTCTTGTCAAGTATAAAGGTACAAATTCATCACACTTCTCAGTTCACGTCATAAGATGATCTGTAATGTGTTCTCTAACTATTTTATCATCTTCAACCCCACACACTTTTATCAACAAGCTTGAAACACAGGCACATAGGCATTCTTTTCTTTCTATGGACTAGAAAAACTGAAGGTCAGGAAAGATCATTTCTAAAGAGAGGTGCTCTTACTCATGAGTCTTGGATCTTTCAGCCTCTCTCTATGCCCTCAAAATGATCACTGATGGAAAAGGCATGTAGCCAAACAGTACTAAATGACCCTAGCATTTTCAATGCTCTGGTTTCCATTCCCACTGAATAGTTGATGGAGATGAGCAATGAAAATGAAAATGCCCAGAGTCAAGGCAAAAGCTCCATCTGTGAGAATCCATTTCTGGGAATTAGCCATCATTATCCATGAAATCAGGAAAATGAGAGGCAAGAAGTATGAGGCTGAGAGGCAGAAGCAAAGGCTGACTGAAGTGGGGACTGTGAGGTGGGTCTATGATGCTGCCTCCACCAAGAAGGCACAGTGAGGAGAAGCATTGTGAAGGCATCAGTGGAAATTAAGGTGGCTGTAAGTCAGGATCAGCCTCAACTCTACATCTGGTGGAGACAGTTGCTGTTCTGGATAGCCTCAGACCCTTGGGTACTGATCCTCAGGAAAAGCAGTATGGTATGTTCTCTGAGAGAAGCTTGATATATCTAGGGCATCTTTTGTGAACATGCATATGCTGAGATTTGTGGTAAAAACTGGAAAAATGATCATGTGGTAGGCAATGATGTCTTGAGCACAGTTTAAAAATATTTTATTAGGTGTAGCATATGAAACACAAACACACACAATCACGCACATCTGGACAGCTAGACAGCAGTATATGGAGGCAGTGGTTCCCTTGGAAAAGGAATCTTGGGAACATTCTATTAAATTTCTACTCCCACATTTTCATTAAAAAGATTGTGGTTATACCACTCTTCTTTTTATATACTACATTCATGGATTGTTTTTTGGTGAAAATGATATTTCTCAAGTTGGAGTTTTAAAATGTCTGGAGTTCTAATGCTAAACATTAAGGCAGTGGCTCTGAATCTATGGGTTGTCACCCTTTAGGGGCTGAATATCACATATCTTGCATATCAAATATTTATATTACTATGTATATCAGTAGAAAAAATACAGTTATGAAGTAGCAGTGGAAATAATTTTATTACTGTGGATCACCACAACATGATGAACTATATTAGAGGGTCCCAGCAGTAGGAAGGTTGAGAACCATCACTTTAAGTGGAGTTACATCTTCAATAATAAATCATTACCTTTGTTGATGATTTTGAAGTTAATTTAGGTATGATTTACAATGTAAAGTTATCATTGTTGTAGTAGTTGCCTACATCATTTGAGGAGGTATCTGTTGTTATCTCTATTTTAAAAATAAATAAGGTTTTTAGGATAATGTCAACTCACTGGCATTGAGTTAGTTAAAAGAAGAGGTACCATTAGTGACCTAAATATTGTCACTATGTTAGTGTCAGCTTCAATTGTCCCTAAGCAATGAGCCAAACAGAGACAGGCTTAATAATGCAAATCATCAATTATACCTGAATAAAGGCCAATTACATCCCAGTGTGCAGTATGAAGGGATGTCATGGTAGCTCAAAGAGAGATATGTGGCTGGAAATTTTAATGAATTCTAAGAGAAAACATTTTCCACAAACAGACTTAAGCAAACTGTGTTCAGTGACTTTGATTGCTGGAGAAATCTGCTAACAGCTGTTTGGAAAAGAAGTAGGAACTGTTGCCTATATGGGTCGACTTTTCCTTGGCATAATTTGGTGCCATTTTGCTAATTGCATCTTTATCAGGGGATAAAAACTTGTAAATCTAAATGACAACCACAGAGTGCTAGATTACTTTTTACATGTCAGTATGTAGCTAATGCACATTACTTGTTACTTTTGATTAATTACTGTAGAACCATTATATAGAATTCTTCTGAAGACACTGTATGAGCCCAAGCTGCTTGGTAAGGAAATGATCAGTTTACTTTGTGAAGCAAACAATTACTGTCACTAAATGACTGTGGTGGTTATTCTTGATTGTCAGCTTCACAGAACTTAGAATCACCTAAAAGACAAAATTCTGAGAGTGTTTATGACTATTTTCAGAGAGAATAAGAGAGGACAGAGGATTTACTTTAAATCCTAGGGTCCTGGACTGTGTAAAATGAGAAGGAAAGCAGAGCAGCAGCATTCATGTCTTTCCCTGTTTCCCAACAATGGGATGAGCTGATTCATGGTCCTACATCCATGCCTTCCCAGGTTTTGATAGACTGTACCCTCAAACTGTGGAAGGAAGCAAACACTCCTTTCCTTAAGCTGTTCTGCTCAGGTATTTTGTCAATACAACAAGAAAGACAAATAACAGATTTGTGTTGGAATCAGTTCCCCATTTGCAGCAACCTCTGAAAGTTTTTTTTTTTTTTTTTTCTTTTCAAAACGGCAATCTCCATCTGCTGGTTTCCTCATTAATAAGTAACAAACTCTGGCTTGTACTCAGACTAATTTACTTAAGTAATTTTGCTTTAACAGTCTTTCCAAGTCTCAGGAAGACAAGGAGCTTTTAACTTTCAAAATTTGCCACCACTGAAGTCAGCCAGTCATTATTTATGCTTCAAGTGGGATTTTATTACAGCAATAAAGAAAGCAAAAGGGCGACATATCAATTTCTCTTGCATTTTTAGTTTTGTTCGTATGTCTTGAGTATATTATTTCTTGATTCTACCCCTTCACGTATTGGTTAGTTCGTTCATGTCACTAGGTTTCTACCTTCAGAAAGTGTATGACCTAAGGATACCAGGCAATGGGGAAAAAGCACTTGGGGAAATAAATGTGTGGACAGAAGAACAAAGAAGAGAACAATTATAGAAGAAGGTTCTACTTTGGATAAAAGAATGGGGAGGTCTTTTGGAAGAAGTGAAATTTGAGTAAATATTTGGTAAAGTAAGGGCAAGATCTGAGAAGAGTTATTGGAGAAGAGCATTTCAGATAGAGTAACAGAAGTAGGAATAATATGAGGACTGGGAATGTAGCTTAAGGGAAGGCATTGGCTTAGCATATGCAAGACCTTCAGTTTGATCTACCCATTTACACACAAAAGAAAGTATGCTTCAGTGGAAGACTATACATTGTTGAAAGCAATGATTGACAAGTGGGAGGAGGCAATGTTGTGCCCCATCCCCTGGTTAAACTGGGTAATATCTTAAGATATTTTGGGTTGTTTTGAAACTCCACAGGGATGCTATTGGGATCACATGAATAGAGGACAAGGATACTGCTCCATAACCTACAACAATGTATAGGTTGTTTTTTCCTCACAGTCAAGACTTATATAATTTATACTTTTAATAGTACTCAGGTCTGAAATCCTGGTTTAAAGCGCACACTTAGGGGTAGTTTGATTATGATTTTATGGGTCTTCTGCATCTTTCATAGCCTTTAAAAGATTGGACTGTACTCTTAGGTGTAAAAAAAAAAAGGCAACGTGAATGTATAATACCAGCCTATAGGCACACAATGAAGTCTCTCCCTTGGAGGGTATGCTGACTTCCTTCAACCCCCCATTAAGGAAGATATTTATTTTGCTATCCCAATATGCAATATGTCTGATCTAGAAATAGGTCTATTCCTTTCATTCGTGTTTTAATTGATGGTAAAATCTTGCTGGTTTTCTCACTGTTGATGAGGTAGGAGACATCTCTGGGACTTGCCAGAGACCTTGGAAAGGGGAGGCACCAGAAAGACTATGGGGGGGGTGTCACTCTGTCTGAGACTCTTGGCAGCTAAGGATATGGAACCTGTAGCCAGGCAGGACTTCCAGTGGAAAAATAAGGACATCAGCCTACCCACAAAACCTTAGACCCAAAATTTGTCCTGCCTACAAGATGCAGAGGGACAAAGATGGAACAGAGATTGAGGGAAGGGCCAAAAAAAAAAAAAAAAAAGACTGGTCCTACTTCAGACCTATCCCATGGAAGAGAACCAATCCATGGCACTATTAATATTACTCTGCTATGCATGTAGACAGGAGCCTAGCTTAACTTAAGCCTCTGAGAGGCTTCACCTAGCCACATATGGAATCAGATGCAGAGATCCACATCCAAACATTAGACAGAGCTCAGGGAGTCCTGTGGAAGAGTTGAGGAGAGATTGAGCAAGCTGAAGAGGTCAAGAACTCCACAAGAAAACCTACAGAAGCAACTACTCTAGACACATGGGGGCTCACAAAGACTGAACCACCAACCAAAGAGCAAGCATGGACTGGTTCTAGGCCCTCTGCATATTCTTAGCAGATGTGTAGCTTGGTCTTTATGTGGGTTCCCTAACAAGCAGAACAAGGGCCTTCTCTAACTTATACCTGCATTTGGATACCTTTGTCCTAACTGGACTGCCTCGTCAGTGGCAGAGAATGAACTTACTTCTGCTGCAAGTCGAGGTGCCAGGATGGGTTGGTACCCATGGGGAGGGGCATCCCCTTCCTTGAAAAGGAGAGGGGAGACGGATGGAAGGGTGTGTGAGGTGAGACTGGGAGAAGCATTTACATACAAAAGATTACTTAGAAGTACTCCCATTAACACAGAGATATGTAAGTACACCTCAGTCTTTGGTATATCTCCATAATATTCAGTTTAGCATATGTACCAGCCTATATAAACAGTCTCCTTATAATGTACTTGTATGCTATGCAGAAACAGAATTTTTCATTTACTGCCAAGCTATAATTAAAGCACTTGGGAGTGGAAGCAGCTGGATCAGCATTTGAAACCAGACTGTTATCCATAGTATGTCCTTGCCTCAAAATCAATTTGTTAAAGTTATTATTCATAATAAAAGTTCTTCTGTGTACAACTTCAAGTTTTTCACTATTATCCATTAAACATTGTAGATTTCTTGTAGAGTCCCCAAATTGGCTAATTCAATGAACATTGGAAATACTATGATGTAATCAAATATGGGAGGTTACAGGGGGAAACCTAATCAACATTATACTGCTGTTGTGGACCTTATTGTTGCATTCCCATATCCACTCTCTTGACCTTGCTTTATTATGTTCTCTGCTACCTTCCTTAAATGTTAGTTAGCCCATGAGGAACTCTACTAAGAGGCTGGAGAAAGGAAGAGAATGAAATCGGGGTCCTCCATACCCTTAACTCCATTTTTTTTTCTTGGAAACTTTCAGACAGACATTTTGAGCCCAAATGAAGTTTAGGGAACCAAAGTACCAGCTGTGTATCTGGCCAGTCAATATTTGCTCATTAAATGCTCAGTGAACCCTGCTGTGTTGCAAACCATGCCCAGTAGTTGTAGGAAGGAAGGACCCATAGTCTCTGCTTTTTGGTGCTCATACACACATATTGGGATCTCTCCAGCATGCCCAGCTCTGGGAAGTGATGAGGCTTTATACACAAAGAATTGCTTTGGAAATGTAGTTCAAGAAAATAAGGGAAAATATTTTGCTATCTGGCCCCAAACACTTTTCATCTTTGACTTAAATCAATTAATATCTTCCAATTGCAAGTAACAGAAACCCAACTTAAACTGGCTTAGAATCAAGAAAAGATTAAACTGTTATGAACAAATGGAAAGTGCAATGATCAATTTGACTTCAGCTAGCTGCAAAGCCCAGAAACACCAGCTTTGTCATCAAGAGATGTCATTTCTATATCTCTTTTATTTGGTGTTTATGTTGACTCCGTGCTCAAACTCCCACAGGGAGTCAGAA
Source organism: Meriones unguiculatus (assembly GCF_030254825.1). Classification (NCBI taxonomy): domain Eukaryota; kingdom Metazoa; phylum Chordata; class Mammalia; order Rodentia; family Muridae; genus Meriones; species Meriones unguiculatus. The sequence continues at coordinate 135,590,756 of NC_083369.1, read as the reverse complement.
CTACAGGCTTCAGACCTCCATCATCCAGATGTAAGATAAACAGGAAAGGGTAAGGAATCTTCTGCACAAACCCCATTCTCATCAGCATGATTTGACTCATGCCTGAGGTAAGGACTGTAGGTAGACATGGGGGGGAAAATGAAAAACAGTACTTATTGAGAACCTGATGTTTCTCTGTCATGATTCTATGTGTGCTTCCCATGTGATAGTTTTATTAATTTATCTGTTTTACTAAAGAAGGAAGTAAACATATAAATACTACACTCTGGAGCTAAGTAGTAAAAATAAAAAAAGGAGAATTTGAATGGCCTTGCTTTAGCAGCAAAGAGTAGCCACCATACTTTCTGTGATCTGCCTAGTGTGGTTCAAAGTTTTGTTCCCTCCTATGGGCATAGGTAGAGTAGAGTCGACTTCCATATATCTCAAAGGACTTGAGTAGCAGATTCCTACTAGTTAAAATCCCACTCCCATTCTCTATTCTGGAGTACAGGCTGATAAGTCCAGGACAGAAGAAGTACCAACATGCACAGCATTATTTTCTGCCACAAACAAGCTGTGTGTGGAGAGCCAAAAAGGCATAGAGTATAAAATCTGTTAGAAAAGACAAGGAGAGTAACAACAACAACAAACCCAAGACACTGCAGTCAGAAAGAGCAAACGTAAGCAGGACCGCAGAATCTCTGGTACTCAGTGACATAGGTCTACAAATGCTAAGTCTGAGGAACTTGTCTTGAGACTTCAGAATTCTTCAGGAATGTGCATAGACAATGTTGCAGATGGAACTGGGGCCATAACTGCCTAATTAGAAGAAGCATAAGTTTGGTTTTAATAGATACAAGAAAGGGTGAAATATTGAATTTCTAGGTAGGAGGAATGAGTAATAAAGGTACACAGCTGGTAAAAGAAAGAAAGAAAGAGAGAAAGAAAGAAAGAAAGAAAGAAAGAAAGAAAGAAAGAAAGAAAGAAAGAAAGACAACGTCATAATAAAAAAGATGAGGTTTTAAAAAATGCATTCAAGAACCAGCTTCTGACAATACCCCTGCTTTCTCTCCAACAATATTTTGGACCTAGAGAGCAAATAAGCTCCATATTTTAAAAATTAAACATTAATATTCAGAGTTTATAGTAGAAGGTTTTTGCATTGCTAGCTGTAGATTGCAATGATATTGACTAATCCGAGATCCATTTTCTGTTCAGAGGAATAAGCTCTTCTCCTCAAAGCATCTCTGACACCTTTCCTCTGAAGGTATTAAAAAAAACTCTCTTAGTCACCAGAACCAAGAATGCTAGTACTCAGAGAATCCAGGCACAAGTGTGGAAATGCATTGGGCAACTAATCCAAGTGTCAAGAGGTAAACCATGCACACTTTCAGTAATTAGATCACAGAGCAAATTTCAGATAAATTTTTGTCTCTTTTAAGTTTTACACAAGGATCAGAACAAGCAGGCTGTCTTTAAAAACCTATTGTGCCACTCCTGATGTGATCTGATAGACTAAGATCAGAAGGAAGGAGAGGAGGACCTCCCCTATCAGTGGACTTGGGGAGGGGCATGCGTGAAGAAGGGGGAGGGAGGGTGGGACAGGAAGGGGAGAAGGGAGGGGCTTATGGGGGATACAAAGTGAATAAAGTGTAATTAATAAAATAAAATAAAATTTAAAAAAGATTAAAAAGTAAAAAAAAAAACTATTGTGCAAGTTTCAAAGCAGCAGTGCCACTCTGAGCTTAATTTAGAGTCATCATGGACTCTTTTTTGTTTTTGTTTTGTTTTTCTTTTTCAAACACTCTTTTTTATTTTATTTTTATTAATTACATTTTATTCACTTTGTATCCTACCTGTAGCTCCCTCTTTCTTCCCCTCCCAGTCCCACTCTTCCTCCCTCTTCTCCTCCCATGCCCTTCCTCCAGTCCACTATTAGGGGAGATCCTCTTCCCCTTCCATCTGATCCTAGTCTATCAGGTCTCATCAGAAGTGGCTGCATTTTCTTCCTCTGTGGTCTGGTTAGGCTGCACCCCCCTGAAGGGGAGGTGATCAAAAAGCCAGCCACTGAGTTCATTTCATAGACCGTCCCTGTTCCCATAACTAGGGAACCCACGGACACAGAGCTGCCATGGGCTACATCTCTGTACAGGTTCTAGGTTAAAGAAACTACAAAGGATAGGTCCCAATCGCCATCAATTGAAACAGCAGTTTTGAGGGCAGACATTCAAACTTTTGGTGTTCTTAGAAACTCCCTGGGAGATTTTTTTAATTAAATTTTTATTTTTTATATTAATTACAGTTTATTCACTTTGTATTCCAGCTGTTGTCCCCTCACTCTTTTTTTTTTTTTCAATGCAGTTTATTCAGGAACCTTGAACAATCATCTGACCCTGGGGAAAGCCAGCCCACAGCTTAAATAGCCTCTGGGTAGCCAACCCCAGCGTGCTACGTGGGCAATGCAGATAGGTCCACATACATGGAAGCAAGCCAGATCCTCAGCCTTAGCCAAATGTGGAATTGTTCGTGCAGCTTATGTGAAAATCTCTTCTTCCCCCGTCCCTCTTCCACCTGTCGTTCAACAGTATACTGGGAAGTCTCAAAGAGTTCACCAAAAGCTCCTATAATCACATTTATGGTTTATTTCAGTGAAAGGATACTTATTAAAATCAGCCAAGGGAGAACAGCCATAAGAAGGATCAGGAAAAACAGCAAATGCAGAGTCCCCAGTATCTTCTGTGGACTCATAGACAGTCAGTGTGTGACATTTGTATACCTATTGCCAATGGGAGAAGCTCACTTGAACTTTAGTGTCCAGAGTGTCATTCTATTTTGATTTGAGACAGGGTCTCACTTGGTAGCTTCAGCTCGCCTGGAAGTTCACTATATAGACCAGGCTGTCTTCAAACTCATAGACAGCTGCCTGCCTTTACCTCCCAAGTACTGAAAGCTGTGATTAAAGGTGTGCACCAAAATGCCCATCTCGTAGCCAGAGTTTTTACTGAGGCTCAATCACATGTTCCTCACATGAATAAGCTTATTTTGATACCTTCCAGATATGCCTGACACTACACCACCCAAAACATTTATAACAAATCATATTAGAATACTGTTGTGATGGTATAATTTTTTTTAATTTTTTATTTAACTTTTATTAATTACACTTTATTCCTTTTGTATCCCCCCATAAGCCCCTCCCCTCCCAGTCCCACCCTCCCCCCCTTTCTGCATGCATGCCTTTCCCCAAGTCCACTGATAGGGGAGGTCCTCCTATTCTTCTTTCTGATTTTTTTTTTGTTCTTCTCAATGCAGTTTATTCAGGAACCTTGAACAATCTTCTGACCCTGGGGAAAGCCAGCCCACAGCTTAAAATAGCCTCTGGGTAGCCAACCCCTTGATGGTATAATTTTTATCTTTTATTTTAAGCTACGTGCATATAGTATGTGAGGAGGCATGCTTGCATATATGTGCATACATGTATGCAATAGCATATGTACGTGTCTGTGGAGGTCCTAAAAAAACTAGGGCTGTAACCTTCAAGAACACTGTTCCCCTTCTTTAAGTCAGGGTCGCTCGCTGAACTGGAGCTCACCAATTAGGCAAGAACAGCCGGCCTGATGCACGCAGGGATTCTCCTTTCACTGTCTCCTTAGTATTGATATTACCAATATGTCCCAACAGTCTTACGTGCTTTCTTGGGATGAAATGTAGACCCTCGTGGCTCTGAGGTGAGTGCTTTACTGACTAAAGTATCTCTCCAGCCCACATATATTGAATTCTTATCAAGTATGATGCCTAGTGTGAAGGATTTTTATGTATTCTATTACTCAGTCTTGGCTCATGTCACTCAGTTCTATGTGGCAGCCACTGTTTTTGTTTGTTTGTTTGTTTTGTTTATTTGGTTTGGTATTTTTGTTTCTAAATAGTACATGAAGCTATGAGAGTTTGAGTAATTTAGCAAGGACTCATAGGCAATAATAGAATCAAACGCCGGTCTTTGTGGGACAGCCTCCAAGTTTTTTTCTTGTAACCATGGGATTTGGCTACTGGGTAGTAAGCTTTGGATGAAATAATCTAGACCAAAAAATTGCAATAAGAAAATATATTTGAGAGACTGTGGAAATGACTCATTGGTTGAAGGTACTTGCTATACCCAGCACTCATTTATCTGTACCATGTGCCTAAATCTCAGCTCTGGGAAGGGAGGGATGGGAGGATTACTGGGGTTTGCTGGTTAACAGCTTTGCTTCAGGTTCATTAACAGACCCTGTCTCAAGGGAATGAGGTGGGGAGAGATAGAGCAGGATACACTTCTCTGACCTCCACGCATATGCATAAGCATATGCACCTATCCACACACATACACAGTACACACACATACTCACATGAACACATATACATAAATACATATGAATATGTACACATATTCGAGGTAGAAATTCATAAATATATTGGAATTTTTAAAAAGACATATTAATTCTATTAGCACTCAAATGGAAGAAGATGGTTGATTGCTAATTATTTTTGCCTGAGACAATACAGAAATACATTGAACACTAAAATAGTAGTCTTGTTAGGTGAGTGGGAAAACATGAAAGCAAGGGAATTCCAATTTCCCACACTGTTGGGATCTAGTCTTAACCATTACAGAGAAATTGAAATCTAATCTATCTTGCATAAGGAACAGAGTAAACATTTGTCTGCATCCAATTTGAAATTTTCAATATTGTAACTTTCACCTACCAAACCTCTGTAGAGAGATTACGAGAATTAGCAGTGTGATTTGAAAGAGCTTCTAGCTATTGCTCATAAAGATGAGGAATAACAATGAGATGTTCTTAGAGTAACTAGTAAATATGCATGCTATTCTAAAGTAAATTTGTTCGACTAAAGTGTGGGTTGGTGAAATGATTTTGCTGGAGTGTCCCTTTGAATATCATATGAATAATACATGATTTGGTACTTTTATTGTCTGTAAAATGTCCTCCACCATTGGGAATCTGGGATTTTTAAAGGACTGCTATGTTTTCTGTTTCTCAAATGAAGTAGTGTGAAGGAGCAGGCTGGTGAGTTGAGTATCCAAAAGAAGATATCAGAAGTGTAGAAGATTCATATTTTAGTTAAGTGATACTTTAGGGCATGATATAAATGCTACTAGATCATAATATTAACTCCTCATATGAGGATGTTCTTTTTCCCCTAAAGAACACAGCAGTCTATTTCTATAGTCTAAATGACAGACTGTTCTTTTTGTTTTACTCATAAATTTTAGTGACTTTAGTTTTCTTAATTTTTTCACAATTTATTCATTATATATCCCAATTGAAGCCCCCTCCCTCAACTCTTCCTAGTCCCACCCTCCATCCCTCTTTCTCCCATCCCTTTTCCCTAGTCCACTGAAAGGGGAGTTCTCCTCCTCTGCCATCTGCCCATAGCTTATCAAGCCTCATCAGGACTGCCTGGATCCTCTTCTTCTGTGGCCTGGCAAGGCTCCATTGCCAGGGACAAGTGATCAAAGAGTAGACAACTGAGTTCATGATAGAGGCAGCCTCTGCTGTCCCCTTACTCGGAGACCTACATGGAGACTGAGCTGCTTATAGGCTACATCTGAGCAGGGGGTCTAGGTCCTCTCTGTGCATGGTTCTTGGTTGGTGCATCATTCTCTGCAGAGCCCCCTGGACTCAGAATTTTTTAGCTTTGTTGGTCTCCTTTGGGCAGAGCTCAGGGAGACTTATGGAAGCAGGGGGTGGGGCAGGGGTAGAAGGACATGGAAAGGACAGGAGCCCTACAGACTGTTGGAATATGGCAGCATCATTCAAATGAATATGACTGTCAGTGTGAAATAATGTAAATCTAGGTTTTGCTGTGACTTGAAGTTGATTTTAAAATTAACTATTTTCAATTATCGATATTTCTTCATAAAATCATCCTATCAATGAAAATCTCAAAAGAAACTGAATGTTCATGTAAAAATAAAATGCTGCTCTTCTAAGAGTATTAATTTTATGTTGCTTAATTAGTCTTGTTTTCTTCAGCAATTTCACTTCTGAGTTTCTAAATCCTCTACATACCAGCAAAAATATAAACAAACCCCCACCCCCACCCCCCATATATATATTTACTGCAGCTATAACTATAATATGAAAAGATTCTTAGGGAGCTGAAGAGACAGTTCAGTGGTTAAAAATGCATACTACTCTTGCAGCAGACTTGAGTTCAGTTCCTTACACCCATGTCAGGAGGCTGACAACCACTTGTAATGACAGTTCCTGAGGATCCAAGGCGCCCTCCTTTAGACAACACAGACATATATCTGCTTGCTCTCTCTCTCAAAAATTAAAATAAATATTTAAATTTGAGAGCAAAAGACTAGGAGTAACTAAATGTCCCTAATTAGGAGATTGTGTGAATAAACTAGAGTACACCCACACACCAGAACAATGTAGCTGTGAAAAGGAATGTGAAACTGCTCTGAATATATCTCTGAAATGATTTTCAGCATACATTATTTAGTGGTAAAAATCAAGGCATGAAAATTCTTTCTATATTCTACTCCCTAATTTAGAAAATCTGAGATTATCCGTATATGTTTGTAATAAAAAGCAATTAAAAGCTAAACAAAAGCTTAAAAAGAGAAAAGGCATGGAAGAGAGCTCTGTGGGTAAATTACTTGATGTACATGTATGAGAACCTGAGTCCAGATTCTAAATATTCATGTGAAAGTTGGGCATGGTAACATAAGTCCATAACCCCAATGCTCTGTCTGGAGACACAGCTCCCCAGAACACATTGGTCATCCAACCTGGCTGATAGTATATGTCCCAGACCCAGTAAAACACATTGTATCAAAATAGAAGCAAGAATAATATGAATAAAATAGTACAAATCACAAAATATAAAAATAAATGAAAAAAAGGAAGAGAAATAATTGAGGAAAATACTCCGGCATCAACTTCTGGTTTCCACATGCACTAACAAGGGTATATGCATACATACACACACATGAATACACACACAAAACCACATACATGTACACACACATATACACACTACATACACTTATGTATGCAAACATATATACCACACACATTTGCACTTGCATGGTCATGTGCATACATTCATAGAATACAGAGATGAGGGGGGAGAGAGAGAGAGAGACAGAAAGAGAAGAACAGAAGGGGATAAATATACACTAGACTTCTATGATTTAGCCTGTTTTGCATAATTAATAAAAATTATATTTAAAATAATGAGTATTAGGTTTCTCTCTGGGTCATAAGGATGTTTGAAAATTAGCTAACCTGAAGTCAGCCTTACTGGGGTAAGGTGAAGCAGGCACACATTCCAGACGAAAACCCTTTGCTAAAACCTAATTGCACCTGCATAAGCTTTGAAGGTTTCTGTAGGCATTTTCCTAGGCTCCTTATCAGAATGATATTCTGTTGAGTATATATTGTTCCATTTGAAGTCCAGTAATGTAAGACTATTGCAGGATATTTGATTGCATTGTGATCCCCAATATTGTGAACTGTAAATTCACAATATTTTTTTGTTTGGTGTGGCTCACTGCTTACTCATACATTTAATCCAAGAGCTTTCTGTACACAGGATTAAATAAAATTAAACTTAGGTCAAGAAGAGGAACAAGAAACCAGCTGACAGGGAGTGAACAGAAATGAGGGACATTTGAGTTGAAAGGTACTTAAGACAGCAAAGACAAGCATAAGAGGCTTTTACCTTTTTTCTTCTAGAACATGAGCTGAGTAGGAAGGGCCTTTTTCTTATGAAATATGAACTGAGTAGAAAGGTCAGTTGGGTGTTTTATCTGCCTCTCTGAGCTAGTAGGCTTTCACCCCAACATCTGGCTCCTGAGATTTTGTTGTAAAATTGAACTATTGAGATTTTGTTTAAAAACATTTTTGGGGCTCCAACTTGTAGCCACAGTAATAAAAACTGCATGATACTGGCATAGAAAAAGGTTGGTGGATCAACAGCATCGAATAGAAGACCCAGAAATAAACCCACACTCCTAAGGATACTTGATTTTTGACAAAGAAGCCCAAATCATACAATGGAAAAAAGATAGCATCTTTAACAAATGATGCTGGTCTAACTGGATGTCTACATGTAGAAAAATGTAAATATATCCATACTTACCACCCTGCACAAAACTAAAGTCCAAGAGGATCAAAGACTTCAACAAAAAACCAGACAAACCAAACCTGTTAGAAGAAAAGTGGGGAAGAGCCTTGACCTCATTGGCACAGGAGACAACTTCCTGAACAGAACACCAATAGCTCAGGCTCTAAGATCAAAAATCAATAAATGGGACCTCATGAAACTAAAAAGCTTCTCTAAAGCAAAGGACACTGTTGTCAGAACAAAACAACAACCTACAGACTGGGAAAGGATATTCACCGACCCTGTATCTGACAGAGAGCTAATATCCACTATCAATGAATTTGGAAAGGGGCAGGGAGAAGATGAGGGTTCACCCCATCAGTGGACTTGGAAAGGGGCAGGGAGAAGATAAGGGTGGGAGGGTGAGATTGGGAGGGAAAGAGGGAAAGGGATACAGCAGGGATACAAAGTTAAAAAACTGTAACTAATATTAAAAAAATAAAAATTAAAAAAATGGGGTACAGAACTAAACTTCAAATTCTCAATAGAGGAACATCAAATAGCAGAGAAACACTTAAAGAAATGCTCAACATCCTTAGTCATCAGGGAAATGCAAATGAAAACCCTGAGCTTTCAGCTGACACCCATCAGAATGGCTAAGATCAAAACCTCAAGTGACAATACATGCTGGAGAAGATGTGGAGAAAGTAGAATCCTCCTCCATTGCTGGTGGGAATGTAAACTTTACAACTTCTTTGCTAATCAATCTGGTGTTTTCTCAGACAACTAAGAATAGAGCTACCTTAAGATCCTTCTATACCACTCCTAGGCATATCCAACATATGCTCAAGTATACAACAGGGACATTTGCTCAACCATGTTCGTAGAAGCTTTATTTGTAATAGCCAGAATCTGTAAACAACCCAGAAGTCTCTCAACTGAGGAGTGGATACAGAAATTGTGGTATGTTTTCACAATGGAATACTACTCCACAATTAAAACAAGGAAATCCTGAAATTTGCATGCAAATGGTGGGAACTAGAAACTATCATGCTTAGTGAGGTATCCCAGAAGCAGAAAGACACACATGCTAGATATTCACTTATAAGCAGGTATTAGGCATATGATATAGGATAAATAAACTAAAATCAGTTTACCTAAAGAAGCTAAGCAAGAAGGAGGACCCTGGGTAAGATGATCAATCCTCATCCAGAAAGACAAACAGGAGGAGGTAGAAAATAGGGAAAAGGACAGAAGCCTACCACAGAGGGCCTCTGAAAGATGCTACCCGGCAGGGTGTCAGAGCAGATGCTGAGACTCCTAACCAAGATTTGGGCAGAGTGCAGGGAATCTTGTGAAAGAAGGGGGAGATGAAAGACCTGGCATTGACAGGAGCTCCACAAGGAGGCAACAGAACCAAGAAATCTGGGCAGAGGAGGCTTTTCTGGGACTGATACTCCAGCCAAGGAGGATGCATGGAGATAACCTTGAACTCTCTCACAGATGTAGCCCCATGGCATCTCAGTGAACTCAGTGGTTGGCTCTTTGATCACCTCCCCCTTGATGGGGGAACAACCTTACCAGACCACAGAGGAAGACAATGCAGCCAATCCTAATGATAACTGATAGGCTATGGTCAGATGGAAGAGGAGGGGGTCCTCCCCTAACAGTGGACAGGGGGATTGGCATGGGAAGAGAAGAGGTTGGAAAAATACGGATGGAAGGAACAAGAGGTGGTACTGAGAAGATTATTGCCCCTGGGAACATCTGGGAAATAACAGAGCACAACACAGAATTATTCTCATCCTCAGAGATGGGACTAGTCAGTACATGTTCATCTTTCAGCCGTCATGCATCATTGGCTGAGAGATGTCTCAAAGGGTTTGGATTTCCCAACCCTTCTGGAATACCGCACATGGGACTGAATAGAATAACATCCTGGATTCTTAAATTAGGATGCTACTGGCTGATTGTGGACTGGATACTGAAGGGAGTTAGGTGACCCCAGAGAGTGAGGTTTATTGAGGAAACTTGGAGATGATAGAAAAGAGAGAGAGAGATGTTTACTGTTCTGAAAGTAATTTACTTGTCAGAGATAAAGTTTACGTGGGTATCTTGATTTTTAAGCCCAAAGTTCACCAGGAGAAAATTAGTGAAAGTGACAAGACACACCTATAAGCAAAAAATGACATTTGATCAGTCAAAGCTGTCTACTGTTATTTTGGACAATTATTTCTAGATGTATCAACATTATTGCGCCATACTTTCTTCATTTCATATCATCTGCAATCTAGGTTATTGTCAAGTGCATTCACTGCAATTTTACAGTAAACAAGATACAAATCATTACATGCATTATATTCTTTCTTATACAGTTTTTAATTCTAAAACTAAGAAGCTACATAGGAAGGACAAAAAATGTAGCATATTTGGCTGTTTTCTGGCTTATTTAAGTGACTATGATATGGGACAATTTTATTTTCAAATGGCAGTAATAGATCAACATAGTCACCCTAACAATACTATATATACAGTTTTCTAAGTGATTGAAATACATTAAAAGATGATGTAAGCTGAATATTTTTACATCACTCTTTTCAAATTACACAAATTTTTTTTCTAATCCCACTATTGAGCTTTTTTCTCTACCAAAATACCTCATGACCCAGGCAGAAAAAGCTTTTAGTCTATCTTTATTTGCATTTTATTTCTTAAATTCAGCATAATCCCAGCCAAATTAAATGTGTTTTTGTCAATTTGCAACATCCCTGTATACTTACTGAGACTTCAGCATCTGCAATATGCCATTTTAATTAACAATTGTTAAATGATGGCCAGTAAAGTTTATACTATATGTTGACTTCTTTAGTTTCACCTTTATTCATCATTAAATTTATTCAATATTTTAATAAGTAATGATTGAATGTCAATCAATATTACATATGCTTATGGTATAATGGATAACAAATGAAAAGCAATAAGTACAATAAAGGGTTCTATAATCTTTATGTTACTGTAGCTCAGCACTTAGTCATTGACTTTATTTGTTGTCATCCTTAGATGATTCATATTATACAGAACACAACTAACACAAAGATATTTTGTGTTTACTGTATGAAGTCTATTAGTAAGTGGCCAGCAGACTGAACTTCAGCTGCCCATTCGAAGCTTTGATTCATCAACTTAGTCATCACTGGCTTTTCTTTCATACTAGCTGACTTTCCTATTCCCTCACAATCATTTCTGGAATAACCACCAAAATAAAAAAATTGAATGAAAACAAGATGTTATGAATGTGGTTGAGGTGAACTCAACCTAACATAAAATACTGGCTAGTTTCTATTGTCAACTTGACCTGACCTAGAGCCAGTAACCAAAAAGAAATCTCAAATGAAGAATTGCTTCGATCAGATTGGTCTGTGACCATACCTGTGAACAATTCTTTTCACTGATGTTTTATGTGAGAGGGCTTTAGGCAGTTGTGGATGGCACATTCCTGAGAAGGTAAGCCTAGGCTGTGAAAGACAGTTAGATGAACAAGAGGCAGTGCAAAAGCCAGAAAGCAAGTCTGTGATCACTTTAATATAGTTCCTCATGTTGCAGTGAACCTCAACCATAAAATTATTTTTGTTGCTATGTCATAACTGTAACTTTTTAATTTTTATTTTTTTCTTCACAATTTATTCATTATACATCCCAATTGAAGATCCCTTCCACAACTCCCCTAGTCCCACCCTTCTTCTCTCATCCCCCATCCCCTTCCCCTACTCCACTGAAAGGGGGAGTTCTCCACTATTGCCATTTGCCCATGGCTTGTTAAGTCTCGTCAGGACTGCCTGGATACTCTTCCTCTATGGCCTGGCAAGGTTCCATAACTGATAGTCATGATAGAGGCAGCCCCAGCTCCCCTCACTCAGATACCCACATGGAAACTGAGCTGCCAATCGGCCACATCTGAGCAGGGGGTCTAGGTCCTATCCATACGTGGTCCTCAGTTGGGGCATCAGTCCATGCAGGACTCCCTGGGTTCAGATTTTTAGTTTTGTTTGTCTCCTTGTGGATCTCCTGTCTCCTCCATCTACCTCTATATCCCACCTTTTTCCTCATCCATAAGACTTCCTGCACTCTGCCCAAAGTTTGGCCCTGAGAGTCAGCATCTGCTTTGATCCTCTATTGGGTAAATCATTTCAGAGAACCCTCCAAAGTAGGCTCCCATCTGGTTTCCTCTCTTCCACCACTTCTGGTTTTTATCCTGTTTGACATTTTGAATGATATTTAAGCATCCTCCCTAAGGTGCTCCTTGTTGTTTAGCTCCTTTAGGTCTGTAGATGGCTTTCCTATATTATACGGCTAATATCCGTTTATAAATGAGCATGTACCATACCTGTCTTTCCATTTCTCTGTTATCTCACTCAGGATGATCTCTCCTACTTCTATCCATTTGTCTGCAAATTTCATGTTTTCCTTGTTTTTAATAGTTGATTACTATTCCATTGTGTAGACTTACCACAATTTCTGTATCCATTCCTCTGTTGAGGGACATATAGGTTGTTTCCAGATTCTGGCTATTATAAATAAAGCTGCTATGAAAATAGTTGAGCTAATGTCCTTATTGAATGGTTGGGCAACTTTTGGGTATATATCCAGCAGTGGTATAGCTGGATATTGAGGTAGTGCTATTCCCAATTTTTTGACAAACTGCCAGATTCATCTCCAAAGTGGTTGTACAAGTTTGCACTCCCAAAAGCAGTAGAGGAGAGGTCCCCTTTCTCCACATCCTCTCCAGCCTGCATTGTCACTTGAGTTTTTGATCTTAGGCATTTCTGGTAAGTGAAAGATGGAATCTCAGAGTTGTTTTGATTTGTATTTCCCTGATGATTAAGGATGTTGAACATTTCTTTAAGTGTGTCTCTGCTATTCTAAATTCCTGTGTTGAGAATTCTCTGTTTAGCTCCATACCCCATTTTTAAATTTGATTATTTAGTTTGTTAGTGTCTAATTTCTTGAGTTTTTATATATTCTGGATATTAGCCCATTATTGGATGTTGGATTGGTGAAGATCTTTTTTTCAGATTGTATGTTGTTGTTTTGTTCTGACAAGAGTTCCTTTACTTTACAGAAGCTTTTCAGTTTCATGAGGTCCCATTTATTGATTGTTGATCTTAGAGCCTGAGTTGTTGGTGTTCTGTTCAGGAAATTTTCTACTGTGCCAATGAGTATAATGCTCTTCCGCACATTTTCTTCCAACAGGTCTAGCATGTCTGTTTTTATGTTGAGGTGTTTGAACCACTTGAACTTTAATTTTGTGCAGGGTTATACATATGGGTCTGGTTGCATTTTTCTACTTGTGAACTTCCAGTTAGACCAGCACCATTTTTTGAAGATGCTATCTTTTTCCATTGTATGGTTTTGGCATCTTTGTAAAAAATCAGGAGACCGTAGGTGTGTGGATTTATTTCTGGGTCTTCTATTCTATTCTATTGGTCCATCAGGCTGTTTCTATGCTAATACAATGCTGTTTTTATTACTGTTGTGATATAATACAGCTTGAGATCTGGGATGGCAATACCTCCAGAAGGTATTTTATTGTAGAGGCTTCCTGTTATTCCATATGAAGTTGAGAATTTTTCTTTCATGGTCTATAAAGAATTCTGTTGGTAATTTGATGGGAGTTGCATTGAAACTGTAGATTGTTTTGGTAAAACACCCATTTTTACTATGTCAATCCTCAAATAGAGTTCCTACTATTATTATGCTAAATTGATATTGTATTAATACAGGTAGTAATGAATTACTGGCATACCCATAGTTTGGTGCATTTTCAGCCTTTATCAGTAGATGGCAGTTAATGCAGAGATCCACAACTGGTCAATGTGCAAAAAATAAGATATAATAATATTCAACTCTAAATAGTACATCAGTATCACACTCACCTCCTACCCAACAAGGCTCAAGGATAATAATGGAAGTGTGGTGAGGGGAGATTGAAACAGCCAGAGATGGTGGATGACTAACATAACAGTGCTGTATGAATACTACAGAGAAACTGCACAAATGAATTCATAATAATTGTGTCAGCATGCCCAAGACTTGTTCAACCTCATGCCAGAGTAAATCCTGGTATGAAGACAGGGAAGTGGGCACAAAGTCCCATCTTTGTCTGAGGAGACATTAGCATTTTATAGCTGTTCAGCAATGGAGAGTCCACTTTCTTTAATGGTATGATTACTGATAAGTCAGTCACACTCCAAGGTAGGCCCTATACTCAGGGTAAATGAGGAATACAAATTAGACTTGATGGCTTATTTTTTTAAAGAAAGAGGAGATGAATTTGGATGGGAAGGGAGGTGGGGATGAATCTGGAAAAGTTGAAACTGTCAGGGGGTGAATATGATCAAAGTACATCCTATGAAATTCTCAAAAATTAATTAAATATTATTTTTAAAGTTTCTGTGAATAATAGAAGTTTCAACAAATAAAATAACACACTAATTATTTTGTAATCAACTCAGCAAGTATTTAGTGAGCTTGTGAAATAATATAAGCACATGAGAGTAATTAGAAAAGCACATAGCCACCACCACTACAAGACTACCCAGAAATTCTGCCCCCTTCTCAAAACAACCAAGTTCCTTACCATAGTAGGAAAAAGACTCTCATAAGCACATGACTCTACATTAATTTATGTGCTTGAAAAATGTAGTAAAATATTGAGTCTCAATACCAAGTCCAGCAACGAAGAGTAGAGAAACTCTGAAATTACTAAAAAAAAGATGAGATATTTCCAAGGATTGAGAGGCCACTGTGACCAGTTCGTGCTGTGATATCGTTGAAGAGTCTGATATCAAGAAGTCAAAAAACTTCCTGTGAACTCTGAATAGAAGCTGTTTCTTAGCTTGTATTTACATATAATTTAACAGGAGAAAAACTAAGGGAATCAAGTGGGCAAGCTGACACAACCCAGTATTCTTTAATATACCATACAATAATACAACTAATATTAACTAACACAAAAAGTTTCATCTACAAGTGTAAAGTAATATATGAGGCCATGAGAAAGCTTTAATATACAGTAGTATTTCTTCCATTTTTTTTTATCAGCACATAATAGTTGGTCTTGATACCTTGGATTCCCAAAATATCCAAATAACTTCTAAACCACAAATGTTTCAGCAAAGTTTTGATAGACAAATAATAAGTGTGGAAAAACTATTTGCAGCACAAAGAATAGACAATGAGACAGTATAATTAATGCACAAATATTGTTATAAAGAACACAAGCAATCAAGGAAAAGGATGGCTGAAGAATTAAAAGAAGTATTTATTTCCATGACAGTTAATTCACTTGGTCAACAAAGAAAATTCTTAGAACAAAACTGTGAAAGTAACAAGAAATCATATAATACCACACTGACAATTTTTTTTTAAAGTTCTAGCTCTTTGCTCACAAGAAAATGGAGGTAAAGAACACTTTAAAATGTGCTCATGAAAATATGAACTATGAACATGATTTTCAAAAGCAAGCATACAGCATTTGTTGAAATTAATATAAATACATGTTTTAACTTAGTATAATATTCAAGTTTTGTTGTCACCTTACCATGGTCATAAGAGTGCTCAGATATCTAGCTAAAACATTACCGTTAAAGAATGTAGACAAGGTTAGCACTTAGAACATGGACTTAGTAAAGTAGATGCCTTTGTCCCATATCTGTGGGCCTTACCCAATACCTTAAAGAACTGTGTTGTGGAACACTTTTACTGGTATAACATGGCCATTGCTCCCTGGAACTTTCAGCATCTGTGATTACCCACAGGGATCGTGTACAAGGCTGGTGGATCCATTAACTTTTTCTTGTGGCAGATGGCAGGAAGTTTGTGAGTATTTAGACAGTTGATGATTGTTAGGGGTAAGGTTACATTAGATCCTTTCTCCAATTTACAAACAGTTAACAGTTGCTTAGAGATTTTTGGTCAATAGTATAACCTCTCATAATTTTCCCATGTGCCTGTAAGTAACCTGAGCTGTACTTGGGCGAAACACTTCTCTTTCTGTCATTGGTACCTTGTCTGAGGTAAATAGAAATTTGCTCAGAAAAAAATTCACACATCTGAATAGAACAGAAAGTCACACAGAAAATTCACTCTCCCATGTTAACTACTTGAAATTATATTTTGAAATTATATATATCTACAATATCAGTCTTCTCCGACCCTCAGACAAGACTAAAATATTTGCTATCCTGATTTGCAGGCCTTACATACATTTGCAGGACATACACCTGTGGCTTTCTTGGATCGACAGCTTAAACATGGCAGATCCTGGAATGTCTCAGCCTCTGATAAACATGAGATAAACTTTTACAATGAATCAATATACTATTAGCTCTGTTTTTCTTGCTGATACTTTCAGAAATATCTCTATTAAAAGCCTGTCTCATGAAATTAAGCAGGTCATACATAAACGTATGAACATCAATGATATGCTTTATGTCAGTAGAATTTAGTCTCAATGTTCTCAACTTACTGTGACATTGTCTACCAGTTTGCCTTCCAACAGGTAATGCATGCATTTCTTTTTATTCTTTTAAAATTTATCTTTATTGTCATTTTAAAATTATGAGTATATGTGTGTATCTCTGTGCATGTGAGTGCAGGTCCTCACAGAGGACAGATGAGATCATTGGATCCCCGGGAGCACTGTGAGCTTCTGGTTGTAGGTTCCGGACACTAAACTGGGGTCCTCTGCAAGAGCAGCACATGACCTTAATCACTAAACAATCTTTCCAGTCTCCTCTTTTTCCTTCTGTTTCCTTTTTCTCATGCTACACCTTGTTTTTGTACTCAGAGTCTTGCTATGTATCCCAGGCTGAGCTCCCATTGTGCATACTCCAGCCTCTGCCCCACTAGACTGAGATTATAGGCATCAGCCACCACCCCTGGCTTCAGTGACAGAATTTCTCTGCCTGGGATTGTTGCTGAAGACTGCTTTCGTGTGCTGGCAATGCACCAAGCAGCAGATGCTCCCTGTTGCCAGCCCACAGTCAAACACAGGAAGTAGACTAGAAAATTCTTGCTTGCTCTCTCCCTTGAAAAGGAAAACCCTGTTTTGTTTGAAAGCTTCCCAACAAGATCAGTTTTTAAATGTCTACAGTGATAGTAGTCTGGACAATGCATCTTTTATGGGCCTCCCTTCTCACTTCCCTTTTCATTCCTCTATTGACTTTCCTCACTTTCTCAGCCCTGTTGTCTTTCTTATACAGGAATGCTACTGATTTTTTTAAGTTAATTTTGTATCCTGCACCTAGCTGAAGGTATTTATCAGCTGAAGGGGTTCTCTGAATATTTGGGGTCACTCATGTAGACTATCATATCATCTGCAAATAGTGATACTTTGACTTCTTCCTTTCCTATTTGTAGCCACTTGATCTCCTTTAGTTGTCTTACTGCTGGGCTGCACTTCAAGTACTATGTTGAAGAGAAACGGAGAGAGTGGGCAGCCTTGCCTTGTGCACTTTAAGTTTCTCTCCATTGAGTTTGATGTTGGCTGTAGGCTTGCTGTATGTTGTCTTTACTAGGTTTAGGTATGTGCCTTGTATCCCTGATCTCTCCAAGACTTTAAACATGAATGGGTGTTGGGTTTTGTCAAATGCTTTTTCGGCATCTAAGGAGATGATCATGTGTTTTTTCTCCTTCAGTTTGTTTATATGGTGGATTCTATTAATGGATATCCATGTGTTGAACAATGCTTGCATGCCTGGGATGAAGCCTGCTTGGTCATGGTGGATGATATCTTTTATGTGTTCTTGGTTTTGGTTTGCAATTTTTTTTTTTTTTTTAGGATTTATTTTTTTGTAAATGCACCATAATTTCTGTATCCATTTTTCTATTGAGGGACATCTAGGTTGTTTCCAGATTCTGGCTATTTCTATTGCTGGTATGAGTGCAAACTTGTACGACTATTTTGGAAATCAATCTGGCACTTTCTCAGACAATTGGGAATAGTGCTACCTCAAGACCCAGTTATACCACTCCTGAGCATTTACCCAAAAGATGTTCCACCATACAACAAGGACATTTGTGCATGCCTTTAATCCTCAATCTGGAGACCTGCAACAGGGTAGACTCCTGGGAGGATATGTGTATGACTCTAACTGAGACCCCTAACAGGGGGGAAACATGGAGACTGAAGTGACACCTCTTAGCTAGGCAGGGTTAGTGGAGGGAGGGGAACAACAACCCATCCACAAAACCTTTGATCCAAAAATTACCCTGCCTACAAGAAGTGAATGGATAAAGAAGGAACAGAGATTGAGGGAATGTCCAGCCAATGAATGGCCCAACCTGAGACCTACCCCATGGTAGAGATCCAGCTCCTGACACTATTAATGATGCTCTGCTTTGCTTGTACACAAGAGCCTACTCGGTTATTAAAACAAGAAATCATGAAATTTGCAGTCAAATGGATGGAACTAGAAAATATTATGAGTGAGGTATCCCAGAACCAGAAAGACAGGCATATACTCTATGCTAACATCCAAGCCGATATTGGCCATATAATACAGGATAACGACATTATAATCCACAGACCCAATGAAGCTAAGGAGAACCTTACAGAGGATGCTTAATTCTCATTTAAAGAGCAAACAGGATAGATACTAGAAGCAGTTGAAGAAAGGGAACAGGATTAGAGTCTACCATAGATGTCCTATGAAAGACTCCACTCAGCAAGGGATTGAAGCAGATGTTATGACTCACAGTGAAACCTTGGGCAAAGTTCAGGGAGTTGTAGGAAAGAGTGGGGGAATAGAAAGACCCAGAGCAGACAGGAGGTCCATAAGAAGACCAACAGAGTCAACAAATCTGGGGCCCATGGGGGACTTCAGAGATTGATGAATCGACCAAGGACCATGCATGAAGAGGACATATACCCCCTGCTCAGATGTAGCTGATTGGCAGCTCAGTATCCATGTGGATTCCCAAGTTAGAGGAGCAAGGGCTATCTCTGACATGGACTCTGATGCCTGTTCTTTGATCACTTCCCCCTGTTGTGTGTGTGTGTGTGTGTGTGTGTGTGTGTGTGTGTGGTATTGCCAGGCCACAGAAGAAGAAGGTGCAGGCAGTCCTAATGAGACTTGACAGGCTGGGGTCAGAAGGGGAAGGAGAAAGGCCCCCCTTTCTGGAAATTAGGGGAGGGAAATGGGGGGAAGAGGAAGGGAGAGAAGGACTGGGAGGAGACAAGGGAGGAGCCTACAATCAGGATGTAAAGTGAATAAATTATAAAAAAAAATTAAAAAGGAAAAAAAGATTTTTTAATTAAAGTTTTATTTTTTATATTAATTACAGTTTATTCACTTTGTATCCCAATTGTAGCTCTCTCCCTATCCCCTCTCAATCTCACCCTCCCTCCTGCATCTCCTCCTATGCCCCCCTCCAAGTCCACAGATAGGGACTCCCCCTTCCATCTGACTATAGCTTATCATGTTTCATCAGAACTGACTGCATTTTCCTCCTCTGTGGTCTGGAAAGGCTGCTCCCCCATCAGGGGGAGGCAGTCAAAGAGCTAGCCACTGAGTTCATGTCAGAGACAGTCCTTATTCCCATATCTAGGGAACTCATTTGGATACTGAGCTGCCATGGGCTACATCTGAGCAGGGGTTCTACATTATATCCATGCATGGTTCTTGGTTGGAGTATCAATCTCAGAAAAAAACCCTTTGCCCAGATTTCTTGGTTCTGTTGCTCTCCTTGTGGAGCTCCTATCTCCTCCAGGTCTCTTTGTCTCCCCCTTCTTTCCTAAGAATCCCTGCACTCTGCCCAAAGTTTGTTGATGAGTCTCACTATCTGCTTTGATACAATGCTGGGTAGAGTCTTTCAGAGGCTTTCTGTGGTAGGCTCCTGTCCTGTTTTCTGTTTTCTTCTTCTTCTGATGTCTGTCCCTTTATTATTTTTGCATCAATGTTCATAAGAGAGTTAGGTCTGAAGATCTCTTTCTTGTTGGGTTTTTGTGTGTGGTTTAGGTAGCACGGTGACGGTGGCTTCATAGAATGAGGTTTTATTTTTTTGTCTTTTCTTTTCTAATTCTTTATTAATTACACTTTATTCACTTTGTATCCCCTGTGGTTCTCTCCTTCCTCTCGTCCCAATCCCTTCCTTCCTCCACCCTCTGCATGCATTCCCCTCCCCAAGTCCACTGATAGGGGAGGACTTCTTTTCCTTCTTTCTGATTCTAGTCAATTAGGTCTCATCAGGAGTGTCTGCATTGTCTTCTTCTGTGGCCTGGTAATGCTGCTTCCCCCTCAGGGGGAGGTAATTGAAGAGCAGGCCAATCAGTTCAAGTCAGAGACATTCCCTGTTCCTATTACAATGGTACCACTTGGATACTGAACTGTCATGGGCTACATCTGTGCAGGGGTCTTAGGTTATCTCCATGCATGGTCCTTGGTTGGAGTATCAGTCTCAGGAAAGATCCCTGTGGCTCAGATTTTTTGGTTCTGTTGCTCTCCTTGTGGAGTTCCTGTCCTCTCCAGATCTTACTGTTTCCCACTTCTTTCATAAGATTCCCTGCACTCTGCCCAAAGGTTGCCCATAAGTCTCAACGTCTGCATTGATAGTCTGCAGGGCAGAGCCTTTCAGAGGTCCTCTGTGTCAGGCTCCTGATTTGTTCCCTCTTTTCGCCTTCTTCTGATCCTCTTTGCCTTTCTGGATAGGGATTTAGCATTTTAGCAAAAATCCTCCCTCTTGATTAGTTTCTTTAGGTGTACAGATTTTAGAGGTTTATCCTATATCATATGTCTGTATGAGTGAGTATATACCGTGTGCATCTTTCTGCTTCTGAGATAGCTCACTCAGGATGCTCTTTTCCAGATCCAACCATTTACCTGCAAATTTCATGATATCCTTGTTTTTTTATTGCTGAGTAATATTCCAGTGTGTAGATGTACCACAATTTCTGTATCCACTCCTCCACTGGTGGGCATCTGTGCTGTTTCCAGCTTCTGGCTATTACAAATAAGGCTGCTATAAACATGGTTGAGCAAATGTCCTTAAATGTTCCTTCTGTTTCTATTTTGTAGAATACTTTGAAGAGAATTGGAGTTAGCTCTTCTTTGAAGGTCTGGTAGAATTCTGTGCTGAATCCATCTGGCCCTGGGCTTTTTTGGAAGGGAGATTTTTGATGACTGCTTCTATTTCCTTGGGGGGTATAGGACTATTTATTCAATTTACCTGATCTCGATTTAATTTTGGTAAAGGGAATCTATCAAGAAATTGTCCATTTCATTTAGATTTTCAAATTTTGTGTCATTAGGCATTTGAAGTAAGTTTTAATGATCTTTGGATTTCTTCAGTGTCTGTCATTATGTCCCCCTTTTCATTTCTGGTTTTGATTTGGATAGTTTCTCTCTGCAGGGAGACCCACACTTGGGGCAGCTATGTGTGCTGTCTCAGTCCCCGAGCCTGGATTCTCCTGCTTGGGGCAACCACTGCTGCCTCCACCAAGCAGGAAAGCCCGTGCTTGAGGCAAGGGGAAGTGCAGGGGATTTTAATATTCACCACTCTCAGGGTCTGGAGAGGTCCATCGGTTTCCTGGATCCAAGCTGTCCTAGCTCACAGGTTGTCCTCTCTTGCCCAGGAAGACTCAATGTCAATGTTCTGTCTTCAGCTGCCCCACCATTCACAAATTTCTCAGTTTCAGATCCTGTGCCCCAGATATGGTGAGGGTTGATTGCGTCCATCTTGGACTCCCCCCTTATGGTCCATTTCACTGACCTGAAAAATAGTTGTTGTTTTTTTTTAATACCCTGTGCTATTCTATTGGTGTTTGTTTTGAGGACTACCAACAACATCAATCCAGGTTTCAAATGCTGAAATGCACCTTGGTAATTATTATCAATTATCATCTTTCTTTAAAATTCTTTACTTATATGTTAACATCATCACTTGTTAATGTATTTGTTGTCACTATCTACATATTTTTAATCTATTAACTTTTGTCTCTTCATCCCCTGAACCTCTACAGATACCTGTTGTTTGGTCTTACTCTTTCTAGCACTATCTATTATCTACTTTCAAAGTGGTATGGCTACTTCTGTCCTTATTTCCTCCTCCGATTTAAAACATTTTAATGGCTCCCACTACACATCAAATAGACACAAAATACTTCATCTACGTTATGGCATTCTGATTATCTGCCCCTTGCTTACTGTCTCACCTCACTTAACTCTGACATCCACTCAGTCCCATTCCCTAGTCAGATTATAGCAACCTTAATTTTTTTCTTCCATACATGTATATCATGTATATGGACCTTGAATCCTTGTACATACTCTCATTGTCTCTGTATCTTCTTCCCATATTCCTTCTTCTCCCTCTCTGTCTGCATTTCTACTTGTCTTGTTTGTTTGTTTGTTTGCGATCAGATCTCACTCAACTCAGGCTGGTATAAACCACATTATGTAGCCTAGGCTTGACTCAATCTTATGACCATCCTCCTGTCTCAGCCTTCCAAATACTGAAATTAAAAGCATGAGACACTATGCCCAGTTCTGTTTCCCTCTTCTTAAAACATTCCTTCTCAATCAATTTGTTCCATATTCACTAATTTTTAAAATATTGGCTAAATTTTCAGTTTCTTATTGATGCTTTATTTACTTCTCTGACTAGGCAAAATCTGAATAAAAGCTTTCATCACTTTGCATACCTCTCTTGGATTACAACTATTATAATAGAAAGTCATAACTACTTGTTCAATGAATGAAAAACTGCATGTAATTGCTTAATAAAGAATATGAATGGGGAGGAGGTCCCCCCTATCAGTGGACTTGGAAAGGGGCACGGTGGAGATGAGGGAGGGAGGGAGGGACTGGGAGGGAATGAGGGATCGGGACACGGCTGGGATACAGAGTTAATAAAATGTAACTGATAAAAAAAATAAAAAAAGAATAAAAAAAGAATATCTACATTCCTAAAGAGAGAATAATCTTATATCTTACTGTAGGTTCTATTGCCCTCCCATCTTGTGTTGAAAGCTCTACCTCCAGTATGTCTTTGTATTGTATTTGTATAATTATTTCCTGTAAAAAAGAAATCAAGTTAAAGTGATTAACTTTATTATGTCATAATTTAATGTTATTGGTAGTCTTTCTTTAAGTTTATTTATTATATTTATACTGGTATTTTGCCTGCATGTATGTATGTGAACCGTGTAGATACCTGGTGCCTGCAGAGGTCAGAAGAGGGCACTAGATCCCCTGGAACTGGAGTTTCAGAGAATTGTGTATCACTGTGTGGGTGCTGGGAGCCAAACTTGAGTCATCAACAAGACTAAACAGTAAGTGTTCTTAACCACTGAGCCATCTCCAGCCCCTGTGACTGACAGTCTTAAAGGAAGGCTGTATTAAGACAGAAATGGAAGAGAAAGGGATGACACATAGAAACAGTCAGACTGCAAAGGTAATCACCTGGAAGCCAAGACAAAAAAGAAGAAACCAATGCTACCAACAGTCTTGTTCTTGGACTTCCAGCATTTAGAACTGTGAAAAAAAAATCCAGTGTTTGTTATTTTCCGCACTCCATTTGCTGTGCTTTGTTAAGGAAGCTCAGGAAAATGAATATATTTCCATAACTTCAGTGGGTCAGTGTGCACTGGGTTGGAATGTACCCAACACTAGCTCATTCTTCAAGAACTGCCCTCACATACTCTGCCAAATATAGTTTCTGACTCTGCCAGGATGTTCCCATCTGCTCTAAATGAAGTAGCATTCATCACTGTCCTGTGTGTTCACTGTGAAAGCCAATCTTTATAAACTGAGGGATGAAGTGACCTTGGTGCTATGCGTAGCACCTTTACTACATGGGTAGAGATCAATAGTCATATGAAAGACAAAGACACTTTAAGAGCATAAGACAATACTGTTTAAGGAAGCTGCTTTCACATTATTCACGACACCTTTGTTGTTCAAGAAATGCACAATATTCCTCTATTTTTTAAGAAGAACACACAGAAGTATTTCCAACAAGTTTTGTGACCAAGAATCCTAACATTTCTGTCCATGCTTTCCATTTTGCTTGAAACAGCTGTGAAAACTAGTAGTCTCATGTTAAAATGATAAGATTCTTTCTTTCACAGAGGAGATGGCATTGGTCAGTAGGAGCAATTCATAGTGTTTTCTATTAATTTCTTGAGAATGTTGTAGAGACATTTTAGAACATGTAGCTTATTTCATTAACATTTAATATGATAATATTAATAGGAGGACAAGCATTCCACTTGAGTAGGTTGCATCATTTTTGTAAGTGGTACAATAGTGGATAATAGCCCAGCTGCAAAGCTAGCTATGTTTTCAAATATGATTAATATTTCTCTGTGTTTTTCTTAATGCTCCATTAACTACTACAAAGTAAGTGGTCCTGCTGCCAAAAGCCTTTTTCATTAAATGGAAAATGCATTTATTCAGTTTGCAAGTTAATTAAAGCCATATGGAATTCAGAACAAAAGATTCTACATTTTGTTGTAGAAAGAGTTTGAAAATATAGAGCCATTTGTGCTCAATGTGACACACATATGCTTTTATATCTGAAAATATAAAATAAGTGTTTTAATTTTCCCCTCAACTATGGCAATTTCAACAGCCCTATCAGGCAAGGCATCATGCTTACTCTGAAAAGCTAAAGAAACAGAAATCTAATATTTTCTTTAAAATAGTCTTTATTTATTTACTGTATTAGAGAGTGTGTGCCCTCCTTCTACCGTAATACTGTGGAAGTCAAAGGACAACTTTCTAGAGTGGTTTTTTGCTTTACGCTGCATTTAGACAGTATCTTTTATCATTTCTGATGCTCAGCATATTCCAGTCTAGCTAGCCCATGAACTCCTGGGTGATATTCCTGTCCCCACCTCCTAACTCACCATATAAGATTGGAAATAACAGATATTGCTCACTACATTAGGGTTTTAATATGGGTTCAAACTCAGGTTGTCAGGCTTGTGTAGTTAAGTGCTCTGACATAGTGAACCTTCTCCCTGGTTGCCCTAATATTAAGTCTCTATTCACCAGAAAGATACACAGGAGTACAAGAGACAGGCCCATAAGTAAGGAATATCTTTTTACTGGAACTGCATTAAGAAGAGATTCTGGTGGATTAAACAATAGTAAACTTGGAGGACTTTTGTCCTCGACATATCTTTTTTTGCTCCTTAGCAGAGTAATTATGTGTTGAACATCTACTATAGGGCAATCACGTAAAAACAGTAATTAAGTTGTACTCATACATTATGAGTTATACATGGCAAGATAGCTATTCCTCACTCTATTTGAGGCCAACTAAGAAGACTGTTAATTCATAGGCATCTTCGAAGGAAATTCCTTGTCATTTGTTGACAAAGACACCGGTATTTATCTCATAGGAAAATTTTAAGATTATTATTGTCTCCTTTCCAAAAGCTAAGATATCAGTTCTCAAATTTGACTGCTTGTCAAGATGATTTGTTAAAGCATATATCCCTGGCTTCAGCTCTAGAATTTCCAAGTTATTAATTCTAAGGTAGAACTCAGGAATGTATATTTATAACAGGTTCTCAAGAAAGTATTGTGTTTATCTGGCAACTATACCCTTAGAATGCCTGGCCCAAGACACAGACAGCACCATGTCCAAGGTAGGACCTCTCACCTCTTCCATGCTAAAGATATTTTATCTCTCAACATTCACCATCCAAAACATCTGATGCGCTAGAAAGAGAATTATCATGGCTTCATCACTGTTGACCATTTGATGATATTGTACCTCCATCAATAATAGGTAATTTATTATACCTGCACTGTATTTCAGATACTGTGATAGGATTTTAAATGAAATGATAATAGTTAACAAGCAGAGTTTTCATATGTGCAATAAACTTTAGTCATAGTAATTTAAAGAAAAAAAAATCTCCCTACAACTCATTTTAGTAGTCAGAAAACTAAAACATATAGAGCCTAGGAGTTTCTTCAGGGAAATGTGGCATATAGGTAGTAAATATGTAGACAAAAATATAAAATAAAAATGTGAGTTCTTGACTCTTAAGACATAGTACCTCTCAATATGGACCTATCTATATCTTTTATATCTCTCTCTTTGTTCATTACTCTATCATCTATCTATGATCTATGTATCTATCTATATCATCTATAGATTGCTTTTTTGTCAATTTATCTAAATTTCATTTAACATCCACAAGAACCTCAAGAAGTAAGCATAGTTAGCATCCTATTCACATGAGAAAGTTAAAGCTTTGAGGCATTAAGAACTTTAAGGAATAAGGGATGGGTGGAAGCATAAACTTCCTGAGTTCTAAGCACCTGCCTCTGGCATATAGAGATTTATATTTGCCTTGGTAAGTAAGGAGAGCCATTTTGTAGCAATGTGTATAACATGCATGTGACCTCCCCGTAGAAGCCATTTCCTAAGTTGATAGAAATGAGGATGGATGATGAATTTGGAGCCATCAGAATTCTTTTCTTTTTAATTCTTTATTAATTACACTTTATTCAGTTTGTATCCCCCCTGTGGTTCCCTCCTTCCTCTCGTCCCAATCCCTTCCTTCCTCCACCCTCTGCATGCATGCCCTTCCCCAAGTCCACTGATAGGGGAGGTCTTCTTTTCCTTCCTTCTGATCCTAGTCAATTAGGTCTCATCAGGAGTGGCTGCATTGTCTTCTTCTGTGGCCTGGTAATGCTGCTTCCTCCTCAGGGGGAGGTGATCAAAGAACAGGCCAATCAGTTCATGTCAGAGACAGTCCCTGTTCCTATTACAATGGAACCCTATCAATGCAGATGCTGAGACTTATGGGCAACCTTTGAGAAGAATGAAAGGAATCTTATGAAAGAAGTGGGAAACAGTAAGATCTGGAGAGGACAGGAACTCCACAAGGAGAGCAACAGAACCAAATAATCTGAGCACAGGGGTCTTTCCTGAGACTGATAACCAAGGACCATGCATGGAGATAACCTAAGACCCCTGCACAGATGTAGCCCATGGCAGTTCAGTATCCAAGCCATCATAATTCTTATCACCTGGTAATGTAGAGTTGTTGAAAGATTAGAAATACTCCTCAGAGTATTTCTAATAATCATCAGAGTGATGATTGACTTTTCATTTTAATTTCTCCAAATACCAAAATGTGGTGGTAGAGGTTGTGAATAAGGTATTTGATTCTAAAGAGAAATATGAGTGTTCTACAAAAGAGTGACTGGACCCACATTTATGCCTATTACTATGCTATAATTGTGAGTGTCTGGAATATAACCTACAGGTAAATCAACCACCTCCCAATGCTCCTCCCTTTAGAATTGAATTATTTATTTTATCATCTGCTAAAACAGTGAGTAAATGACATATAGCTGAGTTCCCTTCCAAAGAAGTTGCTCTTAGCTAAAGATCCCTCTAGCAAGTTGATTGGGGCATAGCTATTTCTGAGGGCAGGTACAGTAGATCAGATGTATGAAATCCTGGGTGTATCTCCAGCAGCAACAGCAGCAGCAGCAGCAGCAACAACACAATAGAAAGAACAAGATCTGCAGAAGACCATACAAGCTCCAGATGTTCTAGGGTGACCAACTAACTATCTTGTTTTGCCTTGGTTTGAGGGGTTTTCCATGATCTGGACATTAACTGCAAAAACTAATGCAATTTCTAGCAAAGAGGAATATATTAGTCATTCTGTGGTATCCCTTTTGTGATTGATACCCTGCTTTTATGTCTATCCAGTCTACGTCCTCTTTTTCCTCACAGATTTGACTCTGAGACCATGTTCTGACGGAATACATTTTCTGCAAGTCAATTCCTTTCTTGGGTCTCCTTTGCATCCTTTTCATAAATCTTTACAGAATTCTGAGAACACCTGTGAAAGCCAGGTTTGAACAGGAAATGCTGGAGGTAGCATTGTCCTCTAACTCTCCTCTTTCCTTCAGAAGCTTAATGATCCATAGAAAGGCTCTAGAGACGTGGTGCCAGAAGTTATGGTGATAATGAAGCTGACTGGAATCACAGCCAGCCGACTGAATATAACCGGTAGTTTCAATCCATTTGTCAGACAGACACTCATTATATCTGAAATAGAATAGAATAAAGCTGGCTTGTGCTGATAATGAACACTTTTAATTTTAATTTATGGAAAAATTGTTCAAGTTGAAAAACATTCTAAAATCTCAAGTTACTCTTCTTCAACTTTTTCCTCATCTTTCTCCTTCACTCTTTCCTTCTCTCTTGCATTCTATGTGTCTTTCCTCCTTCCTTTTTCACCTGTTTGCCTGTTAACTTGCTCTCTCTCTCCTCTCTCTTTCTCTCTCTCTCTCTCTTTGTCTGTCTGTCTGTCTGTCTGTCTCTCTCTCTCTCTCTCTCTCTCTCTCTCTCTCTCTCTCTCTCTCTCTGTGTGTGTGTGTGTGTGTGTGTGTGTGTGTGTGTTCTCAGGGCTTATGCCTTTCCCGGAGCTTTTAGATAATCAAAATGTGTTTGCCAAGCTTTGACTCCCTTAAGTCAGATGCAACATTATTGAATTCTAAATTTTGTATAGCATGGGCTATCATCAAGGTAGAGATCCTTACTGCAAAATAATTGGCTTTGGGATAGAAAGCTCAACAGAAGCATAATAATTAAATTGGCTCCTTGGTTTTAGTTTATTGAGAACACTAAGCTTTATTGATCTTCTTTCAAACCAGATGCTGATTCATACAGTCTCTTGCAGATCTCTCCTGAAGTGTTAATAGTGAAAGACTAAAGTTGAGAATTCTACCTCAGTGAGCCAGAACTATGGAAAATCTCAACAATTCTGTGTCCCACTCCCCAAAATGTCTGGCTGAAGTGGGAGATGATAGTTCTCTAAATATTTGATTATTTTCCTAACACAGAAAAGGAAATTCTAAGAAGAGAATAAGATTATTAGAGTGACAGTTTCACAAGATGAGAAAGCTTTAGAGATCTATTCCATGACAATATATAAATATGTACATTTTATATTATATGGTTTTTCAGTTATAATAAGACACTAAAAATTATAAGCATTAGAAATTTACTGTTTATAGATCTAGACCCCAATGAGTTTGTGGTGAGAACCTCAGAAGGTGTGGTGTCTGGTGAAATTTCACTTGCTGCTTCAAAGATAGATGCCCAAGCTAAGTTTTTACACATGAAAGAAGGTATATATAATTTCAGAAAGAAGTTTTTTTCAGAAATCCCTCTCTGCCCTATCTGTAGGTATCTGTAATTATCTTCTATTTAAGAACTATCTTCTTTTTAAATTTAATTTTATTTATATATTTATTTATTTATTACAATTTATTCACTTTTTATCCCCGCTGCATCCCCTCCCTTGTCTCCTTCTCAGTCCTCTCCTACCCTCCCTCATCTCCCCCTATGCCCTTCCCCTAGTTCCCTGATAGGGGCGATCCTCCTCCCCTTCTATCTGACCCTAGCCTACCATGTCTTAACAAGGCTGACTGCATCCTCCTCCATGACCTGGGAAGGCTGCACCCTGCCCCTAGGAGGAGGTGATCAGACACCCTGCCACTGAGTTCATGTGAGAGAGCCACTGTACCCCTTACCAAAGAACTCACTTGGAAACTGAACAGCCAATGAGCTTCCTTTGAACAGGGAGTTTAAGTCCTCTCCAAGCATGGTCCTTAGTTGGAGTATCAGTTTCCACAGGTTCCCCTGGGCCCAAGTACTTTGGATCTGTTGTTCTCCTTGTGCAGCTCCTTCCACTACAGGTCCTTCCATCTCCCTTTTCTTCCATAAGGATTCTGGCACTCTGCCTAAAGTTTGTCCATGAGTCTCAGTATCTTCTTGAATACCCTGGTGGGTAGAGTCTTTCAGAGGTCCTCTGTGGAAGGCTCCTGTCCTGTTCCCTGTCCTCTCTTACTTCCAATGTCTATCCTTCTGAATGAGGATTAAGCATCTTCCCTAGGAGCCTTCTTGTTTAGCTTCTTTAGGACTATAGATGTTTTCCCTTCTGAATGAGGTTTAAGCATCTTCCCTAGGGTCCTCCTTGCTGTTTAGCTTCCTTAGGACTATAGATTTTAGTATGTTTATCCTATATTATATGTCTAATATCCATTTATAAGTAAGTATATAATATTTGTGTCTTTCTGCTTCTGGGATACCTCACTCAGGATGATCTTTCCTAGTTCCCACCATTTGCCTGTAAATTTCATGATTTCCTGTTCTTAATTGCTGAGTAGTATTCCATTGTGTAAAGGTACCACACTTACTGTATCTATTTCTTTGTTGAGGGACATCTAGTTTTTTTCTAGATTGTGGCTATTACAAATATAGCTGCTACAAACATGGTTGAGCAAATGTCCTTATAGAATGATGGAAATTTTGGAGTATATGCCTAGGAGTACTATAGCTGGATTTTGAGGTAGCACTATTCCTAAGTTACTGAGAAAGCACCAGATTGATTTCCAAAGTGGTTGTACAAGTTTACATTCCCACCAACAATGGAGGAAGGTTGCCCTTTCTCCACATCTTCTCCAGCATGCATCCCTTGAGTAACTCATCCCTTGAGGTTTTTTTTTTTTAAATGTTTGTAGCAGCTTTATTTGTAATAACCAGAAGCTGGAAACAGACCAGATGCCCCTCAGTTGAGTAGTGGATACAGAAATTGTGGTACTTCTACACAATGGAACATTACTCAACAATTAAAAACAAGTAAATACATTCTTTAATGGCATTAAAATGTTAAGGCTGCTACACATTACTCTTATAATAATTAAAACCAATGATTTAGACAATAAGTGCTGTCTCAAAGAATTATTTGATTAAACATTAGTATTCCTCCTAATTTCTTTTTTATTAATTTTTATTTTTTTAATATTAATCACAGGTTATTTACTCTGTATCCCAGCCATAGCCCCCTCCCTCATTCCCTCCCAATCCCACCTTCCCTCCCTCATCTCCTCCCTGTCCCTTTCCAAGACCACTGCTAGGGAAGGTCCTCTTCCCCTTCCATCTGACCTTAAGTCATCAGAAATCTTCAGGACTGGCTGCAATGTCCTCCTCTGTGGCCTACCAAGGCTGTTCCTCCCTTGGCAGGTAGAGGGAGGTAAAGGAGCCAGTCATTGAGTTCATGTCAGAAATAGTTCCTGTTTCCCTTACTAGGGTACCCACTTGTATATTGAGCTACCATGGGCTACATCCAAGCAGGAGTTCTAGGTTATATCCATGCATGGTCCTTGGTTGGAGAAAGTCTTATAGAGGACCCCCATGCCCTGAAATAATTTGTCCTTGTGGAACTCCTGTCCTCTCCCAGTCATACTAACTCTCCCTTTTATCATATGATTCCCTGCACTCTCCCGAAGGTTTGTTTATGAGTCTCAGCATCTGCTTTGATATGCAGGTAGGTAGAGTCTTTCAGAGGCCTTCTGTGGTAGTCTCCTATCCTGCTACTTGTTTTCTCCTATTTCCCATGTCTATCCCATTTGTCTTTCTAAGTAAGGATTGATCATCTTAGCCAGGTCCTCTTTCTTGTTTATCTTCTTTAGGTGCACATATTTTAGTATATTTATCCTATCTTATAGGACTGTATAAGTGAGTATATACCATCTGTGTCTTTCTGCTCCTGGGATACCTTACTCAGGATGATCTTTTCTAGATCCCACCAGTTGCCTGCAAATTTCATGATTTCCTTGTTTTTAATTGCTGAGTAGTATTCCATTGCGTAAACGAACCACAATTTCTGTATACAGTCCCTTGAGTTTTTTATCTTAGCCATTCTGATGGGTGTAAGGTGAAATCTAAAGGTTCATTTGATTTGAACATTTCTTTAAATGTTTCTCTGCCATTCAATATTCTTCTATTGAAATTCTCTGTTTATCTCTGTATCCCATTTTTTAATTGGATTACTTGGTTTGTTGGTGTTTAACTTCCTCACTTCTTTATATATTCTGGATATTGGCCCTCTGTTTGATATAGTGTTGGTGAAGATCCTTTCCCCATCTGTCGGCTGCCGTTTTGTTCTGATGACAGTGCCCTTTGCTTTACAAAAGCTTTTCAGTTTTATGAGGTTCCATTTATTAATTATTGTTATTAGAGCCTGTGCTGTTTGTGTTCTGTTCAGGAAATTGTCTCCTGTGCCAATGAGGTCAAGGTTCTTCCCCACTTTTTCTTCTAGTTATACTCTCTGTTCTGTTCTCACAGCCCAGCTTGGATTTTAGCTATGTTGTCATAATTGTTCCTTTCCATTTTACTTGCTTATATTTCTATGTCTCTAGACAATACTAGCCTTAACTGTGATTGGCATATGGCTGACTATAAAGTTGTTTCATTTTTGCTACTACATAGGATAGATTGCTGATTTTTAATTTCATAGTTTTTGAAAACTGATGGAAATGAGTTGATTCTGACAATTAACTTGGTTTGAGAAGGGACGATTTTATTATTGAATGCTCATCAATTTAGAAGACAATGTTATTATTTTCCATCTTTAAAAGTATGAAAGTTATAAAAAAGACAGTTTCTATAGTGTGATTCCACTTAGGAGAAATAAGTGTTCTTCCAATGTTTTCTATAATGGGAAATCTGTCTGAAAAAAAAAATTTACTGTCACTTGTGTTAGGCAAGTGCTCTACCACTGAGTTACAATGACAGCCTTATTCCTTCTAATTTATTACACATTAGATTTATGAAATTTTAACATTTATGACATTTTGTTTTGAGACAGGTCTTCTATAGCCCATGCTACCCTCAAACTTTCTGTGTAACCAAAAATGACAATGAAATTCTGGTCCTCCTGCATCTACTGTATGAGTGTTGTGATTATGTGTTTTATTCCACACTAAATATCTAATCCAGGGCACTGTACATGCAAAGCAAAAACTCTACGAACTGATCCCCATCCCTAGGACCAGATTTACATCTCAAGAGATAAAAGTACTTTTGTCCAGGCCTTCTTTGAGCTGATCTTGGTAGTACTGCTAACTCTTCCATAGAGATTTATAGTTAAGAGGGTCTATGCTTGATATTGTTACTTAAACCAACTACACATGGCTAGTGAGGCTATGGGAAGTATAAGAAAATGTTCTACTGCCATGTTCCTAAACCAGTAAAATTTCAAAAATCATTTTAATACTTATTTTTATGTGTAAAGGTAACTGTAGCTGTGACTCTTTATCAAAGAAGTTTTTGTCTTTTATTAACATATTTTTCCACTATACATTTTATCATATTTTTTTCTCTCTCCTAACTCCTCTGAGATCCTCCTAACCTCTCTACCCTACTTAAATTTTATATCTACTTTCTCCCTTAAAAAGACTTCTTTTTGCAACCATTACAGAAACCACAACTTTTGAACATACAGAGAGCAATTCATCATGGAATATCCCACTACAAGTGATAGAGCTAAAATGCAACCCCAGCTGCCAAGGTTTGGGGAACATCGCGCAAGAGGGGACAAAAAGATTATAAGGGCCAGAAGACCAGAATGTTTGCTGCAAGACTCTGCCTCTTAAATCACAGCTATACTCCTGATACCTCAATAATATGGCTGTCTAAATAAAACCTGAACAATGACAACAAGAGCTGGCATGCTAACCTGGATGCAGGAAATCTCACAAAGCCCCCACCCTTAGATGAAGAACTATAGACAATTGATGAAAAAATTAGTTTTCTCCAGGGATGAAACCCTTAATTGATTAAACAGTATCAAGCACTCAGCCTTAAAAACATATGCACACTAGCAGCACTAAATGAAGTCATCAGATTGTATTTATATATGCCTACATAACAATAATAATTAAATAAAATAGACGAAAAAGTAGGTAGTGATGTAAAGGCGGATCTGGGAAGAGTTAGAGGAAGGAGTGGGGTACAGGGTGAGGATTACCAAAATACATTGTATGAAATTCTTAAAGGACTGATAAAATACTGCATTCATTTGTTTGGAAACAATTCCTAGGACTACAAGATGAATAGGATTTGGTTTCTATTGTTTTTATCAGAGTTTTATTTCCATATAAAGTTATAAGACATGTATAATGCACATATTTATTTATAAGTTTATATTAAACTACATCATTTTACAACCCTGACCTGTCCTTGCTTCCAGAGAAAACTGCTTTCTCCTTTTATAGCTGATTTATTTATTTTATTCATTTATTTTTATTTAACTATCTCATATCTCCAAATAGCACATTTCATTCAGCAATGCTATTTTTTATGTTTTGGTTCAGAAATCAGAGATTGACTTCTCACTGTAGAAAATGAGCAGTTAATGTACTCTACTTTTCTCAATACTCATGTCTTAATTTCATTTAGACCAATACCACTTATCTTATTATGACTATGTAACTGTTATTCATGAGTTTGTAGTAAAATATGATTGCTTTTCCTTTTATGTAATTTCCATTCTCTTGTGATAGATGATTGCCCTCTTTTTTATACAAGATGCTAGCTGTCTCTGTATACAACATTAGATTAAACACACACTTGACAATTGCTTGACTCTCTTCTCCAGAGACCCAGTTATATCAGTTGCTTCACAGTATTCATTTCTCTTTTCAAAACATCTAACAGTATGTGTTTTGTTGTTTGGTTTTGTTCTGTGGTGCTGGGGACAGAACTCAGGAACTCATTACTACTAGACAAGTCCTCAGAGCTACTGCCCCAGTCTTCTCTCCCAGTGTGTTCAGACTGATGCTGCTCTACTCTGGATGAGTTGCTTCTGTTCCTGCTGCACTACTGCTACAGTGAAAAGTATCTTCCCCTTGCTCCAGTGCTAGTGCTTCTGGGTGCTATACTGACAAATTCCTTCATGAATAAACATAGCCTACAATGGCTTCTTCATAGAGTATAAAACGTTATGCTATGTTTTCCCAATTCACTGGCAATTTGGTTGGGTATGTAATTAGGATAGAAATCATGTTAAAACACTGTTCCATTCTCTTGTAGCTTCTGATATTGCTACTGAAGAGCCAGTATGCACTCAACTTTCTGAATATTAGTATGTGGTCTTATCACCACCAACCCCTGTCTGGCATGAGAAATAATTTTCTCAATTGTTCAAAAAACTTCTGATTCTCTGGACCTAAGAAAAACCCCAAGTTAGTTCAGGATGCATACTTTGTTTTCTATGTATAATGTAGATTTCTATAATGCCTATGTTCTTATGGACATAAGAAATCAAAGTTGAAGTGAATAATATGGAGATAAAAGGGTTTACCCTTTCTGAACACAGTTCTTAAAATCTCTCAGTTCATGTGTTGGGTTTTGGTTTTGTATCCGCTAAATGCTTCCTGGGGAATTAATATACTCATCCTTCCAATATTTATATTTTCTTGTGATACTAATGATACATTTTATGTTTCTTTAATTTGTGATTCCTAACTTGCCTTTTCCCTAAGATATTGTCATTGCACTCAATATGGTAATTCAGTGTTTTCCTTGTACCCCCTAATGCTTCATGTCTTCTCATATGTTTAAGAATTTAAGATTAAATATCTATTTGGAAGACTGGGCTTATCAACATCACCTATTCATCTGAGCAGGCGTTTTGATGATATCTTATCACACATATGTTGAGCTTTCAGGAGATGAAGAGACATGATAAGGGTGTAGCTCAGTGGTGGAGTACTTGCCTACTATTTTGAGGTTCTAAGGTTTACCCCAAGTACTGCAGACAGAGTGTAGATGGCATCACTTGAAACCACCAATCTGATATGTTATATGTTTAATGTACTCACAACTTTAACTACTGTACCTTGGGTTTTAACATATTGTTTTTTACTTTAAAATTATTTTTCATTCCATTTGTTCATTGTCCAGCTGAAAGGTATTTTCTCTGTGTGACAGATACAACATATTTCACAAGCTTTCTCTACGTGCCTGAAAAAATATGAAGTCTATGTTGCCTGCAAGTGCAAGACATCATCAGCTAGTCATCATTTCATTTTGGCATTCTCCTAATGGTCCATATACCTTGTGAGTGCCTACAAGACATCCAGTATCCAACAATGAGAGTATGTGATATAAGAACAGGACACAGAAATAATGTGTTCAAGTAATGGGGATGGTGAAGTCACATTTTCTCTATGGACCATTTCCTTTTCTTCTCTCATTCAGTTCTAGGCTACTTTGATGGCAAGAAATGGTGTCAGAGATGCTCTGCAATTTCTTACTTTTCAGCCTTACTGAGTTTTCTGCTGATCTAATATGTATTAATGCCCCTACCCCAGATTTTTCTTGCACTTACTTTGTTTGTGATAATAATGTGAATGAACATAATATCCTTATTTCCCAGATACATTTTACATAACCACTTTAGAAATCATATTTGTGACACAATTCCCTGTTTCTCCTTTATAAAGGTGGGAAATAGCTTTTCAACTTGAGAGGTATGTCTATTATTCAGCAATTTCTGGTTAGTTTCTACTGCAAAAATAATATTAATGATTTAAAATACCATGATACTTATTCTTTTTCTTGAGCCTTAGCCAAATGTAAAATATTCTAGCTCTCCATTACTTCTAAAGATGGTTCTTTCTCAAAATTATGTTGATTTGAAAATTCTGATTCTTATACTGCTGAATCTCATAGAGCCTAATGTATTTTCTTTGTCCAAAAATGCAGGCTGCAAAAAATAATTTGACCTGGAAACACTTGTGCTTGTAAAAACTACTTTCATGAAATTGCACAATCAGTGTTTCTGATTTTGAAGACATTGAAAATTGTGTTTATCACATTTATTTGTCATTTCTATCACACATGAGCCCCTGGGAATACTTACAAAATCCCAAAACTTGAGTAAAAATCTATCACAATTCATTGAGGGAGATCCATACTCTAAAGTAACTGTTTTAAAAACACAAACTATGTTTTTTACTTGATCTCTAATCCAACAACCATTTGTAGGGTAAGAACTACTAAATAGTGAATTGGATATCACCAAATAGAAGCAGAGTTTGGTGGCCTCAAAAAGACAAGGTATTCATTAAATACCACCTGATAAGTAAGACCTCAAGGGACTCAACAGACTATTCTTTTTTTTTTTTTTTTTTTTTTTTTTGCTTTAGATGTTTATCTGAGTAAGTTTTTTTTTTATCAATTACACTTTATTCATTCTGCATCCACCCATGAGCCCCTCCCTCCTCCCCTCCCAATCCCACCCTCCCTCCTCCCTCTGCTTGCATGCCATTCCCCAAGTCCACTGATAGGGGAGGTTCTCCTCCCCTTTCTGATCCTAGTCTATCAGTTCACATCAAAAGCAGCTGCACCGTCCTCTACTATGGCCTGGTAAGGCTGCCCCCCCCCAAGGGGAGGTGATCAAAGAGCAGGCCAATCAGATTATGTCAGAGGCAGTCCCTCTTTACATTACTATGTAACCCAATTGGACTCTGAACTGCCCTGGGCTACATCTGTGCAGGGGTTCTGGGTTATCTCCATGAATAGTCCTTGGTTGGAGTATGAGTCTCTTGGAAGTTCCCTGTGTTCAAATTTTCTTGTTCTGTTGCTCTCCTTATGGAGACCCTGTCCTCTCCAGCTCTTACTATGTCCCAGTTCTTACATAAAATTCCATTCACTCTGCCCAACAGTTGCCCATCAGGCTCAGCATTTGCTTTGATAGTCTGTAGGGCAGAGGCTTTCAGAGGCCCTCTGTGGTAAGTTCCTAGGTTGTTTCCTGTTTTCTTCTTCTTCTTATGTCCATCCTCTTTGCCTTTCTAGATGGGGATTGGACATTTTAGTTAGGGTCCTCTCTCTTGCTTAGTTTCTTTAGATGCACAGGTTTTAGTGGGTTTGTCCTATGTTGTATGTCTATATGAGTGAGTATATACCATGTGTGTCTTTTTGCTTCTGGGACAACTCACTCAGGATGATCCTTTCCAGATCCCACCATTTACCTGCAAATTTCATGATTTCCTTATTTTTCATTGCTGAGTAATATTCCATTGTGTAGATGTACCACAATTTCTGCATCCATTCTTCAGTTGAGGGGCATCTGGGTTGTTTCCAGCTTCTGGCTATTACAAACAAAGCTGCTACAAACATGGTTGAGCAAATGTCCTTTTTGTGTACTTGAGCCTCTTTTGGATATATGCCCAGGAGTGGTATGGCTGGATCTTGAGGAAGCACTATTCCTAGTTGTCTGAGAAAGTGCCAGATTGATTTCCAGAGTGGTTGTACCAGTTTACATTTCCACCAGCAGTGGAGAAGGGTTCCCCTTTCTCCACAACCTCTCCAGCATGTGTTGTCACTTGAGTTTTTGATCTTGGCCATTCTCATGGGTGTAAGGTGAAATCTCAGGGTTGTTTTGATTTGCATTTCCCTAATGGCTAGTGAGGTTGAGCATTTCTTTAAGTGCTTCTCTGCCATTCGGTATTCCTCTACAGAGAATTCTCTATTTAGCTCTGTTCCCCATTTTTTAAGTGGATTACTTGGTTTGCTGCTTTTCAGCTTCTTTAGTTCTTTATATATACTGGATATCAACAGACTATTCTTGTCCCTACTTTCTCATTCTTTTTATTAAATAAAAGCCATGGTCTTATATCACTTTGTTTCTACTTTCCTTCTTTTCTTTCTTTTTTTTTTTTTTTTTTCAATTGCAAGAGAGCTTTATTACAAGAGCGATGGAACTCAGGACCCAAGTCTCACTGGCGCAGCAGTAGAGAACTGGGACCCTGAGCTCTGGTAAACATGATTTTTTTTTTATTAATTACACTTTATTCACTTTGTATCCCCCCATAAGCCCCTCCCTCCTCCCCTCCCGACCCCACCCTTCCACCTCCTTCTGCACGTATGACCCTCCCCAAGTCCACTGACAGGGGAGGTCCTCCTCTCCTTCCTTCTGATCTTAGATCTATCAGATCTCATCAGGAGTGGCTGCATTGTCATCATCTATGGGCTGGTAAGGCTGCTCCCCCATCAGGAAGAGGTGATCAAAGAGCAGGCCAATCAGATTATGTCAGAGGCAGTCCCTCTTCCTATAACTATGTAACCTACTTGGACACTAAACTGCCATGGGCTACATCTATGCAGGGGTTCTAGATTATCTCCATGCATGGTACTTGGTTGGAGCATGAGTCTCTGGAAAGACCCCTGTGTTCAAATTTCTGATTCTGTTGCTCTCCTTGTGGAGTTCCTGTCCTCTCCAGATCTTACTATTTCCCACTTCTTACATAGGATTCCATGCACACTGCCCAACAGTTGGCCATAAGCCTCAGCATCTGCTTTGATAGTCTGCAGGGTAGAGCCTTTCAGAGGCCCTCTGTGGCGTGTTTCTAGCTTGTTTCCTGTTTTCTTCTTCTTCTGATATCCTTCCTCTTTGCCTTTCCAGATGGGGATTGAGCATTTTAGTCAGGGTCCTCTCTCTTGATTAGTTTCTTTAGATGTACAGATTTTAGTAGGTTTATCCTATATTACATGTCTGTATGAGTGAGTATATACCGTGTGTGTCCT
The DNA here is from genome assembly GCF_030254825.1 of Meriones unguiculatus. Classification (NCBI taxonomy): domain Eukaryota; kingdom Metazoa; phylum Chordata; class Mammalia; order Rodentia; family Muridae; genus Meriones; species Meriones unguiculatus. The sequence goes on along the minus strand of NC_083369.1, from coordinate 135,551,234 downwards.
TTTGCTTCTGGGACAGCTCACTCTTCCTTCTTTTTTTTTTTTGTGATTTCTCACTCTTTTTTTTGTTACTTGTTTTTTTTAATTGTTACTTGTTTTTTTTTTTTTTTTTTTTTTTTTTTTTTTTTTTTTTTCAATGCAGTTTATTCAGGAACCTTGAACAATCATCTGACCCTGGGGAAAGCCAGCCCACAGCTTAAATAGCATCTGGGTAGCCAACCCCAGCGTGCCATGTGGGCAATGCAGATAGGTCCACATACATGGAAGCAAGCCAGATCCTCAGCCTTAGCCAAATGTGGAGTTGTTTGTGACAGAGAGCACTCACCATCGGGAAGGTGGAAGGAGGAAACCAGCTCCATCTTTAAGGCGCGGCATTACGCAGCTCTCTACAGTTCCCCCTTTTTGTTTTGGACGCATCAGGCAAGAGTAGAGGTCTGATCTCTGATATTAGAAATAAATTGGGACTTTGTACTGATGTTCATTTAGGTGTCATCCACCCAAAGAACATCAGACCCATCTGATACCTTTTTCTCAGAGGCGGGACCTGGGGCATCAACCCGCATGCAATCAGACATGCTCTTCTCTGGGTCGAAAGCAGCTGACCCTGAGTGCAGTGCTTAGCCTCGCATCCTGAGCATAACATTTTAGCTTTTTATGGTAGCCAACCATGCTTGGGGAGACTGTCCTGCTTCAATGGCTGTAAAGGCCTGAATGATCATGGCTGCATTACGCTGTTGTGAGACTCTAATCTTGCATATATACCACAGGCAAACCAAGGTGACCAACACCAGAAGGCCTGCTAACGCTCCCATGCCCGCCCATTCCTTCAGATGATTCATGGCTGCAGCAATCCATGATGATAATCCTGTGGCTAGTCCTGCGTCCACTCTGGTAGAATTTACCATGACAATGGCCACTCTCAGCTGCTCCATCGTAGTATCGAATTCTCCAGTCCAATTACCTAAAATATAGCTAGACAATTGTTTAGACAGATTTGCAGCACAGGGAAAATTCTCATGTTGTATGCTAGTGACTCAAAGTCCAGCATACTTTCATTGACAGCCAAGTTGAGCGATTTGCCATAGGGTATCAATTTGCTCCTGCACGAGGTCAATCCTCTGATTGAACACCATCAAGCTTCCTTTTAGTTGAGCATTAATTCCTTTTTGTACATCTAAGGCATGAGCTACATTGGCTAAAAGATTATTTAGGGTCTGAGCAGTCTGCATAGTATGACTCATGGCTAATGCCATGGTGGTAGCTCCAACAGCCGCCAATGAGATGGCAGTAACAATGGCAGCTGTAATTCCAAGATCCCTTTTCTGTCTGAAGAGAGTCATAGTGTGAGGGCATCAACGGGCACAGGCACCCAGCGAGGCATGCGAGTAACCAGCTAGTAAATTTACTAGCATTCCAGCATTGGGCAAAAAAGCAAGTATCATTACCACAATTACTTGGCTCTATCTGGCTAATAATGAATAGTTTCTTTAGATGTACAGATTTTAGTAGGTTTATCCTATTTTACATGTCTGTATGAGTGAGTATATACCGTGTGTGTCCTTTTGCTTCTGGGACAGCTCACTCTTCCTTCTTTTTTTTAAAAAAATATTTTTACCACTTTTCTCATTTTGTAGACTTCTGTTACTCCTGCTTTCTTCCGAAACACAACATCATGGCTAAACACTCTCCTTTTCTTTGAGTGTTCTTTTTCTTTTTTTTACTTTTTTTTGACTCTTGTTTGACTTTAAAATGTCTGTTAGCTTTTAGTGTGAGTGTGTGTGTGTGTGTGTGTGTGTGTGTGTGTGTGTCTGTACATGTACCACGAACATGTGGATATGGAAGGTGGAAATCAGCTTCAAATATGTTCATTTATTGCTATTTTATTTTAATTTTTTAGACTTATTTGATTTTATTTTATGTGCACGGGTAATTTGCATGCATGTATGCCTGTGCACCACATAAATTCCTGGTGCCTGTAGAGTTCAGAAGATGCTAGATTCCCTGAAACTGGAGTTATGAATGGTTATGAGCTACCATGTAGGTGCTGGGAAATGGACTCATGTCCTCTGCAAGAGCAACCAGTGCTCCTAGCCATCTCTCTAGCTCTTCCAGCTTATTTTTTGAGACAGTATTTCTCACTAAAACAGAATCTTAGCATTTCAGACAGAATGGCTACTCAATAAACTACAATGCTCTGCCTTTGTTCACACTTCTCACTCTCCCTTGCACTGGGATTACAGGCCCACACAGTCATGGACAGTTTTAAGAAAAAATATGAGTGGTAGGGAGACAAATTCAGGTACTTACTTACGACTACACAGCAAACACAGAGCAATCTGGCCACTCTGGCTTTTGGTATTTTAACCTTAGGTACCTACAGTATGCATAATAATTCCAGGACTTCTTAATTTTGCTACTGAGAATCAGATAAAGAATGATGAATGGGTGTGTATATATAGATTCAGTAACTGAGACAGTCCTTAACATAAATGTTTCCATTTCTGCTTCTCTCAGAACTTCTGAGAATTACTTCTGTCCAACCCCAAATATCCAGAAGGTGAAATAATAAGGCATTTCATAACCACCCCCACTCTCCTCTTCCTTCAGCTCCTGAGAAGATTTTCACAGTGTATCTATAAAGCAATGTAAAATTTCTTATCTTTAAGGAATGAAATTTCTATACAGTCTGGCTGCACACAAGAAGATTCATCAAAACCAATGCCCTTACCCTAATCGTTTCTCATGGCCTAAGGATAGAGAATTTCTAGTTGCATGATCATAAGGCTGCAACCCTAAGAGTATGCAGTCTGTGAAGTGACATTGTAGTCAATAATGAAAGTTATAATCTGGGCATCAGATGGATACACTTCTGGATTTGTAAAATATATAGAATTACATGAGATCATCCTGAGGTCCTTTACAATTGTAACATTTTATAGGACTATATACTTTGGAAGCACGTTCTCACTTTTTCTTCTTTTCTTGGTTGAAGAAAAGAAGCCTTATTTTGTGATAAGATCCTTATGAAACCCTCGTATTATGGTGTCTGATGGATAAGTTTATCCCCTTCAATCTTTGTATTATACCACTTTCCTTCTAGGAAGAGTGAGGTAGTTATATCAACTGGACCCTATAATTTGAAGCTGTCAAGGCTTAATATTCTTCCATGGGGTTAAGAACTCTGACCAGCTACATAGGCACTGTCTCATCTTGCTTTTCCAACAGGATATTACTCTTGACCTCTAAGACCTGAAGTGATTCAACAATAAAATACCGAAGACTATGGGCTAAGTGTCTCTGTACATCAAACAGCTTTCTTCAGCTTACAGGTTTTATCAGAAGAAGCTGCAGTGTAATGAAAGTTCTATCGTCATAAACAAGCGTGTTGACCTGTATTCTGTAATGGCAGGTGCCAGGAGAAAAGATGTGTTTAATACTAACAGCTCATAGACAGACAATTTTTATTAAAATAACTCCAAAATAAGTGCCTGAATTGTGTTCATCTCTGAATTTGCTCCAATAACCAGTTTACTGAGAGAGAGAAGAGAGAGAGAGAGAGAGAGAGAGAGAGAGAGAGAGAGAGAGACTATAAACATGACTGGGTTCATTTTTCATTTCTATTACCTGCTGTAAGATGTTCTCTCTTAGACAATGGCGTCTTGCTTAATGGATATCTCGGAATGCTCTGGTGGCCCAAGTTAAAGTTTCAATTTCAAACTTTATTTATAGATCATCTGTTAACTGCAAACAAAACAAATTTAATGTGGAACAATGTTTTCTACTTGTGAGGAGGAACTTGATTGGTTCTAAGATATAACCTATTACCATTATATTATTTCCAGAATTAACTAGAGAGTAACAGAGAACAAGCACAGGAAGATATAAGGAGTACCTCCTTATTTAAAGTGATTGTTATGGTTCTTTGCCTATCATAGTGTCACTAGCTAACATCATATGTGGATCTCTATACTGAAGACCTCCAGGGAAAACCATATGTTGAATTTCTGGTGGAGCTGGAGTTTGAGGGCTTGAATTCTTGGTGAGGCATGACCTGAAAGGACCACTCTGCTACCCTAAGGTCAGTTCCTTCCAATTTCACCTCAGTTTCTACACTTCTTGGTTTTGGGGTTACCTGAGTAAGTAAGCAGCCATCTTATGTATAACAACACAATGGTCAAATCCCCTAAGTGTCCTAGTATGATTACTGAAATTAGAATTCTTATATAAGGAATGCCAGTCAAAGGGTAGGTAGGAAAAAAAAAGGTAGGTATAGAGGTGAGATGCAGAATGGAACATAAAAAGGGATGAGTGCTTTAGAGAGAGGGAGAGAGAGAGATTTTATGGGCAAGCAGGAGCTCAATTTACCAGGAAACTCTTGGAATCATTCTACAATGTGTTTTCATTATCTTGTCTAAGAAACATAGGAACATAGTATTTTTCACTAATTCTGTCATTCATTAGTGGAACACTACTCTCAAAGATATCAGTTTCTTGGCATTACCAGCCTGCACTGCCATAGGACCAGTGAATTCTAGGGGTCACAGAGACCCACAATACATATTTTTGAAGTTGGAAGTTCACTTCAAAGAGCTACATCCAATTGCACACACAAAAAGTAGGATACTCTACATGAATCAGACTATACAAGTGCAAGATGACTACAGCAGGTATGTAACATACCTTGGTCTACAAATCATGACTGCATGTGCAAAGTCTCTTCCTAGCAAAGATTAGAGACTTCCAGTCATCTGGGAGAAAACACTTGGGGCTTCATAGATAATATTAAGATATTGAATTTACTCCTTGTCATTTTTGCTCACTTTTCATTGGCCAAGCTTATCAATAAAAAAATATGCAGAGAATACTATTTATCCTGTAGAAATAAAATAGATTATTATGTTAAATAAAAATCTAACCTACCATGTTCTTGAAGCTTGAAGTCTCAAAATTCATATTAACAAATATCCACAGAGAACAAAGAAATGGCTGGTATTATTGTTGGCTATGGTACCTATTAATTAACTTCAAGGACATGCTTTCAGCAGAAGAGAGGAGATTTTAATGAAACCATTAGAAAAAAAAGACTAATAAATAGCAACTACTTGTATAGACCATAATAAGTAATTTAGTAGTTGTAACACAACCTTTAACAAGAATAACTAACAAAATCAGTGTGTGGCAAGTCTCTTAAGAACTTAACAGAGGGAAAAAAATGAGAAGATTGGAGAAGAACTAGATTAAGGAAGAAGATCTCAGGGAGATATGATCCTTTGCTTGACGTCAAGAAAAACACTGTGAACTTCACCTAAGAAAAGGGTTGACTGCAAAAGTAAATTTGTGAAGGAGGTGGGAGACTTCATTCTGGCAGAAACTTCTGAAAGCAGAGCTGCCAAAAGTGGTGAGCAACATCAAAGCAATACATTTGGGTGCTTTCTTGCCAAGATTCCAAACTAATTATTCATTAAGATAAAAATTACAAACCCTTGTAGTAATTTTGTCATTTTATGTCTGGGGGTTTTAATTCTCTTTATTTTTAGTGTCATCTTTTCTCCTAAACTGTTAATTTGGAAAATCAAACTTTGGAATAATAACATTCTTCTTAATCTTTGTGTGACAGGTTATATAACAGTTTCCAATAATGCTTAAAGTGGAATATCTGGAACCTGTGAATATTTTACCTTAGGGGGGGAAAAACAGTTTTAAAGATGATCTTAAATAACCCAGAAAAGTCAATGCTACCAGGAAAAGTTGGTAAGACAGAGGCAGGATGAAACTAGGAGGAGGAAGATCAAATTTGGAGAATTAAACCAAAATGGGATTTATGACATCAAGTCAGGTGAGAAGCCTCTAAAAGATAGGAAAGGCAAAGATCATATTCTCTTCAACCTCTAGAAGTGTCCACATCTGCCAAACCCTGATTTTTAGCCCTATTTCAGACATTTGACCACTACAAATGTAAGATCACATATGTATTATTTGAAACCACTAAGCTTATGGTGAATTGTTGCAACCGTGACAAAAAGTGAGAATATTAAATGATATTTATCTACTTATATTTATATTACAATGAGGAAACCCGTTCCTAGTAAACAGGACAAGTTTCTATGTTCACAAAGTCAAAACTCAAACTCAGTCTTCACACTCCACATTGTTCTCTTCATGTTATGAGTCAAAAACCTTCCATTTCTCATTTAAAAGAATAGTGATTCTTAGAAAAAAAAATGAGCAGTTCTATGGTGGGAGCCAGAAATACACAATGGGACAAAATGAGGCTAGGAATAGCTTTGTGGTGCCAGAAAACAAAATAAATAAGAAATAAAGTTTAGAGTATGCAAGACTAGTAGGCAAATGAACCTTAATGTGTGCCTCATTGACCAAATCTGAACAATAAAATATAAGATCTGATCATAACCTTTCTTTGTTACTTTTGCATTGCTGTGAGCAGATTTCTGACAGAAGCAATTTAAAGGACAAATTACTTATTTTAGATCAGATTTTCAGAAGACTCAATGCATGGTCACATGACTCCCTGTTTCTGGGTACATGGTGAAACGGAGAATTATGGGAGTAGGAATATGTAGCAGAGGGTTATTATCTCACAGTAAACAAGAAATAGAGAGCTACAAAAAGAAGTGACCAAGGCAAGAAACAGCCCCTCAAACTTATTCCCACAGCTTACTCTTTTCAAGAGGACCCCACCTCCAGAAGTCTACACTGCCATCAATTGGATTAGTGTCACTCCTAGAACAGTCCATGAATGAAGACAGAGGACAATCCCATCATTTCCCCCAAATTCCATCTTCTGTCAAACAAGTCCTTACTACATGAACTTGTGAGCAGTTTTCATATTTAAACCATAACAGAACATAAAGGACAAGACATAGAACCATGTATTACTCTTTATGTAATATTTAGATTCCCCTCTTCTCCAAAACTTGGAGCTTAATCTTCTCACTCAGTATAGACTGTTTATTGACTTACTGTAAGGAACAAAGTATGATAAGAGAAAACTGGTAACAATTCAGTGCTGGCAAACAGCATCTCATCCTAGTTATTATGAAAGTTAGGATCACTGGTCATGGGAATATCCCCTGATATCACGTGATATTATGTGATTAAAGCATTTCTCTTCAGTGTGGTTTTCTCCCTCCAAACTGTCTAAGTCCAAAGAGAGAGAGAGAGAGAGAGAGAGAGAGAGAGAGAGAGAGAGAGAGAAATCAAAGGACAAAAACAAATTAGGGGCATTCTATACAATACATGGCTAGTAGTCTTCAAAATTTTTAAGATTAAGAAAAGTCTAAAAAAACATCAGAGAGCACAGACTTTAGAAAACAGGGAGGCTAATGCAGCAAGGTATACTGGACTAGAAAATGGCATTATTGGAAAAACTGATAAAAGTCTGTTACTGATGTGGGGCTTTGTAACAACAACAGCAACAACTTAATGGTGGAAAAAAAACTGGTAGCTGTTAACTGGTAACTGGAGCTTCATAGCAACAACTTAATTCTGTATTTCATTTTCTTCCAAACCACACTCACACATCAGAGTATCCCAAGTGGTAAAGTCACACATATTTTATTGTGTTCATTATCTGCTGGGTACAGCCCTGTATAGATTAGATATAATGTCACATAGTTCAAATAATCATCACAACCACTCAGTGGAGGAACTACTTTTATCTCTACTTTCCAAGGTAGAATACTGAGTCACCAAAAGCTTAAGTGCCTCTCCAGAGGTATGATAATAGCCAACAAAGGAGCTTTGATCTGAGCACAGGTAGCTGGCTCTAGTTCTTGTCTAGAACTACTAAATTACAGTGCTTTAGATGCTATGTGATTGACTTGAAGCCAGAAAGTCGATTGATTCAGAACTGAGACTAGTACTGAATTTTTCTGCTTTCCAGTTGGGAGTTTCCCTCTCTTTCCAAGTACCCCCTCCATTTTTTTTTCCATTTTCAAAAGCACAGTGACATTCTTTCAGGTTCAGTAGTCACTCTGAACCTTTCATAATGGCCAAAACAGAAACAATTTGAGTAACAAAATAAGTAAAATAGGACTAAATTATAGCCCCAAATATTAAATAGGCACAACCCATGCTGCTGACAATAAATGATTCAATAAATAATCCAACAAAAAGAAGGAATTTCTGTGATTCCAGTTCCTGACCCGGCTTAACAATCTCCAAACAGTTAAGAAATCTCATTGGCATACATTCTAACTCCAGGTGGAAAGCTGAACAGTATGTTTGTTTTTTTTTTTAAATTGCCACTGGTCTAGTTTTTTTGGACAATATACTGATATTAATAGATTGTCTAGGGGACTGAGGACAATTCAAACTTTATTCTGCTTTATGAAATTGTCTTGACAGCTCCTGGCCTTTTATAATCTTTGAGGATTAACTTTGTTTATACTTGCTTTGTATTTAATATCTTTTGGCACCCTTCAGAGTTTTACTTTTCTTTCTATATTCACTGAAGTTAGACAGTAGTGTTGTCAACAGTCATTGTCCTTCTTCAAAATACTTCACTCTCAAAGAGAAGAATAATAATCTAAGATTTTTAAGATTGGTGAATATTTTAATGATTTTCAAAGCCTTGGATCGTTCTTTAAATAGTATTCAAATTAAATCTGATCGTAATTTCTTTAGAATCATTTGTCAACAGCTTGGTGCTAGGTTGGTTTTCGTGGAAAGTATATTGAGAACTCTTCATCAAAAGCATCCACACTCACATTCACGAAACAGTGAAATAGAGAAAAGTATTTCCGAATTTAGCCATAACTGCAGGAATATACATTTCCATTTACACTGAGCTCTTGCCCGTATTTTTCCCCAGAAATCTCATGAAACCTAGTGAAATTGGAAATATTGGCGCTTTCATAAGTAGGAGATAAGAATTAGGCCAAAGTTTGCTTTGTGAATTGTAAAGCACAATCATTTCATGTTGCTTTGACATCTTAAGGGAGAATGATAATAATAACACAAATTCTGCTACTATACCAATGATCATCACTTTGATAGGGATATCATATAGATTCTTAGACATGCTGCCATCATAAAAATGACAGCAAGACACATTTGCTAGTTCATTAGGTATGGCAGACAGTAGGAAATAAGGCAAAATCAAGCCCAACAACAGCTATTTTTTGTGGCTTACCCCTATATTTCACAAGAAAGGGAAAAATCATGTGCAAAAGTCTACTAAGACATGGGAGATAACATCACCTCTCTATGATAAACCTTTTAGAAAAAAAGTCTCAGTGCCTTAAAAAGAAACAAAAATGTTAAGTGGTAATTATTTTTAAAAGCATGTAGCAAGTGTTGCATTGGGGGAGAATTTTGGACTGAGATTTGGGACTCTGGATCTTACTAGTTGGGTTGCTTAATTGAGATGATAAAATCTTTATGAAGCTGTTGTATTATAAGTGAAAAAAATTTATGTCTTTTGCATAATGTAGTTACATTTAAGAGTTATTATAGTTGTTGTTTATGGTTTTATTAAAGATTGTCCAGTTGCCTGCTTTAAAGAATCTTCAGATAAATGCCTTCTTGTCCTCACACAAGAAAATGTCAGTCTTGAAATTTGTTCTTTCTTTGTACTCACTGCCACCCGACGCTTTAAAAATTAATGTACTGAGGAATTACTTGTTTAATGCTCATAAAATCACTTCTTAGGCTATTTACTTGAAAATGAATTTCATGGGGAGGAAAACATCAAGCAGTAGGGCAGGAGAATTTCTTGTAAGTATGATATCAAGGCAGTTTACAAGTATTGAAGCAGCAGGTACTTCAGATGAAGAAGTATATGCCTTCCAAATAATGACGAAAGCCATTTGAAGCAGAACAGTGAAGACAAGTCCAATTTGTTAAATGCTCTTAAGATGTAGAGGTATGAGTAACACTTCAAACATGCTCAGCCTCTGCTTTTACACTTGAAAGGAGTTTTATTTCAGTAACCATGGTTACCTTATGTTCTACTAAAATACTCGTTAAGTGGAAGAGACCAATGAAGAGTAAAGTAAACCCTGTTGATATGTATAATGTAGGCATTGGTCAAATAATAAAATTTCCCATTGTTTTGAAAATTTAGATTTGTTTGGACAGTGATATAGTTGTTTTCTCTAAATCCACTTTTCAGGTCAATTGGGCTCCAGATAAGTTCTGCACCTATTTCTTATCTCTGAGGGTGGGATTCCTCCCCTTTCCCTGGTTTTGGGACTTCCTGGCTACTTTATTGCTACAATCCTACATCTAACACCAGCTGATTGGTGAGTCTTCCCTTCTGGTTGGTATCAATTCCTGGCTACTGTTTGCTACATTTGTACACCCAACACCAGACATTTGATGAGTCTTCACTTCTGGTGGGGGCAAACAGTTCCTACCACCCTCTCCAAACTATGTCCAAACCCTTCACCTAGGACCATCTTCTTCCCTGGGTAAGATTTTCCCTCTATCAGCATGTTTTCTCTCCCTCCCCCTCTTCCTAGTCTATGAAAATCCTAGCGCTACATAAAATGAGTCTGCTACAGGCAACTGTGCCCTTGGTCTCTGGCCAATGCTGATGAGCGGTTGGAACAAATTATACCATACTGCTCTACTGAGTCAAACCTTGCTCTTAGGATGTCTTGACAAATCACTGACTCCTACCGGCCCAATTGGAGTAGTTTATTCATTTGTTCCTCCAGATTCTCCTCTGGGATGTCTTCTGGAGAATTTCACATTTCTACATCTAGTGCCCACTTTAAGGGCTTCTAATGTTACACTCCTTTGTAACCAAACTTGGCCTCAATTTCCTTAGATGACAGATCCAAAGTAAAACTTTTTAAATTATTGCCAGCAGTTGGGTAAAAGGAGGTCCCCTCACGTAAATGGAGGTTCCCATGTTCAAGTCTCTTTGATCCAAACCTCCTACCTTTAAATGTACACCTAAAGGAATTTTGTCCATAACCTACATAAACTTTGTCTTCTGCCTATATATATGTTTCAGTATCCTGCCAGACCCAAGTTTTCCTACATCCACGACAGTGCCAAAGCTCTACCACAGGTGTTCCAGTCTAACCTTGCAGACTGCCTCAAGTGGATCTGCACCTTTACTCCCAGCCATAGACCTTTTCACAGACCCTGGACAGCATGTTCTTTCTGGACATGGCAAGCGCTTCAGACTTTTGACCTCCCTGCAGTGCCCCCAGTGTCAGCAGGAAGTAGCCAGAAGAGAATCTCCATCTGTTCTTCACTTATTAATAACAAAAAGCTGAAATGGTGTGCTTCAGGCCCAGGACAAGTAGCTCCAGGTTCTCCCAGCATCCCTCAGTCCCTACCTGCTGCCTTGCATGGCTGACAACTCTCTACCTGAACTTGGCTTCTACCCTGAACTTTCCAGGGCAGGGGCTTCCGCTTCTCCTCTTGACCATTTAATCTGTAATCTGTTGCTTTTTTTCCTGTCTCTCTCTTAGCCCTTTGTATGACAACCAAGAGCTGCCTCCAATGAACCTAAATTGATATACTTTAACTTGCCTTACATGAGAAGCAAGCCAAGCTCCTCATTTTTTTAATTATAGAAAAATGGAGAAATGTTAGTATTTAGGGAGCCTGCTTCTGGGTTGCCTAGCAACCTATGATGTCATCATGTGCCCCCAGGTAGCCACACCTGGTTAAGTTTCTCCTTAAAAGGATCAAACTGCCACTTTGCCTCTTACTCTCTCACTCTCATGTTCTCTCCCCTCTCTCTGTTGGGGTGGCCCTTCCTTTCCTCCTATCATGTCTCATTCCCTCTTTCTCTCTCTCATCATCTCCATCTAATAAATCAGCTTCATATAAAATATGTTTGCATCATCATTTTACTGGTCCTAACAACACCTCAGCCCAACCAGGTGTGCTGTGTTTGTTTAGTGAATCATCTGCATGCGTTCTAGCCTGTTTCCAATTATATATATATATATAATGGAAGGTAAGACTATAAGATTGAATGAGATATTGAAATTCTTTAATGACAGTAGAAGGATTAGAGACATAGGATCCTAGTTTCTTTTCTACTTGAGAAAGTTCAATTAATAAGAAGGGAACATGCACCCTAACTAAGCCATCCACTATGGCCAACTATCATAAGGGAAGAATTAAGGCTCATTTAAGCTTAGTAGAAGAAGGAGGAGGCTTTTCTACAGAGCAACAGTGGGTATCAGGGGCGCTGTTGGTAGCCTGAAAGTGGATGCCAAAGTAGGATGAATAGGACAGCCTGTTGCTGGTGAGTGGGGTGAGGATGCTGGAGAAGCCAAAAAGGAAGAAGAGGAAGCAGAAGAGGAGGGAAAAGCTGAAGGTGGAAAAGCCGGAGGTTGAGAACAGCAAGGCGGAGGTTCATCTGTGAGGTCAAAGGTAGAGAACTCTTGAGGTTGAGACTTTATAGCTAGAAGTTAGGTAGGAGAACAGTAAGAACAGAGAGAAGGTTTAGAGAGAAGGAGAGAGAACTATTGAAAGTAAGATACCTCCTTCCATTTTTCCAGATTTCTGACAATAATTAAAAAGATCCCGTAAAATATTTAAATTTAATATACCGTTAATCAGCCAATTTGAATCTAGGGAATATGTAGGCCAAGTTTTATTACAGAGGTGTATGAGTTTAGAGGCCTTTAAGTCAGGCTCCAAGCATAGGGTTTTAAAATTCTCCAGAAGACATCCCAGTGGGGATGCTGGAGGAACAGAAGAATGGGCAGTTCTCATTGAGAGAGTAGGAGTCAGTGACCTGCCACAGGCATCCCAAAGGCAAGGCTTGGCTCAACAGAGTAGTATGGTACTACCTGATCCAACTGCTAGTCAACGTTGGCCAGAGACCAAGGGCACAGCTGCCCATAGTAGACATGGTTTACCTAGTGCTTGGATTTTGATAGATGAGCAAGGAGGGGTGGATGGGTGAAACTGTACTTATAGAGGGAAAAAAACCTCACCCAAGGGAAAGAGAAGCCCTAAATGGAGGTGAGCAAAAAAGGTTAACTGTGGCCAGTGAAGGCTGTGGTTGGGGTTTCCTCTGTCTCAAAAGGTACCAGGAAGTTGCCAGACACTGAGATGTTTATGCTGACCAATGAGGGGAACTCACCAATCCAGCAGGTGCTTCATGTAGGAAGTAGCATCTGGTTGTTGGAAAGTAGGTCACAGGAGGGTTTGAAATGAAATAGTTTTCCAGTAGCTCCAGTTGTGGCACTGGGGCAAAAGCAAACACCACACAGTGTGGCCACTGAAAGAGCCTATTTGGCCAATGCACTAACGTTAGGATTGTGCAGCAATGGTACATGGCGGGTTCATAAATCACACCACACAACTGGTTCCACATAGGAGGTTTTATTAAGGGAAAGGGGAGGAGCCACAGAGACCATCTTTGTACTGGGTAGGAGAGTGAGAGAGAGTGAGAGCAAGTGAGAGCGAGGGAGAGAGAGAGAAAGAGAGAGAAAGAGAGAAAGAGAGAGAGAGAGAGAGAGAGAGAGGAGGTAGTGAGAGTTCTCTTATAAGGTGACCCAGAGCATGCACAGGTGGTTTCAGGAGGTCCACAGGTGGTTCATAGGTAGCCTCAAAGATACCTGATATCCCATTTTTCAGGTCCCTTGGGGAAAACATAAGTAAAGAAAAACCCTTATCTACGTATATTTTAAACTTTGGGCAGAGTGCAGGGAATCTTGTGAAAGAAGGGGGAGATGAAAGACCTGCAGGGGACAGGAGCTCCAAAAGGAGAGCAACAGAACAAAAAACAAAATTCTGGGCACAGGGGTGTTTTCTGAGACTGATACTCCAACCAAGGACTATGCATGGAGGTAGCCTAGAAGCCCTGCCTAATAGGTAGCCCATGGCATCTCAGTTTCCAAGTGGGTTCCCTAGTAAAAGGAACAGGGGCTGTCTCTGACATGAACTCAGTGGCTGGCTCTTTGATAACTCTAACATGAACTCAATGGCTGGCTCTTGGATCACCTCCCCTGAGGGGGGAGCAGCCTTGCTAGGTCACAAAAGAGGACACTGCAGCCGGGCCTGATGAGACCTGACAGGCTAGGGTCAGATGGAAGGGGAGGAGGACCACCCCTATCAGTAGATGGGAGGAGAAGAGGAAGGGAGGGTAAGATTGGGAGGGATGAGGAAGGGGGCTATAGCTGGGATAAAAAGTAAATAAACTGTAATTAATAAAAACATAAATTAATAAAAAGGGAACACAAAAAAAGTCATTTTTCTTAACGTTCCTTTGACAGGAACTAGTGGACATATATTTCCAAATGATTTCCAGCATACAACTAAATCTTCAGACAAAGAGAGACATTTCATAGCATTCGGTATGAAATTGCATATCTCCTTTTTCAACTAGGAACAAATGATTATTTCATTCTTTGCCCTTTGATAGTAGAAGTAATTTAAAGCTCTGGTTTCTTAGCAACTAAAACTGATCCACACATTTCATGGGGATAGTAGATATACATTTCTGAAAGGATTTGAAGTTACTACCTAAGCTCTAGAGCATATTTTGAAAATACACTTTAATATCACATGTTTTTAATAGAGATGATAATTTTATTTTAGTACTTATAGATTTAATGACAATAAAAATCTAGTCAAAGATTCTGGAGTGCCTGCTATTATTTATATGCAGTAGTAAAAGAAAAGGTTGCTTGAATTTGGATTCAATCAGGAATTTTCATTCTAATTTACTCTGCTTTTTCATCATAAAATTTTAGTGAATTGTAATTTGTTAAATGTTATATTCTTTTAGGCACTATATTGGTTGATTTATAAATACATTGCATATGAGGATCTACTCTTTTGTTCAGGATTCTGAAACTTCTAAATTTATTAATTCAAATGACCTTTGCCAATAAATATCTTGTCACTCACAATGTTATAAATTACAATAGTAGAGAGATGTCAAAAATGTCAACAGCACAGGTAAGCTGTTGGTAGGAAATTTAGTTTGAACCAAGTGGTTGTGTTTTGTTTTTGCTTTTTCCTTTTTCTAGGGCAGGAACACATATTCATGTAATTGCTTTCAACGTACATCAGTGAGAGGAAGGTCAAAAGTTCTCAAGTTTGATTTTTGTGTTTACCCCGTAGGCTCCAACACTTAATCAGGGGCTTTCAAAATGATTGAATTTGATTTTTTTATATTCTTCCAAATAACAAATGTTGTAAGTGCTTGGTCAGTAGTTTAAGAAAATTAATCGAAACATCTTACAGGCAATGTTGGAAAAGCATAAAGGATGAAAAATAAAAATCAAGCAATTTTCAGATAGGCTTGAGGACATAGTTCAAACCTGGGAAAGAAATTCATTAGCAGATAGAGTTCCTCCTAGACGTTTGAGGCTTCTGGGACCATTTCTAGCCTTGGGCTGTCTTTAGTGACTTGCTTTTTCCTTCATTTTGAGCTACAGCATTTCCCATTCGTATTCTATGTTGATAACTAACTAAATGACGTGTAACTCTTCTATTTGTTGTTGTTGTCTTTTAGCTCACCTGGGTTAAATAATGAGACATCTAAAGCAGAGGCTCAGTAAAATAGCTCATCTTCATGATAAGCTTTAGAGTCACCTAGGAAAAACACCTTCAGCTATGTTTGTGAAGGTGTTTCCAGGAAGGTTTAATTGAGGAACAAAGACCCTACCCTGAACGTGTCTGGAACCATTTTTTATTTTAATTTAATTTTTTGATTATTACAATTTATTCACTTTGCATCTTAACTAGAGCCCCCTCCCTCATTCCCTCCCAATAACACCCTCCTGCCTTCTTCTCCTCCCATGCCCCTCCCCAAGTCCACTGATAAGGGAGGTCCTCCTCCCCTTCCATCTGAACCTAGCCTATCAGGTCTCATCAGGACTGGCTGCATTGTCTTCCTCTGTGGCCTGATGAGGCTTCCTACCACCTTACCAGGAGGTGATCAAAGAGCCAGCCACTGAGTTCATGTCACAGACAGCCCCTGTTCCCCTTTCTAAGGAACCCACTTGGACACTGAGCTGTCATGGGTTACATCTGAGCAAGAGGTCTAGGTTATCTCCATGTGTGGTCCTAGATTAGAGTATCAGTCTCAGAAAAGACCTCTGGGCCCAGATTTTTTTGGTTCTGTTGCTCTACTTGTGGAATGTTAGTGTTTCAGTTGTCCCTAAGGGGGAAAGGTCACAAGTGCATGTACGCAAGTGTAGGAGTGTGTTAGGTGTGCCTCGGAGGACCAGATGTTAGTACATGTAGATGCCTGGAAGGGTGGAGCTTAAGCACAGGTGGGGTTGCTGGAGAGTTTCAAAGGCACGGTGCATATACGCAGCTTGTCCTGGATGGCTCAGTGCCCTACAGGCCTGTGGCGGTGTTGTGCTCCAAGCACTCAGATCTTTCTGGGTTACATCATCTTGACTTCAGGAATTGTTTACCTGGACTCCACTGGGAGACTAGCAGAACAGGGGCTTCCTGTCCCAGGGATCCTTATGTTGCCCACAGTGGAGGTGTGGATGGGAAGGATATAATGTCTGGCTGCTAGTGTAGAGGGACCCTGGATCTGGGGCTCTTCATACACTCACTTGAAGGCACACTCAGTCACTCACAGGCCTATGTGGAAAGCACAGGATCCTTCCCTTCTCCCTTCCCCTTTCTCTAACTTCAGATTTGGGCCCTTGGTGCAAATGAAAGTGTAGGAGATCGGTCAGTGGTCCAGTGTTTGGCCACCTTGCAGGGAGGCCTAGAGTTGGGGCTGCTTTTGCCAACTCAGTCACAGAGGAGACTCATGCTTGGAGCAGCAGCTGCCTGCCGCAGTGGTGAAGCAGGAACTCCCATACTTGGGGTGGCTTCCACTGTCTCAGTCACTGAGATGGGAGCTCCATACAGCCGCTCCTTATGCTGTCTCTGTCACCAAGCAGGGAGGCTCATGCTTGGGGCAATGGCAGCCAACCACAGCAGCAGCCAAGAAGGGAGGTTAGCGCCTGGATCCAAACTGTCCCAGCTCAGCCCAGGAAAACTCAATATCGATATTGTGGCTTCAGCAGCCCCTCCACTCACCAGTTTCAGAGTTTCAGATATTCTGCTCCTCAGTATGGCACCTGCTGGTTGCCACCACCTTGGAGCCTCCCCTCAACCCCCATCTGGAACCGCCTTAAGGTCTGGTGTCTCAGACTGAATTAAAAGGAAAAAGTGTGAGCACCTGCATTCATTTTTCTCTGCTACCTGACTGTGAACACAATGCAACCAGCTGCCTCATTCTTCCGCCAGCACACCTTCCCTGCCATGTCAGATTGTATCCTCAAATTATGAGCTACAACAAACCCTTCCTTCCCTTCTTCCTTCCTCCCTTTATTCCTTATGTTGCTTTTCAGGTGTTTTGTTTTGCTTTCCAGAGGAATGAGAAAAACAAAGTAAACTCTGTAGGCACTCACTTGTGGTACAAATATGTTCATATGTCTGAAACAGTATTAAGACCTATTTCATTAATGTATTATTTTGGGATTAAAAACAAAACCATAATGAATAACTCTCTTATTTAACAGATTAATAAAAAACACCATTGTATCTTCCCTCCCGTGCTGTGGTAATAGAATGATGTCTGCTCCCCAGAAGTCCTTTATCTGTCTCTTCCTGATCATAATCCTAAACCATCCCCTGCCTAAACTATCTTGACTTTCATAATGAATAACAATTACTTCTTGTGGTCAATATTTGAAATGTGTATCAATCAAATCATTTAGTATACAGCTTAGCTTGTTTAGTTCAGTCTTTCATTTGCATTTAATAATTTATCCATGTGTGTGGAGGTCTAATTCATCCAGTCTCTAGGTGAATTATATGCTTATCCTATCTGGAGAATTGTCTAACAATGCTTTAGAAAACATGCTTGGGCATATTTCCTGGTTATGTGTAAGCACAAATTTCTGTGGGACAAAGAGCCAGAGATAGAATTGCTGTCTCATAAGCTATACACATTTTATGTACAGCTGTCTCATAAGCTGTACACATTTTATGCTTTATTCTAAAATATAATCAAAATTGACTTTATAATGTATATTCCCACTAATGGTGCATGAGAATATTCATTGTAATACCTGTTTATTAATATTTGTCAATTATATATATATTACCATTTGATAGATAGATATATAATCATGTATTTTAATTTCTGTGCTTATTTATTTATTTATAGTGCTGGGAATAGAACCCATAAATTTATACATGCTAGACAACTGTTTTACCACTGAGTCACTTCTGCAGTCCAAAGCTTTTATTTTAATATTCTAATCAGTATGCATTAATGCCCCATTTTGCTTAGTAATTTGCATAAGGTCTTTATACATGTGCAGAAGAAATGTTGATATTTTTCCAGCTAGTGTATCCTCACTAGCAGCTGGAGGTATGAATGGCTACATTTTATTTACATGTACCCTGTGGTCTCAATTTCCTTAGTGACTCATAGTGATTGGCTTACCCATCAAATTGAAAAAGATTAAAGCAATTCACTAGAATTTATTTAATTTTAAACATACCTGTAATTTTAATTTCTATGATGTTCTTCTTTGAACATTTTCTTCCCTTTTACATTACTTGTAATGAAATTTCTTAGCAACCATTTATTACTTGGAAGTCTCTGCCAATCAGTCCATCTTATCTCTCCAAAGTACAGGGACAAGCTAAATTATATTTTTCTCTGAAACCACGTGGAAAATTAAATGAAAAGGGGAAGCACACTAAATTGAGTAGCACAACTAAATTGGATAATACTCAGTGATATTACTTATTAAACCCTTATAAAAACAGCGCAAATTTATTTCTTGCATCTTATTCCTAACATGTAGAAAAATGTATCTTGTTAAAGTGCTAAAAAACTGGAACTTTGATTAACCAAAGTATTTTACTTCATGTAAAATATTAAATAACTCTACTCTCATTAAAAAAATCTAGAAGAGAAAGAAAAAATAAAGTGACGTCGCCTTATAGTAGAAGAAGGACCCGGATTGCATTTCTAACACTGCCAAAAAAGTATCCTATAGGAGAAATACTTCCACGATCTTTGATTTATGCTATATAAAAGACCATTCTGGTACACATTCAACTACCCTTTGTCTATATGATCATTCTTTGTATTTTCCTTCTTGGAAGTTCTTTCAGATGAAGGTGCATTGATCTGTACTATCATTTCTCTAGAGGACCTGCTTTTATATGGAACCCTGTCTCCTCTGGCTACATACCAACTTCCAAAAAGATAAACATGTAAATGAAAACATAGCTCAAATTTCAGTAAGTTACACATTTCTAATAATTAAGACTAAAATAATAATGCTTAGCCAGAGAAAACCATTTCTGGCAACTATCCATAAAGATAAAAGACACATAATAAACTCATTTCTTCTGGTCCTTTCTGGAGGGTGTCTGTTTACTTTAGATAAAAGTTACTGATCTATCAATGGCTTCACTTAAAACTGCAATGGAAACAACTTATGGACTCACAAACTGCCTTCTTTAGTAATGATGATCTTCATTCCCCTCTTAGCTATTTCACAAAATGTAAATGTTGGCTTTGATGTACATCATTAGTCTTACAGCTATACAGGATCCTTTCATCACAAATGGTCTTTAAAACTCAAAGGTTCACCACATTCAATGAAAATGCCTGTGAGACAAACGTCTGAAGGGCTTCAGTTGCTTTTTCTAACTTAACATTGTAGTTCAAAGGCATCAGGAATATCATTTCTCATTCTTTTCAGTGAATAAACATTGTAATGGGGTGAAAACTTTGTCTTCATACAAATTTAGTATGACAAAAAGTATATACAGGCTTGTTAAGAAGTGTAGAATCTGGTAAAATCCATTCATCAACTATAAAGAATTTAATGCTGTATTTCTGTTTGGATCAAGAATATATATCTAGGGAGGGAGATGGGGAGAAAGAGTGGGAGAGGGAGTGGGTGGGGAAAGAGAGAGTGTATGTATTGGGTAAATATTTCATAAGACACAGTCAATTTCATCCTCAAGGAAACTTCCTCCTGTGGCAGATAGGAACAAATACAGAAACCCACAGCTAGACATTACACAGAGAGTGAGAGACCTTAGAACACTCAGCCCTAAATGAGTTATCTCCATCAATCCTTCAGAACTCAGGGAACTCCACAGGAGAGTAGGCAGAAAGAATTTAAGAGCCAGAGGGGATGGAAGACAGAGAAGAGCAAGGCCCTCTAAATCGACTGAGCCAAGCTCATATGAAACAGCAAGTACTGGGCCTACACTGGTATCTACCTGGTCCTCTGTGTATGTATTATCACTTCCAGTTTAGTGTTTTTATGAAATTCCTGAGTGTGTGAAAGAATGAGTCTTGTTTCTTGTGTCTTCTTTGGGCTTTTTTTTTTTTTTTCCTTTGAGCTTTTTTCGTTCTGGATGTTTTGTTCAATTCTAATATGTTAGTTTTGTTTTATCTTATTATATTATATTCTTATATTGTATTATACTATACTATACTATACTGTACTATACTATACTATACTATACTATACTATACTATACTATACTATTATATTATATTATATTATATTATATTATATTATATTATATTATATATTCCTTATAAGTCTGTTTCTTAAAGAAAGATGGAAAGGGAGTGGATCCAGATGGGAGAAGAGATGGGGAGGAACTTGGTGGAGTATAAGAAGGGGAAACTGTAATCAAGATATATTATGTGACAAAAAAAAATCTACTTTAAATAAAAGGGGAAAAAGACAGAAATGAGAAAATAAGTATGCTGAAATAACATTACTATTTTAAGTTTAGATATGGTAAGTGGTTTTTTTCATTCATAAAGTGCAATGGCCCCAATACATTCTATCAATAGTATTCATGAAATAATAAATGAACATGGTAATGGAATATCATAATACTACAAATTGAAGGGTCAAATTGTAGCTGAGTTGAGTACTTGCCTAGCATGTAAAATGCCCTAGGTTCAAAACTTACTATTAACTTGAATGGCACTGTTTTCTCTTTTAAAGTAAAACAAAAAGAAAAACAAAAAGCTAATAATATACAGCAGATTAACTCACCTATCTTTGAACATTAAAGGTTTTCAAAACCTGCCTAGAAGAGTGAAGGCATATTTTCAAAAAGGAAGAGAACTTTTTCAATGGTGCAAACTGTACAAGTTATAACTCTGTAAAAGATAACGCAAGACATACTTAAAAAGTTAAAGAATTTATGTGAACACCTACTCAGAGCCCTTAACCAGACTTGGTCCAAGGACTACACCATGGGAGGACAGAAGGGTTTACAAGGCAGGAACAAAGGAAAGCAGCAACAAGATTACCTACCTAGAAATTTTGAAAATCATAAGGCTAAGACAAAGACAGAATCAATAACTCAATCTCCCTCTTCATTTTTTGTTTACCCCTGTTTTTACCTTATAATTCTTTTGTTTTGTACTTTTATGTCTTCCATTCCCTCAACATGTTCCTTATTTATTAGTGTTTTTACTTTATTGGTGTTTAAATTCTTAGATTATCTTATGTATTACTTTTTGTCTGATTGGTTGTATGATAGGAAGTCTCCCCCTGTAATCCAGACTCTCATGTAGGCCAACCATCCTCCTGTCTCACACCACACCAAGACTCAACTGGTTATCCTTTATTACTTTTGTTCCTTTATTTTCTATTGTTATTATTGGGTAGGTTGTGCTTTAAATTTCATTTACTATGTTTACACATTTAGTTTATTTTGTGTTATTGTTAATGCAGGAACTTATTATGAAAACATGGGTCAGTATTTATAGTAGATGATAGGAAAAATAAAAGTTGAGGGGAAGAAAACTGGGGAGAAAAAAATACTAAACAGAGATGGGATTTGGGGCTATCAGGATAAAGGAATGGAGTTGAGGGTTAATTGAAATAAGAGATCTACAAAGCAGGGTTACTGACTTAGTTGGGTTTCTATTGCTGTGCTAAACACCATGACCAAAAGCAACTGAGAGAATCTTTCACTTCTAGGTACAGTCTCTCATTGAGGGAAGTCATGGCAGAAACCTGAAGGAAGAACTGAAGCAGAATCCATGGAGAAATGCTGCTTACTAGACTGCAAAACAAAGTATCCAATGCCAGGTTTTGGATAACTCCTTATAAATTGTTGGTAAGGGAGGTCTTAGACACCCCATATACAATAGGAGCCTTTACTTGGCATTACTCTTTGTTACCCACCATAACTAGATATTAAGACCCTATTGTTGTTGGTGTCACAGACTTCGATTACAAGATACAAAGCAAGCTGGAACTGAGTCAGAAATTTCCTCATTAGTGAATAACATTCACAGGGCTGGAAGATATGGCACAGGTATCTGAAGGGAAAGGGGCATTAATGATCTTACTCACTTGGGTGTCCTATGAACTACAAAACAAACCTGCCAGACAAGATGCACCTGTTTGTCCAATAGTGACACAGTTGTTTTAGTGGAACCAAAGAACTCTTTAATATGAATTGAGATCAACTCCACTATACCGCATCTATGTCTGCTATAGTATGCCTCATCAATAATTGATGTTTTGAGGGGTTATAGGTCCAAGGAGGAAACTTACAAAAGATATTTTACTAGCTTAAAATTAAACTAATCTCTAAATATCTATGTTTATACCTATAGGCAAAAGCTACTTTTAGCCTTATCAAAGAAGTGTCTTTTGCTGTGAATGGTAGTGCATGCAGAGACTTGTTGCTGCCCAGAGTTTTGAGAGTAAGTGACAAGTAAGGGCCCAAGCCCGAAATAAGATATTTCTCTCACCTTCTCTAAAAGAACACTGCAGAAAGGTGAGAGGGAAGAATGTAAAAGGTGGAGTATAGGAAGAAAACTGTGAAATCTACCCCCTGGGCATGATAAAACAACTGCAAAATCTTGAACTCTCAGTAGCTGTGGTTACTTTCAAAGGCCTTGCACAAGGCGGCTCTGTTAATACATCAGTCATAGATTAGGGAGGGGCTTACTAGGTTCTACCCATTCCTGCTGAACTATAGGCCACTGACAAATTCTTGCAGAGGGACAGTCATTATCTTCAGTTTCCATGCATAGGACACAGGCTCCAATGGATACCACTAAATCCATGATCACACAGACAGCCCTCGTAAAATTCAGTGGGTCACAAAACAAAATAAACAGGTGTGTGAAAAAAAGATTTGTGGGAAGTCAGAGTAGATAAAAGCAAAAGGAAACTAAGAGAGTAGGGTGAGAGTAATTAGTATGCACTGTGTTTAAGTATGAGATTGTCAAAGAAAAAATTTAATTATCTTGAAAAAGAGAAAACCACAAAATATTTTAAATATTTTATTATTATCATTTATTATAATTTAAACAGTTTGTATTTTGGCTGTGTCCCCCTCCCTCATCTCCTCCTAATCTCACCCTTCTTCCCTCTTCTCTCCTTATGCCCCTCCCCTAGTCCACAGATAGGTTTGATCTTCCTCCCCTTCTATCTGACCCTAGCCTATCAGGTCTCATCAGGACTGGTTGCATTGTCTTCCTCTCTGGACTCCCAAGGCTGCACCAACCAGGAGGAGGTGATCAGAGAGCCTATCACTGAGTTCATGCCAGAGAAAACCCTGCTCTACTTACTTGGGAACCCACTTGGAGACTGACTATATGGGCTACATCTGTGCAAGAGTTTTTGGTCCTCTCTATGCATTGTTCTTGGTTGGGGTATCAGTCTCTGCAGGGCCCCCAGGGCTCAGGTTTTTGGCTCTGTTGGTCTTCTTTGGGAGCTCCTGGCTCCTCCAGGTCTTTCTATCTCCCCCTTCTTTCATAAAACTCTATGCATTCTGTCCAAATTTTGGCTGTGTGTCTCAGCCTCTGCTTCAATACTTCGATCAGTAGAGTCTTTCAGAGACCATCTATGGTAGGCTCCTGTCCTTTTCCCTGTCTTCTCCTGCTTCCAGTGTCTACTGCATTTTTCCTTCTGAATGAGGATTGAGTATCTTCCCTAGAGTCTTCCTTGTTGTTTAGCTTCTTTAGGAGTATAGATTTTAGAATGTTTATCTTTTATTATATGGCTAATATCCACTTATAAGTGAGTATATACAATGTATGCCTTTCTCCTTCTGGGTTACTTCACTGAAGATGATCTTTCCTAGCACTCGTCATTTCCCTGAAAATTTCATAATTTTCTTGTTTTAAATAGTGGAGTAATAATTCCATTGTGTAAATGTACCACAATTCCTGTATCCATTCCTCCTTTGAGGGACATCTAGGTTGTTACCAGATTCTCTGGCTATTTTACAAATAGAGCTGCTAGGAACATGTCTGAGCAGATGTCCTTGTTGTATAGTTGAGCATATTTTGGATATATATCTAGGAGTGGTATAGCTGGATCTTGAGGAAGCACTATTCCTAATTGTCTGAGAAAACGCCAGATTGATTTCCAAAGTGGTTGTATAAGGTTACATTCCCACCAGTAATGGAGGAGGGTTCCCTTTCTCCACACCTTCTCCAGCGCGTATTGTCACTTGAGTTTTTGATCTTAGCCATTCTTATGGATGTAAGATGAAATCTCAGGATTGTTTTGATTTGCATCTCCCTGAAGACTACAGACATTGAACATTTCTTTAAGTGTTTCTCTGCCATTCAATAGTCCTCTATTGAAAATTCTCTGCTTGGCTTTGTACCCCCCCCCTTTTTTTAATTAGACTCCTTGGTTTGTTGGTGTTTAACTTCTTAAGTTCTTTATATATTCTGAATATTAGCTCTCTGTCAGACATAGGGCTGGTGAATATCCTTTCCCAATCTGTAGTCTGTCATTTTGTTTTGATGAGTGTCCTTTGCTTTACAGAAGATTTTCAGTTTCATGAGGTCCCTTTTATTGATTGTTGATCTTAGAGCCTGTGCTGTTGATATTCTGTTCAGGAAGCTGTCTACTGTGCGAATGATTTCCAGTCTCTTCCTCACTCTTTCTTCTAAGAGATTAGTGTGTCTGGCTTTATGCTGAGGTCTTTGATTCACATAGACTTTAGTTTTTCTGCAGAGTGATAAATATGGATCTATTTGCACTTTTCTACATGTATACATCCAAGTAGATCAGCATCATTTATTGAAGACGCTATCTTTTTTTCCATTGTATTGTTTTGGCTTGTCTGTCAAAAATTAAGTTTACGTAGTTGTGTGGGGTTATTTCTTGGTCTTCTATTTGATTCCATTGGTCCACTATTCTATTTCTATGCTAGCGCCATGTAATTTTCATTACTGTTTCTCTATAGTACAGCTTGAAATCAGGGATGGCGATACCTCCAGAAAACCACAAAAATTTAAAAAGCAAAGTAACATGAGTTTTTCAAAAGATGTCAAAGCAGATAAAATGCTGATAAAGAATATACTAGATCAAATAGAATAATGTCAGAAAAGAAAATAGAGAGTATCAGGTCCTGATGATAAGGTTGAGAACATATTACATTCAGATAGTAATAAACAAAACAAACAAACAAACAAACAAACAAAAAACTGGTGGCCACAACATTAAAGAGCCTGGTGATGTGATTTAAAGACCAAAAGTATAAATTCTGAATATTGAAGAAGGTACCAAAATTCAGACTAATGATGTACAAAACTGTTTGCTGAAAATACAACAGAATTTCTTTAAAATATAAGGAATAATATGGAAATCTAAGTAAAGCATTTAGAGCCACAAATAAATATGCAGAAAAGAGTCTCTCTACATACATTATAGTTAAAATAACAAGAGTATAAGACAAAGACAGATATTGAAAGTTGTAAGAGAAAATTGTTGAAATTACTTATGAAGGAGAATACAACAGAATTTCTAAGGAAATCCTAAAGGTCAGAAGAATTTGGAATGATCTACTTCAAGTATGAAATAAAATAAATAAATAAATAAATAAATAAATAAAAGCCTATAACCATCTCTTAATGTAAACCTTCCCTCGTTTTACGTATGTCAAGTAGTATTAGGTTACAACAAATTGTGAAGCTGATTCATACATCCATGCTTGTCAAAAGTTTCACCTTGGTCATTGTGAGCACTTGTATAAAGGACTATTGTAGCATTTGTTTGATTATATTCTAACCATATAATCTTATTATATCATACTCATCTTTAAGAAAAACTAGGGGCAGTGTGTGGACCCTGCTTGGCTAAATAGCACCAGATTATCATGTTATGCTGGGAGCCTTTTTTTATTAAACATAAAAAATCTTGGCCTAAGAACAATGACAATATGTGTGTTTCCCTGAAGACATGGCACCATCATTGTCTTCTAATACATTGGCACAGACTTGGACTGAGGAGTTTCAAATGAGTATTTTTTAAATTACTTCCCTTCTACATTTTTAGAAATAATCCCCTATTTCAATGTTTAATTACATACATCATACTTGAATCTGAGCATTTCTTCTATTTTCAAGAAAAACCCTGATAATACTCTTATTTGCAATGGTCTTGAGGGGGCCTATCACAAGATGTTTAATTTCTTCATCTCAAACACATACTCTCAAGCTTAAGACATGTTGGTAAGAGCTCTCATCAAGGTAGAAAACTGATTAGGTTCTGCCACATTCTTTCTCTGAGACTTTGTGTCTTTAGAATGCCTTATCAGAAACAAATGCAAACATGTTTGTGTCTTTCCACACTCTCATAATTTATTAAATAGCCATAAGTTCACAAGATATGGACGTTTCAATGATACCATTTGCCAGAGAGCCTTATGTCCTTTGATAGCCCTGGCCAAAGAAAACACAGAATCTTTTATGGGAACCTTAATCACTGATATTAACTCAGTTCAAGCTAAGACTTGAAGCCAAACTTTGGGAAGAGCACAGGGAGTCATAGGAAACAGTAAACGAATAGAAGGACCCAGAGCGGACAATAAAGCCAACAAATCTGGATCCATGGGGTCCTGCAGAGACTGATGCATCAACCAAGAACCATGCATATAGAAGACCTAGACCCCCTGCTCAGATATAACCATTAGGCAGCTGATCTTCATGTGGGTTCCCAAGTAAGGGAAGCAAAAGCTGTCTCTGACATAGACCCTGTTGCCCACTCTTAGATCACATCCTTCTGGTTGAGCAGCCTTGCCAGACCACAGAGGAAGAGGAAAATGCAAAGAGTCCTAATAAGGTTGGGGTCAAATGGTAGGGGAGGAGGGCTCTCCCTTTCTGAGAAATAAGGAAGGGAAATAGTGGGGAAGGGGGAGGAAGGGGGAGATCAGGAAGAGATGAGGGGAGGGGGTTACAGTGGGAGCGGAAATTGAATAAATTATAAAAAGTAAAGTTAAATTTTAAAAAAACCAAACATTACGTAATTACCTAGCAAAAAGTACTTCTCTCTCTCTCTCTCTCTCTCTCTCTCTCTCTCTCTCTCTCTCTGTGTGTGTGTGTGTGTGTTACAGGGTGATTACAAAAGGTTAAAGAGGCAAATTGTTTAAAGAACTTGGAGTAACAAAAGCTGGGAAACCAATAAGAATGTGGGAATGGCCTTGTTGTTAAGATAATGAACTCAAAACAAGGAAGCAAGGAAAAAGCTGCTGCTGTGAGTCAGGGAGCTGTGGGTCACAAATTTGAGAATGTTGCTGAATAATTGAGTGAAGAAGCAAAGGACAAAATGAAATCCAGATGAGGAAATAGACAGATGGATGGACAGCAGGTTCAGATGGGAGAACATGATGATAGACGGACAGCAGTTGAGTAGACTATATCAACAACAAAAACAGATTCAAGCTAAAACCCCAGGCATAGCAGGGAGTTCTTTGTCTATGAGCCCTTGACACACAGACCATTGCTATCATAGCCTTAGATAGCTTTCTGTTTACCAAGTCCAAGTGAAATAGTTAGAGCCTTCCCTCTGTCTAGTATGTTCAGCAAATTGTTGCACTTGATTTCTCTGATGTGGTTTCAATATACTTCTGTGCTCTTAGAGTCCTCGTTTACCACAATAAATTTCTAGGATAGCACTACTCACAGGAACAAGTTTTTTTCAGTTTGTGCCACAGGGTATAATGCCAAATAAGTGGTGCTGTTTATATGTCTATGCAAGCACACATTCATTCTCTATCCTCAAAGTGAAGTCAAGAAGCACTAAAAAGAAGCCTCTCAGGATAGAGCTCTGTCTTTAAGAAAAGTCAGTGTTTTTCACAATGTAGAGTAGTTTAGAACAGAGTAATTACTACCTGATTTTAACAGTAAGCCTTGTTGCATGCAGTGATTCACTAGCATATTTTTTGAAGAACAAGTAATGTCACCACAAAATATAGTATCCTGATTATGTAAAACCAAAAGCCCTTGAAGATCAGACTATTCTAGAAGAATCTTACTCTGATGCTTCCTTTTTTCTCAAGACTTGCTAAAGAGTTATTAGCAAATTGCTTTTCATTCCTTCCCTGAAGGAAGATAGAATATATCCACACCTGGACAGACTTTGTCTCAAGGTGATGTCTGACTCTCTAGGCAGTTCTAAATTAGACAGGGAGTCATTTACAAGTTAATTTCTGTCTCCTGGGTCTATTCATCTCCCCCAGATCATCTAGTACACTTCAAATTACATTCTCCCTTATCCCTCTTCACTATGAAGAATCATGAGCACTTCACTGGGCTACTGAGTAATCATTCTTCTGTGATTTTCCCTATGCACATTAAAGTTAAATACATGTATGTGCCTTTTTACTCTGTTGTTTCAGCAGACTCTATTATTGGGCCTTCTGAGAGAAAGTTTAAACATTCTTCAGCTTCTTTCACGAAGTGTTCTATTGAGCACATCCCAGCTCTCAGTGGACTAGTTGTACATGCCTCAGATGCAAAGAGGGAAGTAGATGAGTTCATCAGAAAAATAGAGGATTACTAGCTTGGGTGAGTTTCTCTTCAGGGAGCCAAGTATGTTCAGGAATAATCAAAGAGAGAAATGAAGGACCTGATCATGTAGGATGCATGGTGATTCTAGAAGGTAAGTTAGCTTCTGATTCTGGAAGTAGGAATCCCACACGTAGGTCATCCCTACACAACTGCAATGTCCAAGGGCACTTCATATATTACACCAAAACTTTCAATTCCTATCTACAAGATGGAAAGATGCACCAAGCTAATTTCTAACATGCTACAAATAAAAATGGGGGAGGGGAAAATCTGTTTTCTCCATGTTTCTCTATGTTCTTTGGCTGGAATATAAATGAAAATTTAGACAAAATAATTTTTTTAAAGTTTAATTATATCTATTTTCTTGGAAATCCATTACAAATATGAGAGTCATAAAACTGTGCCTGGACTGGAAGTATAGGCCAGGGGGAGATTCCATGACTGATGTGAAGCCCTCAGATCACTTCCCAGCCCCCTCACCACCACCACACAGCACAAAGTGACAGAGAATTGATTCTCATGTAGTATTTTGAGCTACAGCAAGGAATGGGGCTTGAGGCAGCTACAGGTTGAAAATGACAAGTTCTAGAAGGCTGATGGGAAATGTATGGTGAATATATAAAAATAGATGGACAACTTGTATATTAGTCAGCCTTCTTGTATATTAGCCACGACATAGTAAATGAAAAGGGGGAGAAATTTACTTTTGGCTCATGGTTTCAGGGAGTACAGTACACAATTGCTTGGATCCATGTGCTTAGGCAGAACATCATGGTAGCAAGAGCACATAGTAAAGGAGCTTTTTTTTTTATTTTGATGGTGTTTTTATTACACTTTTTCCTATTTTTATTTTTATTTTTATTAATTACAATTTATTCCCTTTGTATCCCCCCATAAGCCCCTCCCTCCTCCCCTCCCAATCCCACCCTCAAACTCCCTTCTTCACGAATGCCCCTCCCCAAGTCCACTGATAGGGGAGGTCCTCCTCTCCTTCCTTCTGATCTTAGTCTATCAGATCTCATCAGGAGTGGTTGCATTGTCACTTTGGTAGCCTGGTAAGGCTCTTCCCCCTCAGTGGGAGGTGATCAAAGAGCAGGCCAATCAGATTATGTCAGAGGCAGTCCCTCTTCCCATGACTATGTAAGCCACTTGGACACTAAACTGCCATGGGCTACATCTGTGCAGGGGTTCTAGGTTATCTCCATGCATGGTACTTGGTTGGAGCATGAGTCTCTGGAAAGACCCCTGTGTTCAAATTTCTGGTTCTGTTGCTCTCCTTGTGGATTTCCTGTCCACTCCAGATCTTACTATTTCCCACTTCTTACATAGGATTCCATGCACACTGCCCAGCAGTTGGCCATAAGTCTCAGCATCTGCTTTGATAGTCTGCAAGGCAGAGCCTTTCAGAGGCCTTCTGTGGCGTGTTTCTAGCTTGTTTCCTGTTTTCTTCTTCTTCTGATGTCCTTCCTCTTTGCCTTTCTGGATGGGGATTGAGCATTTTAGTCAGGGTCCTCTCTCTTGATTAGCTTCTTTAGATGTACAGATTTTAGTAGGTTTATCCTATATTACATGTCTATATGAGTGAGTATATACTGTGTGTGTCTTTCTGCTTCTGGGACAGCTCACTCAGGATGATCCTTTCCAGGTCCCACCATTTACCTGCAAATTTCATGATTTCCTTATTTTTCATTGCAGAGTAATACTTCATTGTGTAGATAAACCACAATTTCTGCATCCATTCTCCAGTTGAGGGGCATCTGTTCTGTTTCCAGCTTCTGGCTATTACAAATAAATCTGCTATGAACACAGTTGGGCAAATGTCCTTATTGTGTACTTGAGCATATTTTGGATATATGCCTAGGAGTGGTATGGCTGGATCTTGAGGAAGTACTATTCCCAGTTTTCTGAGATAGCGCCAGATTGATTTCCAAAGTGGTTGTACAAGTTTCCATTCCCACCTGCAATAAAAGAGGGTTCCCCTTTCTCCACATCCTCTCCAGCAAGAATTGTCACTTGAGTTTTTGATCTTCATCTTGAGTGAGGTAATCCAGAAGCAGAAAGACAGACATGGTATATACTCACTCATAAGTGGTTATTAGGCACTTAGTGGTTAAATAAGATAAATGTACTAAAATCTGTACTCCTAAAGAAGATAACAAGGAAGACTCTAGGGAAGATGCTCAATCCTCATTCAGAAGGGCAAATGGGATAGACATCAGAAACAGGAGAAGGCAGGGAACAGGACAGGAGCCTACCACAGATGGCCTCTGAAAGACTCTACTGATTGAGGTATTGAAGCAGAGGCTGAGACTCTTAGCCAAACTTTGGGCAGAATGCATGGAATTTTATGAAAGAAGGGGGAGATAGAAAGACCTGGAGGGGAACAGGAGCTTCAAAAAGAGACCAACAGAGCCAAAAAAAAAAAAAAAAAAAAAAGAGCCCCAAGGGCCCTGCAGTGACTAATACCCCAATCAAGGACAATGCATGGACAGGACCTAAAACTCCTGCACAGATGTTGCCAATAGACTCAGTCTCCAAGTGGGTTTCCTATTAAGGGGTACAGGGGCTGTCTGTGACATGAACTCAGTGGCAGGTTCTCTGATCACCTCCCCCTGGTGGGTGCAGCCTTGCCAGGCCACAGAGAAAAACAATGCAGCCAGTCTTCATGAGACTTGATAGGCTAGGGTCAGATAAAAGGGGAAGAAGTCCTCCCCTATAGTGGACAAGGGGAGGGGCATAGGGGGAGGCTAGGGAGGGTTGGTGGAATTGGGAGGAGATAAAGGAGGGGCCACAGCTAAAATACAAAGTGAATAAATTATAATAAATAATAACAATTAAAATTAAAAATAGAAGCCAATTTCAAGATTGGCTATGAGAATTAAAGCAAAATTTGAGGTGTGAATCCCTATTAAAAAAATAAGTTACATGCTTCTAACACATAATGGAAAAGGAAGTATTTCTATTCCAAAAGAAAATAATAAGGACACATAAAGTTGGAATGGGACAAAAACAAGACTGAAACTCTTTAGGGAAAATATTAAGTGCTATGTTGCTATGTTTGGAATATGAGGCATATGTGGTATGATGAGCATTCCAATAGGCTTGAGCAACTCTCCCTTCACAGCCTTGCCATTTGCAGCCCATATGCTTCCCTCTTTGGTGGGCTCTGTTTATTATCACATCATTTCTTCAGCAAGTGAACTATGTTCTTGGTATTTCCAACATACTGGAATCTCCATCAAATTTTTGTCAGCACCCTCACTGCTTCATATATCATCCAGTGGTTTGTCTATGAAAGAACCAGAAGGTTAAGAGTTCATATGAAGGGGAGTCAGGAAAATCGTGAGTTCAATATGAACTTTAGCTGTATAATGAGTTTGAAGGCAGACTGTGCTACATAAGTTCCAGCTTCAAAAAAGGGGGGAAATAAAAAGGCATATATAAAAATAGGAAGAATGTATAATAATTTGGTAGATATTTGCTTTCACTAGCTCTTGGATGGGACTGTTTAAGAATCTTTGAAATTTCCAGAGTAATTTGTGTCTCTACTATTTATTGTAAGCCCACAGAGTATACATGGGTGTTCAGAGGTATCTCAGAATGGGCTAGAAAAAGCAATCATGTAAATGAATGATTGGAACTTTACAACAGGTGCTGCTTGCCTGATCACTGGGGAGAAAATGGAAGCTGGGTATTGAAGTTCAGTCATACAGCCAAAGATTAGTCAATCACACCTATACAACATAGTCCCAGTGAAATCTCTGGACACCAGGATAAATTTCTTGATTGGTGAGCATGTGGCTTTACTGGAAAAGTCACCAGGGTTGTATATTTTGCCCAATGTACCCTTCCTTTGACTTGACCTTTGTACTTCATTCCAGTGCATTACAAAATCTGAGAAAATAATGGAAAAACCTGAAATTGTAACGTAAGCGAGTGTAATAAGTTCACCTCTTGAAAAGCCAGTAACTGCAGTAAGAGGATGAAAATAGTGAAGGGAGATTTCTTACTCACAGCTACTAAGGATTGCACTGGTGATAATTCTCAAATCAATATTGTCCTCAGAACCAAAGAAAGAAAGAAGCTTGTATTGGAAATTTATTTATATTCATATAGGAAATACAACATTATATGTAGGTGGGTCACATTCCTGAGCATATGAACACATCTGGACAAATAATTTAATTATAAGTTTAAAGAAATGAGGTAGTGTGATGTGGCCAGTTGTTTTTGCTAGTTTTCTGAAGTCCTTTAGCAGGAACAAATACAAATAGCTTTGAAGTTATATTAACGTTCTTTTAAAGAAACAGCAACATTTCCTGAAAACAGAGGAGTTGACCCTTAAAAGTTCCTGTGTATTACATAAGTCTCATTCCAGAGACCTGACCCTAAAGGACCCAATACATCAGGTCAAATTACTCAACTAAATGAAAATACCAATGTTCAAAAACAGGAGAGGAACTTCAGTTAATATAGTTATAATACCAGGAAAACAAGAGGAGGGATGACCTTCACCCTGTGTTTGGAGGCACTGACGTCATAGACATTTTATGGAGGAAACAGACATGGGACTGGGAAAAAGTATGTATAGTTCATCTTGGTCAAGCTGTAGTCTGGCTGATCTCTATTTTTGGAATTGTCAGTTGGGTTCTCATCCCTTGTGATCAGAAAAGCACTGTTTCCTATGGGGTAGGTCCCATTCTTGTCACAAGATATTCTGCTATCAGATCTATTGTTCCTGAAAGTCAAGGGAAATGACTCAGATCAAAGGAGGCAGACACAAAAGAGAGAAAGCTATGCCAAATTTTGATCTTAATAGGTAACTTAGTTACCTATTAGACATTTGCATGACCAAATGAAGAGTCATGGTTTCTAGTATAACTTATCTGTAAGTTCATGTTGTATGCTTAGTAATTAACAGTAGCCCATCAAAATTTCATGTGTGCTGAAGAATGTCACATTGGTATGTGGCTTTTGTAGTTGAGGCCATTTTTGTTGAGAGAGTGCCTTTAACCTATAGAGTCTGCATTAACTCACACAGCTAGAATCAAAATTTTCTTATGGTACCATAAAACAAAACCAACAATATCCTCAGTGGAGGAAAGAAATGAATGAGCTTCCATGGCACACAATTTAGGGGTCTATAGGCATTATTTTGCTGGGTCCAGGGAGATTGCTCAGTGGTGAGAGCACCCATTGCTCTTGTAGGGAACTCGGTTTCGGTTCCCAGCATCTACAACCATCCCTAATCCCAGTTCCAGGGATTTCAACCCCCTCTTCTGGCCTGAGGTTAACAGGCACACAAATGATGCACATTTATGCATGTGCACAAAGCACTCATACACACAAAATAAAACAAAACAAAATAAATCTAAAGGAAAAAAACATTAAAGAATATTCTTCCTTATGGCTATCAACTTTCAAAGTTATGAAATAGCTTTTATAGGCTCCAAATGGGCTTATAGGTCCAAATAAACTGTAGATAGTTTCCAATGAAACTCCATTTTCTTCTGGATATACTTGCTTTACATGAGAAAGAAATGGAACCTGAGAGGGCTTTAAATCCATCCTCCAGCATCTAAGGAGAATTTACATAGACCCAATACTGGCTGGCCAGTAAATACCAGGCCAGTTCCAAACGTAAGTATTCAGAAAAGCTGAACTTCACCTCCACTGGCACATATCCTGTCATCACCAGCCTCCCAACTAGGAAATTCCCTCAGATGTGCAACTCAACACAGCCCCACACACCTTGTGGGCATTAATAATCAAGAAATTGATAAATAAATAAACAAAACCCTACTGTTTTTGTTTTTCAAGACTGGTCTTGCCTTCTATCTAGAACATGAACATCTCACCCACAAAGTAGTAGTGCTCTCTCTTTCCAGTCTCTCCACTGACCCGTTTTGCTCTCTGTATTTTGAGTTTGATTGTTCCCATTCTGCCTCTGAATTTTCTTTGTGTTGTTGCCCTGCTTTTCATTTAGCTGCTGCTCTGTGTATAAAACCAAAAGTCCCCTGCCACACAAGTCATATAAGAACTATCCAAAGGTAGCAAGTACCTTTCATGTGACTTCAAATTCCGTGTTAACTTAGCATGCTGGGCATACAAATATCTCCCGAAAAAAAAAATGTTACCTGTGAATAAGTCCACAGTATTGTATGCAAATTTTCCTATAGATAAATATAAGGTACCCATAAATTAATAGGATAATTCATAAGGTATTCTCTCAGCAGTCCCCTCTCAGACCAATCCTGGAACCAGCTCCCACATCTCCTGAGAAGTTTTGGAGATCCAAATTCTCAAGCTTCCTTGTCCTCCCCCAACTCCAGACATTTACAACCAGAAACAGTAGGATGTGTTTCAACAGGCTGTTGAATAGATTTTTAATCTTCCTAGAATTAGGAAGTACCTGATCCACATGGTCAGCAGAAGCCAGTATGCATAATGAAATGCAAGGGCTTTTCACTCCTGTCTCTGGCCATAGCCCTGGTTATACAGCTTTGCAGGAAGAACCACCAGAGTTCTAAAGACAAACCATCCTGGATAGTCACTTATTTACCCCATGCTCTCTCCCATTCCTCATGGAGGAAAAGAACTATACAAATCCAAGAGGATGTTTAGAAATTCTAACATTCATCCTAACTAACCTACATTTATGTTCCAACTTCACATCTTCATCTGCTTGTGGAGAAACTTTCCAATAGGCTCAGCTGTACAAACCAATTATTGAACCTCCCAAATGTTTAAACGTTTGCTTCCAGAATGCTCGGCCCAAGAAAATCTGGGGCAACAAGCTTTCAACACACTTGTTTGCCTGAATTTTTAGCCACAGTTCAGAGGACCTCAGTTACATGCCCTTCTAGGCCATTAACATCCCACTCCCCTTGCTAGTGTGACTCATATTCTGGCATCTGTTTCTTTTGGCAAGAGATGAGACTTTTAGTCATAGGGCAAAGCATGAAATTCTCATTCATTTAAACATTTTTTCCCTTCCAAATCTCCCTAAAGCTTGCTGCCAGAGGTGCTGACTCCTCTCAGATTCTCATCTCAAAAGTGTCTTCTGAATGGGGATGGAGAAGATGCATCTTTTTGGGAGGATATCTTCCAGTATTGTTGAATCTGGAAGTGATTGTAGACATAACTTCAAAGCAAGGCTATGTAATTATGCACAAGAGATGAAAATGACAGTCTGCAGGTGGCGTGCATCACTTCAGAGGTGTGATCACAAACACCAGCCTCCTTGGGAGATGAGGTAGAGGCAGTTGGTGCTTAAATTAGTTTATCTTTAATTTGCATTTGATGTTGGCCCACCATGTGGGAGAGAGTTGATGAGTTGAAGTCAGTGTTGAACAGAAGAGCCTCTCTCTGCTCTCATTTATTATATCTGGAGACTTGGCATGCCAATGAACTCTGCTCAGTTCACACAAGAGATTCTGATGCACAAGAGATTCCTAAGTGTAGGAGGCAAGGCTTTCAATTTGGGATTTGGTGTTCCCAGTACTGATGCTTCTATAAACATTGTCTTTTGCAAATGCTTTAGTTGGTGTAGCAAGTACCTCATTTGAATACTAGGTATATTTTATCAACTTATTTTCAATTTTGTTAACTGTTTTTATTAAGATTTTCTTGCACCTAAGTTAGTTATACATCACTAAAAAGTATCACTTTAGCCAGTGCTTTCAAACTTATCTAAATATAGAATCACTAAAAACTCTTTTTTAAAAAAGCTCAGTGCACCTGTCACCAAGCTTAATGACCTGAGTTTGGTTTCCAAGATGCCACATGGTGGAGGGAGAGAACTCAGTCCCATGACCTCTATGTGCATGATTGTCCTACTTCTCTACCCAAACACACATTTTTGAAATAAATAAATGTAATAAACAGAAATACCAGTGACCAGGAAACGCTATCCTGAAAATATGATAAAGCTTTATCTGATGTTCTCACCAACTGGGGAATACTGATGCATGCTACAGGAAGAAAGACCCAAGACCTAGAGTCCAAAGAACACTCAGTGTTCAGGCAAACTTTGTTCCAGACTACTGTGGAGACTTTGGGCCTATTTATCTCTTTCAAACTCATTTATACTTCCTCAAAAATGCCTACATCATCCACTTCTTTATAAATAGGAGATATAGGAACTATAGACATAGCTCAGTAGTTAAGAGCACACACTAATCTTGCAGAGGAACCAAAGTTGGTTTCCAGCACCCATGTCAGTAGGCTCACAATTAACTATATATAACTCCAATTTTGGGGCCTCTGACACTGTGGGCTTCCAAGGGCATTCTGACACTTGTGCTCACATGTAGATACCCCTCCACACACATATACACAGTTAAAAATGAATGTTTTTAAAAAGGAAACATATACATTTTTGAATCTCATTTGGTAATTAGATACAGATGTTCTTGTGTTGTTTCCATGCACAGAAAACTTACACATATGCCTTTTCTCCTATCAATCTACCTGAAGTCAGTTTGTGCTCAATTCTCAAACAATAGATCTCAATGAAGAAGAAAGAACATTCTTTTATATTTACACCTAGGTTACACCCCAGACCAATGACATCAGACTAAATGGGGTTGGGAAAGAAGTAACAATAATATATTTAAAAGATTTTCAGGACATTCTATTGTGCAAAAGAAAAAAAAATAAGACAGAGAACAATTACTTGGACAATTATATGACATTGTCAGTTATATTGACAATTATATAGCTGAGGGTTCTTGTGGGCTCAGGATAGACAACTCTTTGTTTTTAAGGAAAATAAGATACTGTGATATACATTGGAAATTGAATAAGGTAAAAAGGTGTCTCGGCCTTATAAATATTAGAATAGTCGATAAAATTGGAGCGATCAGAGACCCTAGTCACCCTCAACTTGTCTGTTTCTAACTGTTAAAGCATTCAAGTTAGCATCTTGGTCTACTCTAGGTGCATCTGGGCTGGAAAGTGGTTAATTCAGAACAAACACTTCATTAGTAATGTGTACATGTTACATTCTTAGTAACATCTATGTGCATACTCCTCTGTACAGTATGAAATACAAATGTCTTTAAAATACAGAATATCAAAGTACCTGTGCCCATACCTATCCCTCATGTCCTCTGTCATTTAGGATCCTTTAAATTTTCCCATGGCTTGGCAACAAAGTCAAAATTGTTGGAGTTCTGCATTGGGTATTAGAAAAACAAAGCAAAGCAAAACAAAACACTCCCTCAGGTAATTTCAACTTACCTATAAGCTTGAGAGACAGTGGTCTGAAACAATGCTTCTCAGATTTAGTTGCATACCAGAATTCCCCCCCCTGAGAATGGGGAGTCTTTACAAAAAATCATATGCTGTCATTCACACACGTGACATGAGACTATTCGGGGGTGTGGCTCAGTGATGGATGTTTTATAACCTCCCCAGAAAAGTTCAATGAACAGACTGAACTGAGAGCGAGTGATCTTATAGATGAAAGAGAAGCTAATGGAGAAAGAAAAGAGGATATAGGAAGACATCACTAATAAGTTTGTCTACTTGCTCAGCTGCTCAAAATGTGTTCTTATACATGAATTCTTTTCAGTACTGAAGTAAATCCAGTGAATCCAAACAGCTTGCTCTCCAGCTTGACATTATGTTGAGGTATAATGGATCCCCAAAAGAGGCTGCATTTATTCTCTAATTTTATGTATTGAAGGTGAAGATCACCCTTACTCAGAAATCCCTAGATCAGCATTTTTTCCTCACCTGCCTTCAGGCTCTATTTTACAAATCCCTATTATGAGAGACACTTTACCCAGGAAGAATCATCCCTTAACTTCAGCTGTATATTAAATATCGGAAGAAGATATTTCAGGTTTGCCCTGCTCAGGTCTTACTTCAGGTCAGTTAAATCAGAATCTGGGAGAGAAGGGGAAAGGTGGAGTGTGTGTGTGTGTGTGTGTGTGTGTGTCTGTCTGTCTGTCTGTGTGTGTGTCTGTGTGTCTGTGTGTTTTGGTGCTGGAAATTGAGCCTTGGGTCTCTTTAGTGTTCATTTCTCTAATGGATGACATTCACATCTCAACTGCTTATTTGTTGGCCATGAATCCTTTCCGGTAAGATATTTATTTGAATCTTTTTGCTCATATATTCTAATTAAATTCGTTGTAGCTTTGCTGTGGAGCTGGAAGGTTCTGTATAGCTTCTTGATATCAGTCAGATTCTGTGTTGGTTATTGGCACCCTGACAGCATCTAGAATTACCATGGAAACAAGCTTCTGAACATGTGTGAAGGATTTTCCACATTAGGTTAACGGAGGTGGACAGACCTGCCCTAGATGTTGGATCTCTGGGCTGAGATCCCAAGTTGCGTAACATATAAAGGAAAAAGTTAGCTGAGCACAGCATTTATCTCTCTCTGAGCACAAAGGGGAAAATGTGACCAGATACCTTCTGTCCTTTCCTACTGTGGGGATGAGATCCCTGGCACTGTGAACCTTAAAACAAAAGCCCCAAATAAATATCTACCTTCTTTAAGCTGCTTCTTACTAGGTATTTTGAGAAAAGTGACACAAATATGTTTTCCTATACTATAGCTCATCTTTTCACCCTTTGTACATGGGCTTTCATAGAACATCAGTTTTTGCTTTGGGTTACATCTAGTTCACCATTTTTTTCTTTTAATGGATAATGCTTTTGGTAGCAAGTCTAAGAATTCAGCCTGTAATCTTTTAGCTCCTCCTCAATGTTTTCCTCTCAGTAGGTAGCTCAATACCCATATGCATGCACACATGCAGCAGTAATTGGATTCAGTAGGCTATCAAGATAAAAACAAGAATAAAAGGCAGGAAGTTGGTAGAGGGAGTGGGAATAGATATGATCAAAACTCATTTTATACATGTATGAAATTCTCAGGGTACTCTACTAACCAAGGACCGTTCATGGAGATAACCAGAACCCTTGCACAGATGTAGCCCATAGCAGCTCAGTCTCCAAGTGGGTTCTCTAGTCACAGGAACAGGGGCTGTCTCTGACATGAACACAGTGGCTGGCTCTTTGATCACCTCCCACTGAGTGGGGAGCAGCCTTGCCAGGCCACAGTGGAAGACAATGCAGCCAGTCCTGATGAGACTGGATAGGCTAGGGTCAGAGGGAAGGGAAGGAGGACCTCCCCTATCAGTGGAATGGGGAAGGGGCATGGGAGTAGAAGAGGGAGGGAGGGAGGGCTGGACTGGAAGGGGATGAGAGAGGGAGCTACAGCTGGGATATAAAGTGAATAAATTGTAATAAATAAATAAATAAATAAATACGTGAAAAAAGAAATTCTCAATGAACAACAATTTTACAAGCTTTATCGTTTTCCACTTTACTTTTTATGATAAAATCATGTATATTTAGAATTATTCAGCTGGACCCAGTTTGGACAATCTCAATTCTGTTGTGGTCCAAAGCATCACAAGGAATAGGCAGCTGAACAGATGCCTTATCTCTCACCATAAGGCCAGATCACATTATGGACCTTGACTGCATTCATATCAGAGGTCACAGCCTGTTTGCTCTGGTGTCTGGTGCTTGTTAGCTTTGACATGCATAACAAACTCAGATTCCCGGAGCATTGTCAGAGACTCTCAGGGATCCTACGGCAGTTGATAATGGTGTACTGTTCAAATTTATTTCTCTTGGAGTAGCTCTCTTCCTAATATATTTAGGTTATGTCCAGACTTAGCAATGTTGGCCAGCAGAAAATGAGAGATATTTGTTTTCTTGCCAGGGATTGGATGTGGACATTGAGGACTCATTTTAGGACTACCATATTGGCTTTCAAAGCCATGACTTTGGTTTTGGTTAGAAACAGAACTTTCCTTCATTTTCAGTATGCCATCTCATAGCAAGGTACATTTTACATTTAAGTTTATCTGTTTTGAGTAAATTTTTATGAGTCAGGTCTATTGTCTTTATCTACCTATCTACCTATCTACCTTTCTTTCTTTCTTTCTTTCTTTCTTTCTTTCTTTCTTTCTTTCTTATTTATATATTTATTTCTTTTTTATGTCTGTGGATATCCACAAATTGGTACTTTCAAATTTATTTTTATTTTATGTGAATGAGTGTTTTACTTGCATGCATGTATGTATACTATGTGCATGCATGGAGCCCAAGGATGTCAAAAGAAGAAACAGATCCTCTGTGACTGAAGTTACAGATGGTTGTGAGCTACCATGTGGGTTCTGGGAACCAAACCAGGCCCTTTGCAATTGCAAATTGCAACAGGTGCTCTTAACCACTGAGCCTTCTTTCTAACCCTTTATTTTTAAATCTCTCCAGACCTGATGAAATTAAATGACAACATGAGTTGAGTTCAATTCCTGTAACCCACACAGTGGAAATAGCCAACTCCTACAAACTGTCCTCTGACCTATAGATATGTACCATGCACACACTGGCAATAAATACATACATACATATATACATACATGCATTTTATTTATAATAAAATAAAATTTCTACAATAGTAGTTGGGTAGCCAAGCATGAAAACACGTGGTGTTGCATGTTGCTTTCACAAGAGCAAGCATCACAGAGAGACTTTTAAAATGACCAGCAATTAATAGCAGATGATCTTGCAAAAGACCTGGGATCAATTTCTAGCATCCATATCAAGAGGCTCACAAAATACCTATAACTCCAGTTCCAGGAGTCTCAATCAAATGGCGTATTTTAGCCTCCATGGGCATCTTGCACAAACTCACACACATCTTCACATGATTAAAATGTAGTGCATCTTGTCAAAATAATGACAGAAATATATTTTCTTAGATCAATATTAATCAAGAGAAATGGAAATGAAGTAATATCTATACATTCTAATTTTCTAGAAGGCTCATTAAGAAAAGATGAGGATGGAAGAATGCCCCAAAAGTTAAAAGCATTCATACCCATAAAAAAATTAGTAAGTTTTTAACAAAAAATGTCAGGCATGGTGACATAGACCTGTAATTCTAGCACTCAGGAGGTGGAGGCAGGATGATCATCAGCTTGAGGATAGCTTAGCCTGCACAGTGGGATCCTGTCTTTACA
The DNA here is from genome assembly GCF_030254825.1 of Meriones unguiculatus. NCBI lineage: Eukaryota > Metazoa > Chordata > Mammalia > Rodentia > Muridae > Meriones > Meriones unguiculatus. The sequence continues at coordinate 135,509,390 of NC_083369.1, read as the reverse complement.
GAAAATCACAGCAGCATAGTGAAACTTAATTTTAACAATGTAGTTATTTAATCCAACATATTTAGATGTTATCGCTTGCATGGCAAACAACATAGATATTATTGAGACATTTTATATTCTTTCTTATAAAGTGTTTAAAACCCAGTTGAACGCCTGTGAAATGGCTCAGTGGGCAAAGGCACCGGTCACCAAGTCTGATAACTTGAGTTCAATTCCAGGGAATTAATTTGGAAGGAGAGACAGACTCCTGCAAGATATCATCTAGCCTCCACACGTGTATGTGTTTCTCCCCCAAATACATAAAATGTAACAAAAATTTAAAACCTGTGTGTATCTGACATTTATTTCATATCTCAGTTTGTACTACCACATTCTAAGTGCTTTATAGACACAAATGGTTAACACCTAGTGTTTTGAAAATCACAGTTTCAGGCAATGGAAGTCTTTTTCTTAATCCCTGTCTTTCCATGTTTGCCACCTGAGTATTAAATTCATGTACTGTTTCTACCTGAAGCCAATGTAGGACCTACTCACTTCAAATAATAGCAGCTGTGTTTAGAAAGCTTTGCTTCTGCTTATAGCAGAATGAAACAATCTTGTTCTAGACAAATGCATTCATGGTGGAATGTGCTGCCATAAATATTCATGTCAGACTGACAGTGATGGGCCCCACAGCCTTAGAGCCATGGTATCTTCTCCACATGCTTGGATCTTATCTCATTTCCCCTCAACTAAAGTTATTAAATTCACATGAGTTTGCACAGTGTTCTAAATTCATGAGAACCTTGTTTATAGATGGGATGGTGCTGCGGTGAAGGTGGGACAAGGTAAATCTTCCATGTCATCGCTAAACTGTCTAAGGAATGAAATGCTTCACAGAACTGATTTCTATGCTACAAATGAGTGCACGCCGATTTAAATAAATGCACACTTCCCTACCCAGCACAGACTAGAATGATTTGTCAACCTCAGTGCTGCTGACATTTGTCATCTACATTATCTTGAGACAGGGTCTCTCATTGACCTGGAGCTTGCCAATTAGGACAGGCTGGCAGGCCACAGAGCCCCAGGAGTCCACCTGTGTCTGTGTCCTCATCACTTAGATTACAAATGCATGCAGCTGTCATGAATGTTTCTCCTCTTAGGCATGCAACTTTCATCTCAGGCATGCAGCTGTGCCCCTTCTTCCCCCCCCCCCACCTGCCACAATACAGCATCCCAGTAGGGCTTGTTGACAGTTTGTACTCCCCATAGAGGTGTAGGGAGAGCCAGAAGAGCCTCACCTGAGTATCCAGTTGTTCCTTTCCACCTGTTGTATGCAACGCTGCCTTAATTGTGCATGGCCCCTGAGGAGGGGCTAGAGTTTACCGGCTTGGAAAAAATAGGGGAAACAGGGGTTCTCCATCTATGTGGTTTTCAGCTGGGTAAGGCTTTTCAGATGCTACAACCTGTTAGAAGAAAAGCACCCACTACCTTCACCTATTCTCTGTAAGGAAACCCAATTTACTCATTCAGTTCCCCAGTGTGAACACTGGCGGAAGCCTGACTCAGTTTGCTATTAGGACTTTGACACTGAGACTTTAAGAGAAGGGGTAGACATTGCTCATGTCCTCTCCTGGGAAGGAGTTTAAATAATACTCACCATGCCTGGTATTTAAAGGTGGATTCTGAAGACCAAACTCAGCTTTTTACCTACTGATCCATCTCACCACCCAAGAGTTCTAAGCCATCAGTTAGCCTTGTAGACTCTTCAAAACAGGTGAGGTTTTTTTCCTGCCAATTTCAAGATAATTCAAGGCCCCGTAATTTTCTCCTCATCCTGGAAAGACATATTGAATTTCCACACATCTGGAAAGAGTTTGCCTGTTTTTTGTTTGTTTGTTTGTTTTTTAAGGCAGGAAGAAGACACCGGAGTGAGACGTCTTCCTCTTCTTTGTCACAGCTCCACAGACTATTCCGTATAATGGTTGTTCCTGCACATTGCATGAATGAAGGAAGACAGGATTACTATACACAGAGGCTAAGGACAGTGCTCTTGGAGCACAGCTCAAACTCATCAAAACACATTTGGTAATTGAGATTGACAGCATGAATACTTTTAGTATCCTTCCCCCATTTCTCCTGAAAGGGGACACCTGTGACACCCTATCCTAGTGATGGCCAGCTAAACAGACCTAGATTTGGGCATTTAATCTACCTTGAACTTTAGTTCCCCAAGGAAATGGACCAATTATTAGAGAGAGTAAAAGATCTCCTAGCATAGATGTGTGACTTTGGCTTATGGAATGTTAGCAGGAGTTACAGTCAAAAGACAAAACACAACAATTTAGTCTAGCAATCTCAATTGGCTTTATTTTTCTTGCAAACCAGGCAGTCTTTTATTCACTGTGCTCAGATAAATGTTCTGAGAAGCCAAGAAGAGGTCAGTTCCTAACTATAGCAGAACAGTAGGAAGAAGAAATAAAACAACCAAAGTAGACTGGTCATTTCAAAGTTGCTTTGACTATAAGATAGAAACAGTAACTGGTGGGGCTGAGTGTGTAGTGCCCTAAAGATGGTACTCAGACCTTTAAGTAAACTAGAATTGATAAACTCATTTTGGTCTGGTCAGTAATATTCTCATTTGTGTGACTGAGACCAGGGAATTAAACTCTGAACCACATGAATGCTAATTATGGCCTCTGTAACCAAGTTACATCCTCAGCCCCAGTGTAATAACAGCTTTTCTCATTGTTCTGATGAAATACTGGCCTGAAGCAATTTGAAAAAGGAAAGGTTTATTTCGGCTCACAGTTTAAGGGAATACAGGCCATATGGTAGGGAGCACATGGGAGCAGAAAGCAGCTCACATTTGTGCTGATGGGAACCTGTTCACCTCTGGGCAAATCCGGAGATGAGTAAGGTAATTCTGGTGCATTCCTTCTTTTGCATTTGTATCCAGTACAGGACCACAGCCCTTAGAATGGTGCCATACACCCTCAGGACAGATCTTCCCCTCTCAGTTAATCAGATCTGGAAACACTGTCACAGAAACACCCAAAGTGTACCTCATTAATGTCATTGTTTTTCTGTCTGTTGGGTATATGTGTGTGCACATGTGCACATGCATGTATGTGCATTTGTGGGACAGAAGTTGGCGTTGAGTGTCTTCCTCAATTTTTATCCAACTTTTCCTTTGAGACAGAGTCATTCACGCCTCATGGAGCTCACTGATTGGCTCAGCTGGCTGAACAATGTTCCAGGGATTTCTTTGCCCTCTGCCTCCTTCCGATACCAGCAGGCCTACCTTTTATATGCATAAGGGATAGAAATTCAAGTCTTCAGGATTGCATAGCAGGTACCTCACCCCCTGAGCCAGGGATTTCTTAATCCAATTACACTGACCATGAAAACTAACCATCCCATCCAACATATTTTTGTTCAGCAGATCTTCTTAGAGCCTGTTTTACATGTATTTAAAAACTTATTTTTCAAGAATATTGAAAAGCAATTTCAAGACCAGCAAGAAAAGAGGTTGAGTTCTATCCTGATGTAGATGGTTGCCAGAATGTGTTGACAGAAGAGTATTTGTAATGGGAATTCGTCAACATTGTTTCCAAATTAGTGCTAGCCTCTTTACTAAATATGGACCTTGGAAACCAAAACAAGAACCTTCAAGTGACAGACTAAGTGGATGACAGAGTGAGAGACCAAAGGATAAGCAGCGATTGGTAAGACTGTAGAGTAGGCGCGGTATAGCAGTAAGTTCCCTGAGGGGAGAGCTACCTCTCTGCATTCTTTCCCCACCCACTAGAGATACAGTTGCTAGGAAACTGGACCCTCCCCCTAGGGAGGGACACCTGGTCATTAATAGTCTGGGGACCTTCCTATAGCCAATCAATTCAAAATGCAGCATTTTGACCAATAGATGCTTGCCAGGCAGGAATCGCCCCTGCCTTGGGCATGCTGGGATGGACCAGAATCTATAAATCACCCCACTAACCTGGGTGCGGGGCGCTCAGCTCCCACCGCTTCAGCGGTGGGTGCTGTGTAGGCCCGAGCTGCAGCTTGTAATTTTCAATAAAAAGACCCTCATGTGTTTTGCAACGGAGTTGATTCCTGGAGATCTTTTGGGGGCTCGCGAACTGGGTATAACAAGAGGAAAATGTCAGAGAGCAGTTAAATAACCACAGCGAGCTTGTTTTCTGCTTGTCCATGAAGAAACCAAGGCGTTCAGGTACAGAAAGCTCTTATCAAAGCCTACAGTTTCGGGTTCTGATGGGAAGAAACAACTTGTCAGCTGAGACAATTCAGAGAGGGAGGGTAGGAGAGAGAGAGAGAGAGAGGGAGAGGGAGCAGGGGTGAAGAGGATAGGGAAAGGAGAGTTGGCTCTAACCTAGTTTATGTTTCTGAGCTCAGATAAATCTCAGACTACTGACCTTTGACAGTGGGACAGTCTCTGAGGAGCTGCTTTATTCTTTGTTTGGCATTTTACAGTATTGCTGCTCTCTTCCAGCCAGACAGCACATACCTTCCCAGTTAAGAAAAAAAAAAATCTCCATCCATTGCCAAATGCCTACCAGGGGCAAGCAACTCCCCTTCCAAATAGCAACTAACCAGCACTGCTTCAGATGATCTGACCTGAAGTAGAAGGTTTAGAACAAAGCTTCCAAAATTATCAGTAAAGAAAACCAGTTTGTGTGTGTGTGTGTGTGATATGTGTTTGTGTATGTTCATGTGAGAGACCAAAAAGATTAAAAATTAGCAGCTATTATTAATTAAGGCCTGAACTAGGTAGGTGAAGAAGTCCAGTAATGCCCTGAAGGGAAGGACTGCCTTACTGCATTCTTTCCCCATCCACTAGAGATACAGTTGCTGGGAAACTGGCCCATCCCCCTACGGAGGGACACAGGTCATTATGGTCTGGGGACCTTCCTATAGCCAATCAATTCAAAATGTAGCATTTTGACCAATAGATGCTTGCCAGGCAGGAATTGCCCCTGCCTTGGGCATGCTGGGAGGGACCGGAATCTATATTTCACCCCACTAACCTGGGTACAGCGCACTCAGCTCCCACCGCTTTGGCGGTGGGTGTTGTGGAACCAAGCTGCAGCTTGTAATTTACTATAAGAAGACCCTCATGTGTTTTGCAGTGGAATAGATTCCTGTAGATCTTTTGGGGGCTCTCGAACTGGGTGTAACACATGTATCTGAGAACAAGTAGGGTGTTCTGGTTGTTGTATGGAACTCAAGGACAAGCTTGGATATCAGTTCTTGCCTTTCACTTTATTTGAGATACAGCCTCTTTGTTGCTGTTTGTGAAAGGTTAGAGTTAATTCCTGGGGCTGGGGCAGAATTACAAGGCCACATTCCTTTCTGAGCAGAAGGCAAGCCCAGAGGCTAGGGCAGAGTCCCACATTCCTTTCAGATGGGCCAACAGCAGTCCCCACCCAGATAAACCTCAGGGTATGACTGGAGTCACATGGCCCCTAAGAACTAGAAGCTAGGTGTCTCCCAGGTAGCTAGGCCCGACCTTTAGCAGTCTTGGCGCCTAAAAATAGACCAATCATTTTAAAGGTCAGCTTCCCTAGAGACCAACCCGCTTGCATTTTGTTCCTTTTACCCAATCCTGTAATGCCAAGGCTTGTACTACCCCAGTGGCGTTTTTGTTCTTTTAAAAACCTTGACCTCCAGGAGGCGGGGGGGGGGGGGTGTCGCTTGCCCAAATGTCTTTGTAAAGGGCAGCCACCCGGGCTTGAACTTGTAATAAAAAGACCCTCATGTGTTTTGCAATGGAGTCAATTCCTGTAGATCTTTTCGGGGCTCGCGAACTGGGTGTAACACTTGCTAGCTGGATGAGGCCTCTGAAAATTCTCTTACCTCTTCACCCCATCTCTTCATGGGAGTACTGCAGTTATATACACTGATGCTTTTGCACCCAGATATCTGTGGATTATTGGGATTCAAACTTGGTTTCCCTATAGACTGAGCCATCTCCTCAGCTTTCAAAATCAAGTTTTAAAGATTTTCCTTTTTTTCATATTGTTTTTTTAATTAAGTTTTTATTTTTTACATTAATTACATTTTATTTGTCTTGTATCCCAGCTGTAGTCCACTTCCTCATTCCCTCCCAATTCTACCCTCCCTCCCTCATATCCTCCCATGCTTCTCTCTAAGTCCACTGATAGGGGAGGTCCTCCTCTCCTTCCATCTGACCCTAGCTTATCAGGTCTCATCAGGGCTGGCTGCAATGCCCTCCTCTGTGGCCTGGCAAGGCTGCACCTCTCTCAGGAGGAGTGATCAAAGAGCCAGACACTGAGTTCATGTCAAAGACAGTCCCTGTTCCCCTTACTAGGGATGACTGAGCTGCCATGGGCTACATCTGAGCAGGGGTTCTAGGTTATATCCATGAATGGACCTTGGTTGAAGTATCAGTCTCAGAAAAGACCCCTGTGCCCAGATATTTTGATTCTGTTCTAATGTATTATGAGCCTAAATATCTTTAAAACATAATACAATATCACCTTATGGTAAATTTGTACCTTAAATATACATTGTTTTTTTAAAAACAGAGTAAGACAAGGATACAGCTGCTGCCTTACTTAGAATGAAGCTTTGTAAACTTACATCTAGTGAATAAAGTTTGCTAGGGTCGTGGTCGGTCATGTATCTTCAACCACAGTTTTTATATTTATATTTCTTAAATGTGTACAGTACAGGAACAGCAATCATTCTGATTAAAGTGCCAGAACTCAGAGGAAAATGACATCACAGTCAAGCAGTTCAGGAGAAACAATGGGACAGTATCAGCTAATATATCAGCTATGCTTATTTTGTCCCATTAAGACCTTTGGGTGGTGGCGGCACACGCCTTTAATCCCAGCACTTGGGAGACAAAAGCTGGTGAATCTTTGCTAGTTCCAGGACAGCCTGGTCTACAAAGTGAGTTCCAGGGCAGCCAAAGCTACACACAAAGAAACCCTGTCTTGAAAAACTAAATAAGCAAGAAAAAAAAAAAAAAGCTTTGGATATGGTCCTGACGTTCGTAGGGTTGGTTGTGAACGAGCACTCACTTTATATATATATATACACTTTATATATATATACTTTATATATATATTAAAATTTATAAATATATATATATATATTTTTCATTATCAGAGCATGTTTTTGTAACATGGTGATTGGGCCAAACACAATGGAAGCCTGAGAGTAACTGACCTCCCCTTCTTCCTGAATGAGTAGGTAGATGAAAAACCACTGAAGTCAGAATCTTTAAACACATCCAAATCAGCAATATTTGGTAACTACTTTTGCTCAAAACAATGTGTTTTGTAGTTTTGGCATGGCCCCTTATTTTTGGAGTGGTTCTCTTCCAAGCATGATAGATTCTTTAAAATACTAGGTACAGTGGGTTTTGCTTACCTCTATTCAGTCATATTTTATGAATGAATTGGTTGTGTTTTGTTGTTATTGTTTGTTTTGGGTTTTGTTTGTTTATTTGGTTGGTTTTGTTTTTTTCCCTGTTTTTCTGTTTGTTTTTGTACAAATAAGTTTCCTCTGATATTTAAGAAGAGAGTGAGTACTTAGAACTGCTCCTCCCATGAAAGGAAAGCTATCTAAGAAAGCACATTTCTTTAAAGAGCTGTGTCATACCATCCTTTAGGTCCTTTGTTAGAAAAGTAAATCAAGTCTCTAATGATTCCTTTAAATTGTATTTTTTAGTATTTAAAGGTAGGGTTGTGCCACAACATGGGTATGCACATTTTCTACCTATGTTGTGACTTATAATAGTAACCAGACTTAATCAGAGCTCATTTTTTGATATAGTATCTCATGTAGCCCAGGCTGGTCCCAGACTTTCTATGTTGTTCATTGTGAGGTTGTAGATGGCACTAATGTGGTCAAAGGACAATGAGCAAGAGTTTTTCTCTTTCCACCATGTGGGTCCTGAAGATCAAACTTTGGTCATCAGGCTTGGAAGAGAATGTCTTTACCCACTGAGACATCTCACTGGTCCTTAATATATTCCTTAAGGGGCTGAATTAGTTGTGTGAGAATGGGTTGCTCTAATTTAAGGCTGCCCTTTATGTTTATGCATGCCCACTTACCTTCTACTTTCCATCACATTATTACCTATCAAGAGAGTTCATCAAATGCAGCTTCCAGATTTTGGATTTCCAGTTCCCAGAACCCATCAACAGAACCAACTTCCTTCCTTTATGAATTACCCATTTTGAGTATCCTATTACAGCAATGAAAACATACTGGAGAAAGCAGCATAGTGCAACTTCAGCAGTACTTGGGTGCTTTTTGAAAATACATAATCTTAATCCTCACTTCAGACCTATTTGAGTTATAATCTGCAGTTTCACAAGAGTTCCAGGAAATCCATGGCTGTAGAAGGAGCTGGAAGCATTCCTCTAAGACAACAGAAATACTGAATTTTATACTATTTTCTCAGAATAATATTGTGGTAATGACATTTTCTGTTACTGTAATCAAATATGCTGACAAAAAACAAAGAAAACAGGATTTATTTGGACTCAGATTTCAAGGGTACAGTCTGTCGTAATAGAAGAAGGCAGAAAAGTCATAATGGAAGGAGTGTAGAGTGGCTGATTGTATTGCACTCACAATCAGGAAGCACAGAAAGATGAATACTGGTGCTTAGTTCACTTTCTGCTTTTTATTCAGACTAGAATGGTACTGTGCATATTTATGGTGGGTGGATCATCTCACCTCATATAAACCACATGGTAATTCTAAATTCACATTATGTTGACTATCAACATTAACTAGCCGAGATACGGGTAACTATTATAAAGGTATTTGAGCACTGAAAGTTAGCTAAACCATGAATGTCTATAGCTGTTCTCACATTCCTTTTCCTTACAGACCAGGTGGTGTTGGCTAAATTGGGGATTGTTCTAAGTCTTTGAGGAGGTAGGAAGGGCTCCAGCAAGTTGGATACAGAGAGTGGGGTGCATTCAAGACAGGAACTAAAGCTGTAGATAGAGCAAGAAGAGTACTTTTAAAATCCTAAGCAGTATATAGATTAGTGTCTAACAAAGCAAGTTACCATAGAGTTATTTTGGTGAGAAATAAGGCTATAATTGTTCATGGCCACATTAGAAAAAAAGAACTCTAGTTTTCAGATCTTGACTTTGAGGAATGAGCCTGGGTATCTATTTGAAAAGGGAAGAAACCAAACACAAAGACATGAAATATTATGACATGAAAGACACTGTAATAGAAAAACATTTTTCCTGTTTCACTCAGTGATAATGCATTGTAACTTTATTTTTTTATATTGGTTTAAAATAATCTTGATGTACCAAAGAAAATTAGTTAGCTAATATAAGTCATAATTAAATCTGTTTTTCATAATTAATTTTAACATCTTTCATCAAATTTCAATTACAAAAAGCAGGAGTATTATAAGGTCATTTTTTAAAAAAAAAGGAAAGAAAAAAATGAAGTAAACCATATTTTACCATGAAAAAAATTTGCCGTTATTTAAGTATGTTTTCAGAGTGTTCCATCTAGATTCAAAGATTAAACATTTTTTGAATTATATTATCTGAGTAATTATGGATATACATACACACATATAAATACACACATACACACATATATAAAGCACACACTGCTTTCTTTACAAACTGATCACAATCTGTTTTAAGATTTTGTTTTTAGGAGTTATATTGATGGCTTAGTGATCAGGATCACTGTTGCATTTACAGAAGACCCAGGTTTGGGTCATCACACTCATGTGCTGGCTCAAATCACTTCTAACTCCAGTTTCAGGAGATCCATTGTCCTACTCTGACCTTTTTGGGGCACTGTATTCATGAAGTACACTCACATACATGTAGACACATCTTCATACAAGTGAAATAAAATTTTAAATATTTAAAATTTTTGGTTTTATTTTTGTCTCTGTGGGTGTGGTTATGAGAACATGTGTGTGAGTACCCACAGAAGCCAGAAAAGGACACCAATACCCAGGGACTCTTACATGTCCTTAGTGAGGGGACTGATATATGGGTGATGGGTAATGAACATGGGTCCTCTGGAAGAAGAAAATATGCTATTTAAATCACTAAGCAATCTCTCCAACCAGTACTATAACAATTTTTGTCATTTTATGACTTTTGCATAATTTTGGATATAAATGCATTCTGGTATTTTTTGGAAAATGGTTGAATTTGCAAATATGTGAATTTCACAAGTCTTATATTTCATAATTATTCAGGTACATCCCTCATAGAACATTCCTGAGGACACTAACACCTTTTCAAAGAAGTGTTTAATCTAAGGGCCCTCTCTTAGTACAGCCCCCCACTTATCTCATCTGGGAGCAAAAATTCTGATCTCTTCAACTGGCAGCAAAACTCTGGAAGAGTTACTAATTTAATTCAGTGGCTATTTGTAAAACTTATTTGTAGATGCAAACTTGCCCTTTTATTTTCACCTTGAGAGTGGCAGGTGAGATGTTGTGCCAAAGAAACAAACAAACATAACAAGCTCTCTGCTTTTCCCATCTGAATTTCAGTGATTTTTTTTTTTTTTTTAATAAACATCATCTAGAGAAACACCCTTCTCTCCCATTCTGAGGATGTTTGGTAGCTAGCCTTAGAAGGGAGAACCATTTTTCTCCATAAGATGAAAATAAATGGAGACAAGTTAGTAGAAACATTATTTAGAGGAGCTAAGCAAAAAACGGATTGCTTTTACAGATCCACTAAAGCAAAATGCATTTAATGAGCACACAAATGAAAACTATTCTCTTAATAAAGGTGGTTTTCAGGAGAGATTTTGGGAAGTATTTTCCCTTTCCAAAAATAATCTTATGTGAATGGATAGAAACCAAACTGAAATATGTAAAAAAAATTTGCATAATACCTGTTCAGGGCTGTCTCTGTCTCTCTGTCTCTCTGTCTCTCTCTTTGTCTCTCTCTCAAACTCTGGAGAAATTTCCAATATTGGTCTCTAGAATGATCTTTATTTACATCATGGGTTTAAATAATTAAACATTTCTACTAATTTGCATTAAACATCTGAATTAATTTTTCAGAGCTAAATGTCAAAGTGTCATTTTCTACTAGTGATCATAAGAACAGTTATAACAGGTATGTCCCACTCAATACAGGTCACTCTATGCCCTCTTTTTTTTTTTTTAATGTTAAGTTAGTGTGCATGGTAGTATGTCCCCCAAACCACAATGTGACACTTGGTTAATCATTCAGGTCTTCAAGACAACACAGGGATATATTATGTGTCAGATAATCTTCCAGGCAATATGCCTTAAGACATCTACATTCTCATTTGTGGTGGTTAAATGTTCATTGTCAACTTGATCGAATTTAGAATCCCATTGTGGGGGAAAAGTGTGGGTATATCTCTGAAGGATTTTCTGGATTAAGTTAATGATGGTGAGAAAACACAGCTTAACTGTGCAGGACACTATTCTATGGGTCAGTCTTTGAATAAAAAAAGAGAAGGCTAGTTGAGCACCACCATGCATTCCTCTTTGTAACTATACATGTACATGCTATATGGCCTGCCACCTCTCTTTCCTGTCTTCATGTCTTTTACACCAGGATTTCTTTGCATACCCTGGAACTATAAGTAAAAATAAACCCTTTCTTCTATGAGTTGCTTTTGTCAGAACAATCAGACAAATAATGAATATATTATGCAGTCCTCATTTACTGAGTTCCTATGTTATTTCAGATGTTTCATTTTGAGGATACAGCTCTGAGACTAGGGTGAACTATTTTCCATACAAACACATTTTTACCTACACACTCTTCTTTGGCACATCCACTTTTGAAACTGTGCATAGCATCAGCTAGCTCCTAGCATGACATACCTATGCAAGTGGAAAAAAAGGTTGAAATCTGGTTTGCACTTTAGCGTTTCCCTCCCTAGGAAAATTAGGAGAAATAGCTCTATCAACTCTCCTTGTAGATTTGCTAACTGAGCTGCTTGATGGCATTTCCTCATGAGGAGTCCTTACCTACACAATGCCCTTGTCATGCTATACCAAGTATGACTATTAATAGTTATGATAACCCTGTCAGGAATCTGTAGATTTGGGGGGCATGCACAGCTGGAAAAATACAACACTTCTAATTATCCAACTATAAAATGAAGATGTTTTATTACAAAAAAGAGTTTGTTTTTTATTCCCTTTCACGTATTTCAACATCAATTTGGTATTATGTATGTTGAATCTGGACTGGGACAAATAACCCTACTTGAATTCTATGATTTCCTAACAACAGGGACTATATCTTGTTTCTCTTTGGAACACTGCGCTACTAATAGCACTTCATAGGTCGGGAAAATTCAATACATGTTTAACTCATTTTGAAGAATATCGATAGATAGCACAGGTTACTTATAAATAGACAAACAATTTGGATAATGAAATCGATGGAAAAGCATACAAAACAGCTTCTCACCACAACTCTTCCAGTTGAGGGAAGGCCCAATAATCAAGTAAACTGAGAAATCACTTAAAACACAGGAGCTTTAAAGGGAAAGTATCCTTTCTATGAATGTTTGTCAAACTTTAATGACCACCTGGGGAACTTAGGAGCCTTACATACATATGCACATGCAGATTCTAATCCTGCAGATTTCAGGTGAGCCCTGATATCAATTGGTTTTTCCTTAAAAGAAAATCTCTCTCTCTCTCTCTCTCTCTTTTCTCTTTCTCTCCTCCCTTTCTCCTTCTCCCCCAACCTGTGTGTGTGTGTGTGTGTGTGTGTGTGTGTGTGTGTGTGTGTACAGAGAACATGTTCGTGTGTGTGAACATGTAGGCATATAAGCCAGAGTGAACTTGTGGAGCTGAAAAGGCAACCTCACATGTCACTCCTTATCATCCTTCTTGTTTGAGACAAGACCACTTACTGTTTGCTGCTATGGATGCCAGGAATTCTCCTGGCTTCCTCTCTTTTATAACCTTACGAGTATTGGGATTACATACACACAGTACAGGGTTCAGCTTTACGTGGCTTCTGGGGATCCAAACTCAGATCTTCATGCTTGCTCAGCAAGTGCTTTAGTTACAGAGACACCTGCCCAGCTGCTGGTTAGCTGCTGGTTATTTTTTCTGCAGTCTTCTTCCTCAAAGCATAGTTCAGGTTCCCTGATGTCAGCATGGCTGCTGGCATGTTAGAAATGCAGAATCTTCAGCCAGGTCCAAACCTTTCTTAGTCACACTGTGGCTCCTTCTTCAGTGAGTCCTCTAACATGATCCTGGAATAGGTCTAAGGATTCCATATTGATCTGGCCTCAAGGTTATCTGACTCTGCTTAAGAAGTGATTTTTTCTCCATTTAGTTTGATGTTGGCTATAGGCTTGTTGTATATTGCTTTTAGTATGTTTAGGTATGTACCTTGTATCCCTGATCTCTCCAGGACTTTAAACATGAATAGGTGTTGGACTTTGTCAAGTGCTTTTTTTAGCATCTGAGAAGATGATTAAGTATTTTTTTTTTCTTTTTTTCTTCTGTTTGTTTACTTGGTAGATTACATTGATGGATTTCTGTATATTGAACCACCCCTTCATGCCTGGGATAAAGCTTACTTGGTCACAGAGGATGATAGCTTTTATGTATTCTTGGTTTCAGTTTGCAAGTATTTTATTGAGTGTTTTTGTATTAATGTTCATAAGAGAGATAGCTCTAAAGTTCTCTTTTATTGTTGGGTCTTTGTGATGTTTAGGTATCAATGTTACTGTGGCCTCATAGAATGAGTTTGGTAATGTTCCTTCTGTTTCCATTTTGTGGAATAGTTTGAAGAGTATTGGTGTTAGCTTTTCTTTGAAGGTCTGGTAGAATATGCACTGAAACCATCTGGACATGAGCTTGTTTTGGAAGGGAAACTTTTAATGACAGCTTCTATTTCCTTGTGGGTTATAGGACTGTTTAATCTATTTACCTGATCTTGGTTCAGATTTGGTAAATGGAATCTACCAAAAAATTGTCCATTTCATTTAGATTTTCAGATTTTGTGGCATATAGGCTTTTTTAGTATGACCTAATGATTGTTTGGATTTCCTCAGTGTCTGTAGTTATGTCCCCCTTTTCATTTCTGATTTCATTGATTTGGATAGTTTCTCTCTGCCTTTTATTTAGTTTGGCAAAGGGTTTGTCTATCTTGTTAATTTTCACAAAGAACCAGCTCTTGGTTTCATTGATTCTTTGAATTGTTTTATTTGTTTGTAATTGATTGATTTCAGCCCTGAGTGTGATTATTTCCAGGCATGTATTCATCTTGGTTGTATTGGCTTCTTCTTCTTTTTTTTCCCCTAAGGCTTTCAGGTATGCCATTAAGTTGTTTCTATGAGATGTCTCAAACTTCTTTCTGAAGACACTTAGTGCTATGAACTTTCCTCTTAGCACTCCTTTCATCATGTCCCATAAGTTTGGGTAAGTTGTACCTTCATTTATATGGAAAGCAAGTTAAAACAACCCCACTGAAATCAGAGACAAAGCAAGGCTGCCCACTTTCTCTGTATCTCTTTAACATAGTACTTGAAGTCCAACCTAGAGTAATAAAACAACTAAAGGAGATCAAGGGAATAAAAGTGGAAAGGAAGAAGTCAAAGTATCATTATTTGCAGATGATATGATAATATACATGAGTGACCCCAAAAATTCTACCAGAGAACTCTTTAAGTGGATAAACACCTTCAGCAATGTGGCTGGATATAAAATTAACTAAAAAAAAAAAATCAGTAGCCTTCCTGTATACAAAAGACAAAACGGCTGAGAAAGAAATTAGGGAAAAAACACCCTTTACAATAGCCACAAATGACATAAGGTACCTTGGTGTGACTCTAACCAAGCAAGCAAAAGACTTGCATGAAAAAGAAAAAAAAAAAACCCTCAAGTCTTTGAAGAAATAAATTGAAGAAGATATCAGAAGATGGAAAGATCTCGCATGATCATAGATCAGTATAATTAACATAGTGAAAATTGCCATCATACCTGAATCAATCTACAGATTCAATGCAATTCCCATCAAAATACTGACACAATTCTTTATAGAACTTGAAAAATAATTTTCAATTTCATATGGAAAAACAAAACAAACAAACAAACAAAAAACAGGATTGCTAAACCAATCCTGTACAAAAACAGATCTTCTGGAGGTATCTCCATCCTCTGTCTCAAAGAGCACTATAGAGCCACAGTAATAAAAACTGCATGGTAGTGGCATAGAAACAGTCTGGAGGCTCAGCGAAATCAAATTGAAGACCCAGAAATAAACCCACACACCTACAGATATTTGATTGCTGACAAAGAAGCCAAAACAATACAAAGGAAAAAAGATAGCATCTTCAACAATTGGTGCTGTTCTAAGTGGATATCTACATGTAGAAAAATGCAAATAGATTCATACTTATCACCCTGCACAAAACTAAAGTCCAAGAGGATCAAAGGCCACAGCATAAAACCATACACACTAAACTTGTTAGAAGAAAAAGTAAGGAAGAGCCTCAAACTCACTGGCAAAGGAGACAACTTCTTGATCAGAATAATAACAGCACTGGCTCTAAGATAACAGTCAATAAATACGACCTCATGAAACTGAAAAGCTTCTGTAAAGCAAAGGACACTGTCATCAGAACAAAACAACAGCCTACAGATTGGGAAAGGATTTTTACCAATCCTATATCTGACAGGGCTAATATTCAGAATACATAAAAACTGAAGAAGTTAAACACCAACAAATCAAGTAATCTAATTAAAAAGTGGTTCAGAGCTAAACACAATTCTCAATAAAAGAATATCGAATGGCAGAGAAACACCTAAAGAAACGCTCAAGGTCCTTAGCCATCAAGAAAATGCAAAGCAAAATGACCCTGAGATCCCACCTTACATCCATCAGAATGGCTAAGATCAAAAACTCAAGTGACAGCACATGCTAGAGAGAAATGTGGAGAAAAAGGAACCCTCCTCCATTGCTGGTGGGAAGGTAAACTTGTATAAACACTTTGGAAATCAATCTGGCGCTTTCTCAGAAAATTGAGAATAATGCTACTTCAAGATCCAGATATACCCTTCCTAGGCATATATGGGATATATACTCAACTATACATTTGCTCAATTATGTTTGTGGCAACTCTATTCATAATAACCAGAATCTGGAAACCTATATTTCGCTCAACTGAGGAATGGATACAGAATTTATGGTACATTTACACAATGGAATACCACTCAGCTATTAAAAACAAGGAAATCATGATATCTGTAGAAACTGGAAAAGATCATCTTGAGTGAGGTAACCTAGAAGCAGAAAGAAACACATGGTATATACTAACTCATAAGTGGTTATTAGACATATAATATAAGATAAACATACAAAAATCTATACTCCTAAAGAAGCTAATCAACAAGAAAGACCCTAAGGAAGATGCGTAGTCCTCATTCAGAAGGGCAAATGTGATAGACACTAAAAGTAGGAGAAGACAGGGAACAGGACGAGAGCCTACCACAGATGGCCTCTGATCTACTCTACTTATAGAGGTATCAAAGCAGAGGCTGACTTTGAGCAGAGTGCATGGAATTTTATGAAAGAAGGAAGAAATAGAAAGACCTGGAGGGGCAGGAGCTCCAAAAGGAGACCAACAGAGCCCAAAAATGAACAAACAAATGTACAAAATACAAAACTGAGCCTTAGGGGGCCTGCAGAGACCGATACCCCTACCAAGGCCATGCATGGAGATAACCTAGAATCCCTGCACAGATGTAGCCCATGGCAGCTTATTCTCCAAGTTTGGTGCCCTAGTAAGGGGAATAGGGACTGTCTCTGTGGCAGGCTCTCTGATCACCTTCCCCTGAGAGGGGAACAGCTTTACAAGAACAGAGAGGAAGACAATGCAGCCAGTCCTGATGAGACCTGATAGGCTAGGTTCATGTAGAAGGGGAGGAGAACCTCCCCTATCAGTGGACTAGGGGAGGGGCATAGGGGAAGAAGAGGGAGGTGTTTGAAGGTGATGAGGGAGTGTGCCACAGCTGGGATACATAGTGAATAAATTGTAATAAATAATTAATAAAAATTAAAAAAATGAAATAAAAATTAGTGATATTTTCTTTGATGCTTCTCATACTTCCATTATGATTGATATGCTTTCCCGGGCCTTATAGCTAAGACAGGACAAACCAGTTTTCTATCCCTCTTATTTTTCTGACCCGATAAAATGTTTAACTTTCAGACCATTTGATTTAAGCGCTGTTTGTTTAGGGACTGCCTTGAAAACAAACAGTCTAATACTATTATGCATGCTGTTTACTGTAGGGCAAAAAAATACAATATTGAATAATGAGTCCCATGGGCAAGAAAAGGATGTGGAAATTTCACCCATAATCGAGTTAAAGAACATTAGATTTAATAAGTAGCAGAAAGATGTGCCTGGGGTAAATAAAATGCATTTATATATAGGAAGTTCACAGAGTCTTTTCTTTTCCTTGAGCCTTTAATAAAAATGTATATTGATTTTAAGTCACAAAATGGAAGGGTTAATAGGAACAATTAGCCAAAGACTAGTGTCAGAATCGTTGAAATTCAAAATGTCATTGGAAAGAAAAGAAGAACTCAGAGGAACATAAAATAGCAAGGAAGAATCAAAGAGAAATGTCACAAAAATATGAAGAGGCAGGGTGTCATGAAGCTATGTGCAGTTTAATCTAGAGAATTGCAAAAACTTGAAACAAGTGCTATGTGGATACTTATATGTGTTTGTAATGAGGTCCTCTAAGGTTAAGATTTTCATAATGCTTCTGTTATGTTTACTTGGCCTCACCCTGAGTGAATATTTGCTGCTAATAACTGCCTAACAGGCAGGAGTTCGGGTCCCAAGCTCTGTGTGGGTTGGCCAGAACCCCTCAGAAGACAGCAATAGTGGCATTTCATCATGACCTAGTATCTCAGTAAGTCTCAGACACCCTTTCTGTGTTCAACCAATCCACAGAGAGATAACAAAAAAAAAAAAAAAAGGACCAGAATAGGAAGAAAGAGAGCGCCACACAGATGACACTCTGGCTGTGACTAAACTATAGATTGTTGTATGAGGAAGGAAAAACAATGGTAATGCAAATCTGCTGAAAGGGCTTAGAAACTTCAGGAGGGTTTTGCTGTCTTCATTGTTGGTAAAACCCACATTGTGGCACAACTGATGAATTTTACAAATGACATTCAGCAAATGAGAAAGGAAATAACTCCCCCCTCCTTTACTTACAAGTGAGTCACTGAGACCATCTCTGGGCAGGGTAGGGGAGAGAGAGACCGAGAGAGAGAAAGAGAGAGAGAGAGAGGAGGTGTTGTGAGTTCTCTTATAAGGTGATCCAAAGCGTGCACAGGTGGTTTCAGGTAGTTAGTGGGTGATCCATAGGTGGCCTCACAGATGCCTGATATCCCATTTGTCAGGTCCTTTGGGGCTGGCCATAGAGCAGATCCCAACATTCCTCCCTTTTTATTTTATTAAAAAGTGAGGAGCTAGGAAGGGGGTCATGGTGGGAAGGCATAGGAGCGACTTTTGCTCTTCAAGCTACTTCCTGCTGATTAGGGGCATTGTCATTCTCAGAGTATTGCTGGTCCCCACCATCGGGGTTGACTGGCAGGTCATTTGTCATCCAGTTCTGTGAGTAGAAGTTGATAATCCTGTAAGGGTAACTGATTAATGGTTTGGTTAGAGAATTTTTCATTTGTTACTGGAGGAATGTAGAGAAGTTAATAAAGCAGGGTGCAAAAAGCAAAAGCAGAAAGATGAGCAGAAGAGGTGTGAGGAAAGGCAGAATCTATTTCATATGGGGTTCTCAAAGGCCCAAGAGCTAGAAACCTCGAGATGTTCCCTTTGCTTTTGTAGATCTATCTGGAGTTGTTAGATTTTGTCTTTTACTATACCTGACTGGTTGACATGTAAACAGCATTCCTCCTGGAGGAAGAGACAAAGGCCACCTTCTTTAGCTGTGAGGAGATCCAGTCCTCATAGGTTGTGAAGTACTACTGCTGCTAGTGAGTCGATCTGTCCTTGGAGGTTAGTATTGTCTGAGCCACTTGGTGGAGATTCTGGATGAGCTGTGAAGAAAGCTGATATACAAAGTTAGTGAGGTGGCTAGTCCTGCTGTCCCAGTCTTGACAGCTGCTGTGATTCCTTCAACAGCCAAGAAGAGCAAGGTTTGAATTGCCCTCTTATCCTGTTGGGCAGCTTTTGAGTCCACAACTAGGATTGGTAGAGGCTCCTTTTCTTTTATCACCCCCAGCTCAGGGAAAAGGAACACCAGCATGTAAACTCCTGAACAACCAGCAGGCAGATGATGGTAGACCTGACTACCACAAAGAATCAAGGTATTATTAGCAGTAGGGCATTGGAGTTGAGATGAGGTATCAAGGATTACAGTTTTATTACAGTCTAAGGAACATAGCATTCCTGCAGAGTGGATCCCAGATGCTTTGAAACAGCTTGCCTTTGAAAAAGGATGGTATGAAAAAGGTAGAGGGTTCTAGCAACATCAGAATCAGGACAGTTAGTGAATAGTGAAGGTTGCTTGACAGTCACTGGAGAAGCTGTCAGCAGTAATTCTGAGCTGGTCCCAGGTGGGACAGCCAGCAAGCTTTGAAACGGCCTGATTGGGTCACATTAAGGTGCTTGTAGGCCAAGGTCAGAGTCTGAAGTAGGAGACAAAATGACAGGTTTGTTTTATTTAGGAGGGAGGATGTCAGAGAGGCAATGACGTTAGAAATACATAATTACCTTCTTTACTTCTCCCATCCCCAGGGATTGGGTAATTTGGACATATGTTCCCTGGATATGGATGGATAGGGATAGTAAATTGGGAGTATGATGGTGGTGGAGTTTTCCAATGGTACCTGTTTCCCATCTGGTATCCCAAGGGTCTTCGATGTAAAAATAGAGTCTTTTTTATACAGGTGAAGGAGCTTCTTCTGTGCTGATACATGGATTTGGCAAGACCAGTATGGGCAGCTTCTATATCTGTCTGACCATTTTTTCCAATAATCTTTTGTTTGATCAAAGAGGAAGCAAACAAAAATTCTATCAAATAAAAGAGGAGGAGTAGATGTGGGGGTGATGGCTATTTCAATCGGCTCCTAACAGCCTCCCATAGAGCAATTTCCTGATACTATTTGGAGAGACTGCTTATTATCAATGCTGAACCTTGAATTGAACCTTGAAACTCCATCTGTAGGGACTACCCTTGAACAGAAACAGGTGAAGAAGGAGAGGAAGAAAAATATATATCCAATCTAGTAGGGTCGAACATGGCTGCTGTAGCAAGGCCTCATTTCTCTGGAACTGGAAGCAAGGTGGTTGACCTTGGTGTCTTCTGGAGTTTGAGGAAGCAGGGTCCTGTTGGAGTTGAATGTAGGGGGAAGACATTTTCTTGAAGAGGGGGAGTAAAAGGATTGAGGTGAGACAGATGAATCCAGTGAGGGAAGCCCTCAGGCTTAACAGCTGTGAAGATCACAAGAATCACCTTAAAAGGTCCCTGCCATTTAGAAGAAAGAGATGAGGGGCTTTGGTCTGGAGGGGAGAGAAGGACCTGGTCCCCAATGTTAATAGGAGATGGACAGGGGTCAGTGTGTGGCAGTGATAAACAGTGGTCAGTAAAGTTACATAGAAGAGAACAGAGATGACAGAGTAAGGGAGTAAGTAGGTGGTCAAGAAGAGGCAAGGATTCAGCTGAAAGACCAGGAGTTAGGACCAGTCTTCCATACATGAGCTCTGTGGCAGCCTATTTGGAGTTAATGGCAAATTGGAGTGCACATTTGAGCAGTGGAATTTGGCCTCTTGGTCCTGGTTCTAATCTAAAGCTTGGTGTCTCAGAGACTGACCCTGGCAATTCTACAGCAGAGGGCTCTGACCCTGAGAACTAGATAATAAATTCCAGGCAACCATGGTAACCAGACAGCAGGTTCTGTGTAACCTTGAGTGAGCCCTTGTATGTTTTGGCTAAGTAAAGTTGCCTCCATGAGAAGCTGCTTGTACATTTCTGCTATTTAAGTGTTAACCTGACATTCAGTAAATGACACCTTGATCAGAATGTAGACTTGGTGTCCTTCTTTGTGTTGCCTTGCTACCTCCTTCCCCGCAGCCCTCACTCGCGTGTTATCCAAGTTTCCCTGCAGGTCTGTGACAGAACTCAAAGGGCAAGATGGACAGAGGTTTTTTTTTGCGGAGAGTTCCTAGCCTGAAAAGGGCCAGGGGGAGGAGTTTCATACAGTTGAAATGAAGCTTTTGTGATAATTTAACAAGAATATTTTTCAAAGATAGGTTAGTTCATTCTATTTTTCCTGAGGACTGGGAGTGGTATGGGATATGAAAATACCAAGTAATATTAAGGGCTTTAGATTAGGACCAGAAAACCTGAGAAGTGAACTCAGGACACTTGTTTGACTGGAGGGAGGTGGGGATTCCAAAATGTGGTATAATCTCATGGATAAGGAGATCAGAAACTGTGTGAGATCTTTTGTTAGTAGTGGGGAATGCCTCCACCTATCCTGACAATGGGTCCACCAAGACCAGGAGGTTCCAGACATGTTTGACTGCTGGCATGTGGGTAAACTCAAGTTGCCAAGCAGTCCTGGAAAGAGACGCTCTATGCCAGTAGGTAGGGAAAGTGGGACTATGATATCCTGAATTAAGATCTGAAGTCAGGCAGATCTTAAAGGAGGCAGTAATAGTCTTTTGGAAGCATGAGTTGGAAAGTAAGAGTAGAGTCTTCTGTTAGTGCTACCTGGAGGGAACTAACCCTGGAGTTTGTAAGCCTTTATACATTAAAAGGTGAGACAGATTGTGAGAAGAGAAGTCAGTAATGGGTGACCCAAAATTTAGGTTTCTGTAGCCACTAAGGCACTAATGCAGGGTACCCATCCTTGGATTGTCAGATCTAATTTTTCTGATAGGTATGCTACAGGTGCAAAAGACTCCCAGTTGGTGACCCAAGGCTCCAGTGCATATCCCTCCTTTTCTGTTACATAGAGTGAGAAGGGGTGGGTTAAGTCTGGGAGATGGAGGGCTGGGGCCTCAAGAAGAGCCAGTTGGCACCTTCAAAAGGGCTTAGTAATGGGCTAAAGAAGGGGTTCATGCAAGGGGCCTCATATAAGGGGAGGGCAAGAAAGGAAAAGGAAAAGACCCAGGACCATAAGAAACCAGCCATTCCCCAAAACAATAAAATTTCTTCTTTAGTAGAGGGAACTGCCCAAGACCTAGTAGGTCTTTTCTATCTAGGGTGATGCCCTCTTGGGTTGGGGTTATTGCTGGTCCCAGGTAACTGACCTCAAAAGTGGACAATTGGACCTTGGAGGGTGAGACCCAATAGCACCTGCATGGTAGGAAATTTAGAATAGCAGAGGTGTTAGTTTGGCTAACTCATAAGGATAGGGTGTAGAGGAGAAGGTAATCTACATATTGTATAAGTTTAGATTTAGGAAGCAATAAGTAGAGTAGATCAGAGGCTAGGGCTAGGCCAAACAGTTGTGGGTTGTCCCAGAATCTCTGGAGTAAGACAGTCCAGGTAAGGTGAGTAGAAACAATGGTGTTAGGGTCAGTCCAGATGAAGGCAAAGATATTTTGTGACTGGGTTTCCAGGGGGATAGAGAAAATGAATCCTTGGGATCCAGAACTGAGAAATGGGAGGTCCCTGAGGGGATAGTGGAGAGAAGAGTATAGGGGTTAGCTACAATAGGGTGGTGGGGGACAACTGCAGAATTAAGAAGCAGGAGGTCTTGACCCAGGTGATAGGTTCCATTGGGCTTTGTTAACTGCAAGTATAGGGGTGTTAAAAGGAGAGACAGTGGGGCAAGGGAGTTTTTTTTTTCTTAGAAGTTCAGTGATAATTGGCTTAAGTACTGAGACTCTAGAAGTGGGTATTGAGCTTTCGTGATATAGGGGGTGAGAACCTGTAGCTGAATGACCACAAGAATGGTGCCTAGTGACAGCGGGGTTTTGGACATATCAGACTTTGGCATCCACTTGACAGGCTGGGTGGCAAGGGAAGCAATGTGTCACAAATGGTAGGTAGGGTAGCTAGAAGAAGGAGGAGAGAAGATGCTGGTGATCTTGGGGTCAGGTGATTGGGTGGAGTCAAGGAGATTGAGGTTCCCACTTTGGCTAAAAAGTCCCTTCCCAGGAAAGGGACTGGACAGGTTGGCATCACTAAAAAGGAATGAGTTAAGGGAATACCCCCGAAGACACAATTGAGTGGTGGAGTCTGACAAGGCTGGCAAGGCTGTCCTGACAATAGAGGAACTAAAAGGAGAAGTTGATCCACAATATCCCATCAGGACTGAGTAAGTGGCTCCAGTGTCTACAAGGAAAAAGATAGCCCACTCTGATACCATGATGATTATCCTACCCATTGCTCCCCCTGCTAGTGATGGCAGTGGTTGGGTCAAGGGAACCCAGGCACCTTCAGTTGTCCATAGCCAGGCCTAGGATATAGGCTGGAGGGTGATTTGGGAGTGATAGCCCCGTATCATGGGAGGAAGGATGGCAGTCAACACCCCAATGTCCCTCGTGGTGGCATTTTGGACATGACCCAAGTGGCTTGCAGGGTTTAGGACAAAACCGGGCTCAGTGGACTTCTTGACCATGTTTGAAACAGGGACCCCCATGGTCCTTGTGCACGAGGAGGCAAGGGAGCCTGGGTAGTGCAGAGGCCTGTGGGATGGCCTTGACTAGCAATTGGTATTTTTGCTTGTGGACTTTCTCATCTCTCCCATGGTCCACCTTAAAGGCCAGAGCTAAGACTTTTGCCTGTGGAGTCAGAGGTCATCTCTCCAAGCACTTAAGCTTAGCCCTGATGTCAGAGTAACTCTGGGAGAAAAAAATAGGTCATCAGGAGTTGCCTACCATCTGCACTTTTGGGGTCTAGATTAGTATGTTGTAAGAGAGCCTTCTTAAGGTGCTCTAGGAATTGAGATGGGTTTTCATTCTTTTTTTGAATGACCTCCTGGAGCTTCTCATAATTAACTGGCTTGAGGGCTGCCTTGAGGAGACCAGCCAGGAGGCAGGTCATGAACTGATCTCTAGCTAAAATTCCTTCCAGTGTATTATAATCCCATTATGGATCCTGGTTGGGCACCACCTTAGCCCCAATTAGGTGTGCTATGTTTGTTTGGTGAACTTCATCTGCATGCGTTATAGCCTGTTCCCAAACTTTCCTGTGCTCCTCAGGTAATAGGTTGTTGGTAAAAATTATATTTAAATATAATGGAAGGTAAGACTTAAGATTGATTGAGATATTGAAATTCTTTAATGAAAGTAGAAGGATTAGAGTTACAGGATCCTAGTCTTTTTTCTACTTGAGAAAGTTCAGTTAATGAGAAGGGAACATGCACCCTAACTAAGCCATCCATCCTGGGCCCCCTCTTACAAGGGAAGAATTGAGGCTGATTTATGCTTAGTAGAAGAAGGAGGAGGAGGCTTTCTTACAGAGCGAGAGCAGGTAGCAGGGGGGCTAATAGCTGTTGGTGGGGTGAAACTGGGTGCAAAAGTAGGACAACTAGGACTGCCTGTTTGCTGGGAAGCCGTGGTGAGGATGCTGGAGAAGCCAAAGAAGAAGAGGAGGAGGGAGAAGCTGAAGGTGGAAAAGCCGGAGGTTGAGAATAGCAAGGCAGAGGTTCATCCATGGGGTCAAAGGTAGAGAACTCTTGAGGTTGAGATCTTATTGCTAGAAGAAGTTGGGTCGGAGAACAGTAAGAAAAGAGAAAAGGTTTAGAGCAGAGGAGAGAGAATGCTTGAAAGTAAGATAACCTCCTTCCATTTACCTGATCACTGACAGTAATTAAAAAAGTCCCGTAAAATATTGGAAGTTAATGTGCTGCCAATTTGAACCATTATCTAAGGAATATGTAGGCCAAGTTTTATTACAGACACATATAAGCTTAGAGGCCTTTAAATCAGGCTCCATGCATAGGGTCTTAAAATTCTCCAGAAGACATCCCAGTGGGGATGCTGGAGGAACAGATGAATGGGAAGTTCCCATTGGGAGGATAGGAGTCAGTGACCTTCCAGAGACACCCCAAAGGCAAGGTTTGGCTCAGTAGAGTAGTATGGTCCTACCTGATCCAACAGCTTGTCAGCGTTAGCCAGAGACCAAGGGCACAGCTGCACGACCTAGCACTAGGACTTTCATAGACAAGTGAGAGGTGTGGGGAGTCCAAACCATGCTAGTAAGGGAAAAATATCATCCAAGGGAAAGAGAAGCCGTAAATGGAGATCAGCAAAAAGGGTCAACCGTGGTTAGTGAAGGCCATGGTTGGAGTTTCCTCCATCTCAAAAGGTACCAGGAAGTTGCCAGATGCTTAAAGGTCAATCTTCCCCTACCAAGAAAGACACGTTTATGCTGACTGATGAGGGGAAACTTACCAATCCAGCTGGTGTTGCATGTAGGAGGTAGCGATCTGGTTGCTGGAAAGTGGGTCAAAGGCAGTTTTGAAATGAAATAAGTTTCCAGCAGCTCCAGTGGTGGTGCTGGCTCTGAGAGCAACCAACCACGCGTTGTGACCGCTGAAAGTGCCTATTTGGCCAATGTACCAATGTTAGGTTTATGCATCGAAGTTACGTGGCAGGTGAGAGAGAGAGAGAGAGAGAGGCAAAGAGAAAGAGGAGGTAGTGAGAGTTCTCTTATAAGGTGACGCAGAGCATGTGCAGGTGGTTTCACAGCAGGTGGTCGGTAGGTGGCCTCACAGATGCCTGATATCCCCTTTGTCGGGTCCTTAATGGTTGGCCATAGAGATGCCTGCTTATGGATCCCAACAATTGGTATTCTGATAGCCTGAGTGGATGAGATTGACTTTACAAAGAAATGCTTGAAGAAAGAAACAAAGGATCAAGGTTCATGTGTTTTGTTTCTCTTTGAGATTGAGTCTTGATATATTGCCAAGGTTAGCTTTCTCAAGCCTTATTGTCACGGCTACTGAGAAAAACAGTTGTAGGGTAGGTCCAGTTGAAGTGGTCATATTTGAATTTACTTTTCTGATAATGTGGGGACAGAGTAACAGAACAGCAGGAGATAACTGATCCTTTGACAGTTAGCTATTTCATGTTACTTCTTTCATCTACAGTTTCAAGCAAAAGGAACATCATTGCTATATGCAAACAGTCTGCTTGGAAAATTTCAGTAGTGTATCTCTAAACCTGATCTCTCAGGTCAGAAAAAGCATAGTCTCAGTTTAGTAAAGTGGAGTTTCAGCCTAAATGATTCCATCTTGATATTTTAGATTGGTTTCTTGGGGTCTATTGCCATAAATTTGTTCAAAATAGAGCTTCACTTGTAATTTTCATTTAATACTTGATTTGAAAATTTGGAAAATACATTTTATTCTTAAAAATATTATGCACATTAATATATACAGATTCTAACACATTTGAGTTGGACATGTAGTTCAGGTGGTATGGCAGTTGACCAGCATGCAACAGGCTCTGAATTCCATCCCTAGAACCACAACAAAACAGAAACATATTCTGAGAAATCCTATGTGTGGAGAATCAGTTTTGGTCAATGCCATGGAACTTTCTGTCCCAGTGTGAGCTATGGAAGTAGTGTTGGGAGGAATCTACTTGAGAAAAAAAAATGATATATAGAGCTAGAAAATATAACATAGAGATGTATTCTAATGTGATATTACATGGGTCTGAGAGGATCAAGCCTCCCACCCAAATTGATGGCCATCAATTTCAGGAATAAAACCATAAAATTCCCTACCCAAGGGACAGCCAGGAGGTAACCACGAGAATGGGAAGATATCTTATCTCAGGGTGGGCCATCTGTGCTGAGGTCTATAGATAGCTTGTTCAATGTTAGTAATGTTAGTTAGCCAATCACTTTGTAACAAGCTTGCCCTTGCTAAATGTCATCCAATAGTGTAACTGCTAAGCTGGGAATTCCTGGTTCTTGCTCAATCCCAAATACAAACCCTACCACGCAGCTGTTCAAGGCTCCCTTCTATGATCTACTGCCATGGTGATGGTGGAAAGACTGAGCTTAAGCCTGAATAAAGCTCTTTGCTCTTGCATTCGTGGTCCAGTTCCTGGCGGTCTTTGGGAACCCTAAGAGCTGTGCATAACAGGTCATAGTTCTCCCTGTTAGGACATGAGCAATGTCTAAAAATCTGGGGAAAGCTGCATGTTCATCAAAGCTTTGGAGAAGCACCAACACTGTTCACTCTAGTGAAGCCATGATGGAAGAAACATCTTTGCATTATCTAAAAGGAGAATGGGCCTGCTTCCCTCCACTTACCAGTAAGGCCCCAGACCAGTTAATCTAGGTTTTATAGTATGTTATATACTTTGCCTAAAGATGTGCTAATGGATGTAAATTTATGTACATGAAGAGGAAAGCCAGGAATGAATTAGAAGAATGCAAGTGCAGAACTTAAGAATTTTCTGGTTTTAAAATTCTAGCCATTTTTTTTTCTTCATGCTGGGACTCCATGATGAACATCTTTGTTTCTCTGGGACAGTTTAGAATATAATAGGAAGAGATGTGTTGATATAAAATTTTACAGATATTTAAATACAAGCATAATTTAATGACTTCTGTTTCACTAGGGGTTGTAAGTCTATTCAAATTGAAATGTAAGCACCAACCTAGCCACAAATAGTTTGAACAACAATATGTCCTGCCTACAAGATATACAAGTGCAGGAGTGCAATTGTGGTACAGAACTTGCAGGAATAGCTAACAAATGCCTGATTTGAATTGAATTAAGGACCACTCCACAAGACAGAACCCATACCTGGCACTGTTTGGGTGACTAAGAAGCAGAGACTAGATAGCTCAGAGACCTGAGGTAAAACCAAATATTACTGATCTAAAAAAAATGTAACAATAAAATGTCTCCTAATGATATCCTGTTATACTTATAGATCGGTGCCTTATTCAGCTATCATCAGAGAGGCTTTCTCCTGCAGCATATAAGAAAAAAAAATAGAGACCACAGACAGCTATCACACACATACACACTGAAAGAAAGAGAGAGAGAGAGAGAGGGAGGGAAGGAGAAAAGGAACAAGAGACAGAGATTACCTTGGAACATACAGCTCTAAATGGGCTATCATCATCAGATGTAAGAGCAAGATGGGATGGAGGACACGAGGAGAAAACTTCCCTCTAAATCAAATAGACAAAGCCCCGATGAGCTCACAGGATTGAAGCAGCAAGCACAGGGCCTACCTAAGACCGCAGCAGATCCTCTGCATATATAGTATAGCTTTCAGTTTAGTATTTTTATGGGACTCCTGAGTGTGTGAAAGAGGAACAAGATTCTTGTTCCTGCTTTTGGCTCTTTTTCTTATTTTGGGTTGCCTTGTCTAGCCTCAATGTGATGCTTCTTGTTTTATCTTGTTATGTTTTATTTTATCATGTTTGTTTTTTAAGTCCAAAACAAAACAAAACAAAACAAAAACCTCTGTACTTTTCTAATGAGAGATAGAAATGAATGAATCTGGAGGGTACTGGGAGGAATAGAGGGAGGGTAAACTATAATCAGGACATACTGTATAAGAATCTATTTTCAATAAACTAAAAACAAAATAAACACCAGGTATAATGAGTGTGCTATGCAGAAAAACCTGGTGGTGTCAATTGAGAGAAAATTTAATTCCATGAATTTCTGGGGTGAAAAATACCTTTTTTAAGCCAATGACAAGTTAAGAGCCAATGGGAAGTGTGTGAGGAAGAAAAGTTGGGATCAAGGAAATGTTGAGCAGAAAAATGGCTCTCAGCCACAAATATACCTGAGGACTGGGGAAAGGGGCCAGGAAGGTATTAGAGCTTGATTATCCAGGGAGTTGTAAGGAAAGTTATGAAGTTTTTCATGGGCTAAAAGTTAGCACAATAAAGTTTTTTTTTCTGTATGTATATAATGTATGTGTGTGAATCCCAGCTTGCCTATATCACACTGTACCTGTGGAAGTAAAACTCCAAAATCACTTGGGAGTTGGTTCTCTCCACTATAGGTTCATTCCCAGGTCATCAGGTTTGTGCAGCAAATACTTTTTACTCACTGGGCCATGTCGATGGCCCCATTTGAAGGCTTTAATTAACTCTCACCAGATTTATAGTTTCTCACAGCCTGAGTATCTTAAATCAATATGCAGAAGTTGCCATATCCCTGACACTCTTGCAGAAATTTAGGTGAGAGAAGCTGTCATGTATGTAGAGGTGGTATGAGAAATAGATAGATAGATAGATAGATAGATAGACAGACAGACAGACAGACAGATAGTTAAAGGGAAGGTTGGGTGTCAAGAATGAAAGTCAGAGTTCTAGGTGGTATAACGGGAGTGGGAGTGGTAGCAGCCATTAAAATGGAATCTCCATTAAAATGGAGACTAGAAGGCAAACTCAAGTAGGTGATTATGAATTGATTTTCTCATTTGTGATGAACTCTCAAATATACAAGGAGTAATGGCTTACTAATTTTATTTGCAACCATGGTTATGGAGAAGTTCAGTTAAAGAGATGGAGGAGAGTACCCCTTTAACTTTAGCATCTTGAAGACTTCATAGATAAGTGGCAGTAAAGGATATTAAAGGGTGTTAATAGCAAAAGGAAAGGAGGAGTCTGTTATTTTATAAACCTAATGTATTGATACAGCCACATATTGTAACAAGAACTCACCCCAAGTTTGGTTCATAGTAAATCAATTGGATAATGTAATAAGACAGTTATTGCTGATCTTTGCCAAATATTGTTTAGTTGAAATGAAGAGAATAGCTTGCTTCCATGTATGTGGACCTATCTGCACTGCCCACGTGGCATGCCGGGGTTGGCTACCCAGAGGCTATTTAAGCTGTGGGCTGGCTTTCCCCAGGGTCAGAAGATTGTTCAAGGTTCCTGAATAAACTGCATTGAGAAGAACAAAAAAAAAATGAAAACAGAACAAAAAAAAAAAAAAAAAAAAGAAATGAAGAGAATAGATTCTAGAATGGAGTCAGCTGACCCTTTTCCCAAGGACTAAAGGAGAGTTGTCAGTCTGACTTTGGCCATAACTATGTGAGCAACCTCACTTGGACTTGGCTTTCACCATTTAGAATGTAGAAAGTTGTGATGGTTGGTTTTAGTTGTCAACTTGATACAATCCAGTATCACCTGGGAGGGAAGTCTCAAGAAGAAATCGTCTAGATTAGGTTGGCTTCTGGGTATGTTGGTGAGTTATTTTCTTAATTGGGTTAATTGAGGTGGAGAGCCTTGAATGTGGGTGGCACCATTTCATGGACTAGGCCCTGTACCGATAAAAAAGAAATCTCCGGCTGAACACTAATATGTGTGTATTGCTCTCTTCTGACTATGGTTGTAGTGCAAGCAGTCCTTTCCAGCTCCTTCAGCAACGACTTCCCTTGATGATGGATTATAACCTGGAATTGTGAACTAAAATAAAGCTTCCCTCCCCTAAGTTGCTTTTACCATTAACACGAAACAAAACTAAGACAAATGTCTAGTCCACCTCTGCATAGGATGATAAATATTCAGATTTTTATTCACTCTCAATTCCTTTGTGTCTCTTATAGCAGGTGAATCTTTCTGATAGCTAGTCTTATTTTTTAAGATTTATTTATCCTTATTTTGTGTGTATTTTGGCCTGCATGTACGTATGTGTGTCACATAGATGCAGTGAGCACAGAGGCCAGAAGAGGTGCTAGGAACTGGAGTTACAGACACTTGTGAGTCATCATGTGGGTGTTAGGAATTCAACCTGGGTCCTTTAGAAGAACAGCAAGTGTTATAACTGCTAAGCCATTTCTCCAGGGCGCAGGTATCTAGTTTTAAAGACATACTAGTCTGCTAGGGTTGTCTTAAAGGTAAAATACCTGTGTAGCATGCGAGAAGCCCTGGGTTTGAATATCAGCACCAAATAAACAAGTAAGTAAATAATAATAAAGAAATATTATATATTTATTATGATGCATGACCTCTGTCCTCTCACTAAAACTAAAACTAAAACAAATACTCTATCTGCTATTACAATGAAAGTTCATATTCATTACTTTGGAGATTTCTATGCCTGTCTCTGTCATGACAATTTCATTATTAATGTCTAAGGAAAATTCAGACTATAATAAATTCTGCCCTGAGCATTGACTTTAGAATGTAACTTGCATGAGATGGACCTCTGCTTTTAATGCCTATGATCTTAAGTGTTTTCAGAAATCTCAGAGAAGTATTAGATTTTAAAGATTTGCTTTTTATATCCATTTTCTTCTTCAGTCACTTACCTATCAGGTCAGCCACATTAAAAGTTACATTTTCTAGACTGTGTCATACTATTTTTATTGCCTTCTAATAATAACCTCCTATATATAGTCTCTAGCACCAATAAAAGGAAATAGGATGAGTCACAGGATTAGAATATGGAAATCACTTTTGTTTTGACATAGGGCTGATGGCTGACATTTTTTTTTTTTTTATTTCTGACACATGTTGCTCTGTCCCATCTGCATGTTCCTGGCTGAGAACACTTCAGTATGAATTTAAGTGCAAACAAGTTTTACCCAGTGAATCTGTGTGGTAGTATAAGACAGCCTGAGCCATAAAAATGTCAGGTGACTATTACATTAGGGAAAGACAAATTATTTCTTAGTTTGTTATAATCTTAGCTCCAGCAAGGAAAGGGAGCAGTCACTGTATCAAGTCACTGGACAGTTTATCACAGTCAGAAAGTTATACACCTACAAAATCGAAAACAAATCAGGAAATCAGTGAGATTTTCAACATGCATACACAGCTTGAGAACTACTTTAAAATGCACAAAGAATTTTCTGCAAGGGGGGTGGAGAAACAGATTTTAAGGCATTAGAATTTGGTTTAAAACAAATTGGACAGCTTAAATGTCAGAAATTGCATGGAGGTCAGGGAAAGAGGATATGTGCTCTCCTTTTCTTCTCATTTTCCCCTTTATAGTTTTAACATTTTCATTTAGTTATTTTCATAGAAAATCTGTATGTCTAAGAAAACGAACTTAAGTAAACCCATTGACGTGGATGGATTCTTCGGAAAGGAAAGGGACATTTTTAAAAGGTGAGTTGGTTTAACTACGGTGTCATTTAGAAAAGTACACAATTACTGGAAGTACCCTTTGTCCTAGCAAATTAACTCATTGTCAGAATCTTTTTTGAGTGCCTTTATGATGGAATTAATGTTCACGATGGGGGCTGTGCTTTCTTTGAAGATTTATAGTCATGAAAAGGTCATTTGTGTAGACTGAAGCTAGACTAGAGACACAGCATTTCAGAGCCTATCACTTAGTACCTATCAGAAGTTCTAGTTGATGTTCTTTCAAGTGGGAAACATCTGTGACTTCAAAGCCATTCATCACAGGAGGCAAGGTTGAGCTCTGACCCTATTTCCTGGGGTACAGAATTGGGAAAACTTTCAGGTCCACCTAATACAGCCTTTTATGAACTACTTGCTTATGTGGGTGGGGCTTGAAGAATATTATGTTGCATCACTCTCCTAATTATGTTAAACTATATAGCAGAGTTTTCAGACTTAATTAAGGTTCCAACAGAATTACTTTTGAGTTAGTACCAAAAGAGATTGTTCTGGGTAGGCATGATCTAATTAGGCAGATCCTTAGGGGAACTGGGCCCTTTTGGAAAGAAGAGATTTGAAAACAGTGAAGCTCTGCTTTGAATGGCTTGTGGTGGCCACTAAACAAAGACCAGAGAGTGGCTTCTAGGAGCTGACAGCAAGGACCCCTGCCACCAACAAATCAAGCTAAAGTGCCACACATTCTCCCTCACATATGCACTAATGAAGAAGGGACTGCAGCTATGAAAAATCCACTTTTGTGGACTTTTCTGGAATACCTTGAGAAAGAATAACCAAAAAATGACCTTCAGACCATCATAATACAGGAGGAAATGAGGATCCCCTTATCCATGAGTATGCTACCCACTTAAAAATATTCATATGAAAGTCACACTGCAGAACCCACTGGGGCAGCTCCCTCCAATCTCTCAGGTGAATTTGCTTTGCTTAACTTTACTAAACATGTACTTCAACTATCTATGGTTTTTGATTGAGTTCAAGAAGATAAGAACTGAGAGACCCTGGAACAGTCTTTAGCTTGGAAAACTAAAAATCTCACAGGGTTTGTGGTGTGTCTCTGTGTGTGTGGGGGGTATATGTGTACATGAGGAATAAAATAGGCTAAGGGAATTCGGGTGTCTTGCTCTATTACTCGGACTTATTCCTAGGAAATAGGGTTAACTCGGTGAATATGGAATTAGGCTGATGGCCAACAAGCCCAGCAATCCTCCTGTCTCTCTGGCCTTCTCCCAGCTCTGAAGTTACAGGTATGGCTACACCTTGCTTCTTCCTTATTAACATTCTATCTATCTATCTATCTATCTATCTATCTATCTATCTATCTATCTATCTATCTCTCTCTCTCTCTCTAATGACTTCGCATCCCAATCATAACCGCTTCCCTCCTCTCCTCCTAGTTTTACCCTCCCTTTCTCTTCCCTCATCCTCCCTCTCCTACTCCTCAGAAAAGGAGAACCCTCCACCAACCCACCCCAGCACATCAAGTTGCATCAGGACTGAGCACATCCTCTTCCACTGAGGCTGGACAAGACAGCCTGATAGGGGGAAGTGATCAATAGGTAGGCAATAGAGTCCATGTCAGAGACAGCCCCTGCTCTCTAAGGAACCCACATGAAGCCTAAGCTGCCCATTTGCTACATTTGTGTAGGGTCTCTAGGTCCAGTCTATGCATGGTCCTTGGCTGGTTCTTCAGTCTCAAGCCCCTCTGGGCCCAGGTTAGTTGGCTCTGTTGGTATTTTTGTGGAGCTGCTGTCACCAGTGGGTCCTTCTGTCCTCCCCACTTTCCCACAAGACTCCCTACTCCCTACCTAATGTTTGGTTGTGAGTCTCAGCATGTGTTTAAATTCACTGCTGGGTGGAGCCTATCAGAGTTGTCCTCTGAGAGGCTCCTGTCTGTGTGAATAGCAGAATATCGTTGCTTCTTAACGTGGGTGCTAGGATCCAAACTATGGTCTTCATACTCACTCAGCAAGTGCTCTTACCCAAGGAGTCATCTCTCCGGCCCCAAGAAACGAGTTTCCACCTATTCTATCACCTGTTTTTCTTTGAGTCTTTTATGTTCATTCACTTTTTCTTCTCATTCTGTTTAGTGAAAGTAAAGGCATGTTGGGTCTATCTACTCATTCTTCATTTTAACAAGTTTCTCAGATGTGGCAGCTCAGGGTGTTTTTATAAGAGGCATTACAAGTGGGAAGGTAAAGTAGCTCAACTTGGTTCTGAAGTTACATGGTCAAGTAATCTTGGGAAAAAGAATGACTTGTAGGATCCTCATTTTTCCTTACCAAGATTTTATGACATACCAAGGCAGGCTGTTAGGAGAAAAGAGCATTAAAATCCTTTTGAGTTTCAAGGACCAAGTTCTTACACTATAATGTGCGCATACTTTGTATAGACAATGGTCTGGTCAATTAAACCGATTATTTTGAAACTTTTGTTGTGTGTGTGGGTACATATGTGCATATTTGTGTGTGGTGGGGAGCAGAGAATAATCTCAAATGTTTTTCTTTTATTGAAGCATTAGCCATCATTTTTATTTTTTGAGACAGGGCCTCTCTTACTAAACGTGGAGCTTGCCGAGTAGGTTATACTGGCTTAGATTCTCCTGTCTGCTTTCCTAGTGCCTGAAATGCAAGTGTGGAGCAATATGCCTAGCTCTTTTGGTTGTGTGTGTGAGTGTGTGTGCACACTTTGTGGATCAAATTCAGGTCTACAGGTTTAAAAGGAAAGCAATATTTTTTTTTCTGATTAAGCTAAGTCCCCAATCATAGTTATCTTTCAACTTTTTAACATGCACAAAAGGTTATGACATAGGAGTGGGTTACGGAAGGTATGAGATTTGGAACATTAAAAGCCAATACTCTTCATTTAAAGGAAGGAAACAATCAGAACACAAATGGAAACGATATGATGTGGTGATTTTCCTGGAGTACCAGAGTAGGGTTAGGAATACCAAATGGGGAAATTCAGAGAACTGATATTTGGTTTTTAGTGAGGTGCAATAATTCAGGAAATTCAACTGTGAGCAGTTCTAGGAAGGAAGAGGGAAACCAGCCTCAGTGGACAGGTTAACTGTTATTTTCTCACTCTTACACTTATTATGTTTAAAATATTACCCAATAGGGAGATGATATACCTGGGCTACTTTCCCTCGGATAAAATAAGAAGGGAGTTAACTAGGACCCAGGCAGTCTGTCTCCTTAACCACAGTCTCAGTTGGAGCAAGCAGAAAGAATTGGAGCCATCTTCTTTGGGCTCTGGAGTGGAGAGATGTCCTGTGTGTCTAAGCGAGCCCATCTACACTGATGTTAGGAACCCTCCGGAGGGTACTGAAAATTACAGGGAAGAAATGCACTTTCTGTAATCAATCCTTCTCTAAGTGAAGATTTCCCTTAAGTAGCTCACTGCCTATAACACCTTCCTTTAAGAAAGATCACCCAGTCCCAGGTTGGTTCTTTATTCTGCCTATTAATGTTCTGTTACTGTAAGTCTTTTTTCTCTTATCACATGTACATGATTCTTTTCCTACCTGATATTGTATCTCTGTTTTTCAATGTTGGAGGACCAATTATTCATTTTATTTTCGGGGAAAGGGGGCGTTTTGTCTTCTAATAGTGAGGGGACAAATGTTATCTACTTCAAAGGCCTGTTCTGTCAGCACCTTGGGCTGCCCTTGTGCCCCTCCATCACACATCAGCCTAAGGCTACACTTCATTATGGGTACAATCATTGCTGTATGGCTATCTTCAAAGCACCTGGATGTGCAGGTAAATCAGGTACAAACGTGTAGATACAAGGACTCAAGGATGGGTACATGGGCAATATAGACTTACATAGCTCCAGAGGGAGCTTAAGAGTCTTAAGCCAATGCAGTGAGTTTAATGCTAAGAACTGCACTGGTGTGCAGCCTCAACTAGACACAGGGATAACGTGCAACAAGGCAGACTCGAGGATAGGGTCCCTTGACACAGGATTCATCTTTGGAAGCCTGAAGTGCTGTCCTTATAAAAATGCAAAGCAGAACCAAACAGAGTTACAACGATCTTTAAAAGGGCAGAGTTTGTCTGAACATTGATTTAAAAAACAACAAAAAAAGTTTTATCAATTAGACACAAGAGATTTTTTCCTGATGATATTTATTTCATAAATGTAATTATTTTCTAAAACATATTAAAATAGAAAACATGTTCTTTTGATCAATTTATACAAAGAAAATACCAATATAGTAATAAAAATACTGAAAATATATGAAAAGCACCAGAACATTAGAGAAATTACACTGGCAACAATTCTAGGAATATATTCTTTTATAATTGTACAATAAAGTGCTATTAAATCTAGTCAAAATTAGTGGCAAGATATAAAAAGTTATGGTTTATGAAATTTGAGAATAGGTTTACCAGCAATTGCATTTTAGGCTACTTGCAGATCAAGCTAATGATCTTTTGTTAATGTTTTCATGGAAAATGTATTAAGTTCCATTCTCAAGTGAAAACAAAAATCAAAATGAAAATCCCTGGTAATTTGGTCTTGAAAGGGTAATGACATGATTAAAGATAAAATTATTGATCAGAATACCAAAAATAATCATGCAAATATCATTAAATTAAACCAAATGAAGACAGAACAAAATAAAATGTATCTATATCGATTAACCAAGATTAGTAGAAAAGCTTAGATACCTTTGACATTATGTTAATTTCCCACAGTTCTGTTTAGTCACATTCACCACACAAAAATGCTAACAAGATATGTTACTAAATTCAAATGACCAGACATCAAGCAAGGAAGGGGATTTAGTGTATCAGCATGATTTCCTTATGAAACATTAATGGACAATTATATATGGACAATTATATCCGTCATCTTGGCTAGTTAATTCCTTATTTATCTGATGAGGAATGAAAAGTATAGACAAGTATATTGGGATGAGATTATATTAAGGCCCCAAATCTACCACTTGGGAAGTCACTGTGAACATACAGGGACATAGATACTGTGCACAGTACTTAGGGTGGACTGCAGTCTGTTTCACATCTGGAGGTGGCAAACTGAAACAGAAAAACCCAAATTAAGACAAAGTAGCACACTAGTGTCTATTTAAGGTTTTATTTCCTCAGCCGATATTTTAAGGAGCTCTGTTATATCACTCCTCAAAACTCGGTTTTGGAATCAACTTCTTTAAGCTGAAAGCCCCCAACTATACTCCTGAGAATACTAAATTTCTAAACATGGCTAAATATTCATTTGCTAGGCAGACTACTTTTCTTTCATAAAATATAGACATACATTTGAACCTAAACTGGTCATGTTAATGATAACACAAAGTAATTTCATTAGCCTCTGCTTCTGCAAGGTATATCTCTGTAGGAATTTGGGAGCCTTATGAGTGGTTATTAGTGTACCAAAGACAGAGTATCAAGTGGACCAGAGAGGCCATTGGGAGAGGGGTTACCCATTCTCTAAGCCTCTATGATTTGGTTTTATATTTGAACACATGGATACACCAGTGTTTTCAAAGTTTCCTTCTCATGAACAATTTTAACAAGGACCATTTTGAACCCAAGGTTAATTATACTAGTAAACACCCAAAGCAACTAGACTTTCAAAAAACTTTATCTAATGCCTTTCATTTAAAAATGAGAGTGAACATGACACAATTTGTGGTCCACAGAGGAGACTCCTTTGCCCTGGAATGAAGATGAAACAATGGAAGAATAGGCCCTTATAATAGAGAACCACATGAAACTGCATAGACTTGACTAGAAAAAGGGGATGTTTTGGAGACTTTCCTTCTGGGCACTACTAAGAGAAATCAAAGAAAATCCAACCACACATAGCTTTCCATAGTGTATCGAAAGCAGAATATTCATTAAAGAGCCCAGATTAATATGAGGCAGAGTGCTCAGTGACACTGAGAAATAAAGGCTAAGGTGGTTTGGCATTAAATAGCTTTACATTCCAAAAGAATATTGACTATCATCTGGAAGTAGTTCTCAAAGTAACAAAGTCATGATTACATAAATTACTGTTTAATTATGCTTCCTCTTTAATATACACATTTTATATACATAGTATAGAAAAGCTATTAAGTCAGCTCAGCTAATAATTCTGTATTTTAAAAAAGCAGATTACATTTTTTTTTTGCTACAACAAAGCATGTTACTTAAACTTCTCAGCTCAGCTTGTGTATTTACATGACAGAACTTTGCTTTGAAAGCATTCAAATCAAAAGGAAAAAATAAACTGTTTAAGCTATTAATTTATACAATGCATATACCTTTACTTAGTTTCCTGACTAGCTACAGTCTCTAATAATCAATGCCTTGAACTTTCTCTATCCAAACAACTTATTTTCAATATAGGCATCCTCCTGTGTGCTGATATTTCTTTGTAGGAAGCCCAGATGCACAGTAGTTCTAGTAGATGTGTGGAGAAGTTTAGGTGGGGTCTGTATTCCTTCACCAAATAATGTCTGAAGGAGTTACATTTCTGACCAGGTACCACTTGTTTAACTATATAATGAATAAAAGAAAGAAACAACAAAAGCAAGCAAGACCATTGTTAAGGCAAGCAGTAGCTGTTGAAACCAGATAGAGCGCTGCAGTTGGTCTTCAAGTTTCCTATTGCTTTCTAGTAAACGATTGAGCTGAATGGGAAGAAAAAAAAAAGGATCAAAGATTGATATCAATAAAATGAACATTAATCATGAGAATGATTAATTCCAAATTGGCATTCTCATGCCAATTTGGAATATCAGAAATCTAAACACTGATGAGATAGGGCCCATCTTACTCAGAAAGTCTAGGGGCTGGAAAGCAAGGAAGCATCCAATGTGTTTGGTGGAAATACAGGGGTTCCTGATGGCTCTACTCTAAGAGGTCCAATTTTCTAGTTGAGACAGGAATAAAGTATTCCCTTCCTGGGGGTCTAGACACCTTTGAGATATTTATCTCTTTGATTTCTCTTTTCTTTTGGGCATCACATCTAGGACACTGCTGTGAGAAGTAAGCAGTCCACCTCTGAGGTATATGCATGAAGCCCCTTTGCTTCTTTCCAATTGAAGTGCACTAGTTTGTGCCCTTTTACACAAAAAGTCCTTTGTAACCACTAAAGTACCATGTACTTTACTATCTGGCCCTGATTCCATAAAACTGCCAGGTGTTAAGCACTTAGATGCCTTCTGAAAGCAACCTGCCACTTAACCATTTCCAAAGTGCCTCTTTGGAAATGAGGGCACTTCCAAGGCACATGTGGTAGCTTATACTTGTAACTCTGGCACTTGGAAGGCTGAGGCAGGAGGATTACAAAGAGTTCCAAGCCAGCCTGGGTTCAAAGTGAGTCTTAGTCAACAAAGGAAAAACAAAAACAAAAACAAACCAAACAACCTACCTACCTCAAAACTCAGTAACCTCAACAAACAACAAATAAACTCTAAACCCCACAAAGGAAAACAAACAAACAAAAAAAAAAACAAAAGAGGAAGAAAGGAATAGAGAACAAACAAACAAACCCCCAACTTTGGTAGTATCTCTGCTTAGTCTTTGTTACATTAGTGGAGCACATGTGGCCTTGCGGTGCTGATTGGCAAGGCAGTCTGTTGGGTTGGGTTTCTGTTGGGTTATGGACAAAGTGCACTTACTTGCAGGTACAGATCTTCACTGGTTTTATCTGACAGGACAGAAACACCGTCTTTCAGCATGAGAGTGTTTGGTTTGCTGCTCTCAACTGTATGACATCTTAACCTATGAAAGTCAAAGGCAACATAACTTCCTCAAAGCTTTAGTAAAGCTTTAATAAATATTTTAGTAAATAGGACAGGAACTTCACAAGGGGTACAACAGAACCAAAAAAAATCTGAGCACAGGGGTCTTTCCTG
This sequence comes from Meriones unguiculatus, assembly GCF_030254825.1. Taxonomy (NCBI): domain Eukaryota; kingdom Metazoa; phylum Chordata; class Mammalia; order Rodentia; family Muridae; genus Meriones; species Meriones unguiculatus. The sequence goes on along the minus strand of NC_083369.1, from coordinate 135,469,434 downwards.
AGACCGATACTCCAACCAAGGACCATGCATGGAGATAACCTAAGACCCCTGCACAGAGGTAGCCCATGGCAGTTCAGTATCCAAGTGGGTTCCATTGTAATAGGGACAGGGACTGTTTTTGACATGAACTGATTGGCCTGCTCTTTAATTACCTCCCCCTGAGGGGGGAGCAGCATTACAGGCCACAGAGGAAGACAATGCAGCCACTCCTGATGAGACCTAATTGAGTAGGATCAGAAAGAAGGAAAAGAAGACCTCCCTATTAGTGGACTTGGGGAGGGGCATGCATGCAGAGGGTGGAGGAAGGGAGGGATTGGGACAGGAGGAGGGAGGAAACCACAGGGGGGATACAAAGTGAATAAAATGTAATTAATAAAGAATAAAAAATGTTGAAAAAAAGCTGACAAATAAAAAAATGATAAATGTAAAAAAATATTTTTTTTTTCTGAAAGCAAAATAGGAAATGCAAAGTTAAATGTAAGTGGCTGTGCACTGGCGAAGGAATGTTTCATTCTTCTCCTTAGGCTCAACTCAGAAAGCAGCTCAGTCTATATTTATCTATTACCTTCTAGGGTATTTTTTTTCTCCACTAAAAATGAAAGCTGGGTTTTGTGCTTGCTAATAAACCACTGAGTTTAACCCTCGGCCGCCCTTTAGCTACCTGATGTGTATAAAAAACAAGAGGCTGTACATACTGCCCACTGGCCCAGGGGATTCAATAGAAAGCTTTTTATATGTTGTTTGGTAGGATTTACTCAGATTCGCTTTCAATTTCTAGAATGGAGAATGGTGCTTTACTTGAGCTGTTAATACCAAACCACCAGGATTCCTCCCACCTTCTAGGTGGAAACAGTGATTCTCTCTTGATAGTTCTAGAGAAGGCAGCCATTATGAACCGGTAAAACCCAAAGAAAGGAGAGCAACTTACATTTAACAAATCCCTTCATTTTGAGTGTTTCATAAGCACTTTGAATTAACTGCAAGTTCTTTTTGTGTCATTTGTTCTTATATTTCAAAAATGCCTTATGGTTTTAAGCAAAACCCAAAACAAATTTAGTCTTGGGTCACCTTTGCTCTGTTTCATGAACACACTAAACTAAAACAATCAAAGTATGACCAAATGAATTTTTGTTCCTATGATTTGAAATTTTAAGTATGCTATTATTTAGTGAAAGGCACTAACATGGACTCCAAGTCAGACCTGTAACAACCTTTCCAATGATGCTTAAATTTTTTTTTTAATCTTTTTTGAAACAGGGGTTCCTTATGTAGTCCATGTTAGCCTCAAACTCTTGATCTTCCTGCTGCAACCTCCGAAATACTATGTATTGGAACTATAGGTCTCTTTTGGCATGCCCCTCAGTTTTTGTTTATTAGGCAGTGAGAGGGATGGAACCTAAGACCTCATGATGCAAGCACTCTAGTACTGAGCTATCTCTGCAGCCTGTTTGTTTACTTGTTTATTGTTTTTGAGACATGGTTTCTCTGTGTACCCTTTGCTGTCCTGATACTCACTTTGTAGACCAAGCTGGCCTTGAACTCACAGAGATCTGCCTGCCAATGGATCGCATTAGGATTTACCAGTAGCTCTTTAAGACCTGCATTTTGCTTCAACTTTTCACTGCCATAGACAATACTGCCCACAGTCCATGAACCAGGTGAACATTCTGACAAGGGGGACTTAAAGGTCAGATGTACGCCTGCCAAGTGGTCAGTCCTTGAATAGCCCCCTTATGTAATCTAGACACCCCAATAATCTGACAGTGATGAGGAAAGGAGAGTGGAACCCCTCTATCTCCAACCCCCGCCCCCAGCCCAGCCTCTCTTGAAGGGATTTCTGATTCTGAGCATTTGAGAGGCTATCAGTAGAAAAGCTTACCTGTGTTCCATCACTTTGTTTCTTGGAACTTCTTTCCAGAATTGAGTCAATTCTGCTGGCCCAGTGCCAGTTGACTGCTCCATTTCTGCAGCCATTATCAGAAACCGGTCTTGGGCAGAGACTGTTAAGCCTGCATTCCAAAGGTATAATTTAACATATGAATATGAACCATCAGAGGGGACCGGATATGGGGCTTAAGGCATTATTATTTTAAAACATTTTATTTAAAACAATTTTAAAATTTAAATATATCTTAATCATATTCTTCCCCTCCCCCAAGTCCTTCCAGTTCCTCTCCCCTTCACTACCACCCAACAGGAAGTTTTTCTCGATAAACAAGTAAAAACTCAATACAACAACAACTCCTCCAAGCAAGGAAAAAAACCAAACACCCAGAAAACAACCCCACAGCAAAATGTAACCAAATAAAGGAACTCAAAAAATCTTGTGTCCATTATATGTTGGTCAACTACTTCTGAACGTGAGAGAAAAAAAAAAAAATAAGGAAAGCCAACTCACCGCCATGTGGAGAAACAATTATATCAACTGATGCGCCGGGATCACAGCTGCTGTTGCTTGGTTTGACTCTGTATTTTTCTGGAGCAGTAGTTCTCACCTGGTTAAGAAATATCATTACCACATAACCACATGCTATTTTGGAGGCAAGGCTTAAGAATGACTTAGAGCAGCTAATAAACAATGAAGTCTATGCAACCCCCTCGGTTGTTATATGTAGAACGTTATTTGTCTTTACCAATAAAATAAAAGCACCGTGAATTATTTAAAGACCTACTTTTAAGTCCTACTGTCACTTAGCCTTCCTTTTCCTTCCTTTTTGAGACAGGGTCTTACTTTGTAGCCATTGCCATCCTGAAGCTGGCTAGGTAGGTCAGGCTGGCCTCAAGCTCACAGACATCTACCTGCCTTTGCCTCTCATGAGCTGGGGTTGAAGGTTTGCACTACCACGCTTGGCCCTATCTTTTCTGTTGTTGTGTGTATGTGAGCATACATGTGCCATGTATACATGTATACATGATAACCTTCATTAGATGAAGCAGTTCATTTACCACAACATTGAAGGATAAAACAATCAAATTGACAGTGCTTTTTCCCTCACATGTGGTATAACCTGGAATATAGTCTCTATTCAATACTAATTTGTCACCAGATATAAAGTGTGGAGACTATGTTTACAATGTGCCATACTAGAAGGGAGTATAACCTGGCTTGAAGTGCCAGAGATAAAAACACTGCATGAGCTGAATATTTTTCACACAGCTGTTCATTGTTTCACTGCTACTCTTTCCATTAGGATATGGCCCCAAATCACTTGCCATTATCACACTTCCATAATTTATTATGACTTAAATTTGTTTTTTACCTTAAAGGCCACTATATTTTTTGTGACATTTGTTAACACTATTAGAGTTTTCTTCTCTCCAGATTCAATGCTTCCAAAATATAATTCTTCTGCTGGGCTAGGTGGAAAAACAAAGAAGACATTTATAGTACTCAGACTATACATCATTGTAATCATTAGTCTGAAAGAATGTTTGACTATTAGTTTATGCTCATTTGTATGAAGAGACTTCTTTGTAAAAAATGGTGCCATTAAAAGGTACCTAAGACACCTCATGAAACTGAAAAGCTTCTGTAAAGCAAAAGACACTGTCATCAAAACAAAACGACTGCCTACAGATTGGGAAAGAATCTTCACAAACACTTTATCTCACAGAGGGCTAATATCCAGTATATATAAAGAACTAAAGAAGCTGAAAAGCAACAAACTAAGTAATCCAATTAAAAAATGGGGAATGGAGCTAAACAGAGAATTCTCAATAGAGGAATATCGAATGGCAGAGAAACACTTAAAGAAATGCTCAACCTCATTAGCCATTAGGGAAATGCAAATCAAAACAACCCTGAGATTACACCTTACACCCATCAGAATGGCCAAGATGAAAAACTCAAGTGACAACACATGCTGGAGAGGTTGTGGAGAAAGGGGAACCCTCCTCCATTGCTGGTGGGAATGTAAACTGGTACAACCACTTTGGAAGTCAATCTGGCGCTTACTCAGACAATTAGGAATAACGCTTCCTCAAGACCCAGCTATACCACTGTTAAGTATATACCCAAAATTTGCTCAAGTACACAACAAGGACATTTGCTCAACCATGTTTGTAGCAGCTTTATTTGTAATAGCCAGAGCCTGGAAACAACCCAGATGTCTATCATCGGAGGAATGGATACAGAAATTGTGGTATTTTTACACAATGGAATACTACTCAGCAATCAAAAATGAGGAAATCATCAAATTTGCAGGCAAATGGTGGGATCTAGAAAAGATCATTCGAGTGAAGTATCCCAGAAGGAGAAAGACAAACATGGTATATACTCACTTATATAGACCTACAAGATATAATAAACATAATGAAGTCTATATACCTAAAGGAGATAAACAAGAAAGCAGACACGAGGTAAGATGATCAATCCTCACTTAGAAAGACAAATGAGATGTGCATTGGACATATGACAGGAGTCTGCCGCAGAAGGCATCTGAAAGATCCTACCAAGCAGCGTTTCAAAACAGATACTAAGACTGATAACCAAACCTTCGGCAGAAGGGGAGTTAGTATAACAGGGAAAGGATAGGAGCCCCACAAGGACCAAATATATCTGGGCACAGGGTTTTTTTCTGAAACTGTTTCTCCAACCAAGGACTGTGTATGGATATAACCTAGAACCTTTACTCGGACAAAGCTCGTGGTAGCTCAATAACTAATTGGTTTCCCATAGTAGGGGGAACAGGGACTATCTCTGACAGGAACTCAATGGCAGGCTCTTTGACCTCCCCACCCCCCAAGGGAGGAGTATTTCTGCTAGGCCACAGTGGAGGATTTCGCAGCCAGCCCTGAAGATACCTGATAAAACAAGGCCACACGAAAGGGGAGGAGGTCCTCCCCAGTCCGTGGACTTGGAAAGGGGCAGGGAGAAGCTGAGGGAGGGAGGGTGGGATTGGGAGGGAATGGGGGAGTGGGATGCAGCTGGGATGCAGAGTTGATAAAATGTAAATAATAATAACAAACAATAAAAAAAGGAAAAAAAATATGAAACTTAAAAAAAAGGTACCTAAGGCAATTTTGCATTTTAAATACAGTGATGTTCCACATGCTGAGAAGCCCTATTCTTTCCCCTAAGGTCAGAAGGAAAACAGGAAAGGAACAGAAGAGAGAATTATGTAGAAGCTGAATTAATCCTATAATCAACACAATCTAAGGTGGATCTGTTTAAACTCCTTGGAAGGTTATGGATTATAATCAAAACACAGAAGGCATTGCTGCTTCAGTGTTCCCTAATTACAAACAGATTAGACATGAACAACATCTCTACGCCAACGGGGAAGAACATAAACTCACAGACAGATTATTAGGGATACATCTAAGTAACAGAATACTTTCTTACTATAGAATGGCTTTCCTGAGAATAGAGGACAGAAACAGAGAAAAAAAAAAAGAGGAGGAAAAAAACTTGGTTTAAACTGGTAAAACTAGTAAGCCTCAATCACCTAATATCCTATTATTGGCTAATGGGATATCTACAACCTAAAATGAGAAGACTCAACTCTTCAGAAAAATTGTGTAGTTTAATATCATTACCCAAACTGCATCAGGTCCCTCAAAATGATGGGAAGTACATCTAAGATGGCGTTTTTGCTTTAAATTGAAAAGTGACAAGCCTAAGAGATTTTTTTCACACGACCCTAAGTTATAGTTATGTTATATATATCTATATATATATATATATATCTCTATATATATATATATAATCCAACTCCGACAGGAAGGTTTTGAGACTCTTTGTGTAGCCCAGGCTAGCCTCGAAGTGTGAGCCTCTTGCTTCTTAACACTGCTGGAACTGAAGGCATGCATTGATAATCCCAGCTGGAGATGTTTCTATCTGCTATATTTCATAAGAAATGTCTTGCACATCAAGGATATTTATTAATCTAGAGAAGACTTGTGTTTAAGCATAAACTTGCCCACCTTTGGGCAAAATGGTAAAAGCATATGTTTGCTCAATTTTTTTTTTTTTTGGAACTCAAAGAACAGGAACCATGCCAAATAAAAATAAAAATAAAAAGCAATGTTATAGATGTCTGAGTATCAGTGAACAGTATAAAGATCACAGGCAGCTTGGGAAGAGGATATTGGTGGGGCCATTTTGCATGTCAGTGGAATTTGTCCTATTCTGGCCTGCCTTTCCAGCTTCTCTCACTATTAAGCCTCAAGAATTGCAGGCTAGGATCTATGATTTGAATAGGCCTTCTGAGAAGCATGGAACTTTTTCTTCCAAATTCGTATAAGAAAAAGTGCAAACATACAAACTCTAAAGGTGGAAAATGGCAAAGAAAAACCATAGAGAGACAAAATTATGCTGTACATCTCTCCCTTACATATGTACACAGACAATGGCAATAAATCTAACTCCAACAGGAAATCAACACACATATAAACAAAACAGTTTAGTCAATTAGAAAATTTCAGATTATATTTTTTAGAAGTGTGGATTTTTTGCTGGTGTATGATATACTCTAAACATAGTTACACATAAAAGTTTTAAGGAAAGGGACAAAAAGACCATATTTGGTCATCACTAACTAGTGTTGGCATAGCAACATTGAACATAATAATACAGAAAACAGCTCTGGTTTTCTTTTTTGCTGTGTTATGGATCAAAATCAGGGCTTTACACAATGCAGGCAAGCATTCCACCTATGAGCTGTACACCCAGCTCCCAATTCGGACTCTTTGGGATTAATAACCTGGAACAGAGACAAACATGTCTAAAAAACTAGGATTTAGTTAAAACCTTTTTTTTTTTAGAGCACACGGATCTTTCAGAAGGTCAAATCAACAAACACCCTCCCCCCATTTTTACAAGGATCCACAATACAAGCAAAAGAATCATTGAGATTTATTAATAAACTAATATTCAGTATTACTATCTGAAGTGTGATAAGGGCTCTGGAAGAAATAATTTAAAAGGTAGTTAGAAACAGTCACTAAATCTGGGAAACAAAGCAAACTGTACTCTCAACAAACTGTACTCTCTACTCTCAACAGTTTAAACAACAGGGTAGAAGTGTTTCCTTAATCTTCTTAATCTTATTGCCCCTCCCATCTACAGCCAATTATGATAAAGAAATGTTTCAATAATGCAGTGAAAAAAATCTTCATTACCTGATGTGTAGTAAGGGCCCTTTAAAAACACTCAATGGCTTTTTAATAGTTTTCATCTTTGAATCAACTTTTTCATTTTCATCTGTTTTAGAAGCATACTCAGTTGGGTTATTCTAGAGATCAAAAAACAAAAACAGATACAAAGGACAAAATATGAAGATGTTTTAGTTCTAGTGGGAGAGGTTGTTGGGAGAACAAATAAACATTTGGATTCGATGCAAATTATAGTTCTTAACATGTTTACCATGTCTGAATGGCATATTTAACATATATTTACAATGACCACAAACAAATTATGATTCTCTTATAAACGGGACATTCTTGACAATATTTGTTCTAAATTATAATGTACTTATCAAGCAAGCCATTGCTAAATTTTGTAAAGAGCAACAATTACCAATCCCTTCAAAATTCATTAAGGAGAAACTAGATCCAGGTGAAATTTCAAATTAGTCACATTTATTTTTATCTTTGATAAATAAATAAAAACATATTTTTGACATTCCTTTCAGATGTACTTTGCCAAATTTTGCAAAGAACATGGACTCAGCTCTTTTTATAGATATATATATAAAAATGTAGGCTCCAATCCAATTTATCTCATCCCTCCTCCTTCATTTTTCTTAAAATCTCTATCTATTTAAATTTATTCACTTTGTATCCCCTCTGTAGCCTCCTCCCTCCTCCTAGTCCCATCCACCATCCCTCTTTCCCCACTATGCCCTTTCCCTAGTCCCCTTCTATCTGACCATAGCCTATTAGGTCACATCAAGGCTGGCTGCATCATCTTCCGCTGTGGTCTGGCAAAGCTGCACCTACCAAGGGGAGGTGATCAAAGAGCCAGACACTTAGTTCACATCAGAGACAGCCACTGATCCCCTTACTGGGGAACCAACTTGGGAAACCAAGTAGCCTATGGGCTTCCTCTAAACAGGGTGTCTAGGTCCTCTTCATGCATGGTCCTTGGTAGGTGTATCAGTCTCTGCAAGTACCCCTGGGCCAAGTTTTTTGGCTCTGTTGTTCTCCTTGTGGAGTTCCTGTCCCTTCCAGGTCCACGTGGATCATTTTTTCAAGAAAGATATAGAAGCAAGGTAACTGGATTATCTCAAGAACACAGGAAGCTTGTAGCAGAGCTGGGGAGATACCATAGCACTTTTCCGCTGGTGCTGGGGACTGAACCTAGAGCATCATGTATGCTAGGCAAATGCTGTACCACAGAGCTATGTGCCAAGGTTTAGATGGCAGTTTTTTATTCCATTTTACTTTATTCTGAAAATTACCTTTTCAGACAGAGGTGGTTGTTCTTCATTAGAAACTGTTTCCAAGGTTTCCTTACCATCACCTTCTATATCTTCTTTACTTGAAGTTTCATCCTCACTGGCAATTGGCCCATTTTCACATAATGGTGTCTGGAAGTCATCATCTACCAGTGGTGGGTAGCTATACTTGAAAGGATCCTAAAGGAGAGAACTTTCATTATAGCCTGCCACTAATGTGGAGAGAAATATCTCTTTTGGTATACTGAAAAATTGATTACTTTGGCCAAGAAAATAAGCTTAATTTAAAGAAATAATGGGATTCATTTCAAACTAGAAAGGGAAAGAATAGTAAATATAGATACTTTTAAGTGATATAAGAAAAATCAATTTAGATCTTTAGCTTTCTCCACACCAAAAAGAAATTCAGATGGCTAAAAGCATTAAATGTAGTGTGTATATATTCTTTGTTTTTTAAACCACGAAAGTGTGCATTAAAACAGAAGAGGAATAAAACACATACACAAAAAATCTAAGTAGGGTAGACTCTTCTACACATAGCACAGAACATAGGTTATACAATAATATCGATAACTGGTTCTCAATACTCAATGATATAGAGTTTCCCTGGCATGATTGAGAACTTGGGTTCAATACTTATCACTACAAAATAAAACAAATACCCAATCAATTAACCAACTAATAAAAAATAAAACCCAAACAAAGTGTAACTAATAGGAAGAGAGCTAAAGACGGCTCAGTGGGTAAAAAGGCTGCTGGTCAAGCCTGAAGGCTTGAATTTAGAATCCATGTGAAAATCCATGTGGGTTAATACTTGCCTGTAGTTCTAGTACTGGGAGGCATAGACAGGAGGACCCAGGGGAGGGTGCGGCTCAATAACCAGTCAGTTTATCTAATCAGTGAGTTCAGGTACAGTGAGAGACCCTATCTCAAAAATATATGGTGAACGGCAATAGAGGAAGACATCTAATGTTGTCCCCTACCCTCAATATGTTCATACATGCAAATACAAACATAAACAGACACTTATACACCACACAGAATCAAGCAGAATAAACATACGGACTGGTGGGGTGCTAACTGCTCCATCAGAGACCAGAATTCTTCAGATCCCAGCACCCACATCAGGTAGCTCACAGAAAATTGCACTTGTGTTTCCTTTGGCTTCCATGGGTTCCTGCACATATATGTGCACATGTGCATACACACACACAGAGACACACATAAATAAAAGATAAAATCTTTCAAAAAAGGAAATACATGCAAACAAAACACACAGAGAAATGAGCATTATGGTTATATGCCTATCATCTGAGTACTTTAGAGGCTGAGGATGTGGAAGTTTGAGGCAAGCCTGGGCTACAAGAGACCCTCAAAAATAAAACAAAACAGGAAAACTGCAACAATGGTTTTGCTTTAATTAAAAGCTACATTCTGTATCTGAAAAGAACAATATTCAGTTTTTCTAGGTTAACATGCAAACTCTAAAGCTTCAGAATAAGAAAGGTGCAGACTTCAAATTAGATTTACTGGCTCAACTCTCTTCTAATTAATGAAAGCAAACAGAAGAACACTGAAAATTTAATCCTGCTAGTCCTTGGTTTTCTTTAAATACAATATTATCAAGCAGGCAAAATACGCTTAAATTATTTACATAGGTTTCACACTTTAGGAAAATGCACTTTCACATTCATTTTCACAGCTATAAAAATACTAAAAACATATTTGAAATGGGGAATCACCATGTAAAGTTCAGGCTAGTGCAGAACTTTCAATCCTCCCTGGCTTCTGCATTAGCTCCTGCCTCCAGGATCCTGCCCTGACCTCCCTTAATAATGAACAGGAGTATGGAAGTGTAAGCCAAATAAACACTTTATGGCCAACTAGCTTTTTGGTCATGGTGCTTCATAGAAGCGATAAAAATCCTAACTAAGATAGAGGCTTCTACAGTCCCAGTGGGATAGGGACAGTAACTTAGCCACAAAACTTTCAACCTACAACCTGTCCTGCCTTCAAGATGTGCTGCGACAATGATGGTGCTGAATACAAGTAGCTAACCAATGACTGGTCCAACATAAGACCAATGCCTGACGCTGCCTGTATGGCCAGAAACCACAAGCTGGATAGCCCAGGGACCCAAAACACTTGACTTCTCATTATATTCTGCTATACTCATATATCGGTTCCTAGGGCAGTTGTCAGAAGAGAGGCTGCCTCCAGAAGCTGATGGGAGCAGATGCAGAGACCCACAGTCAAACATTAAGTGGAGAGGAGGACAGAGTGCCTAGGCTGGAGGTCTCTAACGGGTTCCTCTCAGGGTTCTGGAAACCCTGCGAAATAGGGGAGGAGGAATTGTGGGAGCCAGAAGGGTCAAGAACACCAGGAGAGCATGTCCCACATAATCAACTAAGCAGGACTCATAGGGGCACTCAGAGACTCAGAGCAGCAATCACAGGTCCTGCATGAATCTGTGCTATGTCCTTTGTAGCTGCACTATGTTATCTTGGTGTTTGGGAGGGACTCCTCACGGTGGGAGTGGGGCTGTCTCTAACTTTTGCCTCCTCTTGAGACCCTTTTCCTCCTACTGGGTTGCCTCACCCAGCCTTGATGTGATGGCCTTATTGTATCGTGTGCCCTGTTTGATGTCCCCGGGAGCCCTGCTCATTTCTAGGGGGGAAAGTTGGGGGACAAGGAGAAGACCTAGGTGAGAGGGGAAGGAGGGGAATTTGTGTTTAGATATACTGTATGAGAGAATAAACAAAAATTTAAAAAAATGCCCTTTTCCTTTTGAGTAGATAGTATAGAATGTTATTATTCAGTGTTATTTCATAACAAATTTCAGGACTGTACTTACTGTCCCACCCATGTGGGGAGGCAGGTATTCCACACTGACATACTCCTGGATTTCATTCTTACTTGTAAACTTCAACAAACTTACTGCTTCTGGACCAAGCCAGCTTTTCACAATTTTGAAAGCAGCTGAAGAAAAACAATCAAGTCAGTGCACTTTCACTTGCTCTGTCAAGCACTTTACTGTATATGCTAACCTGCATCTTCTGAAATCAGTTTGAACTCTGAGCTCTTATGCTTCTCTTCTAAGGCAGGACACTTACCATTCATTAATTCTGGGAGGTCTGACGGTATGCATGACCGTCATGTGTTTCAAATGTTCCATGGAGATTCAGGAAGACTAATTTACCCTCACTGAGAAGCTTTTTAGGTTTTGACCTCTGAGCATACCTATCAGTGGCCTCAATAATTGTGACTTTTAGACAATGAGGCAAACTGCTCTGCAGACAATGAGGCAAACTGCTCTGCGACTCAGGAAGGAATTTCATGATGTGAAGAATCTTTTACTTTGTGGTTCTTCTGATAAACTTTCAGTCTCAAAAATGCTTCTCAAAGGAAAAGGCAGAAACAGGAGGAAGGGATCCTGCTCGTTATGGGTGTGAGACAGAACCAGCTTCCTTCCTGACTCAAAACTACTTTTTTCCCAGGCCGCATGGTTTATATAACCATGAGGAAGCCTCTACAAGAATAAAGTACTACCAGACATAGCTTTTTCACTGTAACAATTTTGTCCTGTGTCATTTTGCTTGTTTTATGCTTAATTAAAAAAAATATTTCTAATAGGACATTTTAAATCCATTTTGGAAAAAAAAAAAAAAAACAAACCTAAAAGCAGAATGCTGCAGTAAATTTGCAAAAGTGTTAGTAGGGAAATAAGGGGAAATCAGAACAATAAAAACATTAAAGTGTGATTTAGAAAGTCATGGTTTTTATTCTGACTCACTATGATTTAAGCTTTTGTTCAAACACTATTTAAACTTTCCTTTTCGATTTAAAACAGCCTGTGACTTGACAGGAATGAAGTCATGCTATTGGAATTAAATGAAGTGTTAAGTCTGATTTTGTTCATGCCAGCTTTATTAAAATAATTCACAAATATTTCTAGCTGTGGGTTATCATAAATGCCCTTTGTCAGTTCAAAAAAGCTCTGCTGTGTGCAGTTAAAAATTACCCTTACCAAAAGGGAGGTCTGGCCTTTGGCCCCAGCTTCTGAGAGGTAGTCTTGGTGTTTGGTAAGATTGTCTTTTTTAGCCTGGGAGCCTTAGATTAGTGGGAGCAACATGACCTCAGATTTGGGATGGGACTTGGCTATGAAAGAAAAACCAACATGTGATTTAAGGTAGGGGCAGTAGGCTGTGAAGTATCATTATGGACTAACCACAGGTAAAACTCATCATACCTATATAATGGAGCCCCAAGCCAATTTCTGATCACCCAAGGGATGAAGGTTTTAGTGAATTTCCTTGGTTGTCAATGCTCCCTATGTGCTACTGACATCAACGCTGACCAATCAATCTGTTTCACATTTGGAACTTGTCTGTGAATGTTTTCCTTGCAATAAATTACAATGGTGAACATCAGTTGCTGTCAATTAGTTCTAGCAGTTCTACTGAGTGATCAAATTTTGAAAGGTATTTGGGGGAACTCCTTGAATTTACTGAAGGTAGTCTTGTATGGACTGCTAGGATCCCTTTACAATCTGCTTGTTTCAACAGCATTTTCTGTTCCTACTTTGTAAAAAAATTTATCATTTTTGTCACTTTAAAAATACTTACATTTTTGTTTTGTGTGTTTTTCTTTTCTGTCAACTCAGATGATTCTGTAGTTTGATTTCCTCCTTTTATTAATATACTATATATCACACTCATTTTCTTACTTTGAACCAAGTTTGCATCATTACGACAAATCCTACTTTGTCATGGTTTACAATGCTTTGTATGTGTGTGTGTGTGTGTGTGTGTATACCTGTGTATGCATATATGTGGAAGCCAGAATACAACCTTAGGTGTCACAATCCAAGAGGTATCCACCTTGTCTTTTTGAGGCAGGGTCTCACAGGCCTGAGCTCATTGATTAGATTAGAATGGCAGGCCAGAGAATTCCAAAGTTCTGCCTAATCCTAGCCTCATCCCTTACCTCTCAGTGCTGAGGTTATAAACTCATGCTACTAACATGACTGATTTCTTTATACAGATTCTTGGGGATTAAACTCAGTTCTCAATTACTTTGTCAAGTGAGGCATCTCTGCCACCCGCAATGCTTTTTATATTTCTTTAGCTACAGTTTGTGAGTTTTTTTCCTTCTGTAGTGACAGATGTAGATGTAGATAGATGTAGAACTCAGGGTTCCACACAGGCTAGGCAAATGTTCTATCACTGAGCCGTAGGCCCAGCTGCACTATGTTCCGATCACTGATGCATCTGCAGTTAGAAGAGGTTGCCATCTGTAGTTTTCTTTTTATCTGATGTTTCGTAGCAGGCCTGTATTTACTCCTAAATGAGTTACAAGCACTCCTTTATGGCCTATTGTTCGAACTGTTTACAAAGGATCAGGGTAAATTCTTCTTTAGCTATTTCATAGAATTTTACAGAAAAGTTACGAGGCCTTAACTTTTATTTATGGATTTTGTTTTGTTTTGTTGAGTCAGATTCAGTAGTCTAGGTCTTTCTAATAAGTTACCAATTTCATCTAGTTTTCTAATTTCGTTGCTATAACTTTTTTATTTCCATAAAGTCAGTAGTGACCTCTGTTTTTTGACCTGTTTTAATAATGTAAGCATTTATCTTGTTTCTTCTTCCCCAGTATTAAAAGGCTTGTCAGCCAAGAACTTTTCAAAGAACCAAATTTCAGTTTATAGAGTTTCCCTATTGTTTGCTGTGTATGCATAAACACCAATGAAAACAGAATGTGAAAAACAGCATTGCTTTTAAAATCACTAGGTAAATTTTCAACAACCATTTCAAAAGACTCTTAGCAAAATTATGACTGTCAAAAGGGCTATGTGACTTCAGTGATTTGGAGTTACTTTCAGATTTCTCCCACTTTGTTCCACAACACATGAACTAAGAGAAAACTTAGCCAATGAATGTTTTATAATTCACTGTTTGTGAGAAAGAGAATAAGGCTTCTTGTAATTGTTTTACCCAAATGGCAGAATATTTTTAGAATATTTTAGAAAAGAGTAGTGGAAAAACTTCCAGTTTCTGAGGACGGAATGTCAGTCCTATTTGTTTAAAAAACAATCTAAGTATTCTGGCTCCAGCCTTTTAACAGTACAGAAGTATAATACAAACATTTTTCTAAACAGCTGTAGAAACATGACTGAACTGGCCAAGTAAGACAAATGAAAGTAATAAAACTTTAGAAAAACACAAATAATATACTCACCATTCATTATCCAGGGCATATCAAAGATCACTATTTTTGCTGGAAGATGAAAAAAAAAATGACTTAATGTGACTTAGTACCTCTATAATACTTTATTGGTTTTACCTGACCTGGAAAAAAACTACCTTGTGTGAAAAAATTGAGCTGGTTGGTTAGGATTTAATTCAGGGAAGTATGCAGTGCTGGAACGAAACCATCATCTCACACAATGGGGAGGAGCCCAATAATACACTGTCATTGTCCTTTGGCAAACAACTCATCCCTATGTTCATTCACTAATTTAACAAAGGTACACAAGAAAATAGTTACAGGAACATGGGTATAATATGCTGGATCAGTGCTGAAAGCAACTGAATTTTAAAAACAATATTTACATGCTTAATTTATGTCTTCACTTACATATTTTTTGAGATTACACTGTTAAATTAGTCACACAGCTGTCCTTCCCACTGACTCTAAGAAAGAGAAACTGTACCTTTCCTCAAATGTTATGAAGTCAAAAATTCCAAAGTACACTGAACTGTTATTTACACACAAGTAGCCCTATCAACAACTGTGAGAAGAAAAAAAAAAATCAGAAACCACAAAGGGGTTTTGG
Source organism: Meriones unguiculatus (assembly GCF_030254825.1). NCBI lineage: Eukaryota > Metazoa > Chordata > Mammalia > Rodentia > Muridae > Meriones > Meriones unguiculatus. Next base: position 135,454,200 of record NC_083369.1, on the reverse strand, counting down.
GATCCCCGATTCTTTCTTTTATTCCTGATGAATCAATATGTAATGCCATTCTTCTCTGAAAAGAGAATTCCCTAGAATGTTACACTAAGTAAGTGTAAAACCAATACTAAGTAAGTGCACGAAAAAGACATGGTATCAGCAGGAGGCAGCCTGGCGCTTAGTAGTCCTCTTTTTCAGCAGGGATATAATTAAGGTATAACAGTTGTAGTTCATGACAGGTTTTGAAGAACAATTAGTTTAAGATCCCATAAAATCCAGCTAGGTGTGGTGGTGCACACCTGTAATCCCAGAACTCAGGGAAGCAGAGGCAGGCAAATTCTCTTGTGAGTTCCAGGCCAGCCTTGTCTACAAAGTCCAGACAGCCAAGCCTACACAGAGAAACCCTGTCACAAAACAAAAACAAACAAACAAACAAACAAACAAACAAAAAACAAACAACAAAAAAAAGAAGAACCCATAAAATCCAATGTCTGCAAAACCAAATTATTTTGGTAGAACACAGACATCTGTAGTTAACTGAAATGAACAATATTACAATTCATTATTATATAAATCCTTGAATTCATGAATAGTCCTTTCAAAATGATTCTGGACATATTTGATAAATAACTGTAGTGATATCTGTTTTCTCATTTGCTCACCACAAGCTTAAGTAGTTCAGTCAACAGGTATTTTAGAAAGTTGAATGTATTTTATAAAGTAATAGTTATATTAGTACTATTTCTACATGGATAATCCTTTAGATCATTTAATAAATATTTCAGTTTGTTTTGTCCATAAAAGAAGCAAGTTTATATAAAATAGTAATCTGTAGGGACTACTGATGGGCACTGTTCAGGAAGACTTAATGAATCAGGGTATATGCCAGGTACATAAGGATCAGCGGAACATTCAAGTTTCCCTACCTGGACACTGCCATTTTCTGTCTCTAAAAACATTCACAAATGGTCTCGGAAGGGATTGTAGTCTAGAGCTACCTGTGGTGCTGCTTCTAAACATCCATTATGCTTTTTGTTGCCCAAGAGACCCTGAATGTGCTATCTGCCAGAAATGCATGCAGGCAGCTCTGTGAATTTCCATTTTTGATATCCTTTTGCCTCTCCTGACTTTTCAATTTTTACCAAACTGGAGTTAAATACATTTGACTGTTTATGTCGGTTGGGCACTTATTTTCCCCATGGGGAATCTATTATATAAACAAAACAAAACTGAGCATATAAGGCTTAGAAAGAGTCCATTATTTTAATCCTCCCATCAGTAATGGGAGAGTTAAAATTAAACACAAAACAGGGCTGAGGATGAAAGCTCAATTTTCAGCACCATAAGGAAGCAGAACAATATGAAATCCTCTGAATACTAGAGTTAAAAATGGTATGTTCTGGTTCAGAATTTTCTCATTCTCAGTTTTAAAACAGCAATTAGGAACATAGCGTAATTTATTTGCCACACAATGTACTTTTCAGGACTGTTTATCTGTTCTTGCATGCAGCAAGTTCCATATAAAACATTATTATAAAATATATTATGTATAATATATTGTATCATATTATATTACATACAATATGCACTATATTATAATTATATATAATATAATTATATAATGAATATAATTTTAGACAAAAATCATTACAAATGGGCTCATGTTGCAAATAAATATATAATTGCACACAGCTGTGTGCTAAGTGTTACAGGCTGCTTGGATATCTAGAACTTCGCTTGAAACTTCACTTGTAAAGGAAAACTATTTCAGGAAAGTGTCTATGTGTCTACCAAGATAAGGATTTACATGTCAGGAATACATTTAAAGTGCTATATCAGAAAACAATGTTTCTGGTATGAGAGTCTACAATATGAAACTACCATTTTTAGACACCATCTACAATTTCAATATGTTGTATTTTTTTACAAAGGAGTAAGTTACTTACAGAGGTATTTTGGGTAATACACCTTAAAGCAGTTGATAATAAATCGTACAAAATCCATGTCCTATAAAATAAAGATTAAATCTTTAAAACTTCCCATATCAAACAACTTTAAATTATACACTTCTAATGGTAATAAATTATTAAATACAAGTGACACGACTATTTTTCCTAAAATATAAGCTAATATAAGCATCTATAGCCCTAAGGATTAAGGTCTTAGGTCATTAAGCTAAGAATTGGCCCTTAAATTGAGTTGAAGAAGTCATATACTTATTGGTATTTTAAAACTGATTTGTATTACTTCAAACTAGTTATATACTTCAGGCTATAAAAGCCATGGGGCATGCAATGAATATAAAAGTAATCCCACAGAGAGACTCTAAAATTCTATTGAACAACTAAGTAATTATTAAAAAGGGTATGCAGTTTATAACATGACCAACTTAAACAATATATATGAAAACATATGTGGTTATATATATATATATATAAAATCGTACAGTATTTACTTTTTAAATCTAATTTTTACCTTATAAGAACTTCAATACAATATGCTATATTAAGCTTTTACATAATTATTTCACTTATCTGACCTGCCAGTTTACTTTCTTTTTAAAGAGGCTTCATATTAGGTTGTTTTAATTTTTTTTTTTTTTTAATTTTACAATCAAGAGCTCTTCATTCATTCCAATTTTTAGGAGACTGTATTAAGCAGCTGTCTGGTTAGGTCTCTTGCTTCATACACAACAAGAGAAAATTAGGTCATTAGGGATATTATTCATGTTTCATTCCCCATATTATTCCAAGCTAGCAGGCTGTATCATTAATCCTGCTCAGCCATCTCATAAACACCACTGGTTTAAAGAGCTAAGCAGACAAGCTGAAATCCAGCACAGCTACTGAAAGGCTGGTAATTCCAGGCAGGAGAGGCTATGAAGTCCTTCCTAGCGGTGAGTTGCAGTGCCTTTAATTGTAGTAAACCGAAAGTAAGCATTCCCAACTGTAACTATTTATTATGGGAAAAGTCCCAGTATATAATAATACCTTTACAAATAATTTTTATATGCACTGGGCATAATTTCAAAACTCTATAGTTAACTAAGAGCCAGAGAAAAAGACTTCAAAAACCTAGCTGTATAAAACTTTGGTTACCTAATTTATTCTGTGACCACTATCAGATATCACTATTCCTTATCTAGTAGTCAGTACTATAATTTATTCAATTGGGTTCCCTTGTTCATAAAAGCTCGAGTTATTGCTAAAAATTTCAGGAAATTTGATGTCAGTGGTGTGTATATACATTGGGTACTATATAACATACCTCCATTAAACAGAACTGTTGATTAATCTCTAAGGGTGCTTTTCAAAATGGTATCCATATCATGTAGTGTCCACCCTCTAATGACACACACACAAGATTTTTCTTTCTAGTTCAACTGCTGAGAATGTATACACGTTCCCTAAAATGTTAATTACTTAAAGTCTAGCTATTTGTATAATATTAAACGATTCCAATTTTTTTTTTAGCTAAGAAGTTAAAAGGTTACAGTCAACATGGCAGTCCAACTCTTACTAAAGCACTTATCTTTTCCCTTATATGCATTTTTATAAACTAACTTTGTGAATCATAAGAATATTTTCTCATATTCTGCCATCTCCCTCTCCTAAAGCTCTCTTAAATTATTATTTTAACTTGTCTTTGTTATTTATATCTAAGATATCATTATTTGGGGCTACACAAGAACATACTATAGTAAAACAGTTCTTTTCAACTTAAAAAGGATTTCTCCAATATTATTACAAGTTCTTCATAAATACCAACAAATATAGTTATCAGTTAGGTAAAACATAATTTATCATTTTGCCATGTTGGACATTTAGATTTTTTTTTTAATCTTCCACTATTTTTTGAGACAGTCTTACTATGCTGTCCAGGCTATAATTAAAATCCAGGTTCAAATGATCTTTATACATCAGCTTCCTGAGGAGCTGTGCTACTGGTTCATATATATTAATGGACTACTATTGCAACTAGTAAGTTAACTATGTTTTCAGACTGGTAAAATCACCTGAGGAAAACTGGTTTCCCAACCTTATTGCATTTATCAAGTAAAAAGTAAAAAAATCCAAGAAGTATATACAACTGTCAAAGAAAAGCACAGAGAGTGGCAAGGGAGTAACTCACATGAACATCTCACACCCTCAAAACAAGGCAGAAATATAAGGCCACAGAGATCATGCATGTGCTTATTCACATATTTACTCTGTGCCAGGCATGGGGTTGGTGCTGGGGGATATTAGCATGCTAAAGAAAGGTCAGCGTTCACCACAATGACTCATACCCTGCCATCCTTCACATCTTACGTCTCCATTTTAAACACCAGACAGGGAACATTGCCAAATATTGAAGCAAATTTAATTCTCTGCAAACCCTATTCCATGTTTGACTTAACACACAATGCAAGGGGAAAATTAATCCTTTTGGATTCTGCTAGCTTCATTTTACAACAATATTTGGTTGGCAAGAAGACAGGAAAGATGGAAGGAACCAGGACAAACCATGATTTCAGATTAATGCAGAATGCTTACTATGCTATTGAGTCCAGTTTCTGACATGTCAAACATCACTGTGATAGGCTTCCCATTTTCTCGCCTGGAATATCGTTCCAACCAGAATGCTATCAACTTCTTTTTGTCCATTATGGTTTTCTGGTCTTTTATATGATACTTCACTCTGATCCAGACTTTAAGCAAAACGACAGATTAAAAATAAGCATATGATTTATGGTAGTTTCATACACACACACATACACATACACTTATACTTTCCCTTGACATGTTCCTTCATTTATAATTCATCTTGTTTTAAATAAAAACGGCTCTCCCTTCTTTAAAATGAGAAAAAGTTGTACTTGGGACATTTAAATTAAAGAGTAGAAGAAAGGCAAACTATTTTTCACTCCTTTAGGAAATGAACAGATGTCATTTTTAAGTGAGGTGAAAAGAGAATGCAGGTGAACAAACACTATTTTGTAATAACCGAGAAGTGTTCTTTACTATACTCAAGAGGAAAGCCAATTTTGACAGACAGCTAGAAAACATGTTCCACTCTGAAGAGACATACAAACAGGCAGGCAGGAGGCTGTGAGAGGCTGTACAGGGGCCTGGGAAACGCAAATGCCTCTGGTGGTGGCAGCTAGGACTAAAATGGGATGGGTGGCAAGAAGAGAAACAGAAAAGAAACTGGGGATAGCTAAATGACTCCCTTCCTTTCAAAACCTAGCTTCTGCAGTGTGCCTTAGAGGTTAGACTGGAAGTGGTCAGGGAAGAAGCCTATGTGGTCAAAACCAGGGAAGCAGCTAACAATCGGAGAACAGGGTAGGAAGGAATGAACCGAGGAAGTGGCTGGTGAAGATGAAAAGGGAACCAAAATGAAGTTAAATCACAGGGCAAGCCAACAGATAGGCCAGAGCTGAGCAATACAGAAGGAGCACACATAGCAATACACCAATGGAGCTATAGATCATGTTGAAGACAGCTCCCAGCCAAGAGACACCAGCTGCTGGGCAGCTGGGTATGTGCAAGTAGGTTGAGAATTGCATAGGATCTACACTGGGAATTGTGAAGTTGCCAAAGCTGATGTGTTTGAGATGATCCCATGAGACAGTATCAGCTGAAAAATACAAGAAACCAAGAAAAGAACAGACTTTGGGAAACATGTTTCAGGAGCAAATCACAAAAGAAGTTATGAGAAAAGGAAACTGAAAAAGAAGAAACAGAGAGAAGAAGAAAATGCTGAGTTCTGTCAAAATGCAAAGCAACTCACAAGCTAAAGGTAAGGCAAGCAAGATGCACACAGGCTCTCCTACAGTCATACAAACCCAGGTTAGATGTGATCGAGTACAAAGGAGGATAAGAAAGTCATCTGATCTTTTCTAGTTCTCACCATTTGCTTGCATATTTCATGATTTCCTTGTTTTTAATTGCTGAGTAGTATTCCATTGTGTAAATGTACCACAATTTCTGTATCCATTACTCAGTTGAGGGACATCTGGGTTGTTTCCAGATTCTGGCAATTATGAATAGAGCTGCTACGAACATGGTTGAGCAAATGCCCTTATTGTATACTTGAGCATATTTTAGATATATGACTAGGAGTGGTATAGCTGGATCTTGAGGAAGCACTATTCCTAATTGTCTAAGACAGCTCCAGATTGATTTCTAAAGTGGTTGTACAAGTTTACATTCCCACCAGCAATGGAGGAAAGTTCCCCATTCTCCATATCCTTTCCAGCATGAGTTGTCATTTGAGTTTTTGATCTTAGCCATTCTGATGGGTGTAAGGTGAAATCTCAGGGTCGTTTTGGTTTGCATTTCCCTGATGACTAAGGATGTTGAGCATTTCTTTAAGTGTTTTTCAGCCATTCAATATTCCTTTATTGAAAATTCTCTGTTTAGCTATGTACCCCATTTTTTTAATTGGATTACTTGATTTGTTGCTGTTTAACTTCTTGAGTTCTTTATATATTCTGGATATTAGAACTCTGTCAGATATAAGGTTGGTAAAGATCCTTTCTCAATCTGTAGACTGTTGTTTTATTCTGAGTAAGGTATACCAGAAGCAGAAAGACACACATGGTACATACTAACTTATAAGTGGATATTAGACATATAATATAGGATAAACATACTAAAATCTGTATAACTAAAGAAGCTAAGCAAGAAGGAGGACCCTGGGTAAGACAATCAATCCTCATTCAGAAAGGCAAATGGGACAGACATCGGAAGAGGGAGAAAGCAGGGAACAAGACAGGAGCCTATCACAGAGATGCTGAGTCTCATAGCCAAACTTTGGGCAGAGTACAGGGAATCTTATGAAAGAAGGGGGAGATAGAAAGACCTGAAGGGGACTGGAGCTCCACAAGGAGAGCAACAGAAACAAAAATTATGGGCCCAGGGTTCTTTTCTGAGACTAATACTCTGACCAAGGACCATAGATAACCTAGAACCCCTGCACAGATGTAGCCCATGGCAGCTCATTATACAAGTGGGTTCCTTAGTAATGGGAATGAGAACTGTCTCTAACATGAAATCAGTGGCTAGCTCTTTGATCTCCTCCCCCTGATGACAGAGCAGCCTTCCCAGGCCATAGCAGCCAGTCTTGATGAGACCTGCTAGGCTAGGGTCAGAGGGAAGGGGATGAGGAAGACCTCCCCTACCAGTGGACTCAGAGAGGGGCATGGGAGGAGATGAGGGAGGGAGGGTGTGATTGAGAGGAGATGAGGGAGGGGGCTACAGTTCAGATACAAAGTGAAAAAACTGTAGTTTATAAAAAGTAAATTAATTAATAAAAAGAAAGATCCGAACAATAGAAAACTATTCTTTCTCCCATAACTACACATATTTTAGAAAAAGCTAAAAGGATATCAGTAAAGACTTAAAGTGTGTTTTGCATATTTTGCAACTGTCAAAAGAGTCTTCATAAAAAAAAAAAAAACTAGATGAAGTGCCAGCAACAAGTGAGAAAGAAGACAATGACTAACTAAAATGACTTTGGGTATGTTACTACTGTTCCAGTGCCATGCCTTCCTGCCTGTTGCCATTCTTTTGGCCACTATGGTTGTGGACTCAACGCTCTTAAACCATAAGCCCCAAATACACTCTTCTATAAATTTCCTAGGTCATGGTGCCTTATCACAGAAATAGAGAAAAAATAAGATACAACATTTTTCTTTTTTTTTTTCTTTTTTTTTTACTGCTTAGTTTACAATAACGCAAACTATGCCTTGCTAGTATTTGACAAGGGAAAAGATGACCACATACTGTTAGTTGCAGGAAATTTGCTGTACGTACATATGGGAAAGTTCTGTGATTACTGAGACACAAATGTAAATTTCAAAGACTTGAAAAGCTAGGGTATAAATTAAATATACTTACATAATTTGTTACCTTCTTTGTCATAACCATGGAGATAAATACCACCGAGTTCTAATAACCATCTTGGAATAGAGGATTCACTAAGGTCTAGAAAGTGATAAACTTTAATCAGTAATAGTAATCTATGGATCTGAAAAAAAGAAAACCTCACACTCTAGAGGTAATGCTATATAGTAGTCCTACTATCACTCACTCAAACTTGAACAACATACAACTTACTTCAATCTTGAATGAAATGTAACTTATTAAAAAGCCTAGGAGTTGCTGGCACTACAAAAAGCTACTTCCTGCTGAGAAAACAACTGACAAGATTTACAGAGAAAACAACCAATGAAAGATTTACAGAGGATGGAAAGAACACTAAGAGACCATTCAATTTAATGCTGTGCAGGGTCTGGGTAGAGCCCAGTGGTAGGGAACAAGTTAAGGATACACAAGGTCCTGGATTCCATCCCTGGGTCCCTCTTAAAACAAACAAAAGCCACAGTAAGAAATATTCACATAGCTGGGAGGGCGGCACATGCCTATAATCCCAGCACTCTGGGAGGCAGAGGCAGGTGGATCTCTTTGAGTTTCAAGGTCAGCCTGGTCTACAAAGTAAGTCCAGGACAGCTAAGGCTCCACACACAGGGAAATTCTGTCTTGAAAGAAAATGAAGAAATATTCATATAATTTCAGAATTTGAGGGGAAAAAAATCCCTGTTTTGTCTAGCAAGATGCCATTTTTCTCCTTGTTTCCTCTCTTATTATCTAGGCACCCTCCCCTCTCTCCCTTTCTGTGTGTGTGTTTGTGTGTGACCAGGCATTGATTTAGTTATACTACTATACTAGATGGCCAACAAAGGCCCCTGGGATCCTCCTGATTCCACCTCTCCAGTTCCAGTACTCAGATTAAAAGTACCTAGTTTTTGAAGAGAGTGCTAAGGATCTAAACCTAGGTCATGATGCTTGTGCAGTAATCATTTTACCTACTGTGCTATCTTCCCTTCCCCAAGATGGTATTTTTCTACAAAGTTTTATATATGGTAAACTAATGTTTTAGAGCAGGTGGAAAATAATTCAAGAAAAATATAACATTCTGTAGCAGGAAAAACAAACAACAGACCTAACTGGTCTCTGAGGGAAGCTGAGGAACACTATGGCAAGGCAGCATGGGGGAGACTTCTGTTTAACTCTCCGGCAGTTCCCAGAGAACTCTCAAGGTTTTCCTCTAACCCCTTTTCCTATCTCATATCTTTGCTGTGTGTCACCAGAAACTAGCACCCTCTGCAATAATGCATGTATTGTTGAATTTAGTATGAGAGCTCAATGAGCTCAAAAAACAAAATAAAAAACCAAAAACCACATGCGACAGACTTTATTCTTAAGAGAAGATGTGTGTGTCTGTGTGTGTCTATGTGTTTCCTTGACTAACACATAGTTTTTTGTTTAAACTGCCTACAGGTTTTATATTTCCCATCATTTTTACTTCTTGGATTTTAGATATGCCCTTTCTTGTGGACTCTACCAGGAAAAATAAAGAGAAAATTAGTTCTAGACTTATTGACTATTTTGTATTTAAGTCTTTAGACACAGTCACCTGAGTTTATAATCTACTATGACAGGAAACACTTTATATATAGTTGAAATGGATGATGTTATCTACTTATTTGTGTTAACTTTTTAGAGGGAGACAACAGGTAACCTTCCCTGCAGAGCTCTTAACATATCTGAAAACTACATAAAATTCCCTCGAAGATTGCAGAAACCCATTCTGATGACAAATCTATGAATGGTTTTAAAATGTTTAGAGAAGGCTACCACAGGTGTCTTTAGGGTATAAACTTGCTTTTCTGGATTCTCATTCAGTTTTGGAACACTCAGAAGCAGGAGGCACTCTTGGAATACGGAAAGGCATAGGAAACAAATGAAAAAAATATGAATAGCAACATCTTCTTTTTGGGTCTAATATGGAAGACTACCTTGCTATTGTTTAATGGAATTTAACCAAACACAGAATGAGCAACCATGCTTTTAGTGACAATGTTGTAGTTGGTTCCCTATGATCTGATTACTTTATGAGGGATTCTCCTTCTAAGATTTTTGTCATAAACTATTCCTTTGAAAGTATGATTAGGCCACTAAAGCTAATATTCTAGTGTTTATGATGAATGCCAAGAATGGATCCAAATACAAACATCTAAGAGTAGCATTTATACAGATGTTATTATCCTGTCAAGGTTAAGTTGAACAGCTTACCATTGACAGAAAATTCTTTCCTCCACTGAAAACTCTCATCAAGCATCTTCAGTGTATCATCCACAACATTATGTCTCCAATGTAAGTAACTTTCAACCCAATTATCATCTTGCTGAAGCCTTTCAACATCACGTGGATCGTATTTTTCTGACTTTTCTAGGGGAAAACAGTAATGGACATCTAAGTCAGGATAATTCTGCTGTGAAAACAAACAAACAAACAAACAAACAAACAACTAACTTAATGGCAAAGAGAAGAAAGATTTGGAAGACAAAGCCAAACTTCTCCAAGACACACATAGGGATGTTTTTCAAGTGAAAATGCAATCTAAAGAATTGACTGGATTTCTAAGTGAGAGTAGAATAAAGCTACCCAAAGACTGTAGATTGGAGATGTCTAACTATGCTATCTAGGGTGTCTTTGAATTCTTAGGGCTCAACTGATCCTGCCTCAGTCTAAGTAGCTGGAACTGTAGGCATGTACTTCTGTACCTGATATAGAACATCATTTTTATTTTTATTTTTTTTAGTCACGTGGAACACTCTCCATATCTAGAGTGTATTAGTTAATACTTTGTTCCAGTGACAAAAGCAACCAAGGAAGGAAAGATTTTTTATGTGTAGATTATGGGGGTGGGGGTCTCTAACTTGTAGTCCTTCTTCCTCAGACTCCCAATCCCTGGAGGATTACAGACATGCACCAACAAGACCAGCCGAGGAAAAACTGATTTTGGCTCATAGTTTCAGAGTCATTAGTCTATGCCAACAATATTTATTATTCCTCAGCCTGTGGTGAGGTTGTATGCCATGGCAGAATTGTACTAGGGAATAAAATTGCTCCTGGCAGAGAGACAGCCAGCAAGGGGCCAGAGAATGGGCATACTACTCAAATGCATGTACCCCAGTGACCAATTTCTTTCAGCAAGTCCCTATTGCCTTAGCTATGAACTTATCAATGGATTTGTCCACTGATGAAGTCAGTAACCTCATGATCCATTCACTTTTCAACTGTTATCAGCTGGAGACCAAGGCTTCAACACACAAGCTTTTTCAGGAAATATTTCACATCTAAACCACAGCATGTAACATCACCATATTTTCAGACTCTGGATCCAACATTCCAATAATTTAGTAGAATAATTATATTCAATTATAATTGTGTGTCATTTTCATACACATATCATATTCCCCTTTTAACTTCTTTACTAATTACTTCTCCTTGCATACTGTTCTCACTAGTTTATTATTAGTGAATTCTTCTTGTTTTCATGGAATCACCACTACACATCCAAATTCTACCATTTGGCAAGATTCTTCAGATATTTTTCTTTCCACAATTATTTACTGTGAACAAAAGTAATTCTTCAGTGAGCAGCAAGAGAACTTCATTTAAGTTTCCACAAGGCACACCACAATTTTTTTTCTTGACTTAGTGTTACTGGTATGCATGCCATCTTTCCCAAATAAACAGTAACGGTCCAGAGCTTGTACATCTTAAGAATTATCTAAAGCACATGACACAACATTTATTGAATGTTGTGTCTTTATTTTTAGTTTCTCAACTATTTATTCCCTATTTATTCTATTTTTTCTTTATTTTTAGTTTCTCAACTATTTATTCCCTCCTAATTGTGAAAGCAGTTTTGATAATTTCCCTGGCCTCTCATTTTCTTTTCTTTCATAGGTATTTATTCACTAAATTGTACAGTGTCTAACTCCTCTCCATTTGTACTGCCTTTAATTCAGGGCCTTGAGAAAATAGATGAAAGGGCAGGAAAGTATAAAGTGCATTTAAACAATTAACCTCTTTGAGTCTTCATTTTTTAATCTTTAACCTGTGTGGTATACTAAGAGGCCTGTGTGAGGGTCAGTTGAAAAATAATATATGAAAATGCTTGAAAATTAAAACACTACAAAATATGAGTCCATAAATCATATATTTTTGGAATGTCACCTGAGGTATAGTTTTCAATATATGGGCTCTATTTTTTTAATCTATAAAATGAGTGGTTCCATAGTACATAAACCTTGGAAAGTAGTTTTAGCTCTGTAATTTGAAAATTCATTAGCATTCTAAGTACATTTCCCCTTTAATTATAAATGACATTTGAGAGCATAAGATGGCTTTAAAAGAGTTAACATAGCCTCCTGTCTCATTAAGAAGGGATCATTTAGTTTGTCCATTCTACCAGTACGATATTTTCCTTGAAATTATAGCTGCCTTCACCTGCTTGCAGGAAAATGTGTGCCATATATCCAAGTTTGTGTAAGCACAGTTTCTCAGTTCTTCTTCCCATTGAAAATGGTGGTTAGTGAAAAAGGGGACTAAGTGAGCTCCCCAGTCAAACACACTTACACATAGAAATGTTCTATAGGTATACTCCATTTTCTCACAGACAGCATTGAAAGGACATGTCTTCAAAGGTCAAAGTTTAATAAAAGTTCTTGTATCATTAGAGACTTTCTAAAATAAATATGGCTTCTCTGTTTCCTTTTTTTTTTTCATGAATACAATAAGCAATGCAATGACTACTTGCCTTGGCTTGGGTTAGCAATTTTACTTACCATTGCTTTTGTATAGTCAGTACAAATGTCAGCACAATAGAAGAAGCAAGTGATAATTTAGGATTATGATGAAAATTGTTTTGACTTCAGAGGCTTCTGGAAGAGTCTTGGACATCAGGTACAGTTCCAGAGTACAATGAAAAGTACTTTCTTAGAATAATATTTGGCAAATGATACACAATCGGTAAAAATTAACCACAACAAAAAAGTGAAATATTGCTGTTAACATTACTACTGCTGGTTTCTATCTACTACTACTATCATTAATGAGACACAGACTAGTACTACAAAGGTAAAGCCTGCTTCCTTTGGTAGTTTTTATGAATACCAGTCTCTGAAATCAGATATTTCCATTTTACTATTAGTTATTATTAGGCATTTATTTACATAGAAAATACGGTGGTTGCTGTTTTAACCATTTAACCCCGAAATGAAATCAGAGAAGGGGAAAAACAAGAATGAGAGAGCTGGAGAGGAGAAGAGGTGGAATTTGGCAAAGAGAGGGGGAAAAAGTAGAATCAAAGGGATAAAGAGCAAGAGGAAAGAGGGAAAAGGCCAAGGGAGGCAGGTGGGAGAGAACACAGCCAGCAAGAGAGAAAAGATATAGCTGTGAGGCATAAAGGCATACAGGAGAATGAAGTCAACAGTCAGCTTTCTATGGCTTAGGATCGTATAGTTAAGGAACATTATTAACTATAATTAGTAGAGCAATATCCAGTTTTCTTTTACACTTCATTACAAGTTATTCATTCTTTCATTTGGATTATTCGTAGTGTTCATGTATGGTGGTCAAAAGACAACTTTCTGAAGTCAATTCTCTCTCTATTCTGTGAATTCCTGGAATTTAACTCCATTTGTCAGACTTGATGGTAGGTACCCTTATCCATAGAGCCATCCCACTGGCCCCAATGCCTTTGTTTTCAAACACAGGCCTTAGATTCCTCCACGGATCTTTAGTACAGATCAGATAAAAGTCCTGACAAGGGTTTGGGAGAGAAGTACAGATTATGGACATGTTAAGAATGGAAATCTTTGAGCAAAAAGAAAAACAAAATCTGCTTTCTTAGCAGTTGGCCTCAATCTCCTCTGAATCTCTTTGTATCTGTCAGGCTATCTGAAAGACTGAGTGAAAGGTGATCTTCTGTGAGAGAAATAACCTCAAGTTTCAGCATGTACCAAAATCACACAGGGAAGTCAACAAGGCATTCTTGGGTTCCCTGCCTTGATTGTGAATTCTGAGGGCTATCAAAGAATCAGCAGGCTGGCATAAGAATCGTATGTAGTGGGCCTCTGGTCTACTGCAGGATTTGACAATACCCACCACCCTACCCTGTGCACGATTAGATTAAAAATACCTTAAACCATGAGGGACACAGATATCCTCTGTTGCTGATACATAGCATGTGTATTTAAAAACCTTTTACAATACAAACTGAACAACAACAAAACTCCCATGTCAGGGCTGTATAGAAACAGGCCTTGGATGATCTCTAGTCAGTCGCATGAAAGGTGGAACTTTCTATCTCAGTTGCTTTCCTTTAAGAGCACAAAATCGACATTTTTACCAGCTAATTACTCAGTTTCAACAGACTTCGTGAATTCTGGCTATTCCTACATATTATGTACTGTTGTAAGACTTCAGTGTGAGCTCATTGTGTATAATCTTGTGTTTGCTCTTCTTAGTCCAAGTCAAATGGGAGAATGTGAGGCCCATTTCATTAAAAATCCAGGCCTGGTGACCCAAGCCTATAATACCAGTTACTCAGGAAGCCAAGGGAGGAAGAACACAAGCCAGCTACACAGTGAATTCCAGGCAAGCCGGGAGACTTAAGATACTATTTCAAACTAAAAACTGAGAAAATGGTAGTGTGGTAGGCCAGCATGTATGATGCTCTGGGTTCAATCTCCAACACGCACACAAACACACACACACACACACCATATGGAAATACTGTTCATGAAAAATAAGCAATAAGCATTCATTTGTAAGGAGAGCGCACAAGGGGAAAAGGGCTAATGCTGATCTACTCTGATTAGCTCTAAGAGGTCAAGAACTTTGGAAAGCCACTGCCTTGTCCTCCTAATCCGTATCAACAATAGAGGCACATTAAATTTTTGATATAGAATGCTTATATCCATGAAAGTCTGGCCCCCACCAACCCTGACATTCCTCAGGGCCCAGATCTTCAACAATAGATTGCATTGTTCTTGCCCTTTTGAAAAATTAAAAATTTACAGAGCAGAAAATAAAGTTATCAGATACCTAGGCAACAAAGACCCTGAATTAAAAAAAAAAAAAAAGCTTAATGACTTCAGGTAAAATTATATTGATCTTTCCATATAAGCTTTCTATTAGTTTTAACATATTTTTTGGGTAATTTCCATTGTGATAGCCTCATTAAAACCATGGGTTATTTAGCAGCAGTAAGAATTACACACATTGCTGGGAAGTTATTAATCCATAGAAGTATGTTGTTTTGGCTTTCTAAAATTTAATTTGTTTTTATGTACCTGTTTATTATGATTCCAAATATTGTTGCCTAATGGTGTGAGAACTGGCCCTTATGATCTAGCTGCTTTAGAATTTTCTGCAACTTCTTTTATTAATAACCACATGATAAATATATAAATTTAGAAATACATATTTAATACATATTCAAATTTAGAAATACATATTTTAAAGTATCTATTTTCTATTTGTTGAGTTAAAAAAACTATACTCTCAAACACACACATACACACAAATACACACTAAACATACATGTATACACCAAACACACACACATACTTATACATCTGTTTGTCTATGATCAAGTTTGTTCACTGTGCTGTTAAAATCTAAACTCTTAAGTGTGTGTTTTTACCTTCTTTGCTCTAGTTGTGAAAGAAATCTGCTGGAATTGATTCCTTCACATGTGTACAGATTTCTTAAGTTTCTTTTAACTTATATTTTTAAGGCTACATACATCATTAAGCAGAGTTTTCAGTTGTTGAATGTCTTGTACACAGAGAATATACAGCAGTATTATGAAAAAAGAATCATGGCCAATTAGGAAAAGTAAGTAATATAAATAAGTTCTACAATGAACATAAATCTTGTAACAGTGTTTAGTGAAATGTGAAAGTTATATTCTCTCATTCTTTATAAAATGGTGACTGAAGGGGGAAAAGTCCTTCAGGGATTGTTATGATTCTATTCAATCTTCTAGAGATCTTTTGTTGTTGTAGTTTCTTTCTTTCTCTCTCTCTCTTTCTTTCTTTTTCTTTTTCTTTTTTTTTTTTTTTTTTGAAACAAGGATCCATGTATCCCAATATGGCCTCAGACACAATATAGAGCTGAGTCTGGCCTTCAACTTAGACCTGAGTTATTGCACTCAATTATTCTTATATATTTCATTATGATAGTTAGCTTTAATTGTCATTGTAACATAAACTAGAACCATCTAGGAAGAGTACATTCTAAATTAGATAAACAGACTTTACTCTTCCTGTCCAAGTTTTTAAAATAATTATGACTAAAATACAATCACCATTCTAGAACTGGCAGTTTTTCATTAGCAGGTGGTTTAAAACTGAAAACCTCACTAAACATTAAAAATGAGGATATATGTTGAAAAGGAATAAATGAGATAAAGATATGAATTTTAAAAAGCCAAGAGAAAGACATAAAAATATTTGCTAGCCAAGGTAAAGTGTCATTAGTGAGGCTAAAGATTAAAATGTAAGCAGGTCTACCAATTCTTTATTCTTATCTAAGTTTATGACTCAAGCTTTTGTAGGCAGCCACAATTTCAAGTCCTTTAAACCAGTGGCATGGTAATTTTAAATCTACCATAAGGACTAAAATTGATTATTTTTTAAAAAAACTGACAAATAATTATATATTTATGATATATGTAATATTCTTATACATATGTAGTAGAACATATAAATCAAGCGAATGAAAATATATTTCCCACATATTTCATTTTGGCTGTAAGTGTACTTAAAATCTGTCTTAGTAAGTTACAAGTATACAATATTGTTATCAACTATCTTTACAGTGTTGTACAAAGTTCTCTTGAACTTATTCCCCATGTCTGCTATTTTTTATCCTCTGACCACTGTCTCTTTATGCGTGCACCAGAAATGTATAGGCAATGTTCACAGCAGCACTGTAAAAGATACCAAGCCTAGCAACAAATGAAATTCATCAACTGGTTTATGCATCCTAAAAATTTATTATACAGTCCAAAAAGAAATGAGCTAGTATATTATACTATATGCAGGAATCCTAAACTGAGTCAAATCACTGGAAATTCTGTTCAGCCTTTATATAAAGGTTAAAAAAAAGAGAAAGAGACAAAAATCTAATAACGTGGAGGAAACTTCATAGGTGATAAATCTAATGAAAAGCAAGAGAATGAGTAAGACCAAAATGCAGGAAATGTGTCTCCCAAATGTCACAGTACATGGAAAGCATCTAAGGTCAAAGATCTACAGGTTTGACTGAACAGAAGTACATGATTGCTTACTCTTTCATGCTTTAGACATGATGTCCACTAAAAACATCAACATTCAACTGAAACAAAATAAAAATTAAAAGAGAAAAATCATCACTAGGTGAGAAAAATCCACTTACATAGTAATACAGAAACCATAAAACAATAGGTAATTATGAATATATTAAAGATTTGCCAAAATCAGTAATAATGGCATAAACCAAAAAAGAATATAAATGAGTATAATCATATGAAAAGAGGTTTAGGAAAATAAACAATCAAATGCAAACTAGAAAAACTATCAGCTATAGTTGAATTTAGTTGCAATTATGACACTAAACATGGAGAAGGTGTGGTAAGACAAACACTATCCTATAGGGCCAGTAAGAATGAAATTATGTAGTTTATAAGACCTATATGATAGAAGTTTGATATGGGTTATGAAATGAGTCCCAAGTATTTATTTATAAACATAATAATTTGATTTCAAGACATGAATATAAAGGAAGTAATCTGAACTTCATAAAGTTGTAATAACAAAAAAATAAAAGCAATCAAAATGTCCAAAAATTACATAAATTAAATGGCAATTTGCTTTTTAACTAATAGAACCAAATATTAAGAAATAAAACAATGTTGCCTACTTTACAAAAATGGGTAAGATTACATCAATAAAAATATAACATACAAGTCATAATTAGGATGCTCTTTTAACTTTGTTTTCATAAGCATACATACGCAAAGATTAGGAACAAATTTATCCCTTGTCAGTAAGACTATTTCTAGACAGTACGGAGGCTTTGATTTTTCTATCAACTAAATTCATTTAAATAAGTTCATATACCTGTAAAATGAGAAAAACCTCTCGAGCTCAGCTGCTTCTCCACATCTACTAAAGTACAAACCCGTCACCTGGACATCTGAGCTTCTCTACACTGTAGTTGTACTGTTGCATCCAGGTGCACACCTCTCTTCAAGGCTAACCATAGCAAGTGGTATACTTTTCCATCTCAGCACCATTACTCAGACTGTCTGAGCCACCTAGATCACCTTCTCTACCTGGCCATGTGTCACCTGTTTGTAAGAAATACCACCTGTGTTAGTCAGCTTTCTGTCACTGCACCAAATATCTGAGAGATCAAGAGAGTAAAAGTGTTTATTTTATTTTATTTTTTTTTAATTTTACTTCAGAGTGGTAGAGGTTCAGTCTGTGATCAGTTGGCCTAGATGCTTTTGGACCTGTAATGAGGAGGGAGGTCAGGCAGCTAGTGTGTAACAGGCCCAAACTTCTAATAACATAGCCAAGATTCCATAATCTCCCTTAAAGGTACCATTCCCAAGAATTAAGACTCCATTACTAAGCCAACTGCTCTTATAGATTCTGCCATTTCCCAATAGCACCATGTTTCAGAGCAAGATTTTCTACAGTATGGGAGCTGCCAAGCTTTTCCAGGAAGTTGCTTCTACCTCACTACTAACCGGATCACCAAGAGATATCTCTCCTTGTCTTAGCACTCTCCTTTGATAAAGGGTTTCATGGACCTTAGGCTGGATTGCATATCACTAGGTAGTCAAAGATATCATTTTTGAACTCGAAATCCTGCTTTCACCTCCCACTTTCTAGGATTTCAGGTGTATATCACCATGCCAAGGGACTCCTATTGTTCTTATTACTTGTAATTCAGTTCACCTTATTTAGTGGATTATCTTTGTTCTAATAATTTCACTAGATTGCACAAGTTAGAAAAATGACTATCATTCACCTTTCTCTAATACTGACAAACTGCTTTACAGAATTAAGCAGATAATGAGTACTTTCAGAACTGAATAAATTATTGTCACAAAGAGAAAGAAGAAAGAACAGAAAATGTTTCTCATTTGAGATTCACAGAATTTCTCACAGTAATAATGAGGGAGAAAAGTAATTATGGACCCATATTTTCTGAATTAGGTTTGCCCAAAAATCAATCCATATTTGGTAACATTTTCTGCAGGCATGAAAAAGTGAGCTTGGGATTCCCAAGAACTTGTTTTCAAATGAATATCTGAAGAGATATCCTTGTGGATAACAAATGCTTTTAATTTTTTTAATAAATGCTTTTATCTTGCAAAAATATCATTATGGTTTTTCTGCCTTAAACCTTTTATGAAACAAAATATTGTCAATCAAAATATAGACTCTGAAATACAAAAGTGGATATTCTAAACAGTTAATTTTGTTCTTATTTTATCTATCTACATATATATTATGGAGATTGCAATATATATATATATATATATATATATTAAAGACAGATGTCGTGTTTTGTTCATGCTTACCTGGAAATCACTATAATAGACCATGCCACCTTAGAACTTGAATGCCCTCCTGCCTCCACATCTTAAGTTCTAGGATTACTTGCACAAATGAACCACATCAGTGTTATCAAAGCTAATTTCTATAAAGCAACTTACAGGGGAGAATATATATAACTAAAAAGCCTTATCACATTTCAGGGTACAGTACAACTACCAGGTGAGAAAGCCTTTCACGGCTTCTACTTTCTTTGTTAATAGAAGCCTTTAATATTTACAACTGCTATGTAGATAAGACACACCAGTTCACCTATACTTAAATGTGTGTGTTTGTGTGTATATTTGTGTATGGGTTAAAAAATCTGAATACTTAATGCTGTAAATAGTGACTGTCTCTGAAAAAATTATACTTGTCTTCATGATATACATTGTGAAGGTATTTTTTCCCCCAAATATTTGGTAGGTAAGGGTTGCTGGTTAGGGCAGTTTTAATTTGGAATGTCAATTCTTCCTATGATCTTCTAATATATACCTTTAAGTAGTGCTATATTCATTCAACGAATATGTACTGAACACTGTACAAGGTATTGAGGAGTGAGAAAAACACACAAAGCTTCTGCTTTCAACTTCTATAGGCTGCTACTAACTAAAACCATCTATTATCTACTGCAGGAAATAAACAATAAACAAAGGACAATTACAGGCTAGGAGGGAAAGTAAGCAGGGCAGGAAGCTACTTAATAAGCAGTGAAGCCTCTCAATACATTTATCCCTGAAAAGACAAAAAAAAAAAAAAAAAAAAAAAAAAGCTTTACATTTTAATTGGGAAAAACATCCCAGGCAGACAGAAATGGAAATGTCCCAAGATGCAAACAGACTCATTCTGTTTGAAGAACACAAATGAGGCAGTGTAGTTATATTTTTCAAACTGTGGGTCATGTTTTGGATTAGGATATCAACTTTGTGGGTCACTGCATTTTAAAAAAGGAAGTCAAATAGAAACTACACCAGTCACATGTTTTTAGATTAAATATTCGTTAATGAACTTGTGTGTGTATGTGTATGTGTGTTGCATGTACTGGTTGCTATTTGTAGCAACTGGGTTGCTATTTGTAGGTTCTTTAATGCAGGGAGTGGTCAAATCTTCACTAAGCAAGAAGAGAAATAACAGGTGGCTAAGAGCTATAAGACATATGGCCTCAAATTTGTAGATCACTGAGAAGAATTGGGACTTTATTCTAAATACATACAGTGGAAAGACACTGAAGGGTTTCAAGCTGGGGAGTGACAAGATCTAATTAGACATCACAGTCTTGCTGAAAGATTACTAAAGTGAAATCCAAAAGGCCTGAGGAGCAAGCCAAGCCAAGACGCTTAACAACAGGGATTCTGAGTAAATTGCTAAATCTTACTACACATCACTTCCCTCATTCCTTCAAGACCTTGCAGATTGTGTAATTTATCTATGTTCTGCTTGCTCCCTTGAACATAAGCAAATATCAGGTATGGAATCACCAATTCAAGTTATATCTCTGTACTATAAACCACACAGCTGTGAATTATATTTCCATAGAAAGCTTTTTTAGAATTATCACTTTACTGTAACCAGCTATGTTAATAGACATGAATGAGATCTCTGGGCTAAAAGTGAATGGAGTGCTTTTGCAACTCTCTGGTACAAAGTTTGGTGCATTAAGAAAATTGGCAAGGAGGCACTAAAAGATTTACTGACCAGGCTTTTGGAACTTATTTGTTCTAGGTCATGAAGTGATGTACAATACAGAACAGTATAAAAATGTAGGGATTTTCTGCTAAACACTACCATCAAAATACAAGAGTTTCATTCTTTCCACAGTAACCAAATGACAGAGGCAAAATGTAACTAAAATGACAACCTACTAGCCTTTAGTTCCACACTTGACAATCTGATATATGTCTCTTCACTTAATTCTCTAACCTTGAATGCATTTCACAGATATGGGAAGAGGAACTCAGAACATGTAAGTAAGCTATTTATTGGAAGGGTCTACATTAGTATCAATCAAGGCAAACAGCAATCTGAGCCTTCAAACTCTGTACTTATAACTTATTCTAAAAGTTTAAAAATACTGTACAAGCACTAAATCATCAGATAAGTACTTGACAACTCAAATATCCATGACATTGAGACACAGAATGTTCAACCAGTAAATCCATTCTGCACTTACAGAAACTTTCAAGTAGAGAGTGTGATGAGATAAGAACTTAATGAGTAGAACTTTTGGTTTTAAGAAACAGAATTAAGCAAAATAAAAGGAACTGGATTACCAAATTACATCAAAGTATATGGCAACAACAAAATGCCTATTGGTTCGCTTTCTGGTGCAAGGCCAGCACGGGAACCATGAACTGTACAGTGTCACCTATGTCATTGACTAAATAGCCTGCCAGGCCCAGGAAAACTAGGAGATTCTAGACATTCTGATTTCCAACGTACATTATCTATTTACATGAAGAAGCGAGCACACCATCTACCCAAGTGAAGCGGCGCACACAGCATGGCAAAACTCTTGAAATATGTACAGCATCTTTCCAGCGAGGGTTAAAAAGGTCTTTTAACATCTCCAGGCAAAAACACCCACAGACGCCCCAGCAAAAGTTGGATCTGCTCACTGCACACCCCACTTTAACCCACAGAACGCATGCTCACCTGTCACATACTCAGTTTCGAATCTCCGCCGGGTCTCAGAGATTAGCTTGGCTTTATTCTGAGCGTTATTCTGGATGGGAGACACAACAAAACCTTAGAAGCTTATGGTCTTTACCCAGACCACTCTCAGCACAGGACACCTGCACAGGAGTGCATGGGCCCTGGGCCTGGAAGACAGCTTCCGGGTCCAGTGACCCAGCAGCAATGCGGTGCTGCTCACCTCGGCCATGGTCACAGTCGCGGAACTGATTGTGCTTGTAGCCTTCGCCCTTTCCACAGCCGGCAGCCAAGTATCTCATCACCAGCCAGCCCAGCCCAAAGGTAGCTCAAGAAGAGAGGGAGGGGTAGACGGTCGCGTGACACTAGAACGTAGAAGGAAGTGCCTCCATGCTGTCCAATCCCATAGTCTTGTCCGGGGAAAGAGGCGGGAATAAATTCTCTGCTCCGTTCCCATTTGCTTCTCTAAAGAGAGACTCCGCCTTTCAACACCCCCTGACAGCTCAGCTGGCCATTCGCTTCCACTACTTGGAGGCCCCGCCCCTTCAGGTCTCCTTTGGCAACCACTTCCGTCAATGCTTTGCCTGCTGAGTTTTCACTCAACTATTGGGTCGGTTGTCCCAGCGTGCAAAGCGCTGGCGGGAGGTTTGGAACTTGGTGCATCTGGAACTTGGCGATTTGGTAGCCTTGGAAAACTGTTTTCGTTTGTTTGTTTTGTTTTGTTTTGTTTGTTTGTTTTTCTCCTGACCCATCTCAGATGTGAGTATTCACCATATTTGGCGATTATTTCTATTAAGACTTTCTGCTGTAGTGTCTTGCGTTTTAGTGCTGGCAGGCCTGAAACTTGGTCTGTAGCCCAAGTTGGCCTCAACTCTAAAGATGCTCCTGTTTCTGTCTCTCTGATCCATATTACAGGTATAATCACCACTCTTTGTGGAATGTGAGACGCTTACAAGACAAATGTCTTTGAACTCTGCCTTCAAGTGGTTATAGAAAGTTAAAAGGAAAGATGTTATATTGAGGTACTTGTTAAGGAGGTGGGGGTAGGACTCTTGTTTCTGGCATGTAAGTGACACATGTGGTTGTCACAGCTACAGAATGGACGTGTATCTGATTTCTAATGGGTAAAAGCCAGGGATGCTGCCAAACTCACAAGACAGGTCACAATACATATCCAGGGTAAAATGCAAACATTGCCAAGGCAGGAAAAAGCTTAGATTTATAAAATACTGGAGCAAACTTCCGGTTTGGTGGTTTAGATGAACAATGTTGCCTTTCTTAAAAATTGATAGATACTGAAGATTACTTGTATTGTAAATTGTAGAAAACGGTTCCCCAGGGACTGGGGATATAGCTCACTGGTACAGTGCATGCTGGAGATCTGAAGTTCAGTCCCCAACAGCCCTTCCCTTCCACCATAAAAGAAAACCCAAGTCTCCCCTCATATACATACCCTCATCTGTAGCTGTTTCACCATAATAAGGCATTTAGGATCTATCCTGACATAGTTTCCAATATTTACATTTTTATGAGAGAATTGAACACATTGTTTAAAATTTGTTTGAAAACGTTCATAAAAATATTGGAATAACTAAAAGCCCCACTAGACTCCATTTGCCTACTTTGATACCCATATTCTTTATTAAAATTCAACCATAATCACAAGCAGTACATTTCTTTTAACTGTAGTGTGATATTCCATCTGCTTATATTCTCACTTGTAATCATTCAAAATTTTCGTTTTTATATTGCAAATAATAGTGTCATATCTATTTTAGAGCAGTAGTATCCTTTCAAATGTGGGTCTATTTCTTTGGGGTCAAGTTGAAATGTAGTTGCCAAAGATACTCATTCCAGTTTATTGCCATGTTAAATCCTGTAGTCATCTCTCTTTTTCATATGTTACTTCTTAATCATCCCCTAGTTGTGAACTTTGTTCCTCATTCATGTTAAATGCAGCTGTACCATCCTTTGATTTCTGTATTTTGAATTCTATTCCACGTGTTATCATTGCTTAAAAGAATGGCTCCCTATGTATAGCCACTAAATCAAGAAAGAACAGCATCTTCATATGTCTTTTGAATTTAGAGGATGTTCCTTTGATTACAATGATTTTATTCATTCTCTCACACTGACTTCCTATAGGCAGTTTGCTCTTAGGGAACTAAATGCCATGGCAATATGGTTAGGAGTGTAAGCTCAGGAGGCAAAGTGTCTCTTTTCAAATCTAGCAGTATTTCTAATTAGTATTGTAAGCATGGATTAGTGCTGCAATGTTGGGACAGTTTACCTTCATTAAAGTAAGGGGTCCACATTTACATAAGGGAATGAAGAATGTTTATTTTGAGAGGTTGGTTGTAAACCTGATATGATATAGTGCATGTATTTGTAAGTGACAGAAATAATAAGTGCTAGTGATTGCAGTTCTTTAATTCTTCTGTTCATTATAATAAGTTGTATTTATCCTTATTCTCCACATATTTTGAATAGTAATAGTTTTCCTCAGATCACAAAAATATATTGTTTTAAAGTAAGATGTATTTATGTGTTTTTTTTCCTGTAAATATTTTAAAGCTTTATCCTAAGAGGTTTTTTTGTTTGTTTTTATTATACATCCTGTATTAACATTGTTTTTAGGAAGCAGGAGCAGAGCCCAAGTGCCTTGGCTGAGAGGAACAACCTAATTGAACAATCAACATATTTAGGGAAGTCTGAGTTTTAAAACAAGTAAACCATTGACTAATATAAACTCATCTTATATTTAGTAGATTTGTAGTAGAAAGGGAAGTAGAACCCATAGGAAATTCCCTGAATCAGAAAGAATATCTGAAGTTATTTTTTTAGTGTTCTCATGGCTCTCCAGCCCAGGCTGGCCTAGAGCTCACCCTCTTTCTGATTGCATCTCCAGAGGGCTGAGGTTATAAGTATAGTCTACCGTGTCATGCCGTAAGGTACTTTTAAATTAAGTTTTGCTTAGGGTTTTGTGTGTTTATGTTCAAGGCCATGGCACACATATGAACTCTAGAGTTGTTCTTGCCTTTCAGGCAACTTGCTGAGGCAGAATCTCTAGTTTCTGCTGCTGCTTTGTATATTTCAGTCTTATTCCTATAAGCATTCAAGAGGTTCTCCTGTCTCCCATCTCACCAAAGGAATGCAGTGATTACAGGGCATATCAGTACATCAGGGGCATCTTTTATTTAGTCAACTCTGATCCTCCCACTTGTGCAGGCTTGTGCATCTAGCACTTTTACACACTGCCTTGGCAGAAGGTACTTTAAATAAAACATCTAAATAAAGCCTTCTCTAATGATAACACATTTAGGTATCTTTTTTAACTTATTTATTCACAGTCTTAGAATTTTTAAAATAAGTATGACATTGTCATACTTAAAGACACATGATACATACCTGTAATCCCAGCACTCCAGAGGCAGAGGCAGGAGAATTATAAGGCTAAGGTCAGCAAAGTTCAGTTAGATAGCAAGGCTTTCTCTTCATAAATTGTTGCCACAATTGTATAAATAGTTTTAATATATTTACTATAACTGAAATGTTTGATTATATGTGTGATAATTTTTCTAACAAAATATGTTTTCTACTATGCCTGTTCCATTTAGTCTTTCTCTATCTCTCCTTTTTTTTTCCCTGTAGGATTAAAGGCCTCAACTGGAATCTATTTGTATTTGGAACTGGATCAACACAAAGACTTGATGTATTAGAATGACTGGCAAACAAGCAATGCCATTTAATGAGCAAGCAAAGTTCTTGAGCTATAATGGGGAAATCCTTGTTTTTCAGTTGTCCAAAGGAGATTTTGCAGATTTTGAAATGCCTACAGATCCATCCATATTATATGTCAAAAGGATAATATTTGACAGAGAAACTAGTACATTTGTTCTGACATCCACTGGTTTTTTAAACATTGATGAGAAAGCTTCTCATTTAAAAATTCTATGTTGTAACTGTGTGTCAGATTTCAGAACTAGAATTAACCTTCCTTGCATTTTAATACAATGTAGAAAATTCAGTAGTAAAGCTTTTACATATTATATACTGTTTCTTCACAATGCCAACAAGTTTGAAAAGCTTTTTAATTTTCAACTAAACCATGCATTGGATGAGAGTGTAAAGATCTTTGATGGCCCTATAGTTTTTTGGCAACATCTCAACAAATTCTTCTATATCTCGTCCCAAAAGAGGAACGTTACTAATATCTCAGTTAAACTTTCCTCTATAGAGTGGATAGGTGAGATTGAAAATTTTGGTGTAGGTTTTCTGGGGCTAGCAGAACCATCTGAGACTAAATGTAGCCACAAGCTTTCAGAATCAGATTATGAATTTTCCGAATCCATCCTTTGTGTATATTCTCTTAAAAGTCAAGAAATACTAAGCAATAGTTACCTTATCCCTCTTGCTTACAGTAATGTAGTAACTCATGTGCATGTCTGTGCTGCTGAGATGGTTGAGAACCAGTTAAAAATGTCTTTGATTGCCCTGACACGAAAGAATCAGCTCATTTTGTTTCAAAATGGCATTCCTGTAAGAGCTTGTCAGCTTCCATTTCCAGATCCTTGTTCAGTTCAAATTCTAGATTCAGGTAAAGGAAACCGATTTTTCATCGTGTCATTCAGATCCAAAGCTTGTGCTGTTTCCGAAAAGAAATTTAAGGTACAGTGTTACTCGGTCTTAAAATAAAAAGTTGAGTTCGTAGTCTTGGGCTTTTCTTGTGTTTTGCTATCTTTTGTTTTTTGAGACAGGACTGGGTCTTAATATGTAGGATGGTTTTAAAATTTCCATTTGGCTTTCTTGGTCTTCTGAGTATTAGGATTATAGCCTTGTGCTACCATTATGTACACTATTTTTAGACTTTCTAAGCATTCCTGGTTTGCAAGTCAGTTTTTATCATTCATGAGTCTTTGTAGATATTTCTTTTTCTTTTCTTTTTTTTTTTGTCTTTTTACCTGATAATCGTTTTGGAGCTTGTATTTGAAGTCATAAAGCCTTTGAGTTCAAAAAGCATAAATGTATAACTCTAATTATATATACTTGTCTTTTAGTATAACTATTTATAATTTTTATTAATGTAATAGTATAGAAATTCCTAAGTTAGAGGAAATACAGTAATTATATTTGAACAATTATACTAGCAGTTAAGACAAAATAGTAAATATGGTGAGATTTAAAATGAAATGGAACATTTTCTAATAATGAATTCTGAGCCTTTACTTCCGTGAGAGGCTTTAGATAATAGAATAAATACATTATTAAATAATAAAATTAGATCTTTAATAGCAGCCTTGTGCCATATACAATGTAACACACTTTCTTTGTGGTAGCCATTGCTCTTTTCATTCCACTCCATTCCAGGAAGTCATTGAGGTAGCTTTAAAAATTACAAACAAGTAAAAATTCAAGTAAATGATGAAAATGCATACCAGCCCAGACAATCCTTCCTAAAAGCTCCAGAGATATTTAATTCAGTGATAGGACTACATTTTATCTTTGGCTTTCTCTTAAGTGGAAACTGCCTTTTTAAGTTTTGACAAGAATCTTTTTTAAAATATACTTTTGTATTTATTACAATTTATTCCCTTTGTATCCCAGCTGTAGCCCCCACCCTCATCCCCTCCCAATTCAGCCCTCCCTCTCTCATCTCCTTCCACACCCTTCCCACAGTCCACTGATAGAGGAAGTCCTCCATCCCTTCCATCTGAACCTAGCCTATCGTGTCTCATTAGGACTGGCAGCATTGTCTTCCTCTGTGGCCTGGTAAGGCTCCCTTCCCCCTCAGGGAGGTGATCAAAGAGTCAGCCACTGAGTTCATGTCAGAGACAGCCCCTATTTCCCTTACTAGAGAGCCCACTTGGAGACTGAACTGTCGTGGGCTACCTCTGTGCAGGAGTTCTAGGTTATATCCATACATGGTCCTTGGTTGTAGTATCTGTCTCAGAAAAGAACCCTGGGCCCAGGTTTTTGGTTCTGTTGCTCTCCTTGTGGAGTTCCAGTCCCCTCCAGGTCTTTCTATCTCCCCCTTCTTTCATAAGATTCTCTGCACTCTGCCCAAAGTTTGGCTATGAGTCTCAGAATCTGCTTTAATACCCTGCTGGGTAGAGTCTTTCAGAGGCCCTCTGTGGCAGGCCCCTGTCCTGTTCTCTATTTTCTCCTTCTTCTGATTTCTATCCTGTTTGCCTTTCTGAATGAGGATTGAGAATATTACCCAGGGTCCTCCTTGCTTAGCTTCTTTAGGTGTATAGATTTTAGTATGATTATCCTATATTACATGTCTAATATCCACTTATAAATGAGTATATAGCATGTGTGTCTTTCTGCTTCTGGGATGCCTCACTCAGCATGATCTTTTCTAGTTCCCACCATTTGCGACAAGAATCTTTTTAGTGAACATTTCAAAATTGAGGCCATTGTCAGGTATGCACAGATATTTGTATTTTCTATGGAAGATATTCGTATATTTTGTAGTTGTACTGTCTAATATAGCCACTAGCTTATGAAATTATTGAGTATGATACAGTACAGCCACTATAATGTTGCACTTTCATTGTCATTGACATTGTAAATAATCTAGAGATGTTTTAAAGCATATGGCAGGATGTGGGCAAATAATAAAAATATTATTGGATGTTTGAGATAGTGTAGTCCTGGCTATTCTGGAACTCACTTTGTAGACCAGGCTGGCCTCAAACTCAGAGATTCGCCTGCCTCTGCCTCCTGAATGCGGGGATTAAAGGTGTGCACCATTATGCTTCCGCTGTAAGTTATATACAATTTGTATACTAATAAGCATCCACAGATTTTTGGATCTACAGAATGTCTAGGAGCTAATCTTCCACTTATACTGGGCAATGACTATATTAAAATTACTTTTGCTTTTTAACTGAAAGTTTAAATTTGTATGTGCACTTCCCATTTTTGGCTCACTTATAGTAAACAGCAGTGTTTGAAATATATTCATTACAAATATGCATGAACATCCATGCATAGTTCTTTGATGTTTACATGTCCTAGGAATGTTAGAAGCTACACCCATAAAATCTTACCAACATGCCCGCCTAAACATGAGATGAACACATTAAACAAATTTTGATTGCCAATGTCTCCTTTCTATAGTTCATTATGTCCCATAATTGTGGGGAGGCATATGGATTTTTATATATTCTGCCTCTCTGTACAAGTAAAAAAATCACAGCTTTAGAAATTAGTCCTATAGGGCCAGAATCGCTATTTCATTATGTAGATTGAAGTGCCTTACTTACCTGTCTGTGCTCCTTGGATTCTGAGTGGGAAGTTTAGCTCTTGGGCCTTAGAGAGGTGATCTGGTACTTGTGCTCTATGGACCTTTAAGAATTCTATTTTAAACTTGGTATCTCCTATTCTATTATAAACAAAACAGATTGTTCTTTTTGAGTAGAATGTTTCTATGAGTCCTGCTGTAAATGATCCATTCATTTGCTTTTTTGTCCCTGATAATAACAATGCCTCCACTGTCACTCCTGGGTTTAATCTGTAAAGTTCATTTGAGTTTATTCTGCTTTGAGACCCCATTACACATACATGTACTAGCTTCTTTGGTATCATGTGCTACCAAATTCCTTGGGTAATTGTTCTGATTGTAAACAGCATATCCACTGAGGCTTATGGAAAATATGATTATCCTTAATTTAGCCATGCCAGAAAAAGAATCTTTACTAGAGTTTTACTCATGCAAAATGTTAGGCATCCTAAATTTTACTTATGGGAAGTGTTTAAATTTGGACATAGATCATGAGATTTTAATGCAGAAATCAGGACTGTAAAAGTCTCTAGACAAGCATTAATAAAATATGCCATAAATATCTTGTTATTTACAAAGTTGTCATAACCCCTTATGGTTTGGGATCCTATAGTAGCTTTATCTTTAGCTTTTTTATTACCACTTTTATCAGTAATTTGTAAGAATGAAGTTAACACATTAAAACTGGATGAAACAAAAAGACTTACTAGTTGGTTTACATTTTTTTTTCTTTCTGTGTTTTTCTTGTAACACTGCCTTTCTTTCAGGTTGTTGCTAAGTGGGAAAAACTTAGCTTAGTACTGATAAATGACTTTGTTGGAGTTGGAACTGAACAAGTACTAGTCATTTTTGAGGATTTTCTGAACGCAGATCAGCTGACTTCATTTACAATAACAGATTTTGTCAAAATAAGCTATTCAGTAAGTTCTGTTTACATGCATAGTTTTTAGTTTATGTATAGAGATGTATATATAAAATTTTTAGAATATATATATGGAGATATATAGATATATAGTATATATTATATATTACATGTTTTAATATACTAAATATATTACATATTTAGTATATTAAATATGGTATATATATATAGTATAGAGTGCCATTTTAGTACTTAAAAGTTTGTTCCTCTATTTAAATAGTTATGATCTCATACTCTAAAATTTTTAAATTATGTGGACTGAATTTTTTATATGTGTATGTTGTCCCTTTCAATAAACATTATAAATTGACCATACTTTTTATGTAAACTTCTATTATGGTATATCTAGTGATCATTCAAATGCCAGTAATACTTTAAGTGAACTTTATTGTTGAGTGTGAAATATCATTTTTGTATCAGTAAATAATATGGCATTGATTAAGGAATAAAAGAAAGTGAAACTACTTCTTAAAAGAGGAAATAAATGAATGACTGTGAGATGACTCAGTGACAAGAATAATTGTTGCCAATCCCAATGACCTGAGTTGTATATCTAGAACCCACATGGCAGAAAGAGGAAGTTGTTTCCCACAGGCTATCCTCTGACCTCCACATACTTGCCAGGACACATGCTGTGAAACACTCCCAATCTCAGAAATAAACAAATGAAATAAATGCAATAAATGCTTTAAAATACAAGAAAGAGTTAAAGCAATCTTGAAATATTTATCATAAAAGAAATAATTTTCCCTGAAGTTTCAGACCTAAGTAGAATCAGAATCTCTCCAAATGTTTTGTTTGTAATTAGAAAATAATCATTCTTTGCTGTAGGGTTTAATAGAAAGTAATGAGTAGATATTTTGTGATACAGATTTTAGGTGGTTGTAGTAGGAGTCATGGTGATACTTGCCTAGTTATCAGATATTGAAAATACATTATTTCTTTTTCATAAAGAACAGTCCTTTGGATAAATAGTGATTTAAATTATATGGACTGAATCTTTTATATGTATATGTTGTCCTTTTCAACAAATATTATACAAATTGACCCTACTTTTATATAAACTTGTGTTATGGATATCTAGTGATCACTCAAATGTCGGTAATGCGGTAAGCAAACTTCATTGTTGTTTCTGAAATATCATTTTGTACCAGTAGGTAATACAACATTGATTAAAGAAGAGAAAGTGAAACTTTAATAATAATTTTTCATCCTCTGAAATTTCATTTCATTTCAAAACTTGTGTTGATCTTTTCTGTTATTAGACTGAACCACCGGATTGCAGTGAAGACTGTTTTGCTGAAGAGGAACATGAAAATTATTATTTGGTGCTTCCAGCATTGGAAGCCCAGTTAGAAGTGAGTGTCTTTGCTGTTGCCTTTTGCTTTTTTTATTTTTTGGTTTTTTGCCTTTTGTTTTTGATTGATGAGTCTAACTGAAGCAAACAACATTGAAAGAATGATGCTTTCTGTATTAAGCAACTCTGTGATTTGGAAAAAGAAAAGGTATTTTAGAGAGCTCTATGTTTTGGGCACTGCTGCAAAAAACTAGTACTATTACGAAGGTAGAGTGTGGTGTTTCAGGCCTGTGATCTTAGCACTTGAGAGGCTGAGGCAAGGTGATTGTTAGTTTGAGTCCAGCTTTGTTTCTACACAGTTCCAAGATATCCTAGGCGACACAGCAACACCTGTCTCAAAAATAATAACTCAAACTATTGTGATGCTACATATAAGTATATTATCTAGAAATGATAACTTTTTGTAGTAGGGTTTAGGAGGGTTAGCAAGCTATCTGAATGAAAATTAAAGAAGCCCAGTTCTGGAAGCATTCTGCTGTATATGATCAGTATGTTACAGCCTCTAGAGGGGCAGGGAATATAGTTAAGGTATAGCACATTAACAGACATGTAATAGTCTACTCTCATGTTCTCCCTATTAAAATTTTCTACAAAAACCAGGCATGGTGACACCTGCCTATAACCCCAGCACTTAGGAGGAATAAGAGTTTAACATCAGTACATACCAAGTTCCAAGCCAGCATAGATGTGAGTCTCTCAGACAGACCATGAAAATCCCTGTAAAAGAATTATTGTTTTTAGCTAAATATGCTAGCTCTACTGCACTGTATTAGTTTTCGTTACTGACAAAATTTACAACATAATGCTAAAGATAATGGTTTTCAAGCTCTGGGTCATGACCCCTTTAGTGGCATATCAGATAGCCTAAATATCAGATATTTACATTATGATTCTTAACAGTAGCCAAATCACAGTTATGAGGTAACAATGAAATAACGTTATGGGAGAGAGTCACCACGACATGAGGAACTTTATTAAAAGGTTGCAGCATTAGGAAGTTTGAGAACCAGTGCTCTAAGGGAAGAAAAGATTTCCCTTGGATCACGGTATCAGAGATTCCAGTCCTTAGATGGCCGGCTGCAGTTGCATAGGGCTTGAGATGAGGCAGATTATCATGACAGCTAGAGTGTGGTCGAACACAGGCACACAACTCATGCTAGCCTTGAAGCAGAGAATGCCTAGGCTAATGTGCTTCCTCCTTTTCCCTTTTAACTTTTAGACCTGTAGCCTATGGGGTGATGTTGCCTCACATCCAGAATGAGTCTTGTCTCCTTTTGTTACTTATATTTGGAAAGATATCCTAGGCGACACAGCAACACCTGTCTCAAAAATAATAACTCAAACTATTGTGATGCTACATATAAGTATATTATCTAGAAATGATAACTTTTTGTAGTAGGGTTTAGGAGGGTTACAGATCCTGTGCTTATTATTATTATTATTTTGTCAACTTGGCAGAAGCCAAGATTATCTGGGAAGTGGAATGTCTTTTAGAGATTATTTCTTCCCTACTGCACATTTTATACATGATGAAATATACGGACCCAAAAAGATTAAATGCCTTAGAGCTAAAACTGGAATTCTTTATATCAATTTATTTGTTAGCATGGAATTAAATGGGGGAACCCAGACCTTAAAGAAACTAAAGGGCATGTAGCAAGATATTGATATCATGGTTTGTAATGCCCCACAACTAGACGTAACACAAATACTCCCAACAGAAGTGAATTGTAGTAATAAAATAGAGTGCTATAGAACACTGGAAAGGAAAGATGGACAGCTGTTAGAGATAACATCAACAACTTTAAAATCTGATATACACGGAATGATTTAAGAAATGTTCAGAAAACATACAAGACTAAAATACTCCTTAAGAATGTGCAAAAAAGTAGTAAGATTCACTGGATTTTGTTGTCAGGAGAGTTAACTAGCACAAAAACAAATAGAAATGATTAAGAACATTATTATATGTTACCTTTAAATACATTATTATATGTTATCTTTAAATATTTTGTTTTTAAAAATTATATGAACAGAATTTCAAACTTTGGATTAAAATTTTCTATCCTTGATGTTTTTGCTTATGTGAACACTGTTTTTGGAACAAAGTATTTCTACAAAAGAAACATTTGTTCTTGTTATTTTGTTTTGTAAATGTAACAGTGTTGAGAGACCTCAATTTTATTCATAGTGATACATGTTACTTAAGTCAACAATGAAATGGATACTAATGTAACAGGGTTCTCAGCGTGGTGACTAAACTCTATACCAGTTACTTCCTGTATCTTACTGCAAACACAATGAATTTCTTTTGTTAAGAGAAACAGAATCTATGAACAAAAGAGCCTTTCTCTGGAAGTCTTCTCTGCACAGTTTATCTGGAAAAAGTACTTCCTGAATTAAAGATATGTCTAGTTTCATTTGAAATTGTGTCTCTGGTAACTTTTTCTCTTTCTATTTTACAGGCATCTTTTGTTTTTCTTAACAAACTCCAGCAGCATATCTCATTTAAAGATGCATTTATTGCAAACTCTTGGAAGGCTCTTTTAAATTCAGTTTACGGGAAAGTTGATAGTATGCCAAGTGATGAGGAGGTAAAGCTAATCATGTGACTATTTTATCATTTAATCAATTGACAATATACAGTCTGTTAAAGAGGTACTTAAATTAGAACAAAGTAGAAAATATTGCTTATTAGATTGACGAATGATAGTTAATGGCAGATGTTGATGATACTGAAAAACATTTGATTTAAGGAGCCATTATTTTTATTGGTATGCTTCAATTCAAACCCAGCTCTGCAACTTTGTTAGCTATGTAACTTCAAGCAAGTTACTTAACTGCCCTTTAGCCCATTTGTCTTACTCTAAAATGTAGACAACAATATAACTGACAAAGGATACTGCGGTTCTTACCTGGGTTCAATGAATTGATGTACAAATGGTATTTTGATATAAAAGTAAAGGTTCAGTAAGTAATACAGTTACTATGCCTAATACTGTGATTTCTTTTGTTATAATCCTGTATTTATAGTAAGGACTTGAGAATGGCCCGGATAATAATGTTAAATTTCAGCAGACTTGTATATACTAACCATAAAAGAATAATCAATTTTATTATGCAGAATTTTAGATTTTGAGCTCAATGCAAGTCACAGATGGGGTTGTTTTCACTATGCTTGTCGTATATATTATCAAACCTTACTGAAATCCAGTCTTAGTGCTAATATCCAGAACATATAAAGAACTGAAGAAGTTAAACACCAACAAACCAAGTAATCGAATTAAAAAATGGAGTACAGAGCTCAACAGAAAATTCTCAACAGAGGAATATTGAAAGGTAGAAAAATACTTAAAGAAATGCTCAACATCTTTAGTCATTTAAGAAATGCAAATCAAAACCACTCTGAGATTTCATCTTACACCCATCAGAATGGCTAAGATAAAAAACTCAAGTGACAACACATGCTGAGAGGTTGTGGAGAAAGGTGAACCCTCCTCTACTGCTTGTAGGAATGTAACCTTGTACAACCACTTTGGAAATCAATCTGATGCTCTTTCAGACAATTAGGAATAGTGCTATCCCATGATCCAGTATATCCTAAGCATATACCCAAAAGATGCCCCACCATTCAGTAAGGACATTTGCTCAGTCATGTTTGTAACAGTTCTATTCATAAAAGCCAGAATCTGGAAAGAACCTAGATGTCCATCAATGGAGTAAGGAATACAGAAAGCATGGGACATTTACACAATGGAACACTACTCAGCAATTAAAAACAATGAAATCACGAAGTTTGCAGGCAAATGGTGGGAACTAGAAAGATCATCCTGAGTGAGAAAACCCAGAAGCAGAATGACACATATGGTATATACCCACTTAAAAGTGGATATTAGTCTTATAATATAGGATAAACAGACTAAAATCTATAGTCCTAAAGAAGCTAAACAACAAGGAGGACCCTAGGGAATATGCTTAATCCTCATTCAGAAGGGCAAACAGGATAGATATGGGAAGTAGGAGAAGACAAGGAACAGGACAGGAGCCTTCCACAGAGGACCTCTGAAAGAATCTATCCACCAGGGTATTGAAGGCAGAGTGCCAGAAACTTTATGAAAGAAGAGTGAGATAGAAAGACCAGAGGGGACAGGAACTCCACAAGGAGAAAAGCAGAGGCAAAATACCTGGGCCCAGGTGATCCTGCAGAGACAATACTCCAACCAAGGTTCATGCATGGAAAGGACCTAGACCCCTGTTCAGAGGAAGTCCATAGGCTGCTCAGTTTCCAAGTGGGTTTCCTAGTAAGAGGTACAGGGGCTGTCTCTGCCATGAAATCAGTGGCCGGCTCTTTGATCATCTCCACCTGGTGGGTGCACCCTTGTCGGGCCATAGAGGGAAAATTATGCAGCCAGCCTTTATGAGACCTGATATGCTAGGGTCAGATAGAAAGGGAAAGAGATCCTCCCCTATCAGAGGACTAGGGAAATGGCATGGGGGTGTGGGACTGGGAGGAAACGAGGGATGGGGCTGCAGCAGGGAATCAAAGTGAATAAACTGCAATAGATAGATAGATAGATGATAGATAGATAGATAGATAGATAGATAGATAGATAGATTAGTGAAATTTAAAAATAAAAAATAAAATCCCGGCTAATGTCCCCACTGACTCTACATTAGATAACTCATCTTCCAGTCCATTTTTTCTTCTTGACCTGAGTATATATAATGTTTCATGAATTTTATAATAAGTTATATGTAACCTATAACTCCATATTATTTTCATTATTTATTTTATACCATATTATAATTTATTCTTAAATGCTTCTGTGGTGTCCAGCCTTTTGATACTGCAATATGATGTAATCATCTCCAGATTTACTGTGCTGCATTCATAGCTATCTTGGTAAGGATTTGGTCTGTGATTCTCGGGTTGGGTATGCTGCATCATGCCATAAAGCCACAAAGCTGTTTTGCCTTATATACATTTTGATTCATTGAGTGCATTTTTTTTGTAGTTACCTATTTTAACACTTTTTTTGAAGGACTGCCTTGTTCCTTTCTGTGATGAATATGAAAACAGTGTGCATACCCCTGAGGAAAAGTTATCAGAGAATTTTCCAGAGCCAGATCATATTGTAGAGCAGACATGGTGTCGTATACTAGATGATGAATTAGTTGTTGGAGTGAAAGTCACATCTTTGAAGCTGTAAGTAAATTTTTATGTACTAATTCTATGTTAATGGTGCATAGCAGTACTGTCTAATAGAAATTAATTCACAGTGTATAAAATTTTAATTGTTTTAATAGCCACTTTAAAAATTGAATAAAAACAAGTAAAATTAATTTCAGTATTTTATTGGATACCTTTCATCCCAAGTTTCATTTCAATGTATAATCAGTTTAAAAAGTATTAATAAGCCATTTGTTTTCATCCTGAACTTTTGAACTTTGGTTTGTATAACACATTACGATTCACACCTGCTATGTCTCTACTGTTTGCTACTTATATGTGTCTTGGCCAGCATTGCTCTACAAATATCCATTTTATACATATGTGTTGAGTTTACTTGAAGATCATGACAGTTAAGATGGTATTCTCACGGTAGAGATAATTAAGCACATTGAAACTTTTTATCAAAACATTGAGAAGAATTAGGAGCATGTAGAAACTTTTAACTAGAATGGACTAGAACAAGTTTAGTTAGTAACAGTATCTGATTATAAAGACTGTTTCTCCTTTGGCTTAGAAATCATGGATAGGGAAATAATATCTCTGCTGTCTGTAGCCTAGCAAAAGCTTTTCCACCGCAATAATGAACCACAAATGTGCACAGAGGCAAAGGACAAGTTGGAGTGACTATGGTAATATAATGGAGTTCAAACAGTTTACCTAATGATTAGAGCTTTCCACTTAATCTTTTTTTATTGAGTTTCTTTTTGTTTTCTGAGACAAGATCTCACTCTGGACTCCTAAGTTGATCTAGAATCCTGTTTTGGTGAGCCTGGCTTTAATTTCTTGATCCTTTTATCCCAGCCACCCCAGCTCCAGGATTCCAAGTTTGTATGTTACTAAGTATATTGCTTATTCACTAACTTCTAAGGTGTTTGAGGTGATCGATTATATAGGGTTTGGGCTTTCCTGTTGCATGTGTTGAATTAGATGAATCTTTTTTTCTGGTATACAGGTTTTCCAATCTTGAGTTTTATTAACCCAAATTCATTATATAGTTTTGGTGCATTGATGATAAATTTGCTTTGCTAATGTTTGGTCAAGAATATTCACATTTGTGAACATGTTTGAAAATGGCTTGAAATTTTCTTCAGTAATACTTAGTTTTAGTACCAAAGCTGGAAGAGTATGTTCATTGATTCATTTATTAAACAAATAAATGTGTTGAGTCTTGCTGTGTTGCCTGGGCTCAAGTCATCCATCTGCTCATCTCAGCCTCCTACAAAGCTGGGGCTATTTTTTTCCTGTTCTATGGAAGCTTGTATAAAATCGGAATTATTTGGGCTTTGACATGATTGTAGTGATCTGGAAGTCAGTGGACACCTAACATTTTCTTATTTAACTGTAATCAATTTCTCTAAAAGTTATAGATAATTCAGTTTAGAAAAAAAAAACTTTACTTATATTTTTCCAGTAATTTAATGCTAAGATACTTATAAATATTTTATCAGCTGTTTCTTAAGTAGTTTTTATTCTAAATCTTGTGTCGATTTAGGAGCAGTTTTGCCAGAATTTTGTTCATTTTATTACTTTTTAGTTTAATAATTTTGATTTTTTAATCTCTTTTTAAAAATTAATTTCTTTATTTTTATTAATTACCATTTATTCATTTTGTATCCCAGTTGTAGCCTCTTCCCTCTACCTCTCCCAATACCACCCTTCCTCCTTCTCCTCCCATGCCCCTCCCCCAGTCCACTGATAGGGGTGGTCCTCCTCCCCTTCCATCTGACCCTAGTCTATCAGGTCTCATCAGGACTGGCTGCATTGTCTTCCTCTGTGGCCTGGTATGGCTGTACCCCCTCAGGGAGAGGTGATCAATGAGCCAGCCCCTGAGTTCATGTCAGAGAATGTCCCTGTTCTCTCTACTAGAGGACCCACTTGGAAACTGAGCTGCCATGGGTTACATCTGTGCAGGGATTCTAGGTTATCTCCATGAATGGTCCTTATCTTCCTTTGTGGCCTGGTAAGTCTGCTCCCCCTTCAGGGGGAGGTGATCCAAGAGCCAGCCACTGAGTTCATGTCAGAAACAGTCCCTGTTCCCCTTGCTAGGGAACCCACTTGGACACTGAGCTGCCATGGGCTACATCTGTGCAGGGGTTCTCCAAAATATGTTCAAGTATACAACAAGGACATTTGCTCAACCCTGTTCATAGCAGCTTTATTCATAATAGCCAGAATCTGGAAACAAACCAGATGTCCCTCAACTGAGGAATGGATACAGAAATTGTGGTACATTTACACAATAGAATACTACTCAGCAATTAAACACAAGAAAATTTTGAAATTTGCAGATGGATGGTGGGACCTAGAAAAGATCATCCTGAGTGAGTTAGCCCAGAAGCAGAAAGACGTACATGGTATATACTCACTTATAAGTGGATATTAGACATATAATATAGGATAAACATACTAAAATTTGTACACTTGAAGTTAAGTAAAAGTATACTTAGTACACAGTGCCTTCTTCCATCAGGAAGCATGCAAAAATCATTTGGGATTTATTAACCAGAATAATCTTATAAAGACAAGCTCCTTGGTAGCTATATGCTTATACCCTCCATTAATGTGATTGTGATTGAGAAAAAAAAAGAAGCCTACATATAAAAGGTGTTTGTTCATACCTGAGAGGATTGTTGTTTCTGGGTACTTTTGATGTACAGAGATAAGAACTACCTTTGGTTTGTTGGTTGACTGTGGGTTTTTATTCTTAGTGATAAAACCCAGCATATGCTTTCAATTCAGAGTAAAAAAAGAAACTTCATAGTCTTATCACTACCAGTCTTATATCTCAATTTCTCCCTGCTTGCTGAAAATGTAGTTCTCAGATGCAGCAACAAAATTGCTATTTTCTTCATTTTACTATCTATATATGGTATTCAAAGATTCAAAATATGTTTCTCTGAAGTTCTTTTCGTATTTTTAAGTTCTTTGCATCATTTTTAGTATAATTCTATAGGTAGCAAAATTCTTCTCTTTGGAACATATCACCATTCCTTGATAATGGTATTAGAGCTTGAATGTGCCTAAGTAATCCTGAGTTATAGTTGTAAATTGTAAGAAATATCATTCAGAAGAATTTCTAAAAGATAAGCAGTTATCTATATTTAAAAATTAGATTTTCAGCCTCTTTGATACCTCAATCACTATAGTTTTTCAGAGGCCATCTGTGGAAGGCTCCTGTCCTGTTCCCCGTCTTCTCCTGCTTCCAATGTCTATTGTGTTTGTCCTTCTGAATGAGGATTGCACATCTTCCCTAGGGTCTTACTTGTTGTTTAGCTTCTTTAGGAGTATAGATTTTAGTACCAACCAAAAACAATGCATGGAGAGAACCTAAAACCCTGGCTCAGATGTAGTCCATAGACTCAGTCTCCAAGTGGGGTCCCTAATAAGGGTATCAGGGGCTGTCTCTGGAATGAATTAAGTGGCAGGTGCTCTGATCACTTTCCCCTGGGGGGTGCAGCCTTGCCAAGCCATAGAGGAAGACAATGCAACCAGTCCTGATGAGACCTGATAGGCTAGGGTCAAATATAAGGGAAGGAGGATCTCCCCTATCAGTGGACTAGAGGAGAGGCATACGAGGAGAAGAAGGAGGGAGGGTAAGATTAGGAGGAGATGAGGGAGGGGGTCACAGCGGGGACATAAATTGAATAAATTGTAATAAATGATAATAAAAATATTTAAAAAATTAGATTTTTCAGTTATTCAGAACAGTTCAAGACAGAAGTATTTTCAAATTATTTTCTATATTGTTTTAAAGTTTTTAAAAGTATTTCTAAAGTATTTTTTAAATTATTACTGGAACTTAAAAATTAGTAATTTCTCTATTTGTTTTAATACTAGTTTATTCTTTGATAATTTCATACAATGTATTTTCATTATATTATATTAGCCCTCCTTCCTGAGCTCCTCCCAGATTTGCCTCCACCTCCTTACCTAGCCACCTTCATGGTATCTTCCTTTTTAAACCCAGGAAGACTAGTTTATGTTGGTCAACTCCTCTTGGGTTGAGGGTACTACTCAGGAGTGTGGTTGATATATCTGAGTCACAGACTTTTCAAATTTATTTGGCTTTTACTTTCAGCACTTTAAATATTTTGCATTGACATGATTTTTCCTAGGGAAGGAGAGAGTAACTGTTTTTGTTTTGTAAACATTTAATGATTTATTTGATGTTTTAAAAAGAACATGTAGAATGAATGAAATTCCTTTTTTTTTTTTTCACAGATCTCCTAATGAAATGACTTTATCACTGATAATGGATCAAAGCAACAGGTCCAGTTTTCAGCTTATGAAGTGTCGAAGTCAGGTGATTAGTTTGAGTATGAATTCTTTTCCAGAAGCATACTTTATGCCAGGGGAAACAGGACCAGAGACAAAAAGGATCAAGTTGACCTCTGGTAGCAAGGAAGAGGAAAGCTCTTCTTGTGGACAATCATCTAAGACACAATCTACACACATAATTACTGCCATAACGTCTCTTTCACCACTTTTAGTATTCAACAAATTGTGTTGTACTGTGCTGCTAAACATTAGTGACAGAGATAATGATAAACATACCGTGCATGATTATGTTGTATGTGGCAACCTTGATTTTAATCTACAAGATCTTTTTAGTAGGAAACACCTACTGGCATTCCCGAAGAAGCAAGAAATAGGTAATTTGAGGGGTAATTTTTTATTGTATGCTTAATTGGATCAGAAGATTTTGAAAACATGGTTGGGTAGCAGAAAGAATTTAAGGCTAGAACTTGCAATGTGTTTTTCTTGTAGAACATACGGAAGATCTTTTTTCACTTCTTGCAGTATTGCACAAATATTGTTTTCGTGTCACATCACCTACCCATGCCCCGAATTTAATGAAGATATGGCTCTTGGAACACATGAAATGTGAAAGAATCAAAGAATGTAGCGAAATATACCTGTATAAAAAGCTGGGAAACTGTGGAGCACTCTTCTCCTGGGAAAAAAGAACAATATTTGAAGGAAATTTAACAGTATATTGCAGGTAATGTACATCCAGTTCAAACCAGTTCAGAGAAGTTCATGTATCAAGTGGTCTCATAACACTCTCTCAAAGCTGGGCAGTAGTGGTGGTGCATAACTTTAATCCCAGCACTCAGCAGGCAGAGGCAGGTGGATCTTAGTGAATCTGAGGACAGCCTGGTCTACAGCATGAGTTCTAGGACAACCAGGGCTACACAGTGAAACCCTGTCTCAAAAAAAAAAAAAAAAAAATATATATATATATATATATATATATATATATATATATGCAAACAAAATCTCTGTGTAGAATTCTGCATTAGGACATGTCACAGTCATGGTGTGGTATTGCTTGAATGGACTAAAAATCAATGTCTCGGTTTTAATATTTTTTTAAGAACCTAGTAATTATTTTAGAATTTATCCCTTCACAATAGTGAATTTTCAGTAAGTACTATGTGACTGTTGTCACGGAGGAAAAGATACATAAATCAGGCCAGTAACTTGATTGTTACTATGTTAATTAGTAAAGGACACATGTATTGATATAATCAGGATTTTATCAATGACAGCATGCATTTATATTATTGTTCTTAGTTTCTATGAATAAATATAAATTGATTACTATAGTATTTTGCATGTGACCATTATGTCACATTGTGTTTGTCTTTTATTTCAGGAATCAAGGAGTTTTGTTCCAATGTCTTGACCATCTCATCAAAGCTCTACCTGGAAAATATGTCTTCAGCTATCTGAAATTTGAAAAGGAGGATTTCTTAATTGGTCATTTGTCATCCACTTTGGAGAAGGAGCTTATTACCTTTTGTTCTCTCTCTACATCTGCCTTTGAATATGTTAGAGATGGGTTTACGTATACAAATGAAACAAGCAAAATAAATGAGAATACCTCAGTTGATTCAGAGGTAGAGGCCAAAATCTGTCTGCATAAGCAAGAAGTTCAGAGAGAAAGGCTACTGAAGGACTTGAATCTGAAAGTAAATGCCCACAGTTATGCAGAGATGACTTTGGCATTAGCTGACATTCAGCTGAAATCAGACCTCATTGTAAAGCAACTGGCTGATTTATAAGTGCACTTTAAAAATCTTGATTTAAAATATTTAAACTGCGTGTTGAGGGGGGCTTCAATCAAGATATATAATGAATAAATTGTGAAAAAAAAGTAGAAAAAATATAAACTGTCATAAAGTATTGGCTTCACTTGTTATCCTTTGTTAATATAAAGATTAAAGCCTATTATAATCCCTAGGGTATTTTTGTTTCGTTTTGTTTTGTTTTACTATTTTTGTGGTTGATGGGGGGGTCTCATTTTGTAGTCTACGCTGTCGTGGATCTCATTATGGAGCCAGGACTTGTGTTATTTATGATTGAGGAAATCTTTCTGCCTCAACTTCTTGAGTACCAAAATTGGAGATATATGCCATCCTAGCTCAATTGTCAATTTTATTGACAACTACATAGTATTTTTTTTAATAGAGCATCAGTTCTTATGTTGTCATTTTATCTGCCTCTGCTTTTACTTTCTAAAGCAAGTGGCATTTGACTATGTGTGGTGACTTTTCTTTTTATGTGTTATTATTTGTCGGGGAGCACATTATGTTTATACAATCAGAAAAACTAAGACAAAGAGTCTTTGTTAATGACACTTAGGACTGGGTGATTTCTTTTATGGAGCTCTGTTTTGTGTTCATTTGGAGGTTTAGTGGCATTTTTGGCTTCATCTACCCTCTAGATGCTCATAGTATTCCCAACCTACCTCTGGAAAGTAGTAAAGGCCAGGATCCTCTGAAACCTTCTGCTGTGCAAGGACAGCCCACACAGCAAAGAACTAAATCTAATAGTCCAAAGAACTAACATGTTAATAATTTAGGCTGAGAATCCTTTTTTTAAATTTTCCACTCAAGGAAAAATATATTTTGCTCTATTAAAAAAAAAAGCCACTTGAGTCTTTTTGTATATTCTGCTACTTAGTAAAAAACAGCTTCAAATGGATGAAAATTCAGTTAGATTGCCAGAAGCCACAATCAATTTCTAGCTATTTATATCTAGCTCTTCCAGAAAATTAAATATAGTGTTGAGTGAGACCAGTTTGTGGGCCTCTGGTTATATTGTATTAGACAGCTGCTCTGAAATTACACAGCTCTGTATGACTGTAAAGAACTTAGGACATCTTTCTTAAAAGTGTACCTCTCAAAGGGCTAAGTGTACCTCATAGGCTACTGTACTATTAAAAGTAAAACTGTGGTTCTAGGCAGAGTTTACTGGGTAAAAGTCTTTGCCATGCAAGGTTG
The DNA here is from genome assembly GCF_030254825.1 of Meriones unguiculatus. NCBI lineage: Eukaryota > Metazoa > Chordata > Mammalia > Rodentia > Muridae > Meriones > Meriones unguiculatus. Next base: position 135,409,985 of record NC_083369.1, on the reverse strand, counting down.
GGGACAGTTCTGAGGCTGAAACCCTACAAAAGCTGGATGAAGAAGCATGTGCCTATAATGTAGTACTTTAACTGCACCTACAGTGAAAGGAGAAGCAGAGACAGGAGTTTGCCCAGAAATTCACCGGGCTAACATGAACAGTAGCAAATGGTTCTGTATACACACACATGGTACATGCCAATGAAATTTGAAAATGCTTTCTGAAATTCCTACTATAGGCAAAACCTGAAATGCTAAATTCTAACTAGACTAATATGGTTCTTAGTAGAGACATTTTAAAGTGAAAATTCATTAAAGAACTGATATATAGGATCTAGTGAGACACACTTGAAAGAGATAAAAATTCAACCTATTTTCTCTTTCTGAAAAAGAATTGTAAAAAAAAAATCAACAATATTTGGTACGTTTGTGGGCGTGCAATGTGGACTTCACAGAACACTTTTGGGAGTCATTCTTCTGCTACATGGGTCCTAGGCATTGGATTCAGGTAATTAGTCTTAGCACTTAGTGCCTTTTCCCACTGAGTCATCTCTCTAACTATCAGAAAGAATTTTTTTTCTTACTGAAATGATATTTTATTTTCAAGTCTTTTTATTTTTATTAATTACAGTTTATTCACTTTATATCCCACCTGTAGCTCCCCCCTTCCCCTCCCAATCCCACCATCCCTCCCTCCCTCTTCTCCACTCATGCCCCTGCCCCTCCTCTTCCCCCTCAGGGGGTGCAGCCTTACCAGGCCACAGAGGAAGACAATGCAGTCACTCCTGATGAGACCTGATAGATTAGGATCAGAAGGAAGGAGAGGAAGACCTCCCCTAATTCTTAACTAATAAATAAGAGCATCCAGAAATGAGAGGAAGTGGGGTGGGATATAGGCAAAAAGGAATCTTCATGGTTCCTTTTGTTCTACCAATCTTGAATAAGATGGTGATTGCCTTCTTAGCTGACAGAGATAAAGATGATTCTTGAAAGTGATACCTTATGTTTGCATGTGTGAAGTACTAATTGATCCCTTGCTGCCAGAGCCTGCCAGCAGAGTCGAATGGTTCTTGAGTTGGGAGTGAGGATTAAAATCAATGAACTAACACACAACACATGGGACCTTTCCGAGAGGCTCTAGTGGAGAGTAGACCAGCAGCCTGGCTTTATTTCAGACTGCTTTTAAGCCAGAGTAAAAACAGCTCAGCACAAAGGATTAAATTCACAAGGAGGTGAAACAAGAGGTGTGATTTGATAAGCTATTCCACCTGCTGTCAAAAACAAAAGGAGATGGACTTGGAAATTCTTCCCTGACTTCAGTGAAGGCCTGGTAAAACCAGTCTTTCCTCTGAGATTTAAATATCAAAGCAGCTGCTAGAACAGCGGTTCCCAACACCTTGCTTTATGCTTCCCTGTACCTCTGAAAGGGGGAGCCCTCCTTCCCTACCTACTGACCAAGTCTATCAAGTCTCATCATGTCTTCCTCTGCAGCCTGGCTAGGGGAAGGGAATATATGGGAAGAAGGAGGGAGGATGGGACCTGGGGAGACCAGGGAAAGGCCTACGATCCAGACATAAAGTGAATAAATTAAAAAAAAATTAAATTAAAACTCAAAAAAATTATTTGTACCTAATGATCTGGGTGTGTAAATAGTTTAAAAAGAATACATCTGTCAATTTGCCCAAATGCTTTAGAGAAAAAAATTTAAGATATTTAGAGAAAAATATGTGACAGTTGTTCAGGTCAGGGCCTAGATATAGCGAAGAGTCAATAATATTTATTGAAAGGTAGCTGTATGCTTATCAGTCATTTTGAAGTAATTCATATGCATATTTGTACATATTATTTTGCCAGTTAATTTCTTTTTCAGTATTAGGAAATACTCTGCCACTCAGCTGTAATCATCCAGATCTCTCAGTTTAAAATTTTAATATATTTTAATTAAAATGTAATTACACCATTTACCTCTTCTCTTCCCTCCCTCCAACCTCTTCCATGTCCTGTCATTCCAGTCCCTCTATTGTCCCCAACTCCAGTCTCCCTCTTAAATTGATGGTCTTTTTGTGCGTGTGTGCAACAAAGATATAAATACAGCCTGTGGAGCCTTTTTTTATTGTTTGTGTGTGTTAGTATTTATTTAAAAAATGATGCCATGCACACAACAGGTATTATATGGAAGAGGTTTATTGGATGGAGCTGGAGAGAGAGAAAGAGAGAGACATAGTTGGTGGAGGGGTTGCCCCAACAGAGGGGAGAGGGCAGGAGAGGGGGGAGAGCAAGAGAACAGGAGAGTGGACAACAGGTCACCATGTACCTGTCAAAGATGATGTCATAGCATGCAGGTACTGACATAGGACATTGCCAGGACCCTAAAGGTCCTTAATGGAAGGCCAGTTGAATTGCCTGCACAACATAACATTCCTCTCTTATTCTTTAAATAAAAAAATGAGGAGCTTGGGCTGCTTCTCATGTAAGTCATTTAAAGTATATAAATGTAGGTTCATTGGAAGTAGTTCTTTGTCATCATGCAAGGGGTAAGAGAGAGAGAGAGGGAGGAAAAAATAAGAGCTCCAAAATGTACAGAGTACATGCTGAAGAAGAGAAAAAGTCCATGCCTTGAAAAGGTCATGGTAGAGAGTGGAGTTGCCAGCCAAGCCCAGCAGCAGGTAGGGACTGAGGAATGCTGGGAGAACCTGGAGCTGTTGGTCCTGGGCCTGAAGCACACCATTCCAGCCTTTTTGTTGAGAATTAGTGGATAATGGGCAAAGAAATCAGTCATCTTTAGCTACTTCCTGTGGACACTAAGGCGGCAATAGGGAGGTCAAAAGGCTGAAATGTTGGCCAAGCCCAGGAAGAGTAGGCTGTTTTGATGCTGTCCAGGATCTATGAGAACATCTGTGGCTGGGAGGGAAAGTGCAGCTCCACCTTGACAATCTCTGAGGTTAGACTGGAACACCTATGGTAGCTGGTTTGGTGCTGTCTTGGATATAGGAAACACCTGGGTCTGGCAGGATACTGGAACATATATATAGGCAGAAGACAAAGCTAAGTAGGTTACAGAGAAAATTTCTTTAGGTGTACATTACTTTTAGGTGTAAGTTTGAAACTTCTGGGGAAGGCTAACAGAGATAGAAGAAGAGACTTGAACATAGGAACCTCCATTTACCCCAGGGGGACCTTTATTTACCGATCGCTGACAGTAATTTAAAAGATTTTGCTTTGAATCTGTCATCTAAGGAAACTGAGGCCAAGTTTGGCTGCAGAAACATGTAAGCCTAGAGGCTCTTAAAGTGGCGCTAGGTGTACAAATCTAAAATTATTTAGAAAGCATCTCAGAGGAGAGCCTGGGGATATGGTGGAAGACAAAGAGTTTCCATGGGTGAAGAGAGAAAAGTCAGTTTTGCCCATCTTTAGGACATCCCCACAAAGTACAGAAGAGCCAGAGATTCAGGGGGCACAAGCTGGCAAAGCAGGTCGTCACGAGCAGTGCCAGGGGCCACAGGGATGATTTCTGAAAGACAGGGCTCACCTAGTACTAAGATTCTCTGATGGCGCATCTGACGTGTGAGAGAAAAGGAAAATCTGAGAGACTATGTTGGTCAAAAGAAAAAAGATTGTTCGCCCAAGGAAGGTGTCTTTGTGAGTGTCAATGAGAAAGGAGGGTACTTCTGTTTCCCAGTGAAATAGAGAGATACCTGTCAATCTCTCAGACAAAGGGGAATGTTTACAGTGACCATGGAAGGGAACTCATCAATCTTCTGGTGTTGGGTGTTGGATGTATGGCTGTAGCAACTGGGTAGCCAAGAAAGAGGAGCCCCAAAACCAGGGAAAGGGGCAGAGGAACCCCCACCTTTTGAGATAGACAATAGGTGCAGTACTTATCTGGAGCAAAACTGACTTGATAAATAGATTTGGGTGGATTTTCTGCAGCTTATAAGAATCTCTTTTAAGTTTTACAAAGGAGATAAAACTTCAGACATGTTAGTGTCACCGACCAGCAGTGACACCTGAATACCACCTGAGAGAGGGCTGGGGAGAGAGAGACAGGACAACACAGAGAAGGACACCAAGTCTACATGCTGATCAAAGTGTCGATTTAATGGACATCAGGTTAACACTTAAGTAGGCAGAAAAGTACAAGCAGTTTCTCACGTAGGAGCTTTACTTGGTCAAAACATAGGAGAGCTCACTCAAGGTTACACAGAGCCTGCTGTCTGGTTACTATGGTTGCACAGAGTTTCTCAGGGTCAGAGCAGTCCGCTGTAGGACCACCAAGGTCAGTCTGGACTTTGGAATATAGCCAGAGCCAAGAAGCCAAATTCCACTGCTCAGATGCCATTAACTCCAAAAAGGCTGCCACATGTTAGCATGGGACTTATTACATTAAACATGTAATATACATTGAAATATATTTTGCAGAAAAGGCAGTAGACATACACCTTTGTGTTAACAGCATTAACACTCTCTAAGGTGAGCTCTGGAAAGACAGAGCCTTTTGTGAAGTAGAAGAGACAAAGGCTTTCTTATGATTATACATTATGGAAGAGTTTTAACCAATTTTTAAGTTTGTATTTACCAACCTTAAAACACTTTCTTAATCCTCAAGCATTTATAATTTGCATTTACCAACCTCAAAACACTTTCTTAGGCCCTCAAACAACATTTTCTTAGAAGTTTTATAACTTAAACTTCTATATCCTTAGGCCTTTGTATCTAGTCATTTACCATTCGACATAGGTGAGACTGCTGTGAACATTCACTGTCCTTTAGGGTTGGTAAAAGGTTATGTCTGAGGCCCGTTTTTTGAGTATGATATCAAACTAGACTGTCTAGACCTGACAATAGCAACTTTCAAAGTGAGGCTTAAGTCCTGGTCTCTTGCATGTGAAGAGAACTGAGAAGGCATCTGAAGTCTCCCAACACAAAAGTTGGCGATATGACCTTAGGTGTGGGGTTAAAACAGACCTGTAATGTTACCCTGGGCTGGGCAAGGGTGGTGAAGGTAGCTAAATCTAGGAGCCATTTGTCCTCTGCCAGGCCAAAGAGTGAGAAGGCAGGAAGTGTCTGTGGTTCTTGTGTTGGTTTAGCCTCCAAGGCAGGACACAGAGGACAAGCCTGCATGGGAGCATTTTGACTTCCAGAGGCCAGTATGCCAGCAGGCAGTCATGGCTTGTTGAGGCAGCCACAGGGCCAGCATACTTTTTGGCTGCATTTGAAACAGTTACCTAGCAGAGTTGACTTTTGTCTATACCACAGCGTGATGGGGCATTGCAGACCTCTTGTCTTCTGTGAGGGAATGCTGATAGCCTCAGAGCAGCAGCCAAAGTCTGGAACATAGTTTTGCTATAGATGACCCGGTCATCTATAGCAATGCACACATCAGATGCACACTGGGGGGTGGGTGGGGGGGACTCCTACCTTCCAGCCTTAGACCACCTGCCCAAAACCACCTACCCTGGCAGCTCGCTTGGTTCTGACCCAGCAGCCCTATGCCACCCATCTGAACCCATCATTATTCGATACTTTCATGGGATCTGCAGTGTGCATACAGGGCTCCTACCTTACAGCCTTAAGTCACCCACCCACCCACTCAAACACACTATCTGTGGATACCTTATGGACAGGCAGTTAGCAGGGCATACTCTGTTTTAACCCTAAAGCTTTAGGCCACACACTGCCCAAGCCCACTTTTTGTGGATATCTTCCCAGAACCAGAGCTGGTCAGCTTTGACCTTGGGCACTCACTCTCACTTCCTGTAGAGTAAATACTTTCCTGTACTGTGGGTGAGACTCCAAACTTGGGTGTCCACTCACACAGTCCTGTGGCCACCTTCTGGATACTAGAGGCTCCTGTTTCCAAACCCTGGTAACCACACTCAATATCCTGGGAGACCACACTCATCATCCTGTGGACACCTTCCTGGTCACAGTGGCTAGTGGCACTCACTCTCACCACCCAGTGGAGGGGATACATTCTGGTACTGTGGGGGAGGCATGGCTCCATTCTGCCTACTCCCCTCCTGCCTGATTCACCCAGGTCAGAATCAGCCAGCAAAGCACAGAGAGTGAACACAGCAGAGCTGAGATGTGCTTGGGTCCAAGGTTCCATTCCCCACCATCTATGGGAATCTTGTGGGACACTGGAGAAGCTCTAGGCAAAGAGTCTACCAGTGCCGCAGCAGCTTGGCTCACATAGGCTAGAATCAGTGAGCCCAGCATACACAGAGAACCCAGTAGAGCTGAGCTAAGCACCTGACCCAAGTTCCTTTGTCCTCTTCCTCAAGGAGGCCTGTGGGGCCTTAGGGCAGCTCCAGGCTCAAAAATCTTTCTGGCTGCTCCCCAGCACCGTAGCCCACCTGGGTCAGAAACAGTATGGCCAGCACAGCCAGTGAACCCAGTGGAGCTGAGCCAGGCCTGGGACCCACGTCTTATCCTTCCCGTTCTTAAGGAAGCCTGTTGGACACTAGAGCAGAGATCTTTGTGTCTGTGCCCTAGTTATCCTGGTCACAAACAGTGAACCAGTAGAGATACTGAATCCAGAGGTGACTACTCAAGACTCCAGAGACATATGGATCCAGTCTGCAGTACAGCCTGCAAGAATACTACAGACAACAAGATGACTAGAGGCCAGTGCAAGAATACAGACAACAAAAACCAGGACATCTAGGCTTCACAAGAATCTAAAAAAATCAACGGTTATTTTATTGCAGGTGAAACACAGGAAAATGGTACGAAATTTATAATAGTGCAATTATTAGAGGCACGTAAAGAGGAAATGAACAAAGAATAGAGGCCATCATGGACAGACAGGAATCCACAATCAAATAGATGAAGGAAATGGTGCAAGATATGAGAACAAAATTAGAATCAATAAAGAAAACACAAACAGAGAAAACCCTGGAGTTGGAGAACTTAGAAAAGAGATCAGGAACCACAAAAGTAAGCATCACCAACAGAATAAAAGAGAAGAAAGAGAGACTATCAGGCGATGAAGATACATTTGAAGAAATTGATACATATCTCAAAGAAAAAATAAAATCAGAGAGGTTACAAATACAAAACACCCAAGAAATCAAGGACCCAAGGAAAAGAAGAAACCTAAGAATAATAGAAATTGATGAAAAAGAAGATTCCAGGCTCCAAGACCCAGAAAATATTTTTTAGAAGATCATACAAGAAAATCTCCCCAACCTTAAGAAAGAGATACCCATAAACATACAAGAGGTCTACAGAACACCAAACACTCTAGAACAGAAAAGAAACATCTCCCTCTACATAATAATCAAATCATTAAACCTACAGAACAAAGAAAAATATTAAAAGTGGTAAGGGAAAAAGGCCAAGGAACATATAAATGCAAAGCTATCAGAATCACACCAGTCTTCTCAACAGGGACAATGAAAGTCAGAAGGGCCTGGACAGATATCATACAAAAGCTTGGAGATCACAGATGCCAACCCAGACTACTTTCAATCAACATAGATGGAGAAAACAAAATATTCCATGATATAACTTATTTAAACAATATATATGCAGCAATCCAGCCCTACAAAAGATACTAGAAGGAAAACTTCAACCCAATGAGATCAACTACACCCAAGAAAATACAGGATAAAGAACAATCACATCAAAAAAAGCAAAAGAAAAGAAACACACAGTCACCACCAACTCCACAATAAAAGGAACTAACCATCATTGGTCACTAATATCTATTAATATCAATGGTCTCAACCCTCCAATAAAAAGACACAGACTAACAGATTGGTTGTGGAAACAGGATCCAACATTCTGCTGCATTCAAGAAACACACCTCTGCAAAAAAAGATGAACACTACACCAGAGTAAAGAGCTCCAAAAATATTTTCCAAGCAAACAGACACAAGAAGCAAGCCGGAGTAGCCATCCTAATATTTAATAAAATAGACTTTTTTTTTGTTGTTGTTGTGACTATTGCTTGCATAAATAGCTGTATTCTGTTTTTTTTTTTTTTTTTTCAATGCAGTTTATTCAGGAACCTTGAACAATCCTCAGACCCTGGGGAAAGCCAGCCCACAGCTTAAATAGCCTCTGGGTAGCCAACCCAGGTGTGCCACGTGGGCAATGCAGATAGGTCCACATACATGGAAGCAAGCCAGATCCTCGGCCTTAGCAAAATGTGGAGTTGTACTGGGCACTGCTCAGACCCTGAATAATCATTTAGCCAATGTAGCTCATGCCTTAGTTGTACATAAAGGAATTAATGCTCAACTAAAAGGAAGCTTGATGGTGTTCAATCAGAGGATTGACCTCTTGCAGGAGCAAATTGATACCCTATGGCAAATCGCTCAACCTGACTGTCAATGAAAGTATGCTGGACTTTGTGTCACTAGCATACAACATGAGAATTTTTCCTGTGCTGCAAATCTGTCTAAACAATTGTCGAGCTATATTTTAGGTAATTGGACTGGATAATTCGATACTACGATGAAGCAGCTGAGAGTGGCCATTGTCACAGTAAATTCTACCAGAGTGGACACAGGACTAGCCACAGGATTATCAACATAGATTGCTGCAGCCATGAATCATCTGAAGGAATGGGCAGGCATGGGAGCGTTAGCAGGCCTTCTGGTGTTGGTCTCCTTGGTTTGCCTGTGGTATATATGCAAGATTAGAGTCTCACAACAGTGTGATGCAGCCATGACCATTCAGGCCTTTACAGCCATTGAAGCAGGACATTCTCCCCAAGCATGGTTGGATACCATAAAAAGCTAAAATGATACGCTCAGGATGCGAGGCTAAGCACTGCACTCAAGGTCAGCCGCTTTCGGCCCAGAGAAGAGCATGTCTGATTGCATGTGGGTTGATGCCCCAGGTCCCGCCTCTGAGAAAAAGGTATCGGATGGGTCTGATGCTCTTTGGGTGGATGACACCTAAGTGAACATCGGTACAAAGTCCCAATTTATTTCTAATATCAGAGATCAGACCTCTACTCTTGCCTGATGCGTCTAAAACAAAAAGGGGGAACTGTAAAGAGCTGCGGAATGCTATGCCTTAAAGATGGAGCTGGTTTCTGCCTTCCACCTTCCCGATGGTGAGTGCTCTCTGTCACGAACAACTCCACATTTGGCTAAAATAGACTCTTAACCAAAATTAATCAAAAGAGATGGAAAGGGACACTTTACTCTCATCAATGAAAAAAATCCACTAGGAGGACATCACAGTCCTGATGATGTATGTACCAAACACAAGGGCTCCTGCATGTGTCAAAGGAACATTATTAAAGCCTAAATCACACATTTACCTAAACACCTTAATAGTGGGAGACATCAAAATCCCACTTTCTCCAAGAGATAAATCATTGAGAAAGAAGCTAAGCAGAGAAATAAGGACACTTACAGAGGTCTTAAATCAAATGGACCTAATAGATGTCTATAGAAACTTCCACTTAATTACGGATGAGTATACCCTTTTCTCAGCAACTTATTGAACTTTCTCCAAAATTGACTATATGGTCGGGCACAAAGCAAGGCTCAACATATACAAGAAGACTGAAATAATACCTTATATCATATCAGACAACCAGGGTCTAAAAGGTGACCTCATCAATAACAGAAATAGCAAAAATCCTATATACACATGGAAACTGAGCAACTCTCTACTCATTGACAACTGGGTCAGGAAAGAAATAAAGAAATTAAAGACTTCCTAGAACTTAATGAAAATGAAGTCAAAACTTACTCTAACTTATGGGACACAATGAGAACAGTGCTAAGAGGAAAGTTCATAGCACTAAGTGCCTTCAGAAAGAAATTTAAAGCATCTCATGCACGCAACCTAATGGCACACTTGAAAGCACCAGGAAGAAAAGAAGCAGACAGAGCAAAGAGGAGTAGACAGCTGGAAACTCAGGGCTAAAATCAATACATAAAACAATTCAAAGAATCAATGAAATCAAGAACTGGTTCTTTGAGAAAAACCAACAACATAGACAAACCCTTAGCCAAACTAACTAAAAGGCAGAGAGACATTGTCCAAATCAACAAAATCAGAAATGAAAAGAAGGCCATAACAACAGACACTGAGGAAATCCAGGGAATCATTAGCTCCTACTTCAAAAGCCTATATGCAACAGAAATTGAAAATGTAAATGAAATGGAAAATTTTCTCGATAGATTGAATTTACCAAAGCTGAATGAAGATCAGGTAAATAAATTAAAAAAGTCCTACATCCCCTAAGGAAATAGATGCTGTCAAAAATCTCCCATCAAAAAAAAAAAAAAAAAAAAAAAAAAAAAAGCCACTGGTCCAGACAGTTTCAGCACAGAATTCTACCTGATATTCAAAGAAGAGCTAATACCAATACTTTTTAAACTATTCCACAAAATAGAAACAGAAGAAAGATTACCAAACCCATTCTATGAGGCCACAGTCATGTTGATATCTAAACCTCACAAAAACGCTACAAAGAAAGAGAATTTCAGACCAACCTTGCTTATGACCATTGATACAAAAAAATACTCAATAAAATGCTTGCAAAACCAAATCCAAGAATACGTTTAAGGTATCATCCTATCATCCACCATAACCAAGTAGGCTTCATCCCAGGCATGCAGGGGTAGTTCAAGATACAAAAACCCACCAATGTAATCAACTATATAAACAAACTAAAAGAAAAAAACCCCACATGATCATCTCCTTAAATGCCTAAAAAAAATTGACAAAATTCAACACCCATTCATGCTTAAAGTTTTAGAGAGATCAGGGATACAAGGCACATACCAAAACATAGTAAAGGCAATATACAGCAAGCCCATAGCCAACATCATACTAAATGGGGAGAAACTGAAATCAATTCCACTGAAATCAGAGACACGGCAAGGCTGCCAACTCTATCCGTGTATCTCTGCAACATAATACTTGATGTCCTTGCTAGGGCAATAAGACAACTAAAGAAGATCAAGTGAGTGGGTAAATTGGAAAGGAAGAAGTCAAAGTATCACCACTCGCAGATGAAATAATAGTATACATGAGTGACCCCAAAATTCTACCAGAGAACTCCTATAGCTGATAAACACCTTCAGCAAATTGCCTGGATACAAATTTAACTAAACAACAACAACAAAAAATCAGTAGCCTTCCTGTATGCGAAAGACAAATGGGCTGAGAAAGAAATTAGGGAAACAACACTCTTTACAACAACCATGAATAATGTAAAGTACGTGTACATTGGTGTGACTCTAAAAGCCAAGTTCAAAACCTTGATGAAAAACAAACAAACAAACAAAAAACATTCAAGTCTCTGAAGAAAGAAATTGAATAAGATATCAGAAGATGGAAAGATATCCTATGCTCATGGATCAGTAAGATTAACATAGTGAAAATGGCTATCCTACCAAAAGCAATCAACAGATTCAATGCAGTTCCCATCAACATACCAAAACATTTTTTACAGACCTTGAAACAAGAATTCGCAAATTCATATGGAAAAACAAAAAACCAGAATAACTAAAACAATCCTGCACAATAAAAGATCTTCTGGAGGTATCTTCATCCCAGATCTCAAGTTGTATTCTAGAGAAACAGTAATAAAAATAGCATGCTAATGGCATAGAAACTGATTGGTATATCCATGGAATGGAATTGAAGACCCAAAAATAAACCCACACACCTATGAGAACTAAGTTTTTGACAAGGAAGCCAAAACCATACAATGGAAAAAAGACAGTATCTACAACAAATGGTGGTGGTCTAACTGGATGTCTACATGTAGAAAATGCAAATAGATCCACATTTATCACCCTGCACAAAGTTAAAGTCCAATTGGATCAAAGACCTCAAAATAAAACCAGACACACTAAATCTTTTAGATGAAAAAATTGGGGAATAACCATGACCTCATTGGCTCAGGAGCCAATTTCCAGAAAAGACCACCAACAGTAAAGGTTCTAAGATCAACAATCAATATATGGGACCTCATGAAACTGAAAAACTTCTGCAAAGCAAGGGACACTGTTGTCAGAACAAAATGACAGCCTACAGACTGGGAAAAGATCTTTACTAGCCCTACATCTGACAGAGGGTTAATATCCAGAATACATAAAGAACTGAAGAAATTAAACACCAGCAAATCTAGTAATTCTATCAAAAATGGGGTACACTGCTAAACAGAGAATTCTCAATAGAGGAATATCGAATGACAGAGAAACACTTAAATGCTCAATGTCCTTAGTCATTTGTGAAATGCAAATCCAAATGACCCTGAGATTTCACCTCACACCCATCAGAATGGCTAAAATGAAAAACTCAAGTGACAACACATGCTGGAGAGGATGTGGAGAAAGGGGAACCCTCCTCCATTGTTGGTGGGAATGTAACCTTCTACAACCACTTTGGAAATCAATTTGGCACTTCCTCAGAAAATTAGGAATAGTGCTACCTCAAGATCCAGCTGCTATACCACACCTGGGCATATATCCATAAGATGCCCCACCATTCAATAAGGACATTTGCTCAACCATGTTCTTAGCACCTTTATTCATCAAAGCCAGAATCTGAAAAGAATCTAGATGTCTGTCAACAGAGTAATGGATGCAGAATGTGTGGTACATTTATACAATAGAACACTACTCGGCAATTAAAACAACGAAATAATGAAATTTGCAGGCAAATGGTGGGAACTAGAAAGATCATTCTGAGTGAGGTAACCCAGAAGCAGAAAGACACAAATGATATATACTCACTTATAAGTGGATATTAGACATATGATATAGGATAAACAGACTAAAATCAATAGTCCTAAAGCAGCTAAAAAATAAGGAGGACCCTAGGGAACATGTTTAATCCTCATTCAGAAGGGCAAACAGGATAGACATTACAAGTAGAAGACAAGGAATAAGACATGAGTATTCCACTGAAGGCCTCTGTACTACTCTACCAGCAGGCTATTGAAGGTGATACAGAGACTCATAGCCAAATGTTGGGCAGTGTGCCAGAAACCTTATGGAAGAAGAGGGAGATAGAAAGAGCTGGAGGGGATAGCAACTCTACAAGGAGAACAAGAGAGCCAAAATACCTGGGCCCAGGGGGCCTGCAGGGACTGATACTCCAACCAAGGTCCATGCATGGAGAGGACCTAGACCTCTTGTTCAAATGAAGCCCATAGGCTGTTTGGTTTCCAAGTGGGTTCCCTAGTAAGGGGAACAGGGGCTCTTTCTGACATGAACTCATTGGCCAGCTCTTTGATCATCTGCCACTGTGGGTGCAGCCTTGCTAGGCCACTGAGGGAGATGATGCAGCTAGCCTTGATGAAATCTGATAAACTAGGGTCAGATAGAAGGGGAGACTAGGCCCCCTTCAGGGGACTAGGGATAGGGTATAGGGGAGTACAAGGAGGGTGGGTGGAACTAGAAGGGGCTGCAGCAGGGATACCAAGTGAATACAGTATAATAAATAAATATATAAATAAAATAAAATTATAGTCTAAGGCTATATTATAGATCAATAATTTACATTATTCAGAAAATAAGACCAAGCATATTTTAACCTTTTTGATAGTGATGATATAGCACAATGACCAAGTTTTATCATGAACAAATAAATGCCTTTAAAATTATTAGATCTTAATTTGAGTATCCTTGGAATTATAACATATAGTTTAAAGATATTTAGGCAAAATATTTATTTGCTAACCCCTGAGTTATGAGATTTAGAGTAAATAACATAGAACAGTATAGAAGAACTTTAAAATTACATTTGAAATTATTATAATAAATCCATTGGCCAGAAAGCCTAGTGATGAATCCAAATCAAAGGTAGCTCATGGTGGGAGAAAGAGCATTTATTTATTAATTTAGGAATTGATAAAGATATAGACAGTTAGACATATATTTTAAATTAGCTTTGATTTGAATAGACCTGTATAATCTTGAAATTTTAGCATCATATAAAAATTATTTTGAACCAAGATTGAATTATACATTTAGCATGCTGTAAAAGTGTTCAAATTTATATAAAAATCCATACCCATTTAAAATGAGACTTGATTTTTTTTTTTTGTCTAAAAGGAGATAAAGAGTAAATTATGACTGAGGAAATCTTATAAATGTAAACACAATGAGAAAATTATAAAACTCATTAGATAAGAATTTATACTATTTATATATATTTAAAGAACAGAGAGTATAGAAATTCGGAAGAGAATTTTTTAAAATCTGGGAAGTAGGGCCTTAGAGATCAGAGATATTTTGAGAGCAAGTGTTTAGAATGCTCGGCTTAGAGTTTTGCAATAGTGGGAAAGGGCGAGCACATGGCGCAGCTTCTCTATTTTAAAATCAACATGGCGGTTTACCACGTGCTGCGTGAGGCCGCTGGGGCATAATGAGACCAGAGTCTTAGGATCCTGGGACTTGCTGATGCCATGGTGGTCCCTGCCTGACAGCAGTTCTAAACTGCCCTTTGGTGGCATGGTTTAGCGGGTGTTGGTGCAATTCAAAAACCCTGCTGCACACATAAGCACACAAGTGAGGCGGGAAATTTAAAACCCTAACTCCTGGGGTCTGAGGCGGTGGCAATTTAAAGTTGTTGGAGAGCAGTTTAAAAACCCTCCCTGTTGTGCAGGCAGGTCCTAAGGCCTAGCTTACCTAATAGTGGAGTCCAGTGTGAGCGAGCTCTCCTAAAAGGTGGGAGCAGATGAGGGGGTTGCCAAAAAAAGTTCTGAACACCGCCAGAAGCGGGACAGATGCATGGGGCAGCAGCAGCTGCAGGTAGAAACAGGCTAAGTGATCATGAAAAAAGCTGGAGATGCAGGTGTGAAAGATTTGTTGTGGTTGGGCATGTGAAGAAGGGGGTTCTAGCATGTCTAAACATTACTAGAAGAGCCCTCCCTGTTTCAGCAGCAAATGTTAGTATTTATTTAAAAATTATGCCGTGCACCCAACAGGTATGATATGGAAGAGTTTTATTGGATGGAGATGGAGAGAGAAAGAAAGATGGAGAGACATGGTGGGGGGGAGAGGTGCACAACAGAGAGAGGGGAGAGAGAGATCAAGAGCAAGAGAGCAAGGAGTGGGGGAGTGAATGACAGGTCAGTATCTACCTGGCCCAGATGATGTCATAGGAAGCAGGTACTGATCTAGGACGTTGTCAGGACCCTAAAGGTCCCTAAGCAAAGGCCAGTTGAGTTTCCTGCACAACATAACAGTGTGTGTAAGAATTCTGGTCACACCACTTGGTACTGAATAACAAATTAGGGGAGGTTCATTCCTAGGAATAGCTATTTTCTGTAGATTTTTGTCTAAGGGTGGACCTCTATGAGATTTTCCCCTTTCTGCATTAGCATAGCTCTTGATATTATTTTTCTGGTCTTGTTTAAGGAATCATGTCTAGGAGATACAGCTTCCCAGTTGATTTCTTGCTCATCTGGCTCTTTCGACTCTTCCTCCCCATCTTCTGTGGTGTTCCCAGATTCTTAGGTGTTGAAGTTATATTTGTTGGGACTGTGCTCCCCATGGATCTCTTGATCTCTGCACTGTTTCCAGTTGTGGCTTTCTGTAATGGTCCTGTGACAGAATCCAAGCTGATCACAAACTTGCACTGTAGCCTAGAAGACATTGAAAGTTATTCTCTTCATGTCCCAGTCTTTCAAATAGCTGCAATTACAGGCTTGTGTTATCTGGTGTGACTACATATGGTTAGTTCTGCACATAGACCCATAAAGTGTACTTGCAGAATTGTCACCAACTCAGGGGGGAAAAGGTAAAACAAACTAGGGGGAGGCCACACAAACGTCTTGATCTTACACTCTTGTTAAAATCACTTTAAAAAGAGCAGGCGCTTTAAAATCTCTAACCATGCAAGTGAAAATTTTATTGTCTTGATAATATCAATTTGTACCATTTCGAATTTGCTAAGTATTTTTTCCCAGTCTCAGGAAAAACATATAATCAACTTCCAAGTCCAGCTGTTTCACCTAATAAAAATAAAAAATTGAGCCCTCTAAACTAGAAACCTATGCAAAGCTTTCCCCCCTTTTGTTCCTCCCCTCTCTTTTCCCCTTCCTCTTGTGCATTACTAGATATAGAGAAAAATCATTTTTATTCCATGTTCTCTTATTTTTATTTGCAAAAGCATTACCTCCCATTTTCACAAGCTGTGAATGTACAGTTTTTCCCTCAGGCAACCCTATGTGAAGAACATGACACTTTTATTTTGAATGACAGTTGGTGCCACAAAAGATGCTGACACACAAATTGTATATAGTTCATTGAGTTCTTCAGAGGGCTACTTCTGTTCACCATTTGGAGTTATTGATACGTGTGATTTGACTTGTTTACTGTATCAACAACTCCAACAGAAAGCCTTGTTTTCCTTTGGTCTATATTCTTGGAATGCCGTATTATTAAAGTCTCTCTCACTTTTATTGGTATATTAAAGGAAGGACCTTAACTCACAACTCATAGCTATTTTGCATTTTAGATGCTGATAACATATTGTACCATTGAAATAAAAATCCCCTCTCTTCAGCCCTTTGGTAATTTTCTAGGACCTCTTTTCAGTATATATGCTGCCTGTTGTAGTGAATAAGTACCGGGCTCTGTTTAGATACTGATTTTTGATAAGGGTAGTAAGGCAAACACTCAGAGTGTTCTCACTATTTTTGTATTGGCCGCGTACTCTTATAAATGGCTTTCCTGGACGAAAGAACTTATGTTGCCGGGGGGGGGGGGGGACACGTTGATCGGAGAGAGGAGAAACCAGTCATGATGTATTGTATGAGAAAAGAATAAACACAAAAGAAAGAAGAAAGGGATGGAGGAAGGAAGAAAACAAGGAAAAAAGAAGGAGAGAGAGAGAGAGAGAGAGAGAGAGAGAGAGAACAAATGAAATTGTACCTATAAGTAGCTCCACATTGTGGCTGAGAGTTACAATCACAGGAAATTAAGCCCTGAAATGAGATTAAAAAGTAGATAACAGTTTTGCTATACATCTGAATCAAATGGAATGCAGTTTTCAAGGAAGGACTCAATTACTTTACATTACTTTCTGAAGTAATGCTGCCAATTACTTCAGAAAAAAATAATTTCTTGTGACAAAAATTAAAGGTTCTGATATATCTGAATTATTTCTAGCTGCTAGCTTTGATGCCATAATATACTTGTATATTTTTTGTTTAGTCATTCATCTTCTCTCTCTCTTTTTGGACAGGTTCTTATCGTGAGGTTGAAACTGGTATGGATCTTCCTGTCTAGTCCAGGCTGATCTTAAACTTAAAGGCAATAATCCTTGCTTTAGCATTCTGAGTGCTGAGGTCACAGGTGTATGCCGGCACCCATATCCTCTGCTTCCCTACTATTGCATAGAGCAGACCAGTTTCCTTTACGTGTTCCTCATTGAGGAGAGCTGTATGTCAGCTTTGTTTCTTGCTTTAGAATTTCCTGCTTTAGAATATGGAATGATAAATGGAAGGACTATATCTGTCTAACATTTTTCTGTCTTGTTTCTTAAACATCTGAAGAACTCAGACTTCAATTATTATTTTTTTTTATAACAACTCTTCTCATATTCTCAGCTGGCTCCCATCCTATAGCCAAACAAGAAACTTTGAACATTTCTTATTGTTCAATGGGTCTTTCTGCTGGAAAGGAAAAAAAAAAACTGTTTTGATGTTCAGACTGTTTGCAAAATAGACTGACATTGCCATGCTGAGATAGCACAGGGTTATTAATTTTGAACTCGTACCCTTTCCAAGGTATATAGTTGTATGTGAAATATTAACTCCCTCTAATCTCTTCTAACATTCTCATAAAACAATGTACATTTTACGGTGACTTTTGAGAGTCTAATGAGATGTTTTATGTTTAGAATGGTTGAGTAATTTAAGTCAAGTGCAATAACAAAATGATCTTATAAGTTATCCAAATAGGAAATTTATGCTATAGATTTATACTTTTAAAGGTCAGATAAAAGTAGTAAAATATTGTGGTATGTTTAGAATCTAAATGTATCCATTACTGGTGGAGACAATCCTTCAAAATTGGCTAAGTATGTATCATATATGTTGGCCCCACAAAGAAGGTGGAGATTGAGGTACAGACTAGTTTGTTGTTTTCTGAAGTTCATTCCACCTCCAAGGTAGAAAATTAGTCAGAAAACAAAAATATTATGAAGAAATGTATTCATACAGTTTAGCTAGAAAAAGATTGACGGTAAATAACCCATGCTTGTATACTATTTTACAGTGGTATGCATTGCTGGATCATAGTTACATAATTTATTGAAACCAATGCTTGTTTATTCTAAAACTGCTTTCATGGAGAGGAGACACTATCCATGTATTGGTATTCAAATTTACATTTAAATTGGTTAAATAGAAAAAAAATTAATTGAGTCCTTCCTTGATGTAACAAGATTTTAATAGCCCCATATGGCTAGTGGCTAGCCTTTAGTCAGTGCAAAGTACACTATAGTCACAGAATGTTTTCTTACACAGTACTACTTTAAGATGTGTACTATTAACTAACAAATGTTTACTGATGAAGAAACTGACACCCACACAGGTGAAATAATATAGCTAGGGTCACATGGCCAGTAAGGAACAGAGCAAAAGATTTTTCTTTATTTAATTTAATTTTATTAATTACACTTTTATTCACTTTGTATCCCTCCACAAGCCCCTCCCTTTTCCCCTCCCGGTACCACCCTGCCTCCCCCTTCTTTACGAATGCCCCTCCCCAAGTCCACTGATAGGGGAGGTCCTCTTCTCTTTCCTTCTGACCTTAGTCTATCAGAACACATCAGGAGTGGATGCATTGTCATCTTCGGTGGCCTGGTAAGGCTGCTCCCCCATCAAGGGAAGGTGATCAAACAACAGGCCAATCAGATTATGTCAGAGGCAGTCCCTTTTCCCATTACTATGGAAGCCACAGGACACTGAACTGCCAGGGCTACATCTGTGCAGGGGTTCTAGGTTATCTCCATGCCTGTACTTGGTTTGAGTATGAGTCTCTGGGAAGACCTGTGTGTTCAAATTTTCTAGTTCTGTTGCTCTTCTTGTGCGGTTTCTTTCCTCTCCAGATATTCACTATTTCCCACTTCTTACATAAGATTCCATGCACTCTGCCCAACAGTTGGCCATAAGTCTCAGCATGTGCTTTAATAGTCTGCAGGGCAGAGCCTTTCAGAGGCCCTCTGTGGCCCTCAACATCAATGGACTCAATTCTCCAATAAAAAGGCACAGACTAACAGAATGGATGCGTAAACACAACCCAACAATCTGTTGCATACAAGAAACACACTTAAATCACAAAGATAGACATTACCTGAGAGTAAAGGGCTGGAAGATGGTTTTCCAAGCAAATGGACTCAAGAAGCAAGCAGGAGTAGCCATTCTAATATCTAATAAAGTAGATTTTCAACCAAAATCAATCAAAAGAGATAGAGAAGGACACTTCATACTCATCAAGGGAAAAATCCACCAGGAAGATATCACAATCCTGAACATGTATGCCTCAAATGCAAGGGCACCCACATTTGTAAAAGAAACTTTAATAAAACTTAAACTACACATAGATCCCTACACATTAATAGTGGGAGAATTCAACACCCCGCTCTCAACAAAGGACAGGTCAACAAAACAGAAATTAAACAAAGAAACAATGTCTCTGACAGAGGTCATGAATCAAATGGACCTCAAAGACATCTACAGAACCTTTCATCCAAACTCAAAAGAATTTACCTTCTTCTCAGCACCTCATGGAACCTTCTCCAAAATAGACCATATAGTTGGTTACAAAGCAAGCCTAAACAGATACAAGAAGATTGAAATCCCTTGTATCCTATCTAATCATCATGGACTAAAGGTGGACCTCAATGACAAAAATAGCAAAAGGCCTACACACACATGGAAACTGAAAACTTGATTCTAAATGACAGCTGGGTCAGAGAAGAAATAAAGAAAGAAATTAAAGACTTC
This sequence comes from Meriones unguiculatus, assembly GCF_030254825.1. Lineage (NCBI taxonomy): Eukaryota > Metazoa > Chordata > Mammalia > Rodentia > Muridae > Meriones > Meriones unguiculatus. Next base: position 135,390,058 of record NC_083369.1, on the reverse strand, counting down.
CTAGAATTCAATGAAAATGAAGGGACAACATACCCAAACTTATGGGAGACAATGAAAGCAGTACTAAGAGGAAAGTTCATAGCACTAAGTGCTTTCAAAAAGAAATTTGAAACATCTCATTTAAGCAACTTAATGGCTCACTTAAAAACCTTAGAAAAAAAAGAAGCAGACACACCAAAGAGGAATAGATGGCTGGAAATAATCAAACTCAGGGCTGAAATCAATTAATTAGAAACAAATAAAACAATTCAAAGAATCAATGAAACCAAGAGCTGGTTCTTTGAGAAAATCAACAAGACAGACAAACCCTTAGTCAAACTAAGTAAAAGGCAGAGATAAACTATCCAAATCAACAAAATCAGAAACGAAAAGGGGGACATAACCACAGACACTGAAGAAATCCAAACAATCATTAGGTCTTACTTCCAAAGTCTATATGTCACACAATTTGAAAATCTAAATGAAATGTACAATTTTCTTGACTGATTCTACATGCCAAAGCTGAATGAAGACCAGGTCAACCAATTAAATATATTCCCCAAGGAAATAGAAGCTGTCATCAAAAGTCTACCATGCAAAAAAAGCCCAGGGCCAGATGGTTTCAGCGCCTAATTCTACCAGACCTTCAAAGAAGAGCTAACACCAATACTCTTCAAACTATTCCACAAGATAGAAATAGAAGGAACACTACCAAACTCATTCTATGAAGCCACAGTCACCTTGGTACCTAAACTTCACAAAGACCCAACAAAGAAAGAGAATTTCAGGCCAGTCTCCCTCATGAACATTCATGCAATAATACTCAACAAAATACTTGCAAACCGAATCCAAGAACATATCAAGGAGATCATCCACTACTACCAAGTAGGCTTCATCCCAGGCATGCAGGGATGGTTCAATATATGGAAATCCATCAATGTGATCCATCACATAAACAAACTGAAGGAGAAAAACCATATGATCATCTCCTTAGATGCTGAAAAGGCATTTGAAAAATCCAACATCCATTCATGTTTAAAGTATTGGAGAGATCAGGGATATACAAGGCACATACCTGAATATAGTAAAGGCGATATGCAGCAAGCCTATAGCCAACATCAAACTCAATGGAGAATGACTTAAATCATTCCCACTGAAATCAGGGACAAGGCAAGGCTGTCCACTCTTTCCATATCTTTTCAACATTGTTCTTGAAGTCCTAACTAGAGCAATAAGACAATTGAAGGAGATCAAGGGGATACAAATTGGAAAGGAAAAAGTCAAAGTATCACTGTTTGCAGATGATATGATAGTATACCTGAGTGACCCCAAAAACTCTACCAGGGAACTCCTACAACTGATTAACACCTTCAGCAAAGTGGCTGGATAAAAAATTAACTCAAAAAAATCAGTAGCTTTCCTGCATACAAAGGACAAAAGGGCTGAGAAAGAAATTAGGGAAACAACACCCTTCACAATAGCCACAAAGGACATAAAGTACCTTGGTGTGAACCTAACCAAGCAAGTCAAAGACTTGTATGAAAAAAATTTCAAGTCTCTGAAGAAAGAATTAGAAGAAGATATCAGAAGATGGAAAGATCTCCCATGCTCATGGCTTGGCAGGATTAATATAGTAAAAATGGCCATCTTACCAAAAGCAATCTACAGATTCAATGCAGTTCCCATCAAATTACCAACACAATTCTTTACAGACCTTGAAATAAAAATTCTCAACTTTATATGGAACAACAAGAAACCCAGAATTGCTAAAACAATTCTCTACAGTAAAAGATCTTCAGGAGGTATCTCCATCCCTGACCTCAAGCTGCACTATGGAGCAACAATACTAAAAACTGCATGGTACTGGCATAAAAACAGACTGGTGGATCAATGGAATGGAATAGAAGACCCTGACATAAATCCACATACTTATTGACACCTGATATTTGACAAAGATGTCAAATCTATTCAATGGAAAAAAGACAGCATCTTCAAAAAATGGTGCTGGTCTAACTGGAAGTCTACATGTAGAAAAATGCAAATAGATCCATACTTATCAGCCTGCACAAAACTAAAGTCTAAGTGGATCAAAGACCTCAACATAAAACCAGACACATTAAACCGCTTAGAAGAAAAAGTGGGGAATACCCTTGAACTCATTGGCACAGGAGACAACTTCCTGAGCAAAACACCAACAGCACAGGTTCTAAGAGCAACAATCAATAAATGGTACCTCAGAAAACTGAAAAGCTTCTGTAAAGCAAAAGACACTGTCCTTAGAACAAAACAACAGCTTACAGATTGGGAAAAGATCTTTACCAATCCTTTATCTGACAGAGGGCTAATATCCAGTATATATAAAGAACTAAAAAAGTTAAACAGCAAAAAATCAAGTAATCCAATTAAAAAAATGGGGAACAGAGCTAAACAGAGAATTCTCTGCAGAGGAATATCTAATGGCAGAGAAACACTTAAAGAAATGCTCAACCTCATTAAACATCAGGGAAATGCAAATCAAAACGACCCTAAGATTTCACCTTACACCCCATCAGAATGGCTAAGATCAAAAACTCAAGAAACAACACATGCTGGAGAGGTTGTGGAGAAAGGGAAACCTCCTCCACTGCTGGTGGGAATGTAAACTTGTACAATCACTCTGGAAATCAATCTGTCGCTTTCTCAGGCAACAAGGAATAGTGCTTCCTCAAGATCCAGCTATACCACTCCTAGGCATATATCCAAAAGGGGCTCAAGTACACAATAAGGACATTTGCTCAACCATGTTTGTAGCAGCCTTATTTGTAATAGCCAGAAGCTGGAAACAGCCCAGATGCCCCTCAGTGGAGGAATGGATGCACAAATTGTGGTATATCTACACTATGGAATATTACTCAGCAATAAAAAACAAGGAAATCATGAAATTTGCAGGGAAATGGTGGGGATCTGGAAAAGATCATCCTGAGTGAGCTATCCCAGAAGCAGAAAGATGCACAAGGTATATACTCACTTATATAGACATATAATATAGGATAAACCTACTAAGATCTGTACACTTAAAGAAACTAATTAAGAGGGAGGACTCTTGCTAAAATGCTCAATTCCTATCCAGAAAGGCAAAGAGGCTGGACATCAGAAGAAGGAGAAAAGAGGGAACAGGTCAGGAGCCTGACACAGAGGACCTCTGAAAAGCTCTGCCCAGCAGACTATCAATGTAGATGCTGAGACCTATGGGCAACCTTTGGGCAGAGTGCAGGGAATCTTAGGAAAGAAATGGGAAACAGTAAGATCTGGAATGGACAGGAACTCCACAAGGAGAGCAATAGAACCAAAAAATCTGAGTACAGAGGTCTTTCTTGAGACTGCTATTCCAACCAAGGACTATGCATGGAGATAACCTAAGACCCCTGCACAGATGTAGCCCATGGCAGTTCAGTATCCAAGTGGGTTCCATTGTAATAGGAACAGGGACTGTCTCTGACATGAACTGATTGGCCCGCTCTTTAATTACCTCTCCCTGAGGGGGAAGCAGCATTACCAGGCCACAGAAGAAGACAATGCAGCCACTCCTGATGAGACCTAATTGACTAGGATCAGAAGGAAGAAAAAGAAGTCCTCCCCTATCAGTGGACTTGGAGAGGGGCATGCATGTGGAGTGTGGAGGAAGGGAGAGATTGGGATGGGCTGAGGAAGGGAACCACGCAGGGGATACAAAGTGAATAAAGTGTAATTAATAAAGAAAAAAATAAATAAAAATAAAAAAGAATTTGGTTTTATTATATAGGTTGAACTCTGGTTTCCACACATGCATGTATGCAGACATACACACATATACAAGATGTGATTCTGGTGGTTGCTGTGAGGTAAAATATATGGCCAGAGAAAGCAGAAGTCTTCAGTTTGTGTTTTTGTTTAAGGACATAAAGAATTTTTGAAGTACTTTGAACTCCTTTGATGAATCCATTTATTTTTGTGAACATTTTTCTTTTTCATTAAATGCTCGGCACACAAGGAGAGCAGTATTTTTCCCTCTGTGCTCAAAGAGTAACCCTTGTTTATCTCAGTAGCCTCTTTAGTAGTTGTTATGTACTAGAGAGCAATCTCATTTTTATATATTGAAAAGCTCAATACAGTCTATTGTCTTCAAAATGAGACTATACAAGGACATAATTGCAATAGAAACAAAAAGTGCCCATAATATTCTTAGTCATGACCTGAACAAAAAACACGGTGGCTGATTTTTTAAAAGATATTCTTGCATTTGGTTTGCAAGTACTTTATTGATTTCTGTTGTTGTTTTGGTTTTTCAAGATAGGGTTTCCCGGACTCAAGTCATAGAGCAGACTGGCCTCAAACTCACAGTGATCCAAGTTCCTTGCCTCCCATAGTGTGAGATTAAAAGCATGCACCACCATGCCCCGTTATTGATTATTTTTGCATCAATATTCACAAGGAAAATTGATCTGTAATCATCTTTGTTGCGTCTTTGTGTGGTTTTGGGTATCAAGGTAACTGTGGCCTTATAACATGCATTGAACAATGTTCCTTCTGTTTCTATTTTGTGAAATATTTATGAAGTATTGGAGTTAATTTTTTTTTGAAAGCAGGTAGAATTCTTCACTAAAACCATCTGGCCTTGGCCTTTTTGGTTGGGAGACATTTTTATTTTTTAATTAATTTATTTTTATTAATTACAGTTTATTGACTTTGTATCCCAGCTATTGCCCCCTTGTCATCCTCTCTCAATCCTGCCCTCAATCTCTCATCTCTTTCTATGTCTTTCCCCAAGTCCACTGATAGGGGAGGTCCTCCTTTCCTTCCCTCTAAGCCTAGTATTTTTATGGGACTCCTGGATGTGTGAACAAGTGGGTCTCTGATTCTTGTGCCTGTTCTTGGGATCTTTTCCTTGTGCTGGAGTGCTGTATCCAACTTGGATGAGATGGTTTTTATCTTACTTTATTTTATTTAATTTCATTATGTTTTGTTGTTATGTCTTAGTAGTGTGTTCTTTTCTAATGAGAGACAAAAAAGGAGTAGATATGAATGGATGAGGATGTGTAGAGGAACTAGGGGAATCAGAGAGAAGGGGAAATGTATTCATTATATATTGTATTAAAAAAAGAATCTATGTTTTTTAAAAGGTGGAAAGAGAAAAAAAGAATGTTGAGGTCATCTATGGCTATATATACAATTCAAGACCATGAGAACCTGTCATAAATAAAAGAATAAAAGAAATGATAATCTTAAGAAGTTTAAGTATCTATGTAGGAGAGAAAAATGTCGGGATTAATAATAAATGAATAGGAGGAAAAGGAAAAAGTGAGGATTGTTTCCCAAATGATTTGTTGACACCTCTTTGTTTTGGGTAAGATTTTCTATTAACCTTGGGCTAAAGTAAAGACTTCTGCTTTGTGAAAGAAACCAGCAGGCTTTTAGCAGTTATATGATATTATAATGACAAACTAAAATATTAAGGTACCCACATTTGGGCAGTTTGCACCTTGGAATGTTTCCTAGTTCTGTCACTACACAAGTAATTTGGCACCGAGCTCCCAGTTTTTTGAAAGACAGAACTTCCAGGAGGAAGTGTTTGAAACTGAATGAAGTAGGAAGCTAGGGAGCTTAGCTGAAAACTGAAAGTCACAAGTTTTTTAACATCCAGAGTTCATATATACCTTCCAGAATCTAGGAATAGTAACATGCCAGACTTTGATTGAGGCTTACAATTGTTGCAATACAGTACAGATGAAACAATTTCTGATTGGAGAATGTTGATTAATCATTCATCCTTGTTGCCTAATGAGCTAAAAGGAAAATTGACTCTGGTAAAAGATAAAATCACCTGAAATATCTATGTTTCTTTTATACACACCACTTGACAGTAAGGTATTTTCTAGTTATGCAATAAGAAAAAAAAAAACCTAAAAATCATGAGGAAAATAGTAGATGCAGATCAAGATGTGGCTGATAGTGAGACTAGCAGATAACTTTAAAATAATGCATTAAATAATATATCCAAAACAGAGAAAAAGAATAACAGATGGAAACACAAAACAATTAGAATACTTAGTCATCAAGTAAAACATTCAAAATTTAAAATTGCTGTCTCTGAAATGAAAGGCTCAATGCATGCGTTTATCAGTATATATGGTAGACAGGAGAACACAGTTAAGGAACTGGGGTGTAGGTCAATATAAGAGAAAGTGAAGCAGAGAGAGAAAGGTGGAAAAAAGATTACCGTGTAATAGCTATGATACATGTTTTAGAATTTATGCCTTAGAAATCTCAAAGAAAGGTTGAGGCAAAAGCAATATATTTCAAGTGATACTAGCTGAGAATTTGTTCAAAATTCATGAAATGCACTAACTCAGACATTTACATTTTAGAAATTCCAAATTGGAAAAATAGTAAGAGACCACATTTATGCACAGAAAGGATAAATAGCTGGTTGAACAAAGACAGTCATTGAAGATGTCGTAAAAGTGGCTAGAGAAAGCCTAGAACCTTCAGAGGGGGAATAATACAACTGACAACTTTCAAAAGCATTTTAACCTTTTATTCTGAAAGAAATAGAGGTACATCTTTAAACTTATTTTTAAAACATCAATCCATAGGGAATGGAGAGAAGAGTCAGCGGGTAAAGGTTGCTTGCAACCAAGCTTGCAGACCTGAAATTGATCCTTGGGACACACATGTTTGAAGGTGAAAATCAACCCTTTCAAGTCTTCCTCTGACTTCTCAACACCTGCCATCAGATACCTCAAATACAAATAAGTAATAAATTCTATGTATAGCAAAATATGCATCAGAAATGAAGGTTTTCCAATAAAGATTAAGAGGATTCCCATTTAAGACGTCTGCTCTAAAAAATATTAAAAGTTATTCAGAAGAGAGCAGAATGAAACTGAGTGGATGGAACATGGACTTGCAATAAGAAATGAACACATGAAAATTGTTGTGGGTAAGTATAAATTATGAATTCTCTCCAAGATAATTGTCATGATGTTATTATTTGTGGAACATAAACTGCGTAGCAACACTAAAAAACATTTCAGGGTGATAAATTAAGTTTGAGACTTATGTTTTTAGAAATATCAGAAAAAGTTAATATTGTATATAGTATTATATAATAAGGCCAAATGCATATTTAATCTTTAAGTTAAGTAAAAGTACCAAAGAACATGAAAAAAATTTTCCTTAGAAACACTTGTAGATCAAAGTACATGATAGCTTTATTTATAATGCTTACTGAATAAAATAACCAAAATGTCCTTGTATAAGAAAATATATAAACAAATTATGATATTAAGTATGACAAATTATGATAAGAAATATTTCTCAGAAATAAAAAGGAAGACTCACATGTATAATCTCACAGACATAATGTATGAATAAGAAAAGAATAGATACAGTTCTACTTACATGACGCTCAGCATACTATGTGAATGGGGAATGTTAACTGGAAAAGTGCATGGAAATTGAGATGATAGAATGTTCACACTGTATTTTAAAATCAATGCCCATAATTTTTTAATTTTAAATGTATTTATTCACATTAGATCATCATTTCAGTCTCCCCCTCCTCCTATCTCCACCTTCCTGTCACACAACCATCCTTTCATTCTCCTCTCTCCTTCTCCTGAGAGAAGGGAGAGTTTCCCCCATGGGTACCAACCTATGTTGGCACATTAAGTCACTGTAGAACTAGGCTCATTCTCTCCCACTGAAGCCAGATGGAGCAGCCCAATTAGGGGAATGGAATCTAAAGGGAAGCATCAGGGCCTGAGAGGGTACCTGCTCAAGTTATCCACATGGGGATCCACATGAAGACCAAGGTGGGCATCTGCTACATTTGTGCAGGGGGCCTAGGACCAGTCCATGTATGCTCTTTTGCTGGTGGTTCAGTTTCTGTGAATCCCCCCCATGGCCCCAGGTTAGTTTACTCTGTAAGTCTTTTTGTGGAGTCCTTGACCCATCTAGCTCTCTCTATCACTTCCCCAATTCTTCCATAGGACTCCTTGAGTTCTGTCTCATGTGTGGCTGTGGGTCTCTGTACCTGTTTCCATCTGCTACTGGGTGAAGCCTCTCAGAGGAGTTATGCTAGGTTCCTGTCTAAAAGCATATCAGGGTATCATTAATAGTGTCAGGGATTGATTTTCTCTCATCAGATAAGTCTCAAGTAGGGCCGGTGTTTGGTTGGATATTCCCTCAGTCTTTGCTCCAACTTTGTCCCTGAACATGTTGTAGGTAAGACAAATGCAGGTGGGTCAGTGTCCTTATCCCTGCATGGAAGTCCTGCCTGGCTACAGGAGCTGGCTTCTTCAGGCTCCATATTCCCATGCTAGGAGTCTCAGTTAGACTTACTGGGGCCTCCCCTATTCCAAGTCTCTGACAAATCCCAGAGATGCCCCGCCAACTCATATTTCCATTCTCTTTCCCCTGTACTCCCTATTCCTAATCCCAACCTCTGCTTCCCTCCCCATTCCTTCTACTACCCACTGTCCTCCTTCCATCCACCTTCAATCCCTATTTTATTTCCCTTTGTGCATGAGATTCAAGCTCGAATTGCACATAATTTTTAATTGATCGCAAGGATATATTACTTAATGTTTGTATCTTTCTGATAGGGTATTTATTTTCAATATAACATTTTCTTTAAATTTTGAACTGAAATAAAAATTATGTCAGTTTCTTCTCACACATTTGTTCCTTCAGCCCATCCTAGGCTGTCTACTTCTAATCTCTCTGATCCTCCACCCACTCTCAATTTTATATCCTCTTTTTCTTTGATTATTACCGTTGAATTTGAGTGTGTATGTTTCTGTTTGAGTGCCTCTGTGTGTATGTATGTATGCATGTATGTATGTAATATGCACAAGTATATAACTACAATATGCACAAGTATATAACTACAATTCACTGTCTTTTCTTGTTGTTTGTATGCATATGGTTTCAAGCTGACCATTTTTTTCTTTTTTTTAACTTTTATTAATTACACTTTATTCACTTTTTATCCCCCCATAAACCCCTCCCTCCTCCCTTCCCAATCCCACCTTCCATCCTCCTTCTTCATGCCTGTCCTTCCCCAAGTCCACTGATAGGGGAGGTCCCCCTCTCCTTCCTTCTGACCTTAGTCTATCAGATCTCATCAGGAGTGGCTGCATTGTCATCCTCTGTGGCCTGGTAAGGCTGCTCCCCTTTACCAGGGGGAAGAGATCAAAGAGCAGGCCAATCAGATTATGTCAGAGGCAGTCCCTCTTCCCATTACTATGGAAGCCATATGGACACTGAACTGCCATGGGTTCTAGGTTATCTCCGTGTATGGTACTTGGTTGGAGTATGAGACACTGGAAAGACCCCTGTGTTGAAATTTTCTGGTTCTGTTGCTCTCCTTGTAGAGTTCCTGTCCTCTCCAGATCTTACTATTTCCCACTTCTTTCATAAGATTCCATGCACACTCCCCAACAGTTGGCCATAAGTCTCAGCATGTGCTTTGATAGTCTGCAGGGAAGCAAGCTGACCATTCTTAATTGGACAACCATTAAGACTCATTCTTGGAAGAGGGTAGTTCTTTTCACAGAAGTCATTAGTTGCCTGAAGTTCTTTGTCTAGGGATAGGATTCATTGAAATTTTCCCTATCCATGTTATCTTGTCAATTGATATTTCCAATCTTCTAGTCTTGTTTGTGCATCCATTTTTAAAAAATTCTTTGTTAATTATACTTTATTCACTTTGTATCTCCCCTGTGGTTCCCTCCCTTCTTTCATCCAAATCCCTCCTTTCCTCCACCCTCTGCATCCATGCCCCTCCCCAAGTCCACTGATAGGGGAGGTCTTCTTTTCCTTCCTTCTGATCCTAGTCAATTAGGTCTCCTCAGGAGTGGCTGCATTGTCTTCTTCTGTGGCCTGGTAATGCTGCTTCCCCCTCAGGGGGAAGTAATTAAAGAGCAGGCCAATCAGTTCATGTCAGAGACAGTCCCTGTTCTTATTACAATGGAACCCACTGCCATGGGCTACATCTGTTGTGCAGCCATTTTTAGAAGGGACCATATCTTCACAGACTTCCTAGTCCTCTGGATCTTACAATCCTTCCACCTCCTCTTCCATGATGTTCCTTGAACCATATATACAGGACTGTATTGTAGATATCTGTTGGCATTGGGCCCTCCATGTTCCTTTCATTTCCATATTGTGCCCCATTGTAGTTTTCTGTGATATTCTCTGTTAGAATTGTGCAGTGGAGTTATATGTTGGATTCATAAATTATGCCACAGGATTGGTTCCACATGGGAAGTTTTATTAAAGGAAAGGGGAGGGAGTCACAGAGACTATCTCTGAGCAGGGTAGATGTGTGAGAGAGAAGGAGAGGGAGAGAAAGACATGGTGGGAGGAGGGAGCTCCCTGACAAAGAGAGGGAAAGAACAAGAAGGCAAGAGAGAGACAAAGTGGCACCTTTTATGGAGCAACTTAACCACATCTGCCAGGTGTGACACCTGGTGGGCAACACATGACAACATCATAGGTTGCTAGGCAATCCAGAAGTAGGCTACCCAAATACTAACATACCTCTCTTTTACTACAATGAAAAAATGAGGAGCTTGGGCTGCTTATTGTGGCAGCCTATTTGGAGTTGCTGGCCTAATGGGAGTGCTGTTTCTGAGCAGTGGAATTTGGTCTTCTTGCCCTGGCTCTAATATAAAGCTCAGTGTCTCAGAGAATGACCCTTGCAGTTCTACAGCAGAGGGCTCTGACCCTGAGAACTAGATAATAAATTCCGTGCAACCATGGTAACAGATAGCAGGTCTTGAGTGAGCCCTCATATCTTTGGGCCAAGTAAAGTTGCCTCCGTGAGAAACTGCTTGTACGTTCCTGCTATCTAAGTGTTAACCTGACATTCAGTAAATGACACCTTGATCAGAACCTAGACTTGGCATCCTTCTTTGTGTCGCCCTGCTCTCTTTTCCCCCCTTCCCCAGCCTTTACTCAGGTGGTATTCAGCTGTCACTGCAGGATGGTGATGGCTTCTCATGTAAGGCAAGTATATAAGTGTAGGTTCATTGGAAGAAGCTCTTGGTTGCCATGCAAGTGTGTATGTGTGTGTGTGTGTGTGTGTGAGAGAGAGAGAGACAGAGACAGAGACAGAGAGAGACAGAGACACAGAGAAAAGTAATAGCAACAAAATGTCCAGATTACATGGACAAGAAGAGGAGAGGAAGTCCCTGCTCTGAAATGTTCAGGGTAGAGGGTTGCCAGTAGAGAGTTGCCAGCCATGCAAGGCAGCAGGTAGGGACTGAGGAATGCTGGGAGAACCTGGAGCTACTTGTCCTTGGCCTGAAGCACACCATTCCAGCCTTTTGTTAATAATAAGTGAATAAAGGGTGGAGATTCTCTATGGCTACGTCCTGCTGACACTGGGGGTACTGTAGGGAGGTCAAAAGGCTGAAATGCTGGCCAAGTCCAGGAAGAACAGGTTGTTTTGATGCTGTCCAGGGTCTGTGATAACATCCATGGCTGGAAGGGAAAGTGCAGATCCAGTTTGATATAAGTCTCTGAGGTAAGACTGGATGGAACACCTGTGGTAGCTGCTTTGGTGCTGTTATGGATGTAGGAAACACCTGGGTTTGGCAGGATACTAAAACATATATATACACAGAAGACAAAGTTAAGTAGGTGATGGAGAAAATTCCTTTAGGTGTACATTAAAGCTTTTGGGAGAGTGAACAGAGGTGGAAGGTTTGGATCAAAGACACTTGAACACAGAACCTCCATTTACTCAATTACTGGCAGTAATTAAAAAGGTTTTGCTTTGGATATGTCATCTAAGGAAACTGAGACCAAGTTTGGTTACAGAAGTGTTTAAGATTAGAGGCCCTTAAAGTGAGCACTAGTTGTAGAAATCTAAAATACTCAAGAAGACATCCCAGAGGTGAATCTGGAGGAACGGACAAATGGATTAATCCCATTGGGCCTTGGCTTGTCAAGGTATCCCAAGAGCAAGGTTTGACTCAGTAGAGTAGTATGGTACAATCTGTTCCAACAGCTTGTGAGCGTTGGCCAGAGATGAAGGACACACTTGCCTGTAGCGGACATGGTTTACCTAGCTAGATTCTGTAGACAAGCGAGAGGGAAGTGGAGAGATATTATGCTGGTAGAGGTAAAATCTCACCCAAGGGAGAAGGTATGTTGGCGAGAGTGGTAGAAAGTTGTTCGTGTCAACTGGAAGTGAAAACTCACCAATAGGCTGGTGTTGGGTATAGGAATATAGCAATCAAGTAACCAGGAATTGATGCCAAACAGAAGGGAAAACTCACCAATCAGCCAATGTTTGATATACGCATGTAGCAATAAAATAGCTAGGAAAGCAGAGTCCCAAAACCAGGGAAGGGGAGGAATCCCACCATCTGAGATAGGCAATAACCCAATTGACCTGAGAGGTAGATTCAGGTGGATTTCTTGCAGATTACAAGAATCACTTTTAAGTTTCACAGAGATAAAACTTTAGATACGTTAGAATCACAACTGTAATCTGCCCTGAAATTGTAGAAAAGGCAGTAGACATACATATTTGTGTTAACAGCGTAGACATTCTTTAAGGTGGTCTCTGGAAAGGCAGAAGCCTTTCATAAAATAGAAGGGGCAAAAGCTCATTTGATCTTAACTGTTAGTATGATTACACATCGTGGAAGGGAGGCTCCTCTCTATCCAGAAGAGACTGTATGCACATAAGTCTAGCATGAGAAACAATTTTTAAGTCTATACCTCAAAAACAAACCAAAGGATATTTAAAATCCTGAGCTTGGAACTGTGATAGTGGGTGGTATAGTGGAATGTTTTTTTAATTAGAGTTAGATTAATAAATCAGAGCTCTATTGAGAAAGGTCAAAGATCTGGACAGTCAATATAACAGTAGCATAGCAACAGGAGGAAACATTAAGCTTTTTTACCTATTTAGGATACCTTAAATCGCCTTAGACCTTGCAACCTTTATAACTTGCAATTAGTAGCCTTAAAACACTTTTTAGACCCTCAAACAACATTTTCCTTAGGCCTTTGTATCTAGTTATTTACCATGAGACATAGGTGAGGCTGCTATGAACATTTATTGTCCTTTAACTAAAGGGATGGTCAAAGGTTACACCTGAAGCCTGTTTCTTGAATCTTGCAACAAGGCATTTTGTGGCTACACCTGACAATAGCAGCTCTAGAAGGCTTTAAGGCCTGATCTCCTGCAAATGACACGAACTGACAAGGTATCTGAAGTCTCCCAAGATGGAAGTTGGCAATATGTCCATGGGGCTCAAGTGTGAGGCCAAAACAGACCCACAGTGCCACCCTGGGCTGGGCCAGGGTGGTGGAGGTCGCTGAGTCTAGGAGCCATTTGTCCTCTTCCAGGCCAAGGAACTCGAAGGTTGGAAGTGTCTGTGGTTCTTGTGCTGGTTGAGCCTCCATAGTTGGGCACAGAGAAGAAGCCTGCATGAGAGCATTTTGACTCCCAGAGGCCAGTCTGCCAGCAGGCAGTGTGTGGCTTGTTGAGGCAGCTGCAGGATCAGCATCATTTCTGGCTGTATTTGAAACAGTTACCTGATGGACTTTTGGCTATACCCCAGAGGGATTGGGCATTGCAAACCTCTTTGTTTTGTGCGTGGGAATGCCAACAGCCTCAGAGCAGCAGCCAAAGTCTGGAGCATAGTTTCTGCACTGTAGATGACCCTGTCGGGAAGACTCTTCTCTTATTATTTTTACCAACTCCTATATTGTGATTCAGGGACCGTCCTCGGCTATTAATTAAAGATAGCAGTGAGGCCGTGTCTGTATCTGTAGGAATATAAATATATTTTTTAACATGTTAAAGAACTTGATCATCCATGAGATGGCTGACTATTAACTTGCATTTTTTAACCACTAAATATTAGAACTTTAGGTTTTGTCCCTGTTAAGTTGAAGCCTTAAAAGTCATAAATATAGTCCATTAAATTGAGAGCTTAATAGTTTCCTGTATGATTTAGTGTATAAAAGTTCATAGCTTATAAAAGTCTAAGGCTATTCTATTGATTAATAATATTACCATTTTTAGAAAACAAGACCAAGCATATTTTAACCCTTTGATAGTGAATATATAGCACAATGATCAAGTTTTAACATAAATGAATGCCTCTAAAATTAATAGATCTTAATTTAGGGTATTGGTAAAAACTTGTACATAGTAACCCCTGAGTTATGAGTTTTAAAACCAACAATATAGTAGAACAGTACAAAGCAATTTTAAAATTACATTTGAATTAATTATACCAAACAAATTAGCCAGAAAGCCTAGTGGTGATTCCTGATCACAGGCAGGAGAAACAGCATTCAGTCATTAACTTAAAAATTGATAAAGACATAGGCAGTTAGATATACAATTTTAAATTAGTTTAATTTGAATAGACCTTTATAACCTTGAAATTTCAACATCATATAAAATTATTTTGAACAAGACTTGAATCATATATATATATAGCATGTTGTAAAAATATAACTTTGAATTAAAAAAAATCCATACTCATTTAAAATGAGAGTTGTTGCTGTTTTACTCTAAAAGGAGACAAAATAAATAAAGAATTAATCATGATTAAAATTGCTCATACCATGTGGTTACCTTAAGGTTTACAGTTTAATCTTAAGATTTTTTTTTGTGACTATGAAAAGAAACCAGGAAATATTTTTATTTAGTGAGATAGCAGGCAGTGAGAAATAGACAGGATTTTGAGAAAAGAGAAATAGGGAATTGATTTTTATTTCATGGATTGCTCTTAGTGTTATTGGATATTACTGGATACTAGACATTTGAGAAGGACAAATATAGGCATAGAAAACAGAGCTTTTCCAAAGAGGAGAGAATATGAGAAAGCCATTCCTGGGAACGAGAAAGGGGAAATGGAAATAGACCATGCAGCTAGTGGTTCAAAAACCAAATAGCACTGCAGGTCAGGGGCTTAGACTGGCTCAGCCCAAGAACCTCAATGCCTGGTACCAGGACTTTATCAGCAGTAATGCCAAGTTCTCATAGAGGGAATATCATCTGTGGGAAAAGATAGGGGCAGATAGGCAGCTTTAGAATGGAGGTAGGAAGGGGCCTTTTAGGGTCTACAAGAGACTGCAGTTTTGCAGCTCCAAAAACAGTGGAACAGAAACAAGTAGTAAAAGCAGCTGGTGGGGGTGGAAGGTGCGGGGCAGGGAACCGCAGCATTTTTATTCTTTTTTTTTTCACCAAGATGGCTGCCAATTGTGTGACTGCCCTTGATTGCCCTGAATTAAGATCGTGGTGATACCATGTGCTTGCCCTTAGTGGAGATGCAGTGAAGCCGTGGCTCTACCCTCTTTATCACAAAATCAACATAGTGGCTAGCTGTGTGCAGCCGAAGTGGCATGGCAGAATTGGGGTCAAAGGTAGAGACTTTATAGCTAAAAGAAGTTGGGAGGGAGAACAGAAAGAATGGAGAGAAGGTTTAGAGTGGTGGAGAGAGAATTCTTGAACGTAAGATACCTCCTTCCATTTACCAGATCGATGATAATAATTAAAAAGATCACAAAATATTGGAATTTAATATGCTGTTAATTGGCCAATTTGAACCATTATCTAAGGAATATGTAGGCCAAGTTTTATTACAGACACATATGAGTTTAGAGGCGTTTAAGTCAGGCTCCATGCATAGGGTTTAAAAATTTTCCAGAAGATATCCAGTGGGGATGCTGGAGAAATGGAAGAATAGGCAGTTCCCATTGGGAGGGTAGGAGTCAGTGACATGCCAGAGGCATCCCAAAGACAAGGCTTGGCTCAGTAGAGTAGTATAGTATTATCTGGTCCAATAGCTTGTCAGCAGTGGCCAAAGACCAATGACACAGTTGCACATAGTAGACAGGGCTTAACTAGTGCCAGGATTTTCATAGATGGGTGGAAGGGGAGAGGGGCGAAACCTTGCCAGTAGAAGGAAAAAAACCTCACCCAAAGGAAAAAGGAAGCCCTAAATGGAGGTCAGCAAAAAAGGTCAACTGTGGCCAGTGAAGGCTGTGGTTGGGGTTTCCTCTGTCTCACAGGTACCAGAAAGTTACTAGACTCTCAAAGGTCAATTTTCCCCAAACAAGAGAGATGTTTATGCTGACCAATGAGGGCAACTCACCAATTCAGATGGTGCTGCATGTAGGAGGTAGCAATCTGGTTGCTGGAAACTGGATCACGGGTAGATTTGAAATGAAATAGGTTTCCAGCAGCTCCAGTGGTGGTGCTGCCGCCAATAGCAGCCACCATGCAGTGTGGCCATTGAAAACACCTACTTGGCCAATGCATCAATGTTAGGATTGTGAAGCAGAGTTGTATAGCATGTTCATAAATCATGCCAAGCAAATGGTTCCACATAGGAGGTTTTATTAAGGGAAGGGGGAGTGGTCATAGAGACCATCTCTGGGTAGGGTTGGAGAGAGAGAAAAGGAGAGGGAAAGAAAGACATGGTGGGAGGGGTGCCCCGATAGAGAGGAGAAGAACAAGAAGGCAAGAGAGAGACAACGTGGCTGGTTGGTCCATTTATGGAGCAACTTAACCATGCCTGTCAGGTGTGACACCTGGTGGGTGACACATGATGACATCATAGTTTGCTAGGCAGTCCAGAATTAGGCTGCCTAATACTAACAGTCTCCACTTTTTATACAGAAAGGGGTCTTTGATGTGGGGTGGTAGCTACACTTATCTGTGGATATTATGACAAGATTTAGAAAATAGCAAAGGATTATTCTGGTCTAGTGAAGTGGCTGTAGTAGATTTTTTCTAAGATATAGGACCTCACTAATCCTTGGAAGCTGGCCATGTTCCAGTATGAGGCATGATTTCCTGCCTATTTAGTGGACCTTACAGCCAATTAGACAGCTGTTGGTTACCACAGCTAGTAGTTAGTATTAGACAACACTAACATTGTGGTTAACATGTTAAGGATGTATTGCTATACTTATTATTGCCATAATCCATAGGTGTCACAGCAGTATAGACCTGTTTCATTTCTTCCCTTCCTTGGTGGCTTGCAAATTATTTTCTAGAACCATGGAAGCTAGACAGCACTAAGAAGGCTTTCAGGTCATGTAGCTCAAGAATCATCCAAATGTGCAGTATCTTCATCAATATGGGCACACTCTCAACTCCTGAGACAAAACCATGGGATATATTGATAGTCTGTATTAAGAATCATTTGAACTTCCCCAAAAATACATTCAAAAGTTGTTTTCTCATACATGATACTGGGTTTTTTTATTAGTCTATAATTCTGGGGGGTGGGGAACATTGTCAGCTGTGGTGGCATAACTTTCTTTAAGACATATATCTATATCTGTATATTTATCTATATTATATATTATAGTAATATAGATATCTATGTAGGTATTATGCATAATTTTACGTAAATATAAAATAATTGGATTTCTTGAAGTTTGAGCGATCATCCTTGGTGCTATTTTTTCCTTTACCCTCCTTTTGTATTGACCTCCCTCCTTCTTCTCCAGCTGGAGCCCCCTCCTTGTTATTTAATTTCTCACTTCATATTACACGTATCCTGCTATTCCCTTCTCAAGCCCTTCCACCCGTGATCCCTTTATACTGTCTTGGTATATGTGATTATTCCAGGTTTGTAATCAGATCTGAGGATTTGAAGATAGGAGCCTTCCATAAGAGACACAATTCAACATTTGTCTTTCTGGGTCTGGATTACCTCACTCAACGTGATTGTCTCTAGTTTCATACATTTACCTGGAAAGTTTAGGATTTTATTTTTTTTTACATCTGAATAGCCTTCCGTAGTGTCTATGTACTACATTTTCATTACTCATTCTCTGTGGAAGGTTATTTATGTTGACGCCACTCCCTAGTTACTGGGAAAAGAGCGGTTATAAAAATTGCTGATCAAGCATCTGTGGATTAGGATGCCAGGTCCTTTGGGCATATACCAAGAGGTGGTATAGTTGTGTCATATGGTACTTTTATTTGTTGTCATTTGGGGATATTCCCCACTGATACACAGAGTGGCTCTTGTGCACTCAGTTTTATGTAACTGTGGCTACATGGTTGAAAAAATACAAATGTTAGAAAATATATAAAACGTATGCACATATGAGCAACACAGAACTGGACTCAGTAAGTTGTGTGAGTCTATGTACATGCACATGCAAAGCAATAACTGAAAGGGTTATGGATTTGAGATGGAGTTTGGGCAGAGGATGAATTGGAAGGGGTGATGTAAATATAATATTCATGAATGAAATTCTAAAGAACAGCAAAAACATTATTCATGACAAAGGCAAAGAATGAGTGGACAGAAAGTAAGTGAGTCAAATAGAAAACAAATATCAAAATGATGGATCTAGATCCTACTAAATCAGCATTTATGTTGAATGTAAATAAAATGAATATTCTAGGTAAGGAAACAAATTCTCAATATTGTTTGCATGATTTTTTATTTATTTTGTACTGTATACATGAGACATGCTTAAGTAGCATGATGCAGAAAGATAGAAAGTAGTAGTTTAGCCAAAACACATTATGCAAACTTTAAATCAAGGCCAGAAGAATGGGGTGTGTGTGTTTCTATATATGTTTTACTTGTGGTACTAGAAATCAGTCCCAGGGCCTTATAGATGCTAGGCAAGCTGTGTAACAGTCAGGTGTATGTACATACATACATACATTCCAAAGCCCTAGCATAGTGTTATCAATATGTAGGGATATGAGCTAAATCATTTTCAGGTTATAACCTGTCGGTAAGCATCTAAATATGCTTGGCTATAAAATTAATGTGAAACATGTGAACCCTATTTTACAATCAAAATCTACCATTGCTTAGATTAGAGAGAAAAATTAAGTCATTAGACAAAAGGAAATCTGTAAGTAGAATTAATGGGGAATTTTCTAAAGTTTACAAATACAGGTGAAAATTATTTCTTTCAACCACATATCTGAATTCCAGAGAGTTTATACGGAAAATTGATAGCATATACCTATGTATTATTTGTAATATGCAGCAAGTCTTACTTTAAGTATATGATTTTATGAACTCTGCTTGCAGTAGATAATTTTATGGCTCTGAACTAATAATGTATATTATCAAGAATACTTTTTAGAAGTAGCCAAATCACAGTTCAAATCTTGGACCCTCCACTGACTAGCTAGGAACATGTGGGTAGTTATTTAATCTCCATTAGCCTAAATTTATTTCAGCAGCTCAGCTGAAATAAACTGAGGTGACTGGTTTCAGAGTAGCTGGCTAAGACATAGAAAAATGAAAGTAGCTCTCTTGATCTCTTGGCCTCTCTTGCCTTTTGCCCTCTTGGCTCTCTTGCCCTCTCACCTTTCTCTGTCGGGAGACCTCCCTTTTCCCCCCCTTTTTTGTCCTGCTCTCTCCTTCGCGCTCTCTCTTCATCTCCATTTAATGGATGGACCTCTTTCGTATAGAATCTACTGTGTGCCTCATCATTCATTAATTGGTCCTGACATGGGTGCATTGCCTGGGAAATGTCTCCCCTGGTATTGCCAAGACCCCTTTTGGACCCCTTCTATCGGACCAAGGATGATACTTTTCTGCTCTCTCTATCCCTAACCACCTATGCCTGAAAAATCTTTACTTTCTCTCAACTGCCCTTACTGAGCACACGTGCCCTGCTAGCACACATCTGTCCCGCTACATGTGGCAGCTGCTGCCCGCAGTGTGCAGAGCCCCTAGGACTCAAGCGGCGACAAAATTGGCTTGGGGAGACTAAAACCGCTCACACGCCACTTCAGACAGACACAGCCTGCTTCTAGTTGTGCAATTACTGGGGACCCCATGCACACACAAATGGCTTTGGATGGCACCACTGCCTCTGGCTCCATGGGCGAGATTTTAAATTTCCTGTGGAAAGCCTGCTGCTAGAGGCTGGCTTGCAGACAAGGGTTTTCAGTTATGCAGACTTCCATGACACATGCACACAGAGAGTTTTTTTTTTTTTTTTTTTTTTTTTTATTCAGGAACCTTGAACAATCTTCTGACCCTGGGGAAAGCCAGCCCACAGCTTAAATAGCCTCTGGGTGGCCAATGCAGATAGGTCCAGATACACGGAAGCAAGCCAGATCCTCAGCCTTAGCCAAATATGGAGTTGTTTGTGACAGAGAGCACACACCATCGGAAAGGTGGAAGGCGGAAACCAGCTCCATCTTTAAGGCGCGGCATTACGCAGCTCTCTGCAGTTCCCCCTTTTTGTTTTAGACGTATCAGGCAAGAGTAGAGGTCTGATCTCTGATATTAGAAATAAATTGGGACTTTGTACTGATGTTCATTTAGGTGTCATCCACCCCAAGAGCATCAGATCCATCTGATACCTTTTTCTCAGAGGCAGGGCAGGACCTGGGGCATCAACCTGCATGCAATCAGACATGCTCTTCTCTGGGTCCAAAGCGGCTGACCCTGAGTGCAGTGCTTAGCCTCGCATCCTGAGCGTAACATTTTAGCTTTTTATGGTATCCAACCATGCTTGGGGAGACTGTCCTGCTTCAATGGCTGTAAAGGCCTGAATGGTCATGGCTGCATTACGCTGTTGTGAGACTCTAATCTTACATATACACCACAGGCAAACCAAGGAGACCAACACCAGAAGGCCTGCTAATGCTCCCATGCCCGCCCATTCCTTCAGATGATTCATGGCTGCAGCAATCAATGATGATAATCCTGGCACACAGAGAGTTTTAAAGCACGCCAGGGCAGCCTTAACCACCAGCATGTATGTGGTCTCCCTGTGCCGCCACAGTTGCGTGCTGCCATATTGACTTTTAAATATAGAAGCTGCGCCATGTGCTCGCCCCTCCCCCACTCCTGCAAAACTCCAAGCCGCTCGTTCTGTACACTGGATCTCAATATTCTGACCTCTAAGGTGCTACTTTCAAGCTTAAAAAAATCGTTTCTTCATGATTTCTGCACACTCTGCTCTATATATATATATATATATATATATATATATATATATAGAGAGAGAGAGAGAGAGAGAGAGAGAATGTATGTATATATATATATTAATGCTGTAAATTCTTATCTAACAATTTATATAATTTTCTCATTGGCTTTACATTTATAAGACTTCCTTGATCATAGTTAATTCTCTCTTTTATCTCCTTTTGGACTAGGACAGCAATAGGCCTCATTATAAATTTGTATGGATTTTTATAAAAATTCAAAGTTATATTTTACAATTATATATGGTTCGACCCTGCTTCAATAATGATAAAATTTCAGAGTTATAAATGTCTATTCAAATTAAGTTAATTTGAAATGTGCATCTAACTGCCTATGTCTTTATCAATTCCTAAACTGATAAATGCTGTTTCTCCTGCCACTTGTTGCGTATAGTCCGGATTCACCACTAGGCTCTCTGGCTGGTGGGTTTGATATAATAAATTCGAATGTAATTTTGGAATTGCTTTGTACTGTTTTACTATATTGTTGATTTTGAGGCCCATAACACAGGGGTTGCTATGTCCAGGTTTTTACCAATGTTCTGAATTAATATCTATTCATTTTAGAGGATTTATTTATTTGTGTTGAAGCTTGGTTGTTGTGCTGTGTCTTTACTATCAAAAGGTTAAAAAATGCTTGGTGCTATTTTCTAAAAATGATATTATTATTGATCTATAGTATAACCTTAGACTTTTATAAGCTGTGAACTTTTTATATACTAAATCATACTAAAAACTGTATACTCTCACTTTAATGGACTGTGTTTTTGACTTCAACTTGGTGAGGACGAAGCCTCAGGTCCTTGTATTTGATGGTTGGCAAATGCAGGTTGATAGTCAGCTCATGGACGGTTAGGTTCTCTGACATGTCCAAAAATGTATTTGTAATCCTGCAGATGCAGACATGGTCTCACTGTCATCTTTAATGAACAGCTGGGGATGGTCCTGGAATCACCATGGCAGGAGTGGGTAAGAATAGTGGGAGGGGAGCCTTCCTAACAGCTTCATCTATAGCAGAGACTGCTCTGGACCTTGGCTGCTGCTCTGAGGCTGTCGGCATTCCCACACAGAGGGTGGGGGATCTGCAATGCCCCATCCCATCGGGGTGTAGCTGGGGGTCAGTTCTGCTGAGTGACTGTTTCGAGTGCAGCCAGGGGGGGCATTGGTTCCACATCTGCCTCAACAGGCCATGGCTGCCTGCCAGCAGACTGGCCTCTGGAAGTCGGAATGCTCCTATGTAGGTTTGTCCTCCGTGCCCAGCTATGGAGGCTTGGCCAGCACAAGAGCCATGGACAGTTCCAGCCTTCCAGCTCCTTGTCCTGGAGGAGGGCAAATGACTCCTTGATTTCAGTGACCAGCCCAGAGTGGCATTGTGGGTTTCTTTGGCCTCACACTGGGGTCCCAATAGATATGTTGCCAACTTCTGTCTTGGGAGACTTCAAATGCCTTCTCAGTTCTCTTCATATAAAGCAGACCAGGCCTGAGTCCTAGAGTTGCTATTGTCAGATCTAGACACAGTATTCCTTGTTGCCAGACTCAAGAAACAGGCCTGAATGAAACTTTTTACCATCCCCTTATTTGGCTAAGGGACAATAGATGTTCATGATGGTCTCACCTATGTATCATAGTAGATGGCTAATACAAAGGCCCCCCTCAAAAAATGTTGTTTGAGGGTCTAAAAAAGTGACTTGATATTGGTAAACACAAGTTATATGTGTTTGAGAGTCTAAGAAAACAGCTTAAATTTGGTAAATGCAAGTTATAAATGTTTGAGGCTCAAAAAAGTGTTTGGGGTTGATGGATGCAGATTGTAAGGTTTGCAAGGTCTAGGGTGATTTGAGGTAGGCTAAATAGGTAAAAATGTTGCTGTTGTTGCTGTTGCTATGCTACTGTTGGATGGACTGTCTAGAGCTTTGACCTTTATTAACAAAGCTCTGATTTGTTAATCTAGCTCTAATACGAAAGCATCCCACTGTGCCTCCCACTGCCCACTACTATGGTTCCAAGCTCAAAATTTTAAATCTCCATGAAGTGTACTTTTACTGAGGGTTGAGATCAAGTGAGCTTTTGTCCCTTCTACTTCATGAAGGGCTTCTGCCTTTTCAGAGCTCACCTTGAGGAATGCTTATGCTGTGAACATAAATGTGTATGTCTACTGCCTTTTCTACAACGTGTATTTCAGTGTACATTACAGTTGTGATGCTAACATGTCTAAAGTTTTATCTCCTCCGTAAAAGTTGAAAGTGATTCTTTTAAGCTGCAGAAAATCCACCTGAGTCTACCTCTTGGGTCGATTGGGCTCCAGATAAGTACTGCAACTACTGGCTATCTCAGGGGGTGGGATTCCTCCTTTTTTCCTAGTTTTGGAACTTCCCTTTCATGGCTACCAGATTGCTATCTGCTGCATGCAACACCGGCTGGATTGGTGAGTTCTCTTCATTGGCCAGCCACTGGATTGGTGAGTTCATCTCATTTATCAACATAGAACACCTCTCTTGGTAGGGGAAGCTTGACAACTTCCTACTATGGGAAGAGAAGTGGGAGGGAGGGCAGGATTGAATGGGGATAAGAGATACAAAGTAGGATACAAAGTGAATAAATTGTAATAAATAAATAAATAAATAAATAAATAAATGTAAAAAAAGAACATTGACAAAAAGCAATAACAGACCAATGGATTTTAGAATCAATAGCATCCAAAGAAATTTTAAAACTTGTATAAAGTTGTTTCTTAGAAAAACGTAAAACATCAAATATAATAGTACCTAGAAATAAGCATGTACATGATTGTATAAATAATCTATGAATATTATTGAGGAGAATAGATAAATATATAAATATAGTTTTATAGAGTGCTTCTTGTATTGACAGTGTTACTACAATGTTGACTTATCAGAAACAGACTGGCAGAATCAATAAACTAACCCAAATCCTAAGAAAACAAAATAAAGAAATGTTTTTCATGTATACAGAAACAATTCTCCAAGATAATATTTTTCAACTCTAAGAATGGCACAAATCCAAGTGTTGTCTGACAATATGTTCTGCTGTCAAGAACATGGGGAAAGTTGTACACTCATATTATGCAGGTGGGAGTAGAGATGGATGGATCCCTTAGGCAGGTAATTTGGCAATATCTATACAGAATTACAAATTCACATACCCTTTCACAGAGAATTTCTGCTTCCGGCAAACTGTGGGTAATTTTATTTGCATGTGAATTTGTGCATACGTGCATACAAAACTGTTTACTTTGTCATTATAGTGAAAAAATAAAAATAATGTAAGGCACTAATTCAGCAAAAATTGCAAATGCCCATTTATGGTAGGTATTCTAAGTAAGTGTAAAAAAAGAAAATGTTTTGTTTTATCACATATGCAGAATAACCACAGACACACACTCATGCAAAGAGAGAGAGAGAGAGATTGTGAGTTGTGTTTTTGTTTTTTACATTTTTAAATTTATTTTTATATTAATCACAGGTTATTTACTTTGCATCCCAGCTGTAGCCTCCCTCCTCATTCCCTTTCAACCCCACCCTCCCTCCCTCTTCTCTCATGCCCCTCTCCAAGGCAACTGATAGGGTAGGTCATCCTCTCCTTCCATCTGACCTTAGCTTATCAGGTCTCATCAGGACTGGCTGAATTGTCCTCCTCTGTGGCCTGGCAAGGTGTTTTTGATTTTGTTTGCACATAGGATTTTATTTTGTAGCCCACTGTAGCTTCGAACTCTGTATATAACCCAGGCTGGACTTATACCAAAATCTTCCTGTCAGGCATGAGCCAGTGTGCTTAGCATCAACACACATTGTCAGATTAGCAATCCAAGATTCAGAACAGTATCGTTAATCATTTTTATCAGAAAGTGAAAAGTGTGAATATGCTTTTTATCTGCTTCTATTTGCTTATAGTTATACATATGCTTAAGGAAATTAGGAAGGCTGAATGAGGAATAACTGCCTCCAAGGACACATTTACTTCCTATTCTTGGGGAATGTGTAAATATTACCTTCTGTGGTAAAAGATGATTACATTGATCATATTATGCAGTATTTTTGGAGGAAGTCTCAGTGCCATCACACATATCCTCAGAGACTAAGAGAGATTATGCACAGAGAAGAAGAGGTATCCTATTCATTGAGGCATATAATGAAGCCATGCAGCTGTTTGACAAGGAATACCAGCAGCTAGCTGCCAGCAGCGAAAAGAGACAAGCCTCTGGAACAATCATGTCCCTGCAAGCCCCTTGCGTTTTGCTTAGTCAAACTGAGTTCAAACTTCTGGCCTCCTAAAATTTGGGAAAATCACCTCTTAGGGAGAAGTATGAAGGACTGATACATAGAGGCAGGAGCAGGAATTTCCACTGATTATCTTTTTAAGGTTGTCTTTTTTGCCAAATAAGATAGATACACTTAAAATTTAAAAATCAAGCTATTAAAAATTTCATCACGTTCGATTTAAAACAAATGTGGCAGCAGGTACTGATCATGCACATATGTCCAAATGCATGTAGAGAACAGAGGTCAGCCTTGGTGTCTCCATCAACCTTATTTTGTAAGACAGGCTTTCATGGAACCTAAACCAATTTGGCCAGCAAGCCCCAGGGACCTTTCTACCTTCAACCTTCCTAGTTCTGGAATTTTAGGCATACACTGTCATGGTAAACATGTTTAGAGGATAAATTTACTGCACTAAACTTGCAAAACTTTTTTTTTTTTTTTTTTTTTTTTTTTTGGCTTGGACAAGCCATGGGGAACTTGCTCCTACGAGAGTGTACCATATGGACCAGTTCCTGGTGGAGTTGGGCTAGTCTTAAAAAATAAGTTGCTGATTGTTGCAAAATCTTTCACTGCCTCATCTATTCCTATAAGGTCACAAGATTAAACAGGCTCTGCTTTTGTATGAAATGCTTGTTTGGATAGCTGAGGCACCTGCTGGACATCTGTTACAAAATCAAGCCTTGCCTGTATCCACACAAACTATGAGTTAATTTGGCTCCCCCAAATTATAACTTTGTGGTTATGGCCTTTATAATTCTTGGGCTAACAATAGCAGGGGCCGTACCTAGAGAAACCTTCCTGGTTTGGTCCTGGCCAGTTGCTTTTTAATAAAACCATCTCTAATATATCAAAAGCAGAACTTGAGTCAGACTGGTGTCTCTGTAAGGCTCCGGACCTACAGCAGCACTACCCCTTGTCTCCTTATGTGCATACTAAGTATCCTAACTCAGGCAAGTGCTGGGCTGAAACATTTACCAACCCCTTTCCCCTTTTTAGCCAAGGCCTGAACAGCAATTGAGAAAGAGACTGGATTATTCTTGACTTTAGCCTTTTTCTTCTTTTGGCTAGCTTCTGAAATGTACATACCCTAGAGGCAAAGAACAATTCTTGAGTGGTCCTAGCAATCAGCCAGCACATACCCAGCTTCCAGGTCTTTATCTCATAGCTTACTTCACCTCAAATATCCTTATGGAGGCCTTGGTATTGAACAAGTCTATGACCAAGAATACAATGATTTCAGGATGACCCCTGAACTCCTAACCTCTGGCATTACATCTCTTCAGGCTCCTCACTTTTCCAGAAGGCTGATAATTTTAAAACGCTTGTAGTTGGCTGCCTTCCACAGAATCTAGTTCGTCTACAGAGAAATGTGCAGTTTGTTTGTGCTCCCACCAGTCTTGGCAGTGTACCAGCTCTCACTGTTTGTGTTCCAGCTGTCAGAAGGTAGCCCTAACTTCAGCAAAGGATAAGGTGGCACTAGGGGTCCTCCTCCTCAGAAGGTTGGAACTGCCTTCAAGTCTCCCCAAGAACCCTGTTGCATCCATTCTGGAATTACAGGACTGTCCTGTGGCTATGTCAAGCCAAGCAAGCTTCAGTTGCTGAGTGAAATGTCTTTCTTTTCTGAAGGCAATGTCTTCCACCTTTCAGATGAAATAATGTTTTGCCCCTTGCGATGCATGAGGGGAGAGAAAATGTTTACACAAGGAAGTACACAAAACCACCAGGATGCATTGGTTTCTTCTCACTTTGAGATGTCACCTGTCTTCTCCCTTTCTTCTAGGAAGCCTCCTGGGATTTCTCTCTCTTTTTTCTTTTCTTTTAATCAAATGCTATTTTGTTGAAATATTTTCTCTTGTTGCTTCCTTTTAATTTTCTTTCACAATTTATTCATTATATATTCAGACTGAAACCCCCTCCCTCAACTCTACCCAGTCCCAACTTCTTTCCCTCTTCCTCCCCTACCCCTTTCCCTAGTCCACTGAAAGTGGAGTTCTGCTATGCCATCCACCCATAGCTTATTAAGTCTAATCAGGACTTGGATCCTCCTCCTCTGTGGCCTGGCAAGGCTGCATCACCCCGGGCAAGTGATCAAAGAGCAGGCAATTGATTTCAAGTTAGAGGCAGCCTTTGTTCTCCTTACTCGGATACCCACATGGAGACTGAGCTACCCATCAACTACTTTTGAGCAGGGGGTCTAGGTCATCTCCATGCATGGTCCTTGGTTGGTGCATCAGTCTCTGCAGGACTCCCTGGGCTCAGGATTTTTTTAGGTTTGTTCATCTCTTTGTGGGGATCCTGTCCCCTTCTTGTCTTTCTATCTCCCCTTCTTCCATAAGACTCCCTGCACTCTGACCTAAGTTGGGCTGTGAGTCTCAGCATTTGCTTTGATACCCTGTTGAGTGGAGCCTTTCAGAGGACCCTCTATAGTAGGTTACTACCCTGTTCCCTCCTTTCCACCACTTCTGGTGTCTATCCTGTTTGCCATTCTGAATGAGATTTAAGAAATCATGGAATTTTCAGGCAAATGGATGGAACTAGGAAAGATCATCCTGAGTGAGGTAACTAAGAAAAAGAAAGACACACATTGGTATGCACTCACTTAATAGTGTATATTAGCCATATAATATAATATAATATAATATAATATAATATAATATAATATAATATAATATAATATAATATAGCCATATTAAATCTACAGACCTAAAGAAGCTAAACAACAAGGAGGACCCTAGAGAGGATACTTAGTCCTCATTCAGAAGGAAAAACAGATTTTTCTTAAACAGGGTAGAGGTAGGTGGGGTTGTGGTCGCTGAACCAGATTGTCAGCCTCTCACAAAATCAGCACCTGGATGACTAGAGAGTTGACACCTGTTGGCCTCATCTCTGGGGGCTTAACAGAACATCCCAGACACCAAGAAAAGCCTCCTGTTAATTAGTAGCAGAATAATCAGGTGCTTAAATAATTAGGTTATACCCATCACAAACTGTATGAAATGTTTTGTCTTATGCTATTAGTTTCCTTGTCCCAGCACATGTCATAATTATTTGTCAGCTATATGACTGAGGGCACATTTTGCAGTTAGAGAGCAGAATTTTCTGAGCAGATATTTTCAAATATAACTAAAACATGAAATTAGATAGATCCTTTCCCACTTAACTGTCTTTTATCAAGCTTCTACCCTCAGCATGGGGCTTCACTTTTCACATAATTTTATCTCTTTCTCACAAAGATTTTCTGTAATTGAGACCAAATCTATTACTGATATATGATAGGATGAGTATTTTGACTAAGTTCTTTGGGAAGTTTATTTAACTAAAAATAATATTTTAGCCATCATAAGCATTGCAGAATATTTAGGATAAGATTTGCTCATGGCAAAAACTATCTTAACTTTCTGTAGCTTTTATCACTATATAAGAGAAAGTTGTGATAAATTAAACTCATTATGATACATTTAGTACTTCCATGTAGAGAATACTTTAGGTTCTGTGTGTATGTATAGATATTGAAATCCTTAGTATTTGTTTTAGAAATTGTCTTATTTTTACATCTTTTGGCTTGATATTTTTGTGAAATCCACCCACACTACCCTTTTAAAGGATGTTACATAGCTGAGTTGAGGATGCAAACAAAAAGCATTTTAGAGGCAATTTAAATTTAGAACTATTTTAGATTTGCTTCTGAAGAGTTGCAAAACAGAGTTCCTGTACAGAAGCATCTGGCTCATGTTAAACATGGAGGTGACATATTCTGAATTATGTTTGAAAAGAGGTCCCTGCCTGCCATTCAAAGCATGGATTGGGATGGAACAATACCCAGCAGGCAACACTGAGAAGCTGCAACAGTACAGATGAAAGCTATGACCTAAACAAGTGAGTGACAAGGCATATTAATGGAATTAAGAAATGTTTTGACATCTAAAATGGCAGAACTCTATGGTGATTTGTGTAATGTGTTGCCTGTAAAGCTTGTTGGCATGGCTCACTGTAATGCCAGCAATTGGGAGAATCAAGTGGGTGAACTGCTGCAAGTTTGAGGCCATCCTAGGCTGTACCGTGAGTTCTAGTCCATCCTTCACTACCAAGTGAGACTCTGACTCAAATCAAAGCATAGGTTGTCCTTTAAGGCAGATAATGAATTGAATTATATATACAATTTATTTATATATATTTATTTATATATATAAATAAATTTGAAACTGTAGATTTATATATTATTTGCCTCTTTAACAGGAATATTTACTTATTTTTATTTGTTTATTTTCTTACTATTAAATTCCTTACATATTTTAGATACTGGCTCCATCTCAGATGAACATTTGCCAAATGTTTCCTCCCATATATTTGTATGTTGTCTGTTCACTTTGTTGAGTTTTTTTTTTCTGGGTTGAAATATCTTAGATTAAATATAGTTCTTTCTCCCTATAGTGGCCTGTGCTTCTGGAGTAATATATAGAAAAATATTAGCCTGTCTTAATATCTTTGATTATTTCTTCTGCATTTTCATCCACCAACATCACAATGTTGTCACATTTAGGTCCTTAATCCATTTTTCAGTTGATTTTTGAGTGTGTTAAGAGTCTCAGAATTCTGCCTCTGAGTATCCAGTTTTTCCAATATTATTTATAGAAAAGACTTATTTTGATGTATGTTCTTGACATGTTTGCTGAAAATCAGTTAGCTGGTATTCCAGGATTGATTTGGGGATTATTTTTGTTGTTGTATCACATTGGTGTATGAATCTAGTTTTATATCAAGTATTATATTATTTTGATTACTTGCAGAGGACCAGCCTCAGGCAATTGTGGGTCTCAAGACTGTGAGGAATGGATCGGTGTGAGAGAAAATCACTTCACCTACAGGTGCAGGTACAAGCTGACAGATGACTCATTTCAAGAGACTGTTCCACAAGGCAGGCCCATTTTTCCTCCTCCTGCTCCTCCTCTTTCTCCTCCTTTTTCTCTTTCTCCTTCTCTTCCTCCTCCTTCTCCTCCTTCTTCTTACTTTTTTTACTTTTACTTTTTCTTTTTGGAGCAGAGTCAATCACAGTCTTTTATTGTTAAATCATTTTCTTATACATATTTTTTGAATGTACAAAAACCTTTTTTTGTCTTTCCCCAGAGTATTGGCTTTTCCCCAAAGATCCACAGATGAGAAGAATCAGAATATAGAAAGATGTATTCTACATATGTGGTACAGTGGTTAGATTGCAAGCAAGCAAACAAATTTAATCATTAACTCAGTGGTTTTTCTCAGACAAACCTTCACATCATAGGTCATCTGTGCAAAATCTTACACTTACAATAAGTGGCATAAGAGGTGCTAAACAAACTAGACTATTCTTAATTCTCAACTGTTGTTTGTAGCTGAGCAAGTTCTTCCTGAGTTCTTTCTAAACATCTTTTATAATAAGAATAATCATTCAGAGGATCTCTAGCCCCTTCCTCATAAACTATGCAAAGCTCCTGCAATCTTCTTTTCTTATCCCAGCGCTGTGTCATGGACCAAGTCTTTCTAGATAATGAAGTTCGTATGAGTCCATTTTCTTTCTGGATGCAACAATCTGGAGGCTGAGTGTGGAAACTCAAACAATTCCTGGTATCATTTGATATCCATGAGCTGACTAAAGTTTTTCGGGGAACAGTTAGCATAAAAGGTATCTATGGATTCAATGTTTTTGTTCAGATAATTCAGGTCTCACTGCCATTACAGCCAAGAGGAATGCTTCCTCCATAGTGGTTGTTTCTGAGCCATTTGCTTATCTCCCCATCCCCATAGAAATCCTACCAATTGCATTGACTAGGTTGAATTAGTGGAAAAAGATGGAGTCACACTAAGAAACAAAGCAGACATAAGAAAAGGCAACAAAATTTGTGGACTGGTAACCTTAAAATGTTTTCTCCAGGGCAACAGTGCTCCAGCAGTCATAACTGTTAAGCAGTTACTTCTGCAACAATGTCGTACTTGACAGTATTACTAAAGCATTATAGTAGTCAGTAATTATGATGCTTCCATCGCCATTCCATAGCATTTTTTTTGGCTGTTTTGAGACTTTTTGTAGTTACATATAAATGTTGCATTTGTTTCTTTCTAGCTTTGGATAAAATGTCATTGATAGTTTAATATACATTGTGTGGATCAATATATCACCTTGGGTAGTATGTAAATTTTAAAAATATTAATTCTAATTAATGGGCATGATTATATATTTCTGTTTTGTATCCTATAATTTATGTCATCAATGTCTTAAAATTTTCATTATAAATAATCTTTCACTTTTTGGTTAAATTTATTTTTAGGCATTTGATTTTTGAGTGGCTGTGATGAATAGAATTAAGCTTTTAATTTCTTTTGCGGCCAGTCTGTCATTGATGTCTAAAAATGCTGTTACCTTTTTAATTTTTATTTCATTGTCTGAAATTTTTCTGGGTTTGATTATCAGTTTAAAGTGTATTGGTTCTTATATTTTTCTACATATATGATGATCATGTCAACTACAAACAGCTTTTCTCCTTCCCAACTGGGAGATCTTCTTTCTCTTGACAATTTCCTCTAGCTAAGAATTCTTTTTGTGTTTCTCTGCCATTCAATATTCCTCTACAAAGAATTCTCTGTTTAACTTTGTTCCCCATTTTTTAATTGGATTACTGCTTTTCAGCTTCTTTAGTTCTTTATATATGCTGGATATTAGCCCTCTGTCAGATAAAGGGTTGGTGAAGAATCTTTCCAAATCTGCAGGCAATCATTTTGTTTTGATGATGGTGTCCTTTGATTTACAGAAGCTTTTCAGTTTCATGAGGTCCTATTTATTGATTGTTGCTCTTAGAGCCTGTGCTGTTGGTGTTCGGTTTAGGAAGTTGTCCCCTGTGCCAATGAATTCTTGGGTATTCCCCCCCACTTTTTTTCTAGCCAATTTAATGTGTCTGATTTTATGTTGAGGTCTTTGATGAACTTCGACTTCAGTTTTGTGCAGGGTGATAAGTATGGATCTATTTGCATTTTTCTACATGTAGACATCCAGTTAGACCAGCCCCATTTGTTGAAGATGCTATCTTTTCTCCATTGTATGGTTTTGGCATCTTTGTCAAAGATCATGTGTCCATAAGTGTGTGGGTTTATTTCTGGGTCTTCTGTTCAGTTCCATTGATCCACCATTCTGTTTCTATGCCAGTACCATGCAGTTTTTATAACTGTTGCTCTATAGTACAGCTTGAGATCAGGGATGGAGATACCTCCAGATGATTTTTTATTGTAGAGGATTGTTTTAGCAATTCTGGGTTTCTTGTTATTCCATACGAGGTTGAGAATTTTTCTTTCCAGGTCTGTAAAGAATTGTGTTGGCAATTTGATGGGAATTGCATTAAATCTGTAGATTGCTTTTGGTAAGATGGCCATTTTTACTATGTTAATCCTGCCAAGCCATGAGCATGGGAAATCTTTCCATCTTCTCATATCTTCTTCTAATTCTTTCTTCAGAGACTTGAAATTTTTTTCATACAAGTCTTTGACTTCCTTGGTTAGGGTTACTCCGAGGTACCTTATGTCATTTGTGGCTATTGTGAAGGGTGTTGTTTCCCTAATTTCTTTCTCAGCCCTTTTGTCTTTTGTATACAGGAGTGCTACTGATTTTTTTGAGTTAATTTTGTATTCGGCCACTTTGCTGAAGGTATTTATCAGCTATAAAAGTTCCCTGGTAGAGTTTTTGGGGTCATTCATGTATACTATCATATCATCTGCAAATAGTGATAATTTGACTTCATCCTTTCTAATCTGTATCCCCTTGATCTCCTTCAACTGTCTTATTGCTCTAGCAAGGACTTCCAGCACTATGTTGAAGAGATATGGAGAGAGTGGGCAGTCTTGTCTTGTCCCTGATTTCAGTGGGATTGCTTTAACTTTCTCTCTGTTCAGTTTGACATTGTCTATAGGCTTGCTGTATATCACCTTTACTATGTTTAGATATGTTCCTTGTATCCCTGATCTCTCCAATACTTTAAACATGACATCAGAAGAAGAAGAAAGCAGGAAACAACCTAGGAACCTGCCACAGAGGGCCTCTAAAAGGCTCTGCCCTGCAGACTATTAAAGCAGACGCTGAGTCTTTATGGCCAACTGTTTGGTAGAGTGCACGGAATCTTATGTAAGAAGTGGGAAATAGTAGCTTATGGAGAGGACAGGAACCCCCCAAGGAAAGCAACAGAACCAGAAGATTTGAACACAGAGGTCTTCTCAGAGACCCATACTTCAACCAAGTACTGGGCATGGAGATAACCTAGAACCCCTGCGCAGATGTAATCCATGGCAGTTTAGTGTCTAAGTGGGTTACATAGTAATGGGAAGAGGGACTGCCTCCTACACAATCTGATTGGCCTGCTCTTTGATCACCTCCCCCTGAGGGGGGAGCAGCCTTACCAGGCCACAGAAGATGACAATGCAGCCACTCCTGATGTGATCTGATAGACTAAGATCAGAAGGAACGAGAGGAGGACCTCCCCTATTAGTGGACTTGGGGAGGGGCATGCATGAAGAAGGGGGAGGGAGGGTGGGATGGAGAGGGGAGGAGGGAGGGGCTTATGGGGGATACAAAGTGAATAAAGTGTAAAAAATAAAAATAATGTAAAAAAATGAATTCTTTTTGTGGTGTGTTGTTGAATACTAATATTTACCATTGATTTACCTTTTACTTAAACAGGGGTTATTCCTAAATCAGCTCTATACCCAAATCACCACACAGAGACTAGGATTTATTTAATTAATCTAGAGCACAATGCTGGGAAATAGTTATTCCATCCTAAACCTCCAAGCCCATAGTTTCCTACTATTCAGATTTTACCTATTATACTTGTTTTTAGTAATATCTTCAGTCCTGTTCATTTCTCCAAGTAGTTCAAAGTCCTCTCCTTCCAATCTCTGATCTCCTACTCCCCCCAATTGCTTTCTTCTCCTCCCCTCTGTACCAGGATGTCCCACCTTATTCTCTCTGTTGCTCAGCATTGTGGCTGGTTGTTTTAGTGACAATACAGAGAACAAATGGTGGCATGTTTACACAAATTTGAGACAGGTGATGCTTAGAGTAAGCATCACAATGTCAGGATTGAAACCAGATAGTGGGGTTGAGAAATCAGCATTTGAATGAACAAGGGTAAATTGTGTATATTCCACAAGAACATTATTCCAACAGTGGTTTCACATGCTTGTAACCCCAGTGCTCTGGAAGGTAGAACTCACTCTGTGAGTTCAAGGCTAGCCTGGCCTACAAAGTGATTCCAGGACAGCCAAGGCTACACAGAGAAACTCTGTGTCAGAATTCTTCTCCTCCTTCTCTTTTGGTTTTCTGAGACAGGGTTTCTCTGTGTAACTCTGACTGACCTGGAACTTGCTCTGTAGACCAGGCTGTCCTCGAACTCTGAGATCCACCTGCCTCTGCCTCCCTAGTGCTGGGATTAATGTCCTGTGCTACCATCACCTCATAGGCTAAGGATTCTTGTACTGTTATTTTGACTAGGAGTGAAAAAGTGAACATTTCTGTTTTGTTACAGACTATTTAACGTCATATCAACTATAGGCTTGTTAACTGATGTGTGCTCATTCCATATCTATTTTTAAGGATTTTTTTTATCCTCAAGTCATGTTGATGTATATGGAATGCCTTACAGTATCGGTTGCATCTTTTGTTTGATGTGTTCTAATTCTTTACTGATATGAATATATTGAAGCATATTTGGGATAAATACAACTTATAATGGTACATTGTATCTTTGATGTGTTGTACTTGGCTTGTGCTAGTGCTTTGTTGAGAATTTTTGCAACTGTACAGGTAGGTAGTTGGTCTTAACTTACAAATGAGTCAGACAACTCAGAGATATTACAAGTAATGCCAAATGAATACAATGAATCACTAAATACTCTTATGATCAAATTTTTACAAACATACAAAATCCTAAAAGAAATAAATATCTGTGTGCATATACTACACACAGTTATTTATGTTGTTAAAAAACAACAACATAACGACCGAGTCTAAAGAGACCAATAATGAGGTATGAGGTTGAATTAACAATAAAAGAAAAATCTCTTCTAACAAAAGTCCAGCTGAAGCTGTTATAGTGTGTTAAGTTGGTAGGCTGTGTTGATTTGGGTTACAGCTGGATAACATGTATACTACTTCTTCAGCTATAGCTGATGAGTTTTATCTGAGGGCATGTCAGAGTATCGTAGGACAGATCATCCATCTCTGAGAGCCATATGAAAGTGGGTCCATGCTAGTGATGAGGCAGGTATAGTGGTTAATTTAGAAGTATTCAGACAGCTCATCAATGGTGGCAAAAGCTTCCAGGAATGGAAGTGGTGGCCCCAAAGTGGTGGGCCAAATGAAAATTTTCATTGTTTTGAGTAAGACTGCTAGAAAGTAGCAAACATATCTAATATGCATTAGAGAAAGCTGTTCTATTGTAGTTGGACAATTTATCTTAGTCTCATATCCTTTTCATTTAATAATTTTCAAAAGAAGGGTCAAATCTTAATATCTACTATACTCAAATTTTCTGAATAATGTTTTAAAGCATATGCTTGATTGCATGATTTATAAAATATACCAATTTTTATCCTATCTTCTCTCTGTCTGTTTCCCTTTTTGTCTCTGTCTCAGTATCTGTCTGTCTCTTTCTGTCTGACTCTCCCCTTTTCTCATCCTTTTCCTCAATATTACGTATAAAACCAAGGCCCTCAAGCATCACTCATGCTAAGTAAGTACTTTACATCTAAGCCACAAGTGTAGTCTTTCTTCTCATCAATTGCAATATTGTCCTTTGTATCTGGAGCCTCTGAAATTTATGTATGTGCATGTAGCATGTATATATATATATATATATATATATATATAGCACATGCACATATATATGCTATACACACATATATATGCTACACAAACATTTGGGTCCATTTTAGTTGACCTCTGGTTTGCTGTTTCCTCTCTTGATTTCCAAAGCACCTACAGTGG
Source organism: Meriones unguiculatus (assembly GCF_030254825.1). Lineage (NCBI taxonomy): Eukaryota > Metazoa > Chordata > Mammalia > Rodentia > Muridae > Meriones > Meriones unguiculatus. Next base: position 135,353,805 of record NC_083369.1, on the reverse strand, counting down.
GGTGCTATGCATGCTGACTTGCACTCATAAGACTTTATATCATTATGACTTCTTTTTTCTTTATTATTTTTTATATTAAGTACAGTTTATTTACTTTGTATCCCAGCTGTAGCCCCCTCCCTCATTACCTCCTAATCCTACCCTCCCTCCCTCATCTCCTTCCTGCCTCTCTCTAAGTCCACTGATGGGGGAGGTCCTCCTCCCCTTCTGTCTGATCCTAGCTTAACAAATCTCTTCAGGGCTGGCAACAATATCCTCTTATGTGGCCTAGCAAGACTGCTCCTTGACTTCTTGCATGTAAAGTTTTACCTCTCTTCTCAAAATTTAAGTCACTCAGGTTGAGGATAGTCTTACTTATTGACACATATATCAGATATACTGCTTTTCTTTAAACAACAGACAGGCACAGGAAGAAATAGCTGATAATAAGTTAGGGAAGAAAAATTCTAAATAGTTGTAATATACTCCTATTAAATTTGTAAGTGTAAAACTTGTCAGCCCTAATATGTTCAAATTATGTATTTATGTCTGTTATGCACAGTAGTAGAAACATGCTATCTAGTCAGCAAAAAAAAAAAAAAAAAAAAAAAAAAAAAGGCTTTTATTTTAATTGTGCATCTCCAGTGCCTGACCTTGGGTAAGTGTATTTCCCCTTTCTTGAACTGACTTTTTTTATCTAGAAAATAGAATAGATAATATATAAGATTCATTGCTAATCACATGTTTTATAAGTCTACAATGTAAACCTTGCTTGAGTCCCTTATACATTATTCTGAATTTTTTCTTTTTTAATATTTTTATAAATTATTATTATTCATTATAATTTATTCAATTTGTGTCCTGGCTGTGGCCCCCTTCCTCACCTCCTCCCTATCCCACCTTCCCTCCCTCTTCTCCCCTTATGTCCCTCTCCAAGTCCACTGATAGGGGATGTCCTCCTCCCCTTCACTCTGACCCTAGCCTATCAGTTCTCATAAGGACTGGCTGCACTGTCTTCCTTTGTGGCTTGGCAAGGTTGTACCCTCCTGCTCAGATGTAGTTCATAGATTCAGTCTCCAAGTGGGTTCCCTAGTAAGGGGCTGTCTCTGGCATGAACTCAGTGGAAGACACTCTGATCACCTCCATCCTGAATTTTTTAAATAGAACACACTGAGCAGAAATTAACATTTTAAAAAATGTCACAGCCATTATTGAGAATATCAATTATTTTTCACTGACAGTATAATTCAGCTAAGGTGGGGGGGGCATTGTGATGTTGATAGCTGCTTACCATCCAGAGCATGTGGATTTTATTTCTAATTAAAGCGTGCCCTTTAATTTCCCCTTTTAATGTCAGACTGTTACCTGTCACTGCCACTTCTTACTACTGATACAAGTCACGCCCCTATCAATACTTTCTTCCACCTATTTCACCTGATTCAGGGCTTCTAACCTCAGGTATATAGAGAAATCAAGAAATGTTAAGTTTATTTAACTTATGTCCAAAATTGATCATTTAATTACTTTAGAATCATTAATAAGGTACCCGTGGTAGTCTATCATACACAAGATGGTGTATGGAATAAAAAGCAAATAGTTTTAATTATTTTGGAAAGTTTTACTTTGATGACTGTATCTGACTTTAAATGCAGGACTTCTACAGATCTTCTGCACCTTTCAGTTTTCAGCCAGTTATGTTATGACTTATTTCAGACATATCACCTATGGACAATAAAGGAATTAATAATGATAATAATGATAGCACTCTCTAAGTAATATGCAAAGATACAGTAAAATAGAACAGAAATTCCGCAGATTAACTCCCATATGTATAGGACCTGAAGTTATTAATAGCAGTAGTTGCAAAAACAAAGTGGAAAAAAATTAGTGTCTCATTTGATTCTTCCAATAATCTAGTCAGGCAATACTCTTCTTCCCACTTCACAGGTAAGATAGAGGTTCAGGAACATGGCCAAAGTCACAGTAGAAACGAGTGGTAGAGCTGAAAGAAAGTGTTACATCTTCAGTCTTTTTTCATCTGACCTCAATTCCTCACCATTTCATGGGTTAGATTATCTTAACTTTTTGATATTTATTTAGTAAATAAAATTTCTAGAAGAAAACAGGCAGTTTTCTACTAAATATAGGTGTAGGAAAGGATTCTCTAAACAGGGCTGTTCATAGAATAGAAGGGGAAGAAATTTTGCCAGCTATACAGTTTACAGAGGGATAATACCAAAAATATACAAAGACTCCAAAAACAAAAACAAACAAACAAACAAAAACCTGTGAGTCAAGAAAACAAATGAACCAACTTAAAAAGTGTGATTGGGATCTGATCTGAATAGAGGAATAGAGGTGTTTGTCCCTTTGTTTTTATTTTTTGGAGACGGGGTTTCTCTGTGTAGCCTCCGCTGTCCTGGACTTGATTTCTAGACTAGGTTGGCCTTAAACACACAGTGATTCATCTGCCTCTGCCTCCCTGAGTACTAGGATTGAAGACGTTTACAACCATACCTGGTTCTGAATAGAGTTCTTGCCCTCTCTTTCTTTCTTTTTTTTTGTTATTGTAGAGAGAAATTAGCTTTTTTAAAATTTTTTATTTTTATTCTTACATGCGCTCCACCATCGCAAAGCAGAATGTGTCAGTAAACACTGAGAGCGTTTTTTTCTTACAATGAATTCTGACTATTTACTAAAAGCTGCCTATGAGATAATATATTCTAAACATTATTTGCACTTAAGGTGAGCTATGAATTTATTATTATACTGTATTGTGTTTTTGTTTATTGATTTTTTTTTCATTTTTTAAATTTTTATCAGAGATCCAAGACGGCGGCGACCAGTGTGCACAATTTCCGAGAGGCAGAGGATCTGAAACTCCGAAATTGGTGAGTGGAGGGGTAGCTAAAGCCAGAAAATTGACATTGAGGCTTCCAGAACAAGAGGGAACATCATAAGAGTTGAGACCTTTAGATTCAGGTCTCTCACAAACTTCTCTGGGGACAGAGAGAAGCAAACTTTCAAGCCCCTTGCACTTCCCTTTTTCGGGTCTCCCTCCTTGGTGGAGCTGGCTCACATCGCTAGAGACCCTCAGCACAGAACTCACTGCCCCAGGGACTGCGACAGCAGAGGCAGGGCTCCTAGCTCCTTGGCTGCAGCTGCCACCTGTACCCACTTTCCAAATCCCAGATCTGTGGTACCATCCCCCTGGGTCTGCAAGTAGCCATACTGACTACATACAGGACCTCCCAGCCAGTGACTGTAAGTGCCTCCCAATCCCTCAGTGGTGGACATCCAGCTGTATAGCTACCAAAGACCAGCAGACCAGCCAAACAAACCAGGTACACCAGGTGCCAGGCCACCTAGGTCTCTGGTCCACAGTTGTGGCTCACCAGGACTTCCCAGCAGGCACCTGGACCAGCCTCCCAGTTCCATGGCTGCAGCTGGACTCCCTAGTTCGGCGGTTGCAACACCACTGAGCTGGCAGAGTGCAACCATCCTCCAGCATTTGACTTAGCAGGTTCAAACCTATAAGTAGAGAGCAGGGGTACCCTGGTGCTTGCCAATGTGACCTTCTAGAGAGTGAGTGTGCCCTCAAGTGCCTGCAGATCCCCAGTTCCAGGGTCCTTCTAAGCTAGTAGCCAGATATCAGATCCCTCCCACCCACAAATCCATTGAGGGAAACAGAAGGATTCTTGGGACACTGAAGTCCCTGCTCTGCAGGTCCACCAGTGGAGTGCAGGCAAATAATGCCTGGAGCTCAGTCAGAGACAAATACCTATAGTCTGTAGGCCACGGAGGTATTCAGGGAATTTGCATAAGGAAATTGCACCCATGAATATCACCAGCACCTGCTACACCTTCAGGGCATGGGACCCTTTTGGTGCCTTCTAGTCACTCCCCTACACACACACACAAGGCTTCTACATTCTCTCGCACTGTGTCCCTCAAGGCACACTTCCACACACACTTCCACTTGCTCGCATTTGTCCTTCTGCGCCTGGGAACTTTCCTCCCTCGGGTACAGCTGAAACACCAATGAACACACTGAAACCACTGGACCTTTCTCATCTTCCTGAAGAATTTTCCAGACACCAGAGAAAGACAGTACCATTCTGAACTGCATAATCCAGGAACAAACAGTGAAGGTTGCTGAGAGGCAAAGGCCAGAGGTTGAAGAAAGAACACATCTAACAAAAATCAGGACATCATGGCTTTACCAGCAACCCCCAAAATCAATGGATACTCCAATTCATCAGAAACACAGAAAAATGACTTTAAAGCTATGTGTATTGATCCTAACACCTTAATAATGAGAGACTTCAACACCCCAATCTCACCAAAAGACAGATCATCTAGACAGAAGTCAAATAAGCAAATAAAGGCACTTACAGGGGACCTAAATCAAATGGACCTAATGAGTGTTTACAGAACTTTTCACCCAAACTCAAAAGAGTATACCTTCTTTTCAGCACCTCATGGAACCTTCTCCAAAAAAGACCATATATTTGGTCACAAAGCAAGCCACAAACATACGAGAAGATCGATATAATCCCCTGTATTCTATCTGACCACCATTGTCTAAAGCTGGACCTCAACAACAACGGAAATAGTAAAAAGCCTACATGCACATGGAAACTGAAGAACTTGTTACTCAATAACAGCTGCGTTAAGAAATAAAGAAAGAAGTTAAAGACTTCCTAGAATTCAATGAAAATGAAGGTACAACATCCCCAAACTTATGGCACACAATGAAAACAGTGCTCAGAGGAAAATTCATAGCACTAAGTGCCTTCAAAAAGAAATTTGTAACATCTCATACAAGCAGCTTAATGGCCCAACCAAAAGCCCAAGAAAAAAGAAGAAGCAGACACACCCAAGAGGAGCAGACAGCTGTAAATAATCAAACTCAGGGCTGAAATCAATCAATTAGAATAAAATAAAACAATTCAGAGAATCAATGAAACCAAGAGCTGGTTCTTTGAGAAAATCAGCAAGATAGACAGATCCTTAGCCAAACTAACTAAAAGGCAGAGAGAAACTATCCAAATCAGCAAAATCAGAAATGAAAAGGGGGACATAACTACATACACTGAGGAAATCCAAACAATCATTAGGTCATACTACAAAAACCTATATGCCACCACAAAATTTAAAAATATAAAGGAAATGGACAATTTTCTTGATAGATTCCATCTACCAAAATTAAGTCAAGATCAGGTAGAAAGATTGAATAGTCCTATATCCCCCAAGGAAATTGAAGAAGTCACCAACAGTCTCCTTTCCAAAAAAAAGCCCTGGGCCAGATGGATTCAGGGCAGAATTCTACCAGACCTTCAAAGAAGTGCTAATTCCAATTCTCTTTAAACTATTCCACAAAATGGAAGCAGAAGGAACCCTACCAAACTCATTCTATGAAGCCACAGTCACCTTGATGCCTAAACCACACAAAGACACAACAAAAAAAAAGAGAACTTCAGACCTATTTCTCTTAAGAACATTGATGCAAAAATACTCAATCAAATACGTGCAAACCGAATCCAGGAACACATCAAAGATATGATCTACCATGACCAAGAAGACTTAATCCCAGGCATGCAAGGGTGGTTCAATATACATAAATCCATCAATGTAATCCACCATATAAACAAACTGAAGGAGAAAAACCACATGATCATCTCCTTAGATGCCAAAAAAGCATTTGACAAAATCCAACACCCATTCATGTTTAAAGTCTTGGAGAGATCAGGGAGGCAACATACAGCAAGTCTATAGCCAACATCAAACTAAATGGAGAGAATCTTAAATCAATCCCACTGAAATCAGGGACAAGGCAAGGCTGCCCACTCTCTCCATATCTCTTCAGTATAGTACTTGAAGTCCTAGCTAGAACAATAAGACAAATAAAGTAGATCAAGGGGATACAAGTAGGAAAGGAAGAGGTCAAAGTTTCACTATTTGCAGATGATATGATAGTATACATGAGCGACCCCTGAAATTCAACCAGAGAACTCCTTCAGCTGATAAACACATTCAGCAAAGTGGATAGATACAAAATTAACTAAAAAAAAAAAAAAAAAAAAAAAAAAAAAAAAAAAAAAAAAAAAAAAATCAGAAGCCCTCCTGTATACCAAAGACAAAAGGGCTGAGATAGAAATTAGGGAAACAGCACCCTTTACAATAGCCTCTAATAAATAAACTGCCTTGGTGTGACTCTAACCAAGCAAGTGAAATAACTGTTCGAAAAAAAAAAAAAAAAAAAAAAACACAACAAACTTCCAGTCTCTGAAGAAAGAAATTGAAGATGTCAGAAGATGGAAAGATCTCTTGTGCTCATGGATTGGTAGGATTAACATAGTGAAAATGGTCATTTTACCAAAAGGAATCTACAGATTCAATGCAATCCCCATTAAAATACCAGCACAGTTCTTTAGAGACCTTGAAAGAAAAATTCTCAACTTCTTATGGAGAAACAAAAATCCAGAATTTCCAAATCGATCCTGCACAACAAAAGATCATCTAGAGTTATCTCCATCTTTGATATCAAGCTGTACTACAGAGCAATAGTAATAAAAACTGCATGGTATTGGACTAGAAACAGAAAGGTGGATCAATGGAATCAAATAGGAGACCCAGAAATAAACCTACATACCTATGAATACCTGATTTTTGACAAAGAAGCCAATACTATTCAATGGAAAAAGGATAGCATCTTCAACAAATGGTGCTGGTCCAACTGGAGGTCTACATGCAGAAAAGTGAAAATAGATCCATATTTATCACCCTGCTCAAAATTAAAGTGCATGTGAATCAAAGAACTCAACATAAAAAAAGACACACTAAATAAGTTAGAAGAAAAAGGAGGGAAGAGCCTAGGACTCATAGGCACAGGAGACAACTTCCTGAACAGAACAACAGCACAGGCTTTAACAGCAACAATCAATAAATGGAACCTCATTAAACTGAAAAGCTTGTGTAAAGCAAAAGACTGTCGTCAGAATAAAATTACAGCCTACAGACTGGGAAAGGATCTTCACAACCCTATATCTGACAGAGGGCTGATATATAGAATATATAAAGAACTAAAGAAGTTAAAAAACAACAAATCAAGCAATCCAATTAAAAATGGGGTAGAGATCTAAACAGAGAATTCTCTGTAGAGGAATATACAATGGCAGAGAAATGCTCAACATACTTAGGCATTGGGGAGATGCGAATCAAACGACCCTGAGATTTCTGCTTACGCCCATCAGAATGGCTAAGATCAAAACCTCAAGTGACAATGCATGCTGGAGAGGTTGTGGAGAAAGGGAAACCCTCCTCAATTGCTGGTGGGAATGTTAACTTTTCAACCACTATGGAAATCAATCTGGTGTTTTCTCAGACCATTCGGAATAGTGCTTCCTGAAGATCCAGCCATACCACTCCTAGGCATATATACAGAGATGCTCAAGTACACAACAAGGATATTTGCTCAACAATGTTTGTAGCAGCTTTATTTGAAATAGCCAGAATCTGGAAACAACCCAGATGTCCACAAACTGAGGATTGGATACAGAAATTGTGATACTTTTACACAATGTAATAATACTCAGCAATTAAAAACAAGGAAATCATGAAATTTGCAGGCAAATGGTGGTATCTAGAAAAGATAATCCTGAGTGAGGTATCCCAGGATCAGAAAGACACACATGGTATATACTCACTTATAAGTGGGTACTAGACCTATAAGAAAGGATAAACATACTAAAATCTGTACACCTCAAGAAGATAAACAAGATAGATTACCAACGGTAAGATGATCAATCCTCACTTAGAAAGACAAATGGGATGGACATTGGAAGTAGGAGAAAATAAATAACAGGACAGGAGCCTATCATAGAGGGCCTCTGAAAGACTCTACCTAGCAGTGTATCAAAGCTGATGCTGAGACTCATAACCAATCATTGGGCAGAGTGCAGGGAATCTTACGAAAGAAGGGGGAATTAGTATGACCTGCAGAGGACAGGAGCTCCACAAGGACTATATCTGGGCCCAGGGGTCTTTTCTGGGACTGTTTCTCCAACCAAGGACCATACATGTATATAACCTAGAACCCCTGCTTGAATGTATCCCATGGCAGCTCGGTATCCAGGTGGGTATCCTAGTAAGGAGAACAGGGACTGTTTGTGACATGAACTCAGTGGCTGGCTCTTTGATACCCTCTCTCCCCCCCAAGGGAGGAGCAGCCTTGCTAGGCCACAGAGGAAGATGATGCAGCCAGTCCTGAAAAGACCTGATAAGCTAGGGTCAGATGGAAGGCGAGGAGCACCTCCCCTATCAGTCGATTTAGAGAGGAGCAGGGAGGAGATGAGGGAGGGAGGGTGGGATTGGGAGGGTGCTACATCTGGGATACAAAGTTAATAAACTGTAACTAATATAAAAAATTTAAAAAATAATAGAAATTTTTAGTCATTTATTACAATTTATTCAATTTATATCTCAGCTGTGGTGCCCTCCCTCCTCTCCTCCCAATCCCACCCTCCTCCCCCATGCCCTTCTTTAGTCCACTGATGGAGGAGGTCCTCCTCCTGTTCTATTTGACCCTACCTTATCAGGTTTCATCAAGACTGGCTGCATCATCTTCCTCTCTGGCTCGGCAAGGCTGCACCCCTTCAGGGTGAGGTGATCAAAGAGCCTGACACTGAATTCATGCCAGAGAAAGTCCCTGCTACCCATAGCAAGAAACCCACTTGGAGACCGAGTCTATAGGCTACATCAGAGCCAGGGATTTTACGATCCTCTCCATTCATTGTCCTTGATTAGGGTATCATTCTCTCCAAGGCCCCCAGGGATCAGTTTTTATGGCTCTGATGCTCTCCTTTTGGAGCTCCTGTTCCCTCCAGGTCTTTCTATCTCCCACTTATTTTCTAAGATTCCCTGCATTCTGTCCAAAGTTTGGCTAAGAGTCTCAGCCTCTGCTTTGATTCCTCAATCAGTAGAGTCCTTCAGAGGCTATCTGTGTAGGCTCCTGTCCTGTTCCGTCTTTTCCTGCTTCCGATGTCTATCACATTTGTCCTTCTGAATGAGGATTGAGCATCTTCCCTAGGGTCTTCCTTGTTGTTTCGCTTCTTTAGGAATATAGATTTTAGAATGTTTATCCTATATTATATGCCTAATTCCATGTGCGTCTTTCTGTTTTTGGGTTACCTCACTCAAGATGACCTTGTCTAGTTCCCGCCATTTGCCTGAAAATTCTAGAAAATTGGGAATAGTGCTACCTCAATATCCAGCTATTCCACTCATAGGCATATATCCAAAATATGCTCAACTATACAACAAGGACATTTGCTCAACCATGTTCATAGCAGCTCTATTTGTAATAGCCAGAATCAGGAAACAACCTGGATGTCCTTGATTGGAGGAATGGATACAGAAATTGTGTTACATTTATATAATGAAATACTACTAATCTGAATAGAGTTTTTAAAAGAAGAAAATAAATGGCCAAGAAATACCTCACATTGTTTATCATGCTTGTTTATTAGGAAAACTCAAAGCAAAGGCAAAGAAAAAAAAAAACAAAAACTCTAAGAAGGCCATAACTCCTAATTCTTCCCAAACAGTTCTACCAATAGGGGACCAAGTATCCAAATTGAAGAACCTATAGAGGCCATTTTTGTTCAAATTACAACACTCAAAAATGGTATAGCTGTATTTTATAGCCATCCTGACTGTAGATTTTGAGGACATTCTAAGCCTGTTATCACAATATCTATACTAATTTACACTCTCATTGGCATTGGATAAAGACTCTTCTCACATCTACAGTCTTGCCAGCATTTGTTATTGTTAGCCATTCGAAAGAGAGAATGATGGAACCTCAGTGTAGTTTTGATTTAAACTTCTTCAGTTCCCAAATATACTGTACATGTTTTATTTTTTTACTGGCCAATTGTACTTCTTTCGAGAGTTGTCTGTTTAGTTCATTTGCCAATTTATTGACTCAATTATGCGTGCTTTTGGTGTTTAATGTTTTAGACTTAGAAATTTTGTATATTAATACCATGTTCAGTGAATTCCCAATGCAGTTCTTCTGACTTGTAGGTTGTCTCATCAATCTTGTAATTGTTTCATTTACTGTGTAAAAGTTCTTTTTTATTTTTACAGTCTCATTTGTCCATTTGTCAGTAATAATTTCCTGAGTGATTAGCAACTTCTTTAGGTTCTTGCATATACCTATGTCTTAAAATATCTTCTCTATATTTCTTCTAATAATTCTAAATCTCAGGTGTCACTCAATACATTTGATACTTTTTGAATTGAACTTTTTGTACATTTTTCTATGGTGTTGTGGGCCCACAGTTCAGTCTGAGAAGGTGATCAGAGCATACAGGCTTATTGCTCTGGGCTGGTGACTGAGAGCCTGGTGGGACCTGGAAACTTCCTTGGTTTAGCTGTGGGACCTGAAACAGATTGATTCCAACACTGTAGTTTTTCCTTTCACCTGGGAAACACAATCACTGGTGTTTTAGGGCCCAGAGTTCCAGTTGTTGGTTACTTTGCAGTCCCTGCTGTGTTGTTGGTCAGAAACAGTGTCCTCCCAGCTTTGCCATCTTGGATCCCATCACCGCACCCCATACGTCTGATTCTTAGACAGTCATTTGTTGAAGAGGCTATTCTTTCCTACTGTCGATTTTTAGCAACACTGTCAAGAATTATATGCCTGTGACTGCAAGGATTTATTTCTTGGACCTCTCTCCTATTCTGGTAATCCATGTGCATGTTTTCTGCCATTACCATGCTGGTTTTGTTTCTGTTGTTGTGTAGTATATTGTGAAATCAGGTATTGGGATACTTTCAGCATTACTCCTTTTGCTTGGGATTGCTTTGTGTATTCCGGTTCTTTTTAGTTTCTATGTTTATGGTGTTGCAATATGATGAAAATATCTCCTACATTCTAAGAGACTGGAACTTTTGGTAGACCTCACAGCTAAAGTCAATAAATAACCTTGAGGTCACTTAAGACTTAAGGACAGGGAGTGGGGAGAGAAATGTGAATAGGGTTCAGATATGGGGAGAGCAGCAGCAAGAGACCAGAGCATTTATAGAGAGAAGAGAAACCAAGAATGAAAGTATCTCTGAGACAAACTGGAGATCTATGACAAGGTAAACTCCTGGGAGGATATGAGGGTGGCTGTGGCTAAGACTCCTCATAGTGGCGGTCATGGAGACTGAATTGGCCAGCCCCTAGTCAGATAGGACTTTTAGTGGAGGGAGGGGAACACCAACCCATCCACAAAAATTTTGATGTGCAAGGAGAAAGATATAGCAGAGATTGAGGGAATAGCCAACCCGAGACCCATCCCAAGGGAGAGCACTAACCCCTGACACTATTAACAATACTGTGCTATGCTTGCAGACAGAAACCTAGCGAAACAGTCCTCTGAGAGGCTCTTCCTAGCAGTGGATTGACAGATGCTGAGACTCATAGCTAAACATTAGGCTAAGAGTGGGGTGGGGTGGGGAAGACTCTGAGGGGACAAGAACTCCACAAGAAGAGCAACAGGGTCAATAACATGGATTCGACCTAGACTCCTTACACATATGTGGTAGCTTAGTCTTTATGTGGATACCCTAGTAATGGGAGCAGAGGCTGTCTGGGACATGGACTCTGTAGCCTGCTTTTTAATTATGATACCTTGGTAGGGCTGCCTTGCCCAGCCTCAGTGGAAGAGGTCACCCTCAGTCATGATGCAGCTTGATGTACTGGGGTAGGTTGGTGGAGGGTGTCTCCCCTTCTCTGAGGTATAGGGGAGTGGGGATATGAGAAAGAGGAAGGGAAGGTTAGATCAGGAGGAGAGGGAAGAGGTGGCTATGATCAGGATGAAAAGTGTATAAAAAATGAAATTTATGATATAGTTTGAGAGATGTTACGCTTTTAGCAGTCAGTATTTGAGTTAATGCAATCTAGTAGTGGGCTTTTCTTTGTTGTAGAATTCATTATTGTTTAACCTCATGACTCATTATAGATATCTAAGTTTTTATATCCTCTTGATTCAGTTATATTAAATGGAATTTGTCTAGAAATGTGTTCAATTTTTCAGACTCTTCAAATTCTTTGAATATAATTTTCATATATTACTTGATTGGTTGTCTAGATTTCAGTAGTGTCTGTGGTCATATTCCTTAACCATACCTAGTTCTATCAATTTGGTTTTTTTCTATTTTTTTTTTTAATTTTTATTTTTTTTAAATTTTTCATCAATTACACTTTATTCATTCTGCATCCCCCCATAAGCCCCTCCCTCCTCCTCTCCCGATCCCACCCTCCCTCCTCCCTCTGCATGCATGCCACTCCCCAAATCCACTGACAGGGGAGGTTCTCCTCTCCTTTCTGATCTTAGTCTATCAGTTCACATCAAAAGTGACTGCATTGTCCTCTACTATGGCCTGGTAAGGCTGGTTTTTTTCTATTCTTTTGGTTAATTTGGACATTGAAATGCCACATTGGTTGCTTACTTGAGCTTTTTATTATTTTTTTAAATATAGGTACTCGTAACCGCAAGGGTTCTTCATAGATCTACCTTGCTATACCCATCACAAAGCATCTTGTAAGTCATATTTTCATTTTTTTCTAGTAATTAAAGTAATTCTATCCTGATTTTTCAAAATAATCCACTGATCATTCAAAAGTATATTGTTTAACCTCCATATGTTCATATATTATCTGTAGTTCCCCTTGTTGGAGCTCTGATATATTTTTTAAAACTTCTCTCTATCACCACTATTACTCTATACTTTTTTAGCTGTCTGCTAATATCTTAATTCCTGATGCTCTTCTGCTCTTTCTTTAGTCTCAATATCATCTCTCCTTTGTTTCCATGACTCCTCTTATTTGTATAGTTGCTCAGAATACATATTGCTATGAATAAATACAGAAGCTAAAGCGACATAAAAAAACTGTGCCTACCTAGAGAACAGTGGCACTAACTCATTCTCCAAAGCCTGCTGAAGACTTTATACAAATAAACAATAATTTGTGCTATATCACTGAGACTATTAAACTTCTTACTGTGCAATATAAATTATTTCGATGAATACATCAGTGTTCATTAGCAATTATTCTATAATCCATGAGATGGCACTTACTTCAAGAATGTTGTTTTTGCTGTGGAAATCAAGATGTATTATTTTACAATCATATTTGCTTATCTCTAATTAGCACAAAGGTCCTAGAGTGATGATAGCCTCCATTACAACCTTGTGACCATGCATGTAAGTGCTAAATATTTTACCTGTTGGAAGTGTGTGCATTGGAACGATTTTTAAGGTTTAGAGATCAACATTGTGCTGCAAATGATTTCTTTTGGAACTGAAATTTGTTCTGAACTGTGATATCTCAAACTTGAGGAATTCTACCTGGCTATTATATAAATTGTTTTATGTAAAATAAAATGGGAATTTGATTTAGCTACTTGGATTTCTAGATTAGAAATTGAAAAATTCTAGGACAATTATAACCAATTCTATCTTAAATTCTACATACTTCCCTTATTTGTTTTGAATCAAAATTATTCCTCTGACACATTGGAAACATAATGGTACTGTAAATTAAGAACCGTGAAATAAAGAATATTGCTTTTAAAAAATTGTCATCAGTGATCTTATATAGTTGCTTCATATCTCTAATGTAGTATAATTTTGTTACTCTTTTCATAGAAGTATATTCATTTTATTTTCTGTTTTATGTAATTATTGTAGTCATCTATTCAGAAGTATTTAATTACTTTATAGCAGTTATACAAGTTTTTGGCTTGGGCTGAAACTGTAACAGAAGAGTCAGTTGCCTGGAAATTGCTAATTCTTTCAGCCTTATTGTAGTTGCATCTACTTTTCTTCTAATGTCAAACAAACTACTCTCTGTGTGACATAATTATTCAGGAGGTAGAAAATCTAACATGCTAGCCAAGATGTCTGAAAAATGCTGCACACCCAGCATTTTGTATGGCTACTCCTCTCTGTGATCTTCTTCCCCTTAAACATCAACAGTTCTGGATGATCTTTTCTAGTTCCCACCAATTGCCTGCTAATTTCATGATTTCCTTGTTTTTAATTGCTGAGTAGTATTCTACTGTGTAAATGTAACATTTACATGTACATGTAAATCCATTCCTCAGTTGAGGGACATCGGGGTTGTTTCCAGATTCTGGCTATCATGAACAAAGCTGCTACAGACATGGTTGAGCAAATGTCCTTGATGTGCACTTGAACATATTTTGGATATATGCCTAGGAGTGGTATAGCTGGATCTCCAGGAAGCACTATTTCTAAATGTCTAAGAAAGTACCAGATTGATTTCCAAAGTGGTTTTACAAGTTTACATTCCCACCAGCAATGGAGGAGGGTTCCCTTTCTTCACATCCTCTCCAACATGTGTTTTCACTTGAGTTTTTTATCTTAGCTATTCTGATGGGTGTAAGGTGAAATCTCAGGTTGTTTAATTTGAATTTCCCTGATGGCTAAGGATGTTGAGCATTTCTTTAAGTATTTCTCTGCCATTCTATGTTCCTCTACAGAGAATTCTCTGTTTAGCTCTGTACCACATATTTAATTGGATTACTTGATTTGTTCCTTTTTAACTTCTTAAGTTCTTTATATTCTAGATATTAGCATTCTGTCAGATATAGGGTTAGTGAATATCTTTTTCCAATCCACAGGTTGTCGTTTTGTTCTGATGTCAGAGTCCTTTGCTTTACAGAAACTTTTCAGTTTCATGAGGTCCCATTTATTGATTGTTGCTCTTAGTGCCTGTAATGTTGGTGTCTGTTCAGGAAGTTGTCTCCTGTGCCAATGAGCTCAGGGCTTTTCCTCACTTTTTCTTCTAATATGTTCAGTATGTATAGTTTTATGTTGAGGTCTTTGATCCACTTGGACTTTAGTTTTGTGCAGGGTGATAAATATGGATCTATTTGCATTTTCTACATATAGCTATTAGACATATAATGTAGGATGATCATACAAAAATCTGTACAGTTAAAGAAGCTAAGCAAGAAAGAGGACCCTGGGTAAGATGGTCAATCTTCATTTAGAAAAGCAAATGGAATAGACATTGGAAGAAGGTGAAAATAAGGAACAAGACACAAGACAGAAGCCTAGTTATGGAGCCTTAGGTTCCAGTATTCACAGATTTAAAACACTTTGTTTTTGGTAGATTTGTATGTTTATTTATTCTTTGACAATTACATATGCACATATATTTGTTATTATTGTTGTTTTCCTTTTTCTTTTCCTTTAAATTTTTATTTATTACAATTTATTGACTTTATTTCCTAGCTGTAGCCCCCTCCCTTGTCCCCTCCTAATCTCCCCCTCTTCTCTCATGCCTCTTCCGCAGTCCACTGATAGGGGAGGTCCTCTTCCTCTTCCATCTGACCCTAACCTACCAGATCTCATCAGGGCTATCTGCATTGTGTTCCTCTGTGGCCTGATAAGGCTGCCCACCCCCATCCCCTTTGGGAAGGAGATCAAAGAGCCAGCCACTGAATTCATCTCAGAGATGGACACTGTAACTTTTAGGTTCCCACTTGGAAACTCAGCTTCCATGGGATACATCTGAGCAGGGATTCTAGGTTATCTCCATGATGGTCTTTGGTTGGAGTATCAGTCTCAGAAAAGACCACCAGGCCCAGATTTTTTTGATTCTATTGCTCTCCTTGTGGAGGTACAGTCTGCTCCAGGTCTTTCTATTTTCCCCATCTTTTATAATATTCCCTGCACTCTGTTCAAAGTTTGGCTATGAGTCTCAGCATCTGCTTTAATAAACTGCTGGCTAGAATCTTTCAGAGGTCCTCTGTGGTAGGTTCCTTCCTTGTTCCTTCTTTTCACCTTCTTTTTGATGCCTACGTCATTTGCCTTTCTTTTTTTTTACTCTCTTTTTTGTTTATTTTTTTTTTCAAATTTTACTTAATTTTTTTTTTTTTTTCAATGCAGTTTATTCAGGAACATTGAACAATCCTCGGACCCCGGGGAAAGCCAGCCCACAGCTTAAATAGCCTCTGGGTAGCCAACCCAGGCGTGCCACGGGGGCAATGCAGATAGGTCCACATACATAGAAGCAAGCCAGATCCTCGGCCTTAGCCAAATGTGGAGTTGTTCGTGACAGAGAGCACTCACCATCGGGAAGGTGGAAGGCAGAAACCAGCTCCATCTTTAAGGCATAGCATTCCGCAGCTCTCTACAGTTCCCCCTTTTTGTTTTAGACGCATCAGGCAAGAGTAGAGGTCTGATCTCTGATATTAGAAATAAATTGGGACTTTGTACAGATGTTCATTTAGGTGTCATCCACCCAAAGAGCATCAGACCCGTCCGATACCTTTTTCTCAGAGGCGGGACCTGGGGCATCAACCCGCATGCAATCAGACATGCTCTTCTCTGGGTCCAAAGCGGCTGACCCTGAGTGCAGTGCTTAGCCTCGCATCCTGAGCGTATCATTTTAGCTTTTTATGGTATCCAACCATGCTTGGGGAGAATGTCCTGCTTCAATGGCTGTAAAGGCCTGAATGATCATGGCTGCATCACACTGTTGTGAGACTCTAATCTTGCATATATACCACAGGCAAACCAAGGAGACCAACACCAGAAGGCCTGCTAACACTCCCATGCCCACCCATTCCTTCAGATGATTCATGGCTGCAGCAATCCATGTTGATAATCCTGTGGCTAGTCCTGCGTCCACTCCGGTAGAATTTACTGTGACAATGGCCACTCTCAGCTGCTCCATCGTAGTATCGAATTCTCCAGTCCAATTACCTAAAATATAGCTCAACAATTGTTTAGACAGATTTGCAGCGCAGGAGAAATTCTCATGTTGTATGCTAGTGACACAAAGTCCAGCATACTTTCATTGACAGCCAGGTTGAGCGATTTGCCATAGGGTATCAATTTGCTCCTGCAAGAGGTCAAATCTGATTGAACACCATCAAGCTTCCTTTTAGTTGAGCATTAATTCCTTTATGTACAACTAAGGCATGAGCTACATTGGCTAAATGATTATTCAGGGTCTGAGCCGTCTGCCCAGTATGACTCATGGCTAATGCCCTGGTGGTAGCTCCAACAGCCGTCAATGAGATGGTAGTAACAATGGTGGCTATAGTTCCAAGATCCCTTTTCTGTCTGAAGAGAGTCATAGCGTGAGGGGCATCAATGGGCATAGGCACCCAGTGAGGCATGCGAGTAACCAGGGCATACCTAACTTTACTAGCATTCCAGCATTGGGCAAAAAAGCAAGTATCATTACCGCAATTACTTGGCTCTATCTGGCTAATAATGAATAAAAATGGGGGATATAGACAAACAGGTGTGGGCTTATAGGAAATATTATGAGAAGCCTTAACCCCTCGTTGGAACATCCTGCGTCAGTTCTAGAACTAGCAGTGGTGGTGTCCGAGGTCTGAGTAGGTTCAGGAGACCATTGCCCCCAGGGGCGAGACGTGCTCCATGCCAATTGACTAACTCCATGTTTTCCTCCAATTTTGAAAGTCATTTAAGGTTCTTAAATTATTTTTTCCCTTTTTTCTTAAATTTTTCATCAATTACACTTTATTCATTCTGCATCCCCCCATAAGCCCCTCCCTCCTCCCATCCCAATCCCACCCTCCCTCCTCCCTCTGCTTGCATGCCACTCCCAAGTCCACTAATAGGGGAGGTTCTCCTCTCCTTTCTGATCTTAGTCTGTCAGTTCACATCAAAAGTGGCTGTATTGTCCTCTACTGTGGCCTGGTAAGGCTGCTCCCCCCCCCCCCCAGAGGGAGGTGATCAAAGAGCAGGCCAATCAGAGTATGTCAGAGGCAGTCCCTCTTCACATTACTATGTAACCCACTTGGACTCTGAACTGCCCTGGGCTACATCTGTGCAGGGGTTCTAGGTTATCTCCATGAATAGTCCTTGGTTGGAGTATGAGTCTCTGGGAAGTTCCCTATGTTCAAATTTTCTTGTTCTGTTGCTCTCCTTGTGGAGACCCTGTCTTCTCCAGCTCTTACTATTTCCCAGTTCTTACCTAAAATTCCGTTCACTCTGCCCAACAGTTGCCCATCAGGCTCAGCATCTGCTTTGATAGTCTGAAGGGCAGAGGCTTTCAGAGGCCCTCTGTGGTAGGTTCCTAGGTTGTTTCCTGTTTTCTTCTTCTTCTGATGTCCATCCTCTTTGCCTTTCTGGATGGGGATTGGACGTTTTAGTTAGGGTCCTCTCTCTTGCTTAGTTTCTTTAGATGCACAGGTTTTAGTGGGTTTGTCCTATGTTGTATGTCTATATGAGTGAGTATATACCATGTGTGTCTTTTTGCTTCTGAGACAACTCACTCAGGATGATCCTTTCCAGATCCCACCATTTACCTGCAAATTTCATGATTTCCTTATTTTTCATTGCTGAGTAATATTCCATTGTGTAGATGTACCACAATTTCTGCATCCATTCTTCAATTGAGGGGCATCTGGGTTGTTTCCAGCTTCTGGCTATTACAAATAAAGCTGCTACAAACATGGTTGAGCAAATGTCCTTTTTGTGTACTTGAGCCTCTTTTGGATATATGCCCAGTAGTGGTATGGCTGGATCTTGAGGAAGCGCTATTCCTAGTTGTCTGAGAAAGCGCCAGATTGATTTCCAGAGTGGTTGTACAAGTTTGCATTCCCACCAGCAGTGGAGAAGGGTTCCCCTTTCTCCACAACCTCTCCAGCATGTGTTGTCACTTGAGTTTTTGATCTTGGCCATTCTCATGGGTGTAAGGTGATATCTCAGGGTTGTTTTGATTTGCATTTCCCTAATGGCTAATGAGGTTGAGCATTTCTTTAAGTGCTTCTCGGCCATTCGGTATTCCTCTACAGAGAATTCTCTGTTTAGCTCTGTTCCCCATTTTTTAAGTGGATTACTTGGTTTGCTGCTTTTCAGCTTCTTTAGTTCTTTATATATACTGGATATGAGTCCTCTGTCAGATAAAGGGTTGGTGAAGATTCTTTCCCAATCTGTAGGTGGTCGCTTTGTTTTGATGACGGTGTCCTTTGCTTTACAGAAGCTTTTCAGTTTCATGAGGTCCCATTTATTGGTTGTTGCTCTTAGAGCCTGTGCTGTTGGTGTTCTGTTCAGGAAGTTTCCCCCTGTACCAATGAGTTCTAGGGTATTTCCCACTTTTTTTTCAAGCCGATTTAATGTGTCTGGTTTTATGTTGAGGTCTTTGATCCACTTGGACTTCAGTTTTGTGCAGGGTGACAAGTATGGATCTATTTTCATTTTTCTACATGTAGACATCCAGTTAGACCAGCACCATTTGTTGAAGATGCTATCTTTTTTCCATTGTATGGTTTTGGCGTCTTTGTCAAAGATCAGGTGTCCATAAGTGTGTGGGTTTATTTCTGGGTCCTCTGTTCAGTTCCATTGATCCACCATTCTGTTTCTATGCCAGTACCATTCAGTTTTTAAAACTGTTGCTCTATAGTACAACTTAAGATCAGGGATGGAGATACCTCCAGAAGATCTTTTATTGTAGAGGATTGTTTTAGCAATTCTGGGTTTCTTGTTATTCCATATGAAGTTGAGAATTTTCCTTTCCAGGTCTGTAAAGAATTGTGTTGGTAATTTGATGGGCATTGCATTGAATCTGTAGATTGCTTTTGGTAAGATGGCCATTTTTACTATGTTAATCCTACCAAGCCATGAGCATGGGAGATCTTTCCATCTTCTCATATCTTCTTCTAATTCTTTCTTCAGAGATTTGAAATTTTTTTTCATACAAGTCTTTGACTTCCTTGGTTAGGGTTACTCTGAGGTACCTTATGTCATTTGTGGCTATTGTGAAGGGTGTTGTTTCCTTAATTTCTTTCTCAGCCCTTTTGTCTTTTGTATACAGGAGGGCTACTGATTTTTTTGAGTTAATTTTGTATCCTGCCACTTTGCTGAAGGTGTTTATCAGCTGTAGGAGTTCCCTGGTAGAGTTTTTGGGGTCACTCACGTATACTATCATATCATCTGCAAATAGTGATAATTTGACTTCTTCCTTTCCAATTTGTATCCCCTTGATCTCCTTCAACTGTCTTATTGCTCTAGCAAGGACTTCCAACACTATGTTGAAGAGATATGGAGAGAGTGGGCAGCCTTGTCTTGTCCCTGATTTCAGTGGGATTGCTTTAAGTTTCTCTCCATTCAGTTTGATGTTGGCTATAGGCTTGCTGTATATCGCCTTTACTATGTTTAGATATGTGCCTTGAATCCCTGATCTCTCCAATACTTTGAACATGAATGGATGTTGGATTTTGTCAAAGGCTTTTTCAGCATCTAGGGAGATTATCATGTGGTTTTTTTCTTTCAGTTTGTTAATATGGTGGATCACATTGATGGATTTCCGTATATTGAACCACCCCTGCATACCTGGGATGAAGCCTACTTGGTCATAGTGGATAATATCTTTGATGTGTTCTTGGATTCGGTTTGCAAGTATTTTATTAAGTATTTTTGCATCAATGTTCATAAGGGAGATTGGCCGGAAATTCTCTTTCTTTGTTGAGTCTTTGTGAGGTTTAGGTACCAAGGTGACTGTGGCTTCATAAAATGAATTTGGTAATATTCCTTCTGTTTCTATTTTGTGGAATAGTTTGAAGAGAATTGGTGTTAGCTCTTCTTTGAAGGTCTGGTAGAATTCTGCGCTGAAGCCATCTGGTCCTGGGCTTTTTTTGGATGGGAGACTTTTGATGACCGCTTCTATTTCTTTGGGGGATATAGGTCTATTTAGTTGATTTACCTGGTCCTGGTTCAGCTTTGGTAAGTCAAATCGATCAAGAAAATTGTCCATTTCATTTAGATTTTCAAATTTTGTGGCATATAGACTTTTGAAGTAAGTCCTAATGATTGTTTGGATTTCCTCAGTGTCTGTAGTTATATCCCCCTTTTCATTTCTGATTTTGTTGATTTGGGTGGTGTCTCTCTGCCTTTTAGTTAGCCTGGCTAAGGGTTTGTCGATCTTGTTGATTTTCTCAAAGAACCAGCTCTTGGTTTCATTGATTCTTTGAATTGTTTTATTTGTTTCCAATTGATTGATTTCAGCCCTGAGTTTGATTATTTCCAGCCGTCTACTCCTTCTTGGTGTGTCTGCTTCTTCTTTTTCTAGGGTTTTTAATTGAGCCATTAGGGTGCTTGAATGAGCTGTCTCGAATTTCTTCTTGAAGGCACTTAGTGCTATGAACTTTCCTCTTAGCACTGCTTTCATTGTGTCCCACAAGTTCGGGTATATTGTGTCTTCATTTTCATTGATTTCTAGAAAGACTTTGATTTCTTTCTTTATTTCTTCCCTGACCCAGCTGTCATTTAGTAACAAGTTGTTCAGTTTCCATGTGTGTGTAGGCTTTTTGTTATTTCTGTTATTGTTGAGGTCCAGCTTTATTCCATGGTGATCAGACAAGATACATGGGATTATTTCAATCTTCTTGTATCTGTTGAGGCTCGCTTTGTGACCCACTATGTGGTCTATTTTGGAGAAGGTTCCATGAGGTGCTGAGAAGAAGGTAAATTCTTTTGTGTTTGGGTGTAAAGTTCTGTAAATGTCTGTTAGGTCCATTTGATTCATGACCTCTGTCAGAGACATTGTTTCTTTGTTTAATTTCTGTTTGGTTGACCTGTCCTTTGTTGAGAGTGGGGTGTTGAAGTCTCCCACTATTAATGTGTGTGGATCTATATGTGCTTTAAATTTTATCAATGTTTCTTTCACAAATGTGGGTGCCCTTGTATTTGGAGCATAGATGTTCAGGATTGTGATGTCTTCCTGGTGGAATTTTCCCTTGATGAGTATGAAGTGTCCTTCCCCATCTCTTTTGATTAATTTTGGTTGAAAGTCTATTTTATCAGATATTAGAATGGCTACTCCTGCTTGCTTCTTGGGTCCGTTTGCTTGGAAAGTCGTCTTCCAACCCTTTACCCTCAGGTAATGTCTATCTTTGTGTCTTAGGTGTGTTTCTTGTATGCAACAGATTGCTGGGTTTTGTTTACGTATCCATTCTGTTAATCTGTGTCTTTTTATTGGAGAGTTGAGTCCATTGATGTTGAGAGAGATTAATGACCAGTGGTTGTTAGATCTCTTGATTTTGATGTTGGCTGTGCTCATCAGGTTGTGTGCTTGGTTGCTTTTTGTTTTACTGAAGTGAGGTTATTTATTTCCTGTGTTTTCTTGAATGTAGCTAGCTTTCTTGGGTTGTATTTTCCCTTCCAGTGTCTTCTGTAATGCTGGATTTGTTTGTAGGTATTGTTGAAATTTGTTTTTGTCATTGAATATCTTGTTTTCTCCATCTATGAGGACTGAGAGTTTTGCTGGGTATAGTAGCCTGGGCTGACATCTGTGTTCTCTTAGGGTCTGCATGATATCTGTCCAGGCCCTTCTGGCTTTCATAGTCTCTGTTGAAAAGTCAGGTGTGATTCTAATGGGTTTGCCATTATATGTTACTTGGCCTTTTTCCCTTGCAGCTTTTAGTATTTTTTCTTTGTTCTGTATGCTTACTGTTTTGATTATTATGTGGCGGGAGGATTTTCTTTTCTGGTCAAATTTGCTGGGTGTTCTGTAGGCCTCATGTATTCTAATTGGCCTCTCCTTTAGCTTGGGGAAATTTTCTTCAATGATTTTGTTGAAAATATTTTCTGGGCCTTGGAGAAGGGAGTCTTCTTTTTCCTCTATACCTATTATTCTTAGGTTTTGTCTTTTCATATTGTCTTGCATTTCTTGGACGGTCTGTGTCAGGAATTTTTCAGATTTAACATTTTCTTTGACAGATACATCGATTTCTTCCATTGTATCTTCTACACCTGAGATTCTTTCTTCCATCTCTTGCAGTCTGTTGGTTATGCTTACCTCTGTAGTTCCTGTTTTCTTCCCTAGATTCTTCCTTTCCATTATTTCTTCCATTTGTGTTTTCTTTAATTTTTCCAATTCTATCTTCAGGTCTTGAGTTGTTTTGTTTACTTCCTTCACCTGTCTGATTGTACTTTCCTGTTTTTCTTTTAGTTCCTTCAACTCTGTTTCTTTCATTTCATTCAGTGTTTTAAGCATTTCCTTTCTAAAGGCCATAAACTGTTTGGCTGCAGCTTCCTCTATTTCTTTACGGATGGCAATATTCTGTTTGAGTTTATCTTCCTCTATGTCTTTACGAATCTTATTTGTTTCCTCTGTTATCATCTTCATGAGCATACTTGTTAGGTCATCTTCTTGGATTTCAGTTATGGTGGGGTGTCCAGGGCTACTTGCCCCTGGGTAACTGGGTTCTGGAGATGCCATATTGCTCTGTCTTTTGTTCCTTGAGCTTTTACGCTGGCCTCTACCCATTGTGTTATCTTAGGAGTTTGGGGTTATTTTCTGGTGGTTCCTGGGGATCCTGTGGTGGAGAGAATCCCCTTTGCAGAAAGCTGGATTTTCCTGAAGGATGTCTTCTCAGCTTTTTGGGTATAGTCCCTGGATGGCTGGTGTTTTTTCAGGAGTTGCTCACCTCAGGGATATAGACCTGAGTGGTAACTGTGGTCTTTGTTAGTCAAGAGGGTTCTCCTCTTACCCAGGGAAGTCCTGGGGGCAGCTGCCCTGTTTCTGGGTTTCTTGTTGCAAATTTAATGATCAGCTGCTGTGACCCAGTTGGACATCAGGCGCGCCTCAACTGTTTGTGCTTGTGTCTGGAGCACAGCTGAGTGCTGGCGCCTCGGCCCCACTAGACTGCTAGACTTTTTCTAGGGAAGGATTGGGTGATTTAGATCAGTACAGTTTCCTTCCTTCCCCGTGGATTCTCTGGAGACACCGACTCCTAGTGTCTTTTTTTGCCCTGGTGCACACTGCTCAGTGTCCGCCAGCTGGCTGGCCACAGAAATTTGCCTGTGCCTGGAGCACAGCTGTGTGATGGCGGCTCAGTCTCTGCCAGCTGTCTGGTGCGCAGAAACTGCCTGTGTCTGCCTTTGTGGCTTTTGGGAGTCTGAGTGGCTCCCTAAGCTGGGTAATTTTCCGGGGACCTTTTCAGGTTGGGGGTGAGCTGAGTGCTCTGAGATCAGACCCGCCGTTTCTATCTCTGGTGGCGAATCAGGCGCGCAGGCAGGCAGGGCTCTGTGCCGGAACCTGGGTCCCCGGCTCTGGCTCCGGGCTGGCTCCTGGGGTGCCCGTGGAACCCGCCCGAGTCTTTTCCAGGGGATGTCTGGGTGACCTAAGGCCGGTCCCAATCGTTTCCTGTACCCTGGGGTTATCTCTCGACTGAAAATTCCAGTCTCTGATAGTGTGGTGCCCAAGGTTCAGTCTGGGACCGGGACCAGAGACACTGGCTTGTGGCTCTGGGCTGGGGCTGGGGCTGGCGGCCGGCAGCCAAGCGTCTGGCGGAACCGGGATCTCTTCCGCGGTTTAGCCGGGTGAGTTAAAAGCTGATTGAATCCCCCACCGTGGGGTATCCTCTCACGTGGGAAACACAATGACTGTGTTTTATGGCCGAGAGTTCTGATTGCTGTTCACTGTGCTGATCCTGCTGTGCTGCTGCTCAGAATGAGAGTCCTCCCGGCGCCGCCATCTTGCCCCTCCCCCTCTTAATTTTTATTTTTTAGTTTTTTTCACTTTGTATTCCAGCTGTAGCCCCCTCCCTCATTTCCTCCCATGCCCTCTCTCCCTCATCTCCTCCCAAGCCCCTCTCTAAGTCCACTGATAGGGGAGGTCCTCTTTTTTTCCCTCTAAACCTGGCCTATCAGGTCTCAGGACTGGCTGTATTGTCTTCCTCTGTGGCCTGGTAAGGCTGCTCCCCCATCAGAGGGAGGTGATTAAAGAGCCAGCCACTGAGTTCATATCAGATACAGACACTGTTCTCCTTACTACCGTTCCCACTTGGACACTGAGCTGCCATGGGCTACATCTGTGCAGGTGTTCTAGCTTATCTCCATGCATGGTCCTTGGTTGTAGTATCAGTCTCAGAAAAGACCAATGTGCCCATATTTCTTGGTTCTATTTCTCTCCTTGTGGAGCTCCAATCCTTTCCAGGTATTTCTATCTCCCCCTTCTTTCATAAGATTCCCTGCACGCTACCCAAAGTTTGGCTATGAATCTCAGCATCTGCTTTGATACCGTGCTAGGTAGAGTCTTTCATAGGCCCTCTGTGGTAGGCTCCTGTACTGTTTCTTGTTTTCTCCTTCTTCCAGTGTCCATTCCATTTGTCTTTCTAAGTGAGGACTGATCATCTTACCCAGGGTCCTTCTTCTTGTTTAGCTTCTTTAGGTGTACATACTTTAGTATCTTTTGATCTTAGCCATTCTGATGGGTGTAAGGTGAAATCTCAGTGTCATTTTTATTTGCATTTTCTTGATGACTAAGGACATTGAACATTTTTCAAGTGTTTCTCAATATTCCTCTATTGAGAATTCTCTGTTTAGATCTGTTCCCCATTTTTTAAATTGGATTACTTGATTACTTGTTGCTTTTGAACTTCTTGAGTTCTTTACATGTTCAGGATATTAGCCCTCTGTCAAATATAGGGTTGGTGAAGATCATTTTCCAATCTGTAGGCTGTCATTTTGTTCTGAGGACAATGTCCTTTGCTTTACAGAAGCTTTTCAGATTCTTTAAGTCCCATTTATTGAGTGTTGATCTTCGAGCCTGTGCTGTTGTTATTCTGTTGTCTCCTGTGCCAATGAGTTCAAGGTTCATACCCACTTTTTCTTTTAACAGATTTAGTGTGTCTGATTTTATGTTGAGGTCCTTGATCCAGTTGGACTCTAGTTTTGTGCAGGGTGATAAATGTGGATCTATTTGAATTTTTTTACATTTTGATATCCAATTATACCAGCACCATGTGGTGAAGATGGTATCTTTTTTTCCATTGTACAGTTTTGGTATCTTTGTCAAAAATCAGACATCAATAGTGTGTGAGTTTATTTTGGGGTCCTCTATTACATTCCATTGATCCACCATTCTGTTTCTATGCCAGTGGGATGCAGTTTTTAGTACTTTTGCTCTATAGTACATCTTGATATCAGGGATGGAGATAGCTCCAGAAAATCTCTTAATTTTTAAAATTTTTATTAATTACAGATTATTCACTTTGTATCCCAGTGTAGGCCCCTCCCCCATCTCTTCCCAATCCCACCCTCCCTCCTTCTTTTCCTATGTACCTCCCTCAGTCCAATGATAGGGGAAGTCCTCCTCCCCCTTCCATCTGACCCTAGTCTATCAGGTCTCATCAGTATTGGTTTCTTTGTCTTCCTCTGTGGCCTGGTAAGGCTGCTCCCCCCTCAGGTGGAGATGATCAAAGAGCCAGCCCATGAGTTCATGATCTCTTCTAGTAACAACATCTTTTATTGTACAGTATTATTTTAGTGATTCTGGGTTTCTTCCTATTCCATATGAAGTTGAGAATTTTTCTTTCAAGTTCTGTAAAGAATTGTGTTGGGTGGAGATCCAAAATGGCAGCACTGGAAGGGCACTGTGTATGAGGAGCAGGACAACAGTGTTGGCACAGTGACCAAGAGACTGAACTCTGGGCCCTATAAAACTAGCTATTGTGATTCCTAGGTGAGAAGAAACTCCATGGTGTGGGAAGCAATTGGGTCCATTTTCAGGTCACCCAGCTAAAACATAGAAGAATTCCTGGGTCCCAGCAGGTGCTTGGTCAACAGCCCAGAGACACATGCCTATCTGTCCTGATCACCTTCTTAGGCTGGACTGTGGACACCAAAATACCAGAGAAGGGGATTTCCAGTAGCGAGAAAACCCCACAGGGAAGGAAGCAAATGGGACTGACCTCAGGTCACCCAGTCTATCCCTGAAAATGGTCCCAGGGACAAGTGGGTGCATAGCTACCAGTCCAGAGCAGGGTAGCAGCCACCAGCCCAAAGACCTGCTGTGTGCCCGACTCTCCATCACAGAGAGAACTGTGTGCCCCAGGGCACCAGAGATTGTATTTCTCTGCTGGGAGAAAAACCCACAGCAAGGGAAACATCAGGTCCCAGCTTAGAGCACTCAGCAGACCCCCCCCACACACACACATTGAAAAGTTCTCTGGAAAAGTTTCCAGGTTCCTGCAGGTGCCTAGTCACCAGCTTGCATCTACCACCCGCCAGCGCCTGCGTGATCTACGTGTCACCACAACACCACCTGGTTGGGAGAAAGACCCACGATAGGGGAAACATCTGGACCTACCTCAGGACACCCAGCTCCTGAAAAGTTTCTGAGTCCCTGCAGGTTCCAGGCTCTAGACTCCTGCTGCATGCATGAGAACTGTGCTCACCTGCCACTGATTACTGATTGGGGACTGGACACAGAGCTCCAACCTCAGACTTACAGAAGTCTGGGATCCCAGAGATCTGCCACCAGATACTGCTCCAAGGGGCAACCACTTATTCCTAACTAATCTGGGCAAACTGGCACCCAGGTTAGAGCAGCAGCTCACTAAATTTACATGAAGAAATCCAGAAGCAGGGCAGCTGTCTCCAGGACTTCTCCGGGTGAGAGGAGAGCCCCCTGACTAACAGAGACCACAGTTACCACTTAGGTCTATATGCCTGAGGTGAGATGTGGCAATTCGTGAAAAACGCTGGCCATTCAGTGACCATACCCAAAAAGCTGAGAAGGCCTGCTTTAGGGAAAATCATCTTCCTGCCAAGGGAATTCTTCTCATCCCAGGATTCCAGGAAGCACCAGAAACTAATACCCCACATCTAAGATAGCCCAATGGGTAGAGGCAAGTGTAAAAGCTCAACCAACGAAAGACAGAGCAATATGGCATCTCCAGAACCTAGTTATCCAGGGACAAGCAGCCCTGGATACATTTATACTGGGACACCTCAGCATAAATGAGATTCAAGAAGACGACCTTACATCTATGCTTATGAAGAGGAAAATAGAGGAAACAAATTAAATGCATAAAGAAATAGAGGAAGATAAAGGCAGACAGATTATGCCCATCTGTAAAGAAATAAGGGAAGCTGCAGCCAAACAGTTTGTGGCCTTTAGAGAGGAAATACTTAAATCACTGAAAGAAATAAAAGAAACAGAGGAATGTTCAAACAAACAGCTGAAAGAATTGAAGGAAAAACATGAAAATACAGTCAGACAGGTGAAGGAAATCAACAAAATGGTTCAAGATCTGAAGATAGAATTGGAAAAATTAAAGAAAACACAAAGAGAGGAAATCATCGAGAGGGAGAACCTAGGAAAGAAAACAGGAATTACAGAGGTAAACATAACCAATAGACTACAAGAGATGGAAGAAAGAATCTCAGGTGTGGAAGATACAATGGAAGAAATTGATGTATCTATCAAAGAAAATATTAAATCTAAAAAATTCCTGACACAGACCTTCCAAAAAATTCAAGACAACATGAAAAGACAAAACCTAAGAACAATAGGAATAGAAAAAAAAAAAAAAAAGAAGATTCCCTCCTCCAAGGCTCAGAAAATATTTTCAACAAAATCATAGAAGAAAATTTCTCCAACTTAAAGGAGAGGCCTATAAGCAGACAAGAGAACACCCATTAAATTAGACCAGAAAAGAGAATCCTCCTGCCACATAATAATCAAAGAAATACGTACAGAACAAACAAAAAATACTAAAAGCTGCAAGGGAAAAAGGCCAAGTATCATGTCATGGCAAACCCATCAGAATCACACCTGACTTCTCAACAGAGACTATGAAAGCCAGAAGGGCCTGGACAGATATCATGCAGACCCTAAGAGAACACAGATGTCAGCCCAGGCTACTATACCCTGCAAAACTCTCAGTCCTCATAGACGGAGAAAACAAGATATTCAATGACAAAAACAAATTTCAACAATACCTACACACAAATCCAGCATTACAGAAGATACTAGAAGGAAAAATACAACCCAAGCAAACTAACTATTTTCAGGAAAACACATGAAATAAATAACCTCACTACAGCAACACTAAAAGTAGCCAAACACAGAAACACCACCACAGCCAACATCAATATCAAAGGATCTAACAGCCACTGGTCATTAATTTCCCTCAACATCAATGGACTCAAATCTCCAATAAAATGATACTGACTAACAGAATGGATATGTAAACAAGACCCAACAATCTGTTGAATACAAGAAACACACCAAAATCACAAAGATAAACATTACCTGAGAATAAAAGGCTAGAAGATATTTTTCCAAGCAAGTGGACTGAAGAAGCAAGCAGGAGTAGCCATTCTACTATCTAATAAAATAGATTTTCAACCAAAATTAATAGAAAGATATGGGAAGGTCATTTCATACTCATCAAAGGTAAATTCCACCAAGAAGACATCACATTTCTGAACATCTATGCCCCAAAGAAGAGCGACCACATATGTAAACAAAACATTAATAAAACTTAAACCACACATAAATCCCCACCCATTAGTAGTGGGAGACCTCAACACCCCACTCTTAACAAAAATTGTTGTAACATAGCAACCAGTAGGATATGCAACACATAGATATGTCATCACACAAAGTATGTGTGTGTTTGCATGCTAAAGGTAGTTATTTTCAGAGACCCAAAGAGAAGCAACGATTTGTGGAAGAGGAATCAGTAGGATCAATATCAAGCTAATGAATGTAATTCCCTGTTTATTATTATTATTATTATTATATCAATTTATTCACTTTGTATCTTGTCTGTAGCTTCCCACCTCACCTCCTCCTAGACCCACCCTCCATCTCTCTTCTCCCCCTGAGTACCTACCCTAGTCCACCGATATTAAGTATTTTTGTTTCATGCTAAAAAATTAACTTGATATAGAAACAAATATTTTCTTTTATAAAGTAAGTGGCCCTAGGACTCAGAAATCAAGACACCTTTTCATGGCTGTAATCACAATATATAGTAACTTGATTTATTCTTATATATTTTAAAGCAAAAAATCTTTTTATGCAGAAAGTAACCTAAGAATTTTTCATTTTCTTCTATCACATTGTGCTGTATTTGCAAGTTCCCTAATTACTGAGTAATAGACCTGGAAAATGTCCAATAAATTATGTTTAATTTCAGGGAAGGTTTGTTAATGTAGCTAATTCAATTTCAAGAAGAATGTTCTCCTTTACTAAAAATTATTAATTATTCTTATTATTCAGAGAATATACACATTCCTTAGATTTATCCTTAGTACACCCTATCTCTCTGACCTTACCTGTCACTGTTGATATGCTCCTATTTCTTCTATATCTTTCCAAGATTTTCCACTTCATTGATTTAGTTTGTTTTGTGCTGCTGTGACAAAATACCTGAGACTGGGAAATGTATAAAAAACAGAAATTAATTTTCTCACAGACTGGATTCTGTTCATGATCAAAGTACCAGGATTTTGATTCTCAAAAAAGTCTTCACTGGTAGGCATATATCCAAAAGATACTCAAGTACACAACGAGGACATTTTCTCAATCATGTTTGTAGCAGCGTTATTTGTAATAGCCAGAACCTGGAAACAACCCAGATATCCATCAACGGAGGATGGATACAGAAATTGTGGTACATTTACACAGTGGATTACTACTCAGCAATTAAAAACAAGGAAATCATGAAATGTGAAGGCAAAAGATCATCCTGAGTGAGGTATCCTAGAAGGAGAAAGACACACATGGTATATACTGACTTATAAGTGGGTACTAGACCTATAAGAAAAGATAAATGTATTAAAATCTATACACCTAAAGAAGATAAACAAGAAAGAGGACCTGGGGAAGATGATTAATCCTCACTTAGAAAGACAAATGAGATAGACATTGGAAGTAGAAGAAAACAAGAAACAGGACAGGAGCCTATTACAGAGGGCCTCTGAAAGACTCTACCTAGCAGTGTATCAAAGCAGATGCTGAGACTCATAACTAAACCTTGGGCAGAGTGCAGGGAATCATATGAAAGAAGAGAGAGTTAGTATGACCTGGATAGGACAGGAGCTCCACAGGGACCAAGTATATCTGGGCACAGGGGTCTTTTCTGAGACTGTTCTCCAACCAAGGACAATATATGAATATAACCTAGAACCCCTGCTCAGATGTAGCCAAAGGTATCTCAGTACTCAAGTGGGTTTGCCTAGTAAGGGGAACAGGGACTATTTCTGACATGAACTCAATGGCTGGCTCTTTGACCACCACACCCCACACCCAGCGAGGGAGGAGCAGCCTTGCTAGGCCACAGAGGAGGACATTGCAGCCCGTTCTGAAGAGACCTGATAAGCTAGGGTCAGATGGAAGGGGAAGAGGACCTCCCCTATCACTGGACTTGGAAAGGGGCAGGGAGGAGATGAGAGAGGGAGGGTGGGAATGGGAGGGAATGAGGGAGGGGGCTATGGCTGGGATACAAAGTAAATAACCTGTGGTTAATATAAAAAATAAAAATTATTTTAAAAAATTCAAAAACAAAACAAAACAAAAAAGGGTCTTCATATTTAGTCCTCACATAGCAGAAAGTTCATGGACAAGCTAGCTGATTCTGTAACACCTTTATAAGGCTCTCATTTCTACTAAAATGAGAAGAACCCTAAACCTCACAGTTGAGCACAGTAACATATTCCTATAATCCCATTGCTCAAGAAGCTGGATGAAGCAGGAAGATTTCAAGTACATGGCCAGGCCATAGGTGTTTGTGTTTGTGCATATGTGTGTGTGTGTGTGTTTGTGTGTGTGTGTGTGCAGTGTGTGTGTATGTATATATAAACATATATATATATACATGAGAGAATTATTAGGAGATATGGTTTTCTTGGAGTTCTCTCAAGGCACCCATTACAGCTCTGTCTGTCTGTCTGTCTCTCTCTGTTTTTGCCTCTCTTTTACTCTCTATGTATCACGGTTATTGTCTGAATATGTAAGATCTCAACTACTGTTCCAGTGCTATGCCTGCCTGCCTGCTGCCAGGCTCCCTAATATGATAGTCATGGATTTACTTTGTGAAACTGTAAGCAAGGCCCAAAATTCCTTCTGTAAGTTGCTTCAGTCATAATGTCTCCTCACAGCAATCAAAAATAGCCAAGGCAATGGCAGAGAAACACTTGAAGAAATGCTAAAAGTACTTAGTTATCAGCGAAATCAAAATCAAAACAACACTGATATTTCACCTTACAGCCACCAGAAAGGCTATGATAAAAAACTCAAGTGACAACACATGCTGGAGAGGTTGTGGAGAAAGGGGAACTCTTCTCCATTGCTGGTGGGAATGTAAACTTGTACAACCACTTTGGAAATCAATCTGCTGCTTTCTTAGACAATTAGGAATAGTGTTTCCTCAAGATCCAGCTATACCACTCTTAAGCATATATCCAAAAGATGCTCAAGTATACAACAAGGAGATTTGTTCAACCATGTTTGTAATAGCTTTATTCATAATAGCCTGAACTTGCAAACAACCCAGATATCCCTCAGCTGAGGAATGGATACAGAAAGTGTGGTACTTTTACACAACAGAATACTACTCAGCAATTAAAAACAGGGAAATTATGAAATTTGTAGGCAAATGGTGGGGTCTAGAAAAGATCATCCTGAGTGAGGTATCCCAGAAGCAGAAAGACACACATGGTATATTCTCACTTATAAGTGAATATTAGACAAATCATATAGGATAAATATACTAAAATCTGTACACTTGTTGGAACTAAGCAAGAAGGAGGATACTGGGTAAGATGATCAATCCTCACTCAGAAAGGCAAACAGGACAAACATTGAAAGAGGAAGCAAACAGGAAACTAGACAGGAGGCTACCTCAGAGTGCCTCTGAAAGACTTTACCCAAATGGTATCGATGCAGAGGAGGAGGTTCATAACCAAACTTTGGGCAGAGTGCAAGGCAATTTTATGAAAGAAGGGGACGATAGAAAGATCTGGAAGGGACAGAAGCTCCACAAGGAGAAGAACAGAACCAAAAATTCTGGGCACAGTGGTCTTTTCTGAGACTGATACTCCTAACAAGGACCATGCATGGAGATATCCTAGAACCCCTGCTTTGATGTAGTCCTTGACAGCCCAATATCCAAGTGGGTTCCCTTGTAAGTGGAACAGAGACTGTCTCTGACATGAACTCAGTGGCTGGCTCTTTGACCACCTTCCCCCACCTGATGGGAGAGCAGACTTAGCAGGCCACAAAGGAAGTCAATGCAGTCAGCCTTGCTGAGATCTGATAGTGAAGTTTCAGATGGAACTCCTCCCCTTTCAGTGGACTTGGAGAAGAACATGGGAGAAGATGAAAGAGGGAGGGTGGGACTAGGAGGGAATGAGGGACGGGGCTACAGCTGGGATACAAAATGAATAAATTGTAATTAGCATAAAAAATAAAAATAAGCAATACAAAAACAGAAAAATCCCAAATTAAAAGCCTACTAAAAATAACCAAGCCAGAAAGAGAGAGAGAGGAGATTCATGTTTTAACCACTATCTTAAATGCTAACCTTTTAATACTACTACTTTGTTTTCATCCTAATGTTGAAAGAGATGTATTCTCACTGCAACATTTTTCCAAAGTCCAATTCAAAACCTCTTTTTATTCTGATCAATGCTCAATCACCTTAGTCACAAATGTATTAATTACTTGTCTTATTTGTATTATAAAATACCTGCCAATAGAAACTTTCCTTCCATGAACGCAAAGTGGCTTTTGGTGCCTTAGCGGAATTTTCTGAACAAAGAAAATATACAAAACACTATATACAGAAGCACACTGAAAGCAGGTCTTGTGGCTTATCTCTATAATCTCAATACAAGGGAACCTGACTCAATAGGACTGTGAGTTGGAGTTCAGCTTTTCTATATGGAAAGTTCCAGTCCAACCTGGCTTATATAAAGAGACCCTGTCTCAGACAAGCAAG
This sequence comes from Meriones unguiculatus, assembly GCF_030254825.1. Classification (NCBI taxonomy): domain Eukaryota; kingdom Metazoa; phylum Chordata; class Mammalia; order Rodentia; family Muridae; genus Meriones; species Meriones unguiculatus. Next base: position 135,320,020 of record NC_083369.1, on the reverse strand, counting down.
CAAGCAAAGAAACAAAAAAGGATATTCCCAATGAAGAGAAAACAAAATTGCTAAGTGTAAACATACATATATATGCATAAGTGTGTAAATAAATGTGTAAAAAGCATATCCTTATGCTTTTTAAAATATTTTTTACAATGTAGATCCTGATTGTAGCACCATCTCTCATCTCACCCTCTTCCCGAGCTTCTTCCCTCATTACCCTTAGGCCCTTCCCCTAGTCCACTGAAAGGGTGAATTCTCCTCTCCTGTCATCTGACTCTAGTTTGCCAGTTCTCATCAGGAGTGCCTGGATCTTCTTCCTCTGTAGCTTGGCAAGGCTGCATTGCCAGGGGGAAGTGATAAAAGAGCTGGCAACCGAGTTCACAACAGAGGCAGCCCCTGCTCCTCTTACTCAGGTACCCACATGGAGACTGAGCTACTATAGGCCACATCTGAGCAGGCCCTCTTCATGCATGGTCATTGTTGGTGCTTCAGTCTCTGCAGGGCCTGCTGGGCTTAGAATTTTTAGCTTTGTTGATCTCCTTGTGGAGCTCCTGTGCATTCTGTCTCCTTCTATTCTCCCCCTTCTTCCATAAGATTCTCTTCAGTCTGCCCAAGTTTGGCTGTTAGTCTCAGCATCTGCTTTTATCCCGTGCTGGGTGGAGACTTTCAAAAGACCTCTGTGGTAGGCTCTCATCTCGTTTCCTCTTTTCCACTGATTCTGGGGTCTATCCTGTTTTCCATTCTGCATCTTCTCTAGGGTCATACTTGTTTAGCTTCTTTAGGTCTGTAGATTTTAGTATGGTTATCTTATATGGCTAATATCCACTTTAAGTGAGTATATTCCATGCTTGTCTTTCTGGTTCTTAGTTATCTACTCAAGATGAATATTTCTTGCCAAAAAAAAAAACAAAACATGAATACAGAAATTGTGGAACATTATAAAATGGAATACAACTCAACAATTGAAAACCAGGAAATCATGAAATTTCAGGCAAGTGGATGGAACTTACAGAGAGCACCTATGCCTTTTAAACGCCATTGGATAGAAAGAGTTCTGGGAATGAATGCCTGCTTGTTACCTTCCCATCTATAGAAACATAGTCATATGGCTACACTTCTCTTGGCCTCATGTTGTGCTTCTTAAACTAACATATTTGTATCATATAATTATTCTTCAATACAAGAGGTTTCATGGGAAGGTAGTACATAGCAGTTCTTCCATTTAGGTTAAATCTAAACTTGTCCTATTTTTCCAACCTCTGCTAAGTAATACATAACACAGGGAAATGAATTATGAGCTTCTATGTTTATGATTAAATGTCACTGATGAAAGATTTATCAATACTGGGACTCCTTAACGTCAACTCTATTGACACTTTGGATGGGGCAATTCTTTGCCATGGGTGGCCACACTGCACACTCTACCCTGCTTAGCAGCACCTTTAGCCTCTACCTACCACATCTTAATAGCAGACTCCAGTTCTAAACACAGGAAATGATGCCAAAGATTGGAAAATGTGCTCCTTAAGGAGCAAAATTACTCCTGGTTGAGAATCACTGGATTCTAGAAATTCTCAGAACCTCGTCAGACTGGGTTGTGACCTTGGAAGTTGTGTGGGTTTTATAAACAGAGATTCTTTATAAATGTTGAAATATAACTTTCTTTTCCTTTTGAATAATGCAATTTTCTACATTAAGTATTCTTATTGAATTTTCTTTTTTGAGAGGGGGTAGTTTATTGTTTTGTTTTAGACATTGCAAAAAGTCAAAAAGTGAGAGAGAGGAGCTTCATATATTTCAAACAAAAGAACACCATACTGTGAGCAAGATGTGAACTCCTCCCCTTTCAGTGGACTTGGAGAGGAAAGCACGTTTTTTTTTTTTTTTTTTTGTCCGGGTCTTCAAAGAAGCCAGGGTTTGAATTAAAATCTCTATTTAATCTAATATCTTGGGAGCAGCTGATGAAACACTATTATATCAGATAATGATTGATTGTTTTCTACATAGCCTTTTGTTGGAAATTAGAAGAATGTAATAAATATTGACTGAGACAACCTCCTCTCTATAAAGAAAGATAGGCAGTACTTTGAGGTTGTGATTCTAATGAATATCAGGACTGAATACTTCCATCTAAAATGCTGTCTAATAATCTTACCTCTATATGAAATAACAGTTTCAATTTCAATTTGTTTCAGTCATCTTTGTCAAAGAGAAAGTCAAAGTAATTGAAATCATCAAATTATTATAATTGAAACTAAATACTAATCCAGTAATTATCCTTTGAATTCAGTTTCAGCACTGAGCATTTATGTCTCTATTAGAAGCGGATAGAATTGAAAAATAATATTAACCAGAGCAAACAATATCTCAAGAATTTGAATTAATAAATGGACATTACTTTCTCATGCTAAAAATATATTGGCAGTTTTCAAATTCTTCTCACACGATGACAGCTAACTGCCAACTGAGAGACAGTTTTCTACAGAGGCCTTAATATGTGGAACCCTGTGAAAAATGAGTTTGTTATGTGACAGTTGGGCTTTCATTCAAGAGAGTCCTTTGACTCTTCAGGAGTGGAATTCTTATCCATGCTCTATTTCAGCACTATAAAGATGTATTTTATTTTTGTAAATCTGCTTTCAGACCTAGGAATGAGTGTCACAGTTACAGAAACAGCCCATTCTTCCATGGAGGAGAGAAATCAGATGGTTGATGCTGTGCCAGTTGTGGATCTCCTACTTCCTGTCAGCTTACCTCAGATATGTAGTAGTCTTCTTCCCTTTGTTTCCTGTTGGTACCCCCTCTTTTCTTACCCATTTCCCTAGGTTTTCCTCTCAGTTAAGCACAAACACCCAACATTACAGCCATTTGGCAACTCCACTTTTCTTTTAATTTCTCTTTGCCTAGATTCTTATTCAGTTCAGAGTGAGTTAACACATTAGCCCCACTGCCTCTTGTGGATATTGTTCAGCTGTCAAGTCACTGTCATTTTCTCTGGTTAATTCCTATTTTAGTTTAGTAAAGTGATTGTCCAACATCATGTTACTGCTAAAAGTGTCCTTTAAATAAAACTAGAGAAGTAGCTCCCCTAAGCACAGCATGAGCAGGCTTCACTCTGAGAGAGGTGAGAGCTGGTGTCCCAGGGCCATGGCTCCTGTCTCATTTCAGGTACTCCATAGTCTAGAGTGTTCGATGTAATATTAGAGCAGTTTGCCTTTGTTTAAAATGTCCTTTCAGTCATTTACTTCTAACCATGGTCTAAAATCACTTAACTGAAAAAATATCAGAAACAGTTCATGTTTTAAATCCCATGCAGTTCTGAACATTGTGAAGAAAGTCTAGCAGTTTTCGATTAAGGACATGTATATCCATGCTCTATAATCTACCTGCTCATTAGTTATGGTTATTAGATCAACTGTCATGGAATATCAGTGCTTATGTTCAGGTAACATTTATTTTACTTAATTATGTCCCAGAAGCATAAGTGTAGTGAAAATAGCAATTATAATGTATCAGAGAGAAATTATAAAGGCCTTCATTGGAATGGAATGGTAAAAAATTCCTGATTTATTAACGAAAGGGAAACTGTATGTATGTTGGTGTTGTTGAGATCTAAAGTATAACATATTTGAAAGGCCTGTCTCACACCTCCCAGCTCCCTTCTCCTGCATCTATCACTCTGATTCCCTCTGAGAGGAGCACAGCCAATCATGCCCAATAAACTGCCCTAAAAATCATGGAGATAATTCTGGCTGCCTGAGAGGAAAGGTCATGGACATTGCCAAGAACGACATGCCAAATTAGATGTGTCTAAGGGAGATGTAGTCAGTTTCCAAGCTACTGCTGCATTACTACTGCCTACCTGTGTTTGTGGAAACTATTGTCCTAACTTAGACTCTAGAGGCCCTGAGTTCCTAGGTGTGGTGGTCCAGATGCATCATCTCTACTCAGGATCTTTATAACCAGTGATGGCACTCCAATCTATACTTATAAGTGTGAAATTGGTGAAGAGAACCTGTAATGCACAGGAAAAAATACTGTGTTTTAAAGAGCAGAATACTCAATGTGATTCTGAATGATGTTGGTGACCTTGCCAGCCACAGTCAAATCAAGTATCCACAGCTTGTGTTAGTCATCCAAGGTATCTCTGAAAAGACAACCTCCAGTACCCACAGCCTCTTCAAGATACACATGTATACCATCATGAACAGAATGTCTCCCAACCTCCATGGATGCCTGGAGTCACTGAGAGATGGCATCAACCTGTGTTTATTAGAGACAAGATGGTGGTGGTATCAGGCTGCTATTTGGACAAGGGTTATGCCAAGTTCCTGAAAGGCTTTGAGTTCCAAGTCATCATTAATAAGAGTGATCCTATCATTTCACTGCAGGGTGCTTACACAGAGGGCTATGATGTGACCACCATGAATGAAGCCTCTAAGAATGGAAACACCATTGTCCCCACCCTGGGCTGTTTTGATATCATTCTTGGCCAGCAACTTGTTTTTGTGTTTGCAGCAGGGTCTCACTTTGTAGTCCCAGCTATTTTGGAACTCTGTATGTAGACCAGGCTTTAGCTGGCACTAAGGACAGATGAAGGATGTTATTGTGTGAAACATTGGCGTTAATTTTGTGGCTGCATTTTCCATATCCCTCCTTGGGAATGATCACTCAGTTCTTGGCCTCTGCTACAGCCATCATATGGTCAAGTCTATGGCAAGAGAAATTGAGAGGCCCCAGTCAAGATGGAGGCACCAAGGTGTCATTTACAGTTAATATGATCTTACAGGCCTTGGAGATCAATAGGGTGAAAGTGGTTAATGAAGTTCACAAGCTTCTGTGCTATTCTATTCAGGCCCTTCCTTGGTCTTTAGACCCAAGTGTTGATCTACAGAATCACTGGTTGTTCAGTCTATGACCTGAGAAAGATCTCTTTCAAAAGGAAAAGAGCTATTGACCTTTGAATGTTTCTGAGAGCTTTGCTCACTTCGTGCTGGGCCTTTATTTAATTTTCAGAATACTGATGGTGGTACTTCTAGTCCCAATCACACAAGTATAACCGAGAGAAACGTCAATAAAAGTGACAGACAGTGTCAGAAGAAGTGAGATAAACAGAAATAGGCAAGGATCTGATACTATTTTGTAATCTGATACTTCCTATAATCTGTAGATCACAGAGAATATTTTGTTTTGTTAACTTATTTATATTTTTTTAATTTTATTATTTTACAATGTTTAGAATGTTAAAAGAGTGCAGGAAGGTAGATAAATAAAATATGTGCTGCAAAAAAAGATATTTAAAGAAAGTTCACATTCAAATATATTTTATTAAGGTTTGTACTTGTTCCATTTACTATTAACATTTTTATTAAGTTTTAACTATGTCTATTTTATATGTTACTCTTTATTATACATACGCATGTGTATGATAAACCAGTATTGGTTGGGTTTTTTGTATTACCTGCACTTTCAAACATCTATTGGGAATCTTAGAATGGGACTATTATATTCAAAAATTACTGACTAAGTACATTTTCCTTGTCTCACAAATGAGGAAAAGAGCTACAGAGAGGTTGAGACACAGGCTCCCAGTCTCATTGTTCATCTCTGACAGGGCCAAGGTATTAGTTGGCTCATTGCTTTCCCCCCGATGCTGGCCAGGTTTTTAGCACACATCCCTATGATCAGTGACCCAAATCAGTCTGAATTACTTGCTTTATCATCCCGAATGAACCAAAGAGCACTCTGAAACAGTACTACTTTTAAGTTGAAGTGTAACTTCTCAGTTGAAATCTATTTCTACAATTTCTCGATTACCAGGGTTTCTTTTGTCCCTCAACCCCCACACCAGTGACTTTGATGCCCTCTCAAGGCACATATAATCTGCCTATAAACAAATCTTTTCTTTTCTCTTATTTTATTTTCTCTTTGAATTTAGGTATCAACTATAGCAGTCTGGAAATTGATTTGTTGCCCAGGCCATTCTTGAAGGCTAAATCTTAAAACCTTTCATGCAAAATGGATTGTCAGCATACACTGCCACTCCAGGCTCTAATACCCACCTTTATTTATATTCTGATGCTCCTTATTAGGCTTATTGGGCTCAGACTCTGACTTCTCTTAGTGAGGTTGTGGGTGTTGATGAAGTATCCACTATACCTCTTGTTCTTATTTGGAGACAAGTTATAAAGTGAAGAATATTTTGTCTGTCATCCTCTTCCTAACAACTAATTAAATGATAATGTCTTGTGGAGTTTCTATATCATGACCAGGGATCATCTAGAAGGTACAGGCCTTTGGTCAGTAGTAGGTGTTGAATAGTACTGATGCAACACAGTTGTCAAAATAACCCAACTCTCCAATCGTTTTAACTGGATCAAGCTTAGGGTACAGATTTTTTGTTTTGTTTTGTTCTGTCTCAATTGATCATGTAATTTTACAAATATAAATAAAATATTGGCAGATCTATTCCCCAGGGTTCCCACAGATGTAACCAGACAGGTTTTCCTCCTTGGTGACCCAAAATAAGCTTAAACAAAGACTCTGTGCTATGAAAAGTAATTTTCTGACCTTGAGATTTGGCTACAACTTGGTGTCTCTTCTTTCCTATCGAGACATTTCCTTTCTTTGCTACTTCTGAGCAAGCCAGAAGTCCCAACTATCTTTGCAACATTGCCCTTTGGTACGGCTAGCTATTTCTATTTTTCTTGTATCACAATATCTGCTGAATCATTGATTGATTTGAAAGATATAGTAATGAGGACAAGGGAAAGATTGCCTATAGGAATATCTGCAAGTAAAGTACCTCACTTAATTGTCAGTAGATGGCTCAGACTGTGGATTGTACTTAATTCTATATGCACTGTATTTTTCCTACATATATCTAGCACAGATGTAATGTATTCTCTTTCTCGTCTAGGCGCTTTTAATGCACCATTGTTATAACATTTGGATTTTGATATATAACAGTGAAACACACATTAATTTTCCTTCCTCTTTACCATAATCTCATGAATTAAAGATCCATTCTTTTTTCTGCTTTTAAATATAATTTTTTATTAATTACAGCTTATTCACTTTCTATCCCAGCTGTATCCCCACCCTGATTCCCTCCTAATCCAGTCCTCCCTCCCTCCTCTCCTCCCATGCCCAATCCCCAGTCCACTGATAGTGGGGGACCTTCTTTCTTTCCTTTTGACCTTAGCCTATCAGGTCTCATCAGTACTGTCTTTCATAGTCTTCCTTTGTGGCCTACACAGTCTGCTTCCCCCTCAGAGGGAGGTGATCAAAGAGTTAATAACTGAGTCAATGTCAGAGACAGGACCTGCTCCCCTTTTTAGGGAGACCATTTGGAGACTGAGATGCCATGGGTTACCTCTGTGAAGGGGGTCCAGGTTATCTCCTTCAATGGTTCTTGTTTGGAGTATCAGTCTCAGAAAAGATCCATAGGCCCAGATTTTTTTTGGTTCTGTTGTACTCCTTGTAGAGCTCCAGACCCTTCCTCATCTGTAGTAAGCTATCCCAGAAGCAGAAAGACACACATGGTATATACTCACTTATAAGTAGATATTAGACATAATACAGGTTAATCATACTAAAATCTGTACACCTAAAAAGCTAAGCAAGAAGGAGTACCCTGGGTAAGATGCTCAGTCTTCATTCAGAGAGGCAAATAGGATAGACATTGGAAGAAGGTGAAAAAAAAGTTACAAGACAGGAGCCTACCACAGAAGGCCTTTGAAAGACTACCCAGCAAGGTATTTAAGCAGATGCTGAGAGTGATAGCTTTTGCAGGGTGCAGGGAAACTTAGGAAAGAAGGGAGAGATAAAGATCCAATCTTATCATGATCCTTATTAACCTTAGCATGTATCTTTTCTTGCTCTATATACTTCAGAGATTTTTTACCTCCTTAATTAAATAAAGGAAATTTTGGCTTCACTTTAGCATATCCAGTTTCTTAGCATCTCTGCTCCTGTGCTTTTGCGCTGTTACCCAGTAAATGAGTAGGTTGAACATGGTTGAACAAAGGTCCGTTCTGTATACTTGAACACATTTTGGATATATACCTAGGAGTTGTATAGCTGGATCTTGAGGTAGCACTATTCCTAATTGTCTAAGAAAGCACCAGATAGATTTCCAAAATGCTTGTACATTTCCAACAGCAATGGAGGAGGGTTCCTCTTTCTCCACATCTTCTTCAGCATGTGTTGTCGCTTGAGATTTTGATTTTAGCCATTCTGAAGGGTTTAAGGTGAAATCTCAGGGTCATTTTCATTTTCATTTCCTTGATGATTAAGAATGTTGAACAGATCTTTAATTGTTTCTCTGCCATTCAGTATTCCTCTATTAAGAATTCTTTGTTTTGCTCTGTATCCCATTTTTTAATTGGGTTACTTGATTTGTGGCAGTTTAACTTCTTGAGTTTTTTATATATCCTGGATATTAGCCCTCTGTCTGATATAGGTTTGGTGAAGATCCTTTCCCAGTCTGGAGGCTATTGTTTTGTTCTGATGACAGTGTCCTTTGCTTTACAGAAACTTTTCAGTTTCATGAGGTCCCATTTGTTGATTGTTGATTTTAGAGTCTGTGCTGTTGGTGTTCAGTTCAGAAAGTTGTCTCTTGTGCCAATAAGCTCAGGACTTTTCCTCACTTTTTCTTCTAATAGGTTCAGTGTATATAGTTTTATGTTGAGGTATTTGATCCACTTGGACTTTAGTTTTGTGCAGGGTGATAAATATGGATCTATTTGCATTTTTCTACATGTAGACATCCAATTATACCAGCACCGTTTGTTGAAGATGCTATCTTTTTTTCCATTGTATGGTTTTGGCATCTTTGTCAAAAAATCATGTGTTTATATGTGGGAGAGTACAGGAGCTCCACAAGGAGAGCAACAGAACCAAAAAAATCTGGGCCCAGGCAATACTCCAACTAAATACCATTCATGGAAATAACCTAGACCCCCTGCACAGATGTAGCCCATGGCAGCCCAGTCTCCAATTAGGTGTCCTAGTAAGGGGAACAGGAACTGTCTCTGACATGGACTCAGTGGCTGGCTCTTTGATCACCTCCCCTTGTTGGAGGGGCAGCCTTACCAGTCCACAGAAGAAGACAAAGCAACCAGTCCTGATGAGATCTGATGTGCTAGGGTCAGATGGAAGGGGAAGAGGAATTCCCTTATCAGTCAACTGGGTGAGAAGCATCGGAGGAGAAGAGGGAGGAAGGTCAGGTTTGGGAGGGGACAAGGGAGGGGGCTACAGCTGGAGTACAAGTGAATAAATTATAATAAATAAAAATAAATTATAAAAGGAAAAAAAGTAGTTGAAAGCAAGCACTTTGGCACTTCTACAGTTAATTTCATAGCAAAGGTTCTCAAGAGACTAATACATGTATAGCCTATCACAACATGTGCTGGATAAGGGAATGAGCAGTGTAACGCTGGAATGGAGTTTGAAAGTGCTAGATGTCATCACACTAATCAGAATAAAATACGGCTTAAACATTATGCATTATTTATTTTGGACTCCACTGTTTAAAATTTTTGAACTGGTCATATATAGTTGAAAGTGTAAAGAGAGAAACCATATACCAGAGGGATATACCAGAGGGAACTACCATATAAAAAGGAGGAAAACAGCTGAGAAGTTTAGTGAATGGCTCTCCTGACAAGAAAGTGAAAAAGAATTGTGCTATAAAAATGAAACAGTATCAAAATGAAAGGACCAGGTTTGACTGAATGGATTAAGAGAATGTAAATAGAGAGAAGAGGCTAAAACAGAATGTTCTTATTTACAAACAAAATGGAGACATGGTGAGAATTTTCTGAATACGTGAAAACTATATTAGAATATCTGTAGGTTTTTTCCCCCACAAATCATGGGAAAGTCTTCTCTCCTCCCAGAGAATACAGTCATTTACTTATTTTTCCACTCTAGGTTTTTTTTTTTCGGGGGGGGGATGGGCTTATTTTGAGAAAAGGACTTACACCCAGGCTGGCCTTGAACTCACAATTGTGTCCCACACTGGCCTCAACCTTGTGGCAGTTCTGCCTCTGCCTCCCAAATAATGATATTATATGCCTAAACCTCCATGTCCAGCTCAATCTTCTATAACTTTTATTTTACATTCCCTTTTTCTATCTTTCTTCATTACTTTTTATTACAATTTATTCACTTTATATAACAGCTGTACATCCCCCTCATCTCCTCCCAGTCACACCCACCCTCCCTTTTCTCCTATGCCTGTCTCCTCATCTTCTGATAGGGGAGGTACTCCTTTCTTTCTATCTGACGCTAGTCTGTCAGGTCTCATAAGGACTGGCTGCACTATCTTCCTTTGTAGCCTGGTAAGCCTGCACCAGTCAGGGAGAAGTCATCAAAGAGCCATTCACTGAGTTAATGTCAGAGAAAGACCCTGTTCCCCTTACTAGGGAACCAACTTGTACACTGAACTGCCATGGGCTACATCTGAGCAGGGGATCTAGGTCCTTTCCATGTGTGGTTCTTGGTTGGAGTATAGATCTCTGCAGTTATTTGTAGCCTCAGGATTTTTTTTTTTTTTTTTTTTTTGGCTCTGTTGGTCTTCTTGTGGAGCTCTTGTCCCCTCCTGGTCTTTCGATCTCCCCCTTATTCTTTAAGGTTCCCTGCACTCTGTCCAAAGTTTGGCTATGAGTCTTAGCATCTGCTTTGATATCCTGATGGTAGAGTCTTTAAGAAGATGCTTATGTAAGGCTCCTGTCTTGTTCCCTATCTTTTCATACATCAGATGTCTATCCTCTTTGCCTTTCTGAATGAAGGTTCACTGTCTTCCTTACGGGCCTCCTTTTTTTTTTTTTTTTCTTTTTTCTTTTTTAGCTTCTTTAGGACTATAGATTTTAGTATGTTTATCCTATATTATATGGCAAATATTCACTTATAGGTGAGTATATACCATATGTATCTTTTCTGCTTCTGGGTTACCTCACTCAGGATGATCATTTCTAGTTCTATGCATTTGTCAGCAAAAATCATGATTTCCTTGTTTTTAATTGCTGAGTAGTATTCCATTATGTAAATGTTCCACAATTTCTGTATCCATTCCTTGGTTGAGGGCAATCTAGGGTCAGATTCTGGCTATTACAAATAAAGCTGCTATGAACATATGTTAGCAAATATCCTTGTTTTATGGTTGAGCATCTTTAGGATATATGTCCAGGATTGGTATACCTGGACCCTGAGGTAGCATTATTCCTAAATTTCCTAAAGTTCATCAGATTGATTTCCAATGCGGTTGTACAAGTTTACATTCCCACCAGCAATGGAGGAGGGTTCCCTTTCTCCACAACCTCTCCAGCATATGTTGTCCCTTGAATTTTTGATCTTAGCCGTTCTGATGGGTGTAAGGTGGAATCTTCAGGGTCATTTTGATTTGCATTTTTTCCTTTGTTGAGAATTCTCTTTTTTTGCTCTGTACCCCATTTTCTTTTTAAATTGGATTACTTGCTTTGTTCGGACACTGTTAACAGAACAAAGCCACAGCCTACAGACTGAGAAAGATCTTCACCAACCCTACATCTGAAAGAGGGTTAGTATCTAGAATAAAGTACTCAAGAAGTTAAACACCAACAAACCAAGTAATTCAATTAAAAAATGGGTACCAAGCTTCTGTGACTTTTAAGAATTCAAAATTTTCTGGGAGTGACCAACCAACAATTGGTCTAATTTGAAGCTGATGCCAGAAGTGGGAGCCCAAGGCTGACACTGCCTGGAATACCAGCAACCAGAAGCTTCATAGCCCAGAGAACTAAGATAGAAAAAATACTTAAAGGTGCTTAAATCAATCACCCTCAGACAGATTTGGCACTAGCATATGGAACAGATGCCAAGACTCACAGCTAAACATTAGGCAGAAAGTGAGCTTAAATTGGAGATTTCCATCAGCTCCCTCCCCTTGGACCTTGAGAAATCCCACAGAAGAGGAAGAGCAAGAATTGTAGGAAACAAAAGGGTCAAGGACACCAGGAGAATATGGTCCGTGGAATCACCTGAGTGGTGGTCATAGGGTCTCACAGAGACTGAAACAACAGAGAGCCTGTATATGTCTGACCTAGGTCTTCTGAATGTATTTTGGTTGTGTGGTTCAGTGGTTTTGTGCAACTCCTAAACAATGGGAGTGAAAGGTGTCTGTGACTCTTTTGTCTATTCCTATGATTCCTTTTGTCCTATAGAGTTGTCTCATCCAGTTTGTGTTTAGTGTTACTGCATCTTGTTATGCTGTGTTCGGTTGATATCCTTAGGAGGATGGGTTTGTTTGTTTGTTTGTTTGTTTGCTTGCTTTTCAGAAAGGAAATGGAAGAAGTATGAATCTGGGGAAGAGAGGAGGTGGGGAATGACTGGTAGAAGTTGAGGAATGGGAAACTATGATCACGACTTACTGAAAACAATTTTAAAAAGGGAATTCAGTTTTAAATCATTCATCCATTTGCCATTGATTTCAGTGCACACTATGAAGTATAAACCCAACTTCACTTTTTCATCCAGTTGTCCCTATAGCATTTAAGACAGGCTCAGGTTCACCTGACAGGCTTCAGATGCTGGTTTGGCAAGATGCTAAATCATCATGTGTGTTTTTACAACATATCTTGGGACTGTTCCATTACATTTGTACTTTGAGTTACAGACCAGCTCTGTGTTTCTAAATTACTATGCCATTGCAAACATATCTCAGTACAGTAGCACTTGTCACTCCTGGTTACTCATTACTTTTCAGGCTTTGCTGAGCTATTCTTATCTATTTTGTAATTTAATTTTATAGTTTGCTTGTTTAATTGCAGAAAAATATATTGGCATTTATTGAAATCTTATTGAACTTATAAAGCATAATTTAAATTTTAATGGCTAGTTATTATTATCATATACTGGTATTCCCTAAGTTATTGCACATTATTCTATTTTTTGCACACTTAAATTATACACATATAACTTTTTAACAAATTTTTATTTGCTGTCTCTTTTAAAAGTAATTATTTCTTATTCTATAATAGTATGAGTTAGGAGGAACCCATTTAAAACAATATTCCATTATCCTGGCAGTTGGATCAACAGAAAGTTCTAACATGGGCCATTCAGCTTTCTTGCTTGGGACTTCTGAATTGGGATCATCACATTGAGTGTCCACATAAGTTAAAGACATAAAAAAGATCTTACTTCCTGGGAAACTTAGCAGAAAAACGAGAAAACAAATATCTAAAGAGAGTCCTAGAGATACATTTTAAGGCACCTCTACTAGAATTTCACTTTTGCTGGTTATGATATTGAAGAAATCAATTTTTACTGAAATTAATCTTAATTGAAGGAATACTGAGCACTCATCCTTCTCTCCTCCTTTCTGGCCTTTGCTGAGATGTAAGAGTCACACTGAGCTTTTAGAATGACCTAAAGTGTCACTGTGTACTTTCAATTTTTATTCCTTTAATTTTTTTTTTATTTTTTTTTATTTTTTTTCAATGTAGTTTATTCAGGAACCTTGAACAATCATCTGACCCTGGGGAAAGCCAGCCCACAGCTTAAATAGCCTCTGGGTAGCCAACCCCAGCGTGCCTCGTGGGCAATGCAGATAGGTCCACATACATGGAAGCAAGCCAGATCCTCAGCCTTAGCCAAATGTGGAATTGTTTTATTTCTCTTTTTGTAACAAGGATTGAGCTCAGATGCATGCACATGTCCAGCATGTGCTCTGTCATTGATCTACACCCCAAGCCCACTGTCAAGGTTCTTTTCATTTGTGTTTACCTGCTCTCTACTCTTTCTCTTTCCTTGCCTCTCTCCATTTTCCTTTAACGTCCTGCATACCAGCCAGACTGCTTGTTTACTGTATCTTTTCCTTGCTTGCCTTTGAAACCTTTTTTGAAATTGCCAGATCTGCACCAGTTCTGATTCCAACAACATCAGCACTCCTATGAGGTCTGTTCAGAGCCCTCACATATCCTTTTCATTACTATCTTGAAATGTTCCTTCAGTAGTTCTTCCAAGGTTCATTTAAAATCATTCATGCACCCTAAACCCAGTTCTTCCCCCATCATTATGGTGTTATCCATCACCAAATTGCTATTTTTCACAAACATCCATTTTATTGTTCTCACAAATTACTTTATGTTGCACTAGAGGAAAGATAAATGAAACCAAATCAATGAAAACTCATGTTCACCTAGTTTTAACGTTGTCTGGTCCATAGTGTTGTAAAAACTGCTTTTAAAATGCTTGCTTTAAGACAATTACCCATTGTTAAAATTATACCAAGCTTTGCTTATTATGCTTAAAAAGTTAAAAGGTTCACTTCATTTTGCCTTTTCCCCAATGTGCATTTAGTATTAACACAAATATTTATTTATTTTTTAAAAAACATATATGTGACTCACCGCCCATATCAGTTGCAGGTGCACGCTAATTACTTCATTAGGAGAATGAATTTTTATACATGTTAGTTCTCCCCAAAACACCTGTCACATTGAAGAGCTCAATATAATTTTATTGAATGAAAGAGTAATTGTAGGGATATTTAAATGAATATATTACTGTGGACTAGAAGAATGAACTAAATGTTTTCACAGTAGAAATATCCTGAATACCAGATGATCGAAGCAATAGATTAACCAGTGTAACAGATAGTCCATTTATGCCTCTCTGCCTCTCTGGATCAGGGTTTCTCAATCTTGGAAGTTTTTTTTTTTTGTTTGTTTGTTTTTTGTTTTTAAATAAGGGTTTCCTTGTACATCAGAATACATTAATATTTGCCGTGGTGAACATCCACTAGATGTCAAGTAGCTACCACCTCCAGTTGTGACAACCATAACTTTTCTAGATATTCACAAATATACTAAGTGGGAGTAGACCAGACCTGGGTGAAAATGCAACTCTTTAAATTCTAGATTTTCTCATTTCCTCTCTTCTTTCTAGCTCTATGCTTAATAATTTATAAACTGTTTTTACATTTCATTGCATTTTATTTATTTGCATGTGCATGCTTGAACGTACACACTTGCAATAGTACATATGTGGAAGTCAGAGGAGAGTTTGTGAGAGGCAATTCTCTCCTTCTACCATGTGGGTCCTTGGGATCAAACTCAGGTCATTAGGCTTTCCTAGGGATCAAACTCAGGTCATAAGGCTTTCCTTGGGATTAAACTCAAGTCATAAGGCTTGGGGAAACAAGCTTTTAATCACGGAGCTATTTTTGCCAGCTCACAAGTCATTTTAAACATCTTTCTAGCTCTCCACAAGAAGAATGGATACTACCTAATATCTTAGTTTTGTAGTGTGCATTTGGGTATTTCTAAGAGATCTTTTAATTACAATATGTGTCACTTGCCTGTCATCAGCATTTTCAGACTGAATCAAGCTGACAGGGTCCATTATCTTGAAGGTGCTGTTGCCAACTTCAGTAAGCAAGGACAACCAAAAACAAGGAGTCTTGTTTGGCTTTAATTAAATCAAATAAATACTGAAGAATTTGCTTAATAAAGGATGAACTTAACTGAATTTTTAAAAGAAAGTTTTTATTAATTCTCTGAGAATTCCATACAATGTGTGAAATTTTATCAAATTTACCACTCCTCCCTGATCCTCTCTACCCACTCAACTGCATGTCTCTCACACTATCTCTTTCTATCTCTAAAACTACCTAGTCCAGTTTGTATTGACAAACTATACGTGGGCATGTGGCTTGCCCTGGAATGTGCTTGATATAGCAGGTAACATACCTTTGAAGAAAGCTGAGTTTCCTTCTCCTAGCAGCAATCAAATGTTGGTAGTCACTTTGGTGGTGGTGAAGCTTTATCCCCACCTCCCCTCTTCCATGCTGGAATGTTGTCCAGATTAAGCTTGCCATAGTACTTGTGCATGCTATCATAATCTCTGTGAGTTCATGTTGTCATGTTGTGGCTGGAATACAGGTACTTTGAGTCATTTTCCACCTTTATCTCTTCCATTCTTTCTACCTCCTCTAGTATCATTTATTATGTATACACTGTTCTGCCTGCATATGCATCTAAAAATCAGAAAACGACACTGGATCTCATTAGTGATGGTTATGAGCCACCATGTGGTTGCTGGGAATTGAACTCAGGACCTCTGGAAGAGCAGCCAGTGCTCTTAACCACTGAGCCATCTCTCCAGCCTCTGTAGTATCTTTCAACACTTTGAATATAGGAATAAAATTTCTATTTTAGTACCAGCCAGAATTCTTTTCTTTTAATTTATTTTTATTAATTAGAGTTTAGTCACTTTGTATCCGTCCTGTAGCTCCCTCCATCCTCCCCTCCCAATCCCATCCTCCCTCCCTCTTCCCCACCTGTGCAGTTTCCCCAGTCCACTGATAGGGGAGGTCCTCCTCCCCTTCCTTCTGATCCTAGTCTATCAGGACTCATCAGGAATGCCAGCCAGAATTCTTCATCTCCTGTTTTTGGGAATGTTCAGCATATGGATTTATTATCAAGTTCTGGAAGATGACTAACAGCATTGGCAATAACCTGCAATGTTTGTGGGACTGTATAGGACCCATTGTTAACATTCCAAGTGCTCAGAATTTAACTTGGTAGTATATGGTGTATAGTTATGGGTATTGTCCTCCAATTATAGGGTAACTCCATTTAAACTTTTTATATATGTATATCATTTAGAAAGTTTCTGTAGCAATATGACTGATTTTTATTACTTCTGTTATTTTTTAAAATTTAATATAATTAATTGTGTTATTTTTCATTTCTTCTTCTCTCTTCAAAATTTCCATATACCCCTCTCTGCTCTATTGCAAATTCATGGACTCTTCATTCATTAGTTGTTACTTGCACAGTTGTGGCACACATAACTTGACAATACACAACAGTGCTCTACTTAGTTAAGGCCTGCCCAGCAATGGAGAAATAATGCCTGCTACTGGAAATGCAGCTAAATTCCCAGGGTTAGTAAGATCATTAGTAAGAGAACCTACAACCACCACTTTACTAAACAGCATAATCACTAATTACATTCTAAATATCTATCTTTTACTCATTTTTTTAGCTATTATCTTACTCTTCATCTCTAGAAGAGAATATGCTTCTTAAATTATAGCTCCATCCTTGATAATTTCTTCTCATAGAAGAATCAAGCTGGCCAGGCAAAATAATAGGTAGCAGTTACCTATTATATTTATCTCACTAGTCACATATTACTGGGTAGTGGATTATTGTACTTCCTCAAATTTATTATCTTTAAGTAACAGGCATACATTGACTGAATTTCTGGGTGACAGATATCTGGGAGCAGTTTCTCCAGGGAGTTGTCGCTTTGGGTTCTCTCATAAAGTTACAGTTAATATGTCAGCTGCAGCTTTAGTGAGATGATCAAACTGACGCTGAGCTGAGGAATTTGGGGCACTCTTGTGGCTGGTGACAGATAAGGTTACTATATTTCAGCAAAAGCTTGCAAAAACAAAATTCAAGATGTGAAGTTTTATATGAATATCAAGTAAATAATAATTTAGAAGGATATCTAATACTTATGTTCAACCATTCTTCATTATTTATTTGCAATTTGAACTCTCCTAGTATTATGGGTTTTATCTGGCAGTCTAATTGGCAGTAAATCTCAGAGTTACTTGGCACATGAACCTCTCTAAAGGACTGTTTGGATGTCCTTATGGCATGGAAACAGCTTGCCCGAGAATGAGTAACAGATAGATGGGAACTGCATTGATTTTTTAAAACGTAATTTAGCCTCAGAAGTCACAACACCACTTCTGCCATTCCATAAGTTACAGGAAAAAAAAAACTGATAAAAATAGTGTTATACGAGGACTAGATTTTATCTTAAAGGTTAACTCCTTCATCTAGGTCATGACACTAAAATGATTCTGGGAAATTTTCTCTGATCTCCAAATAGGTCCATTTACTGGTGGATAGAATTCAAAGGCAATCACTAATGTTTTATGTCTTTACATATAACACCTTATTTATTGGGAAAGCCTGGTACTTGCTTCTATTCAGTAGAATATGACAAAGTTAAATAGATACATTTAAAATAAATCTTTTTAAAATCTTTGCTTGGCTTATGTTATATGACAAAAGAAAAGGGTATCATTTTCTTTTTCACGTCAAGTCTCTGAAGAAAGAAACTGAAGAAGATATCAGAAGATGGAAAGATCTCCTGTGCTCATGGAATGGTAGGATTAACATAGTGAAAATGACCATCCTGCCAAAAGCAATCTACAGAGTCATTGCAATTCCCATCAAAATACCAACACAATTATCTACAGACCTTGAAAGAAAAAAAAATAAAAGTGTCATATGGAAAAACAAACACAAACACATGAAAAAAAAAAAAACAACAAAAAACAGAATTTCCAAACCTAGCCTGTACAATAACAGATCATCTGGAGGTATCTCCATCCCTGATCTCAAGCTGTACTACAGAGAAATAAAAATAAAAACTGCATGGTACTGACATAGAAACAGAATGGTGGATCAATGGAATCACATAGAAGACCCAGAAATATACCCACACACCTATGGATACTTGATTTTTGACAAAGAAGCCAAAACCATTCAATGGAAAAAAGATAGCATCTTCAACAAATGGTGCTGGTCCAACTTGAAGTCTACACCGAGAAAAATTCAAATAGATCCAAACTTATAACCCTGCACAAATCTAAAGTCCAAGTGGATCAAAGAGCTCAACATAAAACCAGCCACACTACAAGTTCTATATCCATTCCTCTGTTGAGGGACATCTGGGTTGTTTCCAGGTCCTGACTATTATGAATAAAGCTGCTACAAACATGGTTGAGCAAATGTCCTTGTTGTGAACTTTTGGATATATGCCTAGGAGAGGAATAGCTGGATCTTGGAGAAGCACTATTCCTAATTGTGTGAGAAAGCACCAGATTGATTTCCAGAGTGGTTTTACAAGTTTACATTCCCAGCAGCAATGGAGGAGGGTTCACAATTCTCCACATCTCTCCAGCATGTGTTGTTACTTAAGTTTTTTATTTTAGCCATTCTGATGGGTGTAAGGTGAAATCTCAGGTTTGTTTTGATTTCCATCTCTCTGATGGCTATGAACATTGAGCATTTATTTCTTTAAGCGTTTCTCTGCCATTCTATATTCCTCTACAGAGAAACTTTGGTACTTTTACACAATGGAATAGTACTCAGCAATTAAAAACAAGAAAATTATGAAATTTGCAGGCAAATGGTGGGATCTAGAAAAGATCAGCCTGAGTGAGTTATCACAGAAGCAGAAAGACACACATGGTATATACTCATATATAAGTGGATACTAGAACTATAATATAGGATAAACATACTAAAATCTGTATACCTAAAGAAGATAAACAAGAAAAAGGACGCTGTGTAAGATGATCAATCTTCTCTTAGAAAGACAAATGGGATGGATATTGGAAATAAGAGAAAACAAGTAACAGGACTGGACCCTATAACAGAGGGCCTCTGAAAGACCCTACCTAGCAGTGTATCATAGCTGGTGCTGAGACTCATAACCAAACCTTGGACAGAGTGCAGAGAATCATATGAAAGAAGGGGGACTTAGTATGACCTGGAGAGGACAGAAGCTCCTCAAGGCCCAAATATATCTGGTACAGGGGTCTGCTCTGAAACTGCTTCTCCAACCAAGGATCATTCATGGATATAATCTAGAACCCCTGCACAGATGTGGTCCATGGAACCCCAGTATCCAAGTGGGTTCCCTAGTAAGGGGAACAGGGATTGTCTCTGACATGAACTCAATGGTTGGCTCTTTGACCTCTCCCCATCCCCAGAGGGAGGAGCAGCTTTGCTAGGCCACAGAGGAGGACATTGCAGCCAGTCCTGAAGAGACCTGATAAGCTAGGATCAGATGGAAGGGGAGGAGGACCTTCCCCATTAGTGGACATAGAGAGGGGCAGGGAGGAGAAGAGGGAGGGAGAGTGGGATTGGGAGGGAGCTACAGCTGGAATACAAAATGAATAAACTGTAACTAATATAAAAAATACAAATGTAATAATAAAAAAGAAATTTTGTTATAAAAACAAGACAAAAGCACACACACACACACACACACACACACACACACACAAATAAATAAAAACAGCCACACTAAACCTGTTAGAAGAAAAAGTTTGGAAGCGCCAGAACTCATTGGCACAGGAGACAATTTCCTGAACAGAACACCAACAGCACAGGCTCTAAGATCAACAATCAATAAATGGGACCTCATGAAACTGAAAAGCTGTAAAGCAAAGGACACTGTCATCAGAACAAAACAACAGCCTACAGACTGGGAAATGATCTTCACCAACCCTATATCTGACAGAGGGCTAATATCCAGAATAGGTAAAGAACTAAAGAAGTTAAAAAGAAACAAATCAAGTAATCCAATTAAAATATGGAGTACGGAGCTAAACAGAATTCTCTGTAGAGAAATATATTTTTCTTTATTATTATTGTTTATTATTTATTGACTTTGTATCCCTGTTGTAGCCCTATCCTTCATCTCTTTGTTGTCCCACCTTGTCTTCTTCTTCCTCTACTACTTCTCTCACCTAGTCTACTGATAGGGGACATCCTTCTCTCCTACTATCTGACCCTAGCCTATCAAGTCTCATAAAGACTGTTGAGATCTTATTTCTCTGTGGCCTTCTTAAGCCACCTTGCCAGGGGGAGGTGATCAAAGAGCCAGCTACTGAGTCCATGTCAGAGACAGGCCCTGCTCCCCTTACTAGGAAAACCACATGGAGACTGAGCTGCCCATGAGCTACCTCTGAGCAGAGGGTCTAGGTCTTTGGTTGATTCATGGTCCTTGGTTGATTCATCAGTCTATGCTGGACCCCCTGAGCCCAGCTTTTTTTTTTTTTTTGGCTCTGTTGGTTTCCTTTGGAGCTCTTGTCCTCTCCAGGTCTTTCTATTCCCCTCTTCTTCTATAAGATTCCCTGCACTCCTCCGAAAGTTTGACTATGTGTCTCAGCATCTGTTTTGATGATACCTGCTGGGTAGAGTCTTTCAGAAGCCCCCTGTGGAAGGCTCCTGTCCTGTTCCTTATCTTCTCCTACTTTCTATGTCTATCTTGTTTGCCCTTCTGAATGAGGATTAAGCCTCTTCCCTAGGGTCCTCCTTATTTTTTTGCTTCTTTGGGATTATAGATTTTATCATATTTATCTTATATGGCTAATATCCACTTATAAGTGAGTATAGATATCATTTTCTTAATGATGTTATTTTATGAGTTTCTCATTGCTGATTATGGTAAGAGACTCTTGTTTTAATTTCAATTTTATTAATTACATTTTATTCACTTTGTATCCCAGCTGTAACCCCTTCCCCATCCCCTCCCAATTCAACCCTCTCTCCCTCTTCTTCTCTTATGCCCCTCTGTGAGTCCAATGATATGGGAGGTCCTCCTCCTCTTCCATCTGACCCTATCAGGTCTCATCAGGACTGGCTGCATTGTCTTTCTCTATGCACTGGTAAGGCTTTATCCACCTGAGAGGTAGGTGATCAAAGAGACAGCCCCTTAGTTCATGTCAGACACAGTCCCTGTTCCCATTACTAGGGAACCTTCATGGACACTGAGTTGCCAAGGGTTACATCTGTGCAGGGGTTCTAGGTTATCTCCATGCATGGTACTTGGTTGGAGTATCAGTCTCACAAAAAACCCTTGGGCTCAGATTTTTTGGTTTTGTTTCTCTCCTTGTGGAGATCCTGTCCTCTCCAGGTCTTTCTATCTCCCCCTTCTATCATAACATTGTCTGCAATCAGCCCAAAGTTTGACTATGAGTCTCAGCATATGTTTTTATACCCTTCTGGGTAGAGTATTTCAGTGGCCCTCTGTGATAGGCTCCTGTCCTATTCCCTGTTTTTTTTTTTTTTCCCTATTTCGATGTCTGTCTTTTTTGCCTTTCTGAATGAAGACTGAGCATCTTACCCAGGGTCCTCCACCCTGATGTCCCTCATTTGAGGAATGTATACAGAAATTGTGGTTCATTTACACAATGGAATACTACTCAGCAATTAAAAACAAGGAAATCATGAAAAGTTGCTGGCAAATGGTGGGATCTAGAAAAGATCATCCTGAGTGAGGTATCCCAGAAACAGAAAGACACACATAGTATAGACTCATGTATTATTTGATATTAGACTTATAATATGATAAGAGACTCTTGCTTTCTGATTGTAAAAAATTGCCACGTTGAAAGGCCCATGAGGGAGCCTACTTTAAGGAAAGTACACAGACTCTAGGGACACAGAATAGTGTCAGAGGGCAGGCATCAAGAAAGCAGAAATTTCTGTCTAGCAGTAGCAAATAATTAAATTTGATCCATAGCTAAAACCACATGAGATTTAGAGAGTTCCGGGAATTGAGTATACCTTAATGATGCCTTGAGAGACCATGAAATTAGGAGATGCAGCTGATCCATGCTGACCTGGAATTTTGATGAACAGATACTGTGAGAAGATAAATGAATATTGTTTTAAACTACTTTTTTGCAGTAATTTGTTACATTGTAATTGATTAGTTTATGCTTTTCTTGGCACAGCAAAATATATGACCTTAGTCTATCAAGTCTTATCAGAACTGGCTGCATTGTCTTCCTCTGTGGCCTGGCAAAGCTGCCTCCCCCATGGAGAGGTGATCAAAGAGCCAGTCACTGAGTCCATGTGAGAGACAGTCCCTGCTTCCCTCACTAGGGAACCCACATGGAGACTGAGCTGCTTATGGGCAACAATTGATCAGGGGGTTTATGTCCTCTCTATGCATGGTCTTTGGTTGGAGCATCAGTCTCTGCAGGGCCCCCGGGAACCAGAGTTTTTGACTCTTTTTGTTTCCTTATGGAGCTCCTGTCCCCTCCAGGCCTTTCTAGCTCTTCCTTCTTCCATAAGATTCCCTGCACTCTGCCCAAGCTTTGGCTGAGACTCAGCATCTGCTTTGATACCCTGCTGAGCAGATATTTTTTTCAGAGACCGTCTGTGGTATGTTTCTGCCCTGTTCCCTGTTTTCTCCTGCTTAGGATGCCTATACTGTTTGTCCTTCTCAATGAGGATTAAGACGCTTTCCTAGGGCCTTCCTTGTTATTTAGCTTGTTTAGGACTATATAATTTAGTATGTTTAGCCTATGTTATATGGATATTATCCATTTATGTCTTTCTGCTTCTGGGTAACCTCACTCAGAATGATCTTTTCTAGTTCCATCCATTTGCCTCCAAATTTCCATGTAATTTTTCTTGTTTTTAATTGCTGAATGGTATTCCATTGTGTAAATGTCCCACAATATCTGTGTCCACTCCTTGTTTGATGGACATCTGGGTTGTTTCCAGATTCTGGCTATCATGAATAAAGCTGCTATGAACATAGCTAAGCAAATACCCTATATATAAAAGAGGGCTAATATCCAGAACATATAAAGAACCCAATTAGTTAAACACCAACAAACTAAACAATCCAATTAAAAATGGGGTACAGAGTTAAACAAAGACTTTTCAATAGAGGAATATCGAATGACAGAGAAACATTTAAAGACATCTTCACCGTCCTTAGTCATCAGGGAAATGCAAATCAAAATGACCCTGAGATTTCACCTTACATCCATCAGAATGGCTAAGATCAAAAACTCAATTTACTCTACATGCTGGAGAGGATGTGGAGAAAAGGGAACCCTCTTCCATTGCTTGTGGGAATGTAACGTTATACAACCACTTTGGAAAATCAATCTGGCACCTTCTCAGAAAATTAGTAATAGTACTACCTCAAGATCAAGCTATACCACTCCTAGGCATATATCCAAAAGATGATCTACCAAAATATGCTCTACCATACAACAAGGACCTTTGCTCATTCCCTTTATTTTAAAAGCTCAAAGAAGTATGTAGTCTAATCCAATCCTGACTTTTCTAAGAGCTAAAAGAAGTTACCAGATCAGCAGAAAATGAATTTAAAAACTAGGTGATCATTCCATTCTAGCTACATAGATCATAGGGATTTGGAGCCTGTGCTATATCTCTACCATCAGAGATGTGCACAAAGTGGTACTGGCCAATAGTCTCAACAAGGTGGTGTTTTGGATTTACTAGACATATAAAAATGACCAGCAGTTAGCAGCTTAAGACATATGAAAGGTGATGAAATGGCCCAGGAGATCAAAAAGCTGAAAATAGACAAAATATGGTAGGTATTAGGGTTTTAAAATGTATTGAAAACCACATTTTAAAATCTAATTATTAACTGAATTGTCTAACTAATTCACTGCAAAATTTATTAAGTGATATTGTTTATCTTGGTTTGCTCAGTTGGTACAGAATATTTTTGTAAGTGCAACACAAATGAAATTTCAGCTAGTTTATACTTTTTTATACCTGCTGCATTCTTTTATAAGATTGACAGGACAATACTACAAACTGAGTGCCTTACAAACAGAAATGTTTTCCCCAGAAGTCTGAAATCAAAGTACTAGCCAAGCCATGGTCCATCTGAAGTCTTATGGTTAGGCTTTCTGCCTTCTGAACTTTCAGTAGTTGCTAACATGCTTTCACTTTGTTCATCTTGTGAATATGTCAGTCCAGTCATTTTTGTCTCCACATAGCATCCATTCTCTCTCTTCACAGAGGAGTTCTCTTTCTTGCTTGGAGTCCAAGTTGACAGTGTTTTTCCTAGTATGAGATTCTCAAAGCATTGTCCATTTTTCACAGAAACTCCATGGAAGTTCAAGCTAATGGGCATGACAGTTACCTGTAGAACCTCCCTAGGTAACTCTATCACTATTATTGTCTGTTGCTGAGATAGTTCATTAAATCGTGTCATATATCCAGGTTCTTTACAGAAAGGTCACATAGTCACACCACTGGTGTTTATGCCAAAGCATACTTTCTCATTTTTCTTCATTTAAGTATGTTGAGATGTTCCCAAGTCATTATGTGCAGGTTCCTTTTAAAATACAATTCATTATTATTTTAGTTTACCTCTGTCCTCTATCACGTAATTGCAAGTTATGAAGAGAAAAAAAAAATCAATTCACGGCTTCTAAAATTTTACTTGGAAATTGTCTCAGGTCAAGCCTCAAGTTGATCATGTAAAAGTGCTACTTTCCACAAAGTATTAGCACACAATTTCAGCCAATTTCTCTGCCATTCTAAAACCAGGAAGGTCTTTCTACCAGTCCAGAACCTTCTCAAAAGCACTTTTAATTTTCATATTTCTACTCATATTCTGTTCCTAGTAGCTCCTTCTGAGATGATAGAAACTTGCTCTGCTGTGCATCACACGTCTGTCTGCACTGTGCCTTGGGTTAGCTTAAAGATCCATATAGAGAGTAGAAGCAGCCAGGCCTTCTGGGTTTTCTCTTTGAGACAGTAACATTTAATGAAGTACAAAGTGACTCTTTCAGTAGCTCCCCAATTATGTGCATTACGTTTGGTTGCAAATGGAAAGGAAGGTCAAGATTAGAGTCTCTTCTTTTCAGATGCAGCAGCAGAAGAAAACAAATATATTAGAACTATCACAGAGACATGTCCAGCTAATAGTCTGCTAATAATTTGAGCATCTCACGGCTACTCAAGAATCACTTAAAACATCATATTACAGTTTAGTGTCCAAGTGGGTTACATAGTGATGGGAAGAGGGACTCTCTCTGACATAAACTGATTGGCCTGCTCTTTGATCACCTCCCTCTGAGAGGGGAGCAGCCTTACCAGACCACAGAAGAAGACAATACAGCCATTCCTGATGAGACCTGATAGACTAAGATCAGAAGGAAGAAGAGGAGGACCTCCCCTATCAGTGGACTTGGGGAGGAGCATGCATACAGAAAAGGGAGGAAGGGTGGGATCGGGAGGGGAGGAGGGAGGGGCTTATGGGGGGATACAAAATGAATAAAGTGTAATTAATAATAATAATAATAATAATAAAGACTCAGAAAAAAACATAGTAAAGGCAATATACAGCAAGCCTACAGCCAACATCAAACTAAACAGAGAGAAACTTAAAGAATTTCCACTGAAATCAGGGAAAAGGCAAGGCTACCCACTCTCTCCATATCTCTTAAACATAGTTCTGGAAGTCCTTGCTAGAGCAATAAGACAGTTGAAGGAGATCAAGGGGATACAGATTGGAAAGGAAGAAGTAAAATAATCACTATTTGCAGACGATATGATAGTATACTTGAGTGACCCCAAAAATTCTACCAGGGAACTCCTACAGCTGATAAGCACCTTCAGCAAAGTGGCTGGATACAAAATTGACTCTAAAAAATCAGTAGCCTTCCTGTATACAAAAGACAAAAAGGCTGAGAAAGAAATTAGGGAAACAACACCCTTCACAATAGCCACAAATGACATAAAGTACCTCAGAGTAACCCTAACCAAGCAAGTCAAGGACTTGTATGAAAAAAAAAATTCATGTCTCTGAAGAAAGAATTAGAAGAAGATATCAGAAGATGGAAAGATCTCCCATGCTCATGGCTTGGCAGGATTAACATAGTAAAAATGGCCATCTTACCAAAAACAATCTACCGATTCAATGCAATTCCCATCAAATTATCAACACAATTCTTTACAGACCTGGAAAGAAAAACTCTCAACTTTATATGGAATAACAAGAAACCCAGAATTGATAAAACAATCCTCTACAATAAAAGATCTTCTGGAGGTATCTCCATCCCTAATTTTAAGCTGTACTGTAGACAACAGTAATAAAAAACTGCATGGTACTGGCATAGAAACAGAATGGTAGATCAATGGAACTGAACAGAAGAACCAGAAATAAACCGACACACTTATGGACACCTGATCTTTGACAAAGATGCCATAACCATACAATGGAAAAAAGATAACATCTTCAACAAATGGTGCTGGTCTAACTGGATGTCTACATGTAGAAAAATGCAAATAGATACATACTTATCACCCTGCACAAAACTAAAATCCAAGTGGATCAAAGACCTCAACATAAAACCAGACATATTAAATTGGTTAGAAGAAAAAGTGGGGAATACCCTAGAACTCATTGGTGCAGGAGACAACTTCCTGAACAGAACACCAACAGCACAGGCTCTAAGAGCAACAATCAATAAATGGGACCTCATGAAACTGAAAAAAAAAAAAAACAAAAAAAAAACAACAACATCATATTAAAATCGAGAAGCTAAAGATTCAAGAGACCCTTTCTCTTATTGTTAGCCAAACATCACTTTGTAAAACCAGAAAGGCATTCTAATTCAAAGAGCCTAATAAAATCTTCTGTTGGATGCCAAGTAGCAACAATATTAGGTGAGGAAATTATTATAACCAAGTGGCAGCTCCCAGCCCTCTAAATTGCATCCTTCATTACATTTTCCCTTCAGAATGTGAACTACAAATAAACTATAATGTGTTTTTCTACCATCACTATAGGCATTGCCTGGAAAAGCACACCCACTGCCATGCCTGAATGACTTAGCAAGTAAGAAACAGGAAAATGCATAGATTGCCATTCAGTGAGAATTAATTGAACCTTTGCTCTGTTTCTTTCTAATTCTGTGGTTTTCTGGAAATGCTTCATCTTCCAGTGCCTTCATCAATAAAAATAAAGCACAGCCCTGGACATTACATGAAATAACCCTAAAAATGATTTTTATAGTGGCAATTTCGTTGCTTTCCCCATTCACAAGTGACTATCAAAAGCATATATACACTTGCCTCCTTAGGAAAAAAATAAAAAACTATTCAAAAATCTGATTTTCAAAATGGTAACTCCACTCACCTTCCCTTTTTACATCCTACCTCCTCCTGTGAACACTGTTTCACTTAGCTATCACTCCAAGGTAAACAATAATTTTCTATCAATTTCTGTATATTTGCCAATTCTCTGCATTTGTGTAAATAGAATAACACAGTATCTATTTTTATCACATTGGCTTCTTTTGCTTAGCATTATAAGCTCAATGCTTATCAATGTATTAGCATGAATAAATTCTTTTTTTGCTGGTTTTACTTCAATATTTTTCTTTATTATATTTTATTAATTACAGTTTATTCACTTGTATCCCAGGTGTAGCTCCCTTCTTCATCCCCTCCCAATCACACCCTCCCTCCCTCTTCTCCTCCCTTTCCCCTCCCCCAGTCCACTGATAGGGCGTGCGCCTCCCCTTCCTTCTGACCATATCCTGAGAGGTCTCATCAGCACTGGCTACATTGTCTTGTCTGTGGCCTGGTAAGGCTGCTCCCCTATTAGGAGGAGGTGATCAAAGAGCCAGCAACTGGGTTCATATCAGAGGCATCCCCTCTTCCCATTACAAGGGACCTACTTAGGGACTTAGCTGCCATGGGATACATCTGTGTAGGGGTTCTAGGTTATCTCCATGCATGGTCCTTGGTTGGAGTATCAGTCTCAGAAAACACCCCTGGGCCCAGACATTTTGGTTCTGTTAGTCTCCTTGTGGAGCTCTTCTCTCCTCCAGGTGTTTCATCTCCCCCTTCTTTCATAAGATTACCTGCACTCTGTCCAAAGTTAGGCTATGAGTCCCAACATCTGCTTTAATACACAGCTGTGTAGTGTCTTTCAGAGTCCTTCTGTGGTAGGCTCCTATCCTCTTCCCGGTTTTCTCCCTCTTTCTAGGTCTATTCCCTTTGTCATTCTAAATGAGGATTGATCATCTTACCCAGGGTCATCCCTCTTGCTTAGCTTCTTTGAGTATACAGATTAGTATTTTTATCCTATATTATATGTTTAATAATCACTTATAAGTGACTATATACCATATGTGTCTTTCTGCTTCTGGTATACATCAGTCAGGATAATCATTTCTAGTTCCCACAATTTGCATGTAAATTTTGTTTTCCTTGTTTTTAATTGCTGAGTGGTAGTCCATTGTGTAAATGTACCACAATTTCTGTATTCATTCCTCAGTTGAGGAACATCTGGGTTGTTTCCAGGTTCTGGCTATTACGAATAAAGCTGCTATGAATGTGGTTGAGAAAATGGCCTTGTTGTATACTTTAGCATGTTTTGGATATATGCCTAGGAATGGTGTAGGTGGTTCTTGTGGTAGCACTATTCTTAATTTCTGAAAAAGCACCACATTCATTTCCAAATTGGTTGTACAAGCTTACATTCCCACCAGCAATGGAGGAGGTTCCCCCTTTCTCCACATCCCCTCCAGCATGTGCTGTCACTTAAGGTTTTGATCTTAGCCATCCTGATGGGTGTAAGGTGAAATCTCAGGGTTGGTTTGACTTGCATCTTTCTGATGACTAAGGACATTGAACATTTCTTTAAGTGTTTCTCTTTGATATTCCTCTATAGAAAATTCTCTTTTTATCTCTGTACCGCATTATTTAAAATTAGATTACTTGATTTGTTAGTGTTTAATTTCTTGAGGTCTTCATATATTCTGGATATTAGCCTTCTGTCAGATATGTGGTTGGTGAAGGTCCTTTCCCAATCTCTAGGCTGTCATTTTGTTCTAATGACATTGCCCTTTGCTTTACAGAAGGTTTTCAGTTTCATGAGGTCCCATGTATTGATTGTTGATCTTAGAGTCTGTGCTGTTGGTGTTCTGTTCAGGAAGTTGTCTCCTCTGTCAATGAGTTCAAGGCTCTTCCCCACTTTTCCTTCTAACAGGTTTAGTTTGTCTGGTTTTATGTTGAGGTCTTTGATCCACTTGGACTTTACTTTTGTGTAGGGTGATGAGTATAGATCTATTTGCATTTTTCTACATGTAGACAACCAGTTAGACCATCACCATTTGTTGAACATGCCATCTTTTTTTTTTCCATTGTATGGCTTTGGTGTCTTTGTCAAAATTCAGATGTTTATATGTGTATGTGGGTATATTCCTGGGTCTTGTATTCGATTCCATTGATCCATCATTCTGTTTCTATGCTGGTACCAGGAAGTTTTTTTATTACTATTGTTCTATAGTACAGCTTGAGATCAGTGATGGAGATACCTCAAGATGATCTGTTGTTGTACAGAAATGTTTTAGCAATTCTAGATTTTTTATTTTTCCACATGAAAATGAGAACTGTACTTTCAAGCTCTGTAAAGAATTGTGCTGGTCTTTTGATGGGAATTTCATTGAATCTGTAGATTGTGTTTGGCAGGATGACCATTTTCACTATGTTAATCCTATTGATTCACGAGCCTGGGATAACTTTCCATCTTCTGACATCTTCCATTTTCTCTCCTCAGAGACTTGAAGTTTATTTTCAAACAGGTCTTTCACTTGCTTGGGTAGAGTCACACCAAGGTACTTTATGTTATTAGTGGCTATTGTGAAGGGTGTAGTTTCCCTAATTTCTTTCTCAGCCCTTTTATCTTTCGTATAAAGGAATTGAATTTACGGGGTGACCCTTGTATACTATCATATCATTTGCAAATAGTGATACTTTGACTTCTTCCTTTCTAATTTTAATTCTCTTGATCTCCTTTAGTTGTCTTATTGTTCTAACTAGGACTTCAAGTACTATGTTGAAGAGATATGGAGAGACTGGGCAGCCTTGTCTTGTCCCAGACTTCAGTGAGCTTGATTTAAGTTTCTCTCCATTGAGTTTGATGTTGGCTATAAGCTTGCTGTGTATTGTCTTTACTGTGTTTAGATATGTACCCTGTATCCCTGATCTCTCCAAGACTTGAAACATGAATTGGTGTTGGATTTTGTCAAATGCTTTTTTGGGCATCTAAGGAGGTGATCTTGTGGTTTTTTTATCCTTCAGTTTTTTTTTTAATATAGTGGGTTACATTGATCGATTTGCAAATAGTTAAGTACCCCTGCACCCCTGCATGCCTGCAATAAAGCCTACTTGGTCATGGTGGATGACACCTTTTATGTGTTCTTGGATTCGGGTTGTGAGTTTTTTATTGAATATTACGCATCAATGTTCATAACAGAGATAGGTCTGAAGTTCTCTTTTTCTGTTGGGTCTTTGTGTGATTTAGGTATCAGGGTGACTTTGGCTTCATAAAATGAATTTGGCAATGTTTCTCCTCTTTCTATTGTGTGGAACAGTTGGAAGAGAATTGAAGTTAGCTCTTCTCTGAAGGCCTTGTAGAATTCTGCACAAAAATCATCTGGCCCTGTTTATTTATTATTATTTTTTTTTGTAAGGGAGACTTTTGATGGGTGCTTCTATTTACTTGGGGGATATAAGACTGTTTAATCTACTTACCTGATCTTGATTTAATTTTGGTAAATGGGATCAATCAAGAAAATTATCCATTTTCTTTAAATTTTCAAATGTTCTGGCATATAGGCTTTTGTAGTAAGACCTAATGATTGTTTGGATTTCCTCAGTGTCTTTCATTATGTCCCCCTTTTTGTTTCTGATTTTGTTGATTGGATAGTTTCTTTCTGACTTTTAGTGAGTATGTTTAAGGCTTTGTCTATAATGTTGATTTTATCAATGAACCAGCCTTTGGTTTCTTTGATTCTTTCAATTGTTTTCTTTGTTTCTAATTCATTGATTTCAGCTCTAAGTTTGATTATTTCCAATTGTCTGCTCCTCTTGAGTGTGTCTGCTTCTTTTTTCTCTAGGGCTTTTAGGTGTGCTGTTAATTAAGTTGCTTGTATAAGATGTCTCAAACTTATTTTTTGAATTTATTTTATATTAATTACAGTTTATTCACTTTGTATCCCAGCTGTAGTCCCCTCATCTCCTCCCATGTCCCTCTCCAATTCCACTAGTAGGGGAGTTCCTCCTCCTCTTCCATCTTACCCTAGGCTTAACAGGTCTCATCAGGACTGGCTGTATTGTACTCCTCTGTGGCCAGGCAAAGCTGGGAGGTGGTCAAAGAGCCAGCCACTGAGTTCATGTCACAGACAGTCCCTGTTCCCATTACTAAGGAACTCATTTAGATACTGAGCTGCCATGGGCTACATCTGTTCAGGGGTTCTAGATTATATCCATGAATGATCCTTGGTTGGAGTATGAGTCTCACAAAAGACCCCTGTGTTCAAATTTTCTGGTTCTGTTGCTCTCCTTGTGGAGCTCCTATCCTCTCCAGGTCTTACAATTGCCCACTTCTTTCATAAGATTCCCTGCACAATGACTAATATTTGGTTATGAATCTCAGCATCTACTTTGATACCATGCTGGTTAGAGTCTTTCAGAGGCTCTCTGTGGTAGGCTCCTGTCCTGTTTCCTGTTTTCTCCTTCTTCCAATGTCCATTCTGTTTGTCTTTCTGAATGAGGATTGCTTGGTTTCTATAGATGTACAGATTTGTGTAGATTTGTCCTATGTTATATGTCTAGTATCCAATTGTAAGTGAGTATATTCCGTGTGTGTCTTTCTGCTTCTGGGTTACCACACTCAGGATGATCTTTTCTAGATCCCACTATTTGCCCGCAAATTTTATGATTTCCTTGTTTTTAATTGCTGAGTAGTATTCCACTGTGTAAATATACAACAATTTCTGTATCCATTCTTCCGTTGAGGGACATCTGGGTTGTTTCCAGGTTCTAGCTATTATGAATACAGCTGCTATGAACATGGTTAAACAAATAGCCTTGTTGAGTACTTGAGCATATTTTGGATATATTCCTAAGAATCGTATAGCTGGATCTTGAGGAAGCACTATTCCTAATTTTCCGAGAAAGCGCCAGATTGATTTCAAGAGTGGTTGTACAAGTTCATATTCCTACCAGCAATGGAGGAGGGTTCCCCTTTCTCTATATCCTGTCCAGCATGTACTGTCACTTGAGTTTTTAGCCACCTTGATAGTTGTAAGGTGAAATCTCAGTGTCGTTTTGATTTGCTTCTCCCTGATGACTAAGGACATTGAACATTTCTTTAAATATTTCTCTGCCATTCTATATTACTCTACAGAGAACTCTCTGTTTATCTCTGTACCTCATTGTTTAATTGGATTACTTGATTCATTGCTTCTTAACTTCTTTAGTTCTTTATATATTCTGGATATTGGCCAGGGTTGCTGAAGATCCAGTCTGTTTGGCTTTTGTTTTGTTCTGAAAACAGTGTCCTTTGCTTTACAGAAGCTTTTAAGTTTCATGAAGTCCAATTTATTGATTGTTGATCTTAGAGCTAGTGATGATGGTGTTCTCTTCAGGAAGTTTTCCCCTGTGCCAATGAGTTCAAGGCTCTTTCAAACTTTTTTTTCTAACAGGTTTAGTGTGGCTGGTTTTGTGTTGAGGTCTTTGATCTACTTGGACTTTAGTTTTGTGCAGGGTGTTAAGTATGGATCTATTTGCATTTTTCTACTTGTAGACATGCAGTTAGACCAGCACCATTTGTTGAAGATGCTGTATTTTTTCCTTTGTGTGTTTTTGGCTTCTTTTTCAAAATTCAATTATCCATAGATGTGAGGGTTTATTACTGGGTATTCTATTCGATTCCATTGATCCACCATTATGTTCCTATGCCAGTAACATGAAGTTTTTATTACCATTGCTCTGTAGTACAGCTTGAGATTGGGAATAGTGATACCTCCAGACGAGCTGATGTTGTATAGGATCATTTTTGCTATTTTGTTCTTTTTTTTTTTGTTTTTCCATATGAAATTGAGAATTTTTCTTTCAAGGTCTGTAAAGAATTTTGTTGGTAATTTAATGGGAATTACATTGAATCTGTAGATTCCTTTTGGCATGATGGCCATTTGTTAATTCTACTGATCTATCAGCACTGGAGAGCTTTCCATTTTCTGATATCTCTTTCAAGTTCTTTCTTCAGTGACTGGAAATTTTTTTCGAACAGTTGTTTCACTTGCTTGGTTAGAGTCACAGTAAGGTACCTCATGTTATTAGTGGCTATTGTGAAGGGAATTGTTTCCCTAATTTTTTTTTCGGCCCCTTTGTCTTTGGTATACAGGAGGGCTTCTGATTTTTTTTTTTGAGTTAATTTTGTATCCAGCCACTTTGCTGAAGGTGTTTATCAGCTGAAGGAGTTTTTTGGTTGATTTTTTGGGATCACTCATGTATACTATCATATCATTTGTAAATAGTGATACTTTGACTTATTTCTGATTTGTATCCCCGTGAGCTCCTTTAGTTGTCTTATTGCTCTAGCTAGGACTTCTAGTATTATATTGAAAACATTTGGAGACAGTAGGCAGCCTTGCCTTGTCCCTGATTTCAGTGGGACCTGATTTAAGTTTCTCTCCATTTAGTTTGATGTTGGCTATAGGTTTGTTGTATATTGTCTCTACTATGTTTAGGTGTGTGCCTTGTATCCTCTCCCAGACATTAAACATGAATGGATGTTGGATACTGTCAAATGCTTTTTTGGCATCTAAGGAGATGATCATATGGTGTTTCTCCTTTAGTTTGTTTAGATGGTGAATTACACTGATGGGTTTCTCTATATTGAACCACCCCTGCATGTCTGGGATGAAGCCCACTTGTTCATGGTGGATGATATCTTTTATGTGTTCTTGTATTTGGTTTGCAAGTGTTTTATTGAGAATTTTTGCTTCAATGTCCATAAGAGAAATAGGTCTGAAGTTCTCTTTTTGCCACTAATAACATAAAGTACCTTGGTGTGACTCTAACCAAGCAAGTGAAAGACCTGTTTGAGAAAAACTTCAAGTCTCTGAAGAAAGAAATCGAAGAAGATATCAGAAGATGGAAAGATCTCCCGTGCTCATGGATTGGTAGGATTAACATTGTGAAAATGGCCATACTGCCAAAAGCAATCTACAGATTCAATGCAATTCCCATCAAAATACCAACTCAATTCTTTACAGACCTTGAAAAAAAGATTCTCAGCTTCATATGGAGAAACAAAAAACCCAGAATCTCCAAAATGATCCTGTACAACAACAGATCATCTGGAGGTATCTCCATTCCTGATCTCAAGCTGTACTACAGGGCAACAGTAATAAAAACTGCATGGTATTGGCATAGAAACAGAAAGGAGGATCAATGGAACCGCATAGAAGATCCAGAAATAAATCCACACACCTATGAATACTCGATATTTGACAAAGAAGCCAAATTCATTCAATGGAAAAAAGACAGCATCTTCAACAAATGGTGCTGGACCAACTGGATGTCTACATGCAGAAAAATGAAAATAGATCCATATTTATCACCATGCACAAAACTAAAGTCAAAGTGGATCAAGGACCTCAACATAAAACCAGATACCCTAAATCAATTGGAAAAAAAAGTGGGGAACAGCCTAGAACTCATTGGCACAGGAGACAACTTCCTGAACAGAACACCAACAGCACAGGCTCTAAGAGCAACAATCAATAAATGGGACCTCATGAAACTGAAAAGTTTCTGTAAAGCAAAGGATACCGTCATCAAAACAAAACGACTGCCTACAGATTGGGAAAGAATCTTCATTAACCCTTTATCTGACAGAGGACTAATATCCAGCATATACAAAGAACTAAAGAAGCTGAAAAGCAGCAATCCAAGTAATCCAATTAAAAAATGGGGAACAGAGCTAAACAGAGAATTCTCGACAGAGGAATATCGAATGGCAGAAAAACACTTAAAGAAATGTTCATCCTCATTAGCCATCAGGGAAATGCAAATCAAAACGACCCTGAGATATCACCTTACACCCATCAGAATGGCCAAGATGAAAAACTCAAGCGATAACACATGCTGGAGAGGTTGTGGAGAAAGGGGAACCCTCCTCCACTGCTGGTGGGAATGTAAACTGGTACAACCACTCTGGAAAGCTATCTGGCGCTTTCTAAGACAAATAGGAATAGTGCTTCCTCCAGACCCAGCTATACCACTGCTAGGTATATACCCAAAGTTTGTTCAAGTACACAAAAAGGACACTTGGCTCAACCATGTTTATAGCAGCTCTATTTGTAATAGCCAGAACCTGGAAACAACCCAGATGTCCATCAACGGTGGAATGGGTACAGAAATTGTGGTATTTTTATACAATGGAATACTACTCAGCAATCAAAAAGGAGGAAATCATGAAATTTGCAGGCAAATGGTGGGATCTAGAAAAGATCATTCTGAGTGAAATATCCCAGAAGGAGAAAGACAAACATGGGATATACTCACTTATATAGACCTATAAGATATGATAAACATAATGAAATCTATACACCTAAAAAAGATAATCAATTGAGCGGACATGGGGTAAGATGATCAATCCTCGTTTAGAAAGACAGATGGGATGTGCCTTGAACGTATGACAGGAGTCTATTGAGCGCATCTGAAAGACTCTAACTAGCAGTGTTTTCAAAGCAAAGACTCATGACCAAACCTTTGGCAGAGTACAGGGAATCATAAGAAAGAAGGGGAGTTAGTCTGATGGGGAAAGGATAGGAGCTCCACAAGGACCAAATATATCTGGGCACAGGGTCTTTTCTGAGACTGACATTCAACCAAGGACCATGTATGGATATAACCTAGAACCTCCACTCAGATGTAGCCTGTGGTAGCTCAGTAACCAATTGGTTTCCCAAAGTGAGGGGAACAGGGACTATTTCTAACAGGAACTCAATGACTGGCTCTTTGGTCTCCCCACCCCCGAAGGGAGGAACAGTTCTGTTAGGCCACAGAGGAGGGCTTTGCAGCCAGTCCTGAAGATACCTGATAAAACAGGATCGGTTGAATGGGGAGGAGGTCCTCCCTATCAGTGGACTTGGAAAGGGGCACGGTGGAGATGAGGGAGGGAGGGAGGGACTGGGAGGGAATGAGGGATCGGGACATGGCTGGGATACAGAGTTAATAAAATGTAATTGATAAAAAACAAAAAAAAAATAAAAAATAAAAAACAAACAAACAACCAAACAAACAAACAAAAGAAACTATCTGGCCCAGGGCTTTTTTTTTTTTTTTTTTTTTTTTTTGCTTTAATTTCCTTGCAGGATATAGGACTATTCAGTCTTTCTACCTGATCTTGACTTAATTTTGGTAAATGGAATCTATCAAGAAAATTGTCCATTTTCTTTAGATTTTCAAATGTGGCATATAGGCTTTTGTGGTAAGACCTAATGATTGTTTGGATTTCCTCAGTGTCTGTCATTATGTCTCCCTTTCTGTTTCTGATTTTACTGATTTGGATAGTTTCTCTCTACCTTTTAGTTTGATCGTCTAAGATTTTGTCTATCTTGTTGATTTTCTCAAAGAACCAGCTCTTGGTTTCACTGATTCTTTAAATAGTTTTACTTGATTCTAATTTATTGATTTAAGCCCTGAGTTTGATTATTTCCAGCCATATGCTCCTATTGGGTATATCTTTTTTTTTTCTTTTTTGTTTTTTTCCCTAGGGCTTTCCATTGGGTCATTAAATTGCTTATATGAGAATTGTCAAATTTCTTCTTGAAGGCACTTAGTGCTATGAATTTTCTTCTTAGCACTGCTTTCATAAGTTTGGGTATGTTGTGCCTTCATTTTTATTGAATTCTAGGAAGCCTTTAATTTCTTTCTTTATTTTTTCCTTAACCCAGCTTTCACTGAGTAGCGAGTTGTTCAGTTTCCATGTGTGTATAGGCTTTTTGCAATTTGTACAATTTCCATTGTTGTTGAGGTCCAGCTTTAATCCGTGGTGGTCAGATAGGGTACAAGGGATTCTTTCTTTTTTATTAACTTTTATTAATTACACTTTATTCACTTTGTATCCCCCCAGAAACCCCTCTCTCCTCCCCTTCTGATCCCACCTTCCCTTCCATTTGATTTAGGATCACTGTAAGTGCCTTTATCTCTCTATTTGGCTTCTGTCTAGATGAACTGTCCTTTGGTGAGAATGGAGTGTTGAAGTCTCCCACTACTAAGGTGTGGGGATCAATGTGAGACTTAAGCTTTAATAATGTTTCATTTGCAAATGTAGGTGGTCTTGTATTTGGAGTATATATGTTCAGAATTGTAGTGTCTTCTTGGTGCATTTTTCCTTAGATGAGACTGTAGTGCCCCTCCTCATATTTTTTGATTAATTTTGGTTGAAAGTATATTTTATTAGTTATTAGGAGAGCTACCCAAGCTTGTTTTCTGTGTCCATTTGTTTGAAAAACATTTTTCCAGCCCTTTATTCTGAGGTAGTGTTTATCTTTGTGCAGAGGTGTGTTTCTTGGATGCAGCAGAATGTTGGATCCTGTTTCTACAACCATTCTGTTAGCCTTGTCTTTTTATTGGAGAGTTGAGTCCACTGATGTTGATAAATAATAGTGACCAATGAATGTTAATTTCTTTTGTTTTAAGGTTGGTAATGTTACTGTGTTTCATTGCTAGTATTCTTTTGATGTTTTTTTGTGAATTTATCTACACCCTGTGTTTTCTTGAGTATAGTTGATTAGGGTAGGTTGGAGTTTTTCTTCTAGTATATTCTGTAGGGCTGGGTTGCTGTGTACATATTGTTTAAGTTTTGTTTTGTCATTGAATATTTTGTTTTCTCAATGTATGTTGATTGAAAACTTTCCTGGGTTTAGTAGCCGGGGTTGGCAAGTGTGGTCCCTTAAAGTCTGCATGATATCTGCTCAGGCCCTTCTGGACTTTATAGTTTCTGTTGAGAAATCTGGTGTGATTCTGATAGGTCTACTTTTATATGTTACTTGGCCTTTTCCCCTTGCTGTTTTTAATTTTTTTTCTTTGTTCTGTAGGTTTAGTGTTTTGAACTGTGATGTGCCATGAAGATTTTCTTTTCTGGTCTAGTTTATTTGGTGTTCTGTAGACCTCTTTTATGTTTATGGACATCTCTTTCTTTAAATTGGGAAAATTTTCTTCTATGATTTTCTAGAAAATATTTTCTGGACCTTGGAGCCTGATATCTTCTTTTTCATCTACTCCAATTATTCTTAGATTTCATTTTTTCATGGTGTCCTTGATTTCTTAGATGTTTTGTGTTTGAAACTTTTCAGATTTTACTATTTCTTTGAGAGAAGTATCAATTTCTGTGATTATATCTTCAGCACCTGAGATTCTCACTTCCATATCTAGTATTCTATTGGTGATTCTTAACTTTGTGGTTCCTGATCTTTTCTCTAAATTCTCCAACTCCAGGGTTTTCTCTGTGTTTTCTTTACTGATTCTAATTCTGTTTTCATGCCTTGCTCCATTTCCTTCATTTGTATGAATGTGGATTCCTATCTTTCTATGATGGCTTCTATTTTTTTGCTCATTTCCTCTCTATATGCCACTAATTGTGGCTCTACTTGTTTGGCTGTATTTGCCTGTTTTTCTTTTAGAGCTTTTTTTCATTTCCTCTTTATTTGCTTCCATTTGTGTGGCTATTTTTTTTTTTTGAGAGCTTTGTTCATTTCCTCTTTATTTTCCTCTAATTGTGCAGCTATTTCTTTGAGAGAGTTATTCGTTTCTTATTTATTTGCCTTTATTTGTGTTGCTATTTCTCACAGAGATATGTTCATTTCCTCTTTATGTACCTCTAAAAACTGGATAAGCATAGTTTTGAAGTCACTTTCCTTTGTTTCCTATGAATTGAATTGTCCATTGACTTTGGGGGGTTGCTGATGAAGCCATGATATCCTGATTTTTGTTGGTGTGTTCTATTTTTTGTTTGTTTTTTTAAATTAATTAATTATTTTTTGTATTAATTACAGTTTATTCAATTTGTATCCCCCCTGTAGCTCCCTCCCTCCTCCCCTCCCAATTCCACCCTTTCTCCCTCTTCTCCACACATGTCCCTCCCCCAGTCCACTGATAAGGGAGGTCTTCCTTCCCTTCCTTCTGATTCTAGTCTATCAGGTCTCATCAGCAGTGCTTGAATTATCTTCCTCTGTAGCCTGGTAAGGCTGATTCCCCCTCTGGGGGAGGTGATCAAAGAGCAGGCCAATCAGTTCTTGTCAGAGACAGTCCCTGTCCCCATACTATGGAACTTACTTGGACACCGAACTGCCATGAGCTACCTCTGTGCAGGGGTTCTAGGTTATCTCCATGCATGGTACTTGGTTGAAGTATGAGTCTCAGGAAAGATTTCTGTGCCCAGACTTTTTGGATCTGTTGCTCTCCTTGTGGAGCTCCTGTACTCTCCAGGACCTACTATCTCCCACTGCTTTCATAAGATTCCCTGCACTCTGCCCAATTATTGGTCATGAGTGTCAGCCTCTGCTTTTATACCCTGCAATGTAGGTCTCTTCAGAGACCCTCTATAGTAGGTTTATATCCTGTTTCCTGTTTTCTCCCTCCTCCGATGTCCATCCACGTTGCCTTTCTGAATGGGGATTGTACATCTTAGACAGAGTCCTCCTTCTTGATCACTTTCCTTAGGTGTACAGATTCTAGTATGTTTATCCTGTATTATATGTCTAATATCCATATATCCACTTATGATT
Organism: Meriones unguiculatus; assembly: GCF_030254825.1. Taxonomy (NCBI): domain Eukaryota; kingdom Metazoa; phylum Chordata; class Mammalia; order Rodentia; family Muridae; genus Meriones; species Meriones unguiculatus. The sequence continues at coordinate 135,279,837 of NC_083369.1, read as the reverse complement.
GAGTATATACCCTGTGTGTCTTTCTGCTTCTGGGATACCTCACTTAGCATGATCTTTTCCAGTAGTTCTTACCATTTACCTGCAAATTTCATGATTTTTTTTTTTTTTGCTGAGTAATATTCCATTGTGTAGATGTACCATAATTTCTGTATCCATTCCTCAACTGAGGGGCATCTGGTCTGTTTCTAACTTCTGGCTATTACGAATAAAACTGCTACGAACAAGGTTGTGTAAATGTCTTTGTTGTATACTTGAGTGCCTTTTGGATATATGCCTAGGAGTGGTATAGCTGGATCTTGAAGAAGTGCTATTCCTAATTTTCTGAGAAAGTGCTAGATTGATTTTCAAAGTGGTTGTTTTGATTTGCATTTCCCTGATGACTAAGGACGTAGAACATTTCTTTATGTGTTTCTCTGCCATTCGATATTCCTCTATTGAGAATTCTCTAGTTAGTTCTGTACCCCATTTTTTAACTGGATTACTTGATTTGTTGCTCTTTAACTTTTTGAGTTCTTTATATATACTGGATATTAGCTCTTTGTCAGATATAGGGTTGGTGAAGATCCTTTTCCAATCTGTAGGCAGTCGTTTTGTTTTGATGACAGTGTCCTTTGCTTTACAGAAGTGTTTCAGTTTCATGAGGTCCCAGGTAAACCAGCACTGTTCATAGCAGATGTTATCTTTTTTTCCATTGTATGGTTTTGGCATCTTTATAAAAAATCCTGGGGGAGGGGACAAGATGGCGGCGCCAGGAGAACACTGCATCTGAGGAGCAGGACAACATTTTCCGTACAGCGACTGAACTCCCGGACCTAAAACAACAGCTATCGTGTTTCCTAGGTGAGAGGAAACCCCCATGACATGGGAATCAGTCGGTCCACTCTCAGGCCACCCTGCCAGAACCCAAAAGAAATCCTGGGCACTACATCGCCAGACCAGAGCCACACGTCTGCATGTCCTGATCACCTTCCCAGGCTGATGGCTGGGCACAGAAATCACCAGAGACTGGGAGTCCCAGTAGCGAGAAAAACCCACAGGGAAGGAAGGATATGGTATTGACTTGTGACATCCAGTCTTTCCCTGGAAAAAGTCTTGCAGACCGGTGGATACAAGCCTCCATCACTGAACTGGGCTCCATCCACGGGCATAGACAGAACTGTGCGCCCCGGGGCACCAGAGACTGGGAGTCACTGTCTGAAGAAATCCTCACAGGGAATGAAGCAAAGGGGACAGACTAAGGCCACCCAGTATGTCCCTGTAAAGGTCCCAGAGACCGGCCCAACCCAGGGACCTGCTGTGCACCATATAGCCTGCTGTTACCAGGAGAGTGGTACTCACCCACCACAGATTACTGCTTGGGTACTGGGGCACAGAGCTTCTACCTCAGACCAACAAAAGCCAGGGACCCCCAAGATCAACCCCCAGATACTGCTCCAAGGGGTGACCAGTGATCCCTAACAAAACTGACCAATCCACAGGACACACAAGTTACAGCAGCAGATCACTAAATTTACAACAGGAAACTCAGAAGCAGGGTAGCTGTTTTCAGGACTTCTCTGGGTGAGAGGAGAGCACTCTCCACTAACAAGGACCACAGTTACCACTCAGGTCTCTACGCAGCGGCAACTCCTGAAAAACTGGCCATCCAGTGACTATACACAAAAAGGTGAAAAGGCTTCCTTCAGGAAAAACCATCTTCCTGGCCAAGGGGATTCTCTCCACCACAGGATTCCAGGAATCACCAGAAACTAACCCAAAACTCCTAAGATAGATCAATGGGTAGAGGTACTGGCATAGAAACAGAATGGTGGATCAATGGAACCAAACAGATGACCCAGAAATAAACCCACACACATATGGATATCTGAACTTTGACAAAGATGCCAAAACCATACAATGGAAAAAAGATAGCATCTTCAACAAATGGTGCTGGTCTAACTGGATATCTACATGTAGACAAGTGAAAATAGATACATCCTTATCACCCTGCACAAAACTAAAGTCCAAATGGATCAAAGACCTCAATATAAAACCAGACACATTAAATCGCTTAGAAAAAAAAAGTTGGGAAGACCCTAGAACTCATTGGTATAGGAGACAACTTCCTGAACAGAACACCAACAGCACAGGAGCTAAGAGCAACAATCAATAAATGGGACCTCATGAAACTGAAATGCTTCTGTAAATCAAAGGACACCATCATCAAAACAAAACGATTGCCTACAGATTGGGAAAGAATATTCACCAACCCTTTATCTGACAGAGGGCTAGTATCCCATTTATATAAAGAACTAAAGAAACTGAAAACAGCAAACCAAATAATCCAATTAAAAAATGGGGAACAGAGCTAAACAGAGAACTCTCTGTAGAAGAATATGGAATGGCAGAGAAACACTTAAATAAATGCTCAACCCTATTAGCCATTAGGGAAATGCAAATCCAAAATACCCTGAGATTTCACCTTACACCCATGAGAATGGCCAAGATCAAAAACTCAAGTGACAACATATGCTGGAGAGGTTGTGGAGAAAGGGGAACCCTCCTCCACTGCTGGTGGGAATGTAAACTTGTACAACTACTCTGGAAAACAATCTAGTGCTTTCTCAGACAACTAGGAATAACACTTTGTCAAGATCCAGCCATACTACTCCTAGGCATATATCCAAAAGAGGCTCAAGTACACAATAAGGACATTTACTCAACCATGTTTATAGCAGCTTTGTTTGTAATAGCCAGAAGCTGGAAACAGCCCAGATGCCCCTCAATTGAAGAATGGATGCAGAAATTATGGTGCATCTATAGAATGGAGTATTACTCAGCAATGAAAAATAAGGAAATCATGAAATTTGCAGGTAATTGGTGGTACATAGAAAGGATCATCCTGAGTGAGCTGTCCCAGAAGCAGAAAGACACACACGCTATATACTCACTCATATAGACATATAACATAGGATAAACCACTAAAATCTGTACATCTAAAGAAACTAATCAAGAGAGAGGACCCTGACTAAAATGGTCAATCCCCATCCCGAAAAGCAAAGAGGATGGACATCAGAAGAAGAAGAAAACAGGAAACAACCTAGGAACCTGACACAGAGGCCCTCTGAAAGGCTCTGCCCTGTAGACTATCAAAGCAGATGCTTAGACTTATGGCCAATTGTTGGGCAGAGTGCATGGAATCTTATGTAAGAAGTGGGAAATAGTAAGAGCTGGAGAGGACAGGAACTCCCCCAAGGAGAGCAACAGAACCAGAAAATTTGAACACAGGGGTCTTCCCAGAAACTCATAGTCCAACCAAGTACCATGTATGGAGATTACCTAGAACCCCTGCACAGATGTAGCCCATGGCAGTTTAGTGTCCAAGTGGGTTACATAGTAATTGGAAGAGGGACTGCCTCTGACATAATCTGATTGGCCTGCTCTTTGATCTCCTCCCCCTGAGGGGGGGAGCAGCCTTACCAGGCCACAGAAGATGACAGTGCAGCCACTCCTGATGTGATCTGATAGACTAAGATCAGAACGAAGGAGAGCAGGACCTCCCCTATCAGTGGACTTGGGGAGAGGCATGCATGAAGAAGGGGGAGGGATGGTGGGAAACAAAAGAGGGGTGGAGGGAGGGGCTTATGGGGGGATACAAAGTGAATAAAGTGTAATTAATAAAAAAAAATCAGGTGTCCATAAGTGTGTTGGGATTATTTTTGTGTCTTTTGTCTGATTCCATTGATCCACCATTCTGTTTCTATGCCAGTACCCTGCAGTTTTTATTACTGTTGCTCTATAGTACTTGAGATTAGAGATTGAGATACCTCCAGATGATCTTTTATTGTAGAGGATTGTTTTAGCAATTCTGGGTTTCTTGGTATTCTATATGAAGTTGAGAATTTTTCTTTCAAAGTCTATAAAGAATTGTGTTGGTAATTTGATGGGAATTGCATTGAATCTGTAGATTGCTTTTGGTAAGATGGCCATTTTTACAGTGTTAATCCTGCCAAACCATGAGCCTTGGAGACCTTTCCCTCTTCTGATATCTACTTCTATTTCTTTCTGTAGAGACTGTAAGTTTTTTTCATACAAGCCTTTGTCTTGCTTGGTTAGAATCACACCAAGTTACTTTATGTCCTTTTCGGCTATTCTGAACAGTGCTGTTTCCCTATTTTCTTTCTCAGCCCATTTGTCTTTTGTATATATGAAGGACAGTGATTTTTTTTTTTTTAGTTATTTTGTATCCAGAATCTCTGCTGAAGGTGTTTATCAGCTTTAGAAGCTCCTTGGTAGAATTTTTGGGGCCACTCACATATACTATCATATCATCTGCAAGTAGTGATACTTTTGACTTTCTCCTTTCCAATTTGTATCCCCTTGATCTCCTTATTGTTTTATTCCTCTAGCAAGAACTTTCAGATCTATGTTGAAGAAATATGGAGAGAATGGAGAGCCTTTCTTTGTCCCTGATTTCAGTGGGATTGCTTTATGTTTCTCTCCATTTAGTTTGATGTTGGCTATAGGCTTGATGTAGATTTGTCTTTACTATGTTTAGGTATGTGCCTTGTATCACTGATCTTTCCAAGACTTTAAACATGGATTCGTGTTCGCTTTTGTCAAATGCTTTTTCAGCATCTATGGAGATGATCACGTGATATTTTCTTTCAGATTGTTTATATGGTGGAGTACATTGATGGATTTCCTTATACTGAACCACCTATGCAAATCTGGGATGAAGCCTACTTGGTCATTGTGGATGATATCTTTGATGGGTTCATGTATTTGGTTTGAGACTATTTTGTTGAGCAATTTTGCATCAATGTTCATTAGGGAGACTGGCCTGAACTTATCTTTCTTTGCTAGGTCTTTGAGATGTTTAGGAACCAAGATGACTGTGGCTTCATAGTTTCAGTGTGGTAATGTTTCTTCTGTTTCTACTTTGTGGAATAGTTTGAAGAGAACTGGAGTTAGCTCTTCTTTGAAGGTCTGGTAGAATTCTGCACTATAACCACCTGGCCCTGGCTTTTTTTTTGGATGGGAGACTTTTGATGACCGCTTCTATTTCCTTAGGGGATGTAGGACTATTTAGTTCACTTACCTGGTTTTGATTCAGCTTTGGTAAGTGGAATCAATCAAGAAAACTGTCTATTTCATTTAGATTTTCAAATTTTGTGGCATAAAGACTTTTAAGGTTAGATCTAATAATTGTTTGGATTTCCTCAGTGTCTATTGTTATGTCCTCTTTTCATTTCTGATTTTGTTGATTTGGATAATCTCTCCCTGCCTTTTAGTTAGTTTGGCAAAGGGTTTCTCTATCTTGTTCATTTTCTCAAAGTACCAGCCAGCTCTTGGTTTCATTGATTCTTTGAATTGATTTATTTGTTTCTAATTTATTTATTTCTTCCCTGATTTTGATTCTTTCCAGCTGTCTACTTCTCTCAGGTGTGTCTTCTTCTTCTTCTTCTTCTTCTTCTTCTTCTTCTTCTTCTTCTTCTTCTTCTTCTTCTTCTTCTTCTCCTCCTCCTCCTCCTCTTCCTCCTCCTCCTCCTCCTCCTCCTCCTCCTTCTTCTTCAGAGCTTTCATGTGAGCCATTAAGTTGCTTGAATGAGATATTTCTAATATCATCTTAAAGGCACTTAGTTCTATGAACATTCTTCTTAACAGTGCTTTCAGTGTTTCCCATAATTTTAGATATGTTGTGCTTTCATTTTCATTGACTTCTAGGAAGACTTTAATTTCTTTCTTTATTTCTTCCCTGACCCAGTTGTCATTTTGTAGCAAGTTGTTCAGTTTCCATATGTGTGTAGGCTTTTTGTTTTTCTGTTGTTGTTGAGGTCCATCTTTATTCCATGGTGGTCAGATAGAATACAAAGGGTTATTTCAATATTCTTGTGTCTGTTGAGGCTTGCTTTGTGACCAACTATGTGGTCTGTTTTGGAGATAGTTCCATGAGTTGCTAAAAATAAGGTAAATTGTCGCGACCGCCTCGACCAGCAAGGAAGAGGCAACACTGGACTCTTCTCAATGCAGTTTATTCAGGAACCTTGAACAATCTTCTGATTTCTGACTCTCGGGAAGTCCAGCCCGCCAATTAAATAAGCCTATGGCCAGCCAATCCTGACAAGCTACATGGCGCCTGCAGATTAGTCCACAACTGCAGAAACGATCCCGATGCACACACAACCAATTAAGGAGTTGATTACAGAGAGCTTTTACCTACCAGAGGCAGAAGCCAGCGCCATCTTTAGGGCGCGGCAGAGCTTGGCTCTCCACAGTAAATTCTTTTGTATTTTGGTGAAATGTTCTATAGGTATCTGTTAGGTCCATGTGATTCATGACTTCTGTCAGAGTCATTGTGTCTTTGTTTAATATCTTTTTTTTGACCTATCATTTATTGAGAGTGGGGTGATGAAGTCTCCCACTATTAATGTGTTGCAATCTATGTGTGGTTTAAGTTTTATTAATGTTTCTTTTATAAATGTGGGTGCCCTTGTATTTGGGGCATAGATGTTCAGGATTGTGATATCCACTTGGTGGAATTTTCCTTTGATGAATTTGAAGTGTCCTTCCCCATCTCTTTTCATTAATTTTGGTTGAAGGTCTATTTTATTAGATATTAGAATGTCTGCTCCTGCTTGCTTCTTCGGTCCATTTGCTTGGGAATCTGTCTTCCAGCCCTTTACTCTCAGGTAATGTCTATCTTTGTGACTTAGATGTGTTTCTTGTATGCAACAGATTGTTGGGTCTTGTTTATGCATCTATTCTGTTAGTCTGTGACTTTTTAATGGAGAATTGAGTTGACTGATGTTGAGAGAGATTAATGACCACTGCCTATCCGATTCTTTGATTTTGATGTTGGTTGTGTTAGTGTGTTTGTGTGCTTGGCTACTTTTAGTTTGCTGTAGTGAAGTTATTTATTTCCTGTGTTTTCCTGAAAGTAGTCAGTTTGCTTGGGTTATAATTTTCCTTCTACTATCTTCTGTAATGCTGGATTTGTGCATAAGCATTGTTTAAATATCTTTTTTTTTCCCATTGGATATCTTGTATCTTGTTTTCTTCATCTATGATGACTGAGAGTTTTTCTGGGTATAGTAGCCTGGGCTGACATCTGTTTTCTCTTAGGTCTGCATGATATCCATCCAGGCCCTTCTGGCTTTCATAGTCTCTGTTGAAAAATCAGATGTGATTCTAATGGGTTTGCCATGATATGTTACTTGGCCTTTTTCCCTTGCAGCTTTTAGTAGTTTTTCTTTGTTCTGTATAATTACTTTTTTGATGATTATGTTTTGGGAGGATTTTCTTTTCTGGTCTAATTTAATAGATGTTCTGTAGGCCTATTGTATGTTTATAGTCCTCTCCTTTTCTTCAATGATATTGAATTTTCTTCAATGATATTGTTGAAAATATTTTCTGGGCCTTGGAGGAGGGAAACTTCTTTTTCCTCCATTCCTATTATTACGTTTTGTCTTTTCATGTTGTCTTAGATTTCTTGGATGGTAGGTGTCAGGAATTTTTTAGAATTAAAATTTTCTTTGATAGATACATCGATTTCTTCCATTTTAGCTTCCACACCTGAGATTCTTTCTTCTATCCCTTGTAGTCTATTGGTTATGCTTACCTTTGTAGTTCCCGTTTTCTTTCCTAAGTTCTTTCTCTCTATGATTTCTTCTGTTTGTGTTTTCTTTAATTTTTTTCCAATTCTATCCTCAGATCTTGAACAGTTTTGTTCATTTCCTTCACCTGTCTGACTGTATTTTCCTGTTTTTCCTTCAATTCCTTCACCTGTTTGTTTGAATATTCATCTGTTTCTTTTATTTCATTCAGTGATTTAATCATTTCCTCTCTGAATGCCACAAACTGTTTGGCTGCATCTTCCTGTATTTCCTTATGGATGGCCATAATCTGTTTGATTTATCTTCCTCTATTTCTTTATGCATTTAATTTGTTTCCTCTATTTTCCTCTTCATAAGCACAGATGTAAAAGCAACTTCTTGAATTTCACTTATGTTAGGGTGTCCAAGCCTACTTGCCTCTGGATAATTAGGTTCTGGACATACCATTGTAAGACCTGGGGTCTCACAGCTCAGGAGTTCAAGATCGCACCCTTCCCAGAAACTCCCACAGACCACGACTCATTGCAAAACCAAGAGGTTAAATTTAACCATTGCGCAATGGGGTCACCCCTGCTGGTCAGCAAAGAGTGGCACCAGGAGACAAAGGCTTTAGGTTTTTAAAAGACAAAGTGTGGGTAAATTTGATGTTGCAGTCTTGGCAATTTAGGATTGGATGAAGAAGCTATAAAGTAAGATAATTGGTTAGTCTTAGGTGCTCAAGCTTGGCCAGTCCTTCCAAGTGTGAATGCAGCTGCAATGAAGGTAGGGGTGGTTAGCTCATCCTTGAAAATTAAGGCTGCAGGCTCTTGGCTGGAGGTCAGGAGCTACTCAGAAGAAGAATTGGGGCCATCTGGGTTGGTTGCTAAGAAACATTATCTCGAAGACAAGGGTCTGGTTGTTCTTTTTGCTGAGTGAAGGTCATTGCTTGCTTGCTTTTTTCTATCTGTCCTCACAGATAGGGTCACATTTCTCCATTCTCTGGAAAGGTACTAAGAGGCTTTAGCTTAACCTGAACCTAAAACTCAAAACTATAGCCTTTAGAAGACATACAGGTTACAAAGTTAGTCTAACCCTTTCACCATATTGCTTTGCCTTTGGTTGCTTGTGCTTTAATAGTGTCCTCTATCCACCTGGCTGTCTCAGGTTTGGCTGTTAGTTTTTGGTGCCTGCTGGAAACCTGGTGTTGGGAGTCTCCCCTTGGCAGGATTCTGAAGGAGGCTTTCTCAGCTCTTTGGTTATGGTCAACACAGTGGCGTTGCTTCTCAGGAATTGCTACAGCTCACCTCAGGCTTATGGACCCAGCATGGTCACTGTGGTAATTGGTAATCAGGGTGGCTCCCCTCTCACCTGGAGAAGTCCTGTGATAGCTGCCCTGCCACTTGGTTTCTTGCTCTGAATTTAGTGAACTGCTGCTGCTGCTCTTACACTGTGTTTGCTTGGTGCAGCCCTCTTGAAGAACCAGGGAACACTGTGTTTTGGTCAGTTTAGCTAGAGATAACTGGATGTACATTGTAGCAGTATCGAGGGGCCTGTAGGTCTGAGATGGAAGCTCTGTGTCCCAGTACCCAAGTGGTATCAATGGCAGGTGAATGCAGCACTCATGTGTGCAACAGGAGGCTAGAGGCTGGAGCCTGTGGAAACCCAGAAACTTTTTTGGAACTAGGTGTCCTGAGGTTGGACCTGATGTCTCCCCCACCATGGGGTTTCTTCTTTACAGGGACACCCTGTCTGTGGTGTTTTGGGGTCCACAGTTCAGTCTACGATGGTGAAGAGAGCATACAGGCACAGGCAAGTGGCTCTGTGCTGGCTGCTGGACACTGTAGGAACCCCGGAAATTTCCCAAGAACTTTTCGGTGTGGGTGGGGGTCAGCTGAGTACCCTGAGGTTGGACCTGATGTTTCCCTCACCATGCAGTTTCCTCCCAACAGAGAAACCCAGTCTCTGATACCCTGGGGCCTGCTTTTTGTCTGGGATGGTGAGTTGGGTGCAGGCAGCTCTCTGCGCTGGCAGCTGAGAGCTTGCTGGATCTCTGGACCATTTCCAGGGATCATCAGGATGACCTGAGATCAGTTCCAATCACTTCCTTCACCACAGAGTTTTCTCTGCACTGGAAATCCCAGTCTCTGGTGTTGTGGTATCCATAGTTCAGTCTGGCATGGTAATCAGAGTAAGCTGGTGTGTGACTCTGGACTGGCAACCAAGTGCCTGCCAGGACCCTGGAACTCTTCCTGTGTTTAGCTGGGTGACCTGAACCCAATTGCTTCCTTCACCGTGGGGTTTCCTCTCATCTGGGAAACACAGTCTGTGGTGTTTGAGAGCCCAGAGTTTGGTCTGTTGGTTGCTGTGCAGTCACTCCTGTCCTGGTTGTCAGGCACCGTGTCTTCCCGGTGTCTCCATCTTCTTTAAGTTGGGAAAATTTTCTTCTATGATTCTCTTGAAATATTTTTCTGGACCAAGGATCCCTATGTTGCCCATAGTGTGTGTGTGTGTGTGTGTGTGTGTGTGTGTGTGTGTGTATGGGGGGGGGGATCCGATGTCTGGCTGCTATCTTAGAGGTGCCCTGGATCTGGGGCTCTGCAGGCACTCACTTGAAGGCACACACATCCGCTCACAGGCCTATTTTGCAAGAGCAGGTGAGCCCCCTGTTCTCTTCTCTCAGATTTGAGCCCAAGGGGCAAATGAAAATGTAGAAGTTCAGTTCAGTGGTGTCCACTGTTTGTCCGCAGGGCTGGAAGACCTGTATTTAAGGAACTGCCTCTGCTGTCTTAGTCACCAGGCATGAAAAAGCTCCTGCTTGGGGCAACGGTTGCAGCTTCTGCTGAGCAGGGTTGCCCATGCTTGGTACAGTGGCCACTGCCTACTGCCTCCACTGAGCAGGGAAGCCTGTGCTTGGGGGAAGGGGAAGTGCAGGGGGGGTTGAATATTCAGCATTCTCAGTCCCTGGAGATGTTCACAGGTGACCCGGATATAAACTGTCCCAGCTCAGGGCTTGTCCTCTCTTGTCCAGGAAGCCTCAATGTCAATGTTCTGGCTTCAGATGCCCCTCCACTCACCAGTTTCAGATTTTCAGATCCTGTGCCCATCAGATAAGGTGAGTGCTGGTTGCAGCCATCGTGGACTCCTCCCCTCTTTACTTCTTTTTAAAATCACAAAATATTTTGAACTTTTTCCTTGGATTTTGGCTTTTTAAATGTATTTGTATTTCATGTGCATTGGCGTTTTTTTATTTTTTTCTTCTGTATTTATGTCTATGTGAGGGTGTGGATCCTCTGGAACAGGAGTTACAGATGGTTTTGAGCTGCCATGTGCATGCTGGGAATTGAATCTGGTACTTCTGGAAGAACACTCAATGCGTTTAAGAGCTGAGCCATCTCTCAAGCCCCATATTTTAAACTTTTATTCTATATATAATGTCACTGAGATGATCCTTAGATAAAGGTACTTGCCATAAGCCTGACAACCTGAGTTCAGTATCAGGGATGGACATGATAGAAAGAGAGTACTGTTTGTTATATGTTGTCTTCTAATGTCTACAGCCACACCTCTACACATATGCACACATTTACAGAAAATAAATAATGCAATTTTAAAAACCTGTATTGATTACCCATTATTTTACTTAGCATATGAATACATAGATAAAGTCACATCAGGTAAATATTTAAGATGAACTGATTAAATCATATCTCTCTGTAATATCAGTGTAGCTTATACCTGAGTAGCTCAGTGTGAAGTGTGAATTTAGCTACGAATTTCTATAATTTTCTTTCACATGATGTAATATTTGACATGATTCATTCTAAAAATTATAAATTCAAAACATGGGAAGAAGTAGTATATGCTCTCTTCTTTTTTCTCTTTTTATTTTAATTTTTATTTTTTATATGAATTGCAGTTTATTCATTTTGTATCCCAGCTGAAGCCCCCTCCCTCATTCCCTCTCAATCCCACTTTCCCTCCCTCATCTTCTCCCATGCCTCTCTCCAAGTCCACTAATGGGGAAGGTCCTCCTCCCCTTCAGTCTGATCTTAGTCTATCAGATCTCATCAGGACTGGCTGCATTGTCTTCCTCTGTGGCCTGGTAAGGTTGCTCTCCATTCAGGGGGAGGTGATCAAAGAGCTAGCCACTGAGTTCATGTTCTCTTCTAATAACATCATCTCCCCCATGAAATGAAATTCATGCCTTCACTTGTTTGTTTTGCTTTGGAAATGTTACGGAGAGGAAGAAAAAGCTATCTTACAATATATTTTAGAATGTATCTAGTAATGACAATATGTGTTGGCAAAAGGTAACGCTTTTCATTCCTTATTCAACAACGTAAAAGCCAAAATAGCACTTCTTCTTCTTAAATTTCCAGCATTATAAGTGGAAGTACTATTTATGATAACATTCATGATTACCACCAACATACACTCTGTATTTTTATCTCTTGACAAATTACAGCTCCTTTAACGTGAAACAGTGTATTGAATTTTTGAATTCAATATATCAGATTTTTTAAATGGTGGCATTGATGTTGAAACTAGGACCCTGCTTTTAGTTCACCAGCAGGGTTGAAAGTCTATATTCATTCCATGAAATTGTTTCACTTTGGGGAGGGGCAGGTCAGGCAGATGTAGAAAGAGGGTCAGGTTCTAATCAAAGTAGGCCATGAGAAAGGTTTTCATGAAGAACTTTGCTCTTTCTTCCTATCATACTTATTCAGTATCTTGAAAAATATCATCTCCCCACTAATTTGTACAAGTACTTCTTTTGAGACTGATGTTTTTGGAGGAAAAGTACAAAATGACGGTGTCTAGGAGCTGTGCTTTTAGCAAAGCATTCCTGACCCAGTTAGAGAATTTCAAATTTCAGGCAAAAAAAAAAAAAAAATCCCCTGGCAGTTCTAAGATACATTTTGAGTGTGTGTGTGAACTCATATACCCTTTAAAGCTTTTGCAATATAAAGATTATGAATAAAATGAAGGATTTTAAGTTTAAAACAGTTTTTACACTTATTTTTGTTTCTGTAATTCTCACCATACAAGGAGGGTAGGCAGTTCTAGAAATCAAGCTATTAAAATGTCCTTGTTTTCAAATGTGTTAGCAAATGTAATTGGTTCATGTGAAAGAGGAAACGGAATCTTGATGGCTGCTCTAGGAAGAAATAGTATATTAACAATAGATGAGAATTGGGTGGATTAACGCTGCTTCAAATATAATGAACATACCTGTGATGGTTTAGGCTACAATGCTCGCCATTTCTCATCCTACCTGTCCCTCCATGCTTGAGGAGTTGCCAAGAAACAGTGAAGTGGGTGATCAGCCTAAGTGTTTCTGCCATCCTTGACCTTTGTAGCAGAGGGTTTGTAGTGCCTGTGTCACCTCCCTTGCAACTTGTAAATTCAGCTACAACTGTGTTCCTCCCATCCTCAGATTCCCCACAGCAGTGTCTGTTTTATTTTGCCAAGACTTTTGCAACAAAATTCTATAAACCAAGTGACTCACACAGCAGATTTTATTTATTTCATTTTATTTTATTTTACTTTTTTAGTCTCAAAGTTCTGAAATTTCAGAATATGATATCAAGGTACTGACCGTCTTTGATTCCTCAGGTGATACTAGGAAAGGGTCTTTTCAAAGGCTCTTCTATGGCACTTGCTAGTATCTTAGTTGAGATAGTACCTCCAATCATTAAGTGATTTTCTTCATCTTATAAGAAGGGATCTTGCTTTATACTCCTGAATGGCTTGAAACTTTCCATTTTCTAGCCTCCTGAATGCTGGGATTATATGAGAACACAACCATGACTGAGCTTGTCTTTTTTTCTTTTGTTCTTACTTTTCTTTTCTTTTCTTTTCTTTTCTTTTCTTTTCTTTTCTTTTCTTTTCTTTCTTTCTTTCTTTCTTTCTTTCTTTCTTTCTTTCTTCTTCTTCTTCTTCTTCTTCTTTTATAAGAACACAAGTCAGAGTAGATTAGGTCTCAATTTAATAACTTCACTTTTGACTTGATTACCTCTATAAAGACATTATTTTTAAATTATTAACATTTTATGGTACTAGGGTTAGCATATCAACATATGAAATACAAGGGGTCGCAATTAAACCAATAATTTCACACCTTTTGTTCCATTTCTATTCCAAGAGGAAGGTAGGACACCACTGGGAAGAGAAAGTTAATTGTTGACATCTGTGAGATAATCTTTAATCAGAAATCGAACCCAAGTTGGAAAATGGATGATTTCATTTCCTTTGGTGCTGATTCTGTGAGGCATTCTAGCTTTGAACAGAAGCCAAATGTTGCTGGGTTCTAATTGATATGACAGTAACTCTATGACTACCTTCTGATAATTTTCCCCCATCTTGTTATTCTTTTCTCCCACTACAGCTTTAAGGACCCTAACTCAAAGAAATTGCCAACATTTTGCTGAGATTAACTCTTTGTCTCAGTTGCCATTTTATAAACAGTTCAGATTATTTTTGTTATTTTCAGTTAAAAGTTACATTGAATACCGAAAAGCTTACCTCTGAAGTTACAATGATAGTAGTACTTTTGATTATGATATTAAATAAAAAATATTTTCAGTCTTCATGAACTTAGCCTGTGTTGTTAATATGATCATAATAAGATTATAAGATACTACTTTATTTTTGAGAGGAGCCCAGAGATCCTGCTCCTATTTTGAATTTTACCTAACAGGTAAAAGCAAATTCAGACAGTGTAGTTGATATTGCAAGAGATGAGAAATACAAATAGTGCTACTATCTAGATTCTCTAAAGTTAGGATTTTCTTTTATACATTTAATTCTTATTATCAGAAGTGCTTATTTTGTTGGTAAATATGGTTCCTTTCAAGGGACATTTTTAAGTTTTTTTAATTTTTTTATTTTTAATTATACTTTATTTACTTTGTATCCCCCCTCTAGTTCCCTCCCTCCTCCCCTCCCAATCCCTCCCTTCCTCCCCCTTCTCCACACACTCCCCTCCCCAAGTCTACTGGTAGGGGAGGGTTTCTTTTTCTTCCTTCTGATCCTAGTCTGTTAGGTCTCATCAGGAGTGGCTGCATTGTCTTCCTCTGTGGCCTGGTAAGGCTGCTCCCCTCTCAGGGCAAGGTCATCAAAGAGCAGGCTAATCAGTTCATGTCAGAAGCAGTCCCTGTTCCCATTACTATGGAACCCATTTGGACACTGAACTGCCATGGGCTACATCTGTGCAGGGGTTCCAGGCCATCTCCATGCATGGTACTTGGTTGGAGTATGAGTCTCAGGAAAAACCCCTGTGCTCAGATTTTTTGGTTCTGTTTCTCTCCTTGTGGACCTCCTGTCCTCTCCAGCTCTTACTATTATTTCCCACTTCTTTTGTAAGATTCCCTGCATTTTGCCCAAAGTTTGGCCATAAATCTCAACATCTGCTTTGATAGTCTGCAGGGCAGAGCCTTTCAGAGGCCCTCTGTGGGAAGCTCCTAACTTGTTTCCTGTTTTTTTCTTCTTCTGGTGTCCATCAGAAGAAGATGGACTTTGCCTTTCGGAGTGGGGATTGAGCATTTTAGCCAGAGTCCTCCTTATGGAATATAAATATCTTTTTTCCCCCTTTTGGCTTTTCTAAGACAGGGTTTCTCTGTGTAGCCCTGGCTGTCCTGGAACTAACTCTGTAGACCAGACATGCTTCAAACTCAGAGATCTGTCTACCTCTGCCTCCTGATTGCTGGAATTAAAGGTGTGTGCTACCACTATCTGGCCCAGAATATCAATTTCTAAAGGACATGGAATAATCCCTACTCATAACAAGTAATGTTATGTCTTTGATATAATGGATGCTATTAGCTCTATAATGTTGATGTTTTGACCGATATATTTATAAGAATTTTTGTATAGTGTCTGGTGCCTAGTATACACTCAATTAACATTTACTAAGTGTACAAAACAGTTTATCAGATAAGAAATGATAATTTTTCTACACCAGAAAATCCATTGATAATAGTACAATTCTACATGAAAAAATATTCTAGCTCATTTACATTTATCCTTAACCTCACTTAATCCTCAAGATTCCTTTAAGGGTAAGGAATCTGAAACCTAAATGAATTTATTAACTATGATAATTTCAAAGCTAATGACTGACCTAACCATGTCTTCATCAGGCTGCTTCTGAGTGGCATAGCATAGATATCGTCAGGGTAAATATTACAGAGAACAAGGCACTCCTATCACCACTGTAATATGCAAATTTTTTATAAACATCACAAACTGACAGGTGAAGGATTCATTCCAACCTATTTCTAAACACTGAGTGTGATGAAGTGCTGTGACTCATCATCACACCAGAAAAAAAAAAAAAACAACTTTTATTTATCCCTGACATCTGTTGTGAATGTATTTTATTTACTGAAATTACTTTTATTGTCATAATACCTTATGTGATTATGTTCAACTATTAATTTAGATTTCTGGGCCCAATTCATTCCTTCTTAACACATAACATCCTGCTCAACAGTTGAAAGCAAATAAAATCTTCATGTGAAAGTGTGGGCTCCCTATGAGCCTGAGATACTATTCCAGAGGTTTAATCAACAGCTCTGGAATCAACTGCGCAGCTCTGTCAAATTGTATTTTAGTCACTTATAGTTCTTTTATTTATTGCAATTTGATGGATAAATTACAAAATCCAGGAGCATAAAAATTGTCAGGCACGCCCAGGGGCACAGCATTCAGACTCCATTTCTTGGTGTGTCCTTTGTTTACTTGCTGGAACGAAAACATACATTTTTAATTTAATGTTTTTATAAAATGTATTTTGATAATACTTTTACCATACCCTAACTCCTCTCAGATCTTCCTCACCCCCATAACTTCCCAACTTTATATCATTTCTTTATTCCTCTCTTTAAAAAAATCCACAAAAACCATCAAGACAAACTAACAGCTGGTAAGACAAAAAATAAAACAAAAATAAAAATAATAAGCCCTCTTCACACAAAAATATGTGGAGTTAATTTTGTGTTGGCTAACTACTTCTGGGCATGGGGCATGGGGTGTGCCCTTTAGTGAGGCTAATATACCCATGACACTCAGAGTGGGACTTTGTGTCTAAGTCTCCCTTTTATTTCTGGGAGCCCATCTAGCTTGGACCTGTGCAGGTCTCCATGAGTTTATTTATGCATTAGTCCTGTTGTGTCCAGGCAACAGAAGACACTGTTTTCTATGACAAGTTGTTTTTAATTTAAATTTATTTTTAATAATTTATTCACTTTACATCCCTCCCTTTTCTCCTCCAGGTACCACTCTCCCTCTCTCTTCCACACTATTCTCATCCCCTATTTTTCAGAAAGGGGGAGCCCTCCTCCCCTACCATCTGAGTGCAGCCTATCAAGTCTCATTAGGACTGCTTGTCTCCTCTTTTTGTGTGGCCTGAGAAGCTCCCTACCACCCCCACCAGGGGAAAGTGATCAAAGAGCAGACAACAGAGTTCATGTCAGAGACAGCCCCTACTCTCCTTACTAGGGAACCCACATGGAGACTTAGCTGCGTATAACTACAGATGGGCAGGGGTCTATGTCCTTTCCAGGCATGGTCCTTGGCTGGTGCATCAGTCTCTGCAGGCCCCCATGGGCCCAGATTTGTTGGCTCTGTTGGCCTTTTTATGGAGCTCCTGTCTGCTTTGGGTCCTTCTATTTCCCCCACTCTTTCCTACCTACAGTCCTCTAATCTACCAACTGAGCTATTGAAAGAAGATGATATGTCCCCCCCCCCCCGATGTAAAAACCTAGGTTCTAGAATCTATGAGATGACTTGGTGGGTAAAGGTAGTTAACACCATGCCTAATTACCTGAGCTCAGTCCTGGGGCCCATATGGGAGAAAGGATAAAACTGACTCCAGCATGTTTTTTTTTTTTTTCTTTTTTTTTCTAACTTCTAGACCTTTATGTATCTTCCCTCAACAATAAATAAAAATTTAAAAGTAAGATAATTTAAAATCTAGGTTCTATGCCTGAAATATATGTTACCTAAAACTACATAACTACATTACAATATTATATGAGCAATGTAAACAAACTGTTTGGAAAAAGAGGTGACTTTAAATGTAATTACTACAAATATTGCCATGATTGCTATCACCTTGAAGACAAGTCTTTTGCTAATGACATGGTTTTGTTACTTGATTAAAACTAGTCTCTAGGTTTACAGACACAGCATAAAAGGTGAAACTTGCCAAGACAATTTGATGTGATTTGGGTCACACTGTCCCCTAGAGCTGCGCTGTCCAACCACTTACAGTTTGTGGGCATTCCAAATATGGCTAGTGAAGATGAAGGACTAAATGTTTTGTTTCCTTTGATTTTCATGTGTTGAAATCTGAAATTTAAACAGTCATGTGTTGGATAAAAGGGAATTCAATAGGAGATAGAGGGAGACAGGAGAGTCATGGGTAACTCTTATCAAAATATATCATATGAAATTGTGAAAAGCCACATTGGCAAGAAGAAGAAAAACCATAGTGGATAGTGGGTTTTGTCATGAGAAGTCATGACAGTAGTCCCAGTATGCTGTGCCAGTAGGGGGCACTAGAGAGAGAGATGTCAGTTGGAAGGAGAAGGGACTGGCTCCTTTCTGCTCACCTCTGTTCCTGTCTGTCTGTCTTTCTCATTGCAGTGGTGGTTCTTTACTCACTCAGACAATTTCAGTGCTCTAAGATTGCCATATTTCCAGAATGGCTTCATTGAACTTCTGAGAGCTTCTTAGACAAGCTAGACAGTGCCTCCCCGTTAGAGGTTGGATCTAGTATTCTTGGGGCTCCTCCTACAAATATTTGGGTTCTAATAACCCCTTATGTCCAACTTCTTTTGCCTTTTCATTCCTCTAGTAACAAATAATTCACTCAGTTCTCTCTCTTACACCTTTTCTGTAATACTGGCAGTCTTAGTACATATGGACCATATTCCCAGTGTTAGCATAGAATGTAGTTCCTGCTCACTTAGTTCAACCAGGACTTCTCTTGGCTACATTGGATCATCATATGTCATCTTTTACTTCTACCAATTATTGCTTGCATTCATTTTTATTTAATCTTAATCATACCTCTCACCAATTCTGTTATAGTTATTTTCTAACTAGGTCTCAGTTTTCTAAGCCTTGTACATTTTCTAGTTTTCTTTAAATAGAATTTGTATTATTACTACTTTTGTCCCATCATGTTGATTTTTTTTTTGTTTTCTCTTTATTACATATTGGGGTCTAGAGACACAGGATTTGAGGCCATACTTGTAAAGTACTTTATTATTGAGATAAACTCCCATTTCTTGGTTTCTCTTGTAAAGTCTCATCCGTTTCATTTATCTTTTCCTTTCTGTTATTTATACCAAGTTCACTAATCAAAATATATGAAAGTAGAATGAACACTATTTGATAAAAGGAGTTTAACAGGAGGCATAATGAGGCAAGAGAGACTAATAGGTGACTCAAATAAAATATATTGCAAAAATTGTCAAAAATGATATTGTATACATCCATAAATTGCCCCAAATTAGAAAGCCATTTATGATTAGAAAGCAAGCATTCTTTTAAATTTTGTTTTATAATACATACTTTGATTGTATTTTTATAAACTGAAAATAGTTATTATATGTATTTATGGAATAGAATGTGATGTTTTAATCTATGCATACATTCTAGGAATACAAAATTAAGCTAATTAATATTCATTTGTAGTGAAAACATTTAAAGCCTGCTCTTTGGCAGCTTCATCATTTTATGAAATGGATCCTTAAATCTTATATCTCTGACTAGCTGAAATATTGTACCATTTGGTCATTGTGTTATTTTTCTCCTGACCTCTCCTCATCTCCCTCTTTTTGGTAACCACCATCCTGTTTGTTTCTGAATCTGACTTAACAGCATCCACACAGCCTCATCATTGTGGCATTGATCTCTCTTTGGTTGGCTTATTTATACCTTTTTCTATGTTTCAATACGTTTTAAATGTATTTTCATATATATGGCAAGCACAGAATGAAGCTTCCTGATCAGTAATGAGAGAAGTTGTTAAATTCTGAGGAAACTTGAGATCTCCATTGTTTTCTGTGTTCATTAATGGCTTGCTCTCAAAAGAAAGGTTCAAAACTTGACTTTCCTCAAAGCCATAATCTCCATTTTCCCTTTGACTCATTCTCTAAACTGGCACACTTTTGTGTGCTGATATCTCACATCATTTGACTTCCTGAACTTTGATTAAGGGGCCTATTCATAGGTTATTATTGGTTTATTGACAAAGTTGTCTGGGATCATCTTAAAAGTCTGGAAAGACTAGCACTACGGATGTGGCAGCAAGAACAAAGCTGATATGATAGCCTCCTCGGGTTCAAATGAACTTCATAATCTCAATCAGAGCATTTAGAAATGTTGTGGCTGCGACTGCTTACATAATTTTAGTCCAATCTACTTTTCACCTACTAAGAGGATATTTCTCATTTCTCATCAGGGACAGCAAAGGCTTCTTTTTTAGGTGGGTATACTTTTCCTCGTCTTCCTTCCCTGTCAGAAAGACAAAAGAAACACTTGGTAGAATATGCAACAGAATGAATAGGGGTTTGACAACAGCATGGTTCTGACCCCTAGAGCTATAAAGAGTGGACACATGCCACCATCCAAAATCAGAAGCTATCTTCGATTGATACACACTGGAAAAACAAAAATCTAGTTTTCTTCAAATGAGATTCACTGGGGGAACAAACTATTCTTAAGTGTAGGCTGCATACCTAGCAGTATATGGATAAAAGATAATGAACTCAATGACAGCTTTGCAGGTTATTTGTCTCCTAATTTCATGTCAGGGCTATCCTCGTTATAATTTTAATTTAATTTAATTTTTTCTATTATTTTATTATCTGTCTGTCTTATATCTCTTTTTGTCCTACAGTTCTTTTATGACATACAGTTTGGTGTTTTTATAGAATTCTTAAGTGTGTGAGTGGGTGGGTCTCTGTGTCTATACCTGGTTCATGTGCTTTTTCTTAGGCTCCTGTCTTTGTTTGTTTTGTCCTATTTTGATGTCTTATTTTTTTATTATATCATACCATATAATATATCATATCAATCATATACCATAAGCCCCTTGAAACATGTTTGCCTTCTAATGATAGACAGAAAGGGGTTGAATCCGGTTGGAGGTTGGAGGGAGGATGAAGAGGAATTGGGAGGAGTAGAGAGAGGGGAAACCCTGATCAGGATATATTATGCGAGGGAAAATAAGTGCTATTTGCAATAAAAAGAAAAATAGTTTAAATTTTCAGGGGGTTTGTTCACATTTGTCTTGTTCTATTCTTAGTCATAGGTGACAAAATAGTGTAGACCTCACTTTCTTCAGATAAGGATCCAAGATATCATAAATCCAACTGGAGATCAGGAAAAGCATACATACCTAAAGTGCTAGAGCATGGTATTTTGAATGTCTTATCATCACATTGGTTATCAATGATGCTATGCATCATACAGGTTTCCCTTCCACACTGAAAAACCAACCTTTCTATCAACTTTGCTAGCAGTTGTCAGCTCTCAACAGATTGTTTGTTAATTTGTCTGAAAGTAACCTTGGGTGCCATGGTATGTTACATTCCTATATCAGTTAGTTACATCACTTAAGTTGTTGTATATGAAGGTCCAGCCCCTTTGGCTCAATCGAATACAATTAGAAGTACAATGTGTGTTTCAGAACTCTCTACCTAGGGTCAGCTGAGCCCATTGCTGTAAAATAAGTGTATTACAGTGAGCTTCTTTGTGTTTCTGGCCATGCGTTATTTACACATTTCCCTAAAGAGTACTCACACAATTCATAGGTTTTATGCCAGGAGTAGTATAAAGACAAATCATCTAAAACGGAATCATCTATGGCATCTGTAATTTTTTCCCATTGTTTTTACAAAATAATGGACAAGTGATAACTTAAGGCAGGAAGGTTTTATTTTAGCCCAGGGCATAAGAGGTATGATGGAAGGAGCAGCTCTCTTCTATAGAAGCAGTAGCAGAAGGCTACTTGTGCAAATTTGGGCAGAATTAGGACAAGACGTAGGACTATGAATTTTAATTCTTATTCATAGTGACCATATTTCTCTAGTGAGACTCCACCTCCTAAAGGTTCCACAAACTCTTAAAACAATATCACCAGATGAAGATCAAATGTTGCAACACACGAGCCTGTGGATGACAGTTCACATTTAAAAAACCACCCATTGTCTCGTTGTCAATCAGGAACTTGTTACTAGGAAGGTAAAGATCAAATGGATTCTCACATATTGTAACCATATGATTGTAAAAAATGTGGTGGGGCACTTTTATCTCCTGTAGGAGATATAGCCTGTTAGAGAAATAGTGGCTTTCCCCAGGGAAAAAGAGGATATGTCACAAAGTGGATCTCATCTCAAAATTACTGCTGGAACTAGCCAAGATTTGCTATTAAGATGTAGAAGAGTTCCTCTACTTCTGAATTTTTAGGGTACTATATAGACCAAGGGAGCAAAAAATGAAAGATTACTCCAAGAGGAATATGTTGATTTAAGAATATTGTTGTGTGATGAAGGTTTTAAACCCTTGGCAAAGATCCAAGAACTTGCGAGTATAGATAAGATGATATACAGAAATTTGGGGCAATTGATGAATGTGACCCAAGTCTATGAGAATAACAGAATTTACATAGCAAATGGCAGAAGTAGGGGCCAAAGTTCTAGAGAAAAGACTAATCTTGTCTTGACAGGCAGTATAAGGCCAGAGACCTCAACAGTTAATTACATTCCTTACCTCTAGAATTTGTGATGATGATGCTGTTCTAAAAATCATATGGGACTTCACTGATATGATTAAATAAAGGATTGTCAGATCATCTTGGATTTTTTGTTGGGACCCACAGACATCAAGGATAATAAGGAGTCTAGAAAGTCAGAAATGTGAGGGCAGAAAAAAATGCTTGAGTGATATGAATGCTGATTTTAAAGATGCGGAAGGACATGCATTGAGGAATTGGTAGCCTCTGAAATCTGGAAAAAGAATGAGAATGTACTCTCTCTAGTAGTCTCTTGAAATTATCACAGTCCTGCCTATGCCTCCATTTTAGCTTAGTGACACCAATTGCAGACTCTTGCTCAGCAATGCTAGAGTATATAGTTACGTTGCTTTAAAGACCAATGAAGTTTGAGTAACTTGTTACAGCAACAGTGGAAAACTAATACAGACATGTTTGTTAACTTGCCATTTTTGTATCCCTTGACACTAGAGCTGTTGTATTAATGGTAATATAGACAAATGTCATAAATTACAACATATATTTTCCTGTAATTACGCTCAAGCATTCCCAGAATACATGTTCTTTTTGTAATTTTTTTCATCTTCCTTTATATAGTGCTCCTTTTGAATTAACATGTTCACCACCTGTCCCCTAAAGTACACACATAATTTTTACCCACATAATTTAACAAATTCTAATAGTTCTTCTTTTGCATGAGCTTTCAGTTCCCTTGTTTGATTTCATACTCAGTCTCTTCCCAAGATAAACTAGACTCTGATTATGGCAATTAGCATAGTGATAATAATTGGTAGGATATGAATCACAAGCTTTGTTCTGCAATGAAACACAATTCAGCCAGGAAATAACTGGTCTTTAAATCAAAGAAAGGAGAACTACTTTTCAGACCCAGGGACTTCATTGGAGGTACTTCACAGGGATCTGGGCATTTATGGGTTTCACAAGAGTGCTTCAAATATTGTGATAGCACTCTATCTGGGGTCACCGGTCTTTGCTCACATCAAGCACCTAGAAAGTGCTATGAATTTAGCTGATATTTTAATTCAGCAAGAAAATTCAGGTTTGATCAGGTTCAAAGCCTGAATTAGATTTTTTGATACTTCATTCATGCTGCTATAAGAGAGAAGGAATTTTTTTAAAAGCATGATTACAGAAAATCTTTGATTTAAATCTGTGCCTGCAGGTGAACACTTAAGTATAGGAGGTTTTTGTTCTTCACACTTTAGGTCTTACATTGCCACCAGGAGCAGGCATTCAACACAGTGATTATATCTCTTGCCAGTTCCAACTACAGGGTGCTTCTATCAGATAAAGAACAAAAGGTTTGATTCATTTTCCTTCCTTACTACTTAAAGTTTGATCTCCCAAATCAGCAATATGGATAATTCACAGGAGCATGCTAAATGCAACTAAGACTTCACTCTCACTTCTTCCTGTAGTGACCTGCCTTCTTGAGGCCATTATTCTGGGAAGCCCCTGGCACACACCATCTGACCTCAGCATGGTACTCTGAAACCATGAAAGTAGAATCTTTGACCCCTTCACTCTTGTATTCTCCATGCCTCTAAAGCCAACAGTATGTGGATGATGCGGTCAAGTTCAACTGTCAGATTTAGATTGACCCTGGCCATTTTGAATCATATTGGCAGCAGCATTTTTATTCAGCTGTGTTCTAGGGACAGAAAATTCTTTATGTTCTCTTTTCACAAGTTGAAAGTTTAGCTGTATGGGGTTTTCTATTGTGGGTGCTCTTCCAGTAAAGAGTAGTAGCCCTCTCCTAAGTGGACTAATCTCCTTTACAAGCACTTGGCTAGTGCTCCTTTTTCCCTCCAAGCCATGCAGTTTATGTTTCTCTGATTCTTTATTTTTTTTACACTTGCTTAAACATTTCAATAATAACCTCACCTCAGGTTCAATGTTATGCTGACTTGAAACTTTCTCCACCAAAGAAATTAGCTTATTACTTTTTAATTAGCTGCTGTCAAGTTCTTCAGACATGAATGAGAAGCAGCCAGATATTTTGGCCAAAATATCCCAAGAACAGACTGTGGCCCTGTTATTAATATTGTGGCCCTCTGAAAGCTCTTGAGCTGGACAGCTACTTTCTACATTGCTGTCAGGGGGAGGGGGTTATCTTTTAGGCTCCTACTATAGTAGCCCTTTGTGTTCTGCTTACAGTATTTGACTGCTTTTCTTGTCCAAAATTCTAAACTCTTTCATATTTCTGGTAAAAAAGTATTCAACAAACCTTTAGATACACTCCTTAGATATACATCCCATTGAAGGCTAATCTTGGACAAAGGTCAATGGCTATTTCTGACTGAATTTCAGCCCCTCATTATAACACTGAAGGCTCTTAACAATGGTCAGCATATGTAACATTTTTTTTGGCCAGGGAAGGGTTCAGTGGTGTGGTCATTTGAATGAGGACTATCCCTCATAGCCTCATGTACTTGGTCCCCAGATGGTAACACAATGTTTGGGGAGGTTTATGAGGCTTGTCTTTGCTGGAAGAAATATATCATTAACATTTCATAGTGTGGTCCTACTTGTAACTTGCTTTCTCTCCTTACTGTCTTTGTAGTTGAGGGTGTGGTCTTTCAGCTTCCTTTTATGATCACTATGGCTGCCCAGTGCTATGCCTCCTCACGATGATGGACTCTTGTTTTTCTGGAATGACAAACACAAATAAACTCTTTATTCTCTAATTTGCCTGAGTTATGATGTTTTATCACAGCAACAGAAAAGTAAATAATAGAAAACTTGGTACCAGAGAGTAGAATATTACTGTAAAGAATCTGACCATATTTACCAGAAAAGTTAATATATATGGCCAAAAAGTAACAGTATTTCATTATTAATATCCCACTGGCATTTTGTAATATCTCCTATTGAGGAAGGATTCTATTTTCTAATATTATTTTCCACCTTTAAGTGTATTACCCCCAGTTCAATTTGAGACAGTACTATCTGTTTTCATTTATTTTTGAGGGAACAACTAAGCTAAGACTAAAACCATCTTATTGTGCTTCCTCCTAGAAAGAATTTTGAAGCTTTATTTAATGAACAATGTCTTCTCTACTATTGTTGGTCTTATTTTAAAACTGTACTCATTTATAGCAACTTCTCAAGAGCATTCTGTGTTGATCTGGCAGTTGCACGCTTTGGTTTGAGTTTTTTTTTTATTATTATTTAATGACCAACATTCTCTTCTTGATATGTAGCCAGTTACTTATAGACCCTTAGGATACTGGCTTTCTTCTAGATATTAAGTTTTACAGACACAATTTGCAGTCCCTGTGCCACCGGGGAAACTGGCATGGAGTTAGAGTGAAGTTGAGATGTGTCTAAACTCCAAAAATCTCAATTTTGAGACCAGCAGGAGTAAGGATCTTTCCCTTCCTGTTCTTTGCCTGAATGCTCCAGGACATGTAGCCCTGTGACCCTCTCCCCTTGCAGTCTTCAAGGTAGTCAGGTAGCCTAGCACCTGGAATTCCTCTCTATGCAAATGAAACATTCCTAACACCTCTGAGCCATCCAATGATGTTCACAAACATGAAAACACCTACCTACTTCCCCAAGGTTTATATAGCCTTATCCCCCCCCCCCCAATAAAGAGCTGCTGTATCACTGAAGTAGCTCTGATGCTCAAAGGGTTGTAACACTAGAAGAGCTGTATTAGAGAAAGCTTTCTACCTTCGGGCATTCACTGCTGGACTGGAATCCTGCAGACCTGCCCACCCTGCTAAGTGTAATTCCTTGAGTCCAGCACCTGTATGCATTGGTGCCTGGAGGTCCTCAAGGAAAGATGTGGACCCCTGGCTCTGGACTGACATTGAGGGTACTAATCTCCTCATACTTTTGAGTTTATACCTACAAGAAATAAAATATCATAAAAATAAAGGTTATTGTAAGCAATGATTACCATTTTATGTTCCCTGTATTACATTTTCTTGGCATATTTTTGATGGTTAAATGTTGTTTTTATGAAAAGTTCCCAGGCTGACCAGCAGCATTTCATCTTGAGATTTTGTAACTTGGTCTCAGCCAGCGTTCTGATACAAATATCATGGCAGCTATTATAAAAAAGAAAAAAGATGAAAGCACTTATTTGTGACTTGCTCACAGTTTCAGAGGTTTAATTCATTACTGTGGGGAGCATAGTGGGAAACATAGCTGCATACAGGCAGATGTTGTACTGGAGAAGTTGAGAGTTCTACACTACAGTCTATGGGCAGCAGGAAGAGAGACACTAGGCCTGGCTTAAGAATTGGAACCCCAAAGCCCACCCCTAGTGACACACTACCACCAGACAAGGACACACCTACTCCAACAAAGCCACACCTCCTAATTCCTGTCAAGTAGTGTCACACATTAATGACCCAGCATTTAAATATATAAGCCTGTAGGGGTCATTCCTTTTCGAACCACCGCAACCACCCTTTGCTTTTGTGTTTTGTCTTTTCAATATACACAAAGTTTCAGTTACTCGTAGGTAAGTATAATGGTTATTCTTGGTTGTCAATTTGACTACATTTGGAATTAACTAAAATCCAGGCAGCTAGGCATACCTTGAGGAATAGTTCTTGATTGAATCATTTGAATTGGGAAGACCCAGCCCAAATCTGGATCTTTTGAGGTGAGAAAGTCCACCTTAAATCTGAGCCACACCTTCCAATGGCAACCTATATAAAGGACATGGAAGAAGGAAGCTCTTTGGCTTTTGCATGCTCATTCTCATACTGGATGGATAATTTTTGCTGTTGTTGTTGGTGTTGAGATTTTTTTTTCTGGTATAACAGCCTACTTCAGTATTCCAGCACATACTGAAGACAAGCTGAAACATCTAGACCGAAGACTTACTGGATTCTTGAACTTTACACTGGGATACAGTCGTTGTTGAAATAGTAAGTCTATGATCTATAAGCAACTCTAGGGCAATCTGAAGAAGGGGGCTACAGTTGATAATGACTACACCATCCTATCTTTCAAAAGCACATCTCAGAGGCAAATGTTACTACTTTTTCACAATCAAGCAACATACTACTCAGTCTTTTTTTCTGTGCACTCTTCCTTTTTCTGTACCTCTCCCTGTAACTCTTCTTCTATATGCACTATGCCGTTCACTATCTCAAGGCTCCTTTACTTGCTATTTCTTCCTGGAGCCACTACTCAAATAAATTATCTGCACCCATTGACTATGAGTCCTCTCTCCTTTATTGAAACTAAAATTTGGATACCAGATTCTCAAGTCATATACTTTTTGCTATCTGTTTTTTGTATGTTTCATGTATAACCTAAATTTTTTTTACTCCTTTAAACAATTTTAAAAATCAAAAGAAAAATAATTTGTGTTATATGTTAATAAAATGAAAACCAGACAGTAGTGTCCATAAAATTTTATTCAGATATAGCGATATCCTGTAGTTTATATAGTACCTATGCTTGCTTTTGTATAGCAAGTCAAAACAACCTTACACCCATCAGAATGGCTAAGCTCAAAAACTCAAGTGACAATACATGCTGGAGAGGATGTTAAGAAAGGGGAACCCTCTAAACATGTTGGAAATCTATCTGGCGCTTTCTCAGACAATTAGGAATAATGCTTCCTCAAGATCCAGCTATACCACTCCTAGCAAGTCAATATATTGGTGAATATTTTCAATGAATCATCTGGCCTGAAAAGTATAAAGTACTTATTATATAATATATAATATGTAATATAACATATAATATATAATGAAGTACTTATTATATAATACATAATATATAATTATTATATATATTATGTATTATATAATAAGTACTTTATTATATAATATATATACTAATTATAATAATATAATAATTATTATTATTTATTAAGCATAGACCAAACCTTCTATGTTATTAATTTTAAGATAATTTCTTCGGGAACACTTTAAATGCAGCAGAATTTCTAATGGACTGCAATTAATAACTCACTTTTTCTTAGACCTCAGACTAAAATTTAATACAGTAGGAAACTTCTTTCTAATTACATGTATATATATATATATGTTAAAAACATAAAATTAATTTTATATTTCTGATTATTACATTTAAATATCACCTGAAAAGAGATTGGATCATAAGGGATTGGATAGATCAGGTTAGCCTGTGGACATGTCTGTGGGAGATTGTCTTGATTATCCTCATTGATGTGGGAAGATCCAGGCCACTGTGGGAAGCACTATTTCTTAGGTAGGGAATCCTGCACTAGTTGTGAAAGTATAGATAGAATGCTGAGAGCAAAACAACAAACATGTACTTATTGCTGCTCTACACTGTTAATATGATTAGCTGCTTTAAGTCCCTAATAACTTGACTTTTCAGTAAAAACGAAACATTTTTCTGAGAGATCAAGTACTTTTGTTTCATGCTAAAAAGTTAACTTTATAGAAACAAATATTTTCTTTTATAAAGTAAGTGGTCCTAGGCCTCAGAAATCAAGACAACTTTTCATGATTGGCTGTAATCACAAGACATAGTCACTTGATCTATTCTTATAGTTCAAAAGCAAAAATCCTCTTTGTATGCAAAATGCAATCAACACCTAAGGATTTTTCATTTTCTTCTATCACATTGTGCTGTATTTGCAAGGTCCCCATTACTGAGTAATAGACCTGGAAAATGTCCAATAAATTTTGTTTAATTTCAGGGAAGGTTTATTAATGTAGCTGATTCAATTTCATGAAGAATGTTCTCCTTTGCTGAAAAATTATTAATAATTCTTACTGTTCACGGAATATATCTGCATTCCTTAGAATTACCCTTAGTACACCCTATCTCTCTGACCTTACCTGCCACTGTTAATATGATCATATTTCTTCTAAATCTTTCCAAGATTTTCCACTTCATTGATTTAGTTTGTTTTGTGCTGCTGTAACAAAATACTTAAGACTGGAAAATATACAAAGAACAGAAATTTATTTTCTCACAGACCTGGATGCTGTTCATGATCAAAGTACCAGGATTTTGATTCTCGAAATGGTCTTCATATTTAATCCCTACTTAGCAGAAAGTTGAAGGACAAGCTAGCTGACATTGTGTGACACCATTATGAGACCCTCATTGCTACTAAAAAGAGAAGAACCCTCAGCCTCACAGCTGAGCACCATAACATATTCTTGTAATCCCATTGCTCAAGAAGCTGGATGAAGCAGGAGAATTTCAAGCACATGGGCAGGCTGTGTGTGTGTTTGTATGTGTGTGTGTGTGTGTGTGTGTGTGTACATACATATATATGAGAAAAGGATTAGGAGGTGTGAGCTTGTTGGAGGTCACTCAAGGAACCCATTCCAGCTCTCTCTCTCTGTCTGTCTCTCTCTTTTTCTCGTTATGTTTCATGGTTGTTGTCTGAATATGTAAGATCTCAAATACTGCTCTAGTGCAATGCCTGCCTGCCTGCCTACCTGCCTGCCTGCTGCCAGGCTCTCAGATATGATGGTCACGAACTCACTCTGTGAAACTAAGCAAGACCTAAAATTCCTTCTGTAAGTTGCTTCAGTCATAATGTCTCCTCACAGCAATCAAAAATAACCAAGCCAGAGAGAGAGAGAGATTCATGTTTTAACCACTATCTTAAATGCTAACCTTTTAATACTACTACTTTGTTTTCATCCTAATGTTGAAGGAGATGAATTCTCACTGCAACATTTTCCAAAGTCCAATTCAAAACCTCTTTTTATTCTCATCAATGCTGAATCACCTTAGTCACAAATGTATTAATTACTTGTCTTATTTGTATTATAAAATACCTGCCAATAGAAACTTTCCTTCCATGAACGCAAAGTGGCTTTTGGTGCCTTAGCGGAATTTTCTGAACAAAGAAAATATACAAAACACTATATACAGAAGCACACTGAAAGCAGGTCTTGTGGCTTATCTCTATAATCTCAATACAAGGGAACCTGACTCAATAGGACTGTGAGTTGGAGTTCAGCTTTTCTATATGGAAAGTTCCAGTCCAACCTGGCTTATATAAAGAGACCCTGTCTCAGACAAGCAAGCAAGCAAAGAAACAAAAAAGGATATTCCCAATGAAGAGAAAACAAAATTGCTAAGTGTAAACATACATATATATGCATAAATGTGTAAATATATCTCCTTATGCTTTTTAAAATATTTTTTACAATGTAGATCCTGATTGTAGTACCATCCCTCATCTCCTCCTGGTCCTACCCTTCCTCCCTCATCACTCCTATCCCCTTCCCCTAGTCCACTGAAAGGGTGAATTCTCCTCCCCTGTCATCTGATTCTAGCTTGCCAGTTCTCATCAGGAGTGCCTGGATCTTCTTCCTCTGTGGCTTGGCAAGGCTGCATTGCCAGGCAGAAGTGATCAAAGATCTGGCAACTGAGCTAATGACAGAGGCAGCCCCTGCTCCTCTTACTCAGGTACCCACATGGAGACCGAGCTACTATAGGCTACATCTGAGCAGGCCCTCTTCATGCATGGTCATTGTTGGTGCTTCAGTTTCTGCAGGGCCTGCTGGGCTCAGAAGTTTTAACTTTGTTGGTCTCCTTGTGGAGTTCCTGTCCCCTCTTCTCCTTCTATCCCCACCCCCTTCTTCGATAAGACTCCCTGCAGTCTGCCCAGTTTGGCTGTTAGTCTCAGCATCTGCTTCTATGCCCTGCTGGGTGAAGAATTTCAGAGGACCTCTTTGGTAGGCTCCCATACTGTTTCCTCTCTTCCACCGCTTCTGGGGCCCATCCTGTTTGCTATGCTACATGAGATTTAAGCATCCCCTCTAGGGTCATATTTGTTTAGCATTTTTAGGTCTGTAGATTTTAGCATGGTTATTTCCTATATTATATGGTAAATATCCACTGATAAGTGATATTATAATCACTTATAAGTACCATACTCGTCTTTCTAGTTCTGGGTTACCTCACTCAAGATGATCTTTTCTTGACCAAAAATAAATAAATAAATAAATAAATAAATGCATACATACAGACATACATACATAATACAGAAATTGTGGTACACTTACACTAATGGAATACAACTCAACTATTAAAAACCAGGAAGTCATGAAATTTGCAGGCAAGTAGACGGAACTAGAACAGACCACATATGCTTTACAAATGTCATTGGATGGGAAGTGTTCTGGGAATGAATGCCACCTTGTTACCTTCCCATCTATAGAAACATAGTCATATGGCTACACTTCTCTTGGCCTCATGTTGTGCTTCTTAAACCAACATATTTGT
This sequence comes from Meriones unguiculatus, assembly GCF_030254825.1. Lineage (NCBI taxonomy): Eukaryota > Metazoa > Chordata > Mammalia > Rodentia > Muridae > Meriones > Meriones unguiculatus. The sequence goes on along the minus strand of NC_083369.1, from coordinate 135,248,241 downwards.
ATCATATAATTGTTCTTCAATACAAGAGGTTTCATGGGAAGTTAGTACATAGCAGTTCTTCCATTTAGGTTAAATCTAAACTTGTCCTATTTTTCCAACCTCTGCTAAGTAATATATAACACAGGGAAATGAATTATGAGCTTCTATGTTTATGATTAAATGTCACTGATGAAAGATTTATCAATACTGGGACTCCTTAACGTCAACACTATTGACATTTTGGATGGGGCAATACTTTGCCATGGGTGGCCACACTGCACACTCTACCCTGCTTAGCAGCACCTTTAGCCTCTACCTACCACATCTTAATAGCAGACCCCAGTTCTAAACACAGGAAATGATGCCAAAGATTGGAAAATGTGCTCCTTAAGGAGCAAAATTACTCCTGGTTGAGAATCACTGGATTCTAGAAATTCTCAGAACCTCGTCAGACTGGGTTGTGACCTTGGAAGTTGTGTGGGTTTTATAAACAGAGATACTTTATAAATGTTGAAATATAACTTCCTTTTTCTTTTGAATAATGTGATTTTTCTGCATTAAGTATTTTTTTTTCATTTTCTTTTTTGAGAGTGGGTAGTTTGTTGTTTTGTTTTAGACATTGCAAAAAGTGAGAGGGAGGAGCTTCATATATGTAAAATAAAAGAATTTGAGGAACACCATACTGTAAGCAAGATGTGAGCTTTGGAGTTCTAAAGAAAGCACAAGTTTTTTTTTTTTTTTTTTTTTTTTTTGTTTGTTTTTTGTTTTTTTGCCCGGGTCTTCAAAGAAGCCAGGGTTTGAATTAAGATTTCTTTATTTAACCTAATATCTTGGGAGCAGCTGATGAAACACTATCATATCTGATAATGATTGATTGTTTCTTACATAGCATTTTGTTGGAAATTAGAAGAATGTAATAAATATTGACTGAGACAAGCTGTACCAACCTCCTCTCTATAAAGAAAAGATAGGCAGTACTTTGTCGTTATGATTCTAATGATTATCAGGACTGAATACTTCCATCTAAAATGTTGTCTAATAATCTTACCTTTATATGAAATAACAGTTTCAATTTCAATTTGTTTCAGTCATCTTTGTCAAAGAGAAAGTCAAAGTAATTGAAATCATCAAATTATTATAATTGAAACTAAATACTAATCCAGTAATTATCCTTTGAATTCAGTTTCAGCACTGAGCATTTATGTCTCTATTAGAAGGAGATGGAATGAAAACTAATATTAAACAGAGCAAACAATGTCTCAGGAATTTGAATTAATAAATGGACATTACTTTCTCATGCTAAAAAATATATTGGCAGTTTTCAAATTCTTCTCACACGATGACAGCTGACTACCTACTGAGAGACAGTTTTCTACAGAGGCCCTAATATGTGGAACCCTGTGAAAAATGAGTTTGTTATGTGACAGTGGGCTTTCATTCAAGAGAGTCCTTTGACTCTTCAGGAGTGGAATTTTTATCCATGCTCTATTTCAGCATTATAAAGATGTATTTTATTTTTGTAAATCTAATTTCAGACCTAGGAATGAGTGTCACAGTTACAGAAACAGCCCATTCTTCCATGGAGGAGAAAAATTAGATGGTTTGATGCTGTGCCAGTTGTGGATCTCCTACTTCCTGTCAGCTTACCTCAGATATGTAGTAGTCTTCTTCCCTTTGTTTCCTGTTGGTAACCCCTCTTTTCTTACTCATCTCCCTAAGTTTTCCTCTCAGTTAAGCACAAACACCCAACATTACAGCCATTTGGCAACTCCACTTTATTCTTTAATTTCTCTTTGCCTAGATTCTTATTCAGTTCAGAGTGAGTTAACACATTAGCCCCACTGTCTCTTGTGGATATTGTTCAGCTGTCAAATTTTCTCTGGTTAATTCTTATTTTAGTTTAGTAAAGTGATTGTCCAACATCATGCTACTGCTAAAAGTATCCTTTAAATGAAACTAGAGAAATAGCTCCCCTAAGCACAGCATGAGCAGGCTTCACTCTGGGAGAGGTGAGAGTTGGAGTCCCAGGGCCATGGCTCCTGTCTCATTTCAGGTACTCCATAGTCTAGAGTGTTCGATGTAATACTAGAGCAGTTTGCCTTTATTTAAAATGTCCTTTCAGTCATTTACTTCTAACCATGGTCTAAAATCACTTAACTGAAAAAATATCAGAAACAGTTCATGTTTTAAATCCCATGCAGTTCTGAACATTGTGAAGAAAGTCTAACAGTTTTTGATTAAGGACATGTATATCCATGCTCTATAATCTACCTGCTCATTAGTTATGGTTATTAGATCAACTGTCATAGAATATCAGTGCTTATGTTCAGGTAACATTTATTTTACTTAATTATGTCCCAGAAGCATAAGTGTAGTGAAAATAGCAATTATAATGTATCAGAGAGAAATTATAAAGGCCTTCATTGGAATGGAATGGTAAAAAATTCCTGATTTATTAAGGAAATGGAAACTGTATGTATGTTGGTGTTGTTGAGATCTAAAGTATAACATATTTGAAAGGCCTGTCTCACACCTCCCAGCTCCCTTCTCCTGCATCTATCACTCTGATTCCCTCTGAGAGGAGCACTGCCAATCATGCCCAATAAACTGCCCTAAAAATCAAAGAGATCATCCTGGTTGCCTGAGAGGAAAGGTCATGGACATTGCCAAGAACAACATGCCAAATTAGATGTGTCTAAGGGAGATGTACTCAGTATCTAAGCTACTGCTGCATTTTTAGCTGCCTACCTGTGTTTTTGGAAACTATTGTCCTAACTTAGACTCTAGAGGCCCTGAGTTCCTAGGTGTGGTGATCCAGATGCATCATCTCTACTCAGGATCTTTGTAACCAATGATGGCACTCCAATCTCTGCTTATAAGTGTGAAATTGGTGAAGAGAACCTGTAATGCACAGGAAAAAATACTGTGTTTTAAAGAGCAAAATACTCAATGTGATTCTGAATGATGTTGGTGACCTTATGAACTACATTCAAATTAAGTATCCACAGCTTGTGTTAGTCATCCAAGGTATCTCTGAAAAGACAACCCCCAGTACCCACAGCCTCTTCAAGATACACGTGTATACCATCACCAACAGAATGTCTCCCAACCTCCATGGATGCCTGGAGTCACTGAGAGATGGCATCAACCTGTGTTTATTAGAGACAAGATGGTGGTGGTATCAGGCTGCTATTTGGACAAGGGTTATGCCAAGTTCCTGAAAGGCTTTGAGTCCCAAGTCATCATTATTAAGACTGATCCTATCAATTCACTGCAGGGTACTTACACAGAGAGCTATGATGTGACTACCCTGAATGAAGCCTCTAAGAAGGGAACACCATTGTCCGTGCCCTAGGCTATTTTGATATCATTCGTGGCCAGCAACTTGTTTTTGTGTTTGCAGCAGGGTCTCACTTTGTAGTTCCAACTATTTTGGAACTCTGTATGTAGACTAGGCTTTAGGCAGCACTATGGACAGATGAAGGATGTCATTGTGTGAAACATTGGCTTTAATTTTCTTATTTCTTTGTCCTTATCCCTCCTTGGGAATGGTCACTCAGTTGTTGTCCTCTGCTATGGCAGTCATATGGTTTCAAGTCTATTGTAAGAGAAATTGAGAGGCCCCAGTCAAGATGGAGGCACCAAGGTGTCATATACAGTTAATATGATCTTACAGGCCTTGGAGATCAAGAAGGTATAAGTGGTTAATGAAGTTCACAAGCTTCTGTGCTATTCTATTCAGGCCCTTCCTTGGTCTTTAGACCCAAGTGTTGAGCTACAGAATCACTGGTTGTTCAGCCTATGACCTCAGAAAGATCTCTTTCAAAAGGAAAAGAGCTATTACACTTTGAATGTTTCTGAGAGCTTTGCTCACTTCGTGCTGGGCCTTTATTTAATTTTCAGAATACTGAATTTGGTACTTTTAATCCCAATTACACAGAGGTTAGTATAACCAAGAAAGGTCAATAAAAGTGACAGACAGAGTCAGAAGAAGTGAAATAAACAGAAATAGGCAAGGATCTGATACTATTTTGTAATCTGATACTTCCTATAGTCTGTAGATCACAAAGAGAATATTTTGTTTTGTTAACTTATTTATATTTTTTCATTTTATTTGTTTACAATGTTTAGAATGTTAAAAGAGTTCAGGAACGTAAATAAATAAAATGTGTGCTACAAAAAAGATATTTAAAGAAAGTTCACATTCAAATATAAGGTTTATTTATTTATTAAGGTTTATACTTGTTCCATTTATTGTTAACATTGTTATTAAGTTTTAACTATGTCTATTTTATATGTTACACTTTATCATACATATGCATGTGTATGATGAACCAGTATAGGTGGGGTTTTTGTATTACCTGCACTTTCAAACATCTATTGGGAATCTTAGAATAGGACTATTATATTCAAAAATTACTGACTAAGTACATTTTCCTTGTCTCACAAATGAGAAAAAGAGCTACAGAGAGGTTGAGACACAGGCCCCCAGTCTCATTGTTCATCTCTGACAGGGCCAAGGTATTAGTTGGCTCATTGCTTTCCCCTCGATGCTGGCCAGGTTTTTAGCACACATCCCTATGATCAGTGACCCAAATTAGTCTGAATTACTTGCTTTATCATCCCGAATGAACCAAAGAGCACTCTGAAACAGTACTACTTTTAAGTTGAAGTGTAACTTCTCAGTTGAAATCTATTTCTACAATTTCTCGATTACCAGGGTTTCTTTTGTCCCTCAACCCCCACACCAGTGACTTTGATGCCCTCTCAAGGCACATATAATCTGCCTATAAACAAATCTTTTCTTTTCTCTTATTTTATTTTCTCTTTGAATTTAGGTATCAACTATAGCAGTCTGGAAATTAATTTGTTGCCCAGGCCATTCTTGAAGGCTAAATCTTAAAACCTTTCATGCAAAATGGATTGTCAGCATACACTGCCACTCCAGGCTCTAATACCCACCTTTATTTATATTCTGATGCTCCTTATTAGGCTTATTGGGCTCAGACTCTGACTTCTCTTAGTGAGGTTGTGGGTGTTGATGAAGTATCCACTATACCTCTTGTTCTTATTTGGAGACAAGTTATAAAGTGAAGAATATTTTGTCTGTCATCCTCTTCCTAACAACTAATTAAATGATAATGTCTTGTGGAGTTTCTATATCATGACCAGGGATCATCTAGAAGGTACAGGCCTTTGGTCAGTAGTAGGTGTTGAATAGTACTGATGCAACACAGTTGTCAAAATAACCCAACTCTCCAATCGTTTTAACTGGATCAAGCTTAGGGTAGAGATTTTTTGTTTTGTTTTGTTCTGTCTCAATTGATCATGTAATTTTACAAACAAAAAAAAAATATTGGCAGATCTATTCACCAGGGGTCCCAGAGACCTAACCAGACAGGGTTTCCTCCTTGGTGACCCAGAATAAGCTTAAACAGAGACTCTGTGCTATGAAAATTTTCTGACCTTGAGATTTGGCTACAACTTGGGGCCTTTCTGTTCTATCGAACAGTCTCCTTTCTTTGCTACTTCTGAGCAAGCCAGAAGTCCAAGCTATCTTTGCAACATTGCACTTTGGTTCAGCTAGTTATTTTGTTGATGAAGTATCCACTACACCTCTTGTGTACATCTCTGTGTACATCTCTGTCCCATAGTATCTGATCAATTATTGATTGGTTAGGAAGATATAGTAAGGAGATCGAGGGAAAGCTTAGCTATAGGAACATCTGCACACGAAGTACCTCATGTACCTCCCGGTGGTTGGATCAGACTGTGGATTGTACTGAATTCAATATGCACTGCATTTTGTCCATTGTTTGGTTTTGGCATGTTTGTCAAAAATCAGCTATCCAAATGTGGGAGGGTTAAGGAGCTCCACAAGTTACCAATAGAACCAAAATATCTGTGCCCAGTGGATACTCCAACCAAAGATCATTCATGGTTATAAGTTAGAACCCCTGCACAGTTGTAGCCCATGACAACTCCTTCTCCAAGTGGGTTCCCTAGTAAGGGGAACAGGGGCTGTCTCTGACATGAATTCAATGGCTGGCTCTTTGATCACCTGCCATGGGGAGTGGTTGCTTTACCATGCCACAGAGAAAGGCAATGCAGCCAGTCCTGATGTGATCTGATGGGCTACAGTTAGATGGAAGGGGAAGAGATCTTCCCTATCAGTGGACTGGGCAAAGGGTATGGGACGAGAAGAGGGACGGAGGTTGGGTTTGGTAATGGACAAGGGAGAAGGCTACAGCTTGGATACAAAGTGAATAAATTGTAATAAATATAAAATAAATTAAAAAGAAAAAGAAGTAGTTGAAAGCAAGGACTTTGATACTTCTACAGTTATTTTCATAGCAAAGGTTCTCAAGACACTAATACATGTGTAGCCTATCATAGCATGTGCTGGATAAGGGCATGAGTAGTGTAATGCTGGAATGGAGTTTGAAAGTGCTAGATGTCATCACACTAATCAGAATAAAATACATCTTAAACATTATGCATTATTTATTTTGGACTCCACCATTTAAAATTGTTGATCTGGTCATATATAGCTGAAAGTGTGAAGAGAGAAACCATATACCAGAGGGAACTACCACATAAAAAGAAGAAAAACAGCTGAGAAGTTTAGTGAATGGCTCTCCTGACAAGAAAGTGAAAAAGAATTGTGATATAAAAATGAAAAAGTATCAAAATGAAAGGAACAGATTTGACTGAATGGAATAAGAGAATGTAAATAGAGAGAAGAGCCTAAAATAGAATGTTCTTATTTACAAACAAAATGGAGACATGGTGAGAATTTTCTGAATATGTGAAAACTATGTTAGAATATTTGTACTTTTTTCCCACGAATCTTGGGAATAAAAACATATACACATTTTTCTGCTCTAGATTTTTATTGGAGGGGGTAATATTTAGAGAAAATGTCTTTCAGCCAGGTTGGCCTGGAATTCACAATTGTGTCCCACGCTGACCTCAACTTTGTGGCAGTTCTGCTTCAGCCTCCCAAATAATGACATTATAGGCCTAAGCCTCCATGTCCAGCTCAGTCTTTTATAACTTTTATTTTACTTTCTAATTTTCTTCTTTCTTTCTTTCTTTCTTTCTTTCTTTCTTTCTTTCTTTCTTTCTTTCTTTCTTTCTTTCTTTCTTTCTTTCTTTCTTTCTTACAATTTATTCACTTTATATCCCATTTGAAGACCCCCCTCATTTCCTCCTATTCCCACCCACCCTCCCTCTCTTTAAATTGCCAGATCTGCCTGTTCTGCCTGTTTTGAATCCAACAGCATCAGCACTCTTACAAGGTATGTTCAGAACCCTCACATATCTTCTTCATTACTATCTTGAAATGTTCTTTTAGTAGTTCTTCCAAGGTTCGTTTTTTAAAAATTCTTTATTAATTACACTTTTTTTCACTTTGTATCTTCCCTGTGGTTCCCTCCCTCCTCCCATTCCAATATCTCCCTTCCTCCCCCCTATGCATTCATGCCTCTCCCCAAGTCCACTGATAGGGGAGACCTTCTTTTCCTTCCTTCTGATCCTAGTCAATTAGGTCTCATCAAGAGTGGTTGCATTGTCTTCTTCTGTGGCCTGGTAATGCTGCTCCCCCCTCAGGAGGAGGTAATTAAAGAGCAGGACAATCAGTGTCAGAGACAGTCCCTGTTCCCATTACTATGGAACCCACTTGGATACTGAACTGTCATGGGCTACATCTGTGCAGGGGTCTTAGGTTATCTCCATGCATGGTCCTTGGTTAGAGTATCAGTGTCAGGAAAGACACCAAAGTTCATTTTTTAAAAAATCATTCATGCATCCTAAAACCAGTTCTTCAATCCTCATTATGGTGCTATCTATCACCAAATTGCTATTTTTCACAAACATCCATTTGATTGTTTTCACAAATTATGTTGTACTAGAGGAAAGATAAATGAAACCAAATCAATGAAAACTCATGTTCACCTAGTTTTACACTTTGTCTGGTCTACAGTGTTGTAACAACTGCTTTTGAAATGCTTGCTTTAAGACAATTACCCATTGTTAAAATTACACCAAGCTTTGCTTATTATGCTTAAAAAGTAAAAAGGTCCACTTCATTTTGCCTTTTACCCAATATGCATTTAGTATTAACTCAAATATATATTTATTTTCTAAATAACATACATGTGACTCAGCTCCCATATCAGTTGCAGGTGCACGCTAATTACTTCATTAGGAGAATGAATTTTTATACATGTTAGTTCTCCCCCAAACACCTGTCACATTGAAGAGCTCAGTATAATTTTATTGAATGAAAGAGTAATAGTAGGGATATTTAAATGAATATATTACTGTGGACTAGAAGAATGAACTAAATGTTTTCACAGTAGAAATATCCTGAATACCAGAGGATTGAAGCAATAGATTAACCAGTGTAACAGATAGTCCATTTATGCCTCTCTGCCTCTCTGGATCAGGGTTTCTCAATCTTGGAAGTTTTTTTTTTTTTTTTTTAAATAAGGGTTTCCTTGTACATCAGAATACATTAATATTTGCCATGGTGAGCATCCACTACCACCTCCAGTTGTGACAACCATAACTTTTCTAGATATTCACAAATATACTAAGTGGGAGTAGACCAGACCTGGGTGAAAGTGCAACTCTTTAAATTCTAGATTTTCTCATTTCCTCTCTTCTTTCTAGCTCTATGCTTAACAATTTATAAACTGTTTTTACATTTCATTGCATTTTATTTATTTGCATGTGCATGCTTGAACATGCACACTTGCAATAGTACATATGTGGAAGTCAGAGGAGAGTTTGTGAGAGGCAATTCTCTCCTTCTACCATGTGGGTCCTTGGGATCAAACTCAGGTCATTAGGCTTTCCTAGGGATCAAATTAAGGTCATAAGGCTTTCCTTGGGATCAAACTCAGGTCATAAGGCTTGGGGAAACAAGCTTTTAATCACGGAGCTATTTTTGCCAGCTCACAAGTCATTTTAAACATCTTTCTAGCTCTCCACAAGAAGAATGGATACTACCTAATATCTTAGTTTTGTAGTGTGCATTTGGGTATTTCTAAGAGATCTTTTATTTACAATATGTGTCACTTGCCTGTCATCAGCATTTTCAGACTGAATCAAGCTGACAGGGTCCATTATCTTGAAGGTGCTGTTGCCAACTTCAGTAAGCAAGGACAACCAAAAACAAGGAGTCCTGTTTGGCTTTAATTCAATCAAATAAATACTGAAGAATTTGCTTAATAAAGGATGAACTTAACTGAATTTTTAAAAGAAAGTTTTTATTAACTCTCTGAGAATTCCATACAATGTGTGAAATTTGATCAAATTTACCACTCTTCCCTGATCCTCTCTACCCACTCAACTTCATGTCTTTCACACTATCTCTTTCTCTCTCTAAAACTACCTAGTCCAGTTTGTATTGACAAACTATACGTGGGCATGTGGCTTGCCCTGGAATGTGCTTGATATAGCAGGTAACATACCTTTGAAGAAAGCTGAGTTTCCTTCTCCTAGCAGCAATCAAATGTTGGTAGTCACTTTGGTGGTGGTGAAGCTTTATCCCCACCTCCCCTCTTCCATGCTGGAATGTTGTCCAGATTAAGCTTGCCATAGTACTTGTGCATGCTATCATAATCTCTGTGAGTTCATGTTGTCGTGCTGTGGCTGGAATACAGGTACTTGGAGTAATTTTCCACCTTTATCTCTTTCAATATTTCTACCTTCTCTAGTATATTTCAAAACTTTGAACATACGTATAAAGTTTCTATTTTAGTACTAGACAGAATTCTTTATGTCCTGTTTTTGAGAATGTTCAAGATATGGATTTACTATCAAGTTCTGGAAGATGAGTAACAGCATTGGCAATAACCTGCAATGTTTGTGGGACTGTATAGGACCCATTGTTAATATTCCAAGTACTCAGGGTTTAACTTGGTAGTATATGGTGTCTAGTTATGGGTATTGTCCTCCAATTATAGGGTAACTCCATTTAAACTTTTTATATATGTATATCGTTTAGAAAGTTTCTGTAGCAATATAACTGATTTTTCTCTAAGTTCTCCAGTTCCAGTGTTTTCTGTTTGTGTTTTCTTTATTGATTCTAATTCTGTTTTCATGCTTTGCACCATTTCCTTCATCTCTTTGAATGTGTATTCTTGTTTTTATGTTTATGTGTATTTTATTATATGTATGTTTTATTTTATTATATGCATGTTTATGTTTATATTTTATGTTTATGTGTATTCTTATGTTTCTTTTTTTTATTGTTCATTTCCTCTCTATATGCCACTAATTGTGCCTCTACTTGTTCAGGTATATTTGTCTGTATTTCTTTGAGAACTTTGTTCATTTCCTCCTTATTTGCCTCCACTTGTGTGTCTATTTCTCTGAGAGATTTGTTCATTTCTTCTTTACGTTCCTCTAATAACTGGATACTCATAGCTTTAAAGTAATTTTTCTCTGTTTCTGCTGAATTAAAATATCCATTGATTTTGGGGGTGCTGGTGGAGCCATGATGTCCTGATTTTTGTTGTGTTCTTATGCAGACATCTGGACAGCTGCTTTTCCTTAACCTTCACTGTTTGTTCTTGGAGTCTGTATTTAAGACTGGAACCATCTTTCTCTGGTGTCTGGAGTATTCATCAAGAAGATGAGAGAGGTCAACTGGTTTGAGAGTGTGAGTTTCCTCCTTAGGAAAAGCTGCAGGGGAGCAAGTGTGTGCATGGAAGTGTGTCTTGAAGGGGAGAGTGCTAGAGAGTGTAGCTGCTTGGAATGTGGAATGTGGGGGAGGGGAGCATGCACAGGAGAGGTTGTAGATGCTAGAGCTGACAGCAGGCTCAGATTGTAGGTGCAAGCGCCTGCCCTGATTTCCTGAATACTTCAGTGGTCTACAGTCTGTGGTGGGCACTACAGGCCGGACTCTCTGCTCTAAGTAAGGCCCTGTGAGCCTCCTCTGCCACCTCCATGTCTGCCAAAGAGGGAGAAGAAAGGCCTGTCCTGGGGATATATCAGGGGATTGAGTGTTCTTTGTCTCAAATCTCAAGCAGGGAGTTCTGTGCTTGGAACAGCCAGCACTGTGCTAGCTGCTAGCACTGCCTACCTACCGCCTCTGCCTCCACTGCATCTGCTGCTGACTGTGGTGCCTCTGCATCTGCCATTTATGGGGAAGTGCCTGGGAACTGAGTCCTCAGGAGAAGTCCATGGAGAAGTCTGCTGTTGACCTGTATCCTGTTGCTCTCAATTCAGGGTTTGTCCCCTTTCTCCCCAGAAGCCTCGGTGTTATTGTTTTGGGTTCAGCTGCCCCTCCACTCACCAATTTCGGAGTTTCAGATCCTTTGTTCCTCTGATATGGTGGTTGCTGGTCGCTGCCATCTTAGATCCCAATATAATAGATATTTATTCTTCTTTTATTTGTAAAAAATTAATATAATTGTGTTATTTTTTTATTCCCTCTTCTCTCTTCAAAATTTCCATATACCCTTCCTTACTCTATTGCAAACTCATGGCCTCTTTATTTATTTTTTGCTTGTTGTTACATGCACAGTTGTGGCACACATAACCTGACAATAACCAACAGTTCTCTAGTTAAGGCCTGCTCAACAATGGAGAAAAAATGCCTGCTACTGGAAATGCAGCCAGATACCCAGGGTTAGTAAGATCATTAGTAAGAGAACCTACAACCACCACTTTGCTAAACAGCATATTCACTAATTACATTCTAAAATTTGTCTTTTACTGATTTTTTAGCTACTGTCTTACTCTTCAACTTGAGAAGAGAATATGCTTCTTAAATTATAGCCTCATCCTTGATAATTGCATCTCCTAGAAGAATCCAGCTGACCAGCCAAGATAATGGGGTCGCTAGTCACATATTACTGTGTAGTGGATTATTGTACTTCCTCAAATTTATTATCTTTAAGTAACAGGCATACATTGACTGAATTTCTGGGAGACAGATATCTGGAAGCAGTTTCCCCAGGGAGTTGTAGCTTAGGGTCTCTCATGAAGTTACAGTTAATATGTCAGTTGCAGCTTTAGTGAGATGATCAAACTGACGCTGAGCTGAGGAATTTGGGTCACTCTTGTGGCTGGTGATAGAAAAGGTTACTATATTTCAGAAAAAAAAAAGCTTGCAAAAACAAAATTCAAGATGTGAAGTTTTATATGAATATCAAGTAAATAATAATTTAGAAGGATATCTAATACTTATGTTCAACCATTCATCATTATTTATTTGCAATTTGAACTCTCCTAGTATTATGGGTTTTATCTGGCAGTCTAATTGGCAGTAAATCTCAGAGTTACTTGGCACATGAACCTCTCTAAAGGACTGTTTGGATGTCCTTATGGCATGGAAACAGCTTGCCCGAGAATGAATAACAGATAGATGGGAACTGCATTGATTTTTTAAAATGTAATTTAGCCTCAGAAGTCACAACACCACTTCTGCCATTCCATAAGTTACAGGAAAAAAAAAAAACTGATAAAAATAGTGTTATACGAGGACTAGATTTTATCTTAAAGGTTAACTCCTTCATCTAGGTCATGACACTAAAATGATCCTGGGTAATTTTTCCTCGTGTCCATTTTCTGGTAGACAGAATTCAAAGGTAATCATTAATATTTTATGTCTTTATATGTAACACCTTATATGTTGGGAAAGCCTGGGACTTCCATCTATTCAGTAGAATATGACAAAGTTAAATAAATACATTTAAAATAAATCTAACTATTTAAAAGCTTTGATTAGCTTATTTTATAAGACAATGGGAAAAGGAATCATTTTATTTTTTATTTTTTTTCTTTATGAATATTGTTTATTACAATTTATTCACTTTGTATCCTGGCTGTAGCTCCATCCCTCATCTCTTTCTGCTTCCACCCTTGCTTCTTCTTCTACTACTTCTCTCACCTAGTCTACTGATAGGGGACATCCTTTTCTCCTACTATCTGACCCTAGCCTATCAAGTCTCATAAAGACTGTTGAGATCTTATTTCTCTGTGGCCTTCTTAGGCCACCTTGCCAGGGGGAGGTGATCAAAGAGCCAGCTACTAAGTCTAAGGGGAGCAGAGATAACCCCTGCTCCCCTTACTAGGAAAGCCACATGGAGACTGAGCTGCCCATGGACTACATCTGAGGAGGAGGTCTACATCTTCTCCTTGCATGGTCCTTGGTTGATTCATCAGTCTCTGCAGGACCCCCTGAGCCCAGATTTTTTGGGCTTTGTTGGTGTCCTCGTGGACTCTTGTCCCCTCCAAGTCTTTCTAATTCCCCCTTCTTCCATAAGACTTACTGAACTTTGTCCAAAGTTTCACTATGTGTAGCAGCATATGCTTTGATGATACCCTGCTGGGTAGAGTCTTTCAGAGGCCTCCTGTGGAAGGCTCCTGTCCTGTTCCCTGTCTTCTCCTACTTCTGAAGTCTATCTTGTTTGCCCTTTTGAATGAGGGCCGAGAATCTTCTCTATGGTCCGTCTTGTTGTTTAGCTTCTTTAGGAGCAGAGATTTTACTATTTTTATACTATATTATGTTGCTAATATCCACATATAAGTGAGTATAGATATCATATTCTTAATGATTTCATGTTATGTGAGTTTCTCTTTGGTGACTATGGTAAGGATACTCCTGCTTTCTGACTTTAAAGAAATTGCATGTTGAAAGGCCCATGAGGGAGCTTACTTTAAGGAATGTACACAGACCTAGAAACATAGAATAGCTGTCAGAGGACAGGCAGCAAGAAAGCAGAGATTTCATTCTAACAGTGGCAAAGAATTAAAAAATTTGATCCATAGCCCCAACCACACAAGATTGAGAGAGAGTTTTTGGAATTCAGTATAGCCCTAATGATGCTTTGAGAGATCATGAAATTAGGAGATCCAGCTGATCCGTGCTGACCTGGACTTTTGATGAACAGACTGTGAGAAGGTAAATGGATGTTGTTTTTAACACTTTTTTTGCAGCAATTTGTTACATAGTTATTGATTAGTTTATACTTTCTTTAGCACAACAAAATATCAGACCCTAGTCTATCAGATCTCATCAAGACTGGCTGTATTGTTTTCCTCTGTGGCCTGCCAAGGCTGCCTCCCCCCATGGAGAGGCAATCAAAGAGCCAGACATTGAGTCCATGTGAGAGACAGTTCTGTGCTCCCCTCACTAAGGAAGCCGCATGGAGACTGAGCTGCCTATGGGCAACAACTGAGCAGGGAGTTTATGTCCTATCTATGCATGGTCCTTTGTTGGAGCATCAGTATCTGAAGGCTCCCTTGGACCCAGAGATTTTGGCTATTTTGGTTTCCTTATGGAGCTCCTGTCCCTTCCAGGTCTTCCTATTGCTGCCTTCTTCCATAAGATTCTCTGTACTTGAGAATATTTTGGAATATGCCTACGAGTGCTATAGCTGGATCTTGAGGAAGCACTATTCCTAATTGTCTAAGACAGCGCCAGATTGATTTCAAAAGTGCTTGTACAAGTTTACATTCCCACCAGCAATAAAGGAGGGTTCCCCTTTCTCCACATCCTTTCCAGCATGTGTTGTCACTTGAGTTTTTTTTTTTTTTTTTCAATGCAATTTATTCAGGAACCTTGAACAATCATCTGACCCTGGGGAAAGCCAGCCCACAGCTTAAATAGCCTCTGGGTAGCCAACCTCAGCATGCCGTGTGGGCAATGCAGATAGGTCCACATACATGGAAGCAAGCCAGATCCTCAGCCTTAGCCAAATGTGGAGTTGTTTGTGACAGAGAGCACTCACCATTGGGAAGGTGGAAGGTGGAAACCAGCTCCATCTTTCAGGAGCGGCATTACGCAGCTCTCTACAGTTCCCCCTTTTTGTTTTGGACGCATCAGGCAAAAGTAGAGGTCTGATCTCTGATATTAGAAATAAATTGGGACTTTGTACTGATGTTCATTTAGGTGTCATCCACCCAAAGAGCATCAGACCCGTCTGATACCTTTTTCTCAGAGGTGGGACCTGGGGCATCAACCCGCATGCAATCAGACATGCTCTTCTCTGGGTCCAAAGCGGCTGACCCTGAGTGCAGTGTCACTTGAGTTTTTGATCTTAGCCAGTCTGATGGGTGTAAGGTGAAACCTCAAGGTTGTTTTGGTATGCATCGCCCTGATGACTAAGGATGTTGAGCATTTCTTTAAGTGTTTCTCTGCCATTCGATATTCCTCTATTGAGAATTCTCTGTTTAGCTCTGTACTCCATTTTTAGTTGGATTACTAGGTTTGTTGGTGTTTAACTTTTTATGTTCTTTATATATATTGGATATTAGCCCTCTGTGAGATATAGGGTTGATGAAGATCCTTTCTTAATCTGTAGGTTGTCGTTTTGTTCTGATGACAGTGTCCTTTGCTCTACAGAAGATTTTCAGTCCAAAATATGCTCAAGTATACAACAATGATATTTGCTCAACCTTTTTTGTAGCAGCTTTATTCATAATACACAGAATTTGGAAACAATCCAGATGTCCCTCAACTGAGAAATGGATACAGAAATTGTGGTACATTTACACAGTAGAATACTACTCAGTAAGTAAAAACAAGAAAATCATGCAATTTGTAGGCAAATGTTGGGTACTAGAAAATATCATCCTGAGTGAGGTATCCCAGAAGCAGAAGTACACACATGGTTTATACTCACTTATAAGTGGATATTAGACATATAATATAGGATAATCATACTAAAATCTGTACACCTAAAGAAGCTAAGCAAGAAGGAGGACCCTGGGTAAGATGCTCAATTCTCACTCAGAAAAGCAAATGGGACAGAATCAAAGGAGGGATAAAAGAGGGAACAGGACAGGAGCCTACCATAGAGGGCCTTTGAAAGACTCTACCCAGCAAGGTATCAAAGCAAATGCTGAGACTTATAGCCAAACTTTGGGCAGAGTGCAGGGAATCTTATGAAAGAAGAGGGAAACAGAAAGACCTGGAGTGAATAGGAGCTCCATAAGGAAAGCAACAGAATCAAAATATGAGGGTCCAGGGAGGAGGTCTTTGGTGAGACTGATACTGCAAACAAGGACCATGCATCGAGATAACCTATAACCCCTGCACAGATGCAGCTCGGTGTCTAAGTGGGTTCCCTAGTAAGGGGAACTAAGGCTGGCTCTGACATGAACTCAGTGGTTGGTTCTTTGGTCACTTCCCCCTTATGGAGGAGCAGCCTTACCAGGCTATAGAGGAAGACAATGCAGACAGTCCTGATGAGACCTGATAAGCTAAGGTCAGAGGGATGGGAAGTTGGTCCTCCACTATCTGAAGACTGTGGGAGGGGCATAGGAGGAGAAGAGGGAGGGAGAGTGGAATTGAGAGGGTTTGAGGGAGGAGGCTACAGCTGGGATATAAAGTGAATAAATTGTAATTAATAAAAAATAAATAAATTAAAAAGTAATAAATGCTTTTGATTTTAAGAAACAAGGAAAAAAAAAAGATTCCCTACACTCTGCCCAAAGTTTGGCTGAGACTGCTTTGATACTCTGTGAGCAGATTTTTTTCAGAGACCCTCTGTGGTAGGTTCCTGCCCTATTCCATGTCTTCTCCTGCTTTGGATGCCTATACTGTTTTCCTTTATGAATGAGGATGAAGCCTCTTTCCTAGAGTCTTTTTTTGTTGTTTAATTTCTTTAGGACTATAGATTTTAGTATGTTTATCCTATATTGTATGACTTATGTCACATATTTTTTATTTCTTATAATTTACTCTTTATCCCAGCCATTGCCCCTCCCTTGTCCTCTCCCAATCCTTTCCTCCCTCTCTCTTCTCCTCCCATGCCTTTTTTTTCAGTCCCCTTATATGGGAGGTCCTCCTCCCTTTCCCTCTGACTCTAGCCTATCAGGTCTCATCAGGACTGTCTGCATTGTCTTCCTCTGGGGCTTGCTCCCTATCAGGGAGAGGTAATAAAAAAGCCAGCCACTGAGTTCATGTCAGAGATAGTCCCTGTTCCCCTTACTAGGGAACCCACATGGACAATGAACTGCCATGGGCTACATCTGTGCAGGGGTTATAGGTTAAATCCATGAATGGTCCTTGGTTGGGTATCAGTCTTAGAAAAGACTCCAGGGACAAGACAGTTTGGTTTTGTTGCTCTCCTTGTGGAGTTCCTCTTCCCTCCAGGTCTTTCTATCTCTCCCTTCTTTCATAAAATTTGATGCACTCAGCCCAAGGTTTGGATATGAGTTTCAGAATTTGCTTTAAATCCCTGTTAGGTAGTCTCTCAGAGACCCTCTATGGTAGTCTTCTGTTCCTGTTCCCTGTTTTCTCCATCTTCTGATGTCTATCCCATTTGCCTTTCTGAATGAGGATTGAGCATCTTATCCATGATTGAGCATCTTATCCTTCTTGCTTAGCTTTGGTAGATGTACAGATTTTAGTATGATTAGCCCATGTTATAAGTGAATATATACCATGTGTATCTTTGTGCTTCTGGGATACCTCACTCAGGATGATCTTTTTCAGTTCCAACTATTTGCCTGCAAATTTCATGATTTCCTTGTTTTTTTATTACTGAATAGTATTCCATTGTGTAAATGTACCACAATTTCTGTATTCATTCTTCAATTGAGGGTCATCTGGGTTGTTTCTGATTCTAGATATTACGGATAAAAACTGCTACAAAGATGGTTGAGCAAATATCGTTGTTGTATGGTTGAGCATATTTCAGATATATGCCCAGCAGTGAAATACCCGGATCTTTAGGTAGGACTATTTCAAATTTTCTGAGAAAGTGCCAGATTGATTTTCAAAGCTGTTGTACAAGGTTGCATTCCCACCAGCAATGAAGGAGGGTTTCCTTGGTCTTCATAACCTCTCCAGCATATATCATTCCTTGAGTTTTTGACCTTAGCCATTCTGATGTGTGTGAAGTTGAATCTTAGGGTCATTTTGATTTGCATTTCCCTGATGGCTAAGGACTTTGAGCATTTCTTAGTGTTTCTCTGCGATTCAATATTCTTCTGTTGAGAATTATCTGCTTAGGTCTGTATCTCATTTTTAAATTGGATTATTTGGTTTGTTTAGACACTGTCAACAGAACAAAACGACAGCCTACAAACTTGGAAATTATCTTTATCAACCCTATATCTGACAGAAAGATTGATTTGTTGGTGTTTAACTACTTGAGTTCTTTATATATTCTTAGGAAACATTTTAAAGTAAAAATTCTTAGAGAAACACTTCTTTATAAGCTAATTAACACATAATTTTAAAAAGAGTTGGAATGGAGGGAAAGACATGGATGGATAATGCTGTTTCCAAAAACCATATTTTAATAAATAAAAATTCTAGTGCTAAGCATTGATATTTCTCTAGGAGTTGTCATAATGGAACCTCCAGAGTTTCCCAAGGCAAAACAGGCTACTGCCATTGCTCTGATTTGCCCACCAGAATTGTATAAATAAGACTATACTCATGAAGATACCATACACCTTATTTGAATTGTATAGAGACATCAAGCTGGAATGGAGCTGGGAGCTGCCTGGCTCTCCACTACTCTTTATAGCCATTGAAGAACTACTGGGGACAGAAAAACAAATATCAACAATATTATCAGCTGTAACTTTTAAATAATAACATCCAGCCAAGATGTGTCCACTAGTACAATAGTTAAATGAAAATAGTAACTTGCACCTTCTAATTGGATTCAAAGCTCACTCCATAAGAAAAAATAGTACCGTAAATCTAGTTAAAAAAAATCTATGGCTGGAGATGTCATGGGATTCAGTGAAAGAAATCTACTATCATGGTGTTGCTAAAATGCCTTCTAAATATTTATGTTTATATCGATAAATTACTGCTGCTCTCCTTGGTCAGGAGACCGACCAATTCGTCTTCAATGTACATTGGTTAATATTCAAAATAATGAGAATCAGTGACTATTGAATGTTCAGCCCTAAAGAGTATATGAATCTTTCCTTGCTCCATCCCCCAAGACATAGTAACAATTCAGAAAAGAAAGTAGAAAGAATGCAAATGCTGTCTTCTGTATTCCCCTTCCAAATGCTGTCTTCTGTATTCCCCTTCCAAATGCTGTCTTCTGTATTCCCCTTCTATAAGGTTCCCTGTACTCTGCCCAAAGTTTGGCTGTGAGTCTCAGCATCTGCTTCGATACCCTGCTTCGATACCCTGCTTCGATACCCTGATATGCAGTCTTTCTGACGTCCCTGTGGAAGGCTATTGTCCTGTTCCTTACTTCTCTTACTTCTTGTCCTGTTCCTTCTCTTACTTCTCATGTCTACCCTGTTTGCCCTTCTGAATGAGGTTTCAACCTCTTCCCTAGGGCCCTCCTTGTTGTTTAGCTTCTTTAGGACTATAGATTTTAGTACGTTTATCCTATATTATATGGCTAATATCTACTTATAAGTGAGTATATACCGTGTGTGTTTTTCTGTTTCTGGGATACCTCACTCAGGATGATCTTTTCTAGTTCCATCCATTTGCCTGCAAACTTCCTGATTTCCTTGTTTTTAATTGCTGAGTAGTATTCCATTGTGTAAATTACCACAATTTCTGTATCCATTTTTTAGTTGAAGGACATCTAGGTTGTTTACAGATTCTGGCTATTACGAATAAAGTTGCAATGAACATGGTTGAGAAAATGTCCTTTTAGTGTTGTTGAGCGTCTTTCACATTCAGACAAACACAGCCAAAAAAAAATATGCCCATTGGGACTGCAAGATACTGATACTCCAATAAGGACCGTTCATGGAGAGGACCTCATCCCATGCTCAGATGAAGGCTATAGGCTGCTCTATTTCCAACTGGGTTTCCTAGTAAGGGGATCAGGGGCTGCCTCTGACATGAACTCAGTAACCAGCTCTTTGATCACCTCTCCTGGAGGGTGTAGCTTTTCCAGGCCACAGAGGAAGATGATGCAGCCAGTCCTGATGAGACCCGATAGGCTAGGGTCAGATAGAAAGAGAGGAGGTCTTCACCTATCAGAGGAAAAGGGAGGGTGGGTGGGACTGGGAGATGAAGGGGAGCGACAGCTGGGATACAAAGTGAATAAACTGGAATAAATAATGATAAATAAATTAATTGATTTTAAAATAGAAGCTAAGGAAAAAGAAATGCTGTCTTAAGGAAATGACATTACTATCATGTTGTTCATGAAATAACAGCAACTGAGGTCTCCGGCACAATATCTACAAAAGACTGAAACCATTAAAATTCCAGAATGGGTGGTGGAGGGGCTCATGAGGTCCCACACATGAGAAGTTGCAGGCAGTTAATGGCTGCTGGAGGAAGAGGAGTTATTTTTCTTTACTGGAAAGTTGCCTATGTGTCAATAAATAACAATGCATTCATGCTCATGGGAGCAACCCTAATTAATATTGGTGGGTAATTAAAAATGAAGATAGAAAAGTAGGAAAGTAATTTATTGAGAAGAAGGGGTTTAGTAGGTATGAGAAGGGCCTATAGGAAATAAAACAGAGTAAATATGATCAAAACAGACTACGTTAATATATGAAATTGTCAGAACAACACCAAATATGAACCTAATCAGAGCCACTGCATTTCTTTTTTTTTAATTTTAACTTCATTTTTATTAATTACAGATTATTCGCTTTGTATCCCAACAGTAGCCTCCTCCCCCATCCCCACCCATCCTCAACCTCTCTCTCTCCCTCTTCTCCTATGCCCCTTCCCCAGTCAAGTGATAGGGGAGGTTTTCCTCACCTTCCATCTGACCCTAGTCTATGAGGACTCAAGAGTCTTCCTTTTCTTCCTCTGTGGACAGGTAAGGCTGCCCCCCCCTCAGGTGGAAGTAATCAAAGAGCCAGCCCATGAGTTGATGTCAGAGACAGTCCGTATTCCTACAATTGGGAAACCCTCTTGGACACTGAGCTGCCATGGGGTACTTCTGCGCAGGGGTTCTAAATTATCTCCATGCATGGTCCTTGTTTAGAGCATTAGTCTCAGAAAAGACCCCTGGGCCCAGAAATTTTTGGTTCTGTTGCTCTCCCTGTGGAGCTCCTGTTCCCTCCAGTTCTTTCTATCTCCCCCTTCTTTCATATGATTCCCTGCACTCTGCCCAAACTTTGGCTATGAATTTCAGCATTTGCTTTGATACCCTGCTGGATAGAGTCTTTCAGAGGTCCTCTGTGGTAGGCTTCTATCCTGTTCCCTGTTTTCTTCCTCTTCAAATGTCCGTCTTGTTTGGCTTTCTGAATGAAGATTGAGCATCTTACCCAGGGTCCTCCTTCTTGATTAGCTTCCTTCGATGTATAGATTTTAGTATGATTATCCTATATTATATGTCTAATATTCACTTATAAGTGAATATATACGATTGTGTATTTCTGCTTCTGGGATTCTTCACTCAGGTTGATCTTTTCTAGATGCCACCATTTGCGTACAAATTTCATGATTTCTTTGTTTTTAACTGCTGAGTAATATTCCATTGTGTAAATGTACCACAATTTTTGTATCCATTCCTCACCTGAGGGACATCTGGGTTGTTTCGAGCTTCTGGCTATTACAAATAAAGCTGCTACAAACGTGGGTGAGCAAATGTCCTTGTACACTTGACCATATTTTGGATATATGCCTAGGAGTGGTATGGCTGGATCTTGAAGAAGCGCTATTCCTAATTGTCTGAGGAAGCGCCAGATTGATTTCCAAACTGGTTGTACAAGTTTACATTCCCATCAGCAGTGGAGGACAGTTCCCCTTTCTCCACAACCTCTCCAGCATGTGTTGTCACTTGAGATTTTGATCTTAGTCATTCTGATGGGTGTAATGTGAATTCTCAGAGTCGTTTTGATTTGCATTTTCCTGATGCCTAAGGATGTTGAGCATTTCTTTTTTTTTCAATGCAGTTTATTCAGGAACCTTGAACAATCATCTGACCCTGGGGAAAGCCAGCCCACAGCTTAAATAGCCTCTGGGTATCCAACCCCAGCATGCCATGTGGGCAATGCAGATAGGTCCACATACATGGAAGCAAGCCAGATCCTCAGCCTTAGCCAAATGTGGAGTTGTTCGTGACAGAGAGCACTCACCATCGGGAAGGTGGAAGGTGGAAACCAGCTCCATCTTTAAGGCACGGCATCACGCAGCTCTCTGCAGTTCCCCCTTTTTGTTTTAGACGCATCAGGCAAGAGTAGAGGTCTGATCTCTGATATTAGAGATAAATTGGGACTTTGTACTAAGTGTTTCTCTGCCATTTGATATTCCTCTATTGCGAATTCTATGTTTAGCTCTTACCCAGTTTTTTAGTTGGGTTACTTGATTTATTGCTGCCTAACTTCTTAAGTTCTTTATGTATTCTGGATATTAGCCCTCTGTCAGATACAAGGTTGGTGAAGATCCTTTCCCAATCTGTAGTCTGTCGTTTTGTTCTGATGAAAGTGGCTTTTGCTTTACAGAAGCTTTTCAGTTTCATGAGATCCCATTTATTGATTGTTGATCATAGAGCCTGTGCTGTTGATGTTCTGTTCAGGAAGTTGTCTATTTAATTGATTTACTTGGTCTTCATTCAGCTTTGGCAAATGAAATTGATCAAGAAAATTGTCCATTTCACTTAGATTTTCTAATTTTGTGGTATATAGGTTTTTGAAGTAAGACCTAATGATTATTTGGATTTCCTCAGTGTCTCTTGTTATGTCCCCCTTCTCATTTCTGATTTTATTGATTTAGATAGTGTCTTTCTACCTTTTAGTTAATTTGGCTAAGGATTTGTCTATCTTGTAGATTTTCCCAAAGAACTAGGTCTTGGTTTCATTGATTCTTGAATTGTTTTATTTGTTTCTAATTTATTGATTTCATCGCTGAGTTTGATTATTTCCAGCCATCTACTCCTCTTCAGTACGTTTGCTTCCTTTTTTCTAGGGCTTTCACATTAGCCTTTAAGTTGATTGTATGAGGTGTTCAAATTTTTTTTTTTCTTGAAAGAACTTGGTGCTATGAATTTTCCTTTTAGCGCTACTATCATTGTGTCCCATAAGTTTGGGTATGTTGTGCCTTCATTTACATTGAATTCTAGGAAGGTTTTAATGTCTTTCTTTATTTCTCCCCTTACCCAGCTGTCATTGAGTTGCGAGTTGTTCAGTTTCCATGTGTGTGTAGTCTTTTTGCTATTTCTGTTGTTAAGGTCCAGCTTTAGTCCACGGACCAGCTGTAGTGTTTAGACAGGATACCAGGGATTATTTTAGTCTTCTTTTATGTGTTGAGGCTTGTTTTGTGACCAACTAAATGGTCTATTTTGGAGAGGATTCCATGAGGAGCTGAGAAAAAGTTTAATTCTTTTGTGTTTGGGTAAAAATTTCTTTTAGGTCCTTTGGATTCATAACCTTTGTCAGAGTCATTGTTTCTTTGTTTTCTTTTTGTTTTGTTGACCTGTCCGTTGTTGAGAGTGGCGTCTCCAAGTCTCCCACTATTAATGTGTGTGCACCTATGTGTGGTTTCAGTTTTATTGATGTTTCTTTTACAAATGTGGGTGCCCTTGTATTTTGGGGCATAGATGGTCAGGATTGTGTTGTCTTCCTGGTGGAATTTTCATTTGATGAGTATGAATTGACCTTCCCCATCTCTTTTGAGCAATTTTGGTTGAAAGTCTATTTTATCGGATATTAGAATGGCTACTCCTGCTTGCTTCTTTGGTCCATTTGCTTGGAAAACTGTCTTCCAGCCCTTTACTCTCAGGTAATGTTTATCTTAGTGACTTAGGTGTGTTTCTTGTATGCAACAGATTATTGGATCTTGTTTACATATCCATTCTGTTAGTCTGTGTCTCTTCTTTTTGGAAAGTTGAGTCCAGTGATGTTGAGGGAGATTAATGACCAGTGGCTGTTAGATCCTTTGATATTTATGTTGGTTGTGGTAAAGTGTTTGTGTGCTTGGTTCCTTTAATTTTTCTGTAGTGAGGTTATTTATTTCGTATGCTTTTATGAATGTAGTTAGCTTTCCTGGGTTGTATTTTTCTTTCTAGTATCTTCTGTAATGCTGGATTTGTATGTATGTATTGTTTAAATTTTTTTGTCATTAAATATCTTGTTTTCTCCATCTATGATGACTGAAAGTTTTGCTGGGGATAGTAACCTGGGCTGACATCTGTGTTCTCTTAGGGTCTACATGATATCCATCCAGGCCCTTCTGGCTTTCATAGTCTCTGTTGAGAAGTCAGGTGTGATTCTAATTGGTTTGCCATGATATGTTACTTGTTCTTATTCCCTTGCAGCTTTTAGTATTTTTTTCTTTGTTCTGTGTACTTATTTTTCTTTTTATTATTATGTGGCAGGAGGAATTTCTTTTCTGGTCTAATTTAGTAGGTGTTCTGTAGGCCTTTTGTATTCTTATAGGCCTCTCCTTTAATTTGGGCAGTTTTCTAGATTTTGTTGAAAATATTTTTTGGGCCTTGGAGACAGGAATCTTCTCTTTTTCTATTCCTATAATTGTTAGGCATTGTCTTCATGTTTTCTTGGATTTCTTGGATAATATGTGTCAGGAATTTTTTAGATTTAATATTTTCTTCGATTTCTTCCATTGTATCTTCCACACCTGAGATTCTTTCTTCTATCTCTTGTAGTCTATTTGTTATCTTTACCTCTGTAGTTCTTGTTTTTTTTCCCTACTTTCTTCTTCTCCATGTTTTCCATCATTTGTGTTTTCTTTCATTTTTCCAATTCTATCTTCAGTTATTGAGCCGTTCTTTTATTTTATTTTATATCCTTCACCTGTCTGACTGTATTTTCCTGTTTTTCCTTCAATTCCTTCAAGTGTTTGCTTGCAAATTCCTCTGTTTCTATTATTTATTTCAGTGACTTAATTATTTCCTCTCCAAAGGCCACAAACCATTTGGCTGCATCTACCCGTATTTCTTTATAGATCGCCATACTCCGTTTGTCTTTATCTTCCTGTATTTATTTTTGAATGGCCATAATCTGTTTATCTTCCTCCATTTATTTACAGATGTCCATAATCTGTTTGACTTTATCTTCTAATTTTTTATGCATTTTGTTTGTTTCCTTTATTATCCTCTTCATAAGCATAGATGTTAGGTCATCTTCTTGAATTTCATTTATGCTAGGTTGTCCAAGCCTGCTTGCCCCTGGATAACTGGGTTCTGGAGATGCTATGTTGCTCTGTCTTTTGTTGGTTGATCTTGTATGCTGACCTCTACCCACTGGGCTATCTTAGGTGTTCACTATTTCTGTTGCTTCCTGGAATCCTGGGGTGGGGAAAATCCCCTTGACAGGAAGGTAATTTTTCCTGAAGGAGGCCTCCTCAGATTTTTGAGTATGGTCACTGAATGGCCGGTGTTTTTCAGGAATTGCCAAAGCTCACCTCAGGCCTTTAAACTTGAGTGGTTACTGTTGTCTGTATTAGTCAGGGGGTCTCTCCTCTCACCCAGAGACGTCCTAGAGACGTCCTGGATACAGCTGCCCTTCTACTGGGTTTCTTGCTCTGAATTTAGTGAGCTGATGCTGTTCTTACACTATTTTCTAGGCACAGCCCTCTTCAAGAACCTGGGAACACGCAGTTTGTTCAGTTTAGTTAGGGGTAACTGGTTGTCCTTTGGAGCATTATCTGGGGACTGATCTCTGGGATCCCAGGCTTCTGTAGGTCTGAGGTTGGAGCTCTGTCCCCCAGTATCCAAGCAGTAATCATTGGCAAGTGAGCACAGCTCTCATGTATGCAGCAGGAGGCTAGATCCTGGAGCCTGCTGGGACCCAGAAAATTTTCTGGACAAAGGTATCCTGAGGTTGGACCAGATGCTTACCCCTCACCATGGGGTTTCCTACCAACAGGGAGACCCAGTCTCTGGTGTTTGGGGGTCCACTGTTCCACCTGCGGTTGCATGTAGAGCTCTCAGGTACAAGCGAGTGGTGGCTCCAAGCTGGTGACTGTGCGCCTGCAGAAACCTGGTAACTTTTCTGGAGAAATTTTTCGTGTTTTTTTTTTTTGTGTGTGTGGGGGGGTTGCTATCAGCTGGATTGAGTGTTTTAAGCTTGGACCTGCTGTTTCCCTCCCTTTGGGGTTTTTCTCCTGACAGGGAAACAGTCTCTGGTGCCCTGGGGCCCACAGTTCTGTCTAGGAAGGTGAGTGGTCCGTACAGTAGCTCTCTGGCCTGGCACCTGTGTTCCCCAATATGTGCTGGCAGCTGTGAGCTGACCAGACCCCGGGACCTTTTCCAAGGATTGACTGGGTGACCTGAGATCAGTCCCATCTGTTTTCTTTACTGTGGGATTTTCTTGCAACTGGACATCCCAGTGTCTGGTATTTTGGCGTCCACAGTTCAGCCTGGGAAGGTGATCAGGAAACGCAGCCACGTGTCTCTGGGCTGGTGACTGAGTGCCTGCTGGGACCCTAGAACTCTTCTGGGTTTTAGCTGGGTGACCTGAGAATGGACCCGATTGATTCTCTCACCTGGGAAACACAATAGCTGTTGTTTTAGGGCCCAGAGTTCAGTCTCATGGTCACTGTGCTAACACTGCTGTCCTGCTCCTCAGACACAGTGTCCTCCCAGTGCCACCATCTTGGCTCTTGCCACTGCATTTCTGAATCAATGGAAAAGCAATACAAAAGTGTTTCCATAGCCAACAAGTGTGCTTTGCAAGGCAACAAGTGTGCTCTGCATAGGCTATTGCTACTTATTTCATGAAAAATCTAAAAGAGAAAATCTCCCTGAAAAGGGGAGAGAAATTATTTAAATAATAATCACACAAACATTTGATTTTTTTTATTGGGGGGTCCCACCATGTAGCCCACACTAACCTCAAACTTGTGGCAATTCTGCCTTGACCATCCAAGTGCTGAGATCACATTTCAAAGAGAATATACCCACAGTCCTAGCAAGAATAACCCTTTCATGATTTGGAACACTATAGTTTTGGGTTTTTAAAATTCTGTAATTTAGTATGTTTTCTTTTGTACCAACATTTCCAGTGTTTGTAAGATTCATTCATGTTGTTACATAGGGTACCTTCTCTTGTGGTAATATAGTGATAAGCTTTTAGATTAGAATTTATTCGTGCTATTTTGTATGATCTGGGCTGAATTCCATTTGTGACTGTCATATATCATGCTGCAGGATTGAACCAAACTTTTCATGTAGGATTTTTGTGACTACAATATATTTTAAGTAGATATCCAATAGTAAAATGGATCATACAATAAAGGCAGTGGTCTCTAAATAAGGGAATGAAGCCTCTGACAGAGGTTATAGAGAGCTCAACAATTTGCACTGTCCTATTTGCCTAAGCTCAATTTAGATCTTTGTATGAGGTACAAATACACAGATGAGACAGTGGTCTGAATAGATAAAGATAGGATGCGGCTGGATTGATCAGTATAATTTGTGCCACGTTAATATTCAGATGTTATTTTTTAGAACTATTCAAGTAATAGTTTTTTCACTATGGAAGTGAAATGAAAGATAATACATCTTTCTGTCTAAATTTTACAGATTGAATTGAGTTGAAGCAAAGCTAGTAATACAAACTATTGCAATAATAAAGAATAACACAAAGATTTGGTTGTTTTTTTAATAGGGTCCCACTATGTAACCCAGGCTGGCCTCAGACTTGAATCAATTCTGTCCCAGTCTCCTGAGTGCTAAGATTACAGACATAAATCACCACTCCTGACCAAGACTTTGCTTAAGAGTTTATTTAGAGTGGTGTTGTCATTGTATTTTGAACTAAGGAGTTCTCTGGAGTAGTTAGAGGATGTACTTTTGAGTTTTCACAGAATTGTGGCTCTTGGCAGACTTGCTGGTTTGTGTTTTTTGGCTGTCCTGAATAGCTGTTGTAGTTGTCTTATCTGCAGATACTGCTGTAAAGAAAATAGAAGAATGAGTACTGTTCTCCACATGGCAGCCTTAGATCAAAACAGTAGTGTTAGCTGTGGAGAGCTTAATCTCAATACTTCAATTAAAATTGTAAATGGAGAGTCAACCTCTCATTAGGAGACCACTCTTGATTCTTTCTGGTTAAACACATGGCTAGAATACCCTACTCCCTACACTGAGATTGTTACATCTACAGTGATCTCCCCATGTGCTGGTTCCCTGCTTCCAAACTGTCTCACCATGCCTTCATTATTCACCTCTGTCAGTTCACCCATTATGTCTAGACAATGTATGTACTCTTAGCACCCTTTCTTTTCTATTCTTCTTAGAGAAATCTAGATCTCTAAAAGGATATTATCAGCTTTTGATATCCACAGGGAATTGGTTCCAACACACCGTATGGATTCCAAAATCTTTAGCTTCTTGTTTATGGTATAAAATAGCATAGTGTTTGTATATAAGCCATGCACATCTTCTTGTATACCTTATATAACTAGATTATATATGATAAATAATAGAACAGATTGTGTCTGAAACTAATTTCTCATCTTTCCCAATGAAATTCAATGAATCTCAATGAATCATCAACTTTCCACTCATTTTTCCTAGACTGTTCACATTCTGATGCAGTAACAGTTATATACTGGATCTGAAATATTCTGAAAACCTCTCTCATAGCCAACATTTGCTTTGCACACTTCTTTAAGAATTAATAGACAGTTAACAGTTGGTGGAGCTGGGGACTCACATGGTCCCATCTCTCCTGACAATCTGTATGGAGTTAATGTTTGCTAAGGGAGGGAGACCCTATCTTTAATGGTATAGTCACTGATAAGTTACCCATGCTCCTGTAAAAGATCCTTCACTCATGCTCTTTTAAGCAATCCCAATCAAAGTCATTGGATTATCAAAGGCGGGGGCATGAAGTAGAAGGAGGAAGAGTTGGAAATCTGTTAGAAGAAAAAGTGGTGAAGAACATTGAACTCATTGGCACAGGAGACAACTTCCTGAACAGAACACAAACAGCATAGGCTCTAAGAGCAACAATCAATAAATGGGACATCATGAAATTGAAAAGCTTTTGTAAAGCAAAGGACACTGTCATCAGAACAAAACAACCGCCTACAGATTAGGAAAAGATCTTTACCAACCTTATATCTGACAGAGTATATAAATGACTTTAGAAGTTAAATAGCAAAAGATCAAGTAAAAATGGGTTACAAAGCGAAACAGAATTCTCAATAGAAGAATACTGAATAGCAGAGAAACACTTAAAGAAATGCTCAACATCCTTAGTCATCAGAGAAATGCATATCAAAACAACCCTGCGATTTCATCTTACATCCATGAGAATGGCTAAGATCAAAGACTCAAGTGACAATACATGCTGGAGAGGCAGTGGAGAAAAGGGAACACTTCTCCATTGCTGGTGGGAATGTAAACTTGTAGAAGCACTTTAGAAATTAATCTGGTGCTTTCTCAGACAATTAGGAATAGTACTACCTAAGGATCCAGCTATACCACTCCTAGACATATATCCAAAATATGCTCAAATATACAAGGACATCTGCTCAACCAAGTTCATAGAACCTTTATTTGTAATAGCCAGAATCTGGAAACAACCCAGATGTCCCTCAACTGAGGAATAGATACAGAAATTGTGGCACATCTACACCATAAAATAGTATTCAGCAAATAAAAATGAGAAAATCATGAAATTTTCAGGCAAATAGTGGGAACTAGAAAAGATCATCCTGAGTGAAGTATCCCAGAAGCAGAAAGACAAACATGGTATATACTCACTTATAAGTGGATATTAAACATATAAACATATTAAACAGGATAAATATACTAAAATCTGTACATCTAAAGAAGCTAATCAAAAAGGACGACCCTGGGTGAGATCATCAATCTTCACTCAGAAAGACAAATGGAATGGACATTGGAAGAAGGAGAAAACAGGAAACAGGACAGGAGCCTACCACAGAGGGCCTCTGAAATACTCTACCCAGCATGTATCAAAGCAGATGCTGAGACTCATAACCAAACTTTGGGCAGAGTGCAAGGAATCTTATGAAAGAAGTGGGAGATAATAAGACCTAGAGAGGACAGAAGCTCCACAAGGAGAGCAACAGAACTAAAAAATCTGGGCCAAGGGTTCTTTTCTGAGACTGATACTACAACCAAGGACCATTCATGGATATAACCTAGATAACCTAGAACTCCTGCTCAGAGGTAGCCCATGGAAGCTCAGCTTCCAAGTGGGTTCCCTAATAAGGGGAACAAGGACTGTCTGTGACATGAACTCAGTGGCCACTGGCTCTTTGATCACCTCCCCCTGAAGGAGGAACAACCTTGCCAGGTCACAGATAAGGACAATACAGCCAGTCCTGATGACGGACATCGGAAAAGGGAGAAAACAAGGGTATCAAAGCAGATGCTGAGACTCATAGCCAAACTTTGAGCAGAGTGCAAGGAATCTTATGAAAGAAGGGGGAGATAGTAAGAACTGGAGGGAATATGAGCTCCACAAGGAGATAATATAACCAAAAAATCTGGGCCCAGGGCTCTTTTCTGAGACTGATACTCCAACAAAGGACCATGCATGGAGATAAACTATAACCTCTGCACAGTTGTAGCTTATGGCAGCTCAGTCTATAAGCAGATTCCCTAATACTGTAAACAAGGACTGTCCCTGACATGATCTTAGTGGCTTTCTCTTTGATCATCTTTCCCTGATGGAGAAGCAGCCTTACCAGGCTACAGATGAAGACAATGAAGCCAGTCATGATAAGACCTTATATGCTAGGGTCAGAGGGAAGAGTAGGAAGATCTCCCCTATCAGTGGACTTGGGGAGGAGCATGGGAAGAGAGGAGGGAGGGAGGGTGGAATTAGGAGGGGGCAAGGGATGGGGCTACAGCTGGGATACAAAGTGAATAAATTGTAATTAAAAAATTAATTAATTAAAAATGAGGAAGAGTCGGGAAGAGGAAGAGGATCAAGGGAAGTGGGAAGACAACGAGAAAGGCTAAAGAGGATAAATATGATCAAAACCACATTCTGTACATGTACAGAAAGGTCATAATGAAACACACATTGCTGTAATTAATTTCTGCTTATATAAGCAATCAGAAAACATAAGAAATTGTTGCTTAATCAAATACCTCCTTTCTACCAGGTATTCTCCCTTCTGTCAGGACAAATCTTCTATCTGTAATCATTTGATGAGCACATTTATTTTCTATATTTTTTCTTCTTTTAAATTTTGGTGATTTGAGCAGAAAGAAGAATTTTGTTTTGTTATGAAATATATTTCTTAACTAGATGCTCAGTATGTTTATAAGTCAATGTATGAGTGATAAATTTGGAGAAACAACACATTCTCTTGTCAGATAGCTTAAAGCCTTTCTTTGTATCCTCTGGGTTTTGTGGGAAGAAAAGATAGATTTCCCAATCTAAGAGTCAGATAAATATAAAATCAATTGAAATGCATGGCACTGTCATTTGGCATTGAACACCATCTTTGCCTGCTCCCTGTGAGTCATTTTTGGAGACCTTCCAGTTTTTCTGAGCTGCCTAGATCTTTTGACATATAACAGGAGAGAGTAGTTTCACACAAAGTTTATCATGTTAATAATTCTAGAAAACTGTCTATATCCTATTTTACTTAAGGCTAAGGAGGTACTAATACTGTTTGAGGTTTATATCAGGAGTCAAGAACTCTTTCTTTCATGGGGATGTAGAAATGGCCCAGTGGTTCAGAGCACTTGTTGCTCTTGAAGAGGACTTAATTTTTCTTACCAGCACACACATGATGACTCACAGCCATGTACAGCTCCAGTTCTAGGGTATCTTTTGTATGCGTGTTTGTGTGTGGTGCATAGACATACATGCAGGCAAAGCAATCATGTACATTAACAAAATAAATTTTAGAAATCTTTAAAAATAATTCTTTTGTTTTGAAATAATGCATGTTATCTAGGTTCCTCAATTTTAATCTTGTTTGTGATTATATACATGGTTACTGTAGGATACAAAACTCTCTATATCTTGTTTTTTCTATTTGTTTTCTTTCTTGTTCTGTTTCTTTCCAGTAACTCATAAACCTAACACATCTCTTAGTTTCATCCTTTGCCTTATGGCATCCATGTAGTTGAAGCTCTTGCAGAAGTGCCATATTTTAAACTTGTAGTTGTATTTCAAGAATGATGGAACATTATCTTTTTTTTTTCAGATGACAAAATACTAATCTTTATTTTCCAAATAAAACAACAAAACAACAAACAAAAGAAAACCAGACATGCCAGTAGTCTGTAAATAGAGTTAGGAACACTCAGGTATCCAAATGAGAGCTTGTAGAAACACAATGGGAAAAAATGGGGGCTCTTGTACAGAAAATAGGTCTGGAGTGATTGTTCATCTGAAACGTCTACAGATGGCTATGAACAGAATGTCCTCCACCAGTTGGATGCTGTAGTAGGACCACACTGACCTGTTCTACAGAGGATCTCAGCAAGCAGCCTTTGCACAAAGTCTTCCTGCAGCTTTCATACAGGAGCTTCTCTTAATGTTCCTCAAACAGTACTCAGCTTGTTCTGAAGAGGGCAATAGGAAGTTTCAGTCATCACTAGGAACACCCCATGGAGAGGGCTCGCCATCTTCAGAACCCTGTGCTAACACTGAAGCCTAGAGCATGAGCTTCTCCTCTCATTCAGGTAGATTCAGACCCCAGCTGCCTGTCTGCAACTGATTTGCTTGCAGTTCAAATCCAAGACTAATGCAATTCAATAAGGCAATGCTATGGGTTGTAGAGACACCGTTGTTTCAAAGATGCCTGTTCTCTAGACCTGCAACATGAGTGTTCTCTAAGTGTCTGCAATCTGTTCAATGGAGAAATTTTATGGCAGGAATATTCCATAGCTTTGACCCTGAAGCAATAGTCTCTTGGGGGTAATTCTGAGTGTCAGCTCTTGGTCACTAGGAGTAGTCCAAGAATACCTACACCCAAAACACAGAAGTAACTGCCATCTAGAAGCATCCATGCCTCAGATCCTGTAGTCATTGGAACTGTGCATGTGTCTATGATTCTAACCCTGGATCCCTCACACATCATTGCTGACACATCAGTGGAAATACTCCACACTCTGGTCACTGGTCACCCCATGGGTTGTCACACTTTAGACTCCAAAACTAATACCACAGGCACACCCCACTAAGACCATGTACTAAAGGGGCTGTCGAGCCAGACTCAGCACCAAACAAGAATGCTTGGGAGTTAAAAGGATTTTTTTAATTGCTATTCTAAATGAATTAGCATTTGCATCAAGGCAAGCAGAAATTTTAGAATGAAAACAATTACAGTCACTCAGGAGTTCAAATACATCAGTGTTGTTGAATACCTAATATATGTCTGACACATAACACAGAGCAATACATAATACATAGTTAAAGAAACTGAGCTGCTAAGTGATCTGGCATATTTTTTTTATTTTTATTTATTTATTTATTTTTCAATGCAGTTTATTCAGGAACCTTGAACAATCATCTGACCCTGGGTAAAGCCAGCCCACAGCTTAAATAGCCTCTAGGTAGCCAACCCAGGCGTGCCACGTGGGCAATGCAGATAGGTCCACATACATGGAAGCAAGCCAGATCCTCAGCTATCTTTAAGAGGATAAAGAATGGCCAAGCTACATGGATGAAACTTTCTTTAGGTTGAGATGAAAAATGACTCTGACTTTATCTTAGGCATCGATGACAACACTGAAGAGCCACTCCCCCTCTAAATGCATAGTGAAACAGCAATCACAGTGGCTTCCAACTGCAGTTTTTATCACTAAGAGACTCTCATCACTAATTTTTTCTTTATGCTTGAGAATGTCATAAAGGTGTACATGAAAGATGATAGTATCGGCCTCCATTTTCTCCTTCAAACTTCCTCCATATCCTTCTCAAAATGTCCTCCCAACTTCATGTCTTTTTGTAGTAGGCTATTATGTAAGAAAAAGTATATATAAGTATATATATATATATGTATATGTACCATATATATATATGTACCATATATTCATTCATGCATAGATATATATAATGTGCATCTAGTGTTTATGTATCTATAAATACATATATATGCTTATATGTACATACTTTTTATATTTGTGTATATGTATACATTGAATATGCACATAACATCCCTGTGTATTTCCTCTGTAGTTCTGAGGACGGGGCTCATGTTTTATTCTTTTATTAATTTAGCCTTTTATGTAAAATAGTTTTTCTTCAAATAATATATTGTGATTACAGTTTCCCCTTCACCTACTCCTCCCAGTTTTTACCCACTTTCCCTTCCATTCTGATCACTTGACTTCTATCTCTCATTAAGAATTAAATATGCTTCTAAGGGATAATAATAAAGTATAGTAAGATAAAATTAAAACTAACACATAGGAATTGGACAAAACAAACAAACTGAAGAAAAAATACCCAAGACTAGGCACAAGAATCACAGACTCACTCATTCCCATATTCAGGAATCCCATAACAACACGAAACTGGCAGCCATAATATAAACTCAGAGTACCTGGCGCAGAGACATGCAGGCTGTGTCCTTGCTGCCTCAGTCTCTGTGAGTTCATATGAGCTTTCATCATGTTTACTGAGAAGTCCTTGTTTTCATGGTGTCCTTCATCCCCTCTGGCTCTTACACCCTCTTGTGCCTCCTTCATCTTCTGTTGGGTTTCTGTGGGAGGGATTTGATAGAAACATTCCATTTACAGCTGGGTAGTTCAAGGTCTCTCACTCTCTGCATAATGTCTGGCTGTGGGTCTCTGCATTTATTCCCATTTCCTACAAGAGTATGCATCTCTGATGATGGCTGAGCAAGACAATGATTTATGAGTACAGTAGAATATAATTAGGAGTCACTTTATTGTTATTTTTATTAGTTTGCCTTTTTTATATAGTAGTACTTGGTTTTACCCTAGGCCTCTAGACTACCCACTCTCAGATTCTTAAGTAGCACTGGGTATAAGTTCCATCTCACAGAGTGGGTTTTAAGTCAGATACTGGTTGGATACTCCCACAAGCTTTGTACCACAGTTGCTCTAGAATATTTTTCTGGCAGGACAGCATTGTAGATCAATGTGGTAGTCTTGGTTTTTATGTTTCTATTTTGATAGTGTGTAGGGTACTTACCTGAACCAAAGACATTAGAACATAGGAGTGATGGCTTTATGTAGGTACCAGCTCAATTTTTCCATGCTTAGTGAGTTGTATAAGTATTGTATTCATCAGTGGGGACTTCCTGGCAGTTTATGGAGAGCAATGTATTAGTATAATTAACAGCCTGGGTTGTTAGAGGGTTCACATGATACCCTTCTGGCCTACAACTCAATTAAATGAGAAACACAGATTTTCAATTTTTGAAACTGTGGAGTTGGGCATGAGAGTTTAGTTCAGTGGTAGAGTGTGTGTAATACACAAAAGGCATAACATTCTCATACTTTGTTATTTTCATCACCTCTTGAACATCTGCATATGGCAATATTATGAATTTTAATTATGTATAATATATGATATACATGATGCTAAATTTAAAGGTGTATTTTAAATAATCACAAGTTAGGAAGAATATAGTGTCTCAGATTGAATTTGAATGTACATTTCAATTATTCAGCTTTTAAATGCTTTTTTGTTCTTGTAATACATTTTGAATTTTAAATTAAAGAAGTTGAGTTTTTAAGTTCATGGTCCTTAGGCTCAATACAGCTCGTTAATTCTTGTTGGACTGTCTAGACCTTCCAGCTCCCAAATAACTACACAGAGATTCTGGGCTGACCATGTGATTTTCTGTTGTCAATAAGACATTATTACCACAAGTTAAAGAAGTAAAATGTGTTTGTGTATTGAGGCCTGCTCTTGCTGAGCACAGGAACTCTATAAACAACACTATGTTATTGATCCCAAGTAGTCTAATGCATGACAAGAGACATCCTTAACACCACAGCTGTTACTCAGCAAACTGCTAAGCATACGACTAAGTTCACCTGCTGGAGACCTTCAACCTTCTAACACACCAATGTGAGATTTTAATCTACAAACACTTTGGGCTGCATTTCCAGGTATCCTGGAATATACGTTGTTTTCAGGACACAGTTGGGACATTGCTATTAGACCATTTTACTGCAGCCCAATTATTTCCATTCATTAGTTCCTTCCAAAAATAACGATACGTCTGACTTCTACAACACCTATTTATTTCTTCTGTTTTTGTCTTTAAATAAAGGCAACCACAAAATAGGTATTTCATTATACTTTTGTTTAGTATGGACTTGTAATATCCTTCCATGTTAATACATAAAGGTATAAATTTCATTTTCACTCTTCTCTAGTAATATGCACAAAATAAACCACAAAGTACTTACCCATTTTAGTGGGCATTAGTATATAGTTTCTGATTTTTAGCCATTATGATGGTTAGTATAAGAATGGCCTCCATAGGCTCATATATTCAAATGTTTAGACCTCAGGCAGTGGCACTACTTGAAAGAGTTAGGTGTGGCCTTCTTGAAGTAGGCATGGTCTTGTTAGAAGTGTGTCACTGGGGATAGGCTTTGGAGTTTCAAATGCTCAAGATAGACCCATTATCTTTCTCTTCCTGCTTCTATTGATCCAGATGTTGAACTCTCAGCTACTTTTCCAGCATCATGATTGCCTGCAGTTCATCATGCTTCTCACTATGATGGCAACCA
The DNA here is from genome assembly GCF_030254825.1 of Meriones unguiculatus. Classification (NCBI taxonomy): domain Eukaryota; kingdom Metazoa; phylum Chordata; class Mammalia; order Rodentia; family Muridae; genus Meriones; species Meriones unguiculatus. The sequence continues at coordinate 135,211,717 of NC_083369.1, read as the reverse complement.
ACTAAACATATAAAAATATATGTAAGCCCCAAGTAAGTGCTTTCATTTATGAGAATTTGCCTTGGTCATGGTGTATCCTCACAGGAAAAGAACACCAACTAAGACAGCCATTATGAATAGTGCTACTGCAAACTATCTGTTATTTAATTTTTGGCAAAGATATGTATGTGGTGTGTACATACCTGACAGAAGAGTTGCTGAGCCATATGAGAAGTGTGTTAAACTTCAGAAGATGCCTTGTGGAAATTGTTTTAAAAGGGTCTTATTTGCCATTCATTTGATATGTCATCACAGCGATCTTTTTATTAAACGTATGCTACTGTTTAACACATTAAACCTTGCAAATAAATGAGGGACAGTCTTCCATTGGATCAGGGAATTTTGTTTGTCTTGATCTCAAGTTCTGTTTATTTCTTTCTCTCTCTCTCTCTCTCTCTCTCTCTCTCTCTCTCTCTCTCTCTCTCTCTCTTTTTAAGACATGGTCTTTCTATGTGGGCCAGGCTGGAATTGAACTCAGTCGTCCTATTGTTTCAAATGAGTTCAGGGATCACAGGAATTTACCAGCACCCTTACATAAGCCCTGTTTGTTGCTTTCCACCCGGCTTCTAAACTGTGCACGAACCATTTCCATATGATTTAAAGTGATGTCAGTGGCTTGCTAAGCAATCCTACCTCTTTTATTGGTAATGTTTTAGCTATAAATCCTCCAGTATGTGTATTGCTTAAAAATGCCAGCATAAGGAAAGTGTACAAAGGTACAGATACATGCTTGTTCTGTCTCCAGTGAGGCAGAAATGGCTGCCTGTCCACCAGATGTGTGGCCTCCTCTTTCAATACTGAATTGTTGCCTGACAATCTGGAACTATATTTCCCATTTCCATTGTATCATGAGGGACAATATAACATTAAAAAGTCTGCATGTAAAGAAAAACTGCCATATCATCATATAAATACTTGAAACACAGTTTTCTTAATATCAGACAATATAGGTTTTAGCAAGTAGGAATAACCTAAGCGCCTGAAACCCATAGTCATAGATCCTCTCTGACTTTAAAATGCCTATCTATACTTCTTATCTATCTAAAATAATCCATTCTAACTGCCAACTGGACTTGGAGTAAACTTGAGAAGTTTTGCACACATTCATTTGTTTAAAAGATTATGCTGACTTTCAGAAATAAATGTATTTTTTAATATTGCATCTAATCCATTGAGAAGTACTTAGGTTAAGCTTGGGTATTAACAAGCAATAATCATTATGCCATGGAATAATTAACCAAGATGCATTCTTCATAGTTTATATGTGTTTCTATCATTACAGAAAGCATAAGCATTGGAAAATATAAGCCCCATCTGCAAGCAAGTACTCTAGAGTTAGCAAGGTCTTTCTATTGAGTCATAAAACATACTTGAGAACTTCAGGCTTTCTCTTTTCTCCATAGAAAACACTCACATTGTGTGGATTATTATGTAAGACAAGGTACAGAAACCAATTTGAAGAATGTTTCCCTAAAAGGAGAAAGCAGGAGACAGAAAAAGACCTTGAAATTCTTTATGTTTATTTGGTCTTTCTGGAGAGAATCTGGGAAAGGACAAGAGGAAATGACTACAACTAGATATCCTACTGTACAGTTTCTAACCTTGGATATGTGTGGACCTCACAGCAGCCTTGTGAATTGGGTGCTGCTTTTTTTTTCATTAGAGATGGAGGAATTGAAAATCTGAAGTGTTAAGGAACATATCAAAGGAATAGTACCAAAACTAAACACAGTGTGCCACATTTGTAACTAGAACCCAGGTCAACCTGATATCAAAGCTGCACATTAATCTGAAATGCAATCAATACTACTTCATCACTTTCTCATATATAACTAAAAGGAGAATATTAATGAATTTCTAAAATGTAGCATTGTAAATATGCACAGAGGTTTTTTTCAGCTGCTAGGGTGTTTTAGCCAAGCTTCTAGAGTACATTTTTATTTATGTCTTTATCTAGACAAGACATTGTCCTTTGCTCAAATGATTGATGTCAGCAGTAGATGAATTATGTCAAGTTTCAAACAGATTATTTAATTTCAACATTTGAGATTACCACTCTTTTAGTCCATTCTGATACCCTCTATGCTGTATAGACATTTATATGCCGAAACAAAAATTCATATTTTTCCGGCTTAACATCAGATAACAGGAACAGTATTCTTTTATTTAAAAAAATCAGCCCAAGATTCTTAAGCAAGCTCATGGCTTCATATTTACATCTCTGCTTTCCTCTCCAATCTAATCATTTAAATTACCCATAGCTATTATAGGTTCTCTAAAAAATCCATAAAAATAATAAATATTTTGACTTATGATTTAATACAGATCTTCCTATAAGAGGTTCCCTAAGGACTTTAAAAATAAAATTCTTCTATGCTTCAGACATATACCCAAAGGATAATTCAGCCTATTACAGAGACACTAGTTCAAAATGTTCATTGATGATATATTCATAATAGTTAAAAAAAACAACCTATAGATATAGAACAACCTAGATGTTCCTCAACAGAAAGAATGGATAAAGAAAACAAAACAGACTATTACTCAACCATTAAAAATATGTAATCATGAAATTCATACATAAGTAAATGGAACAAAAAAAAAAAAAAAAAAAAGAACCTGAGCAAGAGATCCAGATGCAGAAAGATAACTATGGTATGCATTTGCTATGTGGATATTAGCTTTTAAGTCATTAATACCTAAGCTACAATTTGTAGAACCACAGAGGGTAGATATAGAATAAGGTACTGCAGGGGTCAGAGAGATCTCCCTAGGAAAGGGAAATAGTATAAATACAGAAGGAATAGGGGGTGAAATGGTAGGATCAACTGGAAATGAGAAAGATGGATCAAGGGAAACAAGGGAAAGAATATGGGAAGAGACAGCTAAAATAAAAGGCAATTTGCTGGGCATGGAAATCTTATACAGAAGAAGCTTTCTAAAATATATACATATGGAAAGGTGATCTAAATGTAATTGTCAAATAATGGGGGAGACAGAGCCCCAGCTGGCAATCTCTTGTCCCCAAATAAAGCTTCTAGTCCTGGGATGGGGTTACATCTAATTGAGCTGCTGGCCAAAGGAATCCCAAGGGAATCCCCAAACAACACAGGCAGTGTCTGAGACTATGGGTTGCTCTTCACAGACTGACAACAGACCCCATTGTTGAAGACAACACCCACTCAACTCATTGAACATGGAAAAGTCAAGCTGATGCTTACGTAGAGCCTTTACCCCTATGTTCTAGTATCTGTGGTACAGGTAGATGCTATATATTATGTTTTCCAGTTTAGTGTTTTTATGGGATTCTTGAGTGTGCAAATAAGTGGGTTTCTGATTTTTGTGCCCTTTTTTGGGCTCTTTTCTTGAATTTGTTTTGTACAATTCAGATGTATAAGATTTTGCTTTATCTTATTTTATTCTGTTATGTTATATTTTAATATTATCCCTTAGAAACTTACCAGTTTTCTAATGAGAGACAGCAAGCATGGATCAGGTTGGGATGGAGTTGGAGAGAAAATGGGAGAAATAGAGGGAGAGGAATCCATAATCATGGAATATTGTGTGAGAAAAATCAATTTTTTTCTATTTTAATTTTTTCATTATTTATTTAATCAATTTATAGCTTGATCTCAGCCCCCTCCCATTCTCACCCTCAAATCCCCTTCCCACATTCTTCCTTCCCCTTCTCCTCAGAGAAGGAGAACCCCTCCCCCATGGGTACCAACCCAACCTGGCACTTCATGTCACAGCAGAACTAAGAGCATCCTCTCCGAATTAGGACAGAGAAGAATATATATATATTTCAATAAAAGGAATACAAAAACAAAACTTCAACTTGTCTTCCACTATCCACTCCCAAAGGGCTGCTAATACATTCAGGATGAGCTAGAGTTAGAGAATTTCCATAACACTCAGGATCTCCAAGTCATTAATCTCTCTCTTTCATTGGATTTGAAGGTAATCAGAAATCCTAAAGCACTGGACTGTGTATTTTCCCAGCCAAACAATAAAGGTAGTGAGTGCCAGATTCTCAACTGATTGGAAGGGACAGAAGCAAAGGAGTTACAGTTGCTACCTGGGCATCCATGAGCTTTTGGTGGCTCTAACACCCTGGGCATATGCAAAGGGAAAAGCAACCTTCTTTGTCTCCTTCAGCAGCATCCAAACTGCTTGTGGCCTCCTATCCCCTATTCCTGAACACATGATCACTTAAAGCAATTTGAAAACTTCAATGACCTTAAGTCATCTTTTCACAGGAGGTAAAATTTGAACTTGAAAAAAGGTCATTTCCTCAGAGGGGCTGAAAGAAAGATGTAAAATAGTCTTTAATTCATTTTCCATCCTTTTCCTATAGTCTCCCTACAAGATGGATGAAGGTAGAACATAGGACCTTTAGGTTGATTTGCAACCAAAGATTGCTTTCCCACTTAACAGCTTGTTAAATCAATTCCTAAAGCCATTAAGAAAATTACCTGATAAGAAGGAGTCATGCTGGCATGCTATGAATGCTACCTTGACAGATTTTTTTTTCTTTTTTTTTTACAGATATCTTTTGAAACTAATTAGCAGGATCCTTTTACATACGTTGATGTATGGTATTCAGACACTTTGCAGCCTGCAGATCCTGACGTGTGAGCCCATTTTAATGATACCAGAGAGCAAAGAAGAATAAAAAATAGCTAGACCCACTCAAGGTTTTTCGGAGATCAATACCATAATTACATTTCAGACCCTCCAGGTATTAATCTTCTACTTCCTGAAAAGTAATTCCATTTTCCTAGCATGGTCTCTTAGAAATAATACTGCATCTTCATGGCTCTTTTTCCTTCTTTGCCTCAAGGGGGAAGGGAAGGCAAGCCTTTTCCTTTTACCTTTCTTGCTCTTATAGCCTTTCCCTCTTTTAAATTAAATGTTCATTGATGCACAGTGAAAGAGCTGATGTAAAAATATTTTATAATGTTAACAGCATGAATATTGGCTCCTTATAAAGCTTTCTGGCACTCCTTGCTTTCATTAGTTTATTTAGCAAATTTGTATCTGTCGTTTAAAAATAATGTTAATAATCTTTGTTGATTATCACTGTTATGGACTAGTTACTGTTCTAGACACTTGACTTGAATGAACTAATTTAAATCTCATTAGAACCCTGAGAAATTGGAATAATTTTAAACATGAAGACTCTGAGGCATAGAGCTTTCAGGACAATTGCCCAAAAGCTCACAGCTGTTGGAAGCAGAAGGACCATTTGCTTTCAGGCACTCTTACTCCAGTGACTGCATGTTTATACACAAAGCTATATATAGCAGAAGATACATGTATCTTAGACTTGGCTAGGTACAGGAAAGATACAGTTCATATCTATACTGGTATGAGGTTGAATATTATCTCTATTGAAATAAATATCCATTCAGAACCAATCCTGATATTTTAATGAAATATTTTCAGCTATAATGAATTAAGATGCCATCACAGTAGATTAAGATAGACATGTCATAATGTTCTTATCGAGAAAGAGAGGGCTTGGGATACGGCTCAGTTAGAAAAGTATTTGCTTTGCAATGCAAGGACTTGAGTTTGATCCCCAGAGTACATGTTAAAAGACATGCTGGATGTGATGGTGTGATGCTTTTAACTCCATAACTGAGGAAGTAGATAAAAGAAGATCCTTGGATCTCACAATTGTCCAGTCTAGCCTATTTGGAGAGTTTTAGGCCAGTTAAAAACTGTCTTAAAAAAAGGAAAGAAAAGATAAACAGAAAGAAAGAGAGGAAGAAAGAAAGAAAGAAAGAAAGAAAGAAAGAAAGAAAGAAAGAAAGAAAGAAAGAAAGAAAGAAAGGAAGAAAGAAAGAAAGAAAGAAAATAAAAGAAACAAAGGTGGATGGTACCTGAAGAATAACACCTAATGTTATTCTTCTGGCCTCTACATCCATGCACACACAAGCATGTAACCTCCACATGTACCTGAAAACTCACATGTACATACACACACACACACAAACACATACACACACACACAAACATGCATGCACTGATATGTATACAACATGCACATATACATACAAACAATAAAAAGAACAAAAGAACAGGAGATTTCACATAGTAAGTGAAAACGGCTGTGCAATGATAGAGACAAATGTTCGGATGGTGGAGCTACAAGGCAAAGATTTACATACCAGCAACCACTGGAAGGCAGGAAGAAGCAAAGAAGTAACCTTCCTAGAGATTTTAGAGAAAGTGTGGCCACATTCACCCCTTTATTTATGTACCTAAGATCCAAAATTGTAAGATATTAAATTTTTGTTATTTCATGCCATTCTTTTTATAAGATGATAGCGGAGAAATAAAGGAACAATATCATTTGAGATGATATTGTCATTGTTTTTTTTTTTTTTTTTTTTTTTTTTTTTTCCTTGAGAGACTTAAAGAAGTGTTTATTTCTATGTACTGAAGACAGGGAAGATACGAACAGACCAGAGAAAGGATTCTAAGTCTAGCCTCTGAAGAATGAGTTTATTGGTGTTCCTGACTCAGAGCAGATATACTACTGTGAGTTCCCCTAAGCAAGTTAGAGGTAAAAACACCCATGAAGAGTCCCAGCCACATTATGAGTGACTCAATAGAAGGCTGCACCATGGGTGAGTCTCACGCACAGAATTACTACTTTTTAATATTGCCACAGAGAGGGGAAAGACTTCTAGGTGCATCTCTTAAAGTCATGAGCCTTGTAAGCCTCTTAAAACCACATGAGCTACATGAACCTGGTGATCCTCAGAAAACTTGTAATCCACCACCACCCTCCATGAAATATTGTTAATAAGCTTGGTTTCTTCAGTGTCTCTTTATGCAGGGAAGCACAGTTCCCCTGCTTCAGACAACAATGGCCATGTTGTGTCCACAAGAAACAGAAGACAGAAATGATAAGATCCACAAAAATATCCAAAATGTTACGTAGAAATCCAATAGGGAATCTCTTCCAAACATAATTCCTTTTACTGAAAAAGCAATATAAAGTACTAATTAAGAATGTAAATTTTGCAGAAATACTGTCGGAGTTTTAATCTCTACCAAGACATTTATGAGTACTATGTCATTGACAAATTACTTAACCTGCTGTTTCCCTAGTTTCCTTTCCGTTGAAGCAATTTTCAGAGACCTTTGATATTCACATTTTAAAATTCTCACAGATTCCTTAAAAAGTAAAGAGGTGGAGCAGATATCATTGTTTACATTTTCCAGATATTGTGACTAGTCAAAATGGCTGGTACCTGATAGTAGGATCTACCTTAAGGACAGTGGCCCAACTGTTAGCCATGGTATCCTTAGTTTTCACCATGACAATGTTGCTACTGATGCTGCATATAATAATGTTGGTGCTGAAATTACAGTGGCTTTCATATACTGTAGACCTACAATGTGCTAGGTCCTTTGATGCAAAACTATTTTATGTGTCCATTTCATAGGAGAATAAAGTGAGCCATTAAGAGAAATTGGCCCATGGTTAGTATCACTGGGCTCAGTATGATTCTGAAAAATTTATTAATGTATATATAATAGATATTATATATATGTAGCAATAAAGTTTGTGAATAACATTTGCATAAATTCTGCAAAATCATACTGTACATGATCATATGTATATTATATAATTATATAATATATTTATACATTGATATAGATTGATATTGATAAGTATATAATATATAAATGTATTATATATTTGCATAATCTAGCTATAAATATATATGTATATCCCTTCTAGTAACTTCTCCCACTGTCCTAGTCATGTCAACTTAAGCTTTTAAAAGTTTTTTTTATCACTAGCCCTGAATAGATTTTTCCCATACCGTTCATAATTTTTCTCTTGTGGACTTGAAGTCCTGTTAGAGAGCTATATGAAGGTATTGGTACCATTCCTGTACACTTGTTCTTATGTCATGCTGGTTGTTGTTTGTGTGTTATAGCTAGGTAGGACTGCTGGTTGATTCCTTCCTTTGGAAGATTCCATGCTACTTTCTGGTTCTATGTAAGGTATCCCTCAGAGAGGAGCCATTAAAAATAAAAATAAATAAAATTAAACTAGATACAGATATATCTTTTCTTTCTAAATTTCATGGAAGTAAAACAGTTATCAAAGAAATTTGTTCATACTTTTTCTACATATGATACTTTTACTTTCAGCTAGCTTTGTAATTTTTCAGTGACATCATTGATTATTTTAAGAAATCATAATATCAACGCTACATAAAACCAATCATTACAACCTCCCCCAATAGTTTTCCTTCCTCCTTCTTCCCTCCTGCTGGATCACCCTCAACCATATTTTACACTACAAAGCACAATTTCAGCAATCCAAAAATAAATGTCTAGCCAGGCATGTCCTGTGGACATGAGCACAGTTCACCGTGGAAGATGATGTGCTCAGTCCTGATATGACTTGAAGTGTTGGGTAGATTAGTGGGAGCCTCCTTTCCTAAGGTATAAGGGAGGGGGAAAGTGGAGGGAAGGTGGGGCCATAAAGAGAGGAGGATAGAGGCTACAATTGGGATATATAGTGAACAACTAAATAAATAAAGGTAAAATTTAAACAAAAAGTACTGTGTCAGAGTGGTGTTATTTTATGAATGGACTTATACCCACAAATGGTTAACTTTTCTCTCACCTTCCATGTAAACACATTTGCTGCCAGCTGGGTTTCAGCTATCCTTTTAAAGTTTATTGCTTTTATATTTTGATATTAAAATTGCAACATTTCTTCCTGCACCTTCTTCTCTCCAAACCCTTTCCACTCTCCACTCTCCTTCAAATCCATGGCTCTTAATTTCATTTATTTACTAATGAATATTTGTGTATGTATGTACATATGTATTTATAAATACATATATAAACCCTGATAACACTGTAAAATATTACTTGTATTTATATATTCCAGAGCTGACCATTTTGCATTGAACTACCAATTGGTGTGCTCATCCCAAGGGAAGCAGGAAGATTATTATTTTTTTCTTTCTCAGCTTACCTTAGTTGTATGTAGTTCTTTTTTTCCAATTATGTTTTTTATTGTTTCTTACATTTTTATTTTTTATATTAATTGTAGTTTATTAACCTTTTATCCCAGATGTAGTCCTCTCCATTCCCTCTCAATCCCACCCTCCCTCCCTCATCTCCTCCCTGCCCCTCTCTAAGTCCACTGATAGGGGAGGTTCTCTCCTCCTTTCATTTGACCCTAGTTCATCAGGTCTCATCAGGACTGGCTGCAATGTCCTCCTCTGTGGCCTAGCAAGACTGCTCCTTCCTCAGAGGTGGGGAGGTCAAAGAGCCAGCTACTAAATTCATGTCAGAGACAGTCCCTCTTCCCCTTACTAGGGTAACCCACTTAGATACTGATCTGCCATGGGCTATGTCTGAGCAGGGGATCTAGGTTATATCCATGCGTGGTCCTTGGTTATAAAGACAGTTTCAGAAAAGACCCCTGTGCCCAGATATATTTGTATGTAGTACTTTGTGTAGGGTTGAGACAGGTGGACTTTAGTCTAACCAACATGATTGATTGAACATGAACTGAACAAGGTCAACTAACCTTTATGATATTTAAATTAAATGATGGTAGTTACAGTAAATCAAACAAGACCAGACTATGGAAAGGTAAGAATTTCCATACTCCTTAGTATAAGGGAGTCAGGATAGAACAAGAATAACTGCACACCCATGTCACTGTGCCTCAAAAGCCAAGTTATGGAATCAGACTAGGTATTCATCAATAGATGAATGGGTAAAGAAAAAAAAATTGTATTCACATTGAGATTTTATTAGAACAATAAATTATATAATTTTCAGGAACTTAGGTGGAATTGGAAATAACTGTGTTAAAGGATATAAGCCAGGCAGAGAAATATAAATATTACATAGTTTTCCTCATAAGTGGAATCTAGACAAGTAGAAAGGGTGAGATGAGAATAAGAGAGGGTAATGCGGTATGAGTACAATCAAAGTACACGGTATACTTAATGAAAATATCATGAAGAAGCTCATTTTTTTATATAATGAATATAGACTATTAAATAGAATAAAAGTAAATCTATGAAAGAAAATATCATTAACTAAAGGTAAACAAGGAATGAAATCATAACTACTTAGTCAGTAGCCATTAAATGGAAGGTGCTTATCAGGCTAATCCCCATCTGTAATTGGACAAGGCAGATATTGTCATGTTTGTTGTGATATTAAGTCCTGGAACACTAAAGCTATATCACAATACTTCAAATAAGAGACAGAGACTTTGAACTCAGATATGACTCTACAAACTATATCTTTATGATCATGCCACCTGCCTTCCAGCCTCATGGACCAATAATCATGTGCAATTAGAATAATTTAAAAGTGCTAACTCCTTATAACTTTCTCTTTCTGGAATATGGAAGGGAAGCAGGACAAAAATCAAGTGAATTTGATTCTAAGCCCAAAGGTACTTTCATGTGTCATTTTAACTCTCTGGGCTTTGGTCACATAAGAAATTACACTGATGCCATATAAAAGTTGAGAATTATAATTCAGTTTTTGTCTGTGAGAGAAATATATCCATCTGGAGATACAGCTTAGAACTAGAGTACATGCTTATAGGGGTGAGGCCGTAGAGGTAATTCTCTACAGAAAAGCAAAGGAGTCCCAGGGCCACCAGAAGGGTGAAAAAGAAACATTTCTCTGAGCCCTGAAATTACAGTAACTCATCACAGATTCTGTTTCAGGGCTCTACTAAACTTGCTAGTTTATCTTCTGTACATTAGTGAGTTTTGTGCCTAAGCTAGGAAAATTCATCCTAAATACGAACCTTTCCAAATGTTCCTTGAACTCCTTTTAACAATTTGCTAGTTTTTCATCATTAACCAATTAAATGCATTTTGACATGCATTGATTTTGTGTTTTCCTGAGTCATGACAATTTTACCTTTTTACTACTATCACTGAATTTTTTGAATATTTCATATATGGAGAGATAAATACTGTATTATTTTTAGTTTTCATATATAAAACACAAGAGTGATTTCATTGAATTGGATGTTGAGAGCACTACTTAGCATTTTGGCTTCTTCAAATGCCACATGCTCAGCAGACAAAGAAGTTTCTGGATGGCCCTGGGTGAATGACCTTGTCAATTAATAGGAGACTAAGTGACTATTAACTGTGGAGGAATAAAGAGAAATATGTCAAGAATATAGGAGACCCCCCACGGTACCTTTCAGAACTCTCCCATTTTGCAATATCCATGGCTTCTGTTAAAAGTCAACAGGAAACTATAAGAACTCAATCCAGGTGGGACTGCTAATGCTTTGAACTCCTGAGGAGTTTTCATGGTGAGCTCTGGAAAACGTGTTATCTAGTACAAATCCATCCTTTTAAAAATAGATTTAAAGTATAGTGAAATTTTTACTTCCAATGTTTATCTAATAAGGCAATAAAAAGTTCCCTAGTTCTTTCTCTAAACCTGTGCAAACACTAAATTTGCTCCTTAATGAATGTGAACTATGATTCACTGAACAAATGCTATATCAATTAGACAGCTACTCAGTGTTAGATCTATTAAAAGAATGAGGCTGTCAACTGATCTTCTATGCAAGAGGTTTATTAGGTAGGTATGGAGGGAAAGGGGTAACAGGACATTATGGGGAGAGAGAGAGAAAGGGGCTGAGAGAGAGAGAGAGAAGGAAGAGAGAGGAGTGAGAAAGAAGCAAGAGAGTGACCATGTGTCAGAATGCCCCTTTAAGGGGCAAGGTAACCACGACTTCCAGGTGTGGCCACCTGGCTGGTGACACATGATGACATCATAAGTTGCTAGGTAACCCAGAAACAGGTTGTGTTCCAAAATACTAACACTCAGTGCCAGGCTCAGATATAGACTTTGAAAATATCACAAACAAAATATTACTTTATAATCTGGAGCTGCCCTTGGTGGTGGTGGTGGTGGTGGTAGTAGTTTGTGAGGAGATGGTCATTAGTAACACACTGCCTGCAGGCCAAATCTGATTGCCACTTTCTTTTTAAGGCAAAGTATTAATGGAGCGCAGTCCCACATATTTGTTTCTTCATTGTTTGTTAGTGCTCTTTGTTACAGTGGCAGAGAACAGTACTTGCACAAAAGACTGTAAGACATTCAAGCCTTATACCCTTTACTGTCAAGCCCGTACAGAAAAGGCTAGTGAACTCTGCTCAGAAAGAATGTCATAGTGAAGGTAATGTGTGGAGAGTACTTTGTCTGATTAAGAACTGATAAGATGCTTATGCTTATGCTATTCTCCCCTTATTTAATCTTCCTTTCATATAACCTTCAATCTTGAGAGATCAAATAATTTGGGGTATAGGTTTAAAGTTTAAAGCGCAAACTTGAATGAAGGCCAGCCAGGTGGAGACATGTCCAGCCACTTGGGGGAGGAACTAACCCTATTGCATTCTTTTTCTTCCCACTAGAGATATAGTTGCGAGGATACCGACCCCTCTCTCCTAGGACAGCCAAACAAGGGAAGCCAGACCATTAATGGTTTAGGGGCCTTCCTATAGACAATCAGTTCAAAATGCAACATCCCTTTTGACCAATAGATGTTTGCCAGGCAGGAATCCCCCTGCTTTGGTTATGCTAGGAGGGACTAGACTCTTTAAATCACCCACCTAACCTGAGCATGAAGCTCTCAGCTCTCAACTGCTTCTGCAGTGAGGGTGTGTGAGCCCATGCTAGCTTGTAATAAAAAAGATTCTCTTATATTTTGCAATGAGTTTGACTCCTGTTGGTCTTTTGGGATCTTGAGAATCTGGCACAACAATCTTTCTCCTCAAGAAACAGTAGCTACTGAATTTAACTCAGGGTTATTTCTGATCCAAGCATATGAATGGCCTTTAATTCCATGAATTCTGAGGACATAGGTCCACAGTGAACTGCAATCTGCCCAAAGGCTTATTAAAAGCTGGAGACCTGTGACAGGGTAGGCTCCTGGGAGGATATGGGGAGGATATGGGAGGATATGAGTCCCACTCTAGTTGGGACTCTTAGCAGCAGCGGACATGGAGACTAAAGTGGCCACCTCCTAGCCATGTAGGACTTGTAGTGGAGGGAGAGGAACACCAACCTACCCTCAAAACCTTTTACCCAAAATTTATCCTGCCTACAAGAAGTGCAGGGATAAAGGAAGAAGAGAATGAGGGAATGCCCAAACAATGACTGGCCCAACTTGAGACACACCACATGGGAGAGAGCCTACTCCTGACACTGTTAATGTCACTCTCCTATGATTATAAACAGGTCGAGCATAACTGTCTTCTGAGAGTCTTCATCCAGCAGCTGATAGAAACAGGTGCAGAGACTCACAGCCAAACAATAGGCAGAGCTTGAGGAATTTTGTGGAAGAGTGATAGGAAGGATTGAGGGAGCCAGAGGGGTCAAAGAAACCACAAGAAGACCTACAAAGTCAACTAACCTAACCTCTTGGGGGATTACTGAAACTGAGGCACCAACCAAAGAGCAGGTGTGGCCTGAACCTTGGTTCCCTACACATATATAACCAATGGGCAGCTTGGTCTTTATATATACATATATGGGTTCCCCAGAAAGTGGAGCCAGGGCTGTCTCTAATATGGACTCTGTTGCCTGCTTGTGGATCACTTTCCCTTAGATGGTCTGCCTTGCCTGCCGTCAGTGGAAGGGGACACACTCAGTCCTGATATGACTTGATGTGCTGGGGTGGATTCATGAGTTGACATGGGGGGCTCCACTTTTCTGAGAAGGAGAGGGGTAAAGAAGGAAGAGAGTGGGATCAGGAGGAGAGGAGAAAGGGGGCTGCATTTGGGATGTAAAGTGAATAAATAAACTTGAAAAAAACTCTGTAACAGAAACAACTCTAAGATCTACCATAAGAAGGCCAACATTCAGCACACTACACAGAGGGCATCCCAAAACTTTGCCTCCCTGTTTAAGCATACATTCATTAATTTTGAAATTATCTATGCCAAATGCTTGCTCATTAACTTATAAACATCAATTGCACACAGCCTTTAGCTTGAAGGAAATGCCTTGCTTGTGATTTTTAAAATACATTTCCACCAAAGTGGGAAGAATATGTCTTTTCTCATGTGGGAACATGTGTGACAAAGCGATGGTCGTTTTCCTCCCATCCCATCAAAATGGGAGGAAAACATTTGTTTCCCCCAAAACAAAGGAAAACACCTTTTCAATTGCATTTTCCTGGTCTTGATTTCAAGCTGAGCATCCTTGGAGCCATTCAGTTACACAAGGTGTTGTAGTCACTTTGAAGATGTTATTTGTACTGCATACACAATTTCAAGCTGTGTCTCTTAGTCATTTGTATTGTGAATACTTTATTGTATGCCTTCTTTTCCAGTTGATCATATCATGCATAAGGGAGGGACATTAACTATGTGTTTACTTTCCAGGCCTTTCTGTTCTTAAGTAGCTTAGTTATTGTGAAATTATGAAGAGACAATTGTGGTCAGTACTCAACAATTCAACATCTAATGTGATACACAGTTTGTTTCAAAGCTCTTAATCAGTAAGAATTTTGTGGTTGTATTGATCAAAAGGTATATACTTCCTCTTTGTAAGCTGGCCAAGCTGGATGGTGTGGATAGTTTCAAATAAGATTGCACACATTAAATCATGTTGATATTTCTCAGAACACTTTAATGAATATGTAGTTGTGACATTATGTTTTGTTATCTTATTTTGTGATTGATGAAAACAAGTGTTGGGCTCATTCAAATTACACATTTAAAAACAAATCAGTAATGATAATGCAGCCAGTCCTGATGAGATCTGATAAGCTAGGGTCAGATGGAAGTGGAGGAGGACCACCCCTATCAGTGGACTTGGGGAGGGGCATGGGAGGAGATGAAGGAGGTAGGGTGGGATTGGGAGGGAATGAGGGATGGGGCTATAGCTGGGATACAAAGTGAATAAAGTATAATTAATATAAAAATAAAAACTTAATAAAAAAGAAACTGTGTGAGGCACAGGTTGAAATTATTAAGAAGAATATCTGATAGACATAAGATTTAGATTGATTTGGAAAACTGGCTTCAGGGTTAAACTGGAAAATTAATAAATCCTAAAAGAAAATATTGAAATAGATTTTTTTTCTTCCCAAAGGTGTGACTATGGAATTTTGTGCTGTGTTTTGATTAGAGCATTTTATTTGATATTAATGGAGTAAGTGAAATGTAAAATGATATTCATTTAATCTTTATTGGCAATTTTGTTTTCTAAATTTGGTGTTTCTGGTCAGTGGTGAAGATGAAGAGCTTAGTTCTAACACTGTTTGAGAGGGCTTTTGGAGATCTACAGTTAGTCTGCTCTGTAGCATGTGTTCAGGACTGAGTTATTTGAATATGCCAGAAAAACATTCAAATGGAAGTCATTCTGATGAGGTGTTAAAAGGTAAATAGTGGAAATTGAAAATACGTTTTAAAGGCATTCCATTTTCTGACAACTGCAACAGGAGATGAGTACCTCGTGAGATTTCTATGACGGAAAAAATACACAGGACTATGTCAATTGGCAAAACATTATTTTTCTGCTATTATTGCACATACATATTGGACATCTAAGTCTTGGCAGTAATGTGGAACACCGATAACAGCCTAGCCTCTTTCTTCTAGCCAAATGAACCCTTTCTTCCTCAAGTTGTCTGTGATCAGAGGGTTTTATCACATCACAAGAAAGGAAACTAGAGGAGTGTTTCTATGATACTTCTAGAGGCAGGTACACTTGGGTAGAAATATTAATATCAATTTTACTGTTTTACCAATAGAGGAAAAAAGTGGAGAACAATGATTTCACCCTAATTGTTTATCAAAGAGAAAAAAAAAAGAAAGGAAGGAAGGAAGGAAAAAAAAGGAAGAAAGAAAGGAACAAAGATAGAAGACAGAAACCATGTTTTAGTAATGATATAAAAAAAATGTGGCAGTCTATTTGCCAGGGCTAGGTCTTCTAAAGCACCTTGTACAGAGTATACCCAATGGTATAATCTTCCTAAAAACAGCTATTCTATTATTTATTGACTTTTTAGAACTTATGGGTGAAGTATGGTAACAATGGAGTCAACTTCATTTTTTTTCCAGTCAGCACTTTGAAACTACAAACTATTTGCAATTAAGTACTTAATCTAAAATCACAACATTGCTGAGCTGCCATGGGCTACATCTGAGCAGGGGCTCTAGGTTATAGCCATATTTGGTCCATGTGGAGCTCCCTTCCTCTCTAGGTCTTACTAAGTCCCTCTTTTATCATAAGATTCCCTGCACTCTGCCCAAGGTTTGGTTATCAGTCTTAGTATCTGCTTTGATACACTGCTAGGTAGAGTCTTTCAGAGGCCCTCTGTGGTAGGCTCCTGTTCTATTGCCTGTTTTCTCCCTCTTCCAATGTCAATCCCATTTGTCTTTCTAAGTGAGGATTGATCATCTTACCCTGGAATTTATTCTTGTTTAGCTTCTTTAGGTGTATAGATTTTAGTATGTTTATCCTATCTTATAGGTCTAGTATCCACTTATAAGTGAGTATATACCGTGTGTGTCTTTCTGCTTCTGGGATACCTCACTCAGGATGATCTTTTCTAGATCCCACCATTTGCCTGCAAATTTCATGATTTCCTTGTTTTTAATTGCTGAGTAGTATTCCATGAACTCAGTGGTGGGCTCTTTGTCCTCCTCCCCTCCCCCATGAGGGAGAAGTAGCCTTCTAGGCCCCAAAGGTGGACATTGCAGCCAGTCCTGATGAAACCTGATAAACTAGGGTCAGATGGAAGAGGAGGAAGACCTCCACTACCAGAGGACCTAGAGAGAGGCAGGGAGGAAATGAGGTTAGGGAATGAGGGAGGGGGCTATGACTGGGATACAAAGTAAGTAACCTGTGATTATCATAAAAAAATAAAAATTATTAAAAAAATAAAATCACAGCATTGATAGATAGCTGACTAGCCTCTGCTAAGAAATTCATACTTCTTCCCATTTTGCAATAATTCAGTATTTAAATAGATTTCAAGGCCATAAACATGCACTTATGAGTGAGCTTCTTCTTGAGAACATTACAGTTATAGAAAATCTGCAAAGCTCACAATGAGTTAACTCTATGTCCTTTATATTCTCAGTATTTCTCTTTCATCTTAGTCCCTCATTCCTGATAGAAATAGGGTTGGATAACAGAAACAGTTGACCTTTTAAGTTTCATTTCACTGTGAATGACAGTGTCATTGTTATTCAGTGGGTTAGAAATTTTCCATGTTTTATGCACCCAGTTGTAAATTTTCTTCACATTGGTTACAACTAATTCTCTCTGTGTGTCTCTGGCTCTGTCTGTCTCTCTGTCTTTCCCCTTCTCTCTTGTTTTGTGGTAGAGTTTTACCACATAGCTCTCCTAGAACTTCTCATGTAGTTTATGATGTTCTTGGACACATGATAATCCTCTCTTGGACTCTTCCTCCTGAATACTAAGTTATTGGTATGTGTCTCCCCACCTATGCATTTCCATATTTCAACAATGAGAAAAGTATCTTGACTACTATAAGCATCAATAACATAATAGCTATCACTCTATTATGTTCATCAGACAGCAGTTCACAGCATCCCATTCATCTTCCAATTTTTATATCCTTTCTGCTTCTTCTTCAATAATGTTCTTTATTAAGCCTTGGGGATGGGGTGTAAGAAAGTGTGAGGAAGGAAATGGATGTTGTATATGATCATATTTCATTGGCTATATGTATAAAATTCTCAAGAAGAAATGAAATTATAATAAAAAGAAAAATAATATAATAGCTATATAAATGATTCAAGTTTATCAGGAAGATCACATACGAACATCCAAGTTATTATTCTCACATAAATAATTTACATTTTAGCACAAAAACTGGAAGACTAGATAATTTATTGGCACACTTATCTTTATTGAAATTGAACAAATGCTTTTTTTTAAAATAATCCCTTTTACAGCACATGTAAAATGTAATTATTTCCATATATTTTTACAGGTTGTCTTTTGAGTAAGCAAAAATACATCTTTTTCTTACTTAAAACATTTAGCCAGGATTCAAACCACGTAGCTCTGGTACCAAAAAGGCAACGGGTTATGAAAATCACAGTACAGTTTTAATTTTTTTAAGTTAATCAAGGATATTTAAAACGATATTCACTTGGATTGAAAGTACAAATTACAGGTCAGTCAACATTAGGACTTGTAGTTACAGCTACAATGAGGGCAGAAATAGAGGGCAGAAATAGGAAGTCCAAGCTAATATGAGCTACACCATTTAAAACACACCATCTCCATAACACTGTGGCTGAGCAGCTGCAATAGTTAAGTTACACTTGGGCACTTAAAGTTGCACATAAATATAGCCAAAGTTAAAAAAATATACATAGTATGCTAACTTGATCTAAAATAAAATGAGTATTTGTTTTAAGAGGGTATATTAGTAAATCAATTAGACAATACACAATGAAATCCCCAATTTACATCTAGGAAAGAAAACTCATCTCAAAGTGCACACCTACACAGACAGTGAGTAGAAATCTGTTCTTTGTCATTTGTGTTTCTTTTGTTGTTGTTTTCTGGATAAGCAGAAAGAATTTACAACCCACAAAAGGATTTCTTGGGTGAAACACTAATTACAGACGTTGTAAAGATCATAGCTCAGGAGGCTTGTTTTAAAAATGAGGCAGCATTTTCCTGAAAATGTTTGGTCCTCAATTCACTATTGACTAGTCACTGTTGTCAGATGGTAAGCATTTTCACGGTGTGTGTACGTTTGTGTGTGTTTGTGTGTATATGCGTGAATTCATCAAATCAAACCATAAGATAATCAGCCCTCAAGAACTTGACCTTTCACATCATGTCTGAGTGATGTGTCATCTCAAAGAACAATGCTAAAGACTATGGATGAGAGTTATGCTCATGTGATTCTGCAACACCATAATTTTGTACAGTTTTCTTCATTGCCTATAGAACTTGTCTTTTTTCATGTAGGTGCCAGAAAACCCACCCTCATGATCTCCCTCCCCCCTCCCTCAATGTTCTTCTCTGACAGAGTGATATAAAGACAATAATACTGTGTATTTACAAGCACAACACTTAGGCAAGACAGTCCCAGGGTCAACAGGGCACATCTATTTCTTGTGGACATCTTCATGCCGAATGATCTTGTATGTGATCCAGTAAAAGATGTTGAAAATGAGGAAGGCCAGTGGGAAGGCAGCTCGCGATATGGTGTCAATCCTTTTTGCCCGATCCACAAACTTCTTTTTGATGGCATCTGCATCTTTTGGTGGTTGTGGAAGTGGGTTGACAGGTGTAGCCTTGACTGCAGCGCCATCTTTCACCTGGAGGCAGTGACCCATCCCATAACCACTGAAGTTAAAACGACTTTCACGAGTAACATCTTCTTCCTGGCAGAACAGAGACAGGAAACACATACTGTCAGTCAAATTT
Organism: Meriones unguiculatus; assembly: GCF_030254825.1. NCBI lineage: Eukaryota > Metazoa > Chordata > Mammalia > Rodentia > Muridae > Meriones > Meriones unguiculatus. Next base: position 135,192,199 of record NC_083369.1, on the reverse strand, counting down.
GATGGAAAGTTCTTAAATTTCTTTAGAATTATAAGGATGAATTATAATAAACTGTTAGCGTAGGAAGTTATTGAAAGAAGGGATGCTCCTTTGAGTTCAATCCAATTATTCATAGCACAGATATAATTCATTACCTTTTATAATTTCATTACCTTTTCAGGTAGAGAAATTAAATATAAAAACAATGACTTTGTAGTCATTTTAATTAATCAACAAACAAATTCATATGCTATATTCAGTCTTGACAATTCCATATCTTGTTTACTAATTTATAGACTGTTTGAAAACCAGCTTCCAAAATTTTAACAATATATTATAATTATATCAAAAGTATCATTCATTTCTTCATTCATTTATTCTTTCTCCCAAAACACTTTTACTTAATTCTTGTTATATATTTGTCCCTGAGTTACGAAATTTTACTATCATGAACCATTTATTGTTCAGTTATTTCATTTCCATTTAATTTAAGGTGAACCCTTTAATTATATACTGTCTCTGCTCTTATCCTCTAGTTTATTTCAGCTATAGAATAAAGATTTTTTTAGTGTTATCTTTTATTTCTATTTTATTATTCAGGTATCTTTTTTCTTTTCTCTTTTTTTAAATTTTATTTTATTTTATTAGTTACACTTTATTCACTTTGTATCCCCCCATAAGCCCCTTCCTCCTCCATTCCAGGTCCCACCCTCCCTCTCCCTTCATGCATGCCCCTCCCCAAGTCCACTGATAAGGGAGGTCCTCCTCTCCTTCCTTCTGATCTTAGTCTATCAGATCACATCAGGAGTGGCTGCATTGTAATCTTCTGTGGCCTGGTAAGGCTGGTCCCCCTCAGGGGGAGGTGATCAAAAAGCAGGCCAATCAGATTATGTCAGGGGCAGTCCCTCTTATCGAATGGCAGAGGAACACTTAAAGAAATGCTCAACCTCACTAGCCATTAGGGAAATGCAAATCAAAACAAACCTGAGATCTCACCTTACACCATCAGAATGGCCAAGATGAAAAACTCAAGTGACAACACATGCTGGAGAGGTTGTGGAGAAAGAGGAACCCTCCTCCACTGCTGGTGGGAATGTAAACTTGTACAACCATTCTGGAAATCAATCTGGCGCTTTCTCAGATAACTAGGAATAGCACTTCCTCAAGATCCAGCCATACCACTCCTAGGCATATATCCAAAAGATGCTCAAGTATACAATAAGGACATTTGCTCAACCATGTTTGTAGCAGCTTTATTTGTAATAGCCAGAAGCTGGAAACAGCCCAGATGCCCCTCAACTGAAGAATGGATGCAGAAATTGTGGTACATCTTTTCTCTTTTTTTAATTAAATTTTTATTTTTTGTATTAATTAAAGTTTATTCATTTTGCAGCCCAGCTGTAGCCCACTTCCTAGATCCCTCTGGATCCTACCCTCCGTCCTTCATCTCCTTCCATTCCCCTCTCCAAGTCCACTGATAGGAGAGGTCCTCCTCCCCTTCCATCTGACCCTAGCTTATCAGGTCTCATCAGGACTGGCTGCATTGTCCTCCTCTGTGGCCTGGCAAGAAAGGGATTTGACCAAGAAAGGGATTGGTCAAAGAGCTTGCCACTGAGTTCATGTCAGTGACAGTCAGTCCCTGTTCCCCTTACTAGGAAAACCCACTTAGATGCTGAGGTGCCATGGGCTACATCTGAGCAGGGGTTCTAGGTTATATCCATGAATGATCCTTGGTTGGATAGAATGAAGATTAACTATTCATTATTTGACATGTATATTAGTAGCAATGACAGTTTTTCTAGTATTGATTTTTAACATTGATTCTCTGGCTAGCAATAATCTTTACCATATATAAACATAATCTTTGAGTCAATACCAGTGATGTTTTATGCTAATTATTTCTACACAAATTAGATATAAGACAGAAAATAGTTTTTATCAGTTGTTCTGAAAGGCAAATCACCTTAGAAACAAATCAGAGTGTATAGTTGAGTCAAAAGAGGAAATTAAGTGTTACAATTTAATGGCTTACTTGATACCAACTTATTCCTAAATAGCCACTGGTCAAATTATCTTCTCTTTTAGCTAGCTTTACTGTTTCTTACAATACTATGTAATCCTCCACTGCATTTTTTAGATTACTGATAATGCTAATGTTGTTTTCCAAAATACAAGAAAACTTGTTATTTATATTACTTTCATCATTGTTAACTGCATGTATGTGGAGCTTTCAGTAATGTACAAAATGTATGTCAAATAGAGAACATTGTACATAATTCCAATGTAAGCTCATCCATATCTCAAATGTGAGAAGTGAGCAGGACAGATTGTACCTAGTGCATTCAAATGAGGTTTTAAAGTCACAGGAGAACCTGGATAGGTAAAGGAGATGGTTGGTATTTTAGTCTACTTCACCGAGTACAAAATGAGGGGAGCGATAGCAGTGCATAGATTAAAATGATGTGGAAGCACTCCAGAAAGGCTAGGTTAGATTATAGTTCAGATGAGCCATTGCAGAAGTCAGGAAGGAGAACAGATTGACTTCCATGTGGCTTACTTAGCCACATGCTACTTCTCTCTGTGAGAAACACATGCTGCTTGCAAATGAGTAATAGAGTTCAGTAAGGTCCTTAGAGCCTTGTTTCATCAACCCACTCATGATAAGGTGCCTTTGGGGAGAACAGCCTTAAAGATGGCTAATTATTGCATTGCAACCTGGTAACGACTTGGAACTTGAGCTAGAGAGATAGTAGGTAAGAGTAATTGTTAGAAAATTCATGCCATCATTTGCCAAATATATCTGGTCTTTTGGAAAATCAGACTAGAAAGCAGAGGGCTTGTTTTATTTCATAAATTCATTATTCATTGTTTGTTTGATTGATATTTATGTTTATTTTATTATTGTTTTAGAATTTCATGCATGAGTACTGCATTTTCAAACCATACTTCCCCACTCCAACATATCCCATATCCCCTTCTCAAACTCATGACCTTTTCTTTAATTACTATTGTTACATATGTTTGTCTGTTTAAGTAAGTACAATCTGCTGATTCCATCCAGTATTGCTCATATGTACATAAGTTTAGGGCTGACCATTTGGGATCAGATAACTTATCAGGGGTCATCAATGGAGAAGTTTGATTCTCCCTCTGTTGCTCTCCATCTAGGGGCCGGGCCTTGGGAGATTTCCCCTATTCAGTTTGGTATATCAACTAGTGTGGTCATTGTGCAGTTTAGTTTTAGGATTTTTATGAGTACAGCTCCCTGTCATATATAGAAGATACTATCTGACAGCAGATGTCCTGATCCTCATTGAATCTTTCTACCACCTCTTGTGCAATGTTCTCTGAGCCTTAGGTGTGAAGGTTGTGTTGCAGATGTATCAGTTGGGGATAGATACCCCATAGTCATTTGTTCACTACATTTTTACCAGTTGGGTAATGGTCTCCATTTGCTACAAAATGAAGCTTCTTTGATGAGGGATGAAAGTTCCAATTATCTGTGGGCATAAGAATACATATTTAGAAGGTTGTTGCCAATTATACTGGCTTTTGGACATCAGATTAATATGTTCTCAAGAGTCCATGACTTTACCAGCCATGGGTAAAGTCCATGACTTTACCAGCCCATATTTACAGTATCAGACATGAATTATTTGTTTTTCTTATTAACAACTGAATCTAGTGCAGTCAGTAAGAACATTTGTTATAACTTTCAGCAAATTTAGAATTACAATGAACCAGACCTAACTTCTTGTATAAAGTAATTGTGAAACTGCTACTTTATAAAGCCATCTCTCCCTACTGTGATTCTTGTTAAATTATCCTATAAAAGTTAGCTTAATGATCGATGCCACACTGATTACTAAAAGCTAATGGAGAGGTTTTCATTCAGAAACAATTGAGTGTTGATTTTTTGTCAAGAATTGGCCTAGGTTTCATGAGACATTTAATGTTTTTGTTGGGTGGGAAGAACTCTACTTGTATAGATTTTCAGAACACAATGGGAGAGATAACCTAAAGGTATTAACATATAAGGAATATGGCAAAGAATATTCAGCCTGACACCTGAGTGGTCCCATGTGCACAACTGTATGAACTCAGTAATAAATGGTTAAACTGAAATCACATTGAAATATTATATATTTGTTTTCCTTAAAATGGGAATGCTTTAGACTTATTCTTATTCCTGTAGCAGCCTACTTGCAGGAGTTCTTCCTATCCTACTTCCATTCCCTGGAGCCTCTGTCTCTTGATGAAGACCAAGCTAAGCTCTTTCCCTCTGAGCTATCCCTGATAGTCCATATCCATTATTTCCTCAGTTACAGATCCTTAAAAACACTTTTTGCCTGGAGGCCCCAATAGCCACACAAGGCTGGGACCCAGGTAGGAAATTTTCACAATCTTTTCTGTTCTTGATTATGATCTCCGCTGACTTAGTCCCATAGCAGACTGCCTGTAAGATGCCTTCTTTCCACCTGGCCTTCATTCCCTGAGGGCTCCACCTCTTGATGGGTGTGGACCCAGAGTTTCCTTAGATTTTTACAAAGCCCCTCTCAGCATTTCATCCTACCCCATCTTCATTCCTTTCTGTCTCTCACTGGCCTAAAGAACAACTCTCTATCAAGTACCACACATCTATTATATTTACCTAAGATGCAGAGTAGGCAACAGCAACCAAAGAATGGAATATCTACCCATAAAGGACAAGACTATTTATCAACACCAAGAAATATTTAAAACCTTATAGTTCCAGATGCATAGATCCCAGTACAAAAACACAAATATGAACATTAAAGACTTCATCAGAAGTTCGTATCTCTACTAGAATAAGTATTGAAAAATGCAATATAACTAAAATACAAGAAAAGGACTTCAAAAATGCAACCATGAATATGTTCAAGGATGTTGAAGAGGGTGATAAGGAGGATGAAGTCTATAAAAACATGGTTTAATGAAATAATTAAAACAATTCCAAACACAAAACTCAGAAATTAACAAAGAAATTGAATCACTACAGAAAACTCAGACTAAAACACAGCTAAACATGAAAAATTGAAGATGTCAAATGAGAACTTCAGAGGTAAGCCTCACCAACGTATTACAATACATAGAAGAGGGACTCCCAGATGTTGAAAACATAAAATGGATAGCTCATTCAAAGAAAATGTTAAATCAACAAAATAGGTGAATTATTTAATTGATTCAAAGGTTCAAATAAATGTTGTAAAATATGGAATAAAAGGATGTATTAACCACAACAGTGCATTCTTAATGGTCTGAAGACATTTCATGCAAGAAAGGGAGCATATGGGTAATTAAGAAGAGAGATTTACTCATCATAATGGTTATAGGCAGCCTCAGGTTTTCTGACTGCTATTTTTTAAGGTAAGGTAAACAGAGACTGTTAAGACAGGGTGAGATCTCATTCCTAGGATGAGATTCAACTAGTGAAGAGGGAAAAGATAAACACTCAAATGTTTCTTACTACCATTAACCAGCATGTGAGTCACATAAAAATTCTATAGAGATCCGGACTGAGAATTTGTATGCTTGGGTCTTAGATTTAGCTCAGAGGCTTATGGACTGTGTTGATCTCAAAAATGTACTTTGTTTTTGTTTTTGTTTGTTTGTTTGTTTGTTTACAGATCACAGATGCCTTATGACAAAAACGTGAAGATAGCACTAAAGCCATGGATTCCTGGTATGGCTGTTGGAGAATTTTGAAAATATGCTTATGTCTGCCTCTCATCACATTCCCTTCAAGACCAATTGGATTGGACACTCTGGGGGTGTTAATTTAGGACCTACAGGTTTTAACATCCACAGATTCTAATGTAAAATGTTTGAAACCACTGGCTTTGATGATTTCTAATGCCTGTCTCTAGAAGGTACAGAAAATTCTATATTATTAAGTCTAAAATTATTTTTTAAGTGGAAGCAACAATTCACCATGTTTCTCTTTATCTGCCCATGCTTATTCTGCTTTTCTTCTTTCCATGACTACAGAATCTCACAAATTCCTATTCTCCCTTTTAAGAACCATTTAGAAATTCATGATTAAGCATATATCACTGCATGAGAGAGATAATATTCATTTAAGTTCCAAAATCTAAAAGAAAATAGAAGTAGTTAGCTAGTAGTCTATTTTTAGCACATAAAACAAAAAAGTTTTACATATGGACAACTATGTTTCTTTTCAGACTGTTTCATTCATATCATTTCTTTAGCCTTCTGCCCACTCTGTAAATGGACAGCTAAAGAGATTAACTCATTCAATTAATACTAGAGGTAGACTAGAAGGATACCACTTTTGAATATCATAATTTTATACATTGTCATGCAAACTGTGGGCTTAGTGAATAATGAGCAAGGTGTAATTTTCGGAGGGTTTCCAATGCTTGAAAACTCTTTTCTCATTCATTCAACAGTATTTAATATATTCTTCCGAGCCTAGTTATGGTTAATTAAATCAGTTCTTTAAAATTTGCTGCCACAAAATTTATTTGTTGTAGTGAGGAATTATCTACTTAATTATGGATATACAGGCAAGATGAATGCTTGGTTAAGGGTCTTCTTATTTACTTTTATAATTTTTTAGTGCTTTTTAAATTAAATATAGAAGATTAATTTTTTTCCCATCCAAGGATATGGTATTGATTTTGAAAAACATTATTGAAACTGATTTGGATTGTTGTTGTTACACTGAATGGCTAATTTATTCGGACGGGTCTGATGCTCTTTGGGTGGATGACACCTAAATGAACATCTGTACAAAGTCCCAATTTATTTCTAATATCAGAGATCAGACCTCTACTCTTGCCTGATGCGTCTAAAACAAAAAGGGGGAACTGTAGAGAGCTGCGGAATGCTATGCCTTAAAGATGGAGCTGGTTTCTGCCTTCCACCTTCCCGATGGTGAGTGCTCTCTGTCACAAACAACTCCATATTTGGCTAAGGCTGAGGATCTGGCTTGCTTCCATGTATGTGGACCTATCTGCATTGCCCCCGTGGCACGCCTGGGTTGGCTACCCAGAGGCTATTTAAACTGTGGGCTGGCTTTCCCCGGGGTCCGAGGATTGTTCAATGTTCCTGAATAAACTGCATTGAAAAAAAAAAAAAAGAATAAAATGTTATAGCATTATGACAAGATTCCTATGAGGGAGCAAAATGGAGGTGAGAATGAGTCAAGGGTAAACTGAAGGTAAAATAAGGAACAATCTGTATACATGGCCTGTAATTATGCCAACTAATGTAAGTCGGATTCTTCTAGTTAGGAAAAAAATTTAGCTCCATATTTTTCTAATTATCTGGGAACTGCTTAATTCTCATTTAGAAGGACAAATAGAATCGACACTGGAAGTGGTTGAAGAGAGGGAACAGGATGGAGCCTACCATAGATGTCCTATGGAAGACTTCCCCTACCAAAGGCTTGAAGCAGATATCTGCTGAGACTCAGAGCCAAACTTTGGGCAGAGTGCAGGAAGTCTTATGGAAGAGTGGGGGGATAGAAGGTTCCAGAGGGAACAGAAGCTCCATAAGAAGACCTACATAGCCAACAAATCTGAGCCCAGAGCAGGCCTGTGGAAACTTTTGTACCAACCAAGGACCATGCATGGAGAGAACCCATGCCCCTTCCTCCGATATAGCAGATAGGCAGCTCAGCCTCTATGTATTCCCTAGTAAGGTGAAGAGGGGCCATCTCTGACATAGATTCAGTTGCCTGCTCTTTGCTCTTCCACCTGGCAGGGTGTTCTTGTCAGGCCAAAGAGGAAGAGGATGCAGCCAGTCCTGATGAGACTTGATAAGCTGGGGTCAGTTGGTAGGGGTGGAGGGCTTACACTTTCTGAGGACTATGGAAATGGGAGGGGGAAGAGGAAGAGAGGGTGGGACTAGGAGGAGACAAAGGTGGGGACAATGATTGGGGTGTAAAATGAATAAATTAAAAATAAATTTAATTTAAAAATAACAAAAAAAGAGATTTTTCTCAATTTGGGTGAATCTCACTTCCCACCTCCATGCTGTAAGTTTCCATGGATTGATAGTTATGAATAGATAAATAGAAATAGAAATAGAAATGAATAGATAAATATAATTTGTTGATTTTGACTAAAGATTATTTACTTATATATGTAGTCAGTGTCACTGGGAGACCAACCTTCTCAATCACAAAAGAAACTGAGGCCAAATGGTTCTGTAATGATATACTATAAATAAATGGTATAGTTGAGATTCAATGCCAAGTTGGTCTGAAGAAAAACTATAGGATTTCGAAGACACTAAAAGTCTTTGACTTTTATGAACTTTTGTCTATATTAAGCCCCAAATGGTTTCTTTTCTCAATTATAGATGATTAATCTAAGATTTTCAGAATGACATTGAAATTAATAAAATGAAACATAATTCATTGTTATTTAATGATAGGTGATAAAATAAATCAAATTTTCAACCATTTGAGCAGATTAGAGAGATAATTTCTCTACAAGAAATCTATACCCATGGATCATTTTTTTCAAGAGAAAATTTTGATACAATTGTTTTTTTCCCCTTTAAATAGTCTCACTTTGTAATCCAGGCTGGTCTTTAACTTCAGAGTCTCCAGGCTCAATCTACCAAATGTTGAGATTACATACTTTCCCCCCATTATGTGCACCTATCATTGGTTTTTGAAGAAGGGATTGCTGAGTTTCATTTATTAACTAGTTGTCATTTATCCATTTATATCTTATCCAATATTTATTGGATTTTTTTATGTTCTAGGCAAATGGTAGGGAGATGGCAGTGAGTAAGAAGAAAAAAATCTCTGATTTTTCTTAATGTTTGCATTCTATTGGGAAAATGGTAGTTAACCAAAACTATATACACAGTTGCATATAAAATGCACCTACACACACACACACACACACACACACACACACACACAAATCACCTGCACATTTCTAAAGTGGATTTCAATTTATCAAGGTCAAGTTATAGTGTAAATCACTAGATGGACGATTATGCCAGTCAGTGAGAAAGAAGATGGTAAAGGAGGATCATTTTTGGCTGAGTTAAAATATTATTGAGATGGAAATGTTTAGGGTCAACTCACTTGGAGGCATATACTTGGTAACATGTAAATCCATGACTGGCTGGCTGCCTTTCTACCTAAAACTATTTTCAAGACATAAATCCTAAAGATGGCTTGTAGTAAAAGCCAACCTTCATCCAAAATATTTAAAACTCAAATTTTAAATATTTTTTTAGTTTTTGTTTTCATTTTTATTTTACATAGAGCAATTTTTGTGAATGATCATGAATCCAGAATAAATTCATAATTATTCTGAAGATCTACTGATATCCAGCTGAATATTCCAAAGCTTTATAGAGGAACTGTCCTTTGGATCTTTGGGTGAGAATCCCATAAACTTATCCTGGAGATCCCTCTCAAACTGTTCATGGGATTCTGTATTTCTTCTTGAATGGGCCTTTGACTTGCTTCTCATCAACAGACTATGATTAAACAGACATTAAGTAATTTCAGAAGCTTGGTCAAAGTAAACACTGGTGTTTCCTTCTGGATTGCTAGAATGTATACTTAGACGTACGTGTCTCTATTTCAGTTGTCTGGCTGCTTTGAGACAATTAAAGTGTGAAAAAAATGATTCCATGTGGAGATACCAAATAAATAAGCTCTGAGACTAGGTGAGATGAGAAAGATATATGAGCAGCTCCCAAGTGTTTCAGCTCCTTCTATTGTCTAAGTGCATCCAAGGTAACACTCTATGCTGAGCTGGCTCAGCTGATACCTTCCCCATTTCTTGGCACATGGTAATTGTGGGAAACAGAGAACTGAAAACTGTTATTTTAAATTATTAAGATTTGAGGTGATTTATTATACAGTAATATATAGCTATATTCGTAACCAATAGCATCCCCCAAACCTAAATGTTGTAGCATTGTCTCTGGGTTAGGCACCAGGCAGAAGCTGGAAGGGTCTCAAGAATATGGTTGTAAGACTGGAAGGGGAAGGAAGCACTTGTTGCAATCCAGGAGAAGGTGCAAAGTTCACCCACTATATCTTGTGATAACATGAAAATAGTAAATACATATTATAAATGTGATGATGAAGCTAAAGAGATTTCCAGACAGAATATTTAGGGGTATTAAGTGTACAGCTAGAAGTTAGAAGAAATATAAAAAAATGTTGAGAGTCAATTTCTTCCAGCTTTCGAAGAGTCCTTAAATAAAAAGAGGCCTCAAGAGAGAGAGAGAAAAAAAAATATATATCCAGAGTGGGTCTATAAGATTTCTTTGTTAAAACTCAAGAAATATCTAGACAATTGCCTTGTGAGTTTATGGTTTTAACAGACGACAAGTCTTACTAGAATTCTAAGAGTGTGCCTGGCAGATCATCTCCTTCAAATAAGTAACATACTAAGAACACTGAGATTCTGTGCCACAGAAGCCTATAAGGAAGGAGGCTTGGGTCAAAAAGTTAGTTTTCTTTCTGTTTTTGTGTTAGAGTCTCACTGAATAATCCAGACTCTCTACAAACTCACCATCATCTTGCCTAAGATCTATTCCCTGCTGTGCAAGGAATACAACCATGCCTAGCTCAAGAAAGGCTCATCTTTAATTGACATATAATAACCATAAGCATTTATGAAGAATAATGTAAGGTTTTGATAAATGTATCACTTGTAATATCTACAGCAATTTAAATCATCCTGTAACATATTTTCCATTTGTGGGTAACAGCATTTACATGGTTCTCTTAGCCATTTTGAAATACATAACACATTATTTTTAATTTAAGCATGCTGTGCTGTAGATCTCTAAAAACTGCACTTGTCACAGATAGTGGGCTTATCCCAAAGAGATTTGTGGATATGACTTCTGTGTAATGACATGAATTATAAATTTATATCCTCAAAGCTCCAGCAGGTAAGGGAATTGTATCTTTTTGGCTTGAAAACAACAAAACAGTAAAAAAAAAAAAAAGGTTTTTAGAGCCCTTAATCTTCTGTTGGTGGGGAAAATAGTTTAAAAGCGTTACTTAGTTACAAACAAATGCCATGTCTTAGGAAAAAGCACTATTCAGATAACAGAATAAGCACCCAAAGAACAGAAAAAACAAACAAACAAACAAACAAGCAAACAAAAAACACAGAACAACTCCCAAGGATGTATCCCTAGTCAGGGACCCACTAACCCCAGGCTTTCCACATTTTAGAATTCTCATTAATCAATGATTGCTATGCATCACTTTCCCCCCAGGATTTTGAACAGAAATTTCTGTAGCAGTACATGGATATCCATTTTGTCTGTTGGATATGCTGGGCAGGTATTTTATTTTTAAGGTCACAAGGCTTCATAGTAAGCTCTCCTCACAGGGCTTAACCTGAGGTGTCTTCTCTGAGGTAAATGGTACCATCCCAAGTTTCGAAATGAGTTTTTATTCAATGACTGTATTCACCTTCATCTGTGGAGGCTTTTATACATCCTCAACTAGTTTTTCTTTTTTTAAAAATTACAACACTAACAGCAAGAAAAGTAAAATAGCTTTCTAGTTTATTATTCATGTAGATATACATTTTTTTGGTCATTGAGGTTATGTACAAGTGTGATTTGTGTTCATGACAGAGTGGATTTTGCCAAGTGGGGTGGACAGGGTACTGAGGCAGTATTTATTTGTCAAAATTGGCTTCTAGCACACCTTCCACCCACATGTTTTCTTCAATGAGACTTTGCAACTCTTCTTACCAAGAGTTTGAGATCTGTACTTCCACATACTGAATCAGGGAATCCTGTGACTTGCTTGTAACTGAAAAAATGCAGTAGAATGACACTTTCTGAATTTCCATGACAGTGTGCAAAAGGAGATAGAACTTCTTTCCTGTTCTGTGGCTCATTTGTGTTTGTACTCAGGAGCTACTGTATAAAAAGCCCCTCTACCCTGCAGCTGCCATGTTCAAAGGAAGCTACGTCGTGTGAAAAGGTCATATATGGTCACTCTCATTAGCAATCCTAGTCTTAGGAGCTCTCAATCTAGACACCTGACATGTGAGTGAATAAATTTACAGATGTCTAACTTTGAGGTGTCAAGTAAGAGACAACCTTTGAGTCTTCCAGTGGAGACTTCAGAAATCATTAAACAGTGAAAAGTCATCCTTACCCTGCTGTTCTCAAATCCCTGCATACAACACTATGCTGATTGTTTGTGTCATTGAGTTTGAAGTGATTTATAACACCCAGTTACTGAGACAGGCTGCTTGAGTCATTGGTGTGCCAAAATTTTTCAGTTGTATTGGTTAGTACTTAAAACGGAAGTCTTGGCATAAGATAAAGTTAGACATATTATGAAAACATAGGCATGAGTGTGTTCTGTAGTAAATGCTGTTTTTGCTTTTAAGATTTGAATGTTAATTGCTCAGTGCCAAATGGCCAGCCCTAAAAGCATACAAGTAATATAATATAGACTGAGAAAGTTATATTTAGGAGTATATTTGTATATGAATATATGTGTGTGTATGTAGGCACATATGTGAAAAAAAAGAGGCATGGATTTGAAGGAGAGTAGGGAGAATTTGGAAGGAAGAAAAAGAAGGGAGAAATGTAATTATATTATAATCTCAAAAATAAAAATTTGAAAAAATAAAAACATAAAATAGACATAAAAATTGCAGTCTTGGGACTGTACAGACAGATCAGCAGTTAAGACTGCATACTGTGGGGAACAGAGCTGAATGGGGAACAGAGCTAAACAGAGAATTCTCTGTAGAGGAATACCGAATGGCAGAGAAGCACTAAAAGAAATGCTCAACCTCACTAGCCATTAGGGAAATGCAAATCAAAACAACCCTGAGATTTCACCTTACACCCATGAGAATGGCCAAGATCAAAAACTCAAGTGACAACACATGCTGGAGAGGTTGTGGAGAAAGGGGAACCCTCCTCCACTGCTGGTGGGAATGTAAACTTGTACAACCACTCTGGAAATCAATCTGGCGCTTTCTCAGACAACTAGGAATAGCGCTTCCTCAAGATCCAGCCATACCACTCCTGGGCATATATCCAAAAGAGGCTCAAGTACACAAAAAGGACACTTGCTCAACCATGTTTGTAGCAGCTTTGTTTGTAATAGCCAGAAGCTGGAAACAACCCAGATGCCCCTCAACTGAAGAATGGATGCAGAAATTGTGGTACATCTACACAATGGAATATTACTCAGCAAGGAAAAATAAGGAAATCATGAAATTTGCAGGTAAATGGTGGGATCTGGAAAGGATCATCCTGAGTGAGTTGTCCCAGAAGCAAAAAGACACACATGGTATATACTCACTCATATAGACATACAACATAGGACAAACCCACTAAAACCTGTGCATCTAAAGAAACTAAGCAAGAGAGAGGACCCTAACTAAAATGTCCAATCCCCATCCAGAAAGGCAAAGAGGATGGACATCAGAAGAAGAAGAAAACAGGAAACAACCTAGGAACCTACCACAGAGGGCCTCTGAAAGCCTCTGCCCTTCAGACTATCAAAGCAGATGCTGAGCCTGATGGGCAACTGTTGGGCAGAGTGAATGGAATTTTAGGTAAGAACTGGGAAAAAGTAAGAGCCAGGAGTCATACTGTGCAGACTGCTCAGACCCTGAATAACCATTTAGCCAATGTAGCTCATGCCTTAGTTGTACATAAAGGAATTAATGCTCAACTAAAAGGAAGCTTGATGGTGTTCAATCAGAGGATTGACCTCGTGCAGGAGCAAATTGATACCCTATGGCAAATCACTCAACTTGGCTGTCAATGAAAATATGCTGGGGGGCGGAGCCAAGATGGCGACTAGCACACACAGTTTCTGAGCAGCAGTGGGATACCTGATCTTCTGAGTTGGAGAATGGAAGGACCCCCAACCCAGGAACACCACAGCGAGGCTTTCTGAAAAACAGGGAACATTGCAGGAGGTGAAAACTTTGGCCTCTGGTCACCTGGAGACTTGCTTGGGGAAGGAGAGAAACGATCCTTTGTTCTTGCTGCACTCCCATCCCCCAGACCTCCTTCCTCCTCGGCACAGCAGCACAGCGGACTCGTCTTTCTCAGAACAGACCTAACTGCCTAGGGTATACAGCCGCTGAGACGGAGCCCCAAGCACTTTAGCGGCAGACAAAAGCCAGCAGTACGTGTCCCAGAGTCCCAGATTCGCATAGCGGCTGCACCATCCTCCCAGGGCGCGAATCTGCTAGACACCATACTAGCTCTGCAGGATCGCCATCACTGACGGTACGGCCCGCCCAATCCCACAGTGACAGAGAATACGCTATACACTCACCAAAACCAGGCAGAAACGTCATACAACCTGGACACACCAGGCGCTGGGCCTCCCAAGCTTGGAGAGCACAACGAAGAGATCCCAGGACTTCCCAGAAAGCATTGGGACTAGCAACCCAGTCTCCAGTTACAGCGGGACGTGGCGGCGGAGCAGCACTGAACTGGCGGGGCACCACAGCCCTCCAGTTTAAGACTAACCAGGGCCAAACCAGAGAACAGAGAGCCTGGTTACCCCATCCCTGCTGAAGTGACCACCCTGAAATCTCCAGCTGCAGCAAGACCTCAGAACCTGGCAGTGACAGCAGCACAGAACTGGCGGAACACATCAAAGAAGCAGGGCCAAACCAGAGAGCAGAGAGCCCCGGATACCATGATCTCTGCCAAGAGACCTGCCTGTAAGTGAGTGCACACTTGAGAATCTGCAGTTCCCCAGATCCTGGGCCCTTCTAAATCAGAAGCCAGGCATCGAACCCCCCTCCCACCCACATACCCACTTTGGGAAACAGAGGGACACTAGGGACATTGAAGTTCCTGCCCTGTGGGTCTGATTGAGGAGTTAAGACAGTTAATGCCAGAAATTGTGCTGCGATCATCATTAGCGCCTGCGACATATACAGTGCAGAGCCCCTCCCACACACTCAAGGGTTCAACATTAGCCATCACTCTGTCCCTCGAGAAACTCATCCACACACACTTACACACACACACACACACACGCTTGCATTTGCCCCGTTTGCGCCTGTGTACTTTCCTCCCACAGGTACAGCTAGTCCTCAGCACACGCTGAGAGTGCTCAGCTTCCTGAAGAAGCCTCCAGATACCAGAGAGAGACAGCACCAGTCTGACCTGCAGAATTCAAAAACAAACAGGGAAGGTTTCAGATAAGCCAATGGCCAGGGGTAGGCGAAAGAACACTTCCAACATAAATCAGGACATCATGACTTCACCAGCAAACCCCAAAATCGATGGGTACTCCAATTCAGCAGAAGCACAGGAAAATGATTTTAAAGCCATGCTTGCCCAATTATTTGAGGCTCATAAGGAGGAAATGAACAAGTCTTTCAAAGAGATGGCCAGTCAATTGGAGGCAAAGAAAGAAGAAATAGACAATATCCTTAAAGAAACACAGGCAAACATAGCCAAACAAATAGATACACAAGTAGAGGAAAAATTAGTGGCATATAAGAAGGAAATGAAAAAAGAAATAGAGGCCATGGTAGAGAGACAGGAATCCAAATTCAAACACATGAAAGAAATGGTGCAAGGCATGAAAACAGAATTAGAATCAATAAAGAAAACACAAAATGAGAAAACCCTTGAGCTGGAGAACTTGGAGAAAAATCAGGAACCACAAAAGTAAGCATCACCAACAGAATACAAGAGATGGAAGAGAGAATCTCTAGAGCTGAAGACACACTTGCAGAAATGGATAATTCTCTCAAAGAAAAAGTAAAATCAGAAAAGTTCCAATCACAAAATATCCAAGAAATCAAGGATGCTATGAAAAGACAAAATCTAAGAATAATAGGAATTCACGAAAAAGAAGACTCCAGACTCCAAGGTCCAGAAAATATTTTCAAGAAAATCATAGAAGAAAATTTTCCCAACTTAAAGAAAGAGATGTCCATAAATATACAAGAGGCCTACAGAACTCCAAATAGACTAGACCAGAAAAGAAACAAATCACATCACATCATAGTCAAAACACTAAATCTACAGAACAAAGAAAAGATATTAAAAGCAGCAAGGGGAAAAGGCCAAGTAACATATGAAGGTAGACCTATCAGAATCACACCGGACTTCTCATCAGAAACTATGAAAGCCAGAAGGGCCTGGGCAAGTATCGTGGAGACTCTAAGAGATCACAAATGTCAACCCAGACTACTATACCCTGCAAAGCTTTCAATCAACATAGATGGAGAAAACAAAATATTCCATGACAAAACTAAATTTACACAATATCTACACAGCAAACCATCCCTACAGAAGATACTAGAAGGAAAACTCCAATCCAATGAAAACAAATTCACCCAAGAAAACAGGGCATACAGATAATGTCCCAACAAAAATGAAAAGAAAACAAGCAATGAAACAGGGTTAGATCATCGACTCCATTACAAAAGGAACTAACATGCATTGGTCACTATTATCTATCAATATCAATGGACTCAACTCACCAATAAAAAGACACAGGCTAACAGAATGGTTAAGGAAACAGGATCCAACATTCTGTTGCATCCAAGAAACACACCTATGCAACAAAGACAAACACTACCTCAGAGTAAAGGGCTGGAAAACTGTTTTTCATGCAAATGGTTCCAGAAAACAAGCTGGAGTAGCCATCCTAATATCTAATAAAATAGACTTTCAACCCAAGTTAATCACAAAAGATAAGGAGGGCCACTATATTCTCATCAAAGGAAAAATCCACCAAGAGGACATCACAATCTTGAGTATCTATGCCCCAAATACAAGAGCACCGGCATTTGTAAATGAAACATTATTAAAGCTTAAATCATACATTGATCCTAATACCTTAATAGTGGGAGACTTCAACACTCCACTCTCACCAAGGGACAGATCAACTAGACAGACACCAAATAGGGAAATAAAAGCTCTCACAGAATCCCTAAATCAAATGGACCTAATAGACGTCTACAGATCATTTCACCCAAACTCAAAAGAGTACACCTTCTTTTCAGCACCGCATGGAACCTTTTCCAAAATAGACCATATAGTAGGCCACAAAGCAAGCCTCAACAGATACAAAAGGATTGAAATAATCCCTTGTATACTATCTGACCACCATGGACTAAAGCTAGACATCAACAACAACAGAAACAACAAAAAGCCGACATGCACATGGAAACTGAACAACTTACTACTACAATGACAGCTGGGTTAAGGAAGAAATAAAGAAAGAAATTAAAGACTTCCTAGAATTCAATGAAAAGGAAGGCACAACATACCCAAATTTATGGGACACATTGAAAGCAGTGCTCAGAGGAAAATTTATAGCACTAAGTGCCTGCAAGAAGAAATTCGTAACATCACATACAAACAACTTAATGGCCCAACTGAAAACCCTAGAAAAAAAAAGAAGCAGATACACCCAAGAGGAGCAGACGGCTAGAAATAATCAAACTAAGGGCTGAAATCAATCAACTAGAAACAAACAAAACTATCCAAAGAATCAATGAAACAAAAATCTGGTTCTTTGGGAAAATCAACAAGATAGACAAACCCTTAGCCAAACGAACTAAAAAGCAGAGAGAAACTATCCAGATCAGTAAAATCAGAAATGAAAATGGGGACATAACCACAGACATTGAGGAAATCCAAACAATTATTAGGTCATACTATAAAAGCCTATATGCCACAAAATTTGAGAATCTAAATGAAATAGATAATTTTCTTGAAAGATTCCATCTACCAAAACTAAGTCAAGATCAAGTAGAAAGACTGAATAGCCTTATATCTCCCAAGGAAATCGAAGCAGTCATTAACAGTCTCCCCTCCAAAAAAAGCCCTGGACCAGATGGCTTCAGCGCAGAATTCTACACGACCTTCAAAGAAGTGCTAACTCCAATTCTCCTCAAGCTATTCCACAAAATAGAAACAGAAGGAACACTACCAAACTCATTCTACGAAGCCACAGTCACCTTAATACCTAAACCACACAAAGACCCAACAAAAAAAGAGAACTTCAGGCCTATCTCTCTTATGAACATTGACACAAAAATACTCAATAAAATACTTGCAAACTGAATCCAAGAACACATCAAAGATATCATCCAACATGACCAAGTAGGCTTCATCCCAGGCATGCAAGGGTGGTTCAACATACGGAAATCCATCAATGTACATAAACAAACTGAAGGAGAAAAACCACATGATCATCTCCTTAGATGCCGAAAAAGCATTTGACAAAGTCCAACACCCATTCATGTTTAAAGTCTTGGAGAGATCAGGGATACAAGGCACATACCTAAACATAGTAAAGGCAATATATAGCAAGCCTATAGCTAACATCAAACTCAATGGAGAGAAACTTAAATCAATCCCACTGAAATCAGGGACAAGACTAGGCTGTCCATTGTCCCCATATCTCTTCAACATAGTACTTGAAGTCCTAGCCAGAGCAATAAGACAACTAAAGGAGATCAAGGGGATACAAATCGGAAAGGAAGAGGTCAAAGTGTCACTATTTGCAGATGATATGATAGTATACATGAGCGACCTCAAAAATTCAACCAGAGAACTCCTTCAGCTGATAAACACCTTCAGCAAAGTGGCAGGATACAAAATCAACTCAAAAAAATCAGAAGCCCTCCTATATACCAAAGACAAAAAGGCTGAGAAAGAAATTAGGGAAACAACACCCTTCACAATAGCCACTAATAACATAAAGTACCTTGGTGTGACTCTAACCAAGGAAGTGAAAGACCTGTTTGAGAAAAACTTCAAGTCTCTGAAGAAAAAAATCGAAGAAGATATCAGAAGATGGAAAGATCTCCCGTGCTCATGGATTGGTAGGATTAACATTGTGAAAATGGCCATACTGCCAAAAGCAATCTACAGATTCAATGCAATTCCCATCAAAATACCAACTCAATTCTTTACAGACCTTGAAAAAAAGATTCTCAGCTTCATATGGAGAAATAAAAAACCCAGAATCTCCAAAACGATCCTGTACGACAACAGATCATCTGGAGGTATCTCCATTCCTGATCTTAAGCTGTACTACAGGGCAACAGTAATAAAAACTGCATGGTATTGGCATAGAAACAGAAAGGAGGATCAATGGAACCACATAGAAGACCCAGAAATAAATCCACACACCTATGAATACTTGATATTTGACAAAGAAGCCAAATCCATTCAATGGAAAAAAGACAGCATCTTCAACAAATGGTGTTGGACCAACTGGATGTCTACATGCAGAAAAATGAAAATAGATCCATATTTATCACCATGCACAAAACTAAAGTCCAAGTCGATCAAGGACCTCAACATAAAACCAGATACCCTAAATCAATTAGAAATAAAATTGGGGAACAGCCTAGAACTCATTGGCACAGGAGACAACTTCCTGAACAGAACACCAACAGCACAGGCTCTAAGAGCAACAATCAATAAATGGGACCTCATGAAACTGAAAAGTTTCTGTAAAGCAAAGGATACCGTCATCAAAACAAAACGACTGCCTACAGATTGGGAAAGAATCTTCACTAACCCTTTATCTGACAGAGGACTAATATCCAGTATATACAAAGAACTAAAGAAGCTGAAAAGCAGCAATCCAAGTAATCCAATTAAAAAATGGGGAACAGAGCTAAACAGAGAATTCTCGACAGAGCAATATCGAATGGCAGAAAAACACTTAAAGAAATGCTCATCCTCATTAGCCATCAGGGAAATGCAAATCAAAACGACCCTGAGATATCACCTTACATCCATCAGAATGGCCAAGATGAAAAACTCAAGCGACAACACATGCTGGAGAGGTTGTGGAGAAAGGGGAACCCTCCTCCACTGCTGGTGGGAATGTAAACTGGTACAACCACTCTGGAAAGCTATCTGGCGCTTTCTAAGACAAATAGGAATAGTGCTTCCTCCAGACCCAGCTATACCACTGCTAGGTATACACCCAAAGTTTGTTCAAGTACACAAAAAGGACACTTGCTCAACCATGTTTATAGCAGCTCTATTTGTAATAGCCAGAACCTGGAAACAACCCAGATGTCCATCAACGGTGGAATGGGTACAGAAATTGTGGTATTTTTATACAATGGAATACTACTCAGCAATCAAAAAGGAGGAAATCATGAAATTTGCAGGCAAATGGTGGGATCTAGAAAAGATCATTCTGAGTGAAATATCCCAGAAGGAGAAAGACAAACATGGGATATACTCACTTATATAGACTTATAAGATATGATAAACATAATGAAATCTATACACCTAAAAAAGATAATCAATTGAGCGGACATGGGGTAAGATGATCAATCCTCGTTTAGAAAGACAGATGGGATGTGCATTGAATATATGATAGGAGTCTACTGAGCGCATCTGAAAGACTCTTAACTAGCAGTGTTTTCAAAGCAAAGACTCATGACCAAACCTTTGGCAGAGTATAGGGAATCATAAGAAAGAAGGGGAGTTAGTCTGATGGGGAAAGGATAGGAGCTCCACAAGGACCAAATATATCTGGGCACAGGGTCTTTTCTGAGACTGACATTCAACCAAGGACCATGTATGGATATAACCTAGAACCTCCACTCAGATGTAGCCTGTGGTAGCTCAGTAACCAATTGGTTTCCCAAAGTGAGGGGAACAAGGACTATTTCTAACAGGAACTCAATGACTGGCTCTTTGGTCTCCCCACTCCCAAGGCAGGAGCAGTCCTGTTAGGCCACAGAGGAGGGCTTTGCAGCCAGTCCTGAAGATACCTGATAAAACAGGATCAGGTGAATGGGGAGGAGGTCCTCCCTATCAGTGGACTTGGAAAGGGGCACGGTGGAGATGAGGGAGGGAGGGAGGGACTGGGAGGGAATGAGGGATCGGTACAGGGCTGAGATACAGTTAATAAAATGTAACTGATAAAAAAAATAAAAAAAAAACTGAAAAAAAAATATGTGGGAACTGTGTAGAAATCGTTGTGTCAATTACAAGTTTCTCAGAAATAATAATAAGAATAATAAAAACTCTGTTCTTAAAAAAAAAAAGAAAATATGCTGGACTTTGAGTCACTAGCATATAACATGAGAATTTTTCCTGTGCTGCAAATCTGTCTAAACAATTGTCGAGCTATATTTTAGGTAATTGGACTGGAGAATTCGATACTACGATGGAGCAGCTGAGAGTGGCCATTGTCACAGTAAATTCTACCAGAGTGGACGCAGGACTAGCCACAGGATTATCATCATGGATTGCTGCAGCCATGAATCATCTGAAGGAATGGGCGGGCATGGGAGTGTTAGCAGGCCTTCTGGTGTTGGTCTCCTTGGTTTGCCTGTGGTATATATGCAAGATTAGAGTCTCACAACAGTGTGATGCAGCCATGATCATTCAGGCCTTTACAGCCATTGAAGCAGGACATTCTCCCCAAGCATGGTTGGATACCATAAAAAGCTAAAATGTTAGGCTCAGGATGCGAGGCTAAGCACTGCACTCAGGGTCAGCTGTTTTGGACCCAGAGAAAAGCATGTCTGATTGCATGCAGGTTGATGCCCCAGGTCCTGCCTCTGAGAAAAAGGTATCAGATGGGTCTGATGCTCTTTGGGTGGATGACACCTAAATGAACATCGGTACAAAGTCCCAATTTATTTCTAATATCAGAGATCAGACCTCTACTCTTGCCTGATGTATCTAAAACAAAAAGGGGGAACTGTAGAGAGCTGCGGAATGCTATGCCTTAAAGATGGAGCTGGTTTCCGCCTTCCAACTTCCCTATGGTGAGTGCTCTCTGTCATGAACAATTCCACATTTGGCTAAGGCTGAGGATCTGGCTTGCTTCCATGTATGTGGACCTATCTGCATTGTCCACGTGGCATGCCTGGGTTGGCTACCCAGAGGCTATTTAAGCTGTGGGCTGGCTTTCCCCAAGTTCCGAGGATTGTTCAAGGTTCCTGAATAAACTGCATTGAAAAAAAAAATAAAAACATAAAATAGACATAAAAATGGCAGTCTTGGGACTGTACAGACAGATCAGCAGTTAAGAGTGCATACTGCTCTTGTAGATGAGCGTAGATGAGCCAGCATCAACATAGCACTATCTGGATCAGGTATCTCACAAAAACTGTTTGTAACTCCAGTTCCAGGGAACCTAACACCCTGTAACTTCTGTAGTCACCTGCATGAACGTGGTGCGCATAAACTCAAACACACACACACACACACACACACACACACACACACACACACACGCAGAGGGCCTCTGAAAGGCTCTGCTCTGCAGACCATCAAAGCAGATGTTGAGACTTATGGCCAACTGTTGGGCAGAGAGCATGGAATCTTATGTAAGAAGTGGGAAATAGTAAGAGCTGGAGAGGACAGGCACTCCACAAGGAGAGCAAATGAACCAGAAAATTTGAACACAGGAGTCTTCCCAGAGACTCATACTCCAACCAAGTACCAGGCATGGAGGTAACCTAGAACCCCTGCACAGATGTAGTCCATGGTAGTGTAGTGTCCAAGTGGGTTACATAGTAATGAGAAGAGGGACTGCCTCTGACATAATCTGATTGGCCTGTTCTTTGATCACCTCCCCCTGAGGGGGGAGCAGCCTTACCAGGCCACAGAAAATAACAATGCAGCCACTCCTGATGAGATTTGATAGACTAAGATCAGAAGGAAGGAGAGGAGGACCTCCCCTATCAGTGGCCTTGGGGAGGGGCATGCATGAAGAAGGAAGAGGGAGGGTGGGATTGGGAGGGGAGGAGGGAGGGGCTAAGGGGGGATACAAAGTGAATAAAGTGTAATTAATAAAAGTTAAAAAGATATCTAAAACAAAACAAAACAAAAAACATAAAGAGACCTTTTTTGAAATGTCAATATAAATACAGCATCAGTGGGAAAACAAACAAACAAAAACAAACAAACAAACAAACAAACAAACAAAAACTGTCTTTAAGCCAGGCCAGGTAATCTGGCCTCTCTGTCAAGAGCTACCCATATCTTTTTTAGCAATATAAAACGCAGTATCACTGCATAGGGTTCCAATATTCACCATTACAGAGATTATACTACTGAAGAACTACCTCACTATAATGATTTGTTTATAGGGGATGTTAATTCTTGCTCAAAAATACTTCTTGCTTCACCTCAATAATGATGCCATAGAAGAACACTAATGTCATAACCTGATGATATTCTCAAGGTAGCAATTTCTAAGAATTACATTTACTTATCAGTTAATCTGTTATAAAATCAAGCACAAGTTTGTTTTTTTATGAAATACATATCTAAGCTATGCAAAAATATAAATTGATGTGTAATATCTTTGATATTGTATTCAGGACTAGGTTTCTGATACATTCTTAATAAATCCTTGATAAATCTTTGTTGATTGCCTGGTGGATTTTTTTCATGTTATAGATGTTCCTTTCAATTAGCTCACATAATTCCAGATTTGACTCACATAAAATGATCTATACTCAACCGCTTCTCAAATGTCTGTGTTCCATATAGTCAAACATGATCACAATTTTTAAATTCTAGTAGGAAATGGTCTAAACTATAAAAAAAATCTGTACATATAAATATTAAGGCAGACTTGTAGATAAGTAAATATTGCAAAAGATTATGAACAGAAAATGACTGACTTCTCTTTAACACTTTAGTTATTTCAACATAAAATTATTAGTGACAGGTAAAACTTGGCTTGGCAATATCTATAAGAATTAAGACCAGGTAGTGGTCCTAATTATTTTTAAGTGGTGGTTTTAATTAGTGGTCTTGATCTATTTTTCTTTATTTTGTTCAGTAAAGAAATTATCAAAAAGACAAAAAACCTTCTTGACATTCTTTGCCTATTCAAAACAAGATGCCTTAGCAAGTTTACAGGCTTCTGGCTATTAGATTCCTGAAGCACACACAGTTCTTACTTCCAAATTTCTAAACTAAAATGCCTCCAGATAATGCTAAATATTCCCTGGGTCAGGGAAAACATAGCCCCTGAGAACCACTGCCTTAGATCAAAGACAGTGTCTGAGATAACAGCTCTCACTTCCGTCTAAAGCTCAGGGTATGGGAGGAGCTCATATATAGATGTGAGGTCTAACAGCAACACAGAATGAAGTCATTTTCTAGTGAGCTACCTCTAAGAGTGTAGTTTTCACTATCTGTTTACTTATTTAATGATGGTTTACTTATTCACAGGAATAAGACAAACATACAGAGGCTTACTGTTAATTTGTAATACAAAATAAGCACAAACGTTGCTTTATTTCTAGGCAGTAAGCTTTCTTTTTTTTAATTTTATTTTTCTTTTTAGTTACATTTTGTTAACTCTGTGTCCCAGCTGTATCCCGCTCCCTCATTCCCTCCCCAACCCCACACTCCCTCCCTGGTCTCCTCCCTGCCTCTTTCCAAGTCCACTGATAGGGGAGGACCTCCTCCCCTTTCATTTGACCCTGTTTTATCAGATATCTTCAGGGCTGGCTGCAAAGTCCTCCTCTGTGGCCTAACAGGACTGCTCCTCCCCTGGGAGGGGGGAGGTCAAAGAGCCTGCCCTTGAGATCCTGTTAGAAATAGTCCTTGTTCCCCTTACTTTGGAAAACTACTTGGTTTCTGAGCTACCACAGGTCACATCGGAGCAGAAGTTCTAGGTTATATCCATAGATGGTCCTTGGTTGAGTGTCAGTCTCAGAAAAGACCCTGTGCCCAGATATATTTGGTCCTTGTAGAGCTCCTATCCTTTCCATATGATACTAATTCCCCTTCTTTCATATGATTCCCTGCACTCTGCCGAGGGTTTGGTTATGAGTCTTAGTGTCTCCTTTGAAACACTGCTAGGTAGAGTCTTTCAGATGCCTTTTGTGGTAGACTCCTGTCATACATTCAATGCACATCCCATTTGTCTTTCTAAATGAGGATTGATCATCTTTATCTGTGTCCACTTTCTTGATTATCTTCTTTAGGTGTGTAGATTTCATTATGTTTATCATATCTTGTAGGTCTATATAAGCAAGTATATACCATGTTTGTCTTTCTCCTTCTGGGATACTTCACTCAGAATGATCTTTTCTAGATCCCACCATTTGCCTGCAAATTTCATGATTTCCTATTTTTTGATTGCTGAGTAGGATTCCATTGTGTAAAAATACCACAATTTCTGTATCCATTCATCCATTGATGTACATCTGGGTTTTTTCCAAGTTCTGGCTATCACAAATAAAGCTGCTACAAACATGGTTGAACAAATGTCCTTGTTGTGTACTTGAGCAAATTTTGGGTATATACCTAGGAGTGGTATAGCTGGGTACAGTAAGCTTTCTTTAAGAGCCCAGAGCACCCTACATTTCTAGGGTTTTCCTCAGAAACAACTATTCTGCATTAGAAGTTTACTGCATTTGTCTTTTTCTTCTTGTCTACCCCTGAAGCCACATGAACACAGGTTTCAGGCAATTTTTGCATCCTCTCTTTTTTTTTTAAATAAAGAACTCTATAAAGGAAACATTCAAAACCAGTTGTTTAGCCAGTAAATGGTATAGTTGTTCCGAAGCTTAAAGAGAAAATTTAATGTAGTAGCCATTTCCTTCAACCTTCTCTCACAAGGAGCCAAGGACATTCATTTTTTAAAATGGGTATGATTGTGTCAGATGTTGCTTCATCAAACAGGGAGAAAACAACTCCAGATTCATCTAAAAGCTTCCCCCTCCCCTTATGAGCCTGATTCCAACGAGAATAGCATTGACCAAAGACAAATGAATGCTGTGCCTTCACAAACCAAAGTCTTCATTTAGTCTGATCTTTTTATGTGATGTTGTGTGAGTCCTAATTATGTTGAAATAACTGCAGCTTGACTTACCACAAAGTGTCATATAACAATTAGGAGTTAGACAAATAAAGGGAGACTGAAGACATTCATAATAGTCTTTATATTATTAAAAAAGCCAAGTCACAGGTTTCATTTCAAGAGTGAAAAGCGAAAGAATTATTTTGTGAAAGCTGTCAGCTTGTTTGGGAAAGCCAGCACAGAACTACCTTAGCAATACCCACTGCAAGATTCAGTGGAAAGAATTTGTTTATTCTGCCCTTGGGCTTGTCACTCAGCACTACTAGATTATTCTCATCCAAAGTGTGGACACAAGATGTACTCCAGAAGCTGTTTGGTATTTGGTAAACAGAGAATGGTATTCAGTATGTTGTGACTCTAATTAGACCCCTGGCCCAGGGGAAAGTGTGTCTTAGTTTGCTTAAGTTTTGTTTATTTTTGGTTTTGTTTTGTTTTGTTTGTTGAACAATGTGATTTCAAGATGAGGAATTTCCCCAAATGAAGTACTTTTTAGAAGGCAATGTCAGAGAAGTGGTAAGGGAAAGTGGTAGAACAGCAATAAAGAGTGTGTTCAGTGTTCAGAGGACTGCCATGATTCATAAACTAAACTTAAACTCCTGAGACTTGAACCTGACCCAACGAGTTTGATATTGCTGGATATTTAGCCATCAATCAATAGCTTTCTTTACTTGAGGACTCTTGCAGCATTTTCTTCAGAGCACCTCTCGCCTGCACTGAGTAATCATTGAATATACCATCAGAGTTACAGATAAAAAAAATTGATATTTGTAGAATGTAGAATAATATGAAACCTGTGAATGTCTGACCTTAAAGAGTAATGGGGCTTTTTAGCTGTGATTAAATTAGAGAAGCTGAGTTAGTATACAGATAAGCCCAATTCCATCTAATGGCCATTAAAATGGACTCTCTCATATGTAGCCAGACATAGACATGACCATGGCAGAAGTATCAGAGAGATGCAATGTTGTTGCTTTGAAACCAGAGAAAGGAAGTCATGAGCCAAGCAATATGAGTGGACTCTAGACACTGGAAAAGACAAACATGAGATTCTCCCCTAAACAGTTATTATATAAATGGACCAAAGATGGCACTGTAGATTGAATCTGAAATGTTTCCTATATGGTCATACTTCAGATGTTTGGTTTCTGTTTAGGAGGGGATTTGGTAGGATTTAGCCCAAGGTGTTTGGGGGTCACTGAAGACCACTTCTTTAAGGTGTCTCATCATTGACTATATTCCTGTCACTCCTTTTTTTTGTGTGTCTTGGTCCACCAGGACCTGAACTATTCTACTCTGCCATTCTCTTCCTGTTGTGATGGTCTAACCTTTGAAACCGTGAGCTGAAACCGTGAGCTTTCATTTAACCTGTGTTTTGTTCACAGTGACACAAAAGTAGCACAAACAGCCTCTGTATATTGACCACTTCAGTTATCTTTTTCACTCTAAAATGATGTGTTAGGTTAAAAGCCCACCATAACAAACTTCAGTCATTTAAAAAATAACTTAATAACCAAACCTTTGGCAGAGTGTAGGGAATCATAAGAAAGAAGGGAGAGTTAGTAAGACCTGGAGAGGATAGGAGCTCCACAAGGATCAAATATATCAAGGCACAGGGGCCTTTTATGAGACTGTTTCTCCAACCAAGGACCATGTATGGATATAACCTAGAACCCCTGCTTGGTTGTAGCCCATGGTACCTCAGTATCCAAGTGGGTTCTCTAGTAAGGGGAACAGGGACTATTTCTGACATGAAATCAATGGCTGACTCTTCGATCCCCCCTTCCCCCGAGGGAGGAGCAGCCTTGCTAGGCCACAGAAGAGGACATTGCAGCCAATCCAGAAGATACCTGATAAGCTAGGGTCAGATGGAAGGGGAGGAAGTCCTCCCCTATCAGTGGATTTGGAAAGGGGCAGGGAGGAGATGAGGGAGGGATGGTGGGATTGGGAAGGAATGAGAGAGGGGGTTATGGCTGGGATGCAAAGTAAACAACCTGTCATTAATATAAAAAATAAAAATTATTATAAAAAATAACTTAAACAGGTTTATGACCACATGGAGTTAACTTCTTCCTTTCTCTCATGAAACTCCACATAGCTTCTTTGGTCATTAATATAAGCTTTGTGGTTTTAAGGCCTTAAGTTGTTGCTGTTGTTTGAAGGCCAAAGATTACCACTCACAACTACATAATTTAAATCCTCTTCTTCTGACCTCTTTCTTCCCAGCAAATCTCCTTGTCTTCCTTCCCTCTGTTTAATGACCCCTTTCTTTACGTTCTGAAGGGTCTGACCTCTAAGGTAATGTTAGACAAATACTGCCAAATTCAGATCAGTGTGTGTGACTGTCTCCACAACCCTCTCTTTTCCTTTGATGAGCCACCACATCTGTCAGTCCCCTTCACAGACTGTCTCCCCAGAAGCAACATGGCCTTTCTGACATGTTATTAGAAACCCAGTGAGATCTGTGTTGGATGTCTGACCTCTGGAGTTATAGAAACTGTCTGTCTGGTTCTAAGCCACCAAATTTCTGGTAATTTGTTGTGGTAATGATGGAAAATACTTGTTATTCTAATAATTCAATTCATATATTTATTTTCATATTTACCCCTGCTTAAGACAAGTTTCCCTAAACCTGTAGTATGTATCTCAGATTTGGTAAAGCTAGTTCCAACAACTTTACAAAAAAAGCAAACTAATGTGAATACACAATGATCTGTGCTTTTAGAGAGGGGCTCACAGGTATGCCCAAATTAACTGTGAAATTAAGAGTGTGTTTAAATAAAAACACTGCAGCATTTTCCTGATCTTGAGCTGTATTCCAGTCTGACCTTTCCCATATGGAAGGATAGTTTCATAGTTCTAATCTATAAATCACAATGAATCATCTCTAATGCCTTTCAGAAGAGTCTACTTCATGAAAATTGTCTTCCAGCATCTCAGGTGCTGTTTTCAGCACTTTTCTGGACTCAAGCCTTTGTGGTACAGTGAAAGCACTACATTTTTGTTTATCTTGTAGGCTCTTGTCCTTCTGTCTCTGACCTGTTGCTGCTCACAGAGCATTGCCCTCCAGCTTCTCTTCCTTTCTTTTCTTACTCCTTCCTGATCATTTCCTACCATATCTTTCCTTATTTCTTTATTTTCTTGTGTCCTCTATTTTTATTTTCTAGCTTCTCTTCTCCTCTCCTCATTCTTTTCATATTCTTCCCTAGTTCTCATCCTTGTGTACAGCTTTATTCCATCAATATTCTGCTGATTTTATAGCAGGTGCATCCAGCCCTGACCTCTCATCTTCATGATGGACTATTGCTCCACTGGCCACTCTATTATGATGTCTCAAATTTTGACTTATTATACACCAAACTCATATCTGAACCCTTTGATCGTTACCTTGTAATTCCACAGTCCCTTTCTTCATGAAATCATACTCCTCACAGTCAGCTTAAGCTTTATCTTGACATTTTTATGTTCAAATAAATGACATATTAATTTTGCTTTCTTGTTTTTCTTTTATCTTAAAATTTTTGCTACTTTTCCTTCTAGTTTTGATTATAAAAAGAACATTTACTACTCCACCCAGCAGTGCATTGAAGCAGATGCAGAGACTAACACCCAAACTTTGGACAGAACATAGAGCATCTTATGGATGAAGAAGGATATAGAAGAACCTGGAGGGGATAAGAGCCCCACAAGGAGACCAACAAAGTAAAAAAAGCTGGGCCCAGCAGGATTACAGAGACTGATGCACCAACTAAAGACCATGCATAGAGAAGATCTCAACCCTTTGCTTAGAGGTAGTCCACAGACAAATCAGTTTCCATGTAGGGCCCATAAGAAGAGAAGGGACAGTCTCTGTTTTAAACTCAGTTACTTGCTCCTTGATCACTTCTCCCTGGTGGGGTGACCTAGCTACCCCACAGAGAAAGAGGATCCAGGCATTCTTGATAGGCTAGGGTCAGACAGTAGTGGAGGAGGACTTTCCTAGCAGTGGACTAGAGAAGAAGGATAGGGGAGGAAGACAGAGGGAGGGTGGGACAGGGAGGAGATGAGAGAGGGGTCTATAACATGGATAAAAGTGAATAAATTGTAAAAATATATATTGTTAATAATAAGAAGAACTTTTAGTTGTTCTCCTGTATCCAATTCTTCTCTTTTTGAAGAATTCTCCCAAGTCTCTAGCGGAATTAAGTTTTCTACAATGCAAATATTACCGTGCCTTCCCCCTGTTTATAGACTCTTCATGTCTCCTTATCACTTTTAGAAGGAAACTAAATCTCTTTGGTATGATACAAAACTTCCCTTACATGGGAAATATTTGCCTCTCTACCCTCCTCTTTTATCACTTATGTTTGAAGGAGCCCACACATTGTCTTGGTATTTGTTTTAGTTTTATCTAGTGGATATATAATAAGGATATTAATGCAAGTGGCTTAAGAGGTGATATGAGGAACTAGTAGAGGGGTGGTGCAAAAGCTATCCCCCTACTTAAGAAAGAAAAGGCACCAAATCTTGCTGCATTGGTTAACATGATTATTATGGGCTTCTAAAGTTCAATCCCAGAGGAATCACTTGAATCCAGTATGGAGAATGTCTAAAAGAAATAACTAAACTATATGTTCCCCCAGTCCTTGACAAGTATAGGTGGAAGATAACTGAAGTGTAAGCCCTCTGCATTTTCAGCTGGCTTTGAAAAATGCAAGCATGCTGCTAGGACCTGACTGAGTAATGCATACTCTCTCTTCTTAAATCAAATCAAAGAATAGGCTGTACTAGAGTACAGAAGCATCACAGTGGTAATGGCTAATATATCAACAATTTCTACCATGTGGACTCTAGTGTATTCTCATAGTACTTCTAAAGCCTCTATCATGAATATGTCATATATGCATAGGGAATGTTTGTGCTTCTTAATCTAGCTTTCCATGGACTGTGAGCATCCAAAATATAAAGTTGTTGGACTTCATATGATATATTTATACAGAGTATATGAATACATTTTTTAAACTTGAACGTAAAGGAAAGAGAGAATTTTGACTAGACAAAAAGGTACGAAAAATGTAGTAAAGAAAATAGAGATAGTGAATAATAACCTTGGATGCAAAAAATAATTGGAAGGAGACATGAAAAAGACAGGAATTTCTTCTGCAAGGCTGATTCTGCAAATCACTTGACTCTTGTAAAAAGGAGTTCCTTATTATTAGCCCTACAGTATCATAAGCCTGTCACCACAGCTAACAAAACATAGAAAGCTCAGAAGAAAATGCCCTTCAACGTAAAAGGTTACCATGTTCCTGACAAGTACAAGTTCTGTACCTTGATAATACAGAGAATTACAAAGTACCATGACAGTTACTCTGTATGTCTCCTGAAATTAAGACTAAATAGCTAATCCATGAAGGTCTGTTGAAGCCTCATCTTCACTCTTCAATTTTTCAGTTAAAAAACAAATAGGCCTTCTGTCCTGAGGAACAGTTATAAGCTTTCAACATCACACTTGCTAAAGGGAGTAGTTGTTAACTTAATTAAGAATTTATGACATCTTTAAACACCTTTAGAAATGTGTGGAAGGACATGAAAATAATGACAATGATAAAGGGTAACACGCGCCACATACTATTTCACTATATCTTCCTGCAAGGAAAGAAAATTAAGAATCTATTGATTTACACACTTTCTTCAGATGTTCATCCTAATCTCAACACATAATGTTTAAATGCATGAAAACCATAAAAATTAATGAACTAATTTTAAATATGTGCTTTCCTTGTGAGGCATTAGACTACTGACCTCTTAAACTTGGGTGATGAAGAATTTGGTTATTTGCTTCCCAAAATAAGCTTGTCTATCTCACAAAATAGAGGTAATTATTCTAAGCCTGATCCAAACACTTTTCAGAGATGAGTGCTTTCTGACTTTATGCATGAAGTTATCATAGCATAATACATCTGCTTTCTTAATGATTGTAGCATTTATATCCATATGATTGGTATCTTTTCTTACTAACTGAAGCCAATCAGAGAGAGTTTTCTTTCAAACTAAGTT
Organism: Meriones unguiculatus; assembly: GCF_030254825.1. NCBI lineage: Eukaryota > Metazoa > Chordata > Mammalia > Rodentia > Muridae > Meriones > Meriones unguiculatus. The sequence goes on along the minus strand of NC_083369.1, from coordinate 135,160,350 downwards.
GAGTGTACATTTAGATAAATCCATTTTCAATTGAGGCTGTTAGTAAGTTTTCATTTTGCCGATGTGAGGGCGAAACAGCCAGCCATTGCCCAAGGAATTCCCTGATATGTGTGATTTTGTTTTCAAAAATTTATTTTTGGTGTAACAGTACTGTAAACACTCTTTTGATAGGTAGATGATTTATTCTCGTAATGCCTTCTGCAGATGTGCGAGAAAGCCAGTTCTAGCTTTCTACCTTCTTTGAAACATAGTCTCTTTTTTTTTTCACTGTTGTATAAGCTAAGCTAGCTAACCCAGGAGTTTCTGGAGATTCTCTTCTCTTTGCTTCCTATCTCCTAGGGAATGCTCGGATTACAGATGTTGCATTACTGTGTCTGGCTTTACATGGTTTCTAGGGACCTGAATTCAGGTCTTCATGTTTGTATCTCAAGCCCTTTACCTGCTGAGCCAGCTCTCCTGACTCTGATTTGTGACTTTTACTCAAGGGAACTCATTTAATATTTATTACAATTCTGTAGTGTGAATAATTGGAATCTTGTGTTAAAGGTGAGGAAAAGAGACAAAGGATTTTAGGTATTTGGGGATTTGTTTTGAAGTATTCTGCCAATCATGGTCAATGTTGACAACTTAAGTCTTTCATTTTAGGAGAAACAAAACTACATCTCTAAAATATCAAGCCAGCTTACAAAATACCAACCTAACACAAAATTAGTCTGAGAACATTTATTATAAAGTGAGGTAGAGCAAGGTTTCTTCAAATTTTGTATAAACACAGATTAAACACTAAATACCTCTTGGTATTTCTTGAAACAGGGATCACTACTTCTTTATCAATTAGACCAGGATCTTTACTGTTAGTTTGTCACCTTATAGACAGGATTTATTAAGATGTCATCAGAGAATTGCTCCTGCTTTTTCTTGATACCCTGTAGAGCAAATCCCCATGTCCTTAGATGTAATGCCCCTCAAATTGCTCAACTTGTGGAAATCATGCCCATTCTTTCCAGATCTGGCTCTTCATGTGAGACAAAAGTAAGACTATACATTTCTCAGACCGTATACTTATTCTTGGTCATTTTAGCCTACAGGAAATTGATGTGTGTTTTCCTATAAAAAAGTACAAAGCAAAATGTTATTACTAATTTGTGAGATGATTGAATTAATGGAAAAAAGTTTAAACAGCTGAGATACTGTTCAGTGGTAGTGTTCTTATCTAGAATTTATGAGGACCTGTGTTCTACCACCACCACCACCACCACCATGACCACCCACACACAGAGACTGGGGTGAGGGAAGGAAAAAAGGAAAGGAGGGATGGAGAGAGAAAAAGAGAGAAAGAGAGAGAGAGAGAGAAGAAGAAGAAGAAGAAGAAGAAGACAAAGGAGAGAGAAAGAGAGAACTGTGCCAAATTTAATGAGATGAAAAATTATAGGAATATATGTAAAATCACTTTTGGATAGAAAATATTATCCATATAATCAAGAGATAGCAGGACAACAAAGGCTCTAAGATCAACAATCAATACATGGGACCTCATGAAACTGAAAAGCTTCTGTAAAGCAAAGGACTCTGACATCAGAACAAAAGGACAGCCTACAGACTGGGAAAGGATCTTCACCAACTCTATCTGACAGAGGGCTAACATCCAGAATATATATAGAATTAAAGAAGTTAAAAAGCAACAAATCAAGTAATCCAATTAAAAATGGTGTGCAGAGATAAACAGAGAATTCTCTGTAGAGGAATACAGAATGACAGAGAAACCCTTGAAGAAATGCTCAAGATCCTTAGTCATCAGGGAAATGCAAATCAAAAGAAGCCTGAGATTTCACCTTATATACATCAGAATGGCTAAGATAAAAAACTCGAGTGACAATGCATGCTGGAAAGGGTGTGGAAAAATGGGGAACCCTCCTCCATTGCTGTTAGGAATGTAAACTGCTACAACCTCTTTGGAAATCAATCTGGTGCTTTCTCAGACGATTGGGAATAGTGCTACCTCAAGATACAGCTATACCACTCTTTGGCATATATCTAAAATATGTTCAAGTACACAACAAGGACATTTGCTCAACCATGTTCTTAGCAGCTTTATTCATAATAGCTAGGACCTGGAAACAAGCCAGATGTCCTTCAATGGAGAAATGGACACAGAAATTGTGGTACATTTACACAATGGAGTATTACTCAGCAAATAAAAACGAGGAAATCATGAAATTTGCAGGCAAATGGTGGGATCTAGAAAAAGAGTATCCTGAGTGAGGTATCCCAGAAGCAGAAACACAAACATGGTATATACTCACTTAGAAGTGGCTATTAGACATACAATATAGGATAAGCATACTAAAATCTGTATACCTAAAGAAGCTAAGCAAGGAGGATGACCCAGGGTAAGATGATCAATCCTCACTCAGAAAGACAAATGGAATGGACATTGGAAGAAGGAGAAAACAGGAAACAGGACAGGAGCCTACCACAGAGGTCCTCTGAAAGACTCTACCCAGCAGCATATCAAAGCAGATGCTTAGACTCATAACCAAACTTCGGACAGAGTGCAGGGAATCTTATGAAAGAAGTGGGAGATAATAGGACCTGGAGAAGACAGAAGCTCCACAAGGAGAGCAACAGAACCAAAAAAAAATCTGAGCCCACAGGTCTTTTCTGAGACTGATACTACAACCAAGGACCATTCATGGATATAACCTAGATTACCCAGAACTCCTACTCAGATGTAGCCCATGGCAGCTCAGTTTCCAAGTGGGTTCCCTAACAACGGGAACAGGGACTGTCTCTGTCATGAACTCAGTGGCTGGTTCTTTGATCACCTCCCCCTGAAGAGGGAGCAGCCTTGCCAGGCCACAGATAAGGACAATGTAGCCAGTCCTGAAGAGACCAGATAAGCTAAGTTCAGATGGAATGGGAGGAGGATATTGCCTATCAGTGGACTTGGAGAGGGGCATGGGAGGATATGAGGGAGGGAGGGTAAGTTTGGGAGGGAACGAGGGAGGTGGCTACAGTTGGGATAAAAAACAAATAAACTGTAATTAATTAAAAAAAATAAAAAGTTAATTTAAAAATGCAAACAAAAAAAGATCCAAATTCCATGTAAAGAGATGGCATGTACAACTCATTTGTGTTACATATTGGTCATATCTACACTATCCTTCTATAACTCCTACTTTAAGTTGTTCATTTCTAAATGAAAGCAAAGATGACTGGCACGGTATGTGGCTGTCAGTCATATCACAGGAGGGACTAGGTCAAATTAGTACAACAGATTTCAGAAGACTTGCTAACTTACCACTCTTGTGTTTAAAGTGGTAATTCTCAACCTTCCTATTGTTTCCACTTTGTTTTCACAATTTGTTCATTATATATCCTTTTTAAAGCCCCTTCCCTCAACTCCTCTCCCCCCCCAGTCACAACCACCCTCCTTCTTCCTTCTTATCCCCTTCCCTTTGAGTACACTCAAGGGGGCAGTTCTCCACAATTTCCATCTGCCCATAGCTTGTGAAATCTCCCATTCCTCCATGGCCTGGCAAGGCCACATCACAAGGAATGATTTATCAAAAAGCAGGCAATCAAGTTCATGATAGAGGCAGCTCCTGCCCCCCTGAATGGGAGATCCACATGGAGACTGAGCTGTCAATTGGTCACATCTGCACAAAGAGTCTAGGTCTTCTCCATGCATGGTCCTCTTTTTGTGAATCGGTCTCTTCAGGACTCTCTGAGCTCAGATACATGTTAACTTCAGGTTAGACCAATACCATTTGTTGAAGATACAATATTTTTTCCATTGTATGGTTTTGGCATCTTTGTAAAAAATTAGGTGTCCATAGGTGTGTGGGTTTATTTCTTTGTATTCAATTTGATTCCATTGATCCACTAGTCTGTTTGTATGCCAGTACCATGCGGTTTTTATTACTGTTCTGTGTAGTACAGCTCGAGATCTGGGATGGAGATACCTCCAGATGATCTTTTATTGTACAGGATTGTTTTAACTATTCTGGATTTTTTTTGTTATCCCATATGAATTTGGGAATTTTATTCAAGGTCTGTAAATAATTGTGTTGGTATTTTGATGGGAATTACATTGAATCTATAGATTGCTTTTGTTAAGATGGCCATTTTTACTGTTAATCCTGCCAAGCCATGAGGATGGGAAATCTTTCCAGTTTCTGATATTTTCTATTATTTCTTTTTTCAGAGACAGGAAGTTTTTTTTTTTCCATACTAGTCTTTTACTTGCTTTGTTAGAGTCACACCAAGTTACTTTACGATATTTATGGCTATTCTGAAGGGTGTTGTTTCCCTAATTTCTTTTTCAGCTCATTTGTCTTTTGTATATAGGAAGACTACTGATTTTTTGAGATAATTTTGTATCTACCCACATTGCTGAAGGTATTTATCACCTGTAGGAGTTCCCTGGTAGAACTTTTGGGGTCACTCGTGTATACTATCATATCATCAGCAAATAGTTTTACTTTGACTTCTTTTCCAATTTGAATCTCCTTAATCTCCTTTAATTATCTTATTTCTCTATCAAGGACATTAATTGCTATAATGAAGAGATATGGAGAGAGTGAGCAGCCTTGCCTTGTCCCTGATTTCAGTGGGATTGATTTAAGTTTCTCTCTATTTAGTTTGACTATAGGCTTGGTGCATATTGCCTTTACTATGTGTAGGTAAGTGCTTTGTATTCCTGATTTCTCCAGGACTTTAAACATAAACGAGTGTTGGATTTTATTAAACACTTTTCAGCATCTGAGGAGGTGATCATGTGGTTTTATTTCTCTATTTGTTTATATGCTTGATTACATTGATGAATTTCTATATATTGAACCAAACTTTCATAAGCTGGGATGAAGCCTACTTAGTCATAGGGGATGATGATATCTTTGATGTGTTCTTGGATTCAGTTTGCAAGTATGTTGTTGAGTGTTTTTGCATTAATCTTCAGAAGGGAGATTGGTCAGAAATTCTCTTTCTTTGTTTGGTCTTTGTGAGGTTTAGATATCATAGTCACTGTGGTTTCACAGAATGAGTTTGGTAATGTTCCTTCTGTTTCTATTTTGTGGAATAATTTAAAGAGTTTTGGTATTAGCTCCCCTTTGAAGGTCTAGTAGAATTCTGCGCTGAAACCGTCCTGCCCTGGGCTTTTTTTTTTTTTTTTTTTTTTTTCCTTAGGAAATATAGGACTATTTAATTTATTTACCTGATCTTGATTCAGCTTAGGTAAGTGGAATCGATCCCAGAAAATTCTCAATTTCATTTAGATTTTCAAATTTTGTGGCATATAGGCTGTTGAAGTGTGGATTGCGTCCGTGAAGGTTGTTACATCCCCCTTTTGTTTCTGATTTTGCTGAACTGGACAGTTACTCTTTGTGTTTTAGTTAGTTTGGCAAAGGGTCTGTCTGTCTAGCTTGTTGATTTTCTCAAAAAACCAGCTCTTGGTTTCATTGATTCTTTGAATTGTTCTCTTTGTTTCTAATTTATTGTTTTCAGCTCTGAGTTTGATTATTTCCAGCAGTCTACTTCTCTTGGGTGTGTCTGCTTCTTCCTCCCCCCGCCCCCAGGGCTTTCAGGTTAGCTGTTAAGTTGTGTATATGAGAAGTTTTGAATTTCTTTCTGAAGGCAATTAGTGTTATGAAATTTCCTCTTAGCACTGCTTTCATTGTGTCCCATAGTATTGGGCACATTGTGGCTTCATTTTCATTGACGTCTGGGAAGTCTTTAATTTCTCTTTTTATTTCTTCCTTGACCCAGCTGTCATTGAGTACAAAGTTGTTCAGTTTCCATGTGTGTGTAGGCTTTTTGTTATTTCTGTTGTTGTTAAGGTCCAGCTTTAGTCTATGGTAGTCTGATAGGATACAAGGGATTATTTCAATCTTCTTGTACCTGTTGAGGCTTGCTTTGTGACCAACTATATGGTCTATTTTGGAGAAGGTTCCATGAGGTGCTGAGGAAAAGGTAAATTCTTTTGTGTTTCGGTGAAATGTTCTGTAGATATCTGTTAGTCATTCATGACCTCTGTTAGAGTCATTGTTTCTTTGTTTAATTTCTGTTTTGTTGACCTGTCTTTTGTTGAGAGTGGGATGTTGAAGTCTCCCACTATTAATTTGTAGGCATTTATGTGTGGTTTCAGATTTATTAATACTTCTTTTACAAATGTAGGTACCATTGTATTTAGGGCATAGATGTTCAGAATTCAGATGTTTTCTTGGTGGAATTTTCCTTTGATGAATATGAAATGACCTTTCCCATCTATTTTGGTTAATTTTGGGTAAAAGTCTATTTTATTAGATATTAGAATTGTTAATCCTGCTTGCTCCTTGTGTCCATTTGCCTTGAAGACTCTTTTCATGGCCTTTACTCTCAGGTAATGTCTACTTTTGTGGCTGAGGTGTGTTTCTTGTATGTACTATATTATTAGGTCCTGTTTACTCATACATTCTGTCAGTCTTTGTATTTTTATTGGAAAGTTGATTCCATTGATGTTGAGAGAGATTAATGACCAGTGGCTGTTAGATCTATTTATTTTGATTTTGTGGTAGTGTGCTTGTGTGTTTGGCTACTTTTAGTAGGGAGGTTATTTATTTCCTGTATTCCTGAATATAGTTAGCTTTCTTGGGTTGCATTTTTCCTTCTAGTATCTTCAGTAAGGCTGAATTTGTGGGTAGGTAATTGTTTAAATTTGTTTTTGTCATTGAATATCTTGTTTTCTCCATCTATGATGATTGAGAATTTTTCTGCATGCCAGAGCTGACATCTTTATTCTCTTAGGGTCTGCATGATATCTGTCCAAGCCTTTCTGGCTTTCATAGTCTCTGTTGAATAGTCAGGTGTGTAATTCTGATGGGTTTGTCATTATATGTTGCTTGGCCTTTTTACCTTGCAGCTTTTAGTATTTTTTCTTTGTTCTATATATTTAGTATTTTGATTATTATTTGGTGGGACAATTTTCTTCCTTGGTCTACTCTATGAAGTGTTCTGTAGATCTCTTGTATGCTTATAGGCCTTTCCTTTAAATTGGGAAATTTTTCTTCTATGATTTTGTTGAAAATATTTTCTGTGCTTTGAAGGCGAGGATATTATTTTTCCACTATTCCTATTATTCTTAGATTTTGTCCTTTCATGTTGTCTTGGATTTCTTGGATGGTTTGTGTCAGGAAATTTTTCGATTTGGCATTTTCTTTGATGTATGCATTGATTCATTTCATTGTATCTTCAACACCTGAGATTCTTTCTTCCATCTCTTGTAGTCTATTGGATATGCTTACTTCTGTAACTTCCTGTTTTCTTCCTTGAATTCTCCATAATATCTTCCGTTTGTGTTTTCTTTAATTTTTCCATTTCTTTCTTCAGATCTTGAACTGTTTTATTGATTTCCTTCATCTGTCTGGGTATATTCTCCTGCTTCTCCTTCAATTCCTTCACCTGTTTTTTTGAATTTTCCTTTATTTATTTCTTTCAGTGATTTAATTATTTCCTCTCTAAAGGCCATAAACTTCTTGGTTGCATCTTCCTGTATTTCTTTATGGATGTTCACAATCTGTTTGATTTATCTTCTTCCAGTTCGTTATGCATTTTTGTTTGATTCCTCCACTATCCCCTTCATAAGTATAGATTAAAGTTCATCCACTTGAATTTCACTTATGTTAGAGTATCCAGAGTTGTTTGCCCCTGGATATCTGGATTCTTTAGATGCCATATTGCTTTGGCTTTTATTGATTGTCTTGTTTTAACTGGCCTCTACCCATCTGTCTGTCTCAGGTGTTGGTTATTAGTTTCTGGAACCTGCTAGAATCTTGGGGTTGGAGGAATCGCCTTGGCAGGAAGATGGTTGTTCTTGAAGGAGTCCTCAAATTTTGGTCACCAAATGGCCAGTGTTTCTCAGGGAATTGCCACAGCTCTCTTCAGTTGTATGGTACTGTGGGCTAACTGGGCTTATTGGGAGTTCAAGGGCTCTCCTCTCACCAGAAGTCCCCTGAAGACAGATGCTCTGCCACTGGCATTCTTGCTCTGTATTTAGGGAGCTTCTGCTGCTCATACTTTGTGTTTGCTGGCCACAGCCCTCTTAAAAAACCAGGGAGCCCTGAGGTTTGGTTAGTTTAGCTAGGGAGACAGGTTGAGCTTTGGAGAAGCATCTGGAGGCTGCTCCCATGGATCCCAGGCTTCTGTTGGTCTGAGGTTGGAGCTCTGTGCCCCAGTACCCAAGCAGTAATCACTAGCATGTGAGAGCAGCACACAGGTCTGTGGCTGGAGGCTAAAGCCCTGGGCCTGCTTCTGAGGATTAGCTGGGTTTCTTGAGGTTGGACCTGATGTTTCTCTCACCTGGGACTTAATCCTGGCAGAAAAATCAAGTTTCTAGTGTTTCAGGGTCCACAGTTCTGTCTGGGAAGGTGAGTATCATGCATAGCTGTGTGGTTCTGGGCTGGTGACTGAGAGCCTTCTGGAGCCCGGAACGTTTTCCTGGGGTTGTCTGGGTGACCTGAGATCTGTCAGCATGGTTTTCTTCCTTCACAGTGGGTTTTCTCTTGACTGGAAAACCCAGTCTGTGGTGTTGTGTGGCCCAGAGTTCAGTCTGGGATAGTGATCAGAGCATGCAGGCATGTGCCTCCGGTGACAGAGTGCCTGTTGGGACCCAGGGACTCTTTCTGGGTTTCGCTGGCTGACCTATGATTGGATCCAATTACTTCCCACACCATGGGGATTCCTCTCTCCTGGGAAACACAATTACTGGTGTTTTTGGACCCACAGTTTGGTCTGTGGGTCACTGTGCATTCACTGCTGTTCTGCTGGTCAGACACAGTGTGCTCTTGGGCCTTCATCTTAGATCTCCCTTGCTTCCACTTTTTAATACAGCTCCTCAATTTGAGGTGACCTCCAACCACAAGATTATTTTGTTCCTATTTCATAATTCTAATTTTGAAACTGTTATGAATCATAATGTAAATATCTCATGTACAGAATATCTGATATGTGACCCCAAATGGGTCACAGATTGAGAACCACTGCTTTACATACAGAGCATGATGTTTCTGAACACTTACAATTTAAGAAACTTACTTGTAGCATCTGTTCATATAAACTTGTTTTATAATTCTTTTTTAAATTAAAAATTATGTTTATGATTGTAAGCTTGTGTGAGTTTATGTGCACTAGATGTGCACAGGAGAAAAGGGCATTGGGTTCTCTGGAACTGGAGTTACAAGTTCCAGCCTCCATGTGAGTGCTGGAAAATGAACCCCAGTCCTCTACGAGAGCAGGAATTGCTGTGAACTTCTACCCATCTCTCTAGCTCTAAACTATTTCTTTAAGGGTGTACATATTCAACCTTCTTTTGGGAGATTGGAAAGTAACAAGATGACTTCTTACCCAATTAAGGATAAAATTCTTTAAAGAATCAGATAGAAACTGAGAATGTTCATTTGAGCAACACAGTCACACTAGCCTGTGAAAGCTGATTGTTATTTGCGGATGTATTTGGCTGGAATTTCTTGACACTAGTTAGTTAAATTTAAGGAGGAGTCTAATCTATCTGTGGAGATTCTGAGACAATGAGTCATACATTCTGGAGTGAATCCCATCAATTTAATAAGCCACTTGTAGGTGACAGTGGATGCTGAGTCCTTCTGTTCTGCCCTTTATTAGTAATGCCTGGTGTCCCAGTGGAATTGGAAGATTGAAGATCCTTGGAACAGTGGTTAAGAAATGGCAGTGTAGAGCTTCTTGGTTCATGCATGTGAAGGGCCAGGGATTTCTTAAAATGTTCACCAGCCTGGAGCACTGAAGCATGTGAGGCTAAAGCCTTATTAAAAAAAAATCAATGTGGCTTATTATACTGTATGCTTATTTCTCTCTAATGTATTAATCAAAAGATGATATGTTGAAAGAATTATTTTTAGGTAAAATGTCCAAAAGGCTATGCCTTAGTATCATTTTAATATTATATTTCTTTATAAACTATATACAATAAATGAGTCCAAAGTAACAGTTGTTATTAAAATGAACAAATCAGCTGTTTAAAAGAGAGAAACTATTTCAGTCCTGTAGAATATGGAAATGTGTACCCAAGAAACTAGCGGTGTAGCTAATTCTGAAAGATGAACACAAATAAGGAGAAAAATCTCAAAAACATGAGTACAGAAATCTCCCTTTTTTGTATTAGTATCGTCTAAGACATGCTGATTAGGGCCCAACTTCCTGACCTTGTTGAAGTCAAATAAAGATGCCTTGTATTTTTTTTTCTATTTTGTAATTATTTGTTTATCATCATAGTCACCATCCTCATCAGTGTGTGTGTGTGTGTGTGTGTGTGTGTGTGTGTGTGTGTGTGTGAATACAGGTTCATGTGCCAGAGTGTGCAAATGGATGGTCAGGACTTTGGGCAGTGGAAGGGGATATGGTTTTCCTTCCACTGTGGGTTTTGTGAATTGAGCTCATGTTTGTTAGCTTTTTGTGGCAAGTGCCTTTATGAACTGTGGCAGAGAGTGTGCACTATGACTTTGGGATACTATTTACACTAACTTGATTTGGACTTCTCATCTGTAAAATGGGATAAAGCATTAGCTTCATTACTGGTAGAATAATCGTTTATTATGATAAAGGCACTCTTGATAATTGAAAGTGGCACTAATAGATATTACAGTCTATAATATTGAATGTTGCAGTTAAATGAAACAGCTAAAGATTTGTAACACACAAAAATGATAAAACTGTTCAATTGCAGGCATTCAGAGTCTCAAAGGCAGGACAGCCTCTTTTATGTTTGTTTTCTGTTCATGGAATTCTTTATTTTTCTTGTTTACCACTTCTACTGCCAAGTGTCCTCACAGTGACTTCTTAAATCTTGCATGCTCATATTGTAAGTGGCAAGTAGGGGCAGCAGTGTCCTATTCCTTTCAGACACTGAGAGAGTGGCCTTTTGCCAGCCTCTTGTGTCTGAGTGCACTTCATTTGATGAGCCAGCTCCATGCAAACTATCCTGGCAGGAGAGTGTTAGTTATGACAGTGTAACTAAAAATTGTCATAAAAGAGGCCCAGGATAGTGCTTTTTATTTTTTGTTGATTTTTTTTAGCTTTTGTCATGTGTTAAAATTTTTAGTCTCTTGTTTGTTTTGTTTTATGAAAGAGTAGGGGAGAAGAACGTAAAGTTGGATGGAAAAGGGAGGATATGGGAAGAGAAAAAAATAAAAAATAGCACTGAGTAATTAAAAAATATGCTTTTATTAAAAATATACATATATATATTATTTAGTATACCTCCTCGCTTAAGCCATGTGTTTGGTCATTTAAATACCGATTTTGAGATGCACAGACATCTTCACTGAAGACATGAAGCTTCCACTTCTAAATAAGTAATGAATTTTCTAAAGGAGTAATTGAAACTCTCTCTTGTCATGATTCAAACCCTTTCCCCAAAGATCAAGAACCATTGTAGAAGACAGAGTAGAAAGACTGTGAGAGCCAGAGGCCAGACATGACAGGCTGAAACAATATCTTTTGATTATGCTAGAAATGCTGCACTATTGAACTTACAGCAGCTGTGGGTACAAGGAGAAGACCTACATTGGATCAAGACAGTCAACTTTCTATCACGAGCACAACCCTTGACCCCTATATGTGGGACCAGTGACAGTTGATGGCTTATGGGATAGGGAGAATATCATTTTTAAGGTGTGGTCTCTGCTGGTTTGTTCATTATCCAGTAGATAGTCCCACAACGATGAGTATATGGGCAGGACAAATTAAAATCGAGCCTGGTAGCTTCCTGATTATTCTTCAAATTCATCGCCACAGATGTTGCTCGGGCACATACTGTTTCTACCTCAGCATTCTAGTCATATCTCATTCCTTCAAATAACTGGCCTTACCACTCCCCAAAACTGCCACAGAACACTGTTACCTTCTTTTTCAAAGTGTCTACATTTCTTCTTTCCACCACACTTTGAGCCGGTAATGAACCTCAGAATCCATGGGCAGAATGAGGAACTTGCCCCTCAGCTCCAATGAACCTAACAACTGATTAGCTATCATAGTTCTTGTTCTGTTTCCTGTGCATAATGGTAAGACATGGGGATTCAGGAGGCAATATTTTAACTGAGATCCCACTGTGTCATTTCCTGAGGCATGAAAGTGAAAAAAAATTACTTCTCCGTGCTTTAGTATCTTCTTCAGTGAGTTGGTGATGAATGAACTCAGGAGCAAAATGAAATATATATTTCTATATAAAGCCAACCCTTTTGTTCTGGATTCTATGGTTCTTTTACAATATTTCTTTCATCTTTACAAGCTTTATATTAAAAACTTGCAAATAAAACATCACACACCAAATTCATCAGACCCAATACACTTTACAGTGAACTCCTATACAGTTAGAATAGCCATGCTGAAACTGAGATGAATAGTGGATTTTACACGTTTGTATGGAGTTTTGATGATGATTGCATTGGATTTGTAGACTGCCTTTTGCTTTTTTAATATAGTCATTTTAGCAATATTAATACTTCCAATCCACGAACATGGGAAGTCTTTGCATCTTCTATTTTTAAACCTACTTAAGATATTTATTCTTGAATTCAGGTTTTATGTTTAATGTGGCATTAATGTCTTCCTTTTCATTTGAGTACTCCCTTTGTCAAGTGTACTCTTTTATCTTTTATTTTAGGGAAAAATTCTTTCATGAACACATTTTCTGCAATTCTATCTTCCCCACCTGAAGGCAATTGCAAATGCTAGCTAAAATCTGCCACTATTTCCTTTATTTATTTTTCTGTTCAACCTAGACCAAACACACTTTCTAACTGATGAAGTACTTCCTTATCAGAGAATCTTTTTCATTCCCTTGTTGGGTGATTTCACCCACCTTTGAAGAGTTCAAAGATTATCTGTTTCCTGGTCACTGATTTTACCCTTCTCATGAACACATGTATCTATCTAATTGGTTGCCAAAGCTACTGGGATGTTTCGTAGGTATCTAAACCTGATCACATCAAATGGAACTCTGGAACTCATCTCAACATTTGCTTCTATTACAGTAAATTTCATCCTAATATAATAATTACCCAGTTGCTTAAGCCAAAAATTTGTGTCATATTCTATTCCTTTCTTTTGCTCACATAAAGACATTATGACCCATTGGTTTTACATCCAAGTCATAACCACTACAACAAGAGCTTCATTAAAGAATTACATTTTTTTCTGTCGTGTTTTACAATGAAGTCTAAATATCTAGTGTTTGGCACATAGTAGATAGATAGTAAATAAATATTTGTGAATAAATGGATGCTCTAGTATTAAATATGACCACTTCCCATCATTCTCAGGACCAACACCATAGTTTAAGTCACTATCATCTTTTGTATACAGTTTTTCCTAATTGATCTGCTGCTCCCAATCTTCATCTTCATCGCATAACTCACCAGTTTGTTTTCAAATTTAAGACAACCCCTTGAATTCCAGTCTACCAGTATAAAATACAACCCAGATGTCCATCAACGGAGGAATGGATACAGAAACTGGTATTTTTACACAATGGAATACTACTCAGCAATCAAAAAGGAGGAAATCATGAAATTTGCAGGCAAATGGTGGGATCTAGAAACGATCATTCTGAGTGAAGTATCCCAGAAGGAGAAAGACAAACATGGAATATACTCGCTTATATAGACCTAAAAGATAGGATAAACATAATGAAATCTATACACCTAAAGAAGATAATCCAGAAAGTGGACACGGCGTATTTAGAAAGACAAATGGGATATGCATTGAACGTATGACAAGAGTCTTCAGCAAAAGCATCTGAAAGACTCTACCTAGCAGTGCTCCAAAATAGATACTAAGACTCACAACCAAACCTTCGGCAGAGTGCAGGGAATCATATGAAAGAAGGGGAGTTTGATGTGGAAAGGATAGGAGCTCCACAAGGACCAAACGTATCTGGGCACAGGGTCTTTTCTGAGATGGACACTCAACCAAAGTCCATGAGAGGATGAAACCTAGAACCTCTGCTCAGATGTTACCCGTGATAGCTCAGTAATCAATTGGTTTCCCATAGTAAGGGGAACAAGGACTATTTCTAACAGGAACTCAATGACTGGCTCTTTGACCTCCCCACCTCCCAAGGGAGGAGCAGTACTGTTAGGCCACAGAGGAGGACTTTGCAGCCAGTCTTGAAAATACCTGACAAAAGGGAGTCATATGAAAGGGGAGGAGGTCCTCCCCTACTAGTGGACTTGGAAAGGGGCAGGGAGGAGATGAGGGAGGGAGGGTGGGAATGGGGAGGGAATGAGGGATACAGCTGGGATACAGAATTACAAAATGTAACTAATGAGAAAAATAAAATTATGGAAAAGAAAAAAAAATAAATAAAATATAACCTTATTTACTGCCCTGAAAAGTATCTACCTATTTCTACAATTTCATTTGCCACTTCTTTGGCTCATTCTCCATTGCAAACACACATTTCCTGGCTTAGTGTAATAGGTAATCAACAAATTAATGAAATAAAATGACAGGTGAATGGTCTGATGATGTCAAGGAGTAAGAGTTCGTTTTACCCTATCGTTTCCCTTGAATGTTAAATTATCAAGTCATCTATTTTTTATTTCTCAACACCTTCATCTACCAGAATGGCTGAAACATCACCACAGCTCAATAGTTCCTGAAAAGAACTATGAACTTGTGCCAATAAATTAGACTTCTCTGAAGAAATATATAGCTTTCACAGGAAGAAAATGTATATGAGCTCATTGTAAAAGGGCACCATATGAGAAAAGGTGTGCATGGTTGTGCGTGTGTGCATGTCCATGTACGTGTGTGTTCCCAGGATGAACAGATAAAATCGTGAAATGAGGCTAAGTGTAAGAGACAGGTGAGCCAGCAGTATGTGTTTTGAAAAACTTTTGGTGGATGCAGCCAGGACTCAGGGAGATCAGACACATACATACTTCTCAAAGTAAAGGGTATCTAATAATATCTCAGTTTTATATCTAGGTATTTATAAAAAATAAGATTGATACACTTTACAAAAACCCTCTAGCATAACAGCACACGAGTCAATTTTTTATTGACCTTCTCCAGCAGGTTTAACTTATGAGGTCTTGGAGGGTAGATTTTGAAAAATAGCTCATCTAGTCTATTCTAAGGTTTGACTTTTTTTTCTTTTTTTTTCTTTATTAATTACAGTTAATTCACTTTGAATCCCCCCCATGGTTCTCTCCCTCCTCCCGTCCCAATCCCTCCCTTCCTCCACTCTCTGCATGCATGCCCCTCCCCAAGTGCACTGATAGGGGAGGACTTCTTTTCCTTCCTTCTGATCCTACTCAATTAGGTCTCATCAGGAGTGGCTGCATTGTCTTCTTCTGTGGCCTGGTAATGCTGCTTCCCCCTCAGGGGGAGGTAATTAAAGAGCAAGCCAATCAGTTCAAGTCAGAGACAGTCCCTGTTCCTATTACAATGGAACCCACTTGTATACTGAACTGCCATGGGCTACATCTGTGCAGGGGTCTTAGGTTATCTCCATGCATAGTCCTTGGTTGGAATAGCAGTCTCAGGAAAGACCCCTGTGCTCAGATTTTTTGGTTCTGTTGCTCTCCTTGTGGTGATCCTGTCCTCTTCAGATCTTACTGTTTCCCACTTCTTTCCTAAGATTCCCTGCACTCTGCCCAAAGGTTGTCCATAAGTTTCAGCATGTACATGGTCTGCAGGGCAGAGCTTTTTAGAGGTCCTCTGTGTCAGGCTCCTGACTTGTGCTCTCTTTTCTCCTTCTTCTGATTACCAGCCTCTTTGCCTTTCTGGATAGGAATTGAGCATTTTAGCAAGAGACTTTTAAAAAAGTGATGTTTTTATAGAAGGTAAGAGTCTCTATATCAATAGCCATGGTTCTTTTCCAGCCAAAAGTGCAAACTAGGTATGGTGTTTCTGGTATCCTCCATGGGGCTGGAATATAAACCAAAGCTTGCTTTCCAAACGCATCTGTCCATATACTCAAATTGCTTGAGAGCTGTGGAAATACCTAGCCCCATTCTGAAATAGGAATTTAATTGGTTGGGGGGGGCATGTAGCCAAGGTTTGTGAGTTTATTAAGAGTATCCAGGTGATACTAATGTGCAGGCCATGTTTGGGACCTACTAAACTGGATATATTGAACTACAAAGTTCAAATGTAAAGCTGTGAATGAGGCAAAACGTAAGGTTTCTGTGCTGACATTCAAGCCAAACAACGAGGTCAGCCTAAAGGAATTTACTAACCTACAGTGTGTACTGTAGGGCATTATTTAGATAAAGCAGTGGTTCTCAAACTGGGTCATAGTGGTCACATAGTGGATATCCAGCATATCAGATATTTGCATTATAATTAATAACAGTAGCAAAATTATAGTTATGAGGTAGCAATGAAAACTATTTTACGTTTGGGAGTCACCACAACATGAGGAGCTGTATTAAAGGATTGAAGAATTAGGAATGTTGAGAACCACTGACATAAATACAGATCAACTGATGAAAAATATTATATCAATTATGTAGACATAGTAACACAAAAGAAAATATTATCACATGTCAACCAGGATTTTAAAATAACTTTGTCAGTTTAAATCTATATGCCCAATTCAAATTGTCTGATAAAAATCAGAGAGAACAAGAAAATTTGAATGTTATATAAATAATAAATAATTTTAGTGTATTTATATTTCATGTATTGTTATATATATATATATATATATATATATATATATATGAATTTTATCTGGAATTCAAGTTTTAACTGTGTGCCTTGTAATCGTTTCTACTAAACCTGCTAACTTTATCCAATACTTCAAAGGACTTGCTTGTGTAGTAATTTATTAGGGCAAGAATTAACTTCATCTTCTTACTCATTATGTGTTCTGTTTTTTGAGTTACATTGCTTGGTTAACCACCTCAAGCTCTATGCAGTTTTGTATTGAGATAGAATTCTACCTTATTCTGCCTCTTCTGTCGTCTCCGGAGACGAAGGAATTCCTTATGTTGCCTGGAGACAAAGTTCACTGCTGCATATTCCAGTAAGGCAGCAAACACAAACAGAAGGCACACAGCCATCCAGATGTCAATCGCTTTCACATAGGAGACCTGAGGAACAGGATGGGGTGAGAGAGAGAGAGAGAGAAAAAAAAAGCTATGAAGGCTTTACAGAAAACTTCATTTAACAGTTATGTAAATGACAAAAGTGATGGTCAAGGATTTTTCACTCTTGAGAAAACTACTGCAATTCGTGCTGCGACAAATGTCTACCAATAGAGGACTGGACACTGAAATTGTGTGATTGGAACTAGAGGACACTTAAGTGAAACAGTGTTCTCATGTGGAATCTGAAAGTGTTTTTCTCATAGAAGTTGAGAGTAGAAAAAGTTTATTTATCTCATAGAAGCTTCCAGAGACCGAGGAGATGGGAAAAAGAACATAATGCTATAATTGGAAGAGTAAACTTTAATTTTTAAATTAAATCTAGGCTTTTTTCCCTTTTTTATTTTTTTTCTTCACAATTTATTCATTATTTATCCCAATTGAAGCCTCCTTCCTGAACTTCCCCCAGTCCCACCGCTCTTCCCTCTTTCCCTCATCCCCTTCCCCTAGTCCACTGAAATGGGGAGTTTTCCTCCTCTGCCATCTGACCATAGTTTGTCAAGTCTCATCAGGACTGCTTGGATCCTCTTCCTCTGTGGTCTGGTAAGGCTACATTATCAGGGGCAAGAGATTAAAGTGCAGTCAACCTAGCTCATTACAAAGGCAGCCCCTGATCCCCTCACTCAGAGATCCACATGGAGACTGAGCAGCCAATCGGCCACATCTGAACAGTGGGTCTAGGTCCTTTCCGAGCATGGTCTTCCATTGGTTTATTTTTATATGACACAGAATGATGAACATAACATTAAAACATAGTATATTTCAAAAGGGTTAGAAAAGAGGATTTTGACTTAACTTGCTGGAAAAAAATAGTAAAAATTTAAGATGGTGGATATGCTAATTACTGTGAGTTGACTGTGACTTAATATATACATGAATCACAACATCCCATTCAGTGTTAAGAAAAAAAGTAAGTTCCCAAAACATCACAGTATACTTCATAAATACATACCAATAAAATGCTATAACATTAAAATAAAAATGTACAAAAGTCATATGTTAGTACCACTTAGATATGAGCCAGATGAAACAATGGCCAGCAGTAGAGGGACCTTGTGACCATCACTGCTCTGCAAGGATCAATACCTCTATACACATTTTCACTGTACAGGAAGAAAAGAAGTAGGGGTATTGTAACACTGCAAATCATAGACTGCCAAAGACACTTGTCAAACTTCCAGGTGAGTGTGTACTATTGAGTTCTAATTTTTATGATTTTTTTTTTTACTATATTTTTCTTCTTTAACTTTTCTAAGTACCTGCCAGCCACTTTTTCAAGTTTTTTTTGTTTTGTTTTTTGTTTTTTACTGTTAAGCCCTACAACAGCTGTATTATCCCATTTCCTGAGAAGAAAACTGGAGTAAAGAAGGGTTAAATTATTACCTAAAGGCATCAAACTAAAACTTGAAAGCCAAGATTCAAATTGAAACACAGTGTTGACTAGTGTGTTTCTTTTCTGATCACATATGATATGGTTCCTAGTGTCATGCTCTTTAACATTCTTTTAATTCATCATTTCCAACGTGTGCTCACATTGTAAGACATTTAGATTATTTTCAATTTCACTTCTCTGACTACAAATTTTGCTGCTGTGAACATCCTTCTTCCCAAATATTTGATTGTCTCTGCACTTAATTGTTACATCAGTTTTTGGATGAATTACAGTAGAGAATGATACAAACATAGTCTCTTGAGTTAGAAAGCTAGCAGGCGCACAGAGGAGAATAATAAATTCTATAGCAGTTCTCAACCTGTGAGTCATGGTCCAACTGAGGGTCGTATATCACATATCTTACATATCAGATATTTACATTATGATTCATAACAGTAGTATATTGCAATTATGAGATAGCAATGCATAATTTTATGGTTGGAGGTGACCCCAACATGAGGAATTGTATGAAGGAGTCACATACATTAGGAAGTTTGAGAACCACTGGTCTAAAGCAAGGAAGAAGTACATTGCTACAGAATGTCACTAAAGTCTCTGATTTGCTTCACCTTACTGACTCCATTCTTAAGCTGTCAAATATGAACAGTCACAGTAGGTCATTGATTCCAGGTAGCTCCTCTTCTAATAGTCAGGCCTTGTGAAATTTTCCTCATCCATGTTGGTATGTCAACTGGTGTTGGCATTAATGTACACATTCTTTAAGCCAGCTGTATTGTTGAGATTTCATAAGTGTGGCTCCCTTGTCATATCCTGGTAGTGCAGGTGTCGTAGTAGCGCAGGTGTCCTTACTCTTTTTAAGACTGCTATATGCTTTACACTATTTCTCTGAGACAATTGGAACTACTTGCCAGTCCCATATATATTGTTGCAAATTGGCTTAGTGCTTTGCCATCTTTTTTCCCTTGGAATGTACACTATTTTTACCTGGGAATACTATTCATAGTTTGTCTGATTAAGACCTTTTCAGAATCTCTCAAAACACGTCAGAAAAGCCAACTGTCCTAGGAAGCTTCCTTAAACCTTCCTCAATTCTCCTATCTGGATTAGAGGACACTTTCTCTCATTGCAATCTACTGATTTTATTTTTTTCTTAGTCACCTTTTCCCTTAGCCTTATCAATAGACTGTAAGCTTGTTTTGTATGTGTGTCTGGGTAAGTTGATTGTTTTTGGAGGAATGACCTTGGGCAAAATTATGCTTTATTTTACCAACACAGAACCTGACAAGTCATGGGTAAGAATAAACTATTCCTACACTATATGTATACAATAATTGGTGAAAGAAATATTCATGAATTTGAGGAAAAGTTGGGAGGGATTTATGGGAAGGTTATGGAGGAAGGAAAGGGAAGGAATAAATATAATTATATTACAATAAAAAAAACAATTAAGAAAGAAAAATTATATGGGGTGAGTGGATAGATGGATAAATGAATAAGTGGATGACAATAAATAATCTAAACATTTTCATAGTTTGCATTAAATCAAATAATTATAAGCTATCACCTGTTATCTACAACTTCATATATTTGATGCTTCTAAGTGTGAAATATAATAAGTATTAAATTCTCTTAGCATACCAAGAATACAAGAATGTTCTTTTTTAGTAAAGAGTAATTAGTCTTCCACTGAATTAAGTATATTCTATGGTAACAGAACATTACTAATCACAATATTCCCTGTTATCTATTATTCAGATTGCCTGTAAATGTTTTAGATCTCATAATGAGAATAATTTGTCAGTGCCTGAGATATACGCACACAGAGAGAGAAGCCCAGTAGAGCTGCCCATCATTCCTTCTATTCCTGGTGTTTACATTCAGTAATTTTTAAACTCATTTCCTATCGTCTTCTAATCATCAGTAAGCTAAGCACGTATTTTGCTTCTTTTATAGCTGCTCATAAATGAATTCTTTCACTATCTTAATCACTTTGGTTGGTCTCTCAGAATGCTCTTTCTAGCATTAAAGTGCTGACATCAAATGCATTATTCACATAGAGTTAGAGGGTGTTGGGAGATATCTATTACATACAATGTGATGTCCCTTGGTGTTGTTCTCTGAGACTGAAATTCCTTTTTGTTACTTTTAACCATTTCTAATGTCAGAGTCTCTCCCTTTGGCTGCTAATCCTTAGAAGTTTTTAGCTTACATCTTTTCTTGTCAACTTTTTCTTTTTTTTTTTTTTTTTTATGAATCTTGGGGTTACATGTTCCCTTCATGAACTATTTTACTATAGACTTGCAAGGTATTTTTTCAATGGTAATTAAGCTCTATGCTGCTATGATCCACTGACTTGGATTCTTTTTTTATAATTTTTTATTTAACTTTTATTAATAACACTTTTTTCATTTTGTATCCCCCCATAAGCCTCTTCCTCCTTCCCTCCCAGTCTGACCCCTCCCCTGCCTCAAGTCCACTAATAGGGGAGGTCCTCCTCTCCTTCTTTCTGATCTTAGTCTATCAGTTCTCATCAGAAATGGCTGCATTGTCAGGGTTTTAGGTTAGTATTTTAAAATTTATGCTTTACTTTTATTTTTATATAGACCAGGCTTCTTAGGAACTCATCATCCTCTCACCTCAGCCATCATGGCAAATCTCCTTTTAACAATATTTAATTATGACAATAAGGAAGATTAGCAGGAAAAGCTGTCTGTTGTACAAGCTACATGGCTTCACTTTGATACCTCAATCCCACAATAAAAAGAGAGAATCAATCCCCAAAGTTGTTTTCTGACCTCCCCATGTGCACTGTAGTACGTATATGTTTAAACACACATACACATACAAATAATATTGATAATAATAGTAATAATTTTGAAGAAAGCAATTCCAAAAGCAATATTAATTAAAAAAAAAAAAGACATTCATAGCCTAGTGTTCTCTGAAAAGTATTACAGTAGGTGCTGTGAAAGATAAATCAGAAGAGGCAGGATGAGTAAGATACTTATTGATTCTTTCCAGAAGTTTTCTGATTACACTTTTGAGGACTTCGTTCACAGTTCCAGGGAGCAGTAAATCATGGCCCAGGAGGCGGATCTGACTCACTGAATATCTTCCAAATATTTATTGAAACACAGCTATACTTGCTTAGTTACATAGTGCTCATGGCTGCATTTATATTAAAATGGTACAGTTGAGTAGCTGTGACAAAACCAAAATGGCATGCAGAGCCTAAAACACTAAGTGATTATTTATGAAAAAATGTTTGCCAGTTTCTGGCCTCTAGGAGTTTAATGGTTAGAAGAAGCTGTAAAGGCAAATTTCTGAAGACAGAATATGGTGGGAATCTAGTGACTTGCATTTATGGTACGTTTTAAGAGTGGGGGCATGATGACAGGTAGATAGGTATAATTTCCAGGAAGAGAAGGCACTGAAGGCAGGCAGATAGATTCAAGGTTTCTACGTCCTCATAAACATATGCTAATGACCTTTATTATGAGGTATAGGCAAACAAGTCTTATCATCCTTTCCATACAATTATTTGTGTCCAAATGCAAAGATCTTATCAAATGGCAACATTTTCCTTCTTTATAGGACTATCTCCTTATCTTGCCATTTTTAACCTCCACACAGGCCTGGTTCTCTTTCAGACTCTTTGCCCATATCTGTGACTCCTCTCCGGAATATCTTCCATGCCTTGTGTTTCTTTAACTCTTTCTGCTCTAATTTACCCTCTGTATTCCTCCCCTCAATAAATCTACCCATTTCTATAGATTTCTTATTTCTGTGTATCTGAGAGTGACAGAAGTGTTGTTGTTGGTGGTGGTGTATATCCCGGAACAAAGACTGGATCATTTCTTGTGTGTTTCATTGAACGCACCAGTAAAACTAGATTTTTTTTTGTCCAGTTGAATACACAATGGAGTGTGAAAAAAAAGTATTCATATTTGAGGGCCTCTAAAATATTCCTTAGAATTTAACCCTTCTACATCTACATTGGATGTCCTTCATTCAAGACAGTAATATCGTAAGATGGAAGAAGCCAGATCTCTCAAAACCCAGGGTCATCTTCTCCAGAGTAGTGTGTAAAATAAATGAGAAAGAATCTTTCCTGCACTCATCCACTGATTTCAGCCTTTTGGGATTCCAAAACCATCCATGAGTGACATCTTTTTCACTCTTGTTCTAATCCTAAGATGTCTACAGTTATTACTTGCAGAGTCAATTTAAGTAAATGTCCCCTGATCCATTAGAGTCCTCTCACTAGCAACTCTGCTTTTACCTTTGGTTCTTTCCTTGCCTTCACCTCTAATATCCAGGTTGACATATATAGACTTCAGATTCTATTTGTAAAGTAACCCAGAGTTTACTCTTTAATTTTTATTCCAAAGATGTCTTTACAGTCTCAGCCATTAACAGGTAGACCTGGATATTATAAGAAGAGGTTCCTTTTCATTCAGTGCCTCTTAGTGACATTTTGTCCTTTCACTTCTGTGGGATAAATTTCAAAACACCAATTTCAATTGGAAACATATGCGTTTGAGCATTACTATGGCTGCCTCTTGTAGGCTCTGGTTTTCAAGGTACTGCACAGTGTGTATCTTTTTTAGTTATTTAACTTTAGCCTACTTTTTCCTAACATAAACTTTGCACTTTATTAAAGCAATTCTTACTCCCAGGAAGCCAACTCCATTCCTGCTATGACTCACAGTTTACACAGGTGAAGGGAGTGATTTTGCACCACAAGGGAAACCTGGTAATATCTGCAGATACTTTTACTTGTCACAACCACTGGGAGGTGCTACTACTATGGGTCAGGGATGTTGCTAGCCATCCTATAATTCCCTGGATATCCCCAGTCACAAGTTATTCAGTACAAATGCTAGTATTTTTGAGTTGGAAAAGAAATAAGGTTAGGCAAGAAAATAAATACTCCCAACCCCCAGGAACCCTATTTATGGGTAATGCTGTTCTCAAGGATAGTTGAAGATAACTGAAACTGAGGTGAGGAGCACAGTACAATGAATTATCTAGTGCCAAACGTGAATTTCTTCTAGGACCCGATAAAGGGGATTGTTTATGAGGATATACAGAGAGAAGTTCCAGTAGTGGAGAAGATTTACAACTGACTTTGATCAACCAAGCATTCATTTTTTTTTAACATTTTTTATTTTTTCACAATTTATTCATTATACGTACTGATTGAAGGCCCCTCCCTCAACAACTCCCTGTCCCATCCTCCCACCCTCTTTCCCTATATCCCCTTCCTGTAGTCCACTGAAAGAGGGAGTTCTTCTCCTTTGCCATCTGCCCATAGCTTATAATATAGGATAGCCATATTATCATCTACAGACCTAAAGAAGCTAAACACTAAGGAGGACCCTAGGGAGGATGCTTAAATTTCATTTATAATGACAAGCAGGATAGATACCAGAAACAGTATAAGAGAGGAAACAGAATTGAAGCTTACTATAGAGGGTCCTTTGAAAGGCTCCACCCAGCAGGGGATCAAAATAGATGCTGAGACTCACAGCCAAACTTTGGGCAGAGCTCAGGGAGTCTTATGGAAGAGGGTAGGAGGTAGATATAAGGACATGGAGGGGACAGGAGCCCCACAATGAGACCAACAATACTAAAAACTCTGATCCCAGAGGGTCCTGCAGAGACTGATGCACCAACCAAGGACCATGCATGGAAAGGATCTAGACACCCTACTCAGATGTAGCCTACAGGCAGCTCAGTCTCCATGTGGGTTCCTCAGTAAGGGGAGCAATGGTTGACTCTGTCATTAATTTGGTTGCCTGTTCTTTGATGACTTGCCTGTGGTAAAGAGGTTTTGCCAGGACACAGAGGAAGAGAATCCAGTCAGTACTGATGAGACTTGATAAGCCAAGCATTCATTTTAACAGAAAAGAAACAAAATGATATTCATGGACAATCTTAATACTCCTAGCTATTTGTTTCATGTGTATGTGTATGTGTATATGTGTATGTGTATGGTAGGGATACACATGCCTATGCGGATGCCAGAGAAAGAAGGCAGGGGTCTTTTTCTGTCAGTCTCCACTGTGTTCTCTCGAGGAAACTTTCACTAAGCCTGAAGATCACCATTTCAACTACAATGAAGGCCTGACCAGCAAGAACCCAGTGTCTGTGTCTTCCAACATTTGGATTACAGACCTGCATGCCCAAATCTTTCTTTTACATTGGTACTAGTGATTTAAATTCTGGACCTCTGTTTTCACAGTAAAAGCACTCACCTGCTGAACCATCTCCCCAGCCCGATTTTTTCTTTCAAAAGCAATTATCCTTCATAACCACCTGCTTGGGTAATTGTTTAATTCTCCTCAAACTATGCACCAAACTGCTAAAACAGAAAAGAAGCTCTGTGCCTGTGTACAAAACAATTTACCTAACATAGAAAAAAAAAGTTTTGAAATGAACTTTACTATTAGTGTTTTTTGAAGGCTACCTATTGGCCAGAGTACTCTGTGCTATGCTCCCCCTGTATATAGTAGAAGCTTCTGGAATCTCTAATAAACTTATGTTTTGTTGGGTGTTATGAAGTGTAACAGCACTATCTCCACCCCAATTTCATGAATGGAAGATGAGTTTATTAAATGTACAACAAAATCATATAACACAAGAAATCAACAATATGGAAAGAACTGTGGCTTTGTTTTTGCTTTTGCCTATTATCTATATGCACTCATTTTATCATTCAAAAATAGACAATTAAATTAACTGTGGTGCCAAAGATTCATGGTGGTGTATGATTTTGTCCTTATAGTTTCAAGGCCAAGTTGTGATTTTTATTGCCTAATTAAAATAGCTTACACCTGTTCTTTAATACAGGGAAATCAGATTATCTTGGCAAAGTAGCACAGCTGAGTATCTGGCCTAGGTCAGTAACCCAACCTTCACACATTTTCTTTTTGCAGCTGATACTCTTCTTGGAGCATGGGCAAAAGAACTTACAATACAGCTCTCACAAAAGTGTTGTTTGTACAAATAGCCATTGGGTGGCAGTACCTTCAAGCCTGGCATCTGAATGAACCACCAGTTAGAGATGGTCCTGAAAACCTTTGGGAATCAACTGGATTTGTTTGGCATTTGGTGATACACAGGTCTAGTTAGCTGAAATTTTAAGATGAGTATGTTTCTCTTCATTATAGACGTCAGAAAACTGTTCAAAGTGGCTTAACGAAGTCGTGTATTCCATATAAGTTTTGAAGAGGGAAGGGGTACTAGAAGAGTACAATCGTCTACCCCCCAAATATTCAAGCCATACCAGGCAATATTCACTGTACCGTATTGCATCCTGCAGAAATGCTCCCTCAAGTATTCTGAAAACAAGGCCTCTGGGGAAGCCAAAGCCAGGACAGTATTCACATCTTGAGAAATGGACAGAATCAGGACTAAAGAAAAAACAATTCTCTGTGTCTGTGTCTGCCAGCTAATAGCATACTACTACTGCTTTCTTCTTATGACTGCACTTTCAGATACAAAATATACGTATATTTCTTCTCCGTTGGGTGGAAATGAAAAGAGGGAGGTTGGTAGCTAATTGGCCACTATTAGAAAAACAGGAGGAAAATTGAATAAAAGACCTACCTAAATAGTGCCAATATTAGAAAGATGCCATTAGAGGAAGAAAAGATGATGCTCTCTTAAATAGATATTAATTCAGTCAGTGTATGTGTGTATGGTGAGGGATAAGCATATTGATGTTTGACCAACTTCTCCTACCTGAGTGATCAATGAACTGTGAAAATGGATTAACATTTTGGACTCAGTTTCTTCATATTGAGGTAGGGGGTCCATGGATTTCAGTCTAGTAGGATCAGTAATGGATTGAGTAAGATGCTCTCTGTAAATCTTAGCACTCATTTGGCTCAAACTCATTGATTTGCAAGGGATGACCTTCTGACAACATTGCATAATTTAAAACTAGTATAATTCAAGGTAATGTTTCCCTGGGGAATAAATGTAAACTTAAATCTCTTGCATTTCCTATTCTATGCATCTATTAAGACATTATTAGTATTTTTCTTTTGTTTTATTTAAAATTCACATAATCTATGTTCACATAGAGAGGAATATCATTGTAGCATCATTTTGTATGTTATAAAACCTGCTATACTGTTAAAAAGAAAAAATAAAATCATCATCATAAATAATGAACTTTCATCACTCATTTAAATAAATCACTGATTTAGTTATTTAATATAATGATAAGTGAGTTCATTTTTTAAATTTACCAAAATCATGTAGCCAGTGTTTAAGACATAATTCAAAATTAACCTGGATTAACCTCAAACTATGTTTTTCTAGTTTAACGATGTCTAGGGAACCCTAAACATCATCTCTGGGGTGAGTCTGGAATTACTCACAGATTGTGTTTTCATTTAATGACACCATGTCCAGTGAAGAATAGCTGAGAACGTACATGCAATAGCTTGGACATGTAAGAAACCGGAGAACTGTTAAGGTGCAGCCATAGAAAATTATAAATATTCAAAGGTGAGGACAGTGCTCTCTTGCTCTCTCAACAGTTCATGCCAGTGTACTTGGACTTCTATTTTTATTTATTTATTTATTTACTACAAACTCTACCCTTCCCTGGTCTGGTTTTACACTTAGGTTCAAAGGAAGAGAGAAGAGAACATTATTTAATTGTAAATAAATAAATAAATCCACTCTTGGTCCTGGTGACATAGCTCAGTTTGTAGGATGCTTGCCTATTATAAACAAGGCCCCAGGTACAACCATCTGCTTTCATCTCCAAAGCCAGATGTGGTAGCACATCCTTGTAATCCTCCAAATTAAGTGATAGACACAGGAAGTTCCAAAGTTCAAGGGATCCTGCCTCAAAAAGAAATCAGTCCTATTCTTTTGCTTATACTAAATAAAATGTTTTAGAGTAATGCATCAGATTTATGGTGATAACAAATGTTTTCCATCTTTTTTTTTTTTTTTCAATGCAATTTATTCAGGAACCTTGAACAATCATCTGACCCTGTGTAAAGCCAGCCCACTTTAAATAGCCTCTGGGTAGCCAACCTCAGCATGCCACGTGGGCAATGCAGATAGGTCCACATACATGGAAGCAAGCCAGATCCTCAGCCTTAGCCAAATGTGGAGTTGTTTGTGACAGAGAGCACTCACCATCGGGAAGGTGGAAGGCGGAAACCAGCTCCATCTTTCAGGCGCGGCATTACGCAGCTCTCTACAGTTCCCCCTTTTTGTTTTGGACGCATCAGGCAAGAGTAGAGGTCTGATCTCTGATATTAGAAATAAATTGGGACTTTGTACTGATGTTCATTTAGGTGTCATCCACCCAAAGAGCATCAGACCCGTCTGATACCTTTTTCTCAGAGGCGGGACCTGGGGCATCAACCCGCATGCAACCAGAAATGCTCTTCTCTGGGTCCAACGCGGCTGACCCTGAGTGCAGTGCTTAGCCTCGCATCCTGAGCGTAACATTTTAGCTTTTTATGGTAGCCAACCATGCTTGGGGAGACTGTCCTGCTTCAATGGCTCCTCGACTGGGGTCTTGATGGGAAGAAAAGCATGAAAAAGATGAAAAGTTTCCATTTCCGGAAATGACCTTGTTGATTCAGAATTTATAAGACAGTGATGTGTCCCTAGAAATAGATGAAGAGGCTATAACAGGAAAGTAGCACTGGTTACACTTCCCATTCTTGATTACTTCTGAATCTCCCAACCTTAACACAGTGAGTATATGGGCAAGCGCTAAGGGAACACATGCAAGCTCTCCATCATCCTACATGGACAGTGTGCTCACAATGTTTGTTTGGTGTTCTGAGTAAGAATGGGCCCTATAAGCTTATATATTTGAGATTTTGGTCCTCAGTTGATGAACTCTTTGGGAAGAATTTAGGAAGTGTGTCGCTGGAGTCTAGGTTTGAGATTTCAAAAAGCTTGCACATTTCTAGTGGACCTGTTTCTGTTTTCTATTTGCAGATCAAGAGGTACACATTCAGTTGTTCCTTCTGTCATGCCATTACTCTACTATCATGGACTCTAACCCTCTGAAACCATACATGCAATTAAATGTTGTCTTTTAGAAATTGCCTTGGTCATCTGAAAGACTCTACCAAGCAGTGTATCAAAGCAGATGTGGAGACTCATAACCAAACCTTCAGCAGAGTGCAGGGAATCATATGAAAGAAGGGGGAGTTAGTATGACCTAGAGAGGACAGGATCTCCACAAGGATAAAATATATCAGGCCATAGAGGTCTTCTATGAGACTATTTCTCCAACAAAGGACCATGCATAGATAAAACCTAAAACCCCTTCTTGGATGTAGCCCATGGTAGCTCAGTATCTAAGTGGGTACCCTAGTAAGGGGGACAAGGATTATTTCTGACATTAGTTCAATGACTGGCTCATTGATCTCCTCCCACTCGAGGGAGGAACAGACTTGCTAGGCTACAGAGGAGGACATTACAGCTGGTCCTGAAGATACCTGATAAGCTAGGGTCAGAGGGAAGGGGAGGAGGGCCTTCCCTATCAGTGTACTTAGAGAGGGGCAGGGAGGAGATGAGGAAGGGAGGGTGGGATTGAGAGGGAAACAGGGAGGGAGCTACGGCTGGGATACAAGTGATTAAAATAAAAAAAAAATAAAAAAATAAAGAAATTGCCTTGGCTTTGGTGCTTTGTCACATCAATAGAAAATGAAGACACAATACAAGCTGATTGTTGAGATGACTGATGGCTAAGCTATGTAGAGAGTGGGTGATTGTGGTCTATAATTCAGGGCTAAATTAGAACCCCAGTTTGAGTTACAGCATTAAAAAAAGAAAAACAAACAAACAAGAAAACAGCCATTTCCTGAATAATGCGTTGAATCTTATATTAACTCTAGGGGACAATATACCCTCTCTTTGTAATAAGATTCCCAACAATGCACTTGAATCTTTTTACCATGGGCTGTGACAGCCTGGAAATAGTGTCTCCTACAGTTAAGTGTTAAAGAGTATTTCACATACAAAATATTATTTAAATTGGATGACAGAGTCAGTGGCAGCCACAAGCTTTCCTTTGCAGTGTCTCTCCCGTGGCCTAGTTTACCATCAGCATTATACTTAAATGTGAACTCATTGTGGAGCCTGGAGATCAGCAAGTGTATCTCCATAGGAGCCAACTTGACTTCTCTGTTTTGGATTCTGGACACTCAAGCCTAGTGCCTTCTAACCTAAAGCTCTTGAAGCTAATCAGCTACTTGCTGTTTCATGCCTTCCTAAGTGAAACTGAAATAGAAAGATTCCAGAGCCCTACCATGCTCCAGCTTCCATGTGGAGAGGGGAAAAAAGGCAAGAAAAAGAACTGCAGGTCAATCAGAGGTTGAGAATTAATGTGGGACAAAAGTCTCTGGCTGTGCTGCTGATCCTACTTTTTGTTAGTATAAATTAGCGAAGATCATGTTTCAGCTGAGTCCATTTCCTGCAGCTAGGCAGCATTTTGACGCAACTCAGTTCCAAACTTCATTGCTTACCACAAAAAAAAAAGAAACAAAAAACAACAACAACAACAAAAAAAAAAAAACAGAAACACAAATCACTCACTAATAGATACATATTTGCCAATAGACACAAACCTCGGGGAGTCTGTCAGTAATTAAAAACAAATCCTATAGCCGTTTGAGTAAAATTACATGAATAAATGTGTAATTAAAAAAATTTAAAAAGGCCATACCATCAGGTAACATTATTATTTTTTTTCAGTACTGAAGCATACTACATAGTTGAAAGGTAAATTGGAAATGTGAAAAGGTTTTTGTTGGGCTCATTGAACTCATCAGTTTCTAATACAGCAGTTGCATACAACTGCTTCAGAGAGTGCAAATCAATTTGAATCTCTTGGTAGGAATCAATCACCTAGGATGAGAGAAACTAAGAGGAATTAGCAGAGTTAGAATGGAGGCAGCAGTGAGAAGATGCCATGTTTATGAGTCCTGGATTAGCCACTGTTGGAGTTTGCAAACTTGGCCATAGCCTTTCTACACCTTTGACCCCACTTTCCTCTTTCTGAGATTCTCATTTCTAAGAGTTTGTGACTCCAAGGAAACAAACGTAGGGAGAGAGAAAACCAAGTCAATAGTAGTGTGGAGTTCCAATATCAAGATGATGAGGCCTGACAGTCCTAGAAAAATAGCCTCCAGACCCTCTTCTCTGCCTTAACACTTTCAATGTCACCTGATAATATATATTCATTGAATATCAATACATGGAAGGTAGAACTTGCCCACAATGTAAAATTACTCACATAGAAGCAAATCATACTGATTAAAAAAATACCCATGTAATACCATAATAAATTTTTAAATGAGTAGGAGGCAGAGGAATTTAAATGGACTCTAAGTGATAGACTTTGGATGTTCTAATCTTGCCTTGCATGTAATGACTCTGTCCCTCAGACTTATCAAATGAAAAATAAGGATATAAATGGAGTCCACATAATAGATTATCTGTAATGACTCAAGTACACATGAAAGAACAAGTAGGCAGAACTTAGAGCTGGGCCTGGTATCTCCTAAGTGCTCACATGTGTTAATTCTCATTATCATGGTGAAATTAGCCTCTTACGTTTCTATAATATCATTAGAGTCAGTGCCTTGAGTACTGCAAATTAGTAAGATTAATTAATAGTTTCATCCAATTTAAGATCTTCATTAAAGTTAAATGTGAGAGTCAGTCTCCTGTGACTTCTTCCTGGATAGAAACACTTAGGAGATTTAGTAGCAACTGCTCTGTCCCGAAGTCAATGTTGTCAGTGTTGGGGTCAGGGGAATACTTTTCCTCCCAAGAGTCTTATTTTAAAATTACCCTTTAGCCTCAAACAGCTGGATTTTAACTTTAAATTTCAAACTATTAATTTTCAAAACAAATGAATGACATTATGCCTCTAAAATTTTCAATAAGCCTGGTATAAATTTCAATTTTTGTTCTCTTAAGGGTCATTACAAATAAACTTATGATTTTAAAATCCATAATTAATTTTTGTCTTTGCTAAAAACTCAAGCTTTCTCTACATTTATAAATGCCAGGTAAAATGGAAGGTATGCAACTAATAATGAATTGCATGGAAGTATTAAGTTTGTATAATTTTAACCAATTGGCTCTAACATTATGAAGCACACTGACACCACAAATAATTGTTACTATGTATGTTGCATAGGGTAAACTAATGTTTTAAAAATTTTAATATATTACTCATGTAACTTCTATATATGATTATTCAGATGCTGAACAAGAGATATTGAGTGATCTTCTCAGCATCAAAAAAAAAAAAAAAAAAAAAAAACAAAAAACAAAACTAGAATTTTTATGGCCCAGGGTTAGGAAGACAAAATGGAACCCATAACTAGGAGTTTGCTTCAAGTCTCCTCAGCCCTATTCCAACTACATGTAAGAGAATGTACCCACCTCTGGTCTTGTAAGTTGGAATCCTTTACATTTCTCTAAGTACCTTATGACCCGGGAATTTATATGAGGTTTGATATCTACTTTGCTCATTGCCACTAATTCTCCTGTGGTGATTTGGGGTTTTTGAAGCTACCTAATAAAACAGCAATCACACAACTCCAGAGCTGAGGCTCATCTAGATCAGCTAAGGGAATGCTCTCATTTCTTCAGATGAAGGAAAGACAAGGAAAGCTCATGACTTAATTTGGATGCCTGATATAAGCTGATTGCATGTATTCCCAAAGCACAACTAGGCACAGAAGCAGGGGAGATACTTGGAAGATTTATTTTGATGAATAGGCTCCCTTTGGGGCACATGTTCTGAAAAATTAAATTGATAGTGACAGCTCATTGCTAAGTACTTTAACAAAACCAATATTCAATTGTGATTCACCTAATCAATTAGAATTTTCACTGTGGAAAGGCAAAAAGGATAAGGAAGTTTCTTCACACTGGATGCAGAGAAGTAATATGAAATTAGTGGTGCCTTCAGAGTTTGGGACACTGAAGCCAGAAATGGGGGCCAGATAGAGAATGCTGATAATGAACACTATCTACTTTACCATTTTTTTCCTGTTTCGTTTGGGCCAATGCTGTGCTACTAACTCATATCTGATTATCAACATAGTGCCTGCCAGTGTCTGAAAGATATCCCTAACCTATCCTTAATATTTCCATCCATTTTTCTATCCCTGACCAGTTTTCTTTTCTATGGGAAATTCTAAAGTATAAAAAGCAAAGGAAATATTTGTTTAGCTACTCAACAAGCAATCCTGAAGTCCTTCAAAGGCCTGGAAGCTGGCATGTTTTGAGGATACAACAGCATATAAAACATAGGACCTGTTCTTAAGGGCTTTATATGAATGTATAAGTAAATAGGCAGTTATAATCCAGTGCAACAACTGAAAACAGCAGGAAGTACAGGTGTTAGAAAGGCAGAGAGAAAAGGAGCCTGACTGGTCTCACTATGTTCAAGATTTGAAAATATCCTAAAAAAATTAGTAAACTCAGAAGAGACCCCTGTGCTCAGATATATTTGGTTGTTGTGGATCTCCTGTACTCTCCATGTCATACTAACTCTCCCTTCTTTTATATGATTCCCTGCACACTGCCCAAGGTTTTGTTATGAGTCTCAGAGTGGATATAACCTAGAACCCCTGCTCAGATGTAGCCCATGGCAGCTCAGTATCCAAGTGGGTTTACTAGGGGAACAGGGACTGCCTTTGACATGAGCTCAATGGCTGGCTCTTTGGCCTCCCCACCCACAAGGGAGGAGCAGTCCTGTTAGGCCACAGAGGAGAACTTTGCAGTTAGTCTTGAAGATACCTGATAAAACAGGGACAGATGAAAGGGGAGGAGGACCTCCCTTATCAGTGAACTTAGAGAAGGGCAGGGAGGAGATGAGGGAGGGAGGGACAGATTGGGAGAGAATGAGGGAGGAGGTACAGCTGGGATACAAAGTAAATAAACTGTAACTATTATAAAAATTAAAATTTAATTTAAAAATAGTAAACTAAGCATATGTAAATTGAGAGGAAATAGAAGAGCTGTATAACACAATTAATGAAGATGTAGCTGATATTTTCTGAACTCTGGAAACAAAGGGATTTTGTTTGCAAGAAGTACTTATATAGTCAAGGTAGCTCCAAAGATTTCAAAAACTGGAAATAACACGCAAATATTTTCTCATAGTAATATGAGAAATTTATAAATAAACAAAAGCATTGAAGCTTCAGAAAGAAAAGTTCTTACTTTCTAGGCAATGACAGCTTATTTTTCTACACTTAAACAAGAAATATAAAGGATAATTGCATAGTATCTAGAGGTAATAAAATAGTTTGTATCATAAGACCTACATAGAACAGTACTCAGAATGAGATTTATATTTAGTCTTCATTAGTACACAACATGGTTCACTAGAGAAAAGTAGAATGAATTAATAAATACAAAACATAGAGTGTATATGTTAGAAAAATCAGTTTCAAAATAAATACAATAAAAGGTAGCTTTTACATGATTAATTAAGAAAAAAATGAGTAAAATAATTATGTAGAATAAGTAATCTTGGTAGAGTGGCACATACATATACTTCCAGTACTAAAGAATCTATGACAAAAGGATTGTGGATTTGAAGCCAATTTTAAGTAGACCTGCTTACAAAGTAAGATCCTGTCTTCAAAAACATTCACAAAGCAAAACAACACAAAAGTCATGAATATGCAAAATATTCTTATAGGGAGGCAAGTAATAGAAATCAGAGAGGAATTGGAGGTTATAATAATCAAAATGCAAATTATAAGTGTATGAAATTGTCAACAGATAAACTTATTATGTTATAAAAACACCAAAATGAGAATGGTAAAAAAAAAACACCAAAAAAGAAAATCAAGACATAGGTATTATTTTGATTCATTTATACATAGCTATTTATGAATCTGGATGAAATTGACAGTTTTGTAAAAAAAAAACATAATTTATAGGAAGTGATCTCAAAAAAGATTTTAAAATGTAAAACTTCGATACTGATTATGGTAATCAGTATTGAAGTTCCTCAAAAAATTTAAAATGGAACTTGCATGTGATTCAGCTATATACACTTGTGAGTACAACACTTGTGAGAAACAACCCAGATGCCCCTCAACTGAAGAATGGATGCAGAAATTGTGGTACATCTACACAATGGAATATTACTCAGCAATGAAAAATAAGGAAATCATAAAATTCGCAGGTAAATGGTGGGATCTGGAAAGGATCATCCTGAGTGAGTTGTCCCAGAAGCAAAAAGACACACATGGTATATACTCACTCATATAGACATACAACATAGGACAAACCCACTAAAACCTGTGCATCTAAAGAAACTAAGCAAGAGAGAGGACCCTAACAAAAATGTCCAATCCCCATCCGGAAAGGCAAAGAGGATGGACATCAGAAGAAGAAGAAAACAGGAAACAACCTAGGAACCTACCACAGAGGGCCTCTGAAAGCCTCTGCCCTTCAGACTATCAAAGCAGATGCTGAGCCTGATGGGCAACTGTTGGGCAGAGTGAATGGAATTTTAGGTAAGAACTGGGAAATAGTAAGAGCTGGAGAGGACAGGGTCTCCACAAGGAGAGCAACAGAACAAGAAAATTTGAACACAGGGAACTTCCCAGAGACTCATACTCCAACCAAGGACTATTCATGGAGATAACCCAGAACCCCTGCACAAATGTAGCCCAGGGCAGTTCAGAGTCCAATTGGGTTACATAGTAATGTGAAGAGGGACTGCCTCTGACATAATCTGATTGGCCTGCTCTTTGATCACCTCCCTCTGGGGGGGAGCAGCCTTACCAGGCCATAGTAGAGGACAATGCAGCCACTTCTGATGTGAACTGACAGACTAAGATCAGAAAGGAGAGGAGAACCTCCCCTATTAGTGGACTTGGGGAGTGGCATGCAAGCAGAGGGAGGAGGGAGGGTGGGATTGGGAGGGGAGGAGGGAGGAGCTTATGGGGGGATGCAGAATGAATAAAGTATAATTGATGAAAAATTTAAAAAAAAAGGGAAAAAAATAATTTAAGAACCTTAAATGACTTTCAAAAGTGGAGGAAAACATGGAGTTAGTCAATTGGCATGGAGCACGTCTCGCCCCTGGGGGCAATGGTCTCCTGAACCTACTCAGACCTCGGACACCACCACTGCTAGTTCTAGAACTGATGCAGGATGTTCCAACGAGGGGGTTAAGGCTTCTCATAATATTTCCTATAAGCCCACACCTGTTTGTCTATATCCCCCATTTTTATTCATTATTAGCCAGATAGAGCCAAGTAATTGTGGTAATGATACTTGCTTTTTTGCCCAATGCTGGAATGCTAGTAAATTTAGGTATGCCCTGGTTACTCGCATGCCTCACTGCGTGCCTGTGCCCGTTGATGCCCCTCACGCTATGACTCTCTTCAGACAGAAAAGGGATCTTGGAGCTACAGCCACCATTGTTACTACCATCTCATTGGCGGCTGTTGGAGCTACCACCAGGGCATTAGCCATGAGTCATACTGGGCAGACTGCTCAGACCCTGAACAATCATTTAGCCAATGTAGCTCATGCCTTAGTTGTACATAAAGGAATTAATGCTCAACTAAAAGGAAGCTTGATGGTGTTCAATCAGAGGAGTGACCTCGTTCAGGAGCAAATTGATACCCTATGGCAAATCGCTCAACTTGGCTGTCAATGAAAATATGCTGGACTTTGAGTCACTAGCATATAACATGAGAATTTTTCCTGTGCTGCAAATCTGTCTAAACAATTGTCGAGCTATATTTTAGGTAATTGGACTGGAGAATTCGATACTACGATGGAGCAGCTGAGAGTGGCCATTGTCACGGTAAATTCTACCAGAGTGGACGCAGGACTAGCCACAGGATTATCATCATGGATTGCTGCAGCCATGAATCATCTGAAGGAATGGGCGGGCATGGGAGCATTAGCAGGCCTTCTGGTGTTGGTCTCCTTGGTTTGCCTGTGGTATATATGCAAGATTAGAGTCTCACAACAGTGTGATGCAGCCATGATCATTCAGGCCTTTACAGCCATTGAAGCAGGACATTCTCCCCAAGCATGGTTGGATACCATAAAAAGCTAAAATGTTACGCTCAGGATGCGAGGCTAAGCACTGCACTCAGGGTCAGCCGCTTTGGACCCAGAGAAGAGCATGTCTGATTGCATGCGGGTTGATGCCCCAGGTCCCGCCTCTGAGCAAAAGGTATCGGATGGGTCTGATGCTCTTTGGGTGGATGACACCTAAATGAACATCGGTACAAAGTCCCAATTTATTTCTAATATCAGAGATCAGACCTCTACTCTTGCCTGATGTATCTAAAACA
This sequence comes from Meriones unguiculatus, assembly GCF_030254825.1. Taxonomy (NCBI): domain Eukaryota; kingdom Metazoa; phylum Chordata; class Mammalia; order Rodentia; family Muridae; genus Meriones; species Meriones unguiculatus. Next base: position 135,123,436 of record NC_083369.1, on the reverse strand, counting down.
AAAAGGGGGAACTGTAGAGAGCTGCGGAATGCTATGCCTTAAAGATGGAGCTGGTTTCCGCCTTCCACCTCCCCGATGGTGAGTGCTCTCTGTCACGAACAATTCCACATTTGGCTAAGGCTGAGGATCTGGCTTGCTTCCATGTATGTGGACCTATCTGCATTGCCCACGTGGCACGCCTGGGTTGGCTACCCAGAGGCTATTTAAGCTGTGGGCTGGCTTTCCCCAGGGTCCGAGGATTGTTCAAGGTTCCTGAATAAACTGCATTGAAAAAAAAAAAAAAACAACATAATTTATAGGAAGTGATCTCAAAAAAGATTTTAAAATGTAAAACTTCCATACTGATTATGGTAATCAGTATTGAAGTTCCTCAAAAAATTTAAAATGTAACTTGCATGTGATTCAGCTATATACACTTGTGAGTACATATCCGAAAAAAATCAAAATCAGCTTGCTGGTAGAAAGTGGAATATCTATGAGTGTTCCAGCACTAGTCACAATAACAAGTAATAGAATCAGTTTAGATGTCAACCAACAGATGAACGAATAAAGTAATTATATACATATATCATAATATATACTTTATGGAATATGTATACATATGGAGTTTTTATTCACTTTTTGAGAAGAATAAAATTATGTCATGTACAGAAAAATAAGTGGAACGAGGTGAAAATGAAAAGGATAAAAGGGGAGATAAAAGGGTAATAGAGTTAACGTCATCAAAGTATATTATGTATCTGTATAGAAACATCATAATGAAACCCATTTCTTTGTATCCTTAATATACATGAATATAAAAATCTCAGTAGGATAAGTATAAAAATGAGCAACTACAAAATAAAAAAAAATGAGCAACTGGATAAAAAACCAACATAATTTATTAGAAAAAACAGTGACATTTCTTCAAAGCTTATCTTTTCAGATTATAATTGCATGATTGTTTCCTTAGGTAAACTGATATTATATATAATATTGTAATAATATATTTTCTTAAAACAAATTATCCCAGCACTAATAATTAAATTCTACTTATTCATGATTTACTTTTAATATTTTGTTGAATTGTTTGCTAAAATACATAATAATATTTCCAATCATGAACCTTCCAAGTTTATTTCCCATTTTGTCAAGTATCATTTTCAATTTGCTTACAAACCAGATAACTTACCCTTCACATGATCTTCCTTGAGTGGATAGCTGTGAAGTTGGTATTGATATCTTAAATAGTCCATAATTTTCTATTTAGATCTCGTAGGGCCAGACAAAATTTGTAATTCTGAATTTTCTGGATCATATACAAGGTAGTGTGATCTTTAAGCTATAAGCTTTATAAAATGTATACTGACCAAATCTGAGGCAGTAAGTACCTAGTTATCAAAACCAGCATAATCCAAAGAAAAATGTACTAACATAATTTCAAATACCTTTATTCTTCTTCAGCTCAAGCTTTGCTGCTAAATGAGGTCTGTCTTTGATACTTCTTGTTTCTGAACTGTTGAAGTTGTAGTTGAGGCACTGTTTGGCCTAGAATGTTATTCTATGCTGTGTATGATATTATGCTGGCCTTGGGGAATGTTGGGCATTCTATGTCCAGCACCCAAATAGGCTTTTCTATTGTTCACTCGAGTATTAAAATTCAATGTAATACACATTTTCTGAAGACTTCCTGTATGCCAGGCATTATTTTAGATGCTGTGAGAGATTTAAAAAAGAAAAGATAGGTCTCTATATTAGCCAGCTTGTGATACCATACCAAAATATCCTAGTTAAGTGACTTAAGCAACAGACATTTATTTTCATAGGGGTTTAGAGGTTTGAAGTATAAGGGCAAGATAATGTCAGGGTTTATTTTCTATGAAGGTCTTTCTTCTTGGAACTTCTTCCTTTCCACCTTGACTTCATGTAACCTATTTGTGCATGCACAGGGGAAGTGACCTTTGGATTCTCCTGCTCTTCCTACAACACCATTAGACCTTTTGACTTAATTAAATGTTAATTAGATCCATGAAGTCTTTATCTCTAAAGAAAGTTGCATCTGGACAGCTAGGGCTTACACATAAGAATTTTTAGAAGATAACATCATCACTAGAAAACTCTTTTCCTCATATGACTCACAGCCTAGTAGTATGTTAAAACATAAGGACTGAGATTTTATTTTTATTTCAGAGATTTTAGTCTATAGTCCTTGGCTTTCTTGCTTCTGGGTCCTGTAGTGAGGTAGAATATCAGGGAAGTAGGAGCATGCAGAAGACGAAACCATGGACTAAGAACCTTCAAATCATGGTACCAGTGACCTGATTTCTCCTACTAGGCTCAATGTCTTAAAATTCTCATAACCTCCCAATAACCAGCTCGGGCCATGGAACCCAAATAGCACTGCCAACTGGGACCAAATGCTCAATACAACTACCTATGGGAACATTTTATATTCAGCTACAACATTCGAACAATTTCCCCCACCCCCTCTCAAAGCTCCTGGGTATCTTATACTGTAAAACATATTTTGTTCATCTTTAAGTGTCCCTAAAGTCTAACCAATTTCAACACCATTCAAAGGTCCAAGTCTCCTCAGAGACTTGAAGCAAACTCCTAGTTATGGGTTCCATTTTGTCTTCCTAACCCTGGGCCATAAAAATTCTCAGACTGGGATGAGGCAGAAAATCATGGTTTGCTACATAGTGTTTTTATGTTCATTTTTCTAAGTGAGACTTGTGTATAATTATAAATATTTAAGGTTTTTTTTTTCCAAGACAAGGTTTCTCCTTGTATCCCTGGCTGTCCTGGACTCACTTTGTACACCAAGCTAACTTTGGACTCAGAGATCGACCTTCCTCTGCCTCCTGAGTGCTGTGATTAAAGGAATGTGCCACCAGGGCTGTCTACAATTATATTTTGCATATATGTAATCTTTGCAGAGAAATTTGATGTCATTTTCGCATTTGCATTGAATGAAGTTTCTCTTTGTTATGAAAGGATCTGGAACAAACAAATTTAAAGGATTTGTTTTTTTAAAGGTGGAAATCTGCTATGAATTCATCTTTATATTCTATTGAAAACTATTACATGATAACATCCTAACATGCTACAGATTCTTGTTTATCAAATTTAACCTGCATTCTTGAAAAAAAGTTCAACAATATTAATTTGAGGTAAATTTACAATGCTCCCAGAAATTAGACTTTTGTTTAATGGATACTCATACAATTACAACTAATATCAGGAATAAGACTGGAATGTCTATGTTGTAACTGAGATAGATATTAAGTCAACTAGATAATCTAGTTTTACTAGAGGTATAGACTTTAGAAAAAAAATGATAATATTAATGTAATTATGTCAATATATACAGAAAAATTAAGAGACCTAAATGAAAAATTTACTACAAGTATTAAGATAATTTAGCAGAGTAAAGTGCCAAATTAATATAAAGGAATCAATAACTTGTTACATACAAAATATGATGAATAATAAATTATTAATAATACCAATATAAACGTAAGAAAAAATAAATTAACAGACCATCTACAAGCACATAAAAGTTGATTGTATCTAATAAATGATGATCCGTGTTTGGACATGGGAAAGTCTAATAGGTTAGCATTGCTCTAATATGTTTGTAATCAATAAATAAAATGTTTACTTGTTGACAGTGATGAACCTAAACAAGTGAAATATGTAGTTGCGGAAGGTTAAAAATACTTTATGAGGCTATTCATATTAATTTTATTGCCCATTTATAAAATTAAATAAATATTTTTGTAAATCACATGCACCTAAAGTTCTAAAATCTGAACATTCATGTTTGTGGGAGCAGGGGTTGAAATTCTATTTTGGGGGAAGGGGTCTTTTAAAAATTTCTATCTTATTTTTCATTTTTTATTTATTACAATTCATTCACTTTGTATCCCAGCTATAGCCCCCTCCTTCACCTCCTCCAAATCCCACTCACCCTCCCTCCTTCTTCTCCCTCTATGCCCCTCCTCCAGTCCAGTGATAGGGGAGGTTCTCCTCCCCTTCCATCTGACCCTTGTTTATCCAGTCTCAGCAGGACTGGCTGCATTGTCTTCCTCTGTGGCCTGGTAAGGGGGCTGAAATTCTTACCAGAATAAATTTGCTTTCTGTCTCTATTCACACTTAAAATGCAGTATTAAAAATGAATAAGCTTAAGTGAATTGTGTTGCTCATCTTTCTGTGCAATAACATACAATCTGAAGAGAAGGGAAAAAATAGTAACTAAGCTTTCTGGATTCTGGAAACAAAGGACTTCCTCCTTTAAATAAAAACACCTCATTGCTACTGAATTTTCATTACTGTTTTCTTGTATGTCTGCATGAGTGTATGTGTCTTGTTCTAAATTAATTAATTTGAGGAAGTGAGATCTTGGATTGTATAATTCATTTTCATTTATCATGAATCAACAGAAGGAATGATAGTGACAAACTAGGGAATAGCTAGGTGCTCTTACAGTTTAATTCTATTTGCTAATTATTCCACTCACTTCAATACGTTCTGAAAGTTAAAAATGATGAAATATTTATAATAGTATTACTTTTATTTAGACAGAGAAAAAAGTTTTAATGAACCATTAAATTGTCTTATGACAATAATCTTAGAAACAATTAGTAATCTCTGAAAAATATAGAATTCTAAGACTATGGATGATATTGACAAATCTTTTTAACTTTTCAATTAAGTTTTAATAAAGTTATGTAGTTCTTAGCCTTTATTAATTTAATTTCGCTCTATCTGACAATTGTAGACTTCTTCCCAGGTGGAGCAACACCATTGTCTATTTTTTTTTTTATTTCAGTTTATCTGATTATCTAGAAACTGGAAACTCTTGTTTGGCCAATATGAGTCAGTAAAACAAGTGTAACTAGTTTGTAGAGCTAAAATCACGGAAAAGGTAAGCACAGTTCCAAGAGTCCAAGGCCATACTTGATCCTTTAAACTGGTAGATACTTAACTGAACATGGAAGTTTTCTAAACACTTTTAGGTTGAACAGCTCAAGACCTTCTTTTTATAAGGGCAAAATGCTCCCTCCTCAAAATGTATAAACTTGCCTCCTGAAACCATGTGATAATGCTCATTTGTCCATGTAGCAGCATCACTGAAGATTTATAAAATACAGTTTCTATTATATCCTGATACTGGGGGTAGGGATAAAATCATAAACAAAATATAGTTTTGCCATTAAAGAATATATAGTCTAGAAAATGAAAGAGTCCCTGTATTTCTTTTATTCATGGATTCTTATTCTTTAATTATATAATATATATATATATAATTAATAATTAATATATGTTTGGAGCAAACTTCTTGAGATTGGATAACATATTAGGGCATATATCCCTATAAAAACCTGATTCTCCTGCTCAACCAGCCATTAATTTACTAGCTCTTCATAAAAGTGGGGCTATGTAAAGTTTCTTTATCTACTTAGCCATGCCAATTGTTGTTATTACTCGGGTCTTTTTCAGGTGGCCCTATTTTTTTTTTTTTTTTTTTGGATTAGGTGAACATCTTTATTACACAGAATAGATTCTCAAGGATGACTTCTTAAATTCTTTATTAATTACACTTTATTCACTTTGTATCCACCCTGTGGTTCCCTTCCTCCTGCTGTCCCAATCCCTCCCTTCCTCTACCCTCTGCATGCATGCCCCTGCCCAAGTCCAGTGATAGGAGAGGGCTTCTTTTCTTTCCTTCTGATCCTAGTCAATTAGGTCTCATCAGGAGTGCCAGCATTGTCTTCCTTTGCCCTATTTTTGACCTTTCATGAGTAATGTTGGCTATTCACAGCAGGAAAAGCCTTCTCTGCTAGACTGCCTTTGTTTACATTTAATACTTCGTAAACTTTCTATACTTTGCAGGAAAGTGTCCTGGCCCCTTCTGAGGAGCTCCAGCAGTCAGGCTAGGCAGCTTCAAGTTCTGCCTATGGGCTCCCCCTACATCTTTCCCAGGTCACCCCCTTTTTAGGTCTTCAGGTCCCCTGGGTGCCATCCTCTGTGGTCCCTGAAAGGAGTACCTTGATCTTTAGGCTGTGCTGCTGGTCTCTCTACACCTCTGGACAGCAACACCTCAGGACTCCAAAGTGGCTAAGGTTAAATCTCCACAACCCTGGGACCTGAGAAGAAACTTGAAGAAACTGAGTAGCTGAAGCCATAGAAAAAGCAGCAGCTCCCGAGGCTGCTGACAGGAAACTCAGGTGGAAGGAGGAATGTTTAACTGGGACTAGTCTGTGAGCTCAGGTGGAGCTATCTCTGTGGCTACAACGTATAAACTAGGCATTCCTCAGAGGTTGGGAGATTTACATGGTCTGAAAATGTCAACCAGAGACCAGAACTAGAAATCTGACACCTCAGTACAAATTAAGGAAAGTTGTTTCGTTTAGAATTCAAGTTTGTGTAAACCCCTTAGGGTATGAGTTAATAGACCCCTCTCCCACACCTCTCTAAACTGTCAAACTGGCAGTTCTAGTCTCTATCACAACAACCATCTCCAGCCCCTAAGTGAGACCCCCCAGATTTATGCTAATTTTAGGTTAAAAGGAGGAAAAATTCCTCCAATTCCTAAGCTACCCAAGGTCAGGACTTGAACTCCCACCAATTCTCACTCTGGAAAGTTCTGCCTCCTGAAAAAACAAAACAAAACAAAACAAAACAAAACAAAAACAAAAACAACCCCCCCCCCCAAATAAAAGGCCTTCTTTGCCCAGTTCTCTGCAGTCTTCTTCTGGGAAGAGAGGCAGCCACTCCTGGGTTCTTCCCTCTTCTCCTGGATCCCTGCATTACATCTCTTTTAAGAAATTTACTGCTTGGTGTGACTCACTCATTGGAAGAAGCAATGAAGAAGAGAAGAAGCAAGAAAGGATAATAGCTAAGGATCCTTAGCTCCTCTGCTCATCAGAAATTGGGGTAATCCCAGTTGCAGCAGCTGGAGAAGGAGCAGGGCTCAGGCTCCAAAGCTGCTCAGGTCATCAAGGATTGGGGTAACCCTAGGAGTGAAGCTCATGCTCCAAAGCTCCTCAGATGTTGGGGTAACCCTCCCTTGGGAGCTGTATCTGCTGGAGAAGGAGAGGGAGTGTGGCTCCAAAGCTCCTCATCTAGTCAGAGGTTGGGCTACTCTCTTCTGGGAGCTACGAGGTCTCTGCTGAGGAGGCCTCCTTTCAGACTGTGTGGTTCCTGGGATTCTGTGTCTCAGGATACCCTTCCCTTTCCTGGACACCTTCTCAGCTGTTCCGGAAGGCCGACAAGTGGAGCCTCCCTGTTATATATAGACTACACAGTGTTACATTAGTTTTCCTGGTCCTCTGGCTCTTACAATTTTCTGCTCCCTATTCGATGATATTTCCTGAATCTTTGTTATAAGGGTTGTGTTGTAGGTGTGTCAGCTGGGGATGGACACTCCATAAGTAGTTCTCTTCATTTTAGCCAGTTGTGCCTCACTGTAACAGTTACATTTTAGTCAATGAAGTTAGTTTGTGAATCAAATAATTTGTATTAATGACATAGTCATATATTTACTTTCCTAAAAACTTTGATGTCTCATGGATTTGTATACTGCCCTCTGCTTATCTGCAATTCCTAATTGCCATGTTTGCTAATAATAGCAGCACTGCAATTTCTACAACAACAAAACCTGCCATGCAGTTTGTCAGGAAGGAATGCTTACTCTATATTTGTATATATGCAGCAGAATTCAAACTTTTCTCACCTCTTCAAGGACAGTCTCTAATATCAGCATCCATAATGTTTCACTTTAATAACTTCAATAGTCTGATAACTGGTATCCCTTTACCCAGATGACTCTTTCATTCACAAAGTAGCACCAGAAAACTTTTAAAGTCATAAATCATATTGTATCAGTTCTCTTTAGTTTTCCACATCTGTCATTTTACTTAGTCTATTAGCTGTAATCCTTTCAATGATCAACAAGCATCTTCATGGTCCATCTAATAAAATTATTTTGAACCCATCTGATAAACTAGCTTTTACCTTCTTCCTCAGAAACTTTATCTCCTTTGTTGCTTTCATCCCAGAGATTTCCCACTGACTGTTCTTTCTGCATGGACTATGCTATTCAAGATTTCTATATGACTATTTTTCATTATTTTATCTTTTTTTTTGCTCAAATATCTTCTTTTTTAATTAAATTTTATTTGTTTACATTAATTACATTTTATTCACTTTGCATGCCAGCTGTAGCCCCATCCTTCATTCCCTCCCAACCCCACTCTCCCTCCCTCATCTCCTCCCATGCCCCTCTCCAAGTCCCCAAATAGGGGAGGTCCACCTCCCCTTCCATCCGTCCCTAGCTTATCAGGTCTCATCAAGACTGGCTGCAATGTCCTCCTCTGTGGCCTGGCAAGGCTGCTCCTCCCTCGGGGCTGAGGGGTGGTCAAAGAGACAGCCACTGAGTTCATGTCAATATCTTCTTAATGAAGACTTTCTGAGCACACGGTTTAGACTCTATCAATCATTCCTTTGAGTTCTCAAGTTCCCTTGCTTTGCCAACATTTTTCCCATTCCATTTATTTCTGAGTAAGATACTTTATAGTTGAGTTACTTTGTTGTATATTTTAACTATCTGTTCTATTCTATGTGTATGTGTCCAGTAAGAGTTTAGGGATCTTCTTTTTCTTCCTCTCATTGGTAAACCTCGAAAGCACATGCTAAATACTAGGTATCTCATAAATATTTCAAAATGAATTTATTGGCTGAAACTATATTTCTAGAACCTAACTTACAAGTAAATTTATCAAATGCTTAATTTATCATATGTTTTTTTATTAATTACACTTTATTCACTTTGTATCCCTCCATAAGCCCCTTCCTCCTCCCCTCCCAATCTCACCCTCCCTCCCCCTTCTTCACCATGCCCCTCCCCAAGCCCACTGATAGGGGAGGTTCTCCTCTCCTTTCTGATCTTAGTCTATCAGTTCACATCAAAAGTGGCTGCATTGTCCTCTACTGTGGCCTGGTAAGGCTGCTCCCCCCATAGGGAGAGGTGATCAAAGAGCAGGCCAATCAGATATGTCAGAGGCAGTCCCTCTTCCCATTACTATGGAACCCACTTGGACACTAAGCTGCCATGGACTACATCTGTGCAGGGGTTCTAGGTTATCTCCATGCCTGGTACTTGGTTGGTGTATGAGTCTCTGGAAAGACCCCTGTGTTCAAATTTTCTGTTTTTTTTTTTTTTCTCTCCTTGTGGAGTTCCTGTCCTCTCCAGATCTTACTATTTCACACTTCTTACATAAGATTCCATGCACTCTGCCCAACAGTTGGCCATAAGTCTCAGCATCTGTTTTGATAGTCTGTAGGGCAGAGCCTTTCAGAGGGCCTCTGTGGCAGGTTCCTAGGTTGTTTCCTGTTTTCTTCTTCTGATGTCCATCCTCTTTGCCTTTCAGGATGGGGATTTAGCATTTTAGTCAGGGTCCTCTCTCTTGATTAGTTTCTTTAGATATATAGATTTTAGTAGGTTTATCCTATGTTATATGTCTATATGAGTGAGTATATACCGTGTGTGTCTTTCTGCTTCTGGGACAGCTCACTCAGAATGATCCTTTCCAGGTCCTACCATTTACCTGCAAATTTCATGATTTCCTTATTTTTCATTGTTGAATAATACTCCATTATGTAGATGTACCACAATGTTATAAGCATATTAGTCCTAGGGATGAAGTGATGGCTCAGCAATTAAGAGCATTGGTTTACCTTCTAGAGGACTGGCTTTTATTCCTAGCACCCATACAGTGGCTCGTAACTGTTTAACTCTGGTTCTACGTTCCTTTCTGGCCTCCTTGGACACTGCACCGAAGTGAGGCACAGGCATGTTCAGGTAAAACATTCATACACAAATAATAATGAAAATAAAAATAAAATTTAAAAAGCATCAATTATTTAAAACCTTTTTGTAGACTGACAATAATTAGCAGTTGGAGTATGGTAGGACTCATTATAGCTGCCAAGATCTAGGAATCCATCTCTCTAGGCTAGAATCCCCTTCTCTAGTTTCAGGGTTTCCTTTTCCCCTGCCCTGTATCTTTTGCTTCCCTAAATGTAAACTTATCATCAAGAGATGGAATCTCAGGCTGTGCTTTATGTTAAGTGCCTTCTATATTCTTCTTCAGGGCTACTGTCCCCATTCTTTGTCACAGACCCTCCAGCTACCTCAGTAGGGACCAAGAGCAATGAGAACCAGAATGACACAGATATACTAGAAGATAAACTAAGAACCAAAAAATCTAAAGCTTTGCAGAATGATCCAAAAGTTGTTGAAACTATATGACAAAATGAATGCTTTGAATCAGATCAAGTCACTGAAAGAAATATATCTTTAGTGGTATGATAAATATAAATACGGCAAATAATCTGAACATTGGTTTTGGTAAATTTTCTTATTTTTGCTTAACTGTTAGAGGTCCTTTGAAGATATTCTAGAGTAGAAACCATTAAGTATTTTCAGTTAAGGGATACACAGTATATATTTTAGGCTTTGTGAGCTATACAGCCTCTTTCGTAACCACACGATCATAAAAAAAAAAAGCAGTCATAGACATACGTATATTAATGAATAGATTATGTTCCAAGAAAACTTTATGTCAAAAAAATCATATACTGGATTGATATGTCCCTTAGGCCATAGTTTTTTATCCATGCTGTACAAAACTTATGGGGTCTTAAGGTACATTCACAGAATTAGGTACCCCATTAAATGACTGGTCTGGCCTGGTGGGGATTTTATTCACTCACACTGCATTCAAATTCTGGGTCTGTATTCATTCACCCTATCGCATTGTATAAAAGAGTTAACCATTTCCTATCTTTGGTTACTTTCTCATCTTAAAATGGCAAAAATTTAACTGTATCTTAGAGTTTTAGTGATGGAGTGAGAAAAATGTGTACAGCACGACAAATATAAACATACTAATGACGCCTGTGTTCTTCTCTCCAAAAGAGTTCTGTGTTGCTAGGGTAGCCAGCCTCCCTGATACCGTCACTGAATTCAACTTTTGCTTTGTTGTCGATGGAGAATTGCTAAGGTGAAGCAGCTCAAAATATAGTAGAATGAATTACACTAGAAATGGTACATAGCTACTCGAAAGTGAAAGAAGGGATTTGGAAAGGTGGAAGGGATCTAAAGTAGATGAGAAAAAAGGAAAAAGTCTAGCCTTGAGTGACTTCTAAGGAGAAATGTTCAAAATTTTCAAGAAGTGAGATAGGATGTAATTCTGAAACATTGCTTTTGGAGGCTGGGTAGAGAGATGTGGCTAGCTGTATAGAAGGATGGGACAGATTCACAAGGAACATTGCTCTGTGGTATGAGTGCAATTCTCCTGGAACTTTTGGAGAGAATGTAATAAAGACTAAAGCTACAGTTTAATTTCACAGTGTAGGACTTTGAATAAAACCACTTCATTGCTTGGCCAGTAGGCAGACTAATTTTATAGGAGTTATATAAGGTCAATGAACACAGAGCTTGATACAGAATAAGAACTCAAAATAGTAACTATATAGTCTTTATTGCAATATTTAAACCTGATGAGAAGGATATAAGAAAAACGATTCATAGAAAGTAGGCTCTTAACCAGAATTTTTTTAGGCTAAGGTATTTCATTAGACACAGAAGCAATGCAACTGAGTTCACATGGTAGATTCAGAAGAGCAGAGTTTAAGGGTTAGTGCGGTAGCTTTACCTTGACTTTGAACAAATTGCCCAAACTCTGTGTGACAGTTTCCTGTTAATAAGGAATACAATACTCAGTACATAAAGGACACTAAATTTTTTAATTAAATTTTTTATTTTTTTTAATTATACCAATCAAAATACTTGACAGTGCTAAAGTGGCTAAGAACTTGAGAGTATATAGGCTGTATGTTTAAGGTAAAACCTAATACTATCATTCAGTTAAAAGAACATAACAATAAACTGACATAATGACATTCTGTTAGACACATAGATCAATGACTCATATAGCCATCATCAGATAAGTTTCCTCCCTGCCGTATATGGGAAATGAATACGGGAACCCAAAACTGGACAATGTGTAGAGAGTGTGAGACTTAGAAACACTCAACCCAAAAGTTTTACTAACCCCTTAGTCTTTACTAAACCCCTCCCTCAGCTCAGGGATCTATGCAAAAGTGGAGATGGAAATATTGCTAGAGGTGTTGGATAAGTTCAAAGAAACTGTGTCTTACAGACATAAAATGGGTGACACACATATGGACTTACAGAGACTGTGACAGTATGCACAAGACTTGCATAGGGTCAAAGCAGATAAAATCCCAGAACTGAAATGAGGGAAGTGGAGGGAAATAAAAAGTCTCACACTTAACCAAGAAGCAATTTGCAATTGATACCTGCTGGGAAAGGGAACATCAGTTATCTCATATGGAGCATCACTGGGTATACCTTAATCCCCATTTACAAGAGTAGTTGCCTAACACAAAACAGACTCCTGTGTGTGTGTGTTTTTTGTTTTGTTTTCATACTTTTTGTCTTACTGAATTTTCTTCCTTTTTAGTTTTTTTTTTTTTGTCTTTTGATTTCATATTATTTTTTATTACTTTTCTTTTTTTAGTGAGATAGAGGGAGAGCGGGGGGAAGAAAGAGAATGAAATTGTGTAAGCAGGGAAGACCCGGGAGGAATTGGGGGAATAGTAAAAACTAGTAAAATAAAATAAAAAATTATAAGTCAAATGCATTAGCCCAGTGTTTCTCAAAATATAATGTACAAATGAATCACCTAGTGTATCATGTTAATTAAAGAATATAAATATCTCTGGAACAGGCCAGAGATTTTGCATTTTAAACAGTTACCCATGGTGCTTGCTCCTGAATCATACTTGAGTGCGGAGGACCCAGAACATAAGAGGATATCTGGATTGAATAGCAATGTCTTTGTATGGTTATGCATCAGGTATGGAAAAAACACAATAAAAGCAAGGAACGTTGGCTCATGCCTTTAATATGAGTACTTGGGATACAGAGGCAGGTGAGATCTGTGGGTTTGAAATCAGCCTGCTCTACATAGTGAGTTCCAGGACAGCCAGGGCTATGTAGAAAATCCTTTTATCAAAAGCAAAATCAAAAACAAAACAAAACAAAAAAAAACCCCACAAAATTCAAAACTAACCAACCAACCAACCAAAAAAAAAAATCAAAAACAAAAAACCCACAATAAAACACAGCTGGATTCGTGACATATAGCTCAAATCCAAATCCAAGAGTGAAATGTTATTATCTTTGTTTGAAAAATAGTTAAAATGGTAATGTACACATGAAAGCAACTGAGCCTGTAGAAATAAAACTAACAAGTACCACTAGCATATAGGGGTGAAGAGTCAAATAGTAACACATTCTCAGATCTGACAATAAGAAACAAGCTATAGAACCCTTTTGAACCAATGCTGAGGATGGAACCAATTCCAGAGGACAACTGTGAAATATGACTGCGAGTTCCTCCAGGGAATGTGTATGTATATCCTCAGTTTGGATTAGTAACATCAAGAATAGCAGAGACTTTATTCAAAAATAAGGAGCCCACTATTGTGAATGTAATGGAGAATCAAAGAAGAGTACATAGTTCTATGCTCCAGAGATAAAATGCAGCTTGGCTCTGACCGTCAGGTTTGTATTATTTTATTTTATGTCTTTATTCTTGAGATCTTCATACGAGTATACAATGATATATGATCATACCTATTCAATACACTCCAAATCTCCAATATCTTCTCCAGTAGCCCCCCTCCAAGTTGTATGTATTTTTTCAATAACTTGCTGATATAATTTATGGGTAACTAATTGTTCTCTGACTGGATTTGTGGCCTGCTTCAGAAAAAGAAATTTTGTGCTTGGTGCAGCCATCCTGGTTAGAAGTCCATGATTGGAAAGTCATTGGCCCTAGAGCAGTGGTTCTCAACTTGTAAGTTGCTACTCTTTGGGAATCAAATGACCCTTTTACAGGGGTCACCTAAGACCATTGGAAAACAGATATTTACATTATCATTCATAACAGTAGCAAAATTACAGTTATGAAGTAGCAATGATAATAGTTTTATATGGCCAGGCAGTCACTATAACATGAAGGACTGTATTAAAAGATGTCAGCATAAGGAAGGTTGAGAACCACTTCCACAAGAACCTGTTATTGCTAGATTGCTACATTATCATGCTATCAAATTACCTTCTAAATATATTTATAATCATTCATTTCAATGTAAATTCTAATTATAGAATAAATCTTTAATATTCTGTTTTTACTCAAGTAAACTACCATTTCTATCTTTAGAGAATTTCCCAGTTCATATAGTCCCTACTCAGTACAGCTATTGCAACTGGATTATTTGTTTTTAGCTAAACATCTTTTATTTTGCTCCACTGTGAATACTATAGAATTCCAAGGAATTCTGCCCCAGATATTGCAGTGTCCGTTTTGCTTAGATCATTGTTAAGTCATTATGTATATATATGGTGACAAGAGATGTGTGGCGAGGCCTCTGTTCTGAATAGGTAATCAATGGCTACCTTCTTGTCATGTGCTTACATGAGGTTGGAGAGAAACAACATATATAAACTCTTTCATGTCATTTCTTGAATGGGTACTAACCTCATCTCATCATGAGGTTCCATCCTTCCTACCTTTAGTTAAACTTAATCATACTTTAAAGTCCTCCTCTCTGAATGCCATCACATTAAGGTTTTCTATGACATAATAAAGAAAATTTGAAAGGCTACAAAAATCCAATAAAAAATAGTAAATTTTTCAGGGTATTAAGATTAAATACATAATGTTTTATTATAGAATATATACATCCATGTGTATATATGCTACAGTGAAATTGTTAAATCTCTAATAAGTATATCCACTATATATAATGAAAGTACACTTGTCTTTAATCAGTTTAGGAAAATAATGGCTTTTCTGGAGTTATTTCAGTGCTCCTGATTGAACTTTATTAGTAAATATTTACTATTTTCATAAGTTATAGATGCTTTGATGTTACTCAGAATCAGCAGACTAATAAAATATAATCATGTTTGTACAAATTTATCTCAGAGATTACATGTTTAACATGAATAGATCTTTATAAATATCATTATATAGATAATAACAAACTGTGATAGGAAAAATAATTTCCCTTTCCAAACCCCACAATGAACATAGTATTGAGTGTCAAAATTCACAAAAGATTTGTGTTTGAGTGTCAGTTAAGGAGCCATAGTACGTTTTTTTTTTCCAATTAAATATTTTATTTATTTATTTTTTTAATTTTATTTTTCTCATTAGTTACATTTTGTTAATTCTGTATCACAGCTGGATCCCTCATTCCCTCCCCAATCCCACCATCCCTCCCTCATCTCCTCCTTGCCCCTTTCCAAGTCCACTGATAGGGGAGGACCTCCTCCCCTTTCATATGATTCCCTTTTGTCAGGTATTTTCAGGACTGGCTGCATAGTACGGTTTTATCCTTTGCTTATTTAAGATGATGAGTGGAATTTGACAGAGTGTTTAAAGAATGAAATATGTCAAAGAGATCAAGCCTGGGATGTTGTGTGTAAGCTTTCTTCAGGTTTACAAATAAGAATAGTAAGGTGACTTCTAATTTCTCTGTTAAGATGTATACATGAAATGAGACTCTTGTACATTTTTAGGCAATGTATTAGATAGGGAGATTATTTTAAAAGGGAAGATAAAGATATCGTATTAGTATAATGAAAATATGATGATGATGATGATGATGATCAATATAAGATTACATTTTCCACTTTGAGACTATGTTAAATAGCTTCTTATAGGATTTACTTGAGAGGTAAAAAGTAGCTGGGATCCACTCACTGTGCTTCAGTTCACTGGCTTCATTAGGTAAAATGCTGAAAACACTACTTGCAAACTCATGCTAATGAGACAAAACCTTTCTGAAGGTGAAAAGTACAAGAAACGCTCTGATGCATTCTCCTAATTTTTGCCATATTAACTCAAATAACTTGTCATCAAAGAACAAAGAAACAGCAGAAAATGAGAGAACAGGGTCTTTTTTTTTCTGAATACAGCTTAATTTTCACATTATGAAGAAAAACTGATCTTTTTTCTTATGTCTGTTACTCTGTTGAGTGTCCTATGTAGAAAATCAATTTTCTTGTTTTAAGTTGCTTTGCCTATTTAATTAACTTAGCAGCTTAATGGAGACAGAGGTGATTAAAGCATTTTGAGAAAACTTTCCAAATTATCATCTATTATATACAATAATATTTAATCAAAGATTTCTCTATAGTAATTATTTTGTCCATAGATTTTGGTTCCCTTACTCCAATGTTTTATTCATTTTTAAAGGTGATTATCACAGTGGTTCTATAAAAATTAGAAACTAAAACACTCTTGGTATGTTTTAATATATGCAACAGAATATCACCTGAATTAGGTATACTAGTTGATATGAATCTATAAGCTTTTGTGTTGCTTTGGCTTAATTCTTGCATTTAAAAATCATTCCATATTTGTCAATGAAGCAAATTAAAAGTCAGCTTTCAAAAATTTACTTTTTATATCTGCTCAACATTTTTAGTCATATCAGTTTTTAAAGAACTCATTAGAAATGCATATATCCTTGATGAAAAAAAAGATTTTTGTCAAGAATATACTTGTCATTAAATTAGGAAGATATGAGAAAATATTTAATATTAAGGACAACAATTTTCATGCCCAGTCATATCTTACAGATCTTTCAGCAGGGTTGATCTTGGTAAATCCACTGAATTGTTTTCCTTACCAGCTGCACTTTCTTAAACCTCCTCAAATCTTGTTCAGGTCCTACATCCAGTAAACAGCTTAGTCTGACCATCCATGCTTGCACAGCTCCCAAAATTCAGGCTCTAGCTGGCAGAGACCTGCTCACCCACAACCTATAAACCTCTCATGTGTCATATTCCAATCTCTCTGCCCAGCCAGATCTTACATATCCTGTGTTAGTGTGTAGCTGAGTGAGTTTGACTGATTATCCCCTTCCATACACATGTCTCCACGTCCAGATTCACCTTCAAACTCCAGACTTGGGCAGGATGTACATCCTCCATACCAGACCAGTCCCCTTTGTCTGCTTGACTTCATTCCACCTAAGCCATGTATACAACCTATAGGACCAAACCAGTGTACACATTCTGCGTTCTGCTTCAACTTGCTTTATTCATATCAGACCCAAAACTAACAGAAGTCCACATGCACAGATCTTATCACAAAAATAAAAACAACATAAAATATCAGGGCAGTATCTCCCACCAAAACAACCAGTCCCTTAGAAATATCCACACTTAGGAATTATGTAGATAAACCTCAGACCATAGAATTGATAAGAAAAACATAAACTTTAACAATAGCTTCAAGGACTTGCTAAACGTACCCAAAGAGAACGAATTTAAAGACAATAAACTCATGAGTGTTGCTCAAACATAAGGATAGTAGAAATGACAAAGACAATCTAGAATTTGAAGGTGGAATTTAATAAGGAGATAGAAACAATGAAGAGTTCTCAAGCTGAAATGACGATAGGCTTGAGAAACCCAATAATCTATCTAGAAAACTCAAGGAAATGTCTTACACGTAGATGGATCAAACAGAAGTTAGAACAACGAGACTTAAAGATAAAGTAGAAAATGTAGACAAGATAAACAAAGAATATGGAAAAATTTAAACAACACAGGAAAGGAACATGTCAGAAATGAGGGATGCAACAAAAGGATCAAACATTTGAAATGTAGACATAGATGAGGGAGGCAAATTTAAATTTAATAAAGGAGACCAGATATGCAACAAGATTATAAAAGAAAATGATCCTAAATTAAGGAAAGACAAATGCATACAGATATAAAAAGCACACAGAACACCAAATATTTCAGACCAGAAATGAAAATTTTCATTGCATATCATAGTTAAATGTAAAGAAGAAAGAAAATACACCTAAAGCTACAAAAGAAAAAACAAAATCACATATAATATAAGGATAATACATAAATTGTGATCATGGAATATTGCCTGTGAACACTAACTTGAAAGATAATAATATGGAAGGAGAAGCTAACCACCTAAAAAACTCAAGCCATAATAGATGAGGACCCACCTGGATCTACTTCTTTGCACTCTTTAACTCTGTAGATGCCTATTTTTTCCTACAACCAGCTAGTGAAGGACTTCCTCTTAGCCATATTCTATAAAGTTCCTATGACACAGTCTGCTTAGCAGGGCCCAGGCTACCCTGGTGAATGTCCTGACTTCTGAAAAGTTCCCTGACTGAGAATCATATGGTCTGCTTTCTTATATCGCAGCAGTATTCTCAGGCTTTGTATAGTATGTTCATCACTTTCACTGGGCAACCTCTAAACGTATGTGTCTGATCAAACCACTTGTAACTGTTGACCTGAATTCTGTGGTAAAAGTTCTTTATATGTAAGATGGCACTAGGTCATAGAGGAATTTCATATTTGATATAAGTGTGAGAAGTTTCTTTATTCTGCTTATAACTATTAATTACTATTACGTTTTCTTATAAGTAATTTTGTTGCATTTAATTTTGTAAATGTTGTATTAGCTGTTGCAGTCAGAAAAATATATATATACATATATATACATATATATGTACATACATATGTATATAAATATACATACAAGTCATATATATATATAAGATTTATATATAGTCATATATATATAAGATTTTTCTTAATTATTAAAATGTTATCTAAAATATCCATTCTTTGTACATATAATTTGTTGCCTTGGTAACCAATGTATACTCACAAAAATCTCATAAAAAACATCAAAATAACTGCTGATTTCTCAATAAAAACTTTGAAATACGGATGAGCTTGGACCAGTGCATTCCATATCCTAAAAGTAATGAGTAATCTAAATTAATGTAACCAGCAAAACTATCCATCCTGGTTGAAGAAGAAAGCAAAACTATCCATTATATAAATAGCCTAAAATTTTTATATCCAACAGACCAAGCATAACAAAAATATAGGAAGCAACAAGTTGAGCTGACAAGAGGAATAAGTAGAGCCAAAATTCTGGAGAAAAAAAGAAAAAGAAGTTATAATTATTAAAGCACAAAGTATTATGGAGAACACAACAACAGAAATAAAGAACATCATGATTTCAATGAACAAAACCTTTCAATAATAACTTTAAACATTGTCTTGATGCTGTACTCAAAATACAGAAGTTGAAGGGATTAAGAAACACAATCTATCTCTATGTTGTCTACAGAGAACAAAGTTCTAGCTTTTATGCTAGGCAGAGGGATGAACAAAAGTACTCTACTCAAAGAGGAACATGTTATAAGTAGGCATTGCTATGCTAATATCTGACAAAATAGACTTCAAACTAAACTTAATGAGAAGAGATAAAAAGGGATACTTCATTCTAATCAAGGAATCAACTAACCAAGAAAACACTACTATCCTAAACAAATCAAACTCTGGGACACCCATTTCATAAAACTTTTTACTACTGGAATTACAGACATCAGTTAGCATCAATCCAGTGAAAACAGGTTATTTGAATATACTACTTTCTCCAATAAACGAGTCATTAATACAAAAACTAGAAAAACATCAGATTTAATTGCCATCATATGTGACGTGGACTTAGATATCTACAGAATATTCTATCCAAACTCCAAGGAGTACACATTGTACCTAGCAGCACATGGGAACTTTTCTAAAATAGACCACAATCAGGTACTCAAAATAAATCTTTACAAATTCAAAATAATTGGAATCATTATATTACTATCTGATCACAGTGCAATAAAACTGAAAATGGACAGCAAACAAATCTCTAGACAATACACAAACTTCCCTTTACTGCAAATCAAACAATGATGTCTGTCATTAGGTTTCCAACATTTTTCTCCTCATTCCTTTTCCTGACTTATGGCATGTTCTTTATTAGCAGATTCCCATTGCTTCTGTTTCCCCTCCAGTCACACTGCCCTGTTCAACATCATGTGTCTTCAGGCTGAGGGTTTTGAGAGTTTTAAGCTGTGGCACTAGCAGGTACCATAAGTACTACTTGGACCAGTCATTGCTTCCTTTGAAAAGGAGATCTAATCTTGTCTGCGTTTGAAAGCTCTGTAAATTTCATAATAAAATGCATAGTAAAATCAAATTTCACAATACAATGGATAGTAAAGTCATTAGCAAATATAACATGTTGTGCAAATATAAAGTATTCTAGTCAGCTTTACTTAGATTCCATCCATCTACACCCCACAGACAAAGACAAATGTGTTTGAGCAGAACTTTCTGGATCAGGTGTATTTTTGACATTCTATAAAATGATCTTTCACTCTCAAGTCTGCCTGTACCCCAAACAATTCCTGAAGTAGTGTTCTCATCTTCCCCCTTGATCCTCCTCATCCTTTTTGCCTTTTGCTTAGAGTTCAATTAGATGCTTTTGAATTCTTTTGTACAATGTCCAACATCTGTTCATGCTTCACCATGTCAGGTTCTGTTCAGAAAATGCAAAAGTGAACAGTGACCTATTTTGCTTGATTTACTCCGGTTTTTGCACATGCAAAACCCTGGCCTGTAGGTGTTTGTTATGTTTTGTTTTTTTTTTTTTTTTTTTTTTTTACTTCCTCATGGGACACAGCAGGAAGGGAAAGTAAAAAAGAGTAAACAGTTACTTAGTATCTTCAACATCCTTAAGGGACCATGCCCACCTAGGCAAAGCTGTAGGATACCCAGTCTCCCTTGATAATGAACCTCTCCATCTTTGCCAAACCTCCTTTCTGTGCTATACCATCTTCACTTTTCCTGTTGTACATCCTTCTACACATTCCAGTTATATCTCTTAAGCCATTTATACTCATCTAACACTCAGTCTGGCCTGCTATATTAAATTAACCTGCTCTAATTCTTAATGAAAAGGTTTTAAACAAGCTAACTGGTATACAAGGAGAGGCTGCAGTTAAAGTCAGGCTCTCTGAAGCAAGATTTTCTGAATTCAAATTCCATTCTTTCCATACCCCCTTTCTAAAGAGTGCAAATCACAGAACTTCTCTTGTCTCAGTTTATAAAATTATGCAATGGGCTCACAAGGTGAGCCAGAATCCTTGTTTCATCCATTGATGGAATGAGCTAATTAAATCCAAAGATTGAATTAATTGCCCAGGAAATTCAAAGAGTACTTAAGGAAGAGGTATGCTAGTCAATATAATACTTTGTGCCAATGAAAGAAATTAATGAAACCCAAATCATAGTACATGGCTTTGGACTCTAAAACTTCTAATTTCTTATCTGGTCTATGCCATTTACAGGCTACCTATGTAACCTAAATCTATATAATTCATATATATATGTTTCAATTAATCATCTATAAATAGTATTTTTAATATAGATCAGTGTATTAAATATTAAACAAAATTATATCTAAATATCTGTCTATATGTGTTAATATGATACATATCTATATGCAGACTTAGCTTTTCTTTTAAATATCACATCAAATACATACATATATATTTATATTAAATATGTATTCAATGTGATATATGTGTGTATATCACATTTAACAAGGCTTTGATATATTGAGTAAACTAGTAAATTGTTTCCTTTTCTTTCTTAGGCTTTTGTAATTCATCTCCACAATGATTTCATCCTGTCTGATTGTCTTCAGTTATTTGAGAGAAAGGAATTTAATGGTACAACAGAAAAGTCAGGTTGGATAACAGAATTATTTTTGTATGAAGTAGATTCTTGGTATTTACCAATTAACAAAGGATCAATGATGGTATTGTGCAAAGAAGACAGTAGAGTATGAGAAACACAAAAATGAAGTATTAATTAACTCAATAGATGACAGTTCTTTAATTGTTTTCCAAAGTATATTCATATCATTCTCTGTGGAAACCCACAACCTAATAATGCAACAATTCTAGCAAGCTCCTGGTAGACTGAGATCTTGCTCTAGTTTTTCTTTGGTTTAATTATTAAGATGTAAGATAATGTACTAAGACCTATGTTCTGTTGCTTCTTATCTTCAAAGTGCTTTATTTTAAGAACTGGCTTTTCCTTTCGCACGCATATTTGTGTATGGTATAAAGTTGTGAGGTAAAGGAGAAAAAGACCAGAAAGAGAGTTCACTGTAATTGTGTACTTTTTTTTTCTCAGAGAAAAAGAATGAAAAGTATATTTTAGTAAGACTGTGAAGCATAGTCATTATGGGGACAACCAGGGACCATGAAAACATCAGGCAAATGTTCACCTTTAGTAGGTAAAGAAGATACTTATTAGGTACTTTGGCATATATTAAGAGTCTGAGGCTCAAATTAAGATATGCTATTTATTCCATGGTCATCTATTTTTCTATTCAAGTAGATTAATCAAACCATAAGCATAACAAATAGAACAGGTTGAAAGCCTTTACTACTTATCTTTACCCATCTGTGCCATTCATGTTGTTCATAAAGTAATATCAGTGGTTTAAAAATCAATGTATCTTATTAATTTTCATATAATAACAAGGGGATTTGCTCAACCATGTTCTTAGAAGCTTTATTCATAATAGCCAGAATCTGGAAACAACCCAGATGACCCCTCAGTTGAGGAATGGATACAGAAACTGTGGTACATTTACACAATGGAATACTACTCAGCAATTACAAACAAGGAAATCATGGAAATTTTAGGCAAATAGTGGGAATCTAGAAAAGATCATGCTGGGTGAGTTATCCCAGAAGCAGAAAGACACATGTGGCATATACTCACTTATGAGTGGATATTAGACATATAATATAGGATAATCATACTAAAATCTGTACACCTAAAGAAGCTAGGCAAGAAGGAGGACCCTGGGTAAGATGCTCAATCCTCATTCAGAAAGGCAAACAGGATAGACATCCAGGAGAAGGTGAAAACAAGGAACAAAACAGAGGCTTACCACAGAGCGCCTCTAAAAGACTACCCAGCAGGGTATTAAAAGAGATGCTTAGATTCATAGCCAAACTTTGGGCAGAGTGCAGGGAATTTGATGAAAGAAGAGATAGAAAGACCTGGAAGAGTCTGGAGTTCCACAAGGAGAACAACAGAAGCAAAGTATCTGGATCGAGGCATCTTTTCTGAGACTAATACTCCAGACAAGGACCATGCACTGAGATATTCTAGAACCCCTGCACTGAGTAGCCCATTACAGCTCAGTCTCCAAGTGGGTTCCCTAGTAATGGGAACAGGGACTGTCTCTAACACGAACTCAGTGGATGGCTCTTTGATCACCAACCCCTGAGGGGAGGCAGCCTTACCAGGCCACAGAGGAAGACTATGAAAGTCAGGCCTCGTGAGAGCTGATAGGCTAGGATCAGATGGAAGGGGAGGAGGACCATCCCTATCAGTGGACTGGGGAAGGAACCTGGGAAGAGATGAGGGGGAAGGAGGGAAGGATTGGGAAGGGATGAAGGTGGGGGCTACAGCTGGGATAAGTTGTAAATAAATTGTAATAAATAAAAAATATATTTAAAAATCACTGTGCCAGCCACAACTTTACCCATACAATCATCAAAATTCTTCCTCACATGTAAATGAATACATAAGTGTGCTTTCAGAAATTAACACTGAATGCTATTTATTGCTTTCATTTAAATACTGTCATTGGTGCTACAATTTAACACTACATGATTAGAAAGTAAAAATAAATTCTTATTTCAAAACATAAATCCGAAAGTCAATAATAAACTGAGTGACCGTCTGCTCATCCTTATCTTAAAATCACCATTGTAATTTGAACAGCAAGAGTATTTAAGGCTATAATAATACTTTAGACTATTAAGAATTACTTAAGTAAGAAATAAAATTAACTGCTGGGTTGTACAAGCATTCTAATTTTTAAAAGTATGATAATCAAAAAGAAAATTAAAACCTATCATCTGAATTCTTAGCAGAAAAAAATACTATAAGTCAGGATAATAAAAGGAATTAGTCTTTTTTATTATTTAAATAAAATAAAATTTTATTTTATTTTATTTTTTAAATTTCTATTAGTTACACTTTATTCACTTGGTATCCCCCCATAAACCCTTCCCTCCTCCCCTCCTAATCCCATCTTCCTTCCCCCTTCTTCACCATGCCCTTCCCCAAGTCCATTGATAGGGGACGTCCCCCTCTCCTTCCTTCTGATCTTAGTCTATCAGATCACATCAGGAGTGGCTGCATTGTCATCTTCTGTGGCCTGGTAAGGCTGCTCCCCCCTCAGGGGGAGGTGATCAAAGAGCAGGCCAATTAGATTATGTCAGAGGCAGTCCCTCTTCCCATTACTATGGAACCCACTTGGACACTAAGCTGCCATGGACTACATCTGTGCAGGGGTTCTAGGTTATCTCCATGCCTGGTACTTGGTTGGCGTATGAGTCTCTGGGAAGACCCCTGTGTTCAAATTTTCTGTTTTTTTTTTCTCTCCTTGTGGAGTTCCTGTCCTCTCCAGCTCTTACTATTTCCCACTTCTTACATAAGATTCCATGCCCTCTGCCCAACAGTTGGCCATAAGTCTCAGTATCTGCTTTGATAGTCTGCAGGGCAGAGCCTTTCAGAGGGCCTCTGTGGCAGGTTCCTAGGTTGTTTCCTGTTTTCTTCTTCTTCTGATGTCCACCCTCTTTGCTTTTTGGGATGGGGATTGACCATTTTAGTCAGGGTTCTCTCTCTTGATTAGTTTCTTTTTTTTTTTTTTACAACAAATAATTGTATGTAATTAAAATGTGATATAATCAAATAAAAAAAGCTTTTCACAGCAAAGAAAATAATCAAATGCAGAGACCACCTATAGTATGAAAAAGAGATTTTCTAGTTGTACATATGACAGAGGATTAGTATTTAGAATATACAGAAAACTAAAATAAATTAAGAAATCAAACAACCCAATCAATAAATAGATTGAAACCAGTCATTAAGAAATTAGCTACAAATGATTTATAAAGATATGGAAAAAATATTCAATTTCATTAGCCATTAGAAAAATACAAAATAAAACTACACCAAAGGTCTGGAAATTTATCTCAATGGTAGATCATTTGTTTAGCAAGTATTTAATTTAATTTTCTATGATAAGACATAAGGCTGACATCAAGTTATAGATGAAACAGTTTATTGGGGGCTAACAGTTTCAGAGGGTGAATCCATGACCATTATTTCAAGGAGTATGTCAACATACAGGAAGGCATGGTTCTGGAGTAGTAGTTTAAAGCTTATTTCTTTTTAAAAAAAAATATTATTATTACCATTTATTCACTTCCCACATTTCTAAGTCCAATCCTTTTTTCCCCTGTATACCTTAGTTTACTGATGGGGAAGTCCTCCCCACCAACTATCTGACCCTAGCCTATCAGGTCCCTTCAGGATTACCTGGATCCTCTTTTTCTGTGGGCTGGCTATGCCTGCCAAAGATATCCTCTAAAAGACTCCACCCAGCAGGGATTCGAAGCAGATGCTGAGACTCACAGCCAAACTTTGGACAGAGCACAGGGAGTCTTTGACATGAACTTGGTGGCTGCTTCGTAATGCTTACTTCTTGATTCACAAGCACCAGGAAGACAGAGAGAGAGAGAGACAGAGAGAGACAGAGAGAGACAGAGACAGAGAGAGACAGAGAAATACAGAGAGACAGAGTCAGAGAGAGAGATAGACAGAGAGACTTGCCACTAGTGACACACCTCCTCCTAATCCTTTCTAGTTACAAGGACTGAGGAGCAAGTATTCAAATATAGGACCTACAGAAACAATTTTCATTCAAACTACCTCAGCAAGCAAGCACAAGCCTCTGGGTTCTGTCTCCAGCATCAAGAAAAACAAACAATAACAACAACCACCAGAACAACAAAAACACAAACAAGACAAAACAAAAAAATCAATAAAAAACCAAAACAAACAAACAAGAATTGCCTTGTGATTTTATCTCATACTGGCTAGAATGGTAGTCATAACAAAAATAATTAAAACAAAAGCTGGTGATGACAAGGAGCAAAGAGACCCCTTATGCAGTGCTGATATGAATGTCAATTAGTCTACCTACTATGGTACTATGGAAATAGGTATGAAGATTCTCCAAGATCTGAAAGCTAGATTTACAAAATGACCCATTTGCATAACTTCTGTCTATTTACCTGGAAGACTGAAAGTCAACATAACTGAATGATACCTATATAGTAATATTTGAAGCAGCTTCATTCAAAAGAGATAAGTTGAAGAATCAGCCTAAGTATCCATGAATAGAAGAATGGATGAAAAAAATATAATATATTCACACAATGGAAAAATTCAGCTACAAACAATGATGTTATGATATTTGGAGGAAAATCAGTGTTGCTGGAGTTAGCCATATTAAGCAAATTATTAAGTAAGGCTTAGACAAATTTATGTTTTCTCTTACTTGCCGAGCCTGTATTTTATAGACATAAGCAGTCGTGTATTCATGAGAAATTAACTACAAATGGTACATTATATATGTATATATATGTATATATATATATATATATATATATGACATGAAAACATATACAAAACTATAATTGGGAACAAGAACTAATGATTCTGGAGGGGAGGAGAAAGAGGATGATAAGAGGCAATGACCTCCCAATATGTTCAAAGTATAAATTAATATAATCATGTCCTATGAAACCCAATGCCATGTATACTGACTATCTGCCAATTAAAAAATAATAAAATATATATCATTTAAAAGCATAAAATTCTTTGAAATGAGGACTTCATAAACTGTTACCTTACATCATGAAAATACATGACCCTCCAGTTTCCTTATTCACAAAAATATTTTAATCTCTTTATTTCTTTACTTGATTGTCTTACAAGTCTTCTTAATTTTCCATAAAATAATGAAGAAGATGTGAATATTAGCATTGAGAAGGTTATGGAAAATGGAAAATTAAGTGTTATTTGGGACCACTATAAAAAAATCTTTCTGAAAAAGATTGTCCTAAGTACTAGGGGGGGTTTACGATTAGCTACAGAAGAAGGGAATAAGGAAGTGAGGAGTGCTAAGAAAGATTAATGACACATTAAGGAAAGTAGAGCTCTATAGGTGTGGGCCACACAATAGAAAAGGACATATAGAGTTGTTCCTAAGATACACAGTAGGTGGATAAGTATATTCCTCTGTCTCAACAGCTTTATTTATCTGCTAATTTAATATACTTCTAAAATATAACTGCACGTATTTATGGTATACAAAGTATTTCAATTATTAATATCTTTAAATTTTTCATTTTATATATTTATTGTACATGTCAGACATATGTACATATATGTAGACATACATAATTTATGTATCTATGTACAATCCATGAATGACAAAAACAACACTTGAAATTAATTTGCTTAATATGATTATAACCAGTTACATCTATTTTCCTGCTGATGACATAATTTCACTCTTGTTTGCTGAAAATAGTACTTCTTATTGCATATTTTTTCATAAATGCATAATGACTAAAGCATACCAACTGAACCATCCTTATATCAGCCCTGTTGTTTCATTGTTTTAAAGAATATTGGAGATAAATCAACTTAAGAAGAAGAAGGGTCTGGTAATGTGCTTACCTAGAAGTCTCTATTTAAAAAAAAAAATAGAGACGATCATGGAAAGACAGAAATCCACATTCAAACAGGTGAAGGAAATGGTGCAAGATATGAAAATAGAATTAGAATCAATAAAGAAAACACAAACAGAGAAAACCCTAGAGCTGGAGAACTTAGAGAAAAGATCAGGAATCACAAAGTTAAGCATCACCGGTAGAATACAAGAGATGAAAGAGAGACTCTCAGGTGCTGAAGATACACTTGCGGAAACTGATACACCTCTCAAAGAAAAAGTAAAATCAGAAAAGGCCCAAATGCAAAACATCCGAGAAATCAAGGATGTCATAAAAAGATGAAATCCAAGAATAATAGGAATAGTCAAAAAAGAAGATTCCAGGCTTCAAATCTAGAAAAATATTTTCAAGGAAATCATAGAAGAAATTTTCCCAACTTAAAGTAAGAGATGTCCATAAACATACAAGAGGCCTAAAGAATACCACATAGACTAGACCAGAAAAGAAATTCCTCATGTCCCATAATAGTCACAACACTAAATCTACAGAACAAAGAAAAAAATATTAAAAGCAACAAGGGAAATTGGCCAAGTAACATATAAAGTTAGACCTATCAGAATCAGACCAGACTTCTCAATAGAAACTATGAAAGCCAAAAGGGCCTGGGCAGATGTCATGCAGACTCTAAGGGCCCACAGATGCCAACCCAGACTACTATACTTGCAAAGCTTTCAATCAATATGGATGGAGAAAAGAAAATATTCCATGCCAATACTAAACTTAAACAATGTCTGCACAGCAACCCAGCCCTACAGAAGATACTAGAAGGAAAACTCCAATACAACAAAAACAAGTGCACACAAGAAAACACAGGGTATGGATAACTTCACAACAAAATTTTAAAAGAAAACAAGCATTGAAATACAGTAAAACCACCAACTCCACAATACAAAGAACTGTCATTCATTGCTTACTATTATCTATCAACAGCAATGCACTCAACTCTCCAATAAAAAGACACAGACTAAGAGATTGGTTCCAGAAACAGGATACAACATTCTTCTGCATCCAAGAAACACACCTCTGCAACAAAGATAAAAACTAGATCAGAGTAAATGGCTGGAAAAATGTTTTCTTAAGCAAATGGACCCAGAAAACAAACCATGTAGCTACCCTCTTATTTAATAAGATACACTTTCAACCAAAATTATTCAAAAAAGATGAGGAAGGGCACATCATTCTCATCAAGGAAAACATCCACCAGGAGGACATCACATTTATGAAAATCTATTCCCAAAATACAAGAGCACCTGCATTTGTAAATGAAATACTGTTAAAGCTTAAACTGCACATCAGTCCCAGCAACTAAATGAGGGAGGGGGACTTCAACACTCCACTCTCACCAAGGGACAAATGATCTAGACAAAACCTAAACAGGGAAATAATGTCAGTTGCAGAGGTTCAAAATCAAATGGACCTAATAGATGTCTACAAAACTTTTCACTGAAACTCAGAAGAGTATACAAATTCAGTACCTCACTGAATCTTCTCAAATACTGAGCATATAGTCAGGCATAAAGCAAGCCTAAACAGATACAAGAGATTGAAATAATACCTTGTATTTTATCCACTACGGACTAAAGCTAGACCTGAACAAAACCAGAAATAGAAAAAAAGCTTACACACACATGGAAAGTGAACAACTTGCTACTCAATGACAGCTGGGTTAGGGAAGAAATAAAGAAAGACTTTCTAAATTTCAATGAAAATGAAGGCACATCATACCCAAACTTATGGGACACAAGGAAAGCAGTGATAAGAGGAAAATTCATAGCACTAAAGTGCCTTCAAGAAGAAATTTGAAACATCTCATACAAACAACTCAATGGCTCACCTGAAATACCTAGAAAAAAAAAAGCAGACACACCCAAGAGGAGTAGACTGCTAGAAATATTCAAACTCAGGGCTGAAATCAATAAATTAGAAACAAAGAAAACAAAACAATTTAAAGAATCAAGACCAAGAGCTATAAGAGCTATTTCTTTGAGAAAAACAAGATAGACAAACACTTAGCCAAACTAATTAAAAGGCAGAGAGAAACTATCCCAATCAGCAAAATCAGAAACAAAAGGGGAGACACTGAGGAAATCAAACAATCAGTAGGACTTATTACAAAAACCTATATGCCACAAAATTTGAAAATCTGTATGAAATGGACAATTTTCGTGGTGGATTCCATTTACCAAAATTAAATCAATATCAGGTAAAGAGCTTGAATATACCTTATACCCTTGGGGGATTCCTATATGACCCAAGGAAATAGAAAAAAGTCATCAAAAGTCTCCCTTCCAAAACAAACAAACAAACAAACAAACAAAACAAACAAACAAACCAACAAAAAACAATCCGGGGCCATATAGTTTCAGCACAGAATTCTACCAGACCTTCAAAGAAGAGCTAAGTATAATTCTCTGCAAACCATTCTACAAAATAGAAACAGAAGGAACAATACCAAACTCGTTCTATGAAGCCACAGTCACCTTAATACCTAATCCACACAAAGATCCAACAAAAAAAGAAAATTTCAGACATATCTCTCCTATGAACATTGATGCAAAAATACTCAATAAAACACTGGCAAACAAATTCCAAGAACACAAAAAGATATCATCCACCGTGACCAAGTAGGTTTCATTCCAGGCATCCAGGGGTGGTTCCATTTATGGAAATCCATCAGCGTAATCCACCATATAAACAAACTGAAGGAGAAAAACCACATGATCATCTCCTTAGATGCCGAAAAAGCATTTGACAAAATCCAACAACCATTCCTGTTTAAAGTCTTGGAGAGATCAGTGATACAAGGCACACATCTAAACATAGTAAAGACATTATACAGAAAGCCTATAGCCAACATCAAACTAAATGGAGAGAAACTTAAATCAATCCCACTGAATTCAGGGACAAGACAAGGCTTCCCACTCTCTGTATCTCTTCAACATAGTACTTGAAGTCCTAGACAAGTAAAGGAGATCAAGGGGATACAAATCAGAAAGAAAGAAGTCAAAGTATCAGTATTTGCTGATGATATGATACTGTACATGAGTGACACCAAAAATTATACCAGAGAACACCTTCATCTGATAAACAACTTCAGCAAAATGGCTGGATACAAAATTATCTCAAAAAATGTAGCCCTTCTGTATACAAACGAAAAATAGGCTGAGAAAGAAATTAGGGAGACCACACCCCTCACAATAGCCACAAATAACATAAAGTATCTTTGTGTGACTCTCAACAAGCAAGTGTAAGACCTGTTTGAAAAAAAAAAACCTTCAAATCTCTGAAGAAAGAAAATTAACATATCAGAGCATGGAAATATCATGGATCCGTAGGATTAACATAGTAAAAATGGCCATCTCTCCAAAAGCAATCTATACATTCAATACAACTCCCAACAAAATACCAACACAATTCTTTACAGACATTAAAAGAATATTTATCAACTTCATATGAAGAAACAAACAAACAAAAAGCCTGGATTGCCAAAATAATCCCGTACAACAGCAGATTGTCTGGAGGTAATCACCATCCCTAATCTCAAGCTGTACTACAGAGTAGTAGTAATAAAAACTGCATGCTGCTGGCATAGAAACAGAACAGTGGATCAACAGAATTGAACAGAAGACCCAGAAATAAACCCACACTTATGTATATATGATTTTTGACAAAGAGGCCAAGACAATACAATGGAAAAAAGATAGCATCTTCAACAAATAGTGATGGTCTAACTAGATGTCTACATGTAGAAAATTAGATCCATTTTCATCACCCTGCACACAACTAAAGTTCACGTGGATCAAAGACCTCATCATAGAAACAGACACACTAAACCTGTTAAAAGAAAAACTGGGGAAAACTTGAGCTCTTTGGCACAGGAGGAAACTTGTGAACAGAACACCAGCAGTACAGGTTCTAAGATCACCAATCAATAAATGGGACCTCATGAAACTGAAAAAAGAAAAAACTTCTGTAAAGCAATGGATACTGTTGTCAGAACAAAACTACAGCCTACAGATTGGGAAAGGATGTTCACTTACCCTCTATCTGACAGAAGGCTAATATCCAGACTACATATAGAATTCAAGAAATTAAAAAGCAACAAATCAAATAATCCAATTAAAAATGGGGTTCAGAGCTGAACAAAGAATTCTCTGTAGAGGAATATCAAATGGCAGAGAAACACTTAAAAAAATGCTCAATCTCCTTAGTCATCAGGGAAAAGCAAATCAAAAAGACCCTGAGATTTCAATTTACTGTCATCAGAGAGGCTAAGATCAAAATCTCGAGTGACAATACATGGTGGAGAGGATGTGAAGAAAGGGGAACCTTCCTCCACTGCTGGTGGAAAAGTATACTTGTACATCCACTTTGGATATCAATTTTCTGCTTTCTCAGACAATTAGGAATAGTGCTTCCTCAAGATCCAACTATACAACTCCTAAGCAAATATCCAAAGTATGCTCAAGTACACAACAAGGACATTTTCTCAACCATGTTCATAGCAGCTTTATTCATTATAGCCAGAACCTGGACACAACCGAGATGTCCCTCAACTGAGGAATGGATACAGAAATTGTGGTACATTTACACAGTTGAATACTACTCAGCTATTAAAAACAAGGAAATCATGAAATTTGCAGGCAAATTGTGGGAAATAGAAAAGATCATCCTGAGTGAGGTAAACCAGAAACAAAAATTAACACATGGTATATACTCATTTATAAGTAGATATTATACAGATAATATCAGATGAAGATACTAAAATCTGTTTTAAAACACCTAAAGAAGTTAAGCAAGAACGAGGACTCTGGGTAAGATGATCAATCCTCACTCTGTAATGCAAACGTGATGGACATCAGAAGAGGAATAAAACAAGGAACAGGACAGGAACCTATCACAGAGAGCCTGTGAAAGATTCTACCCAGTAGTTTATAAAAGCAGATGCTTAGGCTGATAGCTAAACTTTGGGCAGAGTGCGGAAATTTTATGAAAGAAGAGGGAGACAGAAATACCTGGAGGAGCAGCATCTCCACAAGAGAGCAACAGAACCAAAAATTATTGGCCCAGGCATCTTTTCTGAGACTGATACTCCAACCAAGGAGCATGCATGGAGATAACCTAGAACCCTGCACAGATGTAGCCATGACAGTTCAGTGTCCATGTGGGTACACTAGTAAGGGGAACAGGGGCTGTCTCTGACCATGAACTCAGTGGCTGGTTCTTTGATCACCTTTCCCTGAGGGGGGAACAGCCTTACCAGGCCACAGAGGAAGACATGCAACCAGTCCTGAACCTAGTCCTGATAGGCTAGGATCAGAGGTAAGGGGGGAGAGACGTGGAGAGGGACATTGGAGGATCTGAAGGACCAAGAGTGGGTTTGGGAGGGAATTAGGGAGGGAGCTATAGCTGGAATTCTATGTGAATAAACTATAATTATTATAAAAAACAAACCCCAAAATGCTTTAATTTTCTTCAACTAGTCTCTGCCACATTTGATAGTGCCACAGGCTAAATATCAAGGCTGTAGTAGATAGGCTTTGGGGAACACTTAACACCAAAATCATACTGCCATCAAAAATGACTCAGAGAACATCTTATATCTTTTCAAAGATTCCTCTACTTATTTCATTTCTCTGTATTTCTGAAATAGTTTAATTGTTTATCTCCACTTCCTATTTTTGTGACATCTTGCCTTGCTGAATAAGTTTTAATAGTGCATTTTGTGGCAAAGATGTATGATATAAAATTGTTTCCATTTCACAGACAGAGCTGTTATAGTTTGCCTGAGACTTAGTCATATTGTTACAGAAACGATAAAGAATGTCAAAAGCTAAGAAGAAAACAGAGCAAAATAATATTTTTTTCCATAATTCAGATTTAAACGGAAATGATCAGTAAAGTAGATTGGCATCTACTGAACTGTTACCCTCTCCCTGACATACTCAGTATTCATTGTTCCCTGCCCTAATTATATTATGACAATTGCTATCAATATGATAAGTGGAGTCTCTTCCTAGTGAGATGACACTGAATAACTCAAGCTAATATTTAAGTATTTGTCAGAACAATCAAATTTCTCTACCTTGTCCTCATTCAGTGCCATTTAGGAAAACATAGTGAGTAAAAGCTAGGCTATTCATTTTCTGTTACTATGTAACACACGTGTAATGTGCCATAAGTTTGGTGGTTTAAACAACGCACATTTATCAGCTCATTTCTGTAGGCTGGAAGCCCTCCACAGTATGTGCTGGTTGTATTTATAGAGTCTCATATTGTAGAAATCACTGTGTCAGTAAGCTGTGTTCACATTAGGAGTCTTCTTCCAAGTGCATTCCAATTATTGGCAAAATACAATTTCTTGCAGGAGAGAGGTACCTTTTCTAATGATCATTGTGAGCTTAGAGCCTCTCCCAATTATTTATGATTAAAGTTACCCGTATGTCTCTCATAGCTTCCTCCATCTATAAGTAGAAGTTGTAAACCCCTTCTGCTTTGACATTCTCTGAGGTCTTTCCCCCCCACTCCTGCTTTGGTGGGTATTCATTTAGCTCTGTACTGAGAGATGACCTTGAACTCCTAATCCTCCTACCTCCACCTCTGAAGTCTACTACCATACATAGATTTTATGAGGATCTGAAATCCAAGCCAGGGGCTCAAACATGTTTGGCATTCAGTCTACTAACTCACAAACATCTCTAGTCCCTGTATCTTTCTGGTTACTCTCCATACCAGTTAAAGATACCTACTTGTTAGTTGCTCAGTTGATTAGATTTGCCTATCTTGGTAATACCCTTCTTCTAGAGTCAATTGTATTACATATAGTATCACATAACAATTAGCATGTTAACTCATCAGACCATAAGTTCTAGGAGAAAGTATCAAAAATATGTAAGTAGGATATATTTTTAATTGCCTACACCACCCAAATAAAAATATGTAAATAAACCCTAAGTTTGCCTTTCTTTATAACCAAATAATTCCCAAAGATCATTTCCTTAAAACCATGTAGTAGTAAGCTCTTTTCTTTTTAAAGAAACCTAAGCAAAATTTTAAAATCTTACCTGCTCGCTCTATGGATACCTAATAGCAAGAAACCCACATATCCATAATTGGATGCACTGTGGTAAAAATCATGGCTAAATGCAAATCACACATTCTTACATAAACAATTTTGGGAAGCCAATATCTTAATAATATTTTTATGATAAAAGATAGATATAATTCCTTTCTAAGTCTAACAAGTCAGCAGAAGGACAGGCAGTTGGGAATCTTCCCTGGCCTCCTTGTATCTACTGGACAAAGAACTGGAGCACTGAATGATTCTTCCTGGCTGTGACTTAAAGTGATATCTCCTGAAAAATTGTTTCTGACATGTACTGGAACATGCAATGGGATAGAGATGAACACTTATTTTTTTCCATAGTAGGAAGAGCAGATTCTCATTAGCAGAAGAACTGTCAGGCACCTGGCCCAGGAACACAGACCTAATGAGAGAAAAGGTTCATAGTTTCTTATAAGTTACTGGCAGAAAGGAGATTATTTTAGGTGATTTTCCCCACTACCACTTTGGACTTGCTTTTTCTAGCCATTACTATGCCCGTCAATCTGTAAATTTAAGGAATATTCTGTAGTTTTTTGCATATAGATTCTCATTAGAACCTAAGTTCCTATACTATTAAAATCTTCCTGTATTCAAGACTGTTTGGAAAGGAAGCTACTTTTTTCTCCTTTTTTTTTTTTTTTGTTCGTATCCAGAACCAGAATGAAATCTGCTGGTTATGAATATGTATAATGTGTATAACTACTACCCAAATGGAATCATTTGATGTATTCTGGATCCTCAAAACCAAATGGATCTGAAAAAACACTTACAAGAGGCTTCAGCAATCATTTTAGTGTTCATTTCACACAGCCAGGAATAGAGATTTAGACTTCAACTCACAGTTATTGTCCAGTCAATAGGCTAAATCAATACATCAAAAGGTTAATTATTTCTAATTTTTTGGGTAATGTTCTAAACTTGATTAAACAGACATAATAAAAACCTGATATCATACCTTGAGAATAGTATCAATAGCCAATATTCACTGGTGCTTTGCTCTAAATGGTGCATCAGGCACAAAAAAACTTTGTGTAGTTCCAGTGATCAGAACAATATTACTAGCACATCCTGTTATGATCTTTGTGTATAGAGTCAAGCATTAGCAGAATCGTCATAGTAATGCCACACAGCTCAAACTCAGGCAAATTAGCATACAAAATAATAGGCTTCATTATGACATTTTCATACATGTATATCATGTACTTTATCTGAATCATTAAATTGTGTGGAGTTTGATCTCACCTATGCTAAAATCTGTAGGAAAGAAAGCTTACGGTACGGAAGTCTAAATGGGAAGAAATGAGTCCTTTTTTCATTTTTTAAATTTAGTTAGTTATTCACTTTGCACCTCAATTGTAGCCCTCTCCCACCTCTCCTCCAAGTTCCTCCTCTCCCTCATTCCCCTATACCTCTCTTCTTCCCCTCAAAAAAAGGGAGACACCCCTCTGGCAAATGTACCCAAACACATCCAGTCTCATCAGGACTGTGTGCTTCCTCTTTCCCAGTGTCCTTGCAAGGCAGCCATTGTCAGAATGAAGTGATTGACAGGCATGCTAGAGAGGCCATGTTAGAGACAACCCCCATCCCCTTTCTGGAGGACCTACATGGAGGCCAAGCTGACCACTGAGCATATATTTGTAAGAAGGTAAATTACTGCTTTAAACTTCACAAGAAATAACTTCTAAAAAGGCACAAACCATTACCCATGACAAAGATCTTTAGACTGTTTTATGTAAATCATGTAGAACCCAATAGAGTACTTGAGTATAAGAGTACAAATAGAGTTGTGCTTTCATAATAAAATAATGAACACAAACACAGAACAAACATTTCTTAAAAGCTAACCAAATGGATATTACATACACAAAAAAGATGTTTTCTCAGCATGCTACGCTAGGTAAAACCATGATGAGCTACTAAAAATAATCTGAGTAATACAACAGAAAGACAAAACTGACAATAATGAGTGCTGGCATAGATGTGGACGATTAGGAGTTCTGGTATATGCTGAGATAGAGGAAATCACTTGGACTACTTGAGAACACTTTCAGCATACACTGAAAGTAAGCATATTCACAGTCCATGACACAACAATTTCATTCATAGATAATTCTCAAGGTGAATAAGTGCATATTTCCATTAAAATTACATGTCAAATTTTGACAGAGGATACAAGGCAGAATAGCCTACAACCTGGAAGTGAGGTAGATCAAGAAGAAGAGAATGGACAAGTAAAGGAAAGATAGCAGTAAGTACAAAAATATACACACTTCATTTCAGAAGATGAAGTTTCCTGAAAATAGCTCACCGTAAAAGAACACATAGTATAAGATGCTATTTAAGCTAATTAAAGAATAGAAAAATAAATTCAAACGTTAAATAAGAAATATGGGCGCCTCTAAAAGGAGATATTTATCTGAATGGGAAAAGAACTTTGGGAGGGTACTAGAAATGCTCTGTATCTTGATCAACAATGTGCACATATGGGTTGTATGCAATGTTTAAGGTTTTTGTGCATTTTAATTTATACATGTATATATTTCTGCAGTAAAATAGAAAATGAAGAAAATTCTATAAAATTCTGTAAAATGTATTCTATGTTATAGAACAGACATGTTGGCTCTTTTCTTGTGTGCAATGTCCCTTCTACATGGTGAAAACAATGCATACCCTGAGTGAATATTTGACTTATAAGATTAATACATGATGTTAGGTACCTTCCCGAGAAACATAGCAAGGCATTGTCCAATTTCTTCCCTAAGCATATCTACTATGTATCCCTAATCTCTCAGTGAAGCAGTAGAAATTTCAAGAAAGTGTTTCTCTTCTTACCACCAACACACAAGTTGAAAGAAAGCAAATAGTGGAAGGAGGGTATGGAATGTCAAGAGAAACCACGTGTGAATACCACAGTGGATGGTCATACTTTGTAAGCTACATTTGAAGTTGAAGCAAAATAAAATTTAGTCACTTAAAATGTGTCTCTACTTCCTGTGTGTTGGATGTTACTTTTTAATAATGATGTAAAGGGAAAGTTGTGCTTTGGCCAGGAAGTAGTTACAAAGTAGTCTTCCTATTAAAGAGACAGATTGAATCAGTAAATATGTGAAGTTCTTTTATGAAACGTGCTCTGGACAAGTCATCATTTGATAACTTTTTACTATGAATATTTTCACATACTTTATAAGATTTATTTTTATTATTCCAACATTTCTGTCAAATAATATAACTTAAAAATGCTCTAGGGTGGCCCTCCACGATGGCAGTGACCAGTGTGTACCTTTTTCTGAAGGGTAGAAGATCCAAAACTCCAAAACTGGTGAGTGGATAGGTGGCTGAAGTCAGAATATCGACTTTGAGGCTTTCCAGGTTAGAGGGGACAAAGCATGAGCTGGGATAGATTGGATTCAGGGCTCCCTCCTCCCCCTCCATAGACATTTCCAGGGTCTGAGAGTGTCAAACTATCTACTACACCTTTGCTCTGCATCAGGGATCATAGCAGCAGAGAGAGCATAACTCCAGGTACGGGGCACCTCTTTATGCTAACAGCCAACAGGGGACCCATATCTGAAAGGAGAAAATGGTGGGATCTCTGAGACTACCACTTACACCTGTGAGTGAGTTCAAGGGCCCTCCACACTTTGAACACACACATGCCAGTGAGTGCTTCTGTTAGAAAGTGCATACAGAGACCCAGATAAGGATCCCTCTATGCTAGCCGCTAGACATCAGACCCCTCCCACCCAGATGCCGCTGTGGGAAAGAAAGGGATACTTGGGACAGCTTTCTCAGCAAAGAAACCCCTGTACTTTGGGTCTCCCAGTAGAGTCCAGGCAAACAATCCATGGAATCAAGATGGTGAAACTCAGGCAGATATGAGCACTTGGAGCACAATACCTAGACAAGCCTGTGGGCCACTGAGCTATTCAGGGCACCTGTGCACATTTACTTCACCTACAAACAGCAATAAGTGCCTGCACTACAACCTGTACTTGCCCTTCCCCCTCCTACTCCACCCTTCCAGGCAGGCACACCTCTACACACACACTCCTGCACTTGTGCACTTGTGTCTGCATTTGCCCTCCTTTTGCTGCATCTCAAACATCAACATCCACTCTCAAACCTGTGGACCTCTGTCATCTTCCTGAAGAATACCCCAGATTCCAGAAAGAGATGGACCCAATCTACAGTGCAGGCTCCAGGAACAAACAGCAAAGACTACTGACCATCAGGTGGCTACAGACTGACATAAGAAAACATCCAACAAAAATCAGGACATTATAGCTTCATCAGCAACCCCCAAAATAAATGGATAGTTTAATTCATTGGAAATACAGGAAAATTATTTTAAAGCTCTGCTTAGCAACTTATTAGAGGCACATAAAGAGGAAAGGAACATGAGTCTTTGCTTTGAAAACACTGCTAGTTAGTCTTTCAGATGCGCTCAGTAGACTCCTGTCATACGTTCAATGCACATCCCATCTGTCTTTCTAAATGAGGATTGATCATCTTACCCCATGTCCGCTCAATTGATTATCTTTTTTAGGTGTATAGATTTCATTATGTTTATCATATCTTATAGGTCTATATAAGTGAGTATATCCCATGTTTGTCTTTCTCCTTCTGGGATATTTCACTCAGAATGATCTTTTCTAGATCCCACCATTTGCCTGCAAATTTCATGATTTCCTCCTTTTTGATTGCTGAGTAGTATTCCATTGTATAAAAATACCACAATTTCTGTACCCATTCCACCGTTGATGGGCATCTGGGTTGTTTCCAGGTTCTGGCTATTACAAATAGAGCTGCTATAAACATGGTTGAGCAAGTGTCCTTTTTGTGTACTTGAACAAACTTTGGCAGAGTACAGGGAATCATAAGAAAGAAGGGGAGTTAGTCTGATGGGGAAAGGATAGGAGCTCCACAAGGACCAAATATATCTGGGCACAGGGTCTTTTCTGAGACTGACATTCAACCAAGAACCATGTATGGATATAACCTAGAACCTCCACTCAGATGTAGCCTGTGGTAGCTCAGTAACCAATTGGTTTCCCAAAGTGAGGGGAACAGGGACTATTTCTAACAGGAACTCGATGACTGGCTCTTTGGTCTCCCCACCCCCGAAGGGAGGAGCAGTCCTGTTAGGCCACAGAGGAGGGCTTTGCAGCCAGTCCTGAAGATACCTGATAAAACAGGATCAGATGAATGGGGAGGAGGTCCCCCCCATCAGTGGACTTGGAAAGGGGCACGGTGGAGATGAGGGAGGGAGGGAGGGAGGGACTGGGAGGGAATGAGGGATCGGGACAGGGCTGGGATACAGAGTTAATAAAATGTAACTGATAAAAAAAAATAAAAAATAAAAAAAGAAAAAAAAGTGAAAACAAAACAAAAAAAAAAAAGAAAAAAAAAAAGAGAGGAAAGGAACAAAACTCTCAAAGAAATGTCCATTAACATACAAGAGGATTACACAGCAACAAATAGACTAGACAATAAAAGAAACTCCTCACATCACATAATAGTTAAAACACTAAATCTACAGAACTAACATTCATTGGTCACTATTATTTATCAACATCAGTGGACTCAACTCTCCAATAAAAACACAGACTAACAGACTGCAGAAACAGGATCCAACAGTCTGCTGCATCCAAGAAACATGGCTTTGCAACAATGACAGACACTACCTCAGAGTAAACGACTGGAAAAATGTTTTGCACGCAAATGGACACAGTAAACAAGCTGGAGTAGCTATCCTCATGAATAAAAAAGTAGACTTTCAACAAAAAATAATCAAAAAATGAGAAGGGGCACTTAATTCTCATCAAAGAAAAAATCCACCATGTGAACATCACAATCTTAAACATCTGTGCCCCAAAAGCAAGAGCACCATCATTCGTAAATGAAACATTGTTAAAGCTCAAATCACACATTGATCCCAACACCTTAATATTAGGAGAATTCAACACTCTTTCAACATTCTGCTCTTACCAAGGGACAGATCATCTAGACAGAAGCTAAATAGGGAAATAAAACACATAAACCCTAAATCAAATGGACCAAATAGATCTCTATAGAACCATTCACCCAAACTCAAAAGAGTATATCTTCTTCTCAGCACCCCACAGAACCTTCTACATAACTGACCATAAAGTCAGACACAAATCAAGCCTCCAAAGATAAAAGAAGTTTAAAATTATCCATTGCATTGTATCCTATCAGAACACCATGGACTAAAATTAGATGTTAACAACAACAGAAATAACAAAAAGCCCATATATGCATGGAAACTAAAAAACTCTCTACTCAAAGACAACTGGATCAGGGAAGAAATAAAAAAAAAAGAAAGAAAGAAATAAGAGAATTCCTGGAATTCAATGAGAATGAAGACACCACTTATCCAAACTTATGGGACACAATGAAAGCAATGCTAAGAGGAAATCTCATAGCACTAAGTGCCTTCAAAAAGAAATTTGGGATATCTCATGCAAGCAACTTAATGGCACACCTGAAAGCCCTAGAAAAAAAGAGGAGACACACTCAAGAGGAGTAGAAGGTTGGAAATAATAAAACTCAGCACTGAAATCAATAAATTAGAGAGAAAGAAAATAATCCAAAGAATCAATGAAACCAAGAGCTGGTTCTTTGAGAAAATCAACAAGATAGACAAACCATTAAAGAAGCTAACTAAAAGGCAGAGAGAAATTATCCAAATCAGAAAAACCCGAAACAAAAAAGGAGGACACAACAACAGACACTGAGGAAATTCAAAGAATCATTAGGTCTTACTTCAAAAAGCCTATATATCACAAAATTTGAAAATCTACATGAAATGGACAATTTTCTTGATAGATTCCATTTATCAAAATTAAATCAAGATCAGATACATAGACTAAACAGTCCTATATCCCCTGAGGAAATAGAAGTGGTCAGCAAAAGTCTCCCTGCAAAAAAAAAAGCTCAGGGCCAGATGGTTTCAGCTCAGAATTGTACCAGACCTTCAAAGAAAACCTAACGCCAATACTCTTCAAACTATTCCACAAAATAGAAACAGAATGAACATTGCCAAACTCATTCTATGTGGTCAGAGTAACCTTGATACCTAAACCACACAAAGACCCAACAAAATGGAGAATTTTAGACTTATCTCTCATATGAACATTGATGCAAAAATATTCAATAAAATACTCGTAAACTGAAACAAAGTACATGTAAAAGATATCATCCATCATGAGCAAGGAGGCTTCATTCCAGTTTTATAGATGTGTTTTTTGATATTTTAATTAATTTATATTTTA
Source organism: Meriones unguiculatus (assembly GCF_030254825.1). NCBI lineage: Eukaryota > Metazoa > Chordata > Mammalia > Rodentia > Muridae > Meriones > Meriones unguiculatus. The sequence goes on along the minus strand of NC_083369.1, from coordinate 135,081,373 downwards.
ATTACAGTTTATTCACTTTGTATCCAAGCTGTAGCCTCTTCCCTCTTCCCTTTCCAATCCCACTCTCCCTCTCTCTTCTCTTCCCATGCCCCTCCCCAAGTACACTGATAGGGGAGGTCCTCCTCCACTTCCATCTGACCCTAGCTTATTAGGTCTCATCAGGACTGGCTGCATGGTCCTTCTCTGTGTCCTGACAAGGATACTTCCCCCTTAAGTGGAGGTGATCAAAGAGCCAGGCACTGGGATCATGTTGGAGACCGTCCCTGTTCCCATTATTAGGGAACCCACTTGGAGACTGAACTACCATGGGCTATATTTGTGCAGGGTTCTAGGTTATCTCCATTCATGCTCCTTGGTTGGAGTATCAGTCACAGAAAAGACCCCTGGGCCCTGATTTTTTCATTCTGTTGCTCTCCTTGTAGAGTTCCTCTGCCCTCCATGTATTTCTGTCTCCTTGTTATTTCATAAGATTCCTTGCACTCTGCCCAAAGTTTAGCTATGAGCCTCAGCATCTTCTTTTATGCCCTGTTGGGTAGAGTCTTTCAGAGGTCCTATGTGGTAAGCTCCTGTCCTGTTCCCTGTTTTCTCTTCCAGTGTCCATTGCATTTGCTTTTCTGGGTGAGGATTGATCATCTTACTAAGGGTGCTCTTTCTAGCTTAGGTTCTTTAGGTGTAGAGATTTTCGTATGTTTATCATATATTATATGTCTAATTTCCACTTATAAGGGAGTATACACCCTGTGTGTCTTACTTCATCTACAATATCTTACTAAGGATGATCTTTGGTTTTATATACAGAAATCCATCAATATAATCCACCACATAAACAAGGAGAAGGAAAAAAAAAAACCCTACATGGTCTTCTACCTATATGATGAAAAAGCATTTGACAAAATCCTATACCCATTCATGTTTAAAGTTTTTTAGAAATCACGTATATAAGGCACATAACTAAACATAGTAAGGACAATATACAGAAAGCCTATAGCCAACACCAAACTAAATGAAGAGAAACTTAAATCAATCCCACATAAATGAGGGACAAGGCCTCTCTCTCTCTCTCTCAGTATCTCGTTGTATTTGAAGTCCTAGCTAGAGAAATAAGACAACTAAAGGAGATCAAGGGAAGACACATTGTAAAGGAAGAAGTCAAAATATCACTACTTGCAAATGATATGATAGTATACATGAGTGACACCAAAAATTGTACCAAAAAAACTTCTTCAGCTGATAAATACCTTCAGCAAAGTGTCTGGATACAAAATTAACTGCATACAAAAGACAAAAGGGCTGAGGAAGAACTTATGGAAACAATACCCTTTACAATAGACACAAATAACATATAGTACCTTGTTGTGACTCTAACCAAGTATGTGAATGACTTGTATGAAAAAAATTTAAAGTCTCTGAAGAATGAAATTTTAGAAGTTATCAGAAGATGGAAAGATCTCCTATGCTCATGAATCAGTCAGATTAACAGAGCGAAAATGGCCATTCTACCAAAAGCAATCTATAGATTAAATGCAATTCCCATCAAAATACCAACACAATGCTTTACAGAACTTGAAAGAATAATTCTCAATTTCATATGGAAAAACAAAATCCCAGAATTGCTAAAACAATAGATAAAGAAATCCTGTTCAATAACAGATCTTCTAGAGTTATCTCCATCCCTGATATCAAGCTGTACTGTTGAGCAACAATAATGAAAACAGCATGGTTCTGGCATTGAAACAGAATGGTGGAACAATGGAATCAAATTGAAGACCAAGAAATAAACCCACACAGTTATGGATACTTGGTTTTTGACAAAGAATCCAAAACAATACATCTGGGAGATGTAAATTAAAATGACCCTGAAATTTCACTTTATACACATTGGAATGGTTATATCAAAAACTCAAGTGACAACACATGCTGGAGAGGATGTAGAAAAGGGGGAACCCTCCTTCATTGCTGGTGGTAATATAACCTTGCACAACCACTTTGGAATCAATCTGGCACTTTCTCAAATTAAGAATAGTGCTACCTCAAGGTCCCCCTATACCACTCCTAGGCATATATCCAAAATATGCTAAAGTATACAACAAGGACATTTGCTCGACCATGTACTTAGCAGCTTTATTCATAATAGCTGGAAACAACCTTGGTTTTCCTCAACAAGGGAATGGATACAGAAATTGTGGTACATTTACATAATTGAAAACTTCTCAGCTCTCAAAAACAAGATAATCATGAAATTTGCAGGCAAAGGGTGGGAACTAGAAATGATCATCTTGAATGAGGTAACCCAGAAGCAGAAAGACACACATGGTATATACTCACTCCTAAGTGTATATTAGCCATATGATAGAGGATAAACATACTAAAACCTGTAGTCCTAAAAAAGTGAGACAATAAAGAATCCTCAATTATTAGTGCAAACGCGATAGACTTAGGAAGCTGGAAAAGACGGAAAACAGGAAAAGAGCCTACCACAGATGGCCTCTGAAAGTCTACTGTTTGAGGTATAGAAGCAGAGGCTGAGACTCATAGTCAAACTTTAGGCAGAGTGCAGGGAATTTTAGGAAAGAAGTGGGAGATAGAAAGACCTGGAGGAGACAGGAGGGAGCAGGAACTCCACAGGGAGAACGGCAGAACCAAAATATCTGGGCCCAGTGGGCTTTTCTAAGACTGATATTCTAACCAAGTGCTATGTATGGAGATAATCTAGAACCACTGCACAGATGTAGCCCATGGTAGCTCAGTTTCCAAGTGGATTCCTTAGTAAGGGAAACAGGGGCTGTTTCTGACACAAACTCAGTTGCTGGCTCTTTAATCATCTCCCCCTGAGTTTGGGAGCAACCTTACCAGGCAACAGAGAAAGACATTGCAGCCAGTTCTAATGAGACCTGATAGCCTAAGGTCAGAGAGAAGGGAAGGATGACCTTCCCTATTAGTGGACTTGGAGAGGAGATGATTGAGGCTGGGATTGGCAGGGGACAAGGGAGGAAGTTACAGCTGGGGATACAAAGTGGAAAAAAAAAACTGTAATTAATAAAAAATAAACCAAAAACAAATTAAATAAATGATAATAAAAATTAAAACCAAACAAAAATGCTCTCAGAAAGTATTCACATTAATGGTAACAAACAAACAAAATAAATAAATAAAACCAATAAACAGGAATTCACTTAAAATTACCCAGTTTCCTTTCTGTTTATATGAAAGGCTTCATATGGTTATTTTTTGTAGCTCTTGCTTTCAGAGCTATATAGAAATTGACATTTATGTACTTCAATATGTTTACTGTTATAAACTCATCCCTTATGAACCTCATGAGAGCAATTATGCACTTCAGCTCCGAGTTTTTCAAGTTTTATTAATGCAATACTGTAACATATAAAATGCATTACACAATACTTACTCCAAGTAGGACTTGGGGAAGACCCTGTAATCAAACACATTAATATTTCTTTGGAAAACAGTATGCATATTCAGACTCAATGGGATATGCAAAGGCTATAATTAGTCTCCCATTAGTTTCTAGTTGGTTTTGCTGCCAAATGAGCTACAGGAAACCTTTTGGCTTTCAGGATTTAGGGGATTTTTAGAAGTGTGGATAAGGGATTTTGGATTTGCATATTTTCAGAAGCAGTAATTATTTGTATTTCAAATTGAGACTATATTCCATTTCAATTTTAGATACTTTATGATAATATTTTTATACCTCTAGTGGATAGGTGCTGATTTATCCTGTTCAGTATTCTTTATTATGGGAAAGCATTTTCTTTTCCTTGGTCTACTGCCCCATTATCTACATGGTCGACCTCTAAGTACCCCAGTGTCTTTCGTGTGTGTGTGTGTGTGTGTGTGTGTGTGAGAGAGAGAGAGAGAGAGAGAGAGGGAGGGAGAGAGAGAGAGAGAGAGGGAGGGAGAGAGGGAAATAGAGAGACAGGGAGAGAGACAGAGAAGGAGACACACACACAGAGACTGAGTGCTGCTTCGAGAACAATTTTTGGCTGAACATAGGGCCTAATGTTAGATTATAATTAATTATTTAAGGATTTCTTCTAGGATACTACAAAATGTTTCATTGTTATCTGTGTTTAGGCTGCCGTTATATATGAATTTCTTAGACTTTACATTTCTCTAAATATTCCCTTTTATGACTTTGATAGTTTTGAGGAGTATTGCCCAGAAAGTTTTAAAGTGTCTCTCAATTTAGAGTTATCAAATACCTTTCCATTTTGTACTTTCTTTTTTCTTTTGTATACTTTCTCTTTAAAGCAAAATTATGGTTTTGAGGCAGAATCTTATTAAGTAGCATTGATAAGCCTCAAGCTCACTATGTAGACCAGGCTAGTCCCAAAAATCACAGAGGTAGGTCTGCCTCTGCCTCCTGTGTGCTTGAATTAAACATGTACATTACTGTTACTGGCTGTAATGAAATTGTTATGGGAAGCCCAAACTTTATGAGAAGATATTATTTACTCCTTGGAACAGAATTTGTCCATATAAATTATTTAACATTCATATGCCTGAAACACTTGTTGCAAACCTCTCAGTCATTTTTATGTAACAGATACCTTATAATATGCAGTATTTAATATATATGATTTTCATAGGCCCATGGATATATCATTTACTAAATAGTTTACCATCCAATACTACGTTATTTTACTTCGTGAATATCTCCAGCTTTGGTCCATGCGAATTGATTCAGTTGAATCCTGACCCTTTAGTGTACATACAACTATTGCGTTTTGGTTTTTGCTTTAGTTTGAGTCAATTGCATAGAGACCAAAAATGGATCAGGAACAGTTTGTGTGTGTGTGTGTGTGTGTGTGAGAGAGAGAGAGAGAGAGAGAGAGAGAGAGATACAGACAGACAGACAGACACACAGAGACAGACAGACAGATACACAGAGACAGACAGACAGACACAGAGAGAGAGAGAGAGGGGGAGAGAGAGAGAGATGGGGCCTTTATTTTATTCTCAACACAAACTGAAGTGCTTGGTCCCTATAGTTTGTCAGTGGCAGACAGACTTCTTAAAACAATTCATTAGGAGATGTTTCTAACAGACATAACAGGAGAGATATGTATTATAATTTAATTCACATAAAGAACAAAAGAACATTTTTAGGTACATTTGCTTGCTTTCTGTTATTTTGAAGTCTACATTGTATTCTCCTTATATAGTATATTTTATTTTGAACAGTGATGCACTCTTTTGGTTCTCATATTTTCTTTCACTTATTTACTGGCATTTATTAACAAAAGAACAACACTACTCATAAGCTATTACTTATGCAATGTCACAGACATACAAGGGTCATGTAAACAGTCTGTTGATGGATGGTGTCACTTTTTGCTCATTTTAGAAGTTCTCCATTTAAGGACTTCGGTCCCCTTATCTGCCATATGTGCATATGCATAGTCAGAGCCCGTGTCTGTCTATTTTTTTTTCATTTTATTTCAGTGGATGTGAGAATGTTGATTTAGAGCTCTGTAGTTGTACCCGCTTCCTGAAATTCCAAAGGTTTATTTAAATGCTAGCCATTATGCTGTCTTTCAGAAGCTGTCACAGTGAACACTACACACTTTACAAGATGATATATAAAAAGGCACTAGTAATTCTAGGAGGATTTTAGAATCTTTCTCAACTTTCCTGTCTTCTCAGGTAAATTTGCTACATTATTAATAAAACAAAAAAATTAGCTTTTGTCCAAATCTTTAATATAGGGTAGGATCAGATGGAAGGGTTGGAGGGCCTCCCATATCAGTGGACTTGGGGAGGGGCATGGGGGGAAAAGAGGGAGAAGGGTGGGATTGGGAGGGGATGCAGGATGGGTTTACAGCTGGGATACAAAGTGAATAAATTGTAATTAATAAAATATAAATTAATTAAAATATACATTTGCTATCACACTGATTTGATTTGAACTCATTTAAATTATTTATTATAAATTCCATGTGAAATATATTCAAACACAAAGATTAATTCACTTAATTAACTTTTGATTAAAAATAAGACCCTGGTACTTGCCTATATGGATTTTTTTTTTTCCTTGAGACAGACTATGGAGAATTGCAACTTAAAAGTTGTATTTCAAGTGGCTAGTAATTACGGTCAACTATAAATGATGAGAGAATTAAAGGAATTAACCTATACATAATTGTAAGATCTTTTACCAAAACCTTGCTGGAAAACAAAGTTGTTAATCTTTTCAGTAGTTAACATTTCTACTCATTGCCAGTAGCCTAGTCTTCAAAACATTTGAAGTTTTAAATATTTACCTGAAAAATTCTAATAGTTTAGGCTGAAGTGGATGGTTTTATTTATTAACCCGATAAACATTTTTCTTCTGCTATGGCATTCCTTCTCTGGAACAGTGAGGACCCAGATGTAACTTGTACATAACAATTGTCTAAAATGTAAGAGTTGTCTAGTAGAGGAGGATAACAAGTACGAAGACGAGAAGAAGTGAAAGGAGAATGGGACAGAGGACCAAAGAAGAGTTTAGTAGATCCATGAGAAGTCATTACCTCCATCTGATTTGATGTCAAGAAGTTACATTTCTTTATTTTTTTGTTTCACGATTTGGTACAATCAACCGGTAGCTTCACAAATGACCACCTTCCCCTCTCATCTATTATTAATTTTATGTTTTCTCCCCTCATTCCTGCTTACTGAAATTCTAATACTAATACATCTATTCAATATTGCTGTATACATTAAGTCATGCATTGTATTTGCAAAGCAGGTGTTCACACACAAATCACTTTTCTTTGATATCCCATAACATTTCTTCCACCTTTCTGACATTTCTATTTTTCTGTCTATATTTTTCATATTAGATAAGTTTTGCTGGAATACATCCATGCTTATTTGCTTACATATTGTCTATAACTGTCCTTGAGCAACCATTACAGAAACAAGTAGTTGCAACAGGCACCTTATGGCATGTAAACCCAAACTATTTGTTTTCTGGCCCTGTTTGCTAATTCATGTACTTGGCCATAAATCAACACTGATGAAGAAACTATCTAACTTTTTTTTGGTACATAATTGTCGGACATAGTATGTGTACCCTGATTATTCACTAAAGTAAATTGAGCTTTATTACTTAAGTTTTTGATCTTAGCCATTCTGGTGCGTGTCAGGTGAAATCTCAGGGTCGTTTTGATTTGCATTTCACTGATGACTATGGATGTTGAGCATTTCTTTAAGAGTTTCTCTGCCATTCTGTATTCCTCTACTGAGAATTCTCTGTTTAGCTCTGTACCCCATTTTTTAATCGGATTGCTTGATTTGGTGTTTTTTAACTTCTTTAGTTCTTTATATAATCTGGATATCAGCCCTCTATCAGATATAGGGTTGGTGAAGATCCTTTCGCAGTCTATAGGCTGTCGTTTTGTTTTGGTGACTATGTCCTTTGCTTTATAGAAGCTTTTCAGCTTCATGAGGTCCCATTTATCAATAGTTGCTCTTAGAACCCGTGCTACTGTGCCAATGAGTTCCAATGTCTTACCCACTTTTTCTTCTAACTCATTTAGTGTATCTGGTTTTATGTTGATATCTTTGATCCACTTGGACTTTAGTTTTATGCAGGGTGATAAATATGGATCTATTTTCATTTTCCTGCATGTAGATATCCAGTTGGACCAGCACCATTTGTTGAAGATGCTGTCTTTTTTCCACTGAATGGTTTTGGCTTTTTTTTGTCAGAAATCAAATATCCATAGGTATGTGGGATTAATTTTGGGTCTTTTATTCGGTTCCACTATTGATACACTCTTCTATTTCTATGCCAATACCATGCTGTTTTTATTACTATTGCTCTGTAATACAGCTTGAGATCAGAGATGGAGATGCCTCCAGATTATCTGTTGTTTTACAGTATCGTTTTGGAAATTCTGGGTTTTTTTGTTTCTCCATATGAAGTTAGTAATTATTCTCTCAAGATCTATGAAGAATTGTGTTGGTATTTTGATAGGAATTGCATTGAATCTGTAGATTGCACATGCTAGAGAGGTTGTGGAGAAAGGAGAACCCTCCTCCATTGCTGGTGGGAATGCAAACTTGTACAACCACTTTGGAAATCAATCTGGTGCTTTCTTTATCAATTAGGAATAGCGCTTCCTCAAGATCCAGCTATACCACTCCTAGGCATATATCCAAAAGAGGCTCAAGTACACAACAAGGACATTTGCTCAACCATGTTTGTAGCAGCTTTATTCGTAATAGCCAGAACCTGGAAACAACACAGATGTCCCTCAGTTGAGGAATGGATACAGAAAATTGTGGTACTTTTACACAATGGAATACTACTCAGCAATTAAAAGTGAGGAAATCATGAAATTTGCAGGCAAATGGTGGGCCCTAGAAATGATCATCCTGAGTGAAGTATCCAAAAGCAGAAAGACACACATGGTATATACTCACTTATATAGACCTATAAGATAGGATAAACATAATGAAATCTACACACCTAAAGAAGATAAACAAGAAAGAAGACCAAGGGTACAATGATCAATCCTCACTTAGAAAGACAAATGGGATGGACATTGGATGTAGGAGCAAACAAGTAACAGGACAGGAGCTTACCACAGAGGGCCTCTGAACGACTCTACCTAGCACTGTATCAAAGCAGATATTAAGACTCATAACCAAACTTCTGGCAGAATTCAAGGAATCAAAAAAAGTGGGGAGGGAGTTAATGTGACCAGAAGAGGACAGGAGTTCCACAAGGACTAAATATAACTGGCCACAGTCGTCTTTTATGAGACTGTTTCTCCAAACAAGGACCATGTGTGGATGCAACTGAGAGCCCCTGCTCAGATGTAGCCCTTGGTAGCTCAGTGTCCAAGTGGGTACCCTAATAAGGGGAACAGGGACTGTTTCTGACATGAACTCAATGGCGGGCTCTTTGACTCCCCCCCCCCAAAGGAGGAGCAGCATTGCTAGGCCACAGAGGAGGAGTTTGCAGCCGGTCCTGAAGATACCTGATAAACCAGTATCAGATGTAAGTGGAGGAGGTTCTCAGTTATCAGTGGACTTGGAAAGGGGCAGGGAGAAGATGAAGGTGGAAAGGTGGGATTGGGAGGGAAAGAGGGAGTGGGATACAGCAGTGATATAAAGTTAACAAACTGTAACTAATATTAAAAAAATAAAAATAAATAAATAAATCTAAAAAACTCAAATTGAGCTTTACTAAAGTAAATGACTGAATTTATGGCAGCATCCATCGAGTGGGCATGAAAATTTGAGATGTGAAGTGCAGCTGCTGAACAGAAGACATCATTTCTTTACTGAAAGCAGTTAACATGAAATTAAAAATAAAACAATCTGAAGCAATTATATATCTAAACACATTATGATATGTTATTTTGAAGCATAAATTTTGATGAAATATTTTAAAAGCAAAATTGATTTCTCCTTTAGGATATAAATATTCAGTTCTATGCATGCTAAATATTAATTTCTTCATAAAAATTTATCTTCAAACGTTGATTTCAAAGCCTATGTATTTAATAAATTTAATCTTCATTGATTAAAACAACCATATTAGCATTGCAAGTTCATATTTTTGATAATTATTTCAGTCATCTAAATTATCATATTCAATTTATTTACATTCTATTAATGTGTCAAATTTTACAACCAAATCAAACATTCAAAATGATAGCAGTGATTTCTACCTCTTGTCAAGATGGAATAACAAGGGGTCAGGTTTTCTGTTTATGCTGGAAGGCAGCGAGGCTCACCAATGCAGATATTATTTTCTATCTTAAATCAAAAGAAATATTGTATTGAAATATACTAAAAATTATGATGTTAGATACTGGAAAAATTATGGAAAACATTGAGGTGCGTCTAACTGCTGCTCCAGCTTTACTGTCTTGAGAAATGGTTCAAGTTATTATATACTGAGAGAGTATTTAAACAAAATCATACCAAATCTTAGAACTGAGGGAATGGCTTGGTTTGACAGAAACTATAGTTATATATGAGGATAATAAAATGGAAATTTGCTCTGTGTATTTTTGGAGAGTTTCTATAGAGTATTTAGCTAATAAAGACCATGGAAGTGAGAAAAAATAATCGAAATGAAGGGGAAAACCAGCAAAAAGAACTAGTACAGTCATTCATAAAGTGTTAATTGAGTATTCCAAAGAGTTTTACTTATGAGAAAAATATAAATAAGACAAGAGAATAAAATGTCAAATTATATTATATCTTCATAATGAGAAAGGCTTTTGTGTTACTTACTTTTGTGTATGACCTCTTTCTATACTCAAGCTATACTGTCTAACTTTATAATTTCCTATATTTACTAATTCAACACAAATTCAAACTCATCTGGAAGTTTCATCCCTATAGGTTACCTTTCATAATGCTCAGAGTGCTATGCAAACTACTGGAAGAAAAAACAATCATCAATAATGTTATGAATTTTGAGAGCTACTTTAATGAGTATAATAGTGGCACAAACATCATGGGAGTAACCAACCTCCTCCAGATTGTATTTAAGTACCACTCCAGGCCAAGAACCTATGGCTAGGACTATCATAGGCTCTGCCAAATTATGAGATTTAAAATTACTATTTATCACTTATCATTACAGTCATAAATCAATGCCATCTCTCAACCCTCATCTAAGAAGCTGCTGTTTTCTGAAGATAGTGATTAGTAGAGAGACCCACACACTACTGGCCAAGATGCAAAGAATAAGAGACTGCAGAATATTCTGAACTAAATAAGACACATATGCCACACACCCAGCTTCTCAGACTCATGGTAAAGGAGAAGGAAGATAGGCTGTAAGGGCCAGAGTTAGTGGATGACTAAGAAGAAAACAGTATTTCTTGACATGGCAGGGAAGCGGCACATATGAACTCACAGTGGTTGTGACAGCATGTACAAATCCTGTGCAAGCCAAAGCCAGATCAAATCCTAGGATGCAGACTGGAGTTAGACACAATCCTACTCCTTGCTATGAAACTATTAATAACTGTTAGCTGGTAGAATCAGGAGAGTTTTCTCTAAGAGTTCAGCCCCTGGTAAATCAATCATGATTTATTTGGGCATCTTAAATTGATCTGGATGGTATTAAATTTGAAGGGGTAAACTGGTATAATGGGGAGCGGGTTTAATTGTGGAGAGTAAGGGAAGTTAATATAAGAGAGGAAGGAAAAAGAGTAAAACAATACTAGGGATATCTGCAAAAGCCACAAGGAATCATGTTATTGCTTATTTACTTAAAATTATGTATAAGTTTATGTGTAAGCATACAAGTTAAATGTAGTTATATTGTGGTGACAATGTTCCCCCAAACAACCATAGACTACTTAACAAAAACCCTAATACCAGCCATGAGAAATTCCTATTCACATTATTTATCAGGGGAGTATAATTGACTTCCAAAACAACATGGATTATTGGTGTGGTCCTTGGCTGCCTCCCAGAGACACAATACACTTCAGACACAAGATCCAGAGGACCTGAGATGTAACTTGAAAGCATCCTCTCTGAGGACTAGTTTGCTTCCATAGAATCAGAAGGTACTATGTAAGCTTTCAAGTTAAAGAAGGAACCAAAAGTCCTACCCAGTTATGGTGTCTATGAACCACAATGAAGACCAGCACGGCACAACAACCATAAAGTTGCAATAGTGCTGCTCATATTTTGGGGGTAATGAGCTGCTCTCTAATCAAACTTAGGGCTCACTCAACAGGAATGAAACCCTGCCTCATACTGAAACCCTAGCAAATTACCTAATGACAGTGAATGAAGTCACAGACCTCAAAAAAGAACATACAATCACCACTTTACTAAATCAGCATAATTTCTAACTACACGATTTTTTCTTATTCCCATACAGAATTGTAGTCTTCAGCCTACATAAAGGAAACTACTCTTGCAATATATAGAGACTATTACAGAAAACTATAAGAATCATAATGAAGAGATGTAGAGCTCAGTTCCAAGAGACACATTTACAAAACAACTCCTGCATCTATGGCTCAGGGATCACTGCCTAAGAGATAGCAGAAACATTGTAAGAACCAGAGGGCCAGGGAGTTTTGTGTGAGATTGTGTCTCTTAGGAATGACAGAAGCTAAACCCATAGAACCAGAGGGCCAGGGAGTTTTGTGTGAGATTGTGTCTCTTAGGAATGACAGAAGCTAAACCAAAGTTGCCTAAATGTGAACTGAACAGCGATAATAACAACTGACATAACATCATGAATGGGGGAAAAGCTCATGAGGCCTTAATCCTAGAAAAGAACTACAGGCAAGTACGAAATGCTGAGAGTGGCAGAAATAGTCTTCTCCAGGGAAGAGAATGCCAACTGTTCATCTAATACTAAGTGGTAAGCACTGAAAACATACATCCAGGTAACAATGTACAGAGTGAGCAGGCTGTGTTTAGAAATATGTATGAACACACACCTACATACACATAAAACAACAATTAATTAAAAAGAGCATATGAATTTTAAATACAGCAAGGAGCAGTATAAGGGAGGGTTTGAGGGGAGGAAAAGGACAGAGGAAATGAGTTAATTATAACCTTAAAAATAAAAGAAATAATTTTTAGAAACTCAATATATTATAGGAAATCAGTAGCTTTTCTATCCAATGACAATGAACTCGTTGAGAAACTAGGGAAAAAGAACTTATTCACAACAGCTTCAAAACATAAAAATGCACCAGCCTTTGCCATTTCCTGGGACCCACCCCAATGTGTGGTACCGGGGACCAGCATGGATCAGGGAGCAAGTAAGAGTTCCCTCCCCATCTACAGGCCTGGCACAGCCTACCAGCAACAGTGGCAAGGCCCTCTGCACTCCATGTCTGCTGCACACTCCACACCCCAGTTTCCAGGCCTAGGCCATTTCCCTGGATTCACCCTGATCTGAGGCCCCAGAGACCAGTAAGGATCAGAAAAGGGAGCAGCAGGAAAACTGGAGGACTGTTGCTATCTGGAACCAGGAGGTCTACATACAACCCCAGAGACTGTTACCATCAGAGACAAACAGGCCTGCTAATAACTGACTCAACCAAAGGGCTAGAGGTCAGTGCAAGAACACCAGCAAAAAAATCGCAGGGCAATATGACACCACAAAACCCCAGGTATACTACCACAGCAAGCCCTGAAGATATTATTCAGTCAGAAGCACAAGAAAACAATCTTACATCTGAGGTTATGAAAATAATAAAGGCTTAAAAGAAGAAAATAAATCATTCAAAAATGCAGGAGACTACAACCAAACTGGTCAATGAATTGAATAAATCCCTTAATGGTTTCCCAAAGTGAGGGGAACAAGGACTATTTCTAACAGGAACTCAATGACTGGCTCTTTGGCCTCCCCACCCCCGAAGGGAGGAGCAGTCCTGTTAGGCCACAGAGGAGGGATTTGCAGCCAGTCCTGAAGATACCTGATAAAACAGGGTCAGATGAATGGGGAGGAGGTCCCCCCCATCAGTGGACTTGGAAAGGGGCACAGTGGAGATGAGGGAGGGAGGGAGGGACTAGTAGGGAATGAGGGATCGGGACACGACTGGGATACAGAGTTAATAAAATGTAACTGATAAAAAGAAATACAGAAAAATACAACCACACAAGAAAAAGAAATGAATAAAACTGTACAAGAACTAAAAATGGACATAGAAGCAATAAAGAAAACATAATCTGAGGCAGTCCTGGAAATGGAAAACCTATGGAAGAAAACAAGAATATAAGATATGGCAGAGGGAATCTCCGGTGTAGAAGATATGACTGAAGAAATTTGTACATCATTCGAAGAAAACGTTAAATCTAAAATGTTCCTGACAAAAAAGATCTAAGAAATCTGGAACAATATGAAAAGAAACAACTAAGAATATTAGAAATAGATGATGAGAAAGACCCCAAATTCCAAGGCCCACAAATATTTTCAACAATATCATAAAAGAAAACTTCCCCAACCTAAAGAAAGAAATGTCTATAAACATACAAGAAGCCTACAGAGGTCCAAATAAATTAGACCAGAAGAGAAAACCCTCATGTAATAATCAAAACAGTAAATGTACAGAACAAAGAAAAAATATTAAAAAAGCCAAGTCACATATAAAGGCAAATGTATCAGAATTACACCTGACTTCTCAACAGAGACTATGAATGTCAGAAGGACCTAGACAGATGTCGTGTAGACTCTAAGAGAGTACAGATGTCAACCCAGACTACTACACCCAGCAAAACTTTCAATCACCATAGATGGAGAAACAAGATATTCTATGACAAAACCAACTTTAAATGGTACCTAGTCACAAACCCATCCCTACAGAAGATACGAGAAAGAAAACTTTAACCCAAGGAGGCTTAACGACACCCAGGAAATCACAGGCAACAAAATAACTTCACAGTCACAAAACCAAAAGAAAGGAAGCACACACAGACTCTACCAACACCAATATCAAAGCAACAGAAATCATGTTAAATCTAAAAAGTTCCTGACACAAAACATCTAAGAAATCTGGAACAATATGAAAGACCAAACGTAAAAATAATAGGAATAGATGAAGAAGAAGACTCTAAACTCCAAGGCCTAGAAAATATTTTCAACAATATCATAAAAGAAAACTGGTCATTAATATCTCTCAATATTAAAGGACTCAACTCCCCAATTAAAAGACACAGGCTATCAGAATGGATGCATAAACAGGAGCCATCATTCTGTTGCATACAAGTTACAAATCTCAGCAACAATGATAAATATTAATTCAGAATAAAGGCTGAAAAAAAAAGTTTTCCAAGCAAATTGACAAAAGCAGCAAGATGGAGTAGCTATTCTAATAGTTAATAAAATAAACTTCAACCAAAATTGATCAAAAGAGATTGAGAAGGGCACTTCATACTCATCAAAGGAAAAAAATAACTGAGATGTTGTCTAAATTCTGAATAACAATGCCACAAATGCAGAGGCACACATATATGTACCAAAAAAAAAAAAATTACTAAAGCTTAAATCACACATTGAACCCCACACATTAATAGTAGGAGACTACAGCATACCTATCTCACCAATGGACAGATTATTGAGATGAAAAATAAACAGAGAAATAATGAAACTAACTGACCTTATGAGTAAATTGGACCTACCAGATATCTACAGAACATTCCATCCAAACACACACACACAAAAATAGACATTCTTCTCAGCACCACATGGAACCATCTCCGAAATTGGCCACATCCTCAGACACAAAGTAAGCCTCAACAAATGCAATAACACCTTGTATTCTATCAGACCATAATTTAATCCATAATTCTATGTATTAAAGCTAGACTTCAACAGGAACAGAAACAATAGAAAGCCTACAAACTCATGGAAACTGAACAACTCTATACTGAATGACCGCTGGGTCAGAGAAGAATTAATGAAAGAAACCGAAGACTTTCTAGAATTCAATGAAAATGAAGGCACAACATAACCAAACTTATGGGACACAATGAAAGCATTACTAAGAGGGAAGTTTCTTGCCCTAAGTGCCTTCAGAAAGAAAATGGAGAGAGCTCATACTAGCAACTCAACAGCTCAACTGAATGCTTTAAAAAAAAAAAAAAAAAAGGAACCAAACACACTCAGGAAGATTCAATGACAGGAAATAATCAAACTCAGGGCTGAAATTCATAACCTAGAAACAAAGAAAACAATACAGAGACCCAAAACACCAAGACCTGTTTTTTTTTTTTGTTTTTTTTTAGGAGAAAATCAACAAGATAGACAACCCTTAGCCAAACTAACTAAAAGACAGAAGTACAGTATCCAAGTTAACAAAATCAGAAATGAAAAGGGGGGATATAAAAACAGCCACTGAGGAAATCCAAAGAATTATTAGATCATACTTCAAAAACCTGTACCCCACAAAACTGGAACATCTAAATGAAATGGATTATTTTTTTTATAGGTACCAGTTACCAAAGTTAAATAAAGATCAGGGTAAAAATTTAAAAAGCCTATATTCCTTAAGGAAATAGAAGTAGTTAGTCATTAAAAGCCTCCCGACCAAAAAGAGCACTGGGTTAGATGGTTTTAGCACAGAAATATCTCAGATTTTAAAGAGCTAATACCACTACTCCTCAAACTATTCCACAAAACCGAAACAGAAGGGTCATTGCCAACTTCATTCTATGAGGCCAAAGTCACCCTGATACCTAAACCACATAAAGACCCAACAAAGAAAGAGAACTTAAGACCAATCTCTCCAATTGGTTTCCCATAGTAAGGGGAACAGGGACTATCTCTGACAGGAACTCAATGACAGGCTCTTTGACCTCCCCACCCCCCAAGGGAGGAGCAGTTCTGCTAGGCCACAGAGGAGGACTTTGCAGCCAGCCCTGAAAATATCTGATAAAACAGGGCCAGATGAAAGGGGAGGAGGTCTTTCCCAATCCATGGACTTGGAAAGGGGCAGGGAGGGAGGGTGGGATTGGGAGGTAATAAGGGAGTGAGATACAGCTGGGATACAGAGTTAATAAAATGTAACTAATAATAATAAACAAAAATATACAAAATAAAAATAAAAAATAAAATTACGGAAAAAAAAGACCAATCTCTCTTATGAACATTGAGATAAAAATACTCAATAAAATACTTGCAAACCAAATACAGGAACACACCAAAAATACTATCCACCACGATCAAGTAGGCTTCTTCCCAGAAACACAAGGATGGTCCAACTTATGAAAATCCATGAATATAATCCACCATATAACAAATTCAAAGAAAAAACCCACATGATCATGTTTTTAGATAGTAAAATTTCCTTTGACAAAATCCAATACCTGTTCATGTTTAAAGTCTAAGAGAGATCAGGGATACAGGGCACATACCTAACACAATAAAGGCAATATACAGCAGGCAATAGCCAGCATCAGGTTAAACAGAGAGAAACATAAAGCATTCACACTAAAATCAGGCAAAAGACAAGAATGCCCACTCTCACCATGTCTCTTCAATATAGTTCTTGAAGTTCTAGCTCAAGCAATAAGACAAGCAAAGGAGATCAAGGGGATACAAACTGGGAGAGAAGAAGTCAAAATACCACTATTGCCAGATGATGTGATAGTATGCATAAATGACCCCCAAGATTCTACTAGAAAACTCCTACTGCTGATAAACAAAAAGTGTCTGGATACAAAATTAACTCAAAAAGTCAGTAGCCCTCTTTTATACAAGCAACAATTAGGCTGAGAAGGAAATTAGGGAAAAAACACCCTTCACAATAGCAACAAATAATATAAAATATCTTGGTATAATTCTAACCAAACAAGTGAAAGACTTGTATGAAAAGAACTTCAAGTCTTTGAAGAAAGAAATTGAAGAAGGTATTAGAAGATGGAAAGAGCTCCCATGCTCATAGATTTGTAGGATTAACATAGTAAAAATGGCCATTCTACCAAAAACCATCTACATATTCAATGCAATTCTCATCAAAATTCTATCACAATTCTATACAGACCTGGAAAGAGCCACCAATAAATTCATATGGAAAAATAAAACACCCAGGATAGCCAAAACAATTCCGTACAACAAACAACTTCTGGTGCTATCACCATCCCTAATTTCAAGCTATACTACAGAGCAATAGTAACAAAAACTGCATGTTATTGGCATAGTAACAGACAGGTTGATCAATCGAGCAAAACTGAAGAACAGAAATAAACCCATTCATACAGGCACTTGAATTTTGATAAAGAAGTCAAAACCATTCAACAGAAAAAAGTAAACATCTTCAAAACAACGTGTTGGTCTTACTTAAATGTCTGCATGTAAAAAAAAATGCAGAGAGACCCATATTTATCACTCTGCACAAAACTCAAGGACAAGTGGATTGTAGACCTTGACATAAAACCAGAGACTCTAAATCTATTACAAGACAAAGTGGAGAAAAGTCTGGAACTCATTGGCATAGGAGATGCCTTCCTGAACAGAAGAGCAAAAGCACAGGCTCTGAGATCAAAAATTACTAAATGGTATTTCATGAAATTGTGAAACTTCTATAAGTCAAAGCTCTTGTCAATAAAACAAAACAGCAGCCTACAGACTGGGAAAAGCTTTTCACCAACCCTATGTCAGACAGAGGGCTAATATCCAAAATATACAAAGAATTTAAGAAATTAAATATCATCAGATTAAAGAATCCAGATAAAAATTGCAGCACAGAGCTAAACCGAGAATTTACAACAGCAGAATCACAAATGGCTGAGAAGCAAATTAAGAAATTTTCAGTTTCCTTAGTCATCAGAGAAATGCAAATCAAAGTGACTCTATGATTCCATCTTATACCAGTCAGAATGGCTAAGATCAAAAACTCAAGTGAAAACTAATGCTGGAGAGGATGTGGAGAAAGGGAACCTTCCTCCATTGCTCGTGGGAGTGCAAACTCATACAACCTTTCTGGAAATCAGTCTGGCACTTTCTCAGAAAATTGGGACTAGTTCTACCTCAAGACCCAGCTATACCACTCCTGAGCATATGCCCAAAAGATATTCCACTATACAACAAGGACATTAACTCAACTATGTTCATATTGGCTTTATCCATAATTGTTAGAAAGTGGAAACAACCCAGATGTCCCTCAAGCAAAGAATGGATACAGAAATTGTGGAACATTTACACAATGTAATACTACTCCACTACTAAAAACAAAGAAATCATGAAATTTGCAGGCAAATTGATGGAACTAAGAAAGATCATCTTGAGTGAGGTAACCCAGACTCAGAAAGATGCACATTGTATGTACTCCCTTGTAGGTGGGTATAAACCTATAGCACAGGATAACCATACTACAATCCACAGACCCAAATAAACTAAGTAAGAAGGAGAGCCCAAGGGAGGGTGCCAGAATGTCACTCAGAAAGGGAAATAGAATAGACAGCAGAAGCAGATGAAGAGAGGGAAATAGCAGGCGATGGAATGGGGAGAAAAACAAGAGTGGGGATCAGATGTATGGAGAACAGTGGTGGGAGGTGAAAGGGCTAGGAACAAGAAGGGAAACTGAGGGGAGCATCTCTTTGTCAAGCTGGAGGCCTGCAGCAGAGTAAGCTTCTAGGAAGATATAGGTGTGACTCTAGCTGAGACTCCTAACAGCAGGCAAGGTATGAAGACTAAAGTGACCACCTCCTAGCCAGGCAGGACTAGTGGAAGGAGGGGAACAACAACCCACCAACAAAACCTTTGTTCCGAAAATTACCCCTCTTACAAGAAGTGTAGGGATAAAGAGGGAAAAAAGATTGGGGGACTGTCTAACCAATAATTGGCCCAACCTGAGACTCACTCCACTGTAGAGAGCCAGCCTGACATTATTAATGATGCTCTGCTATTCTTGTAGACAGGAGTCTAACATGACAGTCCTCTGGGATGCTCCAGCCAGCAGAGGATTCAGATAGATACTGGGACTTGCAGCCAAGCATGGGGTGGAGCTCTGGGGGTCCCATGGAGGTGATGGATGAAAGATGGAAGGACCTAGAAGGGACAGAAACCTCACAAGAAGACCAACAGAGACAGCTAACCCAGACTCATAGGGGGTTACAGAGACTGAGACATCAACTAAAGAGCATGCATGGTCTGGACCTAGGCCTCCTTCACATATATGGCTGGTGGTCAGTTTGTTCTTCATGTGAGTCTACTGGTGAATGTGGAGGTGGGGGGTGGGGTGTTTATCTTTTTTTAATTTTTACTTTTTAAATATTAGTTACTGTTTGTTAACTTTGTATCCCCGCTGTATCCCACTCCCTTTTCCTCCCAATCCCACCTTCCCACCTTCATCTTCTCCCTGCCCCTTTCCAAGTCCACTGATAAAGGAGAACCTCCTCCCCTTATGTCTGATACTGGTTTATCAGGTGTCTTCAGGACTGGCTGCAAAGTCCTACTCTGTGGCCTAGCAAGGCTGCTCCTCCCTGGGGGGGGGGGGGGTCAAAGAGCCCACCATCGAGTTCATGTCAGAAACAGTCCCTGTTCCCCTTATTAGGGTACCCACTTGGATACTGAGCTACCAAGGGCTACATCTGATCAGGGGCTCTAGATTGCATCCATACGTGGTCCTTGGACTCTATTGCCTGCTTTTGGATCACTCTTCTCTGGCAGGGATGCCTTGCCTGGCCTCAGAAGATGAGGATATTCCCAGTCCTGATGTGACTTTATGTGCTGGAGAGGGTTGATATGGGGAAATGGGGGCTCCCCATTTATGGGGGTGGTGGAAAAGAAAGAGGTAAAGAAGGGGAAAGGTGAATGGGTGGAGAGTAGGGAAGGGGCACCCTTTGGATGTAAATTCAACTTAAATATAAAAAGAACAAAATCTAAAAATAAAACTTTAACCACAAAACAAAAACTCAAAAATTCTTGAAATAAACCTAAACAAGAATATGAAAGAATGAGAACACAGAGGAAAGAATTTGAAGACACTAAGGATATAAATACCTCTTATGCTTATGAATTTGTAGAATTAACAGTGTGAAATGTCTGTATTATGAAAATTAATGTGAAAACTTTATGCAGCCCACATCAATATGCTAGTAACATTTTTCACATAACTAGCAAAACAATCTTTAATTTCATATGAAAACAAAAAGTCATTAATATCTGGAGTCATTCTCATCAGAACAAATGATGAAAATATAAAAAGACCTGATTTTTAAGTCTGAAGTAACAATCCAGGTGAGTAAACTCAACATATTTTCAAAAGAAGCACAGCACAAACGGTTGATAAATTTACACAAAGTGTTAAATATCTGCATATATTGGGCAAATTCAGATTAAAACTCCCATGTCATAACTAATATTAAAAAAATAAAAATTAAAAAAAGACCCCCATGTCCTAGTCTGAATGGCCATCACCAAGAAAATCTAAAAGAAAAAAAAAACAAAAACAAAAACAACAACAACAAAACAAACATGTTAGGTAGGATGCTTAGGCAAAAGGAATTCTCATGCACTGTTATTGGGAAAATAAACTAGCCTAGCCACTCTGAGATCAGAATAACTATGACTTGAGCAATATAGATTAATTTTCCTGCTTAAAAATGTCTAAGAGCACAAAGTTGCATAATGTTTTCCTTTCCTTCTTGGTAACTTTGATTTTAGTTATGAGATAATCATTTTTTGTTATTTGTGACTACAGTTCATCCCATCTTGCATTTCATTGTGTGAATAGGTCATAGCCTGGTTAGCCATTTCCTTGATGATTTTACCAGTTTCTTTTCCTTCAGCATTTTAGTTACCACTGAGTAACAGATAATACCTTATACCTGATTGGATGCAACAGAATGACAGGTGTTGTGAATTGTTAAAAATGGTGGTTTTGAGGGCTGCAGTGGAGAAAATAAATAGCAGCAGGGTTTATTTAGGAACCGTGCTAATGATGAACATTTTTGTCAACAAGTGAGAACTTGTAGTGGGAATCTCAAGAGCCTTATAAGATATTCTTTATATAAAAGAGAAATTGTAACCTAGTTAACAGTGTCTCTTCGTGAAAATCATTACTAAAGATGTGAGCTGCATACAATATACAGTGAATGTAATTTGCACATCCCCAAAGATTTAGAGCAAAGCAAAGAACTTATTTTGCAGTAAAGCATTTCCATTTGTAGTTATCATGGGGTGTATACTGTGATGTGACTGAAAATTTTAGGTCTTTCTTTTACAGTATTTAGTCTTGACAAGTGTTTCAATCTTGGTTTTTCATTTGCTAGAGACATCTTGACCACAGCAAACTGCGCACTTTTTATATTTCAGGTATTTTTTTTCACTATATAGATTGGAGTTCTGTATATACTTACCTACCTACCTACACACACACACACACACACACAGAGAGAGAGAGAGAGAGAGAGAGAGAGAGAGAGAGAGATGGGGAGATTCTATTCCTAATACTACTACTAATTTTCTGTTATTTGAATTCTTTTGAAAGAGTATACATCTATACCTTGGATCAGAACTACAGTAGAAAGTATATGTAAAAAGGTTTATGAATACATTATCAGAAGTTAAGTATTAGCTTATATCCAAACAAACTGCGCAAGTAAAAAAGGATTATTAAAAGCACAAGTGGCTATTGTAATGGCCCAGAGACAGCAGGAAGTATAATCACCAGGAAATAACAAGCAGGCCAGTGTGGCTGGAACAGTGAGTAAGAAGGTAGGTTAATGAGAGGTTAGAGCAAGAGACAATAAGAGAAAAATTATGGATGTCCTTGCTCACCATTACAAGGACACTGTTTTTTCTCTGCATGAGATGGGGATCTATAGAAGGACATTCAACAAAGAAATGCTAATCACATTTTTTTTCTGTTTTAGCTTTGTAAAATCATGAGCAGAGAGCACAATCATGCAATATCAACATCTAGACTACTGAACTATGGCCTGATAAAAGAGTATTTCAACTTCTGAAGTTTGTTACACAGCAATATAAAATTAATTCATCAGCTGATGGCTTGCTAATATTTTTTGTCATATTTTAAATTACCAACACCTCTTTTAGTTTGTAATTTTAATGCTTTTTTGATAAATGAATACATTACAGTGCCTATACTCCAGCACATGATTCTCTCAGTGAAAGGTGTATACTTACTATAAAGAGATGTACTATAAAGCAAAGCCTATCAGTTGCTCCTGAGGGCTCAAAAATTGCTCTGCTTATTAGCAACATCCTGCTGCTTTTTGGAAAGTGACAGACATTTCATAAGGAGAGGTAGGCGTTTAAGAATTGCCTAATTGGAGCTTCTTTTGGAAAACTATGAAGAAACTTTACCAAAGTTCCTCTCTAAGTTACCAAAAAGAGGGAGAATTTTAAAGAGTGGTTTGAAGAAGAAATGGAAAGGGAGTGGATCTGGGTGAGAGAGGAGTTATTGGGGAGCTGGGAAGAAGTGGAGGAAGTAGAAACTGTGATCAGGATGTATTGTATGATAGAAGAATCTATATTGGACAAATAATACGAGTTTTATTTTTGAAAATTAGGAAGACAGACTATATATTAAACTATTCCAGATTTGTTCTATAACATTGAAGTTAGTATGGGTTATTTTCCTTGAAAATAGAATGATGATGGACAATATGCTTACAAAGAAAATCTTCATTGATTTTTCAAAGAAATTTAGTTCAAGTGTTTCTTTTTCCTGCCCCTTCTAAGAAGTTGCAAACTAGGTCAAGGATCTTTAAACAGCTATATCCCTCTGTACCCAACTTCACCAACTCTGGCTCTGCAACAAGCTTTCTATATATTTAATAGTTTTAAATAACAGTCACCTGTCTCTTTGCATGGATGAATGAATACTTTCATCCAGTGTCAGCTGGGCTAGGTGAGCTCTATTTCATGGAGTCGTAGTTTGACTTATTAATTTCTTTACAGTCTATTGACAAGTGATCTTACCAACTCTCTGGTGCTGTCACCTTGGTGACTAAAATAGGTATCCTGGCTTTCCTCATCGAGGAATGCGCATAAGAATCCTAAAATGACCAGGAGAAAGCCAACCCCAATGTGTAACCAGTGTGTAATGTTTCTTCCTTGAGCACTGTCCATTTTCCAACACATGTCACAAGACCAAGGCTACAACCAACATATGTGCCAAGGACTGGTATATAGGGAGGAAATTCCTACAACCAAGTTTATTTATTTATTTATTTTTTTGAGACAGGGTCTATATAAGTACCCTGGCTGTCCTGGAACTCAATGTGTAGACTAGTCTAGCCTCGTACTCACAAAAATTCACCTGTCTATGCCTCCCAAATACTGAGATTAAAGGTGTTCAGTACCATGCCATTTTTTTTTGTAAAAACATCTGCCTCATTTTCTTTTATACCATTGTTAAAGAGAGAATTTCCCTGTCTTTTCTATACCCTGAGCATTCAAGACAAAGCCTCACATTATATTGTATGCACCACAATAGTCCATTTAAAGAGGAACTAACAGCATCTATTGTGTATGAACTAGAGTTAGTCATTTTAGAAAAATAGAATGAGAAAGATTTTAAAAGAATCTTGAGTCTTGATATACTACCCTTAACCCTCCCTCCAAAACAAAACAAAACAAAAACCTCAACCATATAAGTCTTGGCAGAATTTGATAAGAAGCACCGACTGGGTACCTTCTTCTACTGTCAGCTTCCCTGATAAGGCTGTCAGCAACTTTCTGAAATTCAAGTGCCAATGGCACTCCAGTTCTGTCCCCAGAGAATTCAGAAATGCCTTCTCCTTGCATATTTTTTTTATCTCATATTCCCTACATCAATGATTCCTCAATTTGCTGTGGCCTGAGAAATGGCAGAAGGTAAGGTATATGAACTCTCCCACATATGCCAACATCTGGCTAAATCAGGCAAGGCCCACAGATCACTTTGTCAAAGCCTAGCTTTCTCTCTGTTTAATATTTTAACTAAGAACTTCAAAAGTACTGATTACTTAGAAAACAAAACTGTTTCTAGTCCCTCTTGAATATACTAGTTTGATCTAATAACAATTCCAAATAGCTCAGGGTACACCTGACTCTAATACAGATATGCACCCAAGTCTTATCTAAAACTCCTGTATCAATCTTAGTGCCTTCAGCTGCTCTAACTCTAGTCTCTAGTTAGAAGCATTATGATGGAGAATAAAGGAAAACCAAGCATGGCAAGACTATGGCTTCTTTTGTTTTAAATTCTAAACTTGTCCTGAGTTTGGCAGCCGCTTAAAATGGTCCATCTGGCCTTAGTTGGCCCAGATGGCTGAAAACTAAGGGGGGAATATACTTCTGTAGAAATTGGAACATGCTAGTTAATAAGCATCCCTGCTCCAAAGAGAGAGTTATGGACCTGTGAGAGGTACCTGAACTCCTAGGCCATCACACCTATTCCCTACTTAAGTGTGCTTTCATTTGTACAGTTCTGGACTATAGTCACAAATGACGACTGAGGACTGTTGGGAGTAGCTTCAAGTTGTTTTGCTATAATCACAAACATGAGATAAAAGAAAGTAGCACTTTAACCTGTGCTGAATATCAAGTCTACCTGATATCTGACAGTGTTCTAAGCAATCTACCCTGCTATTTTCTTGTGGTTTCGAAAGGAAATAATTCACCCATCCTCTTGTCAGCCTGCAGGGCTTTCATGCTCAAAATGTTTAGAACATTGTCAGTGGAAGTATTTCTTAGAGTTTGGCAGATATGTATATTTCAGAACCAACTGGATAGCTTCAAATGGGAAGGTAACTATATTATTTGATTTTTCTTATATTTATGAGAGGGCCTACACTTCTGAAAAACTAAAACAAACAAATGAACAAAATTGAATACTAAAAATAAAAAGAAATAACATAATCTGATTGGCCTGCTCTTTGATCACCTCCCTCTGGCGGGGGGAGCAGCCTTACCAGGTCACAGTAGAGGACAATACAGCCACTTTTGATGTGAACTGACAGACTAAGATCAGAAAGGAGAGGAGAACCTCCCCTATTAGTGGACTTGGGGAGTGGCATGCAAGCAGAGGGAGGAGGGAGGGTGGAATTGGGAGGAGAGGAGGGAGGGGCTTATGGGGGGATGCAGAATGAATAAAGTGTAATTGATGAAAAATTTAAGAAAAAAAGGGAAAAAAATAAAAAAAAGGAAAAATAAATAAATAAATAAAAATAAAAGTAGAAAACCCAAAAAAAAAAAAAAAAAAAAAGAAAAAGAAATAACAACCACAAACCCTTCTGTTGGCAGGAATTCAGGAAACTAACTTGAAATCAATAAACACAGGTTCCTTGTTTGAAATGTGTTTGAAATATGTGAAACATGCTGGATATTCTTCCAGACTGTCTCTCTTGCCCTATTTTATAAGTGTTACACAAAGACTATCAGAAAAAGGTCCTCATTTTCTGGAATGACCTTTACCTCCTCCTCCCTCACCTTAAATACATGCTTCACAGACTCACCTCAGGATCCTCCTCTGCCTTCAGGCTATTTGCCTAGTATTGGTTTTATTATCTTTCTTTACCCTCCTTTCATTCTTTCTCCATCACTGCCATTTAATAGCTTAGACATGCTCTTTGATATGTTATTATATTTCATATTGTTTAATCATCAGCCTTCCAAATGGCTGTGTCTGCCCTACCAGATTATAAGCCCCTGAGGTTAAAGACTGTGTTATGCTTCCTTTGATTCCTAGCATTATTTATGGCTCAAAGAAAATGCACAATAAGCATTAATGAAATAAGGAAACTGATGAATGAATCACCCCCTAAATTATGCCAAGAATACCACTTGGATATTTTTAATATTGTTTGTTAGTTTATTAACTGACTCTTTACTAATTGCCTAATAGAAATCAAGTATTGTGCCAAGTTATAGATACATGGACATGGGCCATATTAATGAAATCCTTGTTCTCCTAAGAATAAAATCTAAAATTAAGAATGCTTATTTCTAGGTATGACTATATAGCAACAGAAAATTCTTTTGCATCAGAATTTCCCTTAAGGAATTATATTACAGGATCACTGTTCACATTTGGGGAAAGGAAGGGTTTTTCTATGAAGAGCAAATGCTGTCTATAGACAATTGTGCCTTCTACACTATATTATGGGTAACAGCAACAGATATGCCAACGTAGGTGGAAAAAAAAAACCCTAAAAGGCCTCAACTGTATGCAAAGAACTAAAGGCAATTCAAGAATGTTGGTAGTGGAAAAACTAGTCTCTGGTGGAAGAGAACACCAATTGGTTATCTAATAACAAAAGGTCAGCTCTGAAAACATACAAACAATAACAGCATACATACTGAGCAGATTATATTTAAATATATATGTGTGTGTGTGTGTGTGTGTGTGTGTGTGTGTGTATGCATGACTCATATAACTATAATTAAAGAAAAAGAATGAGGCCATGGATTTGAAAGAGAACAAGAAGGGGTAAATTAGAGATATATAGAAAGAAAGGGGAATGGAGAAATGGTGTGATTATATTATAATCACAAGACTAAAAAAATTAAGAGTAAAAAAAGAATTAATTGAAGTAATGGGATTTGGGGATGGTATCAGTATCAGTGCTATGGCATCCTCTCCATTCTTCTAAAGATGTGAGAAAGTGTTTCATCCTGATTCTAGTGATAGAAGAGACTGAAATCTGTTCCAAATATCTAATATTTGTTGAGCTGCTGAAATTACAAGAACTCTTCTGGGAACCTCTCATGTGTCCTCAGCAGTTTGGGATTTATATAAAGGCAGTAGGTTAGGTAGAATACCCAACATGGTGGGGTGAAAGCAGCAAGGTTCATAGTTGTATTTAGCAAGACAAGCAAACCTGAGTTCTTTATGAGCTACATAGATGGTGGAGAAGATAGCCAAATGTGAGTCAACCACAGCATGTCAGACAGTAGGGATATCTTCTTAAATACATGAATCTTAGGATTATGGTGGCTAAGAAAAAATGCTAAGAAGTTGCATAAGAATTCGCTATTCACCAGAATGACCTGGAATGTGGCACCCACTTAGAATATCTGAGGAACTTCAGTTTAAGTCAAACACAGCAGTGCTTACAGCTTAGCTATTAGGAGCACCTGTAATTAAAATACACCATTCAGGCAGATGAAACTCACTACCCTCCTCAGGAACCTCACCCTTCAGTGATGGTCAAATTAATCACAGAACTGGGGGAAATTCAAGACACAAGTGGGTGAACTGTAGAAAAACTATTTGCTCTACATTGCTGCACAAGTTTAAGACAACTGTGAGGGCTGAACTTGAAGAAAGGAAAGAAAGGGAATGTGTATGAACTGGCTATGGAATGGGTTTTTCTTTATATACTGATCATTTTAAAATTTTTCTTAATGTACTATTTTAATGTATATATCGTCGTTGCTTTGTCTGTCCGTTAAATTATAAAGTGTGTGTGTATATGTGTGTACAGTGCACATGTGTGTTTGTGTGTGTGTGTTCTTGGGCTACATGTCATGTATTACATGTGTTATATGTCACATGTTCTAACTAACAATGTATGGAATCCTCAAGTCTCCTCCATGGCATGGCAGGGAAGACACAGCCAAAGAAATATGCTCAATGGTAGTGATTGCAGAACATCCACCAGGTCATTACTTATTTAGACCCTCTGGATCTTAACTTATTCATAAGATTACCTATTACAAATATGGGCATGTTCTTATATGCAAATATATGCTTTGTACATAATTAGTATGATGAGACTTGGTTTATCTTACTGGCAACATATCGAGACCTAATTAATGGGTCATCTAAAGCTTTGGCACCTCTGTTCATAAGAATCTTTATGAATCTTCTAATAGAACCTGCCATCTCAGTGAGCACTAATTTCTACTACAATATGAATAGAAAAAAAAACAATAATAGAAAGAGTTCTGCGCATACCATGTAGAAAGTGGAATAAACAATTTATACAGATAGTGCTTCATCTTGTCCTCATTTAATATTTGAAGAGGGTGGCTAAAGATGTTCTTATTTTAGAAATGAGTAAACGGACTTAGAGAGGTGGAGAGGAATAAAAGCTCTAAGACTGAAATCCAGACCTGCCTACCTTTCACAGTGTATCTTCATACATGTGTTCTAAATTTTCCAGAGTCTGCTGAAGTACTTTAGGAAAGGGGGATCACTGATATTAGACAAAATTACATTTTTTTTTCTAGAAAAATAACATTTTATTATTATCTTTTATTGCAATTTATTCAATTTCTATTCTGGCTGTGGCCCCCTCGCTCATCTCCTCCCTATCCCACCTTCTCTCCCTCTTCTCCCCCTATGACCTTCCCCTAGTCCACTGATAGGGGAGGTCTTTCTCCCCTTCTATTTGACCCTAACCTATCAGGTCTTATCAGGACTGGCTGCATTGTCTTCCTCTGTGATCTGGCAAGTCTTCACCCCCACACAGGAAAGTGATCAGAGAGCCTGTCACTGAGTTTGTGCCACAGAAAGCCCCTGCTCCCCTTACTAGAGACCCCACTTGGAGATGGAGTCTATGGGCTACATCTGAGCTGGGGTTTTACGTCCTCTCCATGCATTGTCCTTGGTTGGGGTATCAATCTCTGCCAGGCCCCCAGGGCTCAGTTTTTTGACTTTGTTAGTCTCTGTTTGGAACTTCTGTCCCCTCCAGTTCTTTCTATCTCCTCCTTCTTTCATAAGATTCCCTGCACTCTGCCCAAAAATTGGCTATGAGTTTCAGCTCCTGCTTTGATACTTTGATCAATAAAGACTTTCAGGGGCTGTCTGTGGGAGGCTCCTCATCTGTTCTGTGTCTTCTGCTTCCAATGTCTATCATGTTTGTCCTCCTGAATGAGGATTGAGCATATTCCCTAGGGTCTTCCTTGCTGTTTAGCTTCTTAAGGAGTATAGATTTTTGAATGTTTATCCTATATTATATGTCTAATATCCACTTATGAGTGAGTATATACCATGTGTTTCTTTCTGCTTCTGGGTTACCTCACTCAAGATGATCTTTTCTGGTACATGCCCTATTATCACAACACTTTCCTTATATTGAAACTCTAGCCATTGCACTCATGAACTCGGTGCTCTTCCAAGATCAATGAAATTCTCCCAGTCCATGCTAATGCAAGTAATTCTAATTAAACTCAGTTGGTCACATGATAAATAGAGGAAAAAGTAGTTTCAGGAGGAGAGAGGGATGCTGAAAGGAAATACTGGGGAGGTAACAATGACTAAACTTTATTATGTAAATGTAGGAAATTGTGCAAAAAATAAGGCAAAACACTTTCTAATGTTTTATGAAAATTTTCATTTTAGATTCCACTCCAGGTATGCTTTATTTCATACATGGTCTCATGTAGTAGAGTCATGCACGTTTATTAATTTGTTAATCAACAGTGAGAACACAGTAAACATTTATCTTCAGCCCCATATAGTTTAGGTCCTTAGGTTAACACATGATGTTCACAAAGTTCTTAAGCACAAGATATGCACATGCTGTTGATTACCTGCCCATCTGTCTTTCCCCATTCACTCTACTCAAAGCATTCAATGTAGTTGCATACAAATGTATTTATAATCATCATATTTATGCAAGCAGAAAATAATGCCTTCCGTAGATAAGATGGCAAAATAAGTAGTTATGAATACATCCGGCTGACGATTACTCAGTCATTAGAGATTGCTCATGATGCAGAGGGTATGCATTCATGGTAGAGTGCTTGCCTGATGTGTGTAAGAAAGACTAGGTTCAGTTTCGGCCACTGCAAAGAAGATAGATTCATAATAGATGTTTAAGACCCTGAGAAATGACATAGCATAGAATGACCTAAAATTTGGATCTAAATTCTCTATGCATACAAATAAGGTGGTTTGTCCACAAACGTAAACAAAAATAAAGGTGAAGAGCATACATTAATTTTCAACAACTGTTAAGTACTAGACAGTTAATATTAATGATAGTTTCTTTCCATAAACATGTAAAATGTATATTCTGTACAGAGTGTCCTAGTAGGCCCTGGAGCACCTGTAGTAGTAACACAATGGACCATCTGGTCAGGAACTGTACTGTTTATAAATTAATGAATACTTATGTATATGTGTAAATAAGTACATGGTCAGGATCTTTCATTTTCCATGACTCGTGCTTTAATCTTACTTTAGTTTCTCTCCATCATGCATATGAATCACATCTCTTCATGGTCAGAGAGCTGTGTTTAATAATGTCCTAAGAATACATGTAGAAAGAGAAGTCTGCTCTTGGCAAAAGGTTAACAACTATGTGTTTAAAGCCAAGTATAAAACTATTTTTAAATTATACCCTCTTTGTTTATCTATCTGAGTTCCTGATTGTCTCTACAGAAAAAGTGACCATTTACTTAGTAATAGTTTTTGCCTGTTGGTGCAGAATAATAGTAGATCCACAGAATGAATAACACATTTACAAAACTGAAAATCTCATTTGCAAATAAGTGATGACGTTTTTTCATAGCAATGGGCAGTTAGAAGCTAAATGCCTTATGTTTTGACATTATCTGCTCACTATTTGTCAGCAATACTTTGTCTATTAAACTGTAAAATATGTTTGTGCATCCTGCAGTTTAATAGCATGCAATGATGGTGGTATGTGGTAGCTAGGGAGAAATAAATAAATGAACCTGCTTGGCATGAGGGCATTGAGTAGATTAGAATTTATATTAACTAAAATGGATCAGTGATTATGTTGTTGAAAAGGCCATGGTTATTTCTGACATCTGTGTTTCAAAAGGCATAAGACACAAATACATTATTCCATTTGTTTTTCCGCAAAAATGTTTTAAAAGATGTCAGAGAGAGGCCACCTGCTTCCATTTGAATATTGAAAACCTCATATTTATCTTGAGAGGCATGGGACTCAATTAAGTTGTGTAATTATGCTCCTGGCATTCATTCCACCTATGTTACAGGCACAAGCCTCCGCTATATTATGATCTTATGTTGCAAACATCAAAGAAAATGTGGATCATGCTCTAATAGTTCTCATCACATTAAATGCAACACAACCAAACATAAGCTCAAGATAAAAATAATAAGGGGATGCATCTCAATTATTTTCTGGAACTGGATTTCGGAAAGGCCATTCAACCAGCATGGGACTGAGTATGCTGAATACTAACTTGAACTCACACTTTTAGAAAACTAAAGCTAATGGCTCAATGTACTCTTCAAAATGAGGAAAAATGTAATACATACAGATCTTCATACACTCAAGCTGAGCATTTCATTTTCTTTTTTCTTTTTTGTACTGTTGTTCTTTAATATGAGGAGGTAATTTTTAATTGATTTATTGTTTATTAATTACACTTGTATCCCAACTGTAGCCCCCTCAGGCCTAGTCTCCTCCCAATCCTACACTCCCTCCCTCTTCTCTACCCATGCCCCTCCCCAAGTCCACTGATAAAGGAGGTCCTCTGCCCCTTCCATTTGATCCTAGTCTGTCAGGTCTTATCAGGACGGGCTGCCTTGTCTTCCTCTGGCCTGGTAAGGCTGCAGGCTGCACCCCACTCAGGAGGAGGTGATCAAAGAGCAGGGGACTGAGTTGATGTCAGAGATGGTCCTATTCCCATTACTAGGGAACCCACTTGGACACTGAGCTTCCATGGGCTACGTCTATGCAGGGGTTCTAGGTTATCTCCGTGAATGGTCCTTAGTTGGAGTATCAGTTTCAGAAAAGATCCCTGTGCCCATTTTTTTTTTTTTTGGCTCTCTTTGTGAAACTCCTGTCCCCTGCAGATCTTTCTATCTCCCCCTTTTTCCTGAGATTCCCTGAACTCTGCTCAAAGTTTGGCTACGAGTCTCAGCATCTGCTTTGATACTCTTCAGGGTAGAGTCTTTCAGAGTCCCTCTGTGGTAGGTTCCTGTCCTGTTCACTGTTTTCTCCCTTGCCTGATGCCCATCCCATTTGTCTTTCTGAGAAAGGGTTGATCATCTTAGCTATGGTCCTGCTTCTTGATTAGCTTCATTAGGTATACAGATTTTAGTATGATTATCCTATATTATATGTCTAATATCCACTTATAAGTGAATCTATATCATGTGTGTCTCCCTAATTCTGTGATACCTTACTCAGGATGATCTTTTCTAGTTCCCACCATCTGCATGCAAATTTCATGATTTCCTTGTTTTCATGATCTCCTTGCTGAGTAGTATTCCACTGTGTAAATGTACCACCATTTCTGTATCCATTCCTCAACTGAGGGACATCTAGGTTGTTTCAAGCTTTTGGGTATTACAAATAAGGCTGCTATGAACATGGTTGAGCAAAATCAATAAATGGGACTTCATGAAACTGAAAAGCTTCTGTAAAGCAAAGGATACTGTCATCAGGACAAAATGATAGCCGAAAGATGGTGAAAGGATCTTCACCAGCCCTATATCTGACAAAAGGCTAATATTCAGAATACATAAAGAACTCAAGAAGTTAAACACTAACAAGTCAAGTAATCCAGTTTAAAAAATGGGGTACAACCTAAAGAAACTAATCAAGAAGGAAGACTCTGGTTAAAATGCTCAATCCCCATCCCGAAAGGAAAAGAGGGTAGACATCAGAAGAAGAAAAAAAGAGGAAATAAGTGAGAAGCCTGCAGTAGAGGACCTCTGAAAGGCTCTGCCCTGCAGACTATCAAAGCAGATGCTGAGACTTAAGGCAAACTGTTGGGCAGAGTGCATGGAATCTTATGAAAGTAGGGGGAAATAGTAAGACCTAGAGAGGACAAGAGCTCCACAAGGAGAGCAACAGAACCAGAAAATTTGAGCATAGGGGTCTTTCCTGAGACTCATACTCCAACCAAGTACTATGCATGGAGATAACCTAGAATTCCTGCACAGATGTATTCCATGGCAGTTCAGTGTCCAAGTTGGTTCCATAGTAATGGGAACAGGGACTGCTTCTGGCTTGAACTAATTAGCTTGCTCTTTGATCACCTCGCCCTGATGGGGGAACAGCCTAACCAGGCCACAGAGGAAGACAATGCAGCCACTCTTGATGAGACCTGATAGACTAGGATTAGAAGGAAGGACAGGAAGATCTCCCCTATCAGTGGACTTGGGGAGGGAAGGGGCATAGGTGAAGAAGGGGGAGGGAAGGTGGGATTTGGGAAGGGAGGAGGGAAGGGTTTATGGGGAATAAAAAATGAATAAAGTGTAATTAATAAAAATTAATATAAAAATGGAGTACAGAGCTAAACGGAGAATTCTCAGTAGAGGAATATCGAATGGTAGAGAAACACTTAAAGAAATGTTCAACATCTTAGTTATCAGGAAAATGCAAATCAAAACGACGCTGAGATTTCACCTTAGAATGGCTAAGATAAAAATCTCAAGTAACAACACATGCTGGAGAGGATGTGGAGAAAGGGGAACCTTTCTCCATTGCTGGTGGGAATGTACATGTGTACAACCACTTTGGAAATCAATCTGGTGCTTTCTCAGACAACTAGGAATAGTGGTACCTCAAGATCCAGTTATCCCACTCCTAGACATATATCCAGAAAACAAAAACAAAAAAATGCTCAAGTATACAGTATTTCATTTTCTTAATGCACTTGCCTGTTCAACAGCATAGTGGGATGGCAAAATTTCTGTCCTCACAGAATTTTAAGGTTCACAAGACATTGTGAGAGCCTCTCAGATCACTTATTGCCAAGTGAGGTTATTTCTTACCTTTGGCAGAGATGCCCTGGAACCTGAACTCTGGGTAGTCATTGTCAGGACTGTTGTGATGCCAAGGGCAACCCTGGCAGGAGCTGCATCCATGTTTATCCAAAAGGAGACCCAGGACAAAATGACTATCAATAAGCTTGGGATGTACATCTGGATCAAATAGTACCCCATTTGGCGTTCCAGGTGAAACTTGACCTCAATGCAGGTAAACTTGCCTGAAAGCAGAAAAGGACGATTTGAAGTCTCTTTTGAACTCATTTACCCTATTCTAATCTCCTATTTTATTCAGGAAAATAAAGAACATTGTGAGCAAATTGGAAAGGTTGCAGAAAATGCTGATCCTACCCAATCAATTCAACTTTTTGAATTCTTCTAGTAATGGGAGTAATAGTGTAAGCATGAGGAAGCTAAAGAGCCTTCAGACTGAAACCATATGTTCTAGATATGTCATAGATTATTTATGATAGAACAATAGCATTTGCAACACTGAGGAAAATTTCAAGAATATTTGTGTTATATGTGATACACAGCACATAATCTACAACTATTAATATATACTACATACTGTGTAATATATAATACATGTCATGTAATATGGAACAATTGAAATGAATTTCTTTTTTAAATTTGTGAGAAAGAGAGAGACAGACAGAGACAGAAAGCATGTTTGTATTGGAGTTCATGTATGTGTTCATGCATGTGGGAGCCAGAAATCAACCACAGGTTTCATTCTTCAAGTGCCTTCTACCTTAATTTTTGAGGCAGTTTCTCACTTGCCCCTGAGGCTCTCAAATTAGAATAGGCTGGCTACCTATGCCTACCTCCTGAGTTCTGGAGTTATAAGCATGTGCCACCATTTCCTGGGTGCTGGGGATTGAACTCAGGTCCACATGTTTGCATGACAAGCATGTAACTGACTGAGGTATCTCCCCATCCCCTCAACATACTCTAAGTAGCAAGAAGAATATCCTGAGTGTTTGAATAATTGTGTATCTTTGTGTTGTCAACGGTAAAGGCTAAAGGTACATTTATAGACTACATGTATACTCTGTTCATTGTGAAAACTTTCTAGCCTTTTGGGAATTGCTTAAAGAAATTTGGAGCATTCAATCCTGGAAATTGTTTGTACTGTTACTCTATCTATAAAACAGACTGGACTGAAAGATGCTATAAATTTTAACATCATTATTAAGAAGTAGATGTTCTTGTCTCTTTCCACATTTTCCTCTCCTTTATTGGCTTTGAGTTAGCCTCTGAAAGGTTGTTTGGATTATTCCCCACAAAAACAAAAGGTTGGGTGTATTTCTTAGAAAGAATACCCTGGAATCAGGTTTCGGTTACTCCATAAAAAGTCTCTGTTTGTTGCTATGGAATGTTCTACCCACCACAGACCCAAGGCAGTTAGTGATGCCTGCCTCTACCCTCAGACTTCCTGTCATCAAAAGACCAGAGCATTTACCATCAAATACATCAGCTTTCCTGTCCAGGTACAATCTTCCAGGTAACAACAATTCCCCACTTTTTTCCCGCTACCTCAACCTTGCCCACCCCATATGTCTTTCAGGGCTAAAGATAGCACCCAACTTTAGAGCCAGCTGAATTTTCTCCAGATAATGCTCATAGAGACTCAGGTTGCTCTCCAACACTGCAGAGCACACATCTCTGTTTGTGGGTTTCCATAGACCTATGCCATTAACACTTTCTTCCACTAAGGCCAGGATGCAATGTGAAGAATGGATGCAAGGAACTGCCAGGATTTATGTTTTCTGCACAACTAATGAGGTCTTCTAAACCTTTCTTTAGACTCATTCGACAGCAGACTCTCAGTAAGATCAGAGATCTCTTACTGTGTTTGAGGGAGACAATCTTCTGCACTCACAAGTCTATTCCACAGGGTACAGAAACCCTACATAATGAGTGTTCTCTTAAGTTCTATTTGCTTTATGAATGGGCAACTTTTAAGATAATAGGATAGTTGATTCTGATATGCAAATGGAGACCACTTAATTAGCAAGTGAAAGAAAAGCTTACCAGTGTTGTAATGCTTTGTACAGTAGCCAAGCTCCTTCTCTTCTTTCAAAATAAACTGGGGCAGGGTAAGTCCTTCTGCAACTTGTACAGGACCATCACTTAACCATTCAAATATCAGGTCATTCATGGTGTACCCAACTGGAGGAAAGAAATAATAACAAACAATGTATCTTTTCTAGGAAACTGTAAAATCTAACAACAAAAGTGGACAAGCAGGGGAATTGTTTTAGGCATAGTTTTAATAAGAGCTGCTGCAGTCATCAAACTTAATATCATCAGATGCAGAGAAACTGAACACAGCAAGGGATTTCTGATTAAATTATTTTGTGTATATAACGAGAGAACGGAAGCTATAGAATCTTTTATCTTCAGCCTCCTTATTCAC
The DNA here is from genome assembly GCF_030254825.1 of Meriones unguiculatus. Taxonomy (NCBI): domain Eukaryota; kingdom Metazoa; phylum Chordata; class Mammalia; order Rodentia; family Muridae; genus Meriones; species Meriones unguiculatus. Next base: position 135,044,821 of record NC_083369.1, on the reverse strand, counting down.
TAACCTTCTCTGAAGAATAAACAAATAAATAAACACAAAAACCCTTTGAAGATTTTCTTCGCTTGAAAGAACTGTGTCTCTGGCAGTTCAACAAGACAATCAAATTCATGGTGCCGGCCTTAGTATTTCAAATGAAACCACTCCTTTTGAAATGTTTAATGAGAATGAATTCATTATAGGCCTGCCTGCAAGTATTACTATTGCACATTTCGCTTCTTCTGTAGTGTTAGCTTTACTAGTAGGAGACTTATGTTAATTACCAGGAGTATATTCTCATTCGTTTTAGCAAGTCTGAAGGGCTACAGGCAAATCATTTAAGAGGACCTTGTATGATATGTAAATCAAAAACAGTGATACAGGAGCTAAGGGTTCTTGTCTAACATGGACAAGGTCTTACTTTCAACCCCAGCACCACATAAGACAGAAAGTGGTGGCATATGCCTGTAGAAGGAGAACTTGATATGTCAAGGCTAGGAGATCATAAGTTCAAAGTCTTCTTGGACTACAAAGTTAACCCAAGGTCAAACAGGCTACATGACACCCTATCTCAAAACAAAAACAAACCCCACAAGAACAACTATATACGCTAAAGCGTTACTAATTTGCCCACTCATTATTTGTACAAAGTAAAACAGGTTCTCTATTTTGTAAGGTTCTATTGTCATATGACTAGAATCATAGAAACCATAGAATGTACAATAGTTAGTGGCTCAGTAAATCAAAGTTAGTTCTTTGTCTCCTAGAGCCTTTCTAATTCAGTCATTATATGTCAGTGTGTCTGTATATTTCTCTTTCCCAGAAATGACAGCTTGTCTTTTTCCACTCATTATTTCTTTGCCCTCCTTGTTTTTGTTTTTCTTGATATTTGAACTGTGGAAAACAGACTGGTAATGACAAAAAATGCTCTGTGAAGAGTGAGCTGACTAATAACTGCAGCATGTTTATTAAGTACAAATTCTTGGTTTTGCTTAATACAAGATAGTGATTCACCAACTCTACCTAGAAATCAATGGCAGATTTATTTGATGTCTAAATTCTTTGGAGCACCTTAAATGCAAAATTATAGAAAGCAGCAAACAAGAATATAGATCCTGTCCAAATATTAATTGTCCAAAAAGGTATGGCCAACCTATGTCTTCCACTGCCAATCTGAATGAATATATCTTAACTACCTCCAACAAACACTTAAAGGGTCAAAGCAAATCAAGTTGAAGCTTTTTATTCCTCAGATCCGTCTCAGTTGATAGATCTAGGTCCTGTTTTACAGAGAAAAATGAAAGGAAAATCTGTAGTGGCTTTAAATGATTAGAAAGAAGCCACCATTTCTTTTTGGTGAATCTTTTTACTTTACACTTTTTCTAAACCAAGAAGTTAAAAGTATTTTCCTGCCACTGCCTCATTAAATCTCCTAACATTCATATAAGTCAGTAGCAGTTATTATTATTATTTTTGCCTCTGTAAACAGAGAAACTGACAAGAGCAAGCCAGAGGAAATTTCATGTCTCTTAACTGAAAATCCCATTACCTTGGAGGCATGAGCAACTTATGGTACATGTCAAAGATTTCAGTGACAACAAAGTCAGAGCATAAAGGGGACAAAGTAGATGACATTTTCCTATTTTCTTAATCATGTCCTAATGTATCTATTGCTTATTTAAGGAGGATGCCAACTCTTATTCCATGTCAACTTATGGCCTTCAACCTCTTATTCATTTATTTATAGGTTTTGTATTGCTGAGGATCAAACCCAGGGCCTTGAGCATTTTAGGCAAGCACACTCCTACTGAGCTTCAGTCCTCATGCCCTTCCTTTTTGAATCCTTCTATGGCTCAGGGCTTGTTCTCAAAGCAATCATTTCTTTCTTCCAGTATCCTTTTGGATAGTTCAGTCTCTATGAGTATAAGATGGAAAAAATACAATTTTCTGATTATACTGTGATTCTTTATAAAGACGAGATGGCTAATGATTATGGTGATGCAAGGTGACCTTTTTATTTCATAGAAAACCTTGCTAAATCAGAATTAGCCGGGGATTTTTTGGGGGAAGGGAAATTTATTTAACATGTTGAGCTAAAATGTTGTCTTGCTGTATTGATAATAACCTCTCATTTTAAATACCCACCCTCTATTAAGACCTTCAGTGTTGGTAAATTAGTAGAGAATGACCAATTCTTACTGATACAGTAAAATAGGCAAGTCAGTGGTTACAGCAAACACGTAGTCATTTAATCATAATGACTTACAGCTCTCCAGCTGCATTGTACAGGTCTGGACATCCATTGGAAAGTTCTTCAGATCCATGGGGCAGGATAAAGTCAAGGTCAGTCTGAAAAACAAAAAAGGGAAGTGTACTTTAAAATCTAATAAATCTAATGTTTAAGAGACAAAAATTCACTTACCATTAGCAAAGTATATTAATTCAAATAGTAAAATGTATGCTTTCAGGTCAATACTTTGTTTTAATGAAGAGTAGCCATTGATAACTTTACAACATATTTTTAACATTTTATCATAAGCCCTTACTCTCTGTTTTTCAACCTTCAGATTCTGAATATTTCTCACCTTCTAGATTCTTACTCCTTCCCACAAGGATGCTAGAGTCAAGTTAAAATGCACACAAAGAGCAAAGACATAGGTTTATGATGTTTTAGAATTATAACCCAGATATATGTATCATGATGTAAAGGAAAAACTAATCATTCTCCTTCCATCAAATGGGCAAATGGATGGCTTCACAGACTTTTCATTTACCAATCCAGAAGGACGAATTAGCAACAGATTGTGGCATGCATTCTAGGATTTCCAGTTATAGAACAAGTAACCCTTGAGTGAAAACAAAACAAAACAAAAAGTCTTATACAGTCTTTATTTCTATGCACCCAGTGAGGGTAACTCTTCTCTCTTTCCTCATCCAACTTTTCTGAGATCTAGCCAACTCTACCTGGGTCTTAAATCAATCAGGGCATTCACTGAGCTACCATCTCTTTTTCATAATTTTTCTATTGATTTCTCATGTGAATAGTGTATACCTCTTGCTCTAAAATTCTTTATACTTTAAAGATTCAAGGAAATGAATTAGAATTGATAATAAACAGAGCTAGGCTACATTCTTTTAATTTTTATTTTATTTTTATTTTTATTAATTATAGTTCATTTACCTTGTTCCCCAGCTGTAGACCCTTCCCCATCCCCTCCAATCCCACCTTCCCTCTCTCCTCTCCTCCTATGCCCCTGCCCCTGTCCAATGATAGGGGAGGTCCTCCTCCCCTTCCATCTGACCTTAGTCTATCAGGACTTACCAGGACTGGCTTATTTGTCTTCCTCTGTGGACTGGTAAGGCTGCTCCCCGCTCAGTGGAGGTGATCAAAGAGCCAGTCCATGAGTTCATGTCAGAGATGGTCCCTGTTCCTATTATTGGGGAACCCTCTTGGAGAATGAGCTGCCATAGGCTACTTCTGTGCAAGAGTTCTAAGTTATCTCCATGCATGGTCCTTGGTTGGAGTATCAGTCTCAGAAAAGACCCCATACCCACATTTTTTTGGTTCTGTTGCTCTCCTTGTGGAACTCCTGTTCCTTATAGGTCTTTCTATTACTCCCTTCTTTCATAAGATTGCCTGCACTCTGCTCAGTGTTTGGCTATGCATCTCAGCATATGTTTTGATACCCTCCTGGGTGGAGTCTTTCAGAGGCCCTCTGTGGTAGACTCCTGTCCTGTTCCCTGTTTTCTCCCTCTTCCAAAATCCCTCTCATTTGCCTTTCTCAATGAAGATTGAGCATCTTACCCAGGGTCCTCCTTCTTAATTAGCTTCCTTTGGTGTACAGATTTTAGTATGATTATCCTATATTATATGTCTAATATCCACTTATAATTGAGTATATACCATGTGTGTCTTTCTGCTTCTGGGATACTGCTTAAAACTACATTGTACCCAAAGCAAGATATTAAAACTTACTAAACATTTGTCTCTCATCTAGAAAGTTAGGAAGAAAAATGTATGATTTTTATTCCTATTTGACTCCAGTCCTAGAAGGAAACAGTTACATGTTTTTCTCATTATAAATCAATCATCTTTCATATCTAAATATTAGTATGACTGTTACATTATCACCCTAATCATCTTGTCATTATGCTCATCCTGAACTACCCTCTTAATCTGCTTCTCTTTATTTCGTATGGTCTATTTTGTACTCTATTCAAACACAAACAAACTGCAGCACACATTTTTTTTTATTTTAATTTTTTTACCATGTTCATAGCAGCTTTATTTTTAATAGTCAGAACCTGGAAACAACTCATATATCCCTTAGTTGAGGAATGGATACAGATATTGTGGTAACATTTACACAATGGAATACTACTCGACAACTAAAAACAAGGAAATCATGAAATTTGCAGGCAAATTGTGGGATCTAGAAATGGTCATCTTGAGTGAGGTATCCTGTAAGCAGAAAGATACACATGGTATATACTCAATTATAAGTGGATATTGGACATATAATATAGGATAAACATACTAAAATCTGTACACCTAAGGAAGCTAATCAAGAAGGAGGACCCTGGGTAAGATGCTCAATCTTCATTCAGAAAGGCAAATGAGAGGAATATCAGAAGAGGGAGAAAACAGGGAACAGGACAGGAGCCTGCCACAGAGGGCCTCTGAAAGACTACACCCAGGAGGGTATCAAAACATATGCTAACATGCATAGCCAAATTTTGGGTAGAGTTCAGGGAATCTTATGAAAGAAGGGGGAGATAGATGGACCTGGAAGAAACAGGAGCTCCACAAGGGGAGCAACAGAACCACAATTTATTCATTATGTATCCCGACTGAAGGCCCTTCCCTCAATTCCTCCCAGTCCCACCCTCCCTCCCTTTTCCCTCATCCCCTTCCTCTAGTCCACTGAAAGGGGGAGCTTTCCTCCTCTCCCATCTGCCCATAGCTTATTAAGTCTAACCAGGAATGCCTGGATCCTCCTCCTCTGTGTCCTGGCAAGACTGAATCACCAGGGGCAAGTGATCCAAGACCAGGTAATCAAGCTCATGACAGAGGAAACCCTTACTCCCCTTACTCGAGGACCGGCATGGAGACTAAGCTGTCGAATCTGCTAAATCTGAGCAGGGTGTCTAGGTCTTCTCCATGCACGATTGTTGGTTGGTGGATCAGTCTTTGCAGGACCCCCTGGGATCAGATATTTTTAGATTTATTGGCCCAGCTTTATTTGTAATAACCAGAAGCTGGAAACAACCTACATGTTCCTCAACGGAGGAATGGATGCAGAAATTGTGGCACATTCACACAGTGGAACACTACTCAGCTACTAAAAACAAGAAAATCATGAAATTTGCAGGCAAATGGTTGGAACTAGAAAAGATCATGCTGAGAGAGGTAACCCAGATACAGAAAACAAACATGGTATACACTCACTGATAAGTAAATATTAGCCATATAATTAATATAGGATCACCATATTAAAATCTACAGACAAAAAGAAGCTAAACACTAAGGAGGTCCCTAGGGAGGATGGTTAAATCTCATTCAGAATGGCAAACAGGATAGACACCAGAACCAGTGGAAGACAGGAAACAGGATGGGAGTCTACTATAGAGGGTCCTCTGAAAGACTCCGCCCAATAGGGGATCAAAACTGATGCTGAGACTCATGTCAAACTTCTGGCTGAGCAAAGGGAGTCTTATGGAAAAAAGGAGGTATAGAAGGACATAGAGGGAGCAGGAGCCCCACAAGCATCACACATTTTAAAGTAATGAAAGATTGTTATTTGAATGGAGAATAAAGAGTCCATGTTGACGGTTGTCAGATGCATTAAAATACAGCAGTGATAGATGTTTTCAGTCTTGGAAACAAATGCATCCTTATGTTAAAAGCAGATATTTCTAGTTGTTGAAAATATTTGTGGGGTTTTTTTTGTTTCATTTTTACTTTCTTTATTTTATTGTATCTGTGTTGACAAGTATAAGATTGCTTAAAAATACTCATAAAATCCATTATCAGCTTTGTCATCTTTAGGAAATGAAAAAAAGTGTCTTTTCAAAATACTATCTGAAAGGCAAAATTAGAAAATTCTATTTTATTCAGTATTTTTTCATTATACTCTTAATATCAAATCCAGTGTTGCGCCTCATTACTAAAGAAATAAACTGTCTTTTGGAGGGCAACCTGACAATCCAAACTCCTTGGTTACAATGGAAAGGTGGTTTTGAGTTGTAAACATCAGGCTTAAAATACCATCTTTAGACATAAAAACTTATCAATTTTGGAGTTAAATTGTAGATATGAATATATGGATATCTATAGATATTTCCCAGTGTAAGGACTTCCTTTGAAAAAAAATGCAGTTATCTTACTATTGCTATTATGATCCCTTCAAATTAGGACAATAAAAATAAGAAAAACCTCTAGTTAGTAAATAAATATATAGCTGATTTTTAAAGCATGGAGTAGTATTGACTTAAAAAGTTTCATGGGTTTAAATTAATTTGTTTTTTTTTTCTTTTTCACAGGGATAATGTTTTGATCATACAATAATATGTTCTCTGACTTTTTTGTTGTACATATTACTGTAAACACTTATTAAGTCTTAATTAGGCAGAAGGAATGATTTTCTGTGAGACTTATTGCACAATATTTTGAATTGAATGAGTAATATTTTATATATCTCAAAATTGCTGAAAGTGAATTCCAAATGTTCTCACCACAAAAATAAACATTTGAGGTGATGATCAATTAACTAGATTCGTTTAAATACTCCATATTGTAGTCATAAATCATAAAATTATTTTTGTCACACAAATATGTACATAGCTATATATTTTCAGTTTGAAAAGGAAAAACTAAACTGTTTGGCCTATAACAATAATCAGGTTTTATGGATCATTAAAGTTAATCAACACCAGAAAATCTGAAAAGTACTATATAATCTTGAGCTTTATCTTTGAGCAATTAAAATATAATAATAATGGAAGTGGATGTAGTTTAAAGAGTACACAGTTGCTATTTGTGACAAGTCAATTCTGCTCTTCATCATCATAGGCTATGTGCACTGGATTCTTTTGCAAAGTGAAATGTCCACATTTGTTCAGAAAGCAGAGAAACTCTCACATAATTACTCCTGCCTTTGTGTCAGATCTAACAATCCCACAGGGACACAGAATTTTATTAACAGCACAGATGACTGAGCACACTGAGACAAATTCTCCACAAACGTGAAGCTATTTGTGAATCCTGTCTCAGATGAAAGCTCACTGAGTGGTATTTTTTCCCTTTTGCTTACCTACATTTCTTTCAAGATAGGTTTTACATTTGGAACAAAATGAGCACCAGTAGTCAAACAGAGGGTTAGCAGCTGTACACTTAGTTAAATCATGTTGTTGGGAGAATAAATGGGAAGGGACTGTATAATCTAATTGGTCTTACATAGATTGCAGAGTCCCAAATTTATGATGTCTAGTTTAATATGTATCTGGAGACCTAAAATAGGCTTCTTTATTTCTTTCTTCTCCTTTTGTTTGGCATATATATTGTACAGAGTAAAATGACAGAAATGTAAAACTGCAGTTTGATGACCTTTCAAATTGATATCTACCTTCTTTGGTAAACAGTCTGATCCAGATTTATAACACTCACATAATCCCAGAACATTCCCTGTGCTTTCTTTCCAGACTAGAACCACCACCCCCAAAATAACTATCACCTCATTTTTCCTGTTTGTTTTATTTTTATTTTTTGTTTATTCATTTTATGTCCTGATCATAGCCCCTCCCCTTGTCTTCTCCACGTCTCACCCTCCCTCCCTCTTACCAGCTATTCCCCTCCCCTAGTCCTCAGAAAGGGGAGCCCTCTTTCCCTACCAACTGAACCTAGCCTATTAGGACTGCCTGCATCCTCTTCCTCTGAGGCCTGGCATCAAATAGCAAGATTAAATATGATTTAAATTTTTAAAACTCATTATTATTTTGTACCAAGATTCAGAAATTGCACTAAATAAGATTATTGTAAAAAAAAAAAAACTCCCCCCTTTCAGTGGACTAGAGAATGGGGATGAGGGCAATAGGGAGTGAGGGTGGGATTAGGGGAGTTGAGGGAGGCGGGTTTAATGAGGATATATAATGAATAAATTGTGAAGAAAAAAATTAAAATTACAAAAGGATATGTTCAACATATGTGGATAGTTTTAAAAAAGCTAAAGAGCTAGGATCAGATGGGAGGGGAGGAGGAACTCCCCTATCAGTGGATTTGGAGAGGAGCATGGGATGGAGATGAAGGAGGGTAGGATTGGCAGGGAATGAGGGAGGGGGCTACAGCTCAGATACAAAATGAATAAACTGTAATTATTATAAAAACTAAAATTTTAAAAATCATATATAAAAAAACAAAAACTAAGTAATAAAATGTGATAAATTTTGGTGAATTTCAGAGTTAACTATTTTATTTAAAATTCACTTATTCCAAATTTTTTTCTGAATCTCAAGCTTCGCATTAGCCAACACTGCTAATAGTATGCGAAATTTTTCCCTTCTCTGTAACCTGAAATACAAAGACCATTGAACCTAAACACAATGATCTTTAGGCAGCCTTCTTCCTGTTTATTTTTGTTAGTGAACTCATTTCCTAAAGCATTATCATTCATTTTTCTATTGTCAATGCACACATATGTATGTACATACATATTCAGAGAAACACCCACAAAAGTCCCAGAGGCCATAGATCTTTAGTGAGAGCAATAAGGCTGAACAAACATTTAGACTTCAAAGGTAAAGAATAAAACAAAATACAGAAACCCCATTTCCCCACCTTCCATATGTTTTCTTTCCTATGCTATTCAGTTCACCAAGCTCAGAAAACCAATTCTTGAGGTTATATTTCACTCAAAGCTTAAATTATTGGTAGCTAACATATTTTAAATAGTTTATCATATTTATCCTGTTTTAAATCAAATATTATTTTGTATTTTTTAATATTTTGTGATGTTTCTCCTTTACTACTATGCAAGTTCATAAAGGCTAGACTTTTCTTTCACAGTCTAAAAACTATTCCTTGCACAAATATGAATTCAAGAAATCTTTGTTAAACAAATGAATGAATCAGCACCCTGGAATCCTATGGGACATTTTCAGATTTTCACTCTATGGGACCAGGAAATAGCAATGGCTTTAAAAGGGAGAAGTCTGGTTATCAGAGCCCACAGAGTGTAACTAAATTACAAGACTATCAAAGGAATACAGGAAAGCTTGTTAGTTGCTGGCAGATTTTTCATTAAAAATAAACTGCATAAATGCTAAGCAAAGTGCCAAAATGTACTGTCTGTCCATGAGCCACAATTAGGCAGCTGGGTCCAAAACCAAGGCTGGTCATGCATTGTGAGAACAATGGAAATCAATAATTTAAAACAACATGATGGCAGACAGGATGGTTCTTGAGTCTTAAAGCAATTATGACTCATAAGAAGCTAAGTGTTAAAACTGGGGAACTGTTCCAGTAAGAGTTTTAAGGGAAAAAAAATACCATTAGAAGAGAATGTGGACTTTCAGAAATGCACATTTTAATGTGTTATCTGCTTTCCGTAAAGCAAATGTTTGCAATGTGCTATTCTGGAAGAGTTAGATCTAGTGGATACACTAATTTGTCTTGTTTAAAAAGGGATGGCAGAGGATCTTTCTGTTTTCAGGAAGGGAATAGAGCTTCCTGGATATTGTTACTGTTCTTCTGTTAGTGGTCATGTTTTGTGCACAGCAAACCATGGCACATGGGTACTTCAGAGAGGACACTACATATGGTGTTCTTTTAATACCAAAGTATTTATTTAAAAATGGATCATAATGGAAAAAAAAAGATTCATGATATTTCTGGTTGCCTGCTATAGGCCAAACATTCTCATTCTCATACAATCGTGGAGAACCATCATACAAGGCAGACAGACTTGTCCCTGGTTTTGAGATAACCAAATTAATGCTCACAAACTCCCATACTTAAACTGATACCAAAGACTGTTGACTTCTCATCTACCACGTTTTCTGTTTCAGAAAGGAACCTGTTACTTAGATATTATTCTACTTTTTTAGCCAGCAGAATTGGCCAGGCTTTTTAGTGTTCTTGTGTCTCCTTAAGAGTACTAGTTTCATAATTTCTCAGGCATCAGAACTGACATGACTTCAGAGATCTGGTGGTAGATGCAGCTTATTCATAAACAGCTATTCACTGAATCTCCTGGTTTCCTTGCTTACCCTCATTAGCATGCTGCTTGATATTTCTGTGATTCTGAAGTATAAAAGTAAAGACTTTCCTTTTGTAAGTGAATCTACTCTCTTGATTCTGATGAAAACCTAAAGAGCAAGTAATAGAATTTTTAAAAATTATAGACTTCCTGGCAAATGGCGCATAAAAATATTTTAGTTATTACACCCCACCCCATAAAGGCTATGCACTGGCTAGTTTTTATGTCAATTTGATCCAAGCTAGGGTCATCTGGGATGGAAGAATATCAGTTGAAGAAATTCTTCCATAGGACTGGCTTGTTGGTAAGTCTGTAGGACATTTTCCTGATTGATGTAGGAAGGCCAAAATTACTGTGGTAGGGACAACCGGGACTGGTGGTCCTATAAGAAAGAAGTTTGAGCAAGTGATGAGGAGTAAATCAGAAAGCAGCACTACTCCATGGCCTCTGTTTCAGTTCCCATCTCAAGGTTCCTGCCTTGACCTTCTGCCCTTAAATCTCTGAATGATGGGCTACAATGCTGTAAACCAAATAAACTCTTTTCTTCCACAAGCTGCTTTTGGTCATGGTGTTTTAGCAGGGCAATAGAAACACTAACTAAGATAGCATTATAGTCCAATGTTCTAGAGTACAGAACATTCTTTTCTTGAGAACATAAAGATGCTTCACTTGTAAGGTTTGGATCTGCTAAGTTGTTCCTCTGTGTATCCTAAAATTCCTGAAACATGTTGGAATGATTTGACAGGATACAGTGAGGGTTAAACAAGAATGTCATCACAACCCATTTGGACCCTAAATGTGGAGATATCCTAGGAGCAACTTAGACATCAAAGGTGCACCCCAAAGGTGCTGGGGAGATTGCTTAGAGGTTAAAAATAATTTTTCTTCCAAAGGACCAGTCATTAATTCCCAGCACCCAAATGTCAGCTCACAACTCAAAATGCATATAGGCAAAACATTCACATACATAAAATAAAATAAATGAATCCTATTTAATGTATACCATTAATAAAACTGACATATTGAGAGAGGTAGTGAGAGTGAGAGAGAATTTGTGCATTAAAATATTCTACTAGCTTGGTTGTTTTTAGCATTTTGAGTTAATCTTTGGTGGATATGAGCATCATCTGAGGGACTTTTGTGAGAATTCACGTTCTCAGGCACTTTTAAAGAGAAGATCAGGTAGGACTGATGACATCCCACAAGCTACTTTAAGAAACACTATTTCACATGTCCCAAGGGATGACTACACTGTCAAATAATAAGCTAAAAGAAAGAAGTCTTATAAAGTAATTAAGAGAGAGACTGAGAATGGAGTTTGCAACTTTTTAGGAGCATTACCCTTTGTCTTTGGGAAATGTTTTTTTGTTTGTTTGTTTTTTGTTTTTCTACACCAAAAAAGGACACATAGTGCAGGTAACTGCTATGTGATTGCATTAGAACAATGAGACAAAAGAAAGATAATTGAGGTTATCCTAGAGAGCATATTCGTAGAGTCTGGGCAACAAAGCGCTCCACCTAGCCTGTAACTGTATATAGCAATAGTTTGGCAATGTTTTGGGATACCTTATGTCAAACACTTGAAATAAGACACTTGTTCAACTATGTAGATAGCTGTATTCTTAATAGCCAGAAACTGGAAACAACTGAGTAATGCTCCAATGTGTACTACATTTTCTTTATCTATTCTTTGTTTCCAGTTTCTGGAAATACTATGTTGTTTAAAAATAAAATGGTTTCTAATTACCATTGCAGGCTTATGGATGGAACTAGAAAAAAATATCATCCTGAGTGAGGATCCAGATCCAGAAAGACACACATCTATGGTATGTACTCACTTATAAGTGGATATTAGCCATACCATGCTACAATCCACAGAACCAGAACCACAGAAGTTAATTAACAAAGAGGGCTCATGCAGTTTGTATTACTGTTACTCTATAGTACAGCTTGAGATCATGGATGAAGATACCTCCCGAAGATCTGTTATTGTACAGGATTGTTTTAGCAATTTTGAATTTTTTTGTTTTTCCATATGAAACTGAGAATTGTTCCTTCAAGGTCTGTAAAGAATCATGTTGGTGTTTTGATGGGAAGTGCATTGAATCTGTAGATTGCTTTTGATAGGATGGCCATTTTCACTATATCAATCGTACTGATCCATGAGCATGGTCGATCTTTCTGTGTTCTGATATCTTCTTCAATTTTCTTTCTTCAGAGACTTGAAGATTTTTTTTTTAATGCAGGTCTTTCACTTGCTTGGTTAGAGCCACACCAAGGTACTTTATGTTATTTGTGGCTATTGTAAAGTATGTTTTTTCCATAATTTCTTTCTCAGCCCTTTTGTCTTTTGTGTACAGGAGTGCTACTGATTTTTTTGAGTTAATTTTGTATCCAGCCACTTTGCTGAAGGTATTTATCAGCTGAAGAAGTTCTCTAGTAGAATTTTTGGAGTCACTCGTGTATACTATCATATTATCTGCAAATAGTGATACTTTGACTTCTTCCTTTCCAATTTGTATTTCTTTGATCTCCTTTAACTGTCTTATTGCTCTGGTTAGGACTTCAAATACTATATTGAAGAGCTATGGAGAGAGTGGGTGGCCTTGCCTTTTCCCTGGTATCAGTGGGATTGATTTAAGTTTCCTTCCATTTAGTTTGATGCTGGCTATAGGCTTGCTGTATATTGTCTTCACTATATTTAGGTATGTGCCTTATACCCCTGATCTCTCCAATACTTTAAACAAGAATAGCTGTTTGATTTTTTTTTTCAAATGGTTTTTCAGCATCTAAGGAGATGATCATGTGTTTTTTTTTCCCTTCTGTTTGTTTATGTGGTAGATTATATTGGATTTCTGTATACCACCCCTGCATGACTGGGATGAAGCTTATTTGGTTATGGTGGGTGATATCTTTTATGTGTTCTTGGATTCGGTTTGTGAGAATTTTGTTGAGTATTTTTGCACCAATGTTCATAAGAGAGATAGGTCTTAAGATTTCCTTTTTGTTGGGGCTTTGTGTGGTTTAGGTATCAAGTATACTATGGTTTCACAGAATGAGTTTGGTAACATTCCTCTTGTTTTTATTTTGTGGAACAGTTTGAAGAGTATTAGTGTCAGCTCTTCTTTGAATGTCTGGTAGAATTCTGTGCAGAAATATCTGGCCCTAGGCTTTCTTTGGCAGGGAGACTGTTGATGACTGCTTCTATTTCCTTGGGGGATTTGGAGTGTTTAATCCATTTATCTGATCTTGGTTTAGCTTTGGTAAGTGGAATCTATCAAGAAAATTGTCCATTTAATTTACACTTTCAGATTTTGTTGCACATTAGATTTTGAAGTAAGACCTAATGATTCTTTGAATTTCCTCAATGTCTGTCGTTATGTTCCCCATTTTTTGTTTCCGATTTTGCTGATTTCGATAGTTTCTCTCTGCTTCTTAGTTTGGCTAAGGGTTTGTCTATCTTGTTGATTTTCTCAAAGAACCAGCTTGTGGTTTCAATGATTCTTTGAACTGTTTTATTTGTTTCTAATCTATTGTTTTCAGCCCCAAGTTTCATCATTTCCAACCTTCTACTTCTCTTAGGCTCGAACCAAGTTTACTTTTAACAAAAAGCTAAAGTGGGATATCCAGAACCAGACTAATTTTTTTCTGAAAAGAGGTGCAATTATCACTTCCATTATTAGGTATTTGCTTCCCCTGATATAAAAAAAAAAAAACAAAAGACAAAGAAAGTATCTGATTTGTACTAAGTGTAGAAATTGAGAGGAATCTGGGTGTGCTAGGCACTGATTAGAAAATATGTACTTGTATAATTTAGGGTGGGTGGCAGGTAGAATTGTCTCTCACTTTCTTTTTTCATCCTTTAAAAAATTCATTGCACATTTAGTATGAATGGGCAACTGAAAATTACTACAGTTCTGAGAAATGTTAAATACATTTGTACAGTAACTTAGCAATATTGTATCTGAATCCAAGTCTTCCTGGCCCTTGTAACTGACATCTATTTCCATAACATTTTATCATTTATGGCCTAGCTTAGTTTCTGCTTTATATCTTTCATCTGACTACTCAATACCCCTACTGAAATGAGACACCTTTTGTTGTTGTTTTATTGTTCTTTGAAGTAACTCAGTTATTATCAATGGCTATGCTCCAGGAGTATAGAAAACTACATAATTATCTATAGACCTAATTATCTGTCTTTAGTTACTATCCAATAATCACCATCACACCTTTGATAGTACAGATGTTTGTTTGTAGTTTTAAATGTTTCAAACATGGTGTACCTTGTAGACAGATTATCAACCTTTGCAAATGTACAAAACTTCCCCCTTTTAAAATGCAGTGTATTTCTTCTAGAGTGACAGTTCTTCACCTGTGAGTTGTGACCCCTTTGGCAAACTACTGTCTCCAAAAATATGTACATTACAATTCATAACAGTATAAAAAATACAGTTATGAAATATCAATGAAAATAATTTTATGGTTGGGGGTCACCACAATATAAGGAACCTTATTAAGGAAAGATTGAAAATTACTGCTCTAGAATATAGTCTGGGAGAATGCACCAAAATAATTTATATGTCTTGAAAGAGAAATTGGCTAGATATGTAAGTGAATCTGTAGCCAATTGTGGAACTAGTCAGCCATCTCTGTATAATTGCATAAAACTGTGCAAGTCTTAGCATTCTCAAAATGCCCCACAGTTTCTTCTGTTCATAGACTCAGAGGCTAATGGTTGGGGCTAATGTGATTGTGAAATTGCTTAGCATTTGTGATAGTTCAGAGTATCATTGAACATTTTAAAGGCCACCTACTGAACCACAGGTATTTTGATCTTCCATTTTCTGCTTCCAAATAGGATTTATCACTTCTAGAGTGGGATATTTACTTTGGAAGAGAAGGGTTCCAATTTCTAAATGTAGTTTGAAGCAGGTACCTTGAAAAGATGAAGTTCTTCTTTTTCTCAAGCTGTATAGAACATTAGAAAACATTTTAATTCATCAGGAAGGAGTTTGTAGTTTGGGAAGAAGAGAAAAATTGTTATAATGCTAGATGGAACTCTGAATTTTGTCTGCTCTCCTGGTTAGGTCCCATTTTGGAGAGGAAACTGAGTCACGATGATGATCTGGGGAGGCTGAAGAAACTTGTTTTCCGATCATAGAGGACAGATTAAATGAGGGAAGAAAGTGAGACTCTCATGTTGTCCCAAGATACCATCTTGTTATTTTGTTTCTACATCATTACCTGGAGAGCAAACTGATGAATGTTAATGCAGTGGAAAGTTTCTTCCAAATGCAGGTAAATCTTTCTATTAGGAGTCCAGCTGGATGAAGTTAAAGACAAGTAGTTATTTTGCTTCTATATATTTTCCTGAACAATTTCTTCTTTTCCTTCAACTGTGCATATAACTGCCTTGAGTTTCATATGAAACAATATATTGTATATTGTATTTATGAACTCAGCCTGGAACTCATTAGAGCTTTCCAGAAAATATGAAAATTTTATGTATACAACATACTTTCAATGACTTCATAATTTTATCCCCATCTGCTCCATTTTGAAGGCCCTTTTCAAAAGTACCCTCTTCATACCACTTGGCTCAACTCCTGCTCAATCCACCAGTATAGTCCATGCCAGTTCTTCCCGCTCTCACAAACTTACATGTCTCTTATAAGAACGGACTCATGTGGTTTCCATGGCATTTCACAGCACTTCCCTGATTTACTGTTTAATTCTGGTGTAAATGCTTAGGTTAAACTCATTAACTACTGCATTAAGTCAAGTCACAAAACTCTTGGATATCTGGAGACAGAATTACAAAATGAGGATATATTTTCCTGGATTGTAAGATATAAAGAGAAAAATGGTCTAGCTGTGCATATAAAGAAATGATTACAGCTTTTCATAACTAACAAATATGTGTTTTGTAGGGCTCCTCAAAACTGAGTAAAATAACCATAACATCATCATGGAAACATTTAGGTAAGTCTCAGTTCAGTGTACATTTTATTTCTAGTTCTGGCATCTAAATAAAGAATGTTCTTTTATCTTATTCTATTAAAAATCATTCTGTAACAAAAGTCAGAATCCTTTTAAGCTCTTGCATCAGGCCCCAGTATGAGTCAAGAATCGAAGGCAATGTGGGAAAAGGCGTCCTTTTATGTGTGAATAGAATTTGTCATCAGACAGGATTGTTTAGGGGGCACAGTTGGGTGTCTGTATAGAAACCTGTACTCTACTTACTCTCGGTGGTATCTGCAATGTGTTAGTAGAGGGACAAGGAATGTCAGTCCTTATGGGTTTTCTATTACAACACTATCACTATGGGGAAAGTAGGAGACTGAATCATCAACACCTATAACTGGGAACTAAACCAGAAAGGATTTACAGGCATTTTATCTCCAGTGCCATAAAAAGGTA
This sequence comes from Meriones unguiculatus, assembly GCF_030254825.1. Lineage (NCBI taxonomy): Eukaryota > Metazoa > Chordata > Mammalia > Rodentia > Muridae > Meriones > Meriones unguiculatus. Next base: position 135,028,169 of record NC_083369.1, on the reverse strand, counting down.
AATTTTAGCTCATGCAAAGGGTTGAGGATGAGGAAAACAGAAGCGTTGGTAATATGTGGATGTTTTGTGCAGAAACAATTCTGTAATTATTGATGGTTTGGAGAGTGTGACAGTTGGTTTTAAATGTCAACCTGCCAACAATATTAAAATAACCTGAACATGGAATCTCAATGGAGGAATTGTCTTAGTTGCCTTAATTGACATGGGAAGACCCACTACTAAAAATGTGGGTCTCCTCTTCTGGTGGTATTCCAGATATTTTAAATGGCATAACAGAAGGAAAATTATTTAATCTTTGCCCACTTGGCTTTTCCTATTGCCCCTGAATTAATTTACCCTGTTGCTACTGCTTCTGAATCCTTCACTGATATTAAAAAAAAAGCTTTTCTGGACCTCCAACACAGAAAATCACTGACTCTCCAGGAACCCTCTAAGCCTTAGGACTTAGGACTGCTAAGGCACCCAGCCTCTCAGAAAAATGACCAACTTCTAGGTCTCTCTGGTATTACACAGCCATTGCTGGATGACTTTGATGGCTGAGGTACCCAGCCTTAATAAACAGACAACAAAACAGTTCTTGGCCTTTCAGGAGAAAGTCGGAGTCAGCTCGACAGAAAGTAGCATGGTTCTTTTTTAAAAAAAATTAATTTTATTTATATATCTCTTTATTACACTTCATTCACTTTGTATTTCCACTTTAGCCCCTTCCTTTGTCTGCTACCAGTCCCACCCAGTTTCCCTATATGTCCTTTCCCTAGTTCCTTGATAGAGGAGGACCTCCTCCCCTTCCATCTGAACTCAGCTTATCAGGTCTCATCAAGGCTGGCTGTATCATCTTCCTCTGTGGCCAGGGTGAGGTGATCAGAGAGCCTGCCACCGACTTCATGTCAGAGACATCCCTTGTACTCCTTACTAGGGAACCCACTTGGAAGCAGAGCATCCAATGAGCTTCCTTTAAACAGGGAGTCTAGGTCCTCTTCATGCATGGTGCTTAATTGGAGTATAGATCTCTGCAGACGCTCCTGGGCCCAGATATTTTGGCTCTGTGTTCTCCTTGTGGAGTTCCCATCCCCTACAGGTCTTTCTATCTCCATCCAAGATCTCAAGTTGTACTATAGAGCAACAGTAATAAAAACTGTATGGTTCTGGCATAGAAACAGACTGGTGGATCAATGGAATCGAACTAAGTACCCAGAAATAAACCCACACACCTATGGAAACTTAATATTTGAAAAAAAAAAAGCAAAAACCATACAATGGAAAAAAGACAGCATCTTCAACAAATGGTGCTGGTCTATCTGGATGTCTACATCAGGAAAAATGAAAATAGACGCATATTATCACCCTGCACAAAGTTAAAGTCCTAGTGGATCAAAGACCTCAACATAAAAACTGACACAGTAAACCTGTTAGAAGAAAAAGTGGGGAATACCCTTGACTTCCTTGGCACAGGAGACAACTTTCTGAACAGAACACCAATAGCACAGGCTCTAAGAGCAACAATCAATAAATGGGACCTCATGAAACTGAAAAGCTTCTGTAAAGCAAAGGACACTGTTGTCAGAACAAAACGACAGCCTATAGATTGGGAAAGGATCTTCACCAACCCTATATCTGACAGAGGGCTATTAACCAGAATATATAATGAACTGAAGAAGTTAAACAACAACAAACCAAGTAATGCAATTAAAAAATGTGGTACAGAGCTAAAAAGAGAATTCCCAACAAAAGAATATGGAGTGGCAGAGAAATACTTAAAGAATTGCTCAATGTCCTTAGTCATTCCAGAAATGAAAATCCTCCAAGTTTGCATAAAACCTTAACTGGAATTCCTGCACTGACTACTCTGTGATGGACTGTGATATGAAAGCATATACCAAACAAATGCTACAAGGTGCTTGAGGTCCCAGGTTTTTTGTTTTGTTTTGTTTTGTTTTTGTTTTTGTTTTTTTAACCACAGCAACAGAATGAACATAGGACAAAGGGATTCTTCAGGAGTGATCTAATTTAAAAGAAAAATAAACTACCAAGAAAAAAACAGCAGACTTGTGAAACAAACCTTACTTCTCCTAAAATGTTCACCTTCTACTTCTTTTTATTATTTTGTCCTCCATATACTATGCCCTGACTTTTGCTACTATTTGTTACTAAACTCAACAAAATTGGAATGATAACATAATTTACACAAAGGCTTACCTGATGACCATGGATTTATATGTTTTTAAGTAATACCACCTTATACTCTTACTTTCTCTAAAGAGATGCACAAAGAAAAATGTATGTCCTTCTTCATGCTTTAGATGATTAATTTGGCAAGTCAACCAAATGTTTTCAAGAGGTGGAGCATGATAAAAATATATTAGTGAAGTTGTGGTGTCTGACTTTGAAAGTCAACTTGACACAACCTAGCATAACCTGGGAAGAGTCTCAATGACAGAGTGTCTATGTTGGGTTACCCTCTGGACATGCCTGAGTGTGATTGCATTAATTTAATTGATGCAGAGAGACCCAGCCCAGTTTGGCAGTTCTATTCTGAGAAGGGGATCCTGAACTGAAGTATGTAAGACTAGGGAAACTCAGCAAAAGCAAAAAAAAAAAAAAAAAAAAAAAAAAAAAAAAAAAAAAAAAGTAAACATGTGTGCATTAATTTCTCTGTGTTCTTGACTATGAAAGTGATCGTAGTAGCTGTCTGAATCTTCTGCCTTGACTTAGCTCATATGATATACTGCAACCTGAAATTAGAAGTCTAAATAAACACTTTTATCTCCTAAGTTGTTTTTCTTCAAGACATTTATCATAGCCAAAGGAATGGAACTAGACCAGAAATCGCTATTAAACAATCTGAGGAAAATTGCACAAAAGTGATACACATTTTTTTTTTATCAACAAAAGTTGTGTCATACATCATTGGTTAGAGATTTGTTAAGACATTTGCTTCCCATTGAAAATACTTGCTTGCATCATCATAGTGTCTGAAACCTTGGAATCAGGGTTTCCTAGTCTACTTATGGACTTCTAATCCACTACCTCTTCTTTTAGGCTCTTGCTGTTTGGAAAGCAGGTAAACAAGATTTTGGGAATTGTGATCCTGTTTGTAATGAAACAATGGATTCTCTATTTCTCCTTGTGTTTTATTTTTACTTTAAAGCTTTGGACTTTGACTTATATAAGAATTTGATTCCATGTCTCCTCTTACCAAGTTGATAAAAACATGGAATCTTTCCCAGATGATATATTACTAACATTTACTATTGGTTCAGAAAACATAGATATCAGACCTCAACTACAAGCATTGCATTTTAGAGAAAGATCAAATATTTCAGTAATTATTTAACTGCGCACAGTGGAGACAGTCTCTGTGTTCATCTTTAGTACTCATAGTACTCCTTGCTTGTGTCTTTCCCAATCCTCCTTTAGCCTTACCTATTTCTTCTTTAAGAAATTCTTTATCTTTGTTCTCACTACTCTATATTGAAACCAAGGCCAAGCTCTTTACTACTTTATATAAAATTTAGGCCAATGGATTCCTATGATGGGTGCCTCATAAAGTTTACTGTTCTGGAAAAGTCCTTTGTGATGGAATATCAGGAAACTTTTCAATACCTTTTAGACATCAGCAACTATAGTCTGCTTACTTCCAAGTTGAATTAAGTCAACTAATGGGAATATATTAATATCAACAACTCATTGTCCACTAAATTACTTAGTCTAATTCCCCTCAAAACTTTAAGCACTGACTCCCAAATTTTAAGTGCATTTTGAGAAAACAATTTCTAAAGTTATGATTGCTTTTCTTTGCTTTGCTCCTTCTTATTTTTTAATTAGTTATATGTCAACATGCCTCATTAAAATAGAGCATTTTTAGGGCAAGGATCACTTATTCAGCCTGGATATTTTATGCCAAAGGTATTGTCTGACTTATTGAAAACTCTTTTAGGAAAAAAATAGACTTCTGCAGTTCAAATTTGCCAGTGGCTTGTGTTTCTTGAATGTGGCATCTTGAGTTCCCTGTCAGCAATTTTTTTTTCTCTCAGACTTCAGAGACTATCCCTAACTTGTCAGAGGACAAACCCCTAAGAAACCAAGGAAAGACTAATGTGTCACAATTCAGAACCAGACATATCACAATGGCTTCTAGTTCTATGTCTGAGAAACATACACCCTTCACTAATAGAAAGCAGATAAACCATTGCGACACAGAAAGAAATAGCAACAACCTGATTTTATTTCCACAGTGTACAATGCTAGGTATTTACTAGAACAAATACCACCCTAGGCCCAAAAAAACTAGCTGAAGCAGCTGATACACTGTGTTTCCTTTTATAACTCTCCTTTAGAGCATCATGCTCTACATATGTCCCAACCTATCAGGTCACATCAACTTAGGCCATGCCCAACATTGCATCATACACTAGACAAACAGAGTATCATGCAGAATATTGTTTCTTTAATAATGAAGTGGGCATTGAAGGAATTTGTCTGATTCTTTAGGAAAGCAATGGCACTGCCACATCTGCAAAATGAGCAGCCTCCTGCATTCTACAGTGGACAGCTAATCTGAAACAAGTTGTGAAATTAGTAGGTATATGAATGAAATAAACAGTAAAGAACCAAATTAAATAACAGCTTCTTAAATGGTGATGAGTCTGCTAAGTTGTGTAATGTATTTACAAGAATAGTAGCTGTCTACTTTGGGGAGATGGTAACAAAACGAGAGTGATTAGATATTTTATAAAGAACCCTTGAAATGCCAGTATTTACTTAGTGTACAAGTCTATCTTGTACAGTACACTGTGGTAACCCTTCACAACAGGCTAAATAAGGCTGCAGAATCCTTACCTTTTAAGAATATTGATTATAATTCAGGTTTTATTTATCAAGCATGAACTTCATGGAAAAAAAATTATATTGTCTCTGTCAAGTCCTGACTGACCATAACCAACAAATGGGATGTACTGTACCAACATTACTCTCCACTATTGAATTTTTCATTTGCTGTTTTTTTTTTCTTTTGTTGGTTTTAAACTAAACGATACCTATTGGTGCTTGTTATAGAGGAATCAGAGCATGCACACTTGAAATGACTGCAATCTGGCCCTTTAAAGAAAATATTTTCTAACATCTACATCTATAATTTTCACAAGAATATACACAAATAGATATCCTGATTCATGTCTTATATTGAAAGTAGTTGCATTGTGGAACTTGTTAACTGTCAAGTCTTGAGTTTGACTTTAAATCTGTATAATTTTAAAAAATCCATGCTCTTACACTTAACACATGTATGGCAATAATTGAAATATGGTGCAGAGAAAAAATAAGAACCTTGCACAACACAGAAGGATGGTTATTAGTATTAAGAATAACAGCATAATTTTTTGAACTGAGAGAGATAAAGGTTCTGGTTAAAATAAGAACCTAGGGATTAGCTCAGTCTGTAGAGTATTTGCATAGCATGGATTGAAACTTTGGCTTCAATCTCCAGCCTCCCTCCCACTGAGATTGGTAGCTTAGGCAGGAGGCTCAGAAGTCCAGTGTCATATTCTTCTACATATGCAGTTGTAGACCAACATGGGTCCAGAGATCATGTCTCAGAAAACCAGTACTCTCAGAAATTTTCTGCCACAAATTCAAGCCCAATATAATTTAAGAGATTAAGGTCTCAAATTCATGCTTATTGAGAAGCACAAATGAGGCTAGGATAAAGTCTCCACTTAACTCAGAGCATACTGTTGTTGACAAAGCTGACCAATTGATTTCTGCGTATGGCTCAGAGAAAAAATTATTGAAATGGAAATTCACATACTATGGTCAATGGTAATTAGACAGAAGATCCTGTAATTTATTTAATATATTTGTTTGGTGTTTATATAATACCATCTCCTGTCTGTAAAACTATTGGATACATGTTGTAAGACCATGAAACCTGCTATGTTCCACCCACTTTAAAATTCAAATAATAAACAAGAAACCACAAAGTCATATATTTATATGCATCCTGTCCTGAAGAATCAGGCATCTGTAGGCTGGAGAAATGAAGAGATATAACCAACACCAGCTTACCTTATACTGTAAAGCACTTTGCCATTTTTGGAAATCCGCAGCAACTTGTTGTCAGTGGTGACATCATGGAAATTGGCACCTTTCTCATTGGCAAAGAACAAATCTGGTTTCCAAATGGAATCCAACATAGATGGATCCAAATCCAAAGAATCATCCGGGTACTCACTGTATGCCAGCCGTGAATCATTCCACTGTTGTCTCAGAAAAATGTTCACTCGATAGTCCTACAGAAATATATAAAAGAGCCACTTATTGCCCACCCTGGATTAAGAAATCTATTTAATTTCTCTCTTTCCTTCTTTATGTTTTGATACAGTCCTTTTGTCTGGTCAAAAAGTTTCTGTACACATTACTCAAAATAAAACACCCAGTTCTACCAGACTTTGGGAGGGAAAGAAGGAAAAAAGATTCAACCAAGTCAGAACACCAATTAAATAGCTTGACTTCCTTGATTTTTTATGCTTGAATTATTAATTTTTGGTTGAAGTAATATTAATTCAAGATGATCTTTTTGTAAAATAAAAAAAGGCAATGATGAGTACAGAAGTCAGTCTGTCATGGCAGATTACCAAATAAGCCCGATTCATTTTCTAAATCAGAAATGACATGATTTCTAAACGTTTTTGCTTAGACGCTCTGTATAGAAGAAAACCCACCCTGCAATTTAAGAGTGAAAATCTTGTAAAATCATTTTATAATAGACCAATATTCTTTAAATTTTAAAAACATTAAGGTACCTTATATGATAAAATGATTTATTCACAACTAATTGCTTTCAGAACACTTGGATATTTCATTGAATTCCTTCATTGTGTTATGTCTACAGTAGACACGTTGATTCTTCACTCAAATGAAAGTTGTTTATGTTTTTCCAAAGGTTTTCACCCGAGTGGGAGCCTCGGGTAAAGACTTGTCATTCTCACTTGATCCAGGCATTTTCTTCTGTGCTAATGAATCATCTTGAAACTGTAACTACTTTCCTGGGGGCTTGTATTCTGACTTTTAGGTTCATGTAAGCACTGGTTAACCTGATGATCTAGACTCTGACTGAGGCATCATTGGGAGTCCCTAGTTCACCAGTACTGTTATTAAAGATGATAGATGTCTTCATTTGTTCTTTTCTTCTCTCACCTTTCATTTAGCCCCTACTTGCTTCATCTCCACATCCTTGGCATCTAGATGTTTTTGATTATTAATTTTCTTAAGTATTGATTAGTCTGTCTTGGTTTACTTGAAAACGTTCTAATGTAGGTTCCTGAAACCTTACGATACCCCTATTCGTAACCAAATAGATAGGATTGTTCATTTTGACAGATACCATGGAAAACCACTAAAATACAGTATATTTTGAATAATTCTTTCACATGGTCAAAAGAAAAAAAGTTTTAGAGATGAAGACATAACTAACCTATTAAAATTTCTATGGTAGTTTTTAAATTGCAGACTTTTAATAACCAATCTCAGAACAGTTTGAAGGTCATAGTTCTTGTTAATGGTGTCTAATATAGGCTGAAATAGGCTAAAATCAAATATTTCCTACCTATTGCAAATCAATGTTCAAAACCCAGATCTTTTGAAAAGCCTGCATTACTAGAAGTAATTAGGTAAAGTTATTCATTGTATATCATGAACATTCTAACTTCAAAAGGCTTAGCAGGTAGCCTTTTTACACACCAAATCTTCAAATCAGAGTGGATGCCATTTTGTGGCTTAGTTCAACATGTACCCCAAACTGTTAGCTCACTGGCTGTTCCAGTGAGTGAAGAAGTGAATGGCAAGATCTTAACATTCTTATTAATCATTTTTGGAATTGTCCAAAGAAACCAGAGATCTGTGGTAAAAAAGAGATTATCAAAAGTTCAGTGTTTCTTTGTGAATGGTTGTTACTGAACCATTAAAGATTTGTACGAATAGCAAGTAAGAAAGCCTGATTTGTGAAAATTAAAGAAGAGACAATTAAAAATGCAACAACACAGTTGTCATATTTGTGTTAGTATATGTGAGATGCTCTTAAGTTTTCCCAAGGAAAGAAATGAGGCCTTTCTAGTTTATGATGGCCGTTCCCTTCTAGTTTCTTAGAGTGAGAATCATTCTAGTTTCCTAGAGTGAGAATAAGAATTTTGGGGGGTTGGGGAGAGTCTATATGCTTTTTTCAATTGTGAATAAGGAATAAGAAACTTTCCTTCACTAGCCAAATCTTGAGATACTCTAATTCCAGGATGCAGCTAGACATAACAAAAGTGAAAGGGTTAAATATCAGATTATTGAGAGACCAGCAACCCCTCCAGTAGGAAGTATTTTAGGCTTCAAAATGCCATGAGCAGGCAAGCTAGAAATCAATGAACAACAAAATCACAAATGTAATATTCTTGCTATCCTCCGGAGCCCTTGAGAATAATTTAAACTTGCGTATTGTCCTACCCTAGGTGATATTAAACAAGTGGCAAGCTATATTAAAGTGATGGATTTTTAAGAAAAAATATCTCAATATGTATTTTTATACCAAATTCCTGTGAATGTTCCTCAGTGTTTCCCAGTTTTATATTTTGAAATTTATTACAAGAAAATTATAAATAATTTATTTGTAATGTTAGAATATTTATTGACTTATTTATTTACTTATTTTTTGATATTTATTTATTTATTAAAATAAATATTTATTATTTTTTTTAACTTTTTATCCCCACTTGTAGCACCCTCCTGCCTCTCTTATTAGTCCTGCCCACCTTCCCTCTTCTCCCCCTATGCCCTTTCCCTAGTCTCCTGATAGGGGAGGACCTCCTCCCCTTCTATCTGACCCTAGAATAAGTAGAAAGGAAATATATTTGTATCCAGTAATTTTATATGAAATAAAATATATGCCAGATTTTTTTATTATAAGTAGATAGTCTCTTGGATGTAGAGTCGTTAAAGTTTATCCATAATTTTGTTTATGATGAGATACGCTATTCTAAGATAGATAAAAACCCTTAAAATTATTTAAAAATAGACAGGAGCACCCAACGATATAGAGAAAGTAGATAGCCAAAGGAAAGTTTTGCATCCATGCCTGTGTAAACCTTCAGGTTTACTATAATTTTCAATGTATACTAAATATGTGGCACATGTATTATATTAATGTAACATTTTTGTTTATTTACAAATAAGTCATAATTTAATAATAACACAAGTCGTAAGAGAATAGTTATATGATTCTTTAGTCTTTCTTCAACTTTTATTTTGCTTCTAGGCTCAATAAAACATTAAAAGGAAAGTAAATATTGAGAAAGGTGTTTAAATGCAGAATATAGTCTCTTTTACATTGCCAGCATCCTCTAAGGACAAATTCTACTTCAAATAAATGACATATTTTCTTGTACCAAAATGTTTCTATATTATTGACTCTCTGAGCATTGTATAAGGCAGTAAATCCATTTATCTTATATATGTGTATATATTTCATTTTATAAAAAAACACATATATAAATTTTATACTCTTTATTATGGTCTTAACACTGGTAATGTGAGTTCCTATATTCTATAATAGTCTTTTATGTCAAATTTAGAAAATTTCAAGTTTCTTTTTCTGATAACTTAACTAAAGCAATGCCTACTTCATAACCATTGTTTCCTTAAGCTGAATTACTTTGCACTACTATACATAACTCCAAATTTGTACATAAAGATGTGCACTTTATTTCATAAATGTACATATCAAACCTCATCATTACCTCTTACTGCTTGGTGTATGTGCAGATTTTAATATAAGTACAACAAAGATGGCAATGTGTTTCCTTGATTCCCCATGATGCTTCTGTCAAAGTTTGGTTTTCAAACCTTCCCACACTGCCAAAACACTTTCATCATCTCAAAATTGTGTTAGTTTTAACGAGCAAGCTTACATTTTAAATTCTGATGGCTTCATAATGAATGTGGACTTTAGTATTTCACTGTTAATTTAGGGAGCGAGTTCATAAAGTTTATGGAAATGTATTGATGTATTAAGATGTCAGAAATAATAAACACAATAATATGCTATGGTCTGTCAGTCAACAACTTCTTGTGATGTGCTCACTCAGTGATTGAATTAAATGAAACTCTTATGATCTTTCAGTGGTTATAGAACAACAGGCATTCATAAAAACTTCTGTTCACCTTTTCTAAGTGGCTCAGGAATGTAATTTCAGTGGCAAAGTAATTCCTTGTAACACAGCAGGAACTGGCAAATACATTCATGTTCATTTAACTATCCGTTGCATCTGTTAAATATGCCAAGATACAAAAACCTACTGTTGGGGCATGGGTAGAATATAGGTACCTACAGAACTAACTCATACAGAATCCTCTGCCATCTTTCTAGGCACCCCTGTGAAACTGGGAGGAAAGCTCCTCGTCTCCATTTTCTGATGCCCCACTTTGGGAGAGTGGTATACAGCTGGTACAAAATACCCTTGGCTGTTAATTTTGTTGCTAATATTTTTTATTTCTGACTCAACATTAAGAAAAAAGGGTGGTAAATATATTCCTTATCCTTTAAATTCAATGGTCACCAACAAATAAAGGAAAGGGGGAGAAAAACAAGGGAAAGGTTAGATAAAGTGATGTTTCAAAAACAGAATATAACCTGTCTCACAGTATTTCTCTTTCTACTCTCCTAAATCTTGAAGACCATACAAATTATATCTCCTGAATAATTATAGTACAGGGTCAAATTATATTTGTTGAATAATTGTAATACAAGATCAAATACCCACAAATCCATGTGTCTCTTAATGAACAAATATACTTATTATTGAGTAACATGTAATTATGATGATCCACAAAACTCATTTATTCCTAAAGGAAACAACAATATGCTGTCCTGGGAATACAAATTTAGACAAGTTGCATTAGGTAAGCTCCCAGGCAAAGATGCAGTCTTCTTGGAAGGCAGGACATTTTTATAATACAGCAATTCTGACACTCTTAATGAAACAGTATTTATTTAAATACTAATATTTTAAATCTATGGCTGGCAGATTTGAGCTAGTCTATTTTTGCAAGTAAAGTTTTATTGTAGTTAACTCACATCCATTTAATCACTATTAGTATGGCTGTTTTCATGGCCAAAGAGCAAGTTTGAGTAGGCATGAGAGAGACTATCTGGCTCCCAAGGTCTGAAGTACTTACTGTCTGTCCCTTTGCAGGAAGCATTTGCCAATCCATACCCAACTTGGCATGAGAATTTCTTCTTGGGCATAAACATGATAAGTATATTTGTATATTTTTTAAGTTTCATATCAAAGCCATATGAAAATGATATATGTGTGTGTGTTTCAAAACAAAAAGAAGCTTGTCATTGCATCGAAAGCTAATAAGTGAAATAAAAGAAGCACACTATGCAATACTCTTTTAAACATGCAATTTGTTCTATCTTACACAGTAGATAGACAGGCTGTCGACATTACCTTTGAGCAATAGTTTCCTTCTTTCATAGGAAACCTGACAAAGGACACTTAGTAGCCAAGAAGCACCTAAGCAGCCCATTTACTAAACAGCTCTGTAAGTCTTAAAGACTGAGGAAAATTGGGTATTCATAGCTTTTGTTTTCATCTCCTTAAACATTTACCTCATTGTATTAATGAACACTGAAAAGGTGCATATTTACATTTTGGATTGAGAGTAAAATGCAATGAGGAGAATTAATCAAAGCAACTTAGGAGTATAATTAATGCAATCAGCATTAGGTCGTGCAAATATGGTCATTGAATGCCATCGTGTAAAGCTGGTGACAGTGGGCTACTGGAAACGTTGTGCCTTTTTTAAATGTAAAAGCAAAATCAGAAGAGACACAAACTGAGTGCCAAGCCTAGAGTTGCGCTATTCTTTTCATGCTTTGTGTTTCTTCTGAGTCTATTGAAACTAATCTATTTACATAAATTCTTAATTTACTGCACATGCTGCAAAAATCTTATTTCGAGACGATGTTGCTTCAGAGTAATGTTAAAATGGGTACTAGATAAAATTACATTTTACTTTTTGCAAATAAAACTGACTAGTAAAGGTAAATTAATTTTCCGACTTTCAAAAAAATACCACAAAGTACATGATCTTAGAAGCCTAAAGGAGAAAATCCACTAAAACATTTTTCCCTTCTCAGTGATAGTATAAGTTCATTTTTCACCTCTTGATATTTTGTAGGATTCGGCTACTATAATACTTAGTCATATTCAACTACTACTTCAATTTAGTCTCATCCAATAATATGGCTATATGATTTAATAAGCATATAAACTAGAAGCAAACAACTGACTAAGAACTTTAAACAAATCATGTGGATACCAAGGAAATATTTCACCCCAAATGTGATCTCCATACTGTAATCTAGAGCTAATGGGGTCTGACTAATGATCTAATAGTCTGGGCCACTGGAAACACTGCCATTTCACTGATAAGCTATTTTAGCATATTGTATATTATATAGCACCTGAATCTACTTCAAATATGTGAAAGATGTTCGCACTACATATCTTTAAAGAGTATTTTATTAGGTTTATGTTTTCAAAGCTGTTAATTTTTGTGTAATTACTGTGAGATTGATATTACTTTCTATTAGAAAGACAATTATATGTGCATATGCATATATGATCTGTGCTCTTCTGAATCTCTCCCTTTTGTAATATAAATGTACAACAGACAGGTTTGATGATGTCCCAGCTTTCATAATAAGTAAAAGACTGGCAATGACCATCATATGTCAAACTTTTAAAAATGCATACTTAAGAAACATTGAAAATGTACGTATTTTTATACTTCTGAAATCACACCATGTTTACTGATGCTCATTCTACCAAATCTAATGAAAATTATATGTTGAAAAAAATTGCTCTAAGGTAGTAGGTAAAAGATCATTGGGTTTAAACTGGAGCTCCTTGACAAATGACTTTCTGAAATGGAGGCATGTAAAGGTCTATTTTTAGAGGATGTCGACATTAGAGATTGGCACTCAGTAAATGTCACATAAATATGCAATAATGCTGTGATCACATATCCCATTCCTTCACACGATGGCTTCAATGCTCAGTCCCACTCACCATTGTAGTTTCTGCTATTGACCCAAAGCTGTTGATAAATATGTTGCAGGTAACATTTACAGGAGACCCTGTAAGTTGAACAATAGAAAATTTGACAGGTTGTGTTCATGGCATACTTGAGTCACGTTTTTCTCTTGCCAGTGGCACTGTAGCACTTACCATGGTGGTTTCTGTGACTGATCCAAAACTGTTGATAAAAATATTGCAAGTAACGTTTACTGGAGGACCTGCAGAATGCAATAAAAATGTTGCAATAGACATTGAAGCAACATTACAGCTCCATAAATATATGTGGTTAGAGATGTAAACAAAATAAAAATGATGATGAGACTGCAAAAAAAATTACTAAGATATACATGATAACTTCAGACTAGTATTTTGAATAATGCAATTAAACAATGGTAACATTCCTTCAAAGAGTTTTGATTTTAAAAAATATATGCTAAGATTATTTATTTGAATTTGTCATCATAAGTTTATGTCACAAAGCCATTTGTTGGACTGTGTTTTTTAAATCTTTATACCGACAATATTTTAGGAATTGCCAATGGTAATGAAATCATCTGGGTCATAGGATCAGCATAGAGCTGAACTGGGAATTCAGGATGGAAATGGATCATATCTCTTTAAATTATGGTGTTATTTTGATTATTATAATGCCTCTGAATTGACTCCCTATCTTCAAGGTACACTCTGACTCTTGGTGAATAAAACAGTGTACAAAAATACAAAATAAAATAAATCAACTCATATTAAGATATAAACACAGGCAGAAATGCCACTTAACATTTATACTGCTGACAGAGTAAATCTGGTGTGAAGAAAAGTACATTTTCAGCATATTTTGATCAAAATAAGATCTACTCTTCTTTCCAGAAATGGAGGATTAGACTGACACCAGCCTTCTTTTCGTCGTGCCATTTGCCAACAGGTAAATCACTGTGTGATGATTCCCTGCTTTACGTTTTTCTAGGGACTATGTTCATTGCCTCCATAGATATTTCCCCCAATGCTCTCTGAGGTAGGAAAACCCTGTTGCAACATACTCACTGTTTTCCTCTACAAAAATCCATTCTCTTTACTTGGCAAATTCTCATCAGATGAGTACAGGCAACACACTCTTGGCTCTGTACCTAACTAGCTAGCAATCTCTGAATGAAGGAGTTTGGCACAAGGCCTCAAAGGATGGTAAGAAAAAAAAAAATGAGTCTTTCTCTTCCTTGGCTCTACAATTCTATTACAAGTCTATTTTTCTGCTAGTAAGAAATAAATTTGACAATATAGACAGAAGTTATGAGAATTTGTATGTGTTTGCTTTTTTTTCTCTTTCCACGAAGAAATACTCATTTTAGATTAGCTGAGATAAATTTTATCGATTTTTTAAAAATCAAAAAAGAAAATGAATTATGAGAGGATGGGAATTTTTAAAAAAGGGTAAAGCCATTTCAAAAGACTTATCAAACTCACTTTGTACTATTATAACATTTTAAAGAAGAAACTTGAAACTTTAAACCTTTGTTGTCAAAGTGTTATAAATTATCTATTTTTCGATTCTACCCAGTTGTCTTGGGAACATTCAGAATATTTTGCCATATTATAATTTGTTTTGCCTGCTAACTGATGGTGCAGATATATTTTTGGAATCTAAAATACTTTTTAGGCTGTCATATCCTAAACATCACCAAGCTTAGAGGACTGGGGAGATACCTTTTTAGGTAAAGTGCTTTCCTGTAAGTCCTGTAAGTTCAATACCCAGAAACCATGCTTGTAACCCTAGCACCAAGAAAATGGATATAAGCAAAACCCTGGAAATCCCTGACCAGCTAGCTCTGCCTCCTTTGTGAGTTGCATGCCATTAAGAGGTGCTATTTCAGCAAAAGTGGATGGTACTTGAGGAACAATATCCAAGCTCATCCTTTGTCCTCAAGATTCACACGCAAACACATGCACGTGTACCTACATGCATGAAAACTTACGCATACATTGTTTGCCTTAATCCTCCTAAGAGGCTTTAAAAAAAACTCCTCTAGAAAATACTTGGTATTTCGTGATAATTAGCATCTGACCTCTTCAGTCCTGAGCATTTCGTTTGAAGTGAATTCCCATTTACACATAGAAACTTGGAAAGAAAACCCTTAGCAAAATGAGCTCTCCTAAAATCAAGGGATTAACATATATGTGCAGTGAGCACTGTGCGCCATCCCTCAGAGACTAGGTACTACTCTGTCTTGCATTTCACTGAGAAGACAGAAGTATAAAATTAGACAACTGTCGTGTTTAATTGTAAATGTCAACTCGACACAACCTAGAATCTCCTGGGAATAGAATTTCAGTGAAGCCCTGAGATGGACCTGTGAGCATGTCTGTGAGGAATTTTCTTGAATGCATTAAGTGATGTGGAAGACACACGCTACATGTGGGTGGTATCTTCTGATAGCAATCCTGATGAAAGGATATGAAGGAAGGAATTCCTTCTGCTTACTTGACCTTCATTCCTCCTTACTAGTTTATCTAGACAAGTGGTTCTCAAACTTCCTAATGCTGCGACTATTTAATACAGTTCCTCATGTTGTGGTGAAGCCCAACTATGAAATTAATATTTTACTACTCTACAACTGTAATTTTCTGTTGTTATGAATTATTATGTAAATATCTGATATGCAGGATATCTGATATGCTAAAGCCAAGGGCATCTCAACTCACTGTTCCTTCATTTATATGGAGGCCTGCTTCTTCAAACTCTCAAGATGGACTGAAGAAAAGAGGCTCTCAGAAATACTCCAGGTCTTTAGTGACAGTTTGAGACATCTGAAGCACCCAGCTTCATGGACTGAAGAACTACTTGAATTTCAGCCCCTCTTGTATGAGATAATAGTTGCTGGACTATTTCAGCTGTATAGTATTACCAAGTTACTAAATTTTCTTACTATATATTCATTTTACTATTTCTATTCCTTTACAGAGTCCAAACTGATAATTAAATTGATTTTTCAAGATCATAGCATTAATAACTAAGAGAAACTCACTAACATTAGGGATTCTTCTCTTAACAACATGGGCAAAATTTTTAAAGCCAATGGAAAACTGTCCAAATTGTCTTCAATCCTGAAGATAAGAAGGTCCTAAGATCAGGTTGTCGAAAGGTGTGTGGGTTTATTAATGGGTCTTTGAATTGATTTCATTGATCTACCAGCCAGTTTCTTATTTTATTAATTGCAGTCTATTCAGCTGTAGCTCCTCTGTTGTCCCTTCCCAAAACTACCCTCCCTCCCTCATCTCCTCCCATGCCCCTCTCCAAGTCCACTGATAGAGGAGGTCCTCCTCCACTTCAATCTGACCTTAGCCTATCCGGTCTCATCAGGACTGGCTGCATTATTTTCCTCTGTGGTCTGATAAGGCTGCTCCCCTCCTCAGGGGGAGGTGATCAAATAGCCAGCCATTGAGTTCATGTCAGAGACAGACCTTGGTCCCATTACTAGGGAACCGACTTGGAGACTGAGTTGCAATTGGCTACATCTGTGCAGGGGTTCTAGGTTATAGCCATGCATATAATTGCTTGGAGTATCGGTCTCAGAAAGAAACCCTTGGCCCAGATTGTTTTGGTTCTGTTGCTCTCCTTGTGGAATTCCTCTCTCTTGCATGTTTTTCTACCTCTCCTTTCTTTCATAAGATTCCCTGCACTGTGCCCAAAGTTTGGTTATAAGCCTCAGCATCTACTGAGGTATACTGCTGGGTAGAGACTTTCAGAAGCCCTCTAGGAAGGCTCCTGTCCTGCTCCTTTTTTTCTCCCTCTTCCGATGTCTGTCCCATTTGCCTTTCTGAGTGAGGATTGTTCATCTTACCCAGGGTCGTCCTTCTTGCTTAGCTTCATTAGGTGTACAGATTTTAGTATGTTTATCCTATATTATGTTTCTAATATCCATGTATAAGTGAGTATATACGTGTGTGTCTTTCTGCTTCTGAGATACTTTACTCAAGATGATCTTTTCTATTTCCAAATATTTCCTGAAAAATTCATAACTTCCTTGATTTAATATCTAAGCAGTATTCCATCGTGTAAATGTACCACAATTTCTATATCCATTCCTCAGTTGAGGGACATTTGGGTTGTTTCCGGATTCTAGTTACAACGAAAAAAGCAACTATGAACACGGTTGAGCAAATGTCCTCGTTGTATACTTATGCATGTTTTGGATATATGCCTAGGAGTGCTATAGCTGGATCTTGAGGAAACAATGTTCCTAATTGTCTCAGAAAGCGCCAGACTGTTTTCCAAAGTGGTTGTACAATTTTACATTCCCACCAGCAATGGAGGAGGGGTTTCCCTTTCTCCACATCCTCTCCAGCGTGTATAATCACTTGAGTTTTTTATCTTAGCCATTCTGATGGGTGTAAGTTGAAATCTCAGGGTTGTTTTGACTTGCATTTCCCTGATGACTAAATATATTGAGCATTTGTTTAAGTTTTTCTCTGGCATTCTATATTCCTCTATTGAGGATTTTCTGTTTAGCTCTGTATCCCATTTTTAATTGGCTTACTTGATTTGTTGCTTTTTTATTTCTTCAGTTCTTTATATATTCTAAATATTAGCCCTCTGTCAGATATAGGGTTGTTAAAGATGGTTTCCCAATATGCAGGCTGTCATTTTGCCCTGAAGACAGTGTCCTTTGCTTTACAGAAGCTTTTCAGTTTCATGAAGTCCCATTTATTGATTGTTGCTCATAGAGCCTGTGGTGTTGCTGTTATGTTCAGGAAGTTATCGCCTGTGCCAATGAAGTCACTTCCCCACTTTTTCTTCTAACAGATTTTGTGTGTCTGGTTTTATGTTGAGGTCTTTGATCAACTTGTACTTAAGTGTGGTACAGGGTGATGAATATGTATCTATTTGCATTTTTCTACATGTAGATATCCAGTCTGTCCAGCACTATTTGTTGAAGATGCTGTCTTTTTACTGTTTTATGGTTTTGGTGTATTTGTCAAAAATCAAGTATCCGTACATGTATGGATTTATTTCTGGGTCTCCTATTTAATTCCATTGGTCCACCATTCTGTTTCTATTCCACTATCATGCAGTTTTTCTTACTAATGCTCTGTTGCACAGCTTGATATCAGGGATGAAGACACCTCCAGAAGATCTGTTGTTATACAGTACTGCTTTAACAATTCTGGGGTTTTTTTGTTTGTTTGTTTGTTTTTTCATATGAAATTGAGAATTGTTCTTTCAAATTTTGTAAATAATTGTGTTGGTATTTTGATGGGAATTTCATTGAATCTGAAGATTGGTTTTGGCAGTATGACCATTTTCACCATGTTATTCATCCATATTCATGAGCATTGGAGATCTTTCCATCTTCTGATACCTTCTTCTATTTCTTTCTTCAGAGACTTGAAGTTTTTTTTTTTTTTCAAACAGGTCTTTCACTTGCTTGGTTAGAGTCACACCAAGGTACTATATGTTATTAGTGGCTATTGTAAAGGGTATTTTTTCCTAATTTCTCTCTCAGCCCTTTTGTCTTTAGTATACAGGAGAGCTACTGATTTTTTTAGAGTAAATTTTGAATCCAGCCACTTCGCTGAAGGTGTTTATTGGCTGTAGGAATTTTCTGGTTGAATTTTGGAGGTCATTAATATATGCTATCATATCATCTGCAGATAGTGATACTTTGACTTCTTCCTTTTTGATTTTTATCCCCTTGATCTCCTGTGGTTGTCTTATTGCTCTAGCTGGGACTTTAATTAATATATTGAAGAGATACAGAGAGAGTGGGTAGCCTTGCCTTGTCCCTGATTTCAGTGGGATTGATTTAAGTTTCTCTCCATTGAATTTGAAATTGGCTATAGGCTTGCTGTATATTGTCTTTACTATGTTTAGCTATGTGCCTTATATCCCTGATCCCTCCTGGACTTTAAACATGAATGGGTATTGGATTCTGTCCAAATGCTTTTTTCAGCATCTAAGGAGATGATCGTGTGTTGTTTTTTTTTTTTTTTCTCCTTCAGTTTGTTTATATGGTGGATTTCCAAATACTGAACCAACCCTGCATACCTGGGATGAAGCCTCCCTGATGATGGGGGATGATATGTTTTATATGTACTTTGATTCAGTTTGCAAGTATTTTAATGAGTATATGTGCATCAATGTTAGTAACAGAGCTAGATCTGAAGTACTCTTTAATGGGGGGTCTTTGTGGGGTTTCGGTATCAAGGTGATTGTGGCTTCACAGAATGAGTCTGGTAATGCTCCTTTTGTTTCTATTTTGTGGAGTAGATTAAAGAGAATTGGAGTTAGCTCCTCTTTGAAGGTCTGGTAGAATTCTGTGCTTGAAACCATCTGGCCCTGGGCTTTTTGTGGAAGAAAGACTTTTTATTATTGCTTCTGTTTCTTTGGGAGATATAGGACTATTCACTCTATTTACCTGACATTGATTTAATTTTGGAAAATGGAATTTACCAAGAAAATTGTCCATTTCATTTAGATTTTCAAATTTTGTTGCATATAGGCTTCTATAGTAAGACCGAATGTTATTTGGATTTCCTCAGGGTCTGTAGTTATGTCCCCCTTTTCATTTCTGATATGGCTGATATGGATAGTTACACTCTGATTTCTAGTTATTTTTGCTGTGTGTTTGTCTATCTTGTTGATTTTCTCAAAGAACCATCTCTTGGTTTCATTGTGTCTGCTTCTTATTTTTTGTTTTCTTTTCTAGGACTTTTAGATGTTTTGTTAAGTTGCTTGTATGAGATGTCTCATACAAGACAGGTAGTGCTATGAACTTTTTCCTCTCAGCACTGCTTTCATTGTGTCCCATAAGTTTGGGTAAGTTGTGCCTTCATTTTCATTGAATTTTAGGAAGTCTCTATTTTCTTTCTTTTTTTTTTTTTTACTTGTTGTTCTTTTTATTTTTTATTTTTTTTATCAGTTACATTTTATTAACTCTGTATCCCAGCCATGTCCCGATCCCTCATTCCCTCCCAGTCCCTCCCTCCCTCCCTCATCTCCACCGTGCCCCTTTCCAAGTCCCCTGATAGGGGGGACCTCCTCCCCATTCATCTGATCCTGTTTTATCAGGTATCTTCAGGACTGGCTGCAAAGCCCTCCTCTGTGGCCTAACAGGACTGCTCCTCCCTTCGGGGGTGGGGAGACCAAAGAGCCAGTCATTGAGTTCCTGTTAGAAATAGTCCCTGTTCCCCTCACTTTGGGAAACCAATTGGTTACTGAGCTACCACAGGCTACATCTGAGTGGAGGTTCTAGGTTATATCCATACATGGTCCTTGGTTGAATGTCAGTCTCAGAAAAGACCCTGTGCGCAGATATATTTGGTCCTTGTGGAGCTCCTATCCTTTCCCCATCAGACTAACTCCCCTTCTTTCTTATGATTCCCTGTACTCTGCCAAAGGTTTGGTCATGAGTCTTTGCTTTGAAAACACTGCTAGTTAGAGTCTTTCAGATGCGCTCAGTAGACTCCTGTCATACGTTCAATGCACATCCCATCTGTCTTTCTAAATGAGGATTGATCATCTTACCCCATGTCCGCTCAATTGATTATCTTTTTTAGGTGTATAGATTTCATTATGTTTATCATATCTTATAGGTCTATATAAGTGAGTATATCCCATGTTTGTCTTTCTCCTTCTGGGATATTTCACTCAGAATGATCTTTTCTAGATCCCACCATTTGCCTGCAAATTTCATGATTTCCTCCTTTTTGATTGCTGAGTAGTATTCCATTGTACAAAAATACCACAATTTCTGTACCCATTCCACCGTTGATGGACATCTGGGTTGTTTCCAGGTTCTGGCTATTACAAATAGAGCTGCTATAAACATGGTTGAGCAAGTGTCCTTTTTGTGTACTTGAACAAAATTTGGGTATATACCTAGCAGTGGTATAGCTGGGTCTGGAGGAAGCACTATTCCTATTTGTCTTATTTTCTTTTTCATTTCTTCCCTAACCCAGCTTTCATTGAGTAGAGAGTTGTTTAATTTCCATGTGTATTTAGGCTTTTTGTCATTTTTGTTCTTGAGGGCTAGTTTTAGGCCATAGTGGTCTGATAGAATACCATGGATTATTTCTATCTTCTTTTATCTGATGAGGCTTGCTTTATGCCCTACTGTATGGTCAATTTTTGAGAAGGTTCTTGAGGTGCTGAAAAGAATCTTTACTCTTTTGAGCTTGGTGGAAAAGTTCTATAGACATCTATTAGATCCATTTGATTTAGGACCTCTGTAAGTGCCATTATTTCCTTATTTAGCTTCTGTCCAGATCATCTGTTCCTTCATGACAGTGGAATGTTGATATCCCCCACTATTAAGGTGTTGGGATAGATGTATGATTTAAGCTTAATAATGTTTCACTTACAAATGCATGTCCTCTTTTATTTGGGGCATAAATGTTCAGGATTGTGGTGTCCTCCTGTTGGATTTTCCTTTGATGAGAATGAAGTGACCCTCCTAATCTTTTTGATTAATTTTGTTGAAAGTCTATCTTATTTGATACTAAGATAGCTACCCCCACCTTGTTTTATGGGTTTGTTTTCTTGAAAAATATTTTTCCAGCCCTTTATCTTTGTTGCAAAGCTGTGTTTTTTGGATTCATCAGAATGTTGGATCCTGTTTCTCTGACCGTTCTGTTAGTCTGTGTCTTTTTATTATAGTTTTGAGTCCCTTGATGTTGATAGATAATAGTGTCCAATGAATGTTAGGTTTTTTTTTTCTTTTTAATTTTAGAGTTGGTTGTGTTACTGTGTTACTATGCTTGTATTATTTTAATTTTTGTTGTAAAGTTATCTATATCCTGTTTTTTCTTGGGTGTAGATGATTTTGTTAAAATGGAGTTTTCCTTCTAGTATCTTCTATAGGGGTGGGTTGCTGTGTAGGTATTGTTTAAGTTTAGCTTTCTCATGGAATATTTTATTTTCTCCATCTATGCTAATTGAAAGCTTTGCTGGGTGTAGTAGTCTGGGTTGGCATCTGTGGTTTCTTAGATTCTGCATGACATCTGTCTAGTCCCTTCTGGCTATCATACTTTCTGTTAAGAATTCTGGTGTGATTCTGAAAGGTCTGCCTTTACTAGTTGGCTTTTTTTCCCTTGCTGCTTTTAATAGTTTTTCTTTCCTTTTCTGTAGATTTACTCTAGATTTGACTATTACGTAACGTGGAGGTGTTTCATTTATGGCCTTGTCTATTTGGTGTTCTGTAGGCATCTTTATGTTTATGGACATCTACTTCTTTAAGTTGAGAAAATTTTCTTCTATGAATTTCTTTTTTTATTATTTTATTTATTTTTATTTTTTTGATTTATTAATTACACTTTATTCACTTTGTATCCCCCCATTGTGGTTCCCTCCCTCCTCCCGTCCCAATCCCTCCCTTCCTCCACCCTCTGCATGTATGCCCCTCCCCAAGTCCACAGATAGGGGAGGACTTCTTTTCCTTCCTTCTGATCCTAGTCATTTAGGTCTCATCAAGAGTGGCTGCCTTGTCCTCTTCTGTGGCCTGGTAATGCTGCTTCCCCCTCAGGGGGAGGTAATTAAAGAGCAAGCCAATCAGTTCATGTCAGAGACAGTCCCTGTTCCTATCACAATGGAACCCACTTGGATACTGAACTGCCATGGGCTACATCTGTGCAGGGGTCTTAGGTTATCTCCATGCATAGTCCTTGGTTGGAATAGCAGCCTCAGGAAAGACCCCTGTGCTCAGATTTTTTGGTTCTGTTGTTCTCCTTATGGAGTTCCTGTCCTTTCCAGATCTTACTGTTCCCCACTTCTTTCCTAAGATTGCCTGCACTCTGCCCAAAGGTTGCCCATAAGTCTCAGTATCTACATTGATAATCTGCAGGGCAGAGATTTTCAGAGGTCCTCTGTGAATTTCTTGAAAATATATTCTGGACCTTGGGGCCTGGAATCTTCTTTTTCATCTATTCCTGTTATTCTTAGATTTTTTTTTTCTTTTCATGGTGTCCTTGATTCCACAGATGTTTTGTATTTGGAACATTTCTGATTTTACTTTTTCTTTGAGAGATGTATCAATTTCTGCAATTGTATCTTCAGTGCCTGAGATTCTCTCTTCCATCTCTTATATTCTGTTGGTGAAGTTTAACTTTGTAGTTCCTGATCTTTTCTCTAAATTCTCCAGCTCCAGAGTTTTCTCTGTTTGTGTTTTCTTTATTGATTCTAATTTTGTTGTCACATCTTGCACCATTTCCTTTATCTGCATGTGGATCCCTGTATTTGCATGATGCCCTCTATTTTTTTTCATTTCATCTCTATATGCGACTACCACTACTTGTGCCTCTACATGTGCCTCTATTTTTTAAGTTTATTTGCCTGTATTTCTTTGAGAGCTTTGTTCATTTCCTCTTTATGTGCCTCTAATAACTGGATAAGCATAAATTTGAGATTGTTTTCCTGAATTTTTGATGAATTTGCATATCCATTTATTTTGGTGGTTGCTGGTGAAGCCATGATATCCTGATTTTTGTTGGATGTGTTGTTACTCCAACTCTAGCCATGTGCTTATCTTTAACCCTTTGCTCTTTGTTGCTAGAGTCTGTACTTCAGACTGGCTCATTCTGTCTCTGGTGTCTGGAGTATTATTCAGGAAGATGAGAGAGGTCCACCAGTCTGAGTGTGGGTGTTGGTGTTTCAGCTGAAGCTAATGGAGGAAGGTCGCAGGCACATGTGCACAAGCAAGGGCATGTGTGTGGAAGTGTGCCTTAAAGGACAGAGTGATAGAACATGTGTATGCCTGGAAAAGTGGAGTTTAAGTACAGGAGGGGCTGCTGGTGCTGTTCACTGGCACAATACCCTGAATACCTCAGTGGCCTACAGGTTTGTTTTACTGTCCTCCTTGTATTCAGACCTGTCTGGGCTACAGGAAATTTTTGTCTGGATTCTACTGGTAGACCCACAGAAGAGGGGGGCTCTACTCTCAGATTTGGGTCAGTAGGAGCAAATGAGAGTGTCAGAGATCTATCAGCTCAGTGATGTCTACTGTTTGCCTGCCAGGCAGGAAGATCTGAACTTGGGGTAGCAGCCTCTGCTTTCTCAGTCATAGAGCCTGGACGCTCCTGCTTGTGCTACTTGCCACAGAACAGCAGCTGCAGACCTGGGAGGTCTGTACAGCTGCCTGCAGCATCCACAAACCTGGGAGGCTCATACTGCAGCCACCTCAGCAGTCTCAGTCACAAAGCATGGACATTCTTGCTTGGGGCAACTACTATTGCCTCAGCCTAGCAGGGGGACCTCTGCCTGGGGCAGCAGCCACTGCCTGCCGCCTCAGCCAAGCGATAAGTCCCATGCTTGGGGAAAGGAGAAGTGCAGGGGCGTTGAATATTTGCTACTCTTAGTCCCTGGAGACATCCATGGGTGACCTGGATCCAAAATGTCCCAGCTCACAGGTAGTCTCCTCTTGCCCAGGAAGCCTCAATGTCGATGTTCTGCCTTCAGCATCCCCCCCCCACTCAACAATTTCAGAGTTTCAGATGCTGTGTCCCTTAGACACAGTGTGTTCTAGTCGCTGCCATATTGGACCTCCCCACCAGCCTGTTTCTATGCCAGTACCATGACTTTTTTTTTTTTATTACTGCTGCACTATAGTACAACCTGAGATCAGGGATGGAGATACCACCAGAAGAACTTTTATTGTACAGGATGGTTTTAGTTATTCTGAGTTTTTTGTTTCTCCATATGAAACTGAGAGTTTTCTTTCAAGGTCTATAAAGAATTGTGTTGATAATTTTATGGGAATTCCGTTGAATCTGTAGATTCCTTTTGGTAGGATGGCCATTTTTACTATGTTGATCATACCTATCCATAAGCATCTAAGATCTTTCTTACATTGTTATCAATTTCTTTCTTCAGAAACTTGGAGGGTTTTTTGTTGTCTTTGTTTGTTTGTTTATTTTTTTCTTACAAGTCTTTCACTGGCTTGGTTAGAGTTATACCAAGGTACTTTATGTTATTTTGGCTATTTTGTTATTTTGTGAAGGATGTTGTTTCCATAATTACTTTCTCAGACCATTTGTCCTTTGTATACAAGAAGGTCTACTGATATTTTTGAGTTAATTTTGTATCAGCCACTTTGCTGAAGGTGTTTATCAGCTGTAGGTGTTCTCTGGTAGATATTTTAAGATCACTCATTGACAAAGAAGCCAAAAACATACAATGGAAAAAAAGACAGCATCTTCAACAGATTGTGCTAGTCAAACTGTATGTCTAAATGTAGAAAAATGCAAATAAATCCATATTCATCACCCTGCCCCAAAGTAAAGTCCAAGTGGATCAAAGACTTTAACATAACATAACTAGACATACTAAATCTGTTAGAAGAAAGAGTAGGAAAGACCTTGAACACATTGGTGCAGGAGACAACTTCCTGGACAGAACATCAAGAGCTCAGGCTCTAAGATTAACCATAAATAAATGGGATCTCATGAAACTGAAATGTTTCTGTAAGGCAATGGACAGTGTCAACAGAACAGAATGGCATCCTACAAACTGGGAAAAGAGTTTCATCAACCTCACATCTGACAGAGGGATAATATCCAGAATATATAAAGAACTCAAGAAATTAAACACCAACAAACCAAATAATCCAATTAAAAATTGGTTACAGTGCTAAACAGAATTCTCAACAGAGGAATAGCGAATGGCAGAGAAACACTTAAAGAAATGCTCATCTTCCTTAGCTATCAGGGAAATGCAAATCAAAATATCTGAGGTTCCAACTCACACCCATCAGAGTGGCTAAGATCAAAAACTGAAGTGACAACACATGATCGAGAGGATGTGGAGAAAGGAAAACCCTCCTCCATTGCTGGTGGGAAATTAAACTTGTACAACCACTTTGGAAAATAGTCTGGCTCTTTCTCATAAAACTTGGAATAGTGTGATCTCAAGACCCAGCTATACCACTCCTAAGCATGTATCTGAAATTTGTTCAACCATACAACAAGGATATTTGGTCAACTATGTTCATAGCAGCTTTATTTGTAAAAACCAGTATCTGGAAAAAAAAAAAACCTAGATGTCCCTCAAGTGAAGAATGGATAAGAAATTGTGGTACATTTACACACTGGAATACTACTCAGAGATTAAATACAAGGAAGTAATGAAATTTGCAGGCAGATATTTGGAACTAGAAAGGATCATCCTGAGTGAGATATCAGAAAAGCAGAAAGAAACGTATCATATGTACTCACTTATAAGTGGCTATTAGCCATATAATTTAGGATAAATATACTAAAATCTACAGACCTAAAGAAGCTAAGCAAGAATGAGGACCGTAGTGAGGATGCTTAATTCTAATTTAGAAGGGAAAACAGGATAGACAATGGAAGTGTTAGAAGAGAGGAACAGGACTACCACAGATATCCTCCAAAAGACTCCACTCAGCAGGGGATTGAAGCAAATGCAGAGACTGACAGCCAAACTTTGGACAGAGAGCATGGAAAAAAGGGGTATATAAAAGGACCCAGAGAGGACAAGAGTCATACAAGTAGACAAATAGAGCCAAAATTAGCAGGGGCCAGAGGAACTGCAGAGACTGATGCATGAACCAAAGACCATACATAGAGAGGACCTAGACCTCTTGCTCAGATGTAACCCATAGACAGCTCAGTCTCCATGTGGGTCCCCTAGTTAAGAGAGAAGAGACAGTCTCTGACATGAACTTGGTTGCCTGCTCCTTGAGCATTTCTCCCTGGTAGAGTGACCTAGTTAGCCTACAGTGGAAGAAGAACCAGGCAGTCCTGATGGAACCTGACAAGTTAAAGTCAGATAGTAAGAGCAGAGATCTTCCCTTATCAGTGGAGTAGAGTAGAGAAATAGGAGAGAAAGAGGGAGGGAAGGTGGGGTGGGAAGGAGATGAGGGATAGGGCTATGACTGGGATATAAAGTTAATAAGTTGTAAATGATAATAATAATAATAATAATAATAATAATAGAAAGAGAAGAAAATGAGAAGAAGAGAAGAAGAAGAAGAAGAAGAAGAAGAAGAAGAAGAAGAAGAAGAAGAAGAAGAAGAAGAAGAAGAAGAAGAAGAAGAAGAAGAAGGTGACTGAATACTAAGACTCAAGCCACAATTTCTTTGGCTTGAAGGATTTTTTTTTATTTGCTTTAACAGGTTATCCTACTATCTGTCAGCACATTTTTATTTTAGTCCAATAATCTGATTAGACATTTTGATTGTCAAGAACATGCTCTTAGACTTGATCACCAGTGAAATGACTGTTCTTTGTAACATGTAGAGAGAAGCCATTAATATCTCTGACTGATTAAGATAATGATGGCATTCCACAGTGATTTGGATGAGAATCAAGACAGAAAACCTAACTCTATCTAGCCTTTCTGATCATTTACTTCCCCAAATGCTTCCCTTCCTTTTTTCCATTTCCTCTTCTTAAATCCCTTCTATCCTCCTTTTCCTCTCATTCTCATTCCTCTTTTACTTTTTTCTCTTATTTCTAAGAGTTTCATCAATCTGGTGCCAACTCACTTGAAAAGGGTTGCCTTGTCTCCGTATATCACAATAAAAATTATTATTTTTGAAATATTGTTTTCCTACTAGTGTACATAGGATGCAATTCCATTTATTTATGCCTTCATTAATTTATACCAGTAGTGTTTGTATTTTCCAGTGTACAAATATGCATCTGTTGATATATATACATATATATGCATATATTATATATCAACTTTACTTTCTTAAATTTTATTGAAAATGAACTTTGTTGGTGGAGTGTGTAAGTGTGTGTGGGGGGGTGCAAGCATGTGTGTGTGTGTGTGTGTGTGTGTGTGTGTGTGTGTGTGTGTATGTGTATGTGTGCCTGTGTAGGTCAGAGAATAACATTAGGTTTCATTCTTTATGCACATTTCTCCTTTTATTAATTTAATTTTATTTTATTAATTACACTTTATTCACTTTGTATCCCCCCATAGGCCCATCCCTCCTCCCCTCCCAGTCCCACCCTCCCTCCCCCTTCTTCACACATGCCCCTCCCCAAGTCCACTGATAGGGGAGGTCCCCCTCTCCTTCCTTCTGATCATAGTCTATCACATCACAGCAGGAGTGGCTGCATTGTCATCTTCTGTGGCCTGGTAAGGCTGCTATCCACTCAGGAGGAGGTGATCAAAGAGCAGGTCAATCAGATTATGTCAGAGGCAGTTCCTCTTCCCATTACTATGGAACCCACTTGGACAGGAGATTATTTTCCTTTTTATGTTAGAATACTCTTTTCAAGATGTGACTAAATGAAATTATTAAAAAAAAAAAAAAAACACAACGAAAAGTCACTGGGCTTGGTGGTGTGTGCCTATAATCCAGCACTTGCGAGGCAGGCAGAATTCTGTGAGCTGAAGGCCTGCCTGTTCTACATAGCAAGTTCCAGGTCAACCAGATCTATTTAGTGAGACCCAGCCTCGAAAAAATGAATAAAATTAATTTTTTTTTTAAATCAGATTCTCCTCTTGACCTGGAACCTCACCAGGTAGGCTAGACTAACTGGACAAACAGCTCCCAGGGATTCACCCATTTCTGGTTCCTTCTGGGGATTGGAACTCAAGTCTTCATAATCCCAATGCCAGCATTTTACTAATTGAGTGTGCTGTCCCCCTACCTACTTTTGTCTTACTGTCCTTTTCAAATATTTCATTATAGTTCTATAGAAATAGAACTGTTTTATTTTTTTATTTTATTTTTTTTGTGTGTGTGTTGATCTTCATGTTGCAATTTTGATGAATACATTATTTTTAGAGGTTTTCATTCATGTGCTGGGAAAGTTTTATTTACATCTGACCTTATCCTTTGTGAATGGAGATAATTTTGTTTCTTCACTTGGAATTTGGATAACACATTTTTATTTTTCTTGTTAAGTTGCTATGGATAAAACCTTCAACACCATGTTAAATAGCACTCGTGAAACAGCAAATTGTGTTTTTCTTGATCATGGCATAAAATGTTTCACTTTTTTTTTTCTCATGAATGGCTTACATTTAGATCATGTTGCTAACTATAGGTTTCCATAAATGCCTTTCATCAAATTGAAGAAGTCACATTGTCTTCCTAACTTTCTCACTGACTTTGATCCATGAGTGATGCTGAGACTCATAGTCAAACTTTGGGCAAAATGTTGGAAATCTTATGAAAGAAGGATGAGATAGAAAGACCTGAAGGGGACAGGAGCTCCACAAGGAGAACAACAGAACCAAAAAGTCTGGACCCAGGGGTATTTTCTGAGACTGATATTCAACCAAGGACTATGCATGTAGATAACCTAGAACCCCTGTACCTTAAATTTTCTAGCTATACCCCAGGTATAGCTCATGACAGCTCAGTGTCCAGGTGGGTTCCATAGTAACGGGAACAGGGACTGTCTCTGACATGAACTCAGTGGCTGGCTCTTTGATCACCTCTCCCTGATGGGGGTGTGTATGTATGTGCATCCTTACCAGGCCACAGAGGAGGACATTGCAGCCAGTCCTGAATGGACCTAATAGGCTAGGATCAGATGGAAGGGGAGGAGGACCTCTTCTATCAGTGGACTTGGGGAGGGGCATGGGAGGAGAAAAGGGAGAGAGGCTGGGATTGGGAAGGGATGATGGAGGGGACTACAGCTGGGATATAAAGTGAATAAATTGTAATTATTAAAAAATAAATAAAATTTAAAAAGAATGTGTGCATTTCCAAAACCTTGGGAAATTTGCAGTTCTCCAGTAGTCCTACCCACTATGGTTGGAAAAGATACTTTGAATAATTTCAAACATCAAAAATTTATTGAGAGACGTTTTAAATCTTTGAAAAATATTGCAAGTGTATCTGAGAAAAATATAATTTGCTAATATTGGTAGAGTGTTTGATGTATGTCTGTTTTATTGAATTGGTTCTCTTTAAATACTCCTATTATTCATAGTTACCTTAAAATAATCTTATTTATATGTACATTATAATGTAAGTTCGAATTCATCAGAGCTTTCTAAGCTACCAAGAAGCATTATATAATTTTAAAATGTCTATGCTGCAGTTTATTTAATAGTAAGCATTAAGAAGGAACCTTGTATGACACCAAGACAATTAGTCATTAGCGGTTAGTTTTGTCCCAGATATTTTCAACATCAATTTTAGGTGGAAGGTTACTGGCAAGAACAGAACAGTCTTTGAATTCTAAGAAAAAAAAATGTCATGTTTTTTTCTCTTGTCACAAATAGACAAGTATGGCATTTTTATTTTGTGTTTCATTCCTTGTAAATAATTGAACATGTTTTCAGGTATCACAATTGCTTTGGTATAAGTCCCTTGTATGGAAACGGAATGCTAAAAATATATCTGGCTGCTGCATATATAAGTTGAATTTCCTTTGGCATATGATATTTATTTAACAGACTAATTATTGATGTTGGCTAAAGAGATAAAGAAAAACAATAATACAGCTGAATTAAAAAGATGTAGAATTAAAAATTAGAACTCTGGCACAAGTAAGTACTATTTCTTATGTTTTGTGCTGTGTTGCTGCTCAAGGAAAATATAGTTTTAGAAGACAGTAAGACTGCAAAGGGGAATGGCTTATCATAGTGACAATCACTTGTTGAGGAGAGATTTAAGCACTTTATTTGAAAGAAAGTAAAATTGCAAATGTCGTCATGATATTTTGGAAATAATCTAAGAAATCATAATAACTAACTTACTTGAAATCTCACCAGGAATTAACTATATACTATTAACTACTCTATCCATACTTTCATGAAGGACACATTATTCAGAGTTAAGGGAGCTAGTAAAATGTTGATCCCTATATCCTATATACTAAACCACTAGTTTAGGGACCAGCTATATTGATAGAAATGAGAAATATTCCATGCAGTATAATAAATTACCTCATAAATTATCTTTTTATACCCAAATTAAATGGTGGCATCTGTACTTTCTTACCACTGATGGCTATCAGTTATCAATTCATCCTGTACAGAGTTGTAGAACATAGAGACATATGAAAATGTATTTCTTGAATCTCAGAGAATCTCAGAGAATTTGAAAAAAAAAATGGTTAATTGTTATCAATGTATCCTGTGGGTTTCTCAATGGCATTAAGAGTAATAATGGGATGGGATGCATCATTTCGTGTTGGAGGATCACTGTCTCTGTATTTGTTTGAGTCATAACACTATTTAGACTTTATATCTAGGTCAAAGTAACCCCAATAGCCTATAATCCTCTGTCTCTGAATTCAGTTGCAAGCATGAATGACCATACTAACTTCAGAGTAAACACTTTTTTGCATTTTTTATTTATTTGTTACAATTTGTTCAGTTTGTATCCCAGCTGTAGCTCTCATCCCCTCCTAATCCGGGTGTCACTCCTTCTTCTCCTCCCAAGCCCCTTCCCAAGTCCACTGATAGGGGAGGTCCTTCTTCTCTTCCATCTGACCCTAACTTATCAGGTCTCTTCAGGAGTGGCTGCAATATTTTCCTCTGTGGCTGGTTAATGGTGGGGAGGTGATCAAAGAGCCAGCCACTGAATCCATGTCAGAGACAGTCCCTTACTAGGAGCCCACTTGGGGACTGAGCTTCCATGGGCTACCTCTGTGCAGGGGTTCTTGGTTGTCTCCATGAATGGTCCTTGGTTGGAGTATCAGTCTCAGAAAAACCCGCTGGGTCCAGATGTTTTTGGATCTGTTGTTCTCCTTTAGAGATCCTGTCCTCTCCAGGTCTTTCTGTCTTCCCCTTCTTTTGTAAGATTCCCTGCACTCTGCCCAAAGTTCAGTTATAAGTCTCAGCATCTGCTTTAATACCCTGCTGGGTAGAGTCTTTCAGCGGCCCTATGTGGTAGGCTCCTGTGCTGTTCCCTGTTTTCTCCCTCTTCTGATTTCCATCCCGTTTGCCTTTCTGAATGAGGATTGAGCATCTTACCCAGGGTATGAGAAAATTATTTTCAATAAAAGGAACTATTTAAAAAAACAAAGCACTGTTATAACTCTCATACTTTGTGCTTTTTCGTTATGAAAGTAAATTGTAAATTAAATTGGCAGACGTTTGTTGAAATTGATGTATTTTATTCTTAGACACCTCCAGTCCTTCATAACATCAAGTAGTTATTGAGTGCACATTATAGTCATTATATTTGATCATCTAGTTCTCATTTATAATTACTTGGTAAATTGTGGAGCTAAATATGAAAAATCCAAACACTTATGGTGAGTCAAAAACAATTTGCTGAAAATGTCTTGGATCAATCTCTATGAAGTTTCAGCTGAAACAGAAAACCATTCTCCAAACCAAGCATGTCCCAGAGATGTTTCTCACACAAGTAAATTGTTACCCTTTTGTTTGTTGCAAAATCATAGTGAGCATAAAGTGGGTGTTAATATAAGCAAATATTTAGATAAATGTGTTGTACAAGGTCCATTTTTTATTTTTAAGATCATAGAAACTCAATGGGTCCGTTAGGCTTAAAATAATTTGTAGAGCTACATATATTTCTATTTATGTCATAATAAAATGTAGGTTGACAGATAAGTGCTGAAAATATAAGGTTTCTTCTGTCTTGGGATTGCTTTTAGATAATCAATAAAGATATATTTGCCCTTAGGAAAAAAATTAAATGTCATTTAAAATTAGTCTAGAAATAAGGAGACCTGAGAATAAATAGAATACAACTTTCACTTGTTAATTGAATCCTCTACTACTTTGCAAAATGAATAGCAAGTTCATCAACTTGTCAGGTCTTAACAAATTAAAAATAGATGTTTGGTATTAATAGTTTGTAAAGAATTAATTATGCTGTCCTTTGGGTTATCATAATTCCTGGATATGGTCCATGCACATATACACATTTGCTTCTGTGTTTTCTGCTCTCATTCTTTGAAATTTGATGACACTTTCTTAGTGTTTTTTTATTATTATTAAACATGAATATCATCTTTCTTGAAATTTCCAAAACCCTGTACCCCTTTACATGCTGTGTTATCCTCTAACATTTTAAAATATTTGTCTAAGTTTTCTTAGTATGCTCTAAACAGGTCATGGTTTTAGTCTGACTCACTGGTATGCTCCCCTGGGTATTCAGTATAGTTTTGATCACATAGTAGCCACTCAGTAATGTATGTTATTGACCAAAAGTACTGGCCTTTCTGTAAAAAAATAGCAAGAGCTATACTTACCTCTTCACCTTCAAAGAGCATTTCATGAGAAATATAATCCCAGTAGTTTAGTGGTGTAGTTGGTGTTTAGTATAAATGAAGTTTCCTAAGTTCAATGACTAGCCTTCCTCTATAGAAATAACTCACTGAAATCAATTGTGATATTTTAGCCTATGAGATTATAGGGGAATTCTATGTTGGCTATACAAAGCACTCAACAGAATGAAGGAATTTTGACAAAGCATGAGAATCACTAATAGGAAATATGAAACTATGCTGCTTTGAAGCCTCTGTTGAGCTCTGTTTGAGGTGGGGATTAAAAAGCGTCATGATTCTTGTCCTCTCGAGCAGTACACCATGGAATAGCATTTAAAAGTCATCGAAGTCATAAAATCTGGGTTTAACACTGTTTCTGCTATACAGTATTTGTTGGATTTATGTAATTTGGAGGCTACTTCATTTCTCTGGACTCTACTTTCCTCAGTTTTAAAAGATGAAATTCTTTACTGAATTCTCAGTTTTGTTAGAGAAATGAACACGAACATGTGCATGAGCTGGGCAATGGTAGCACAGACCTTTAATCCCAGCTCCTGGGAGGCAGAGGTAGGCAGATCTTTAAATTTGAGGCCAGCCTGGTCTACTGAGCAAGATATCAAGGGCTACACAGAAAAACCCTTTCTTGATCCACCGACCACCTACCCCATACTAAAGCAAACTCTGCAAAAAAATGTTAGCTATTTCTTTTCTCTTCCCTTTTCTTATCACAGAAGAAATTTCTTCATAAATTTCTTCATAAACTGATATTTTCTCTTGCTGTAGTCACACCATCCTGAATGTGCCTATCTATCATGAACTTTTTCCTTTATTTGACAATCAGTTGTTTTCTCTACTCTGCATTTTCATTTCCCTCACCTCTAGTCACAGTGTTCAGGGAAAGACCTGTATTTTTAAGTAGTGTAAAGTGTGTAGAAAAACACGTGATCACTCCTTGTGGGTTTTATATAATTAAATCTAACTATCATGAATGTCAAGAGAAAAAAAATCCCAATGATCAACTATGCATTTTCTATACAACATATTCTTTGGTATTATCTGATTTTGATTCTATGGGATCTACTTTACGACTGTGTAAACACATAACTGGCAGTAATGCACACTATCTTTTGGACATGAAAATTTTGTTTATACTGTGGGAGAGGTTAGTCTTGCCTTTCTTTCCCCATTGATTTTACAATTCTTGGTCTGTGTATGTTCTTAGGAATTTCTCTTGAACTGGCTGTACCATCTCTCTAGTTTCCTAATTGATTAACAAATTAGATACTGTTAACATGTATTGATTTTATATCTGTAGGAGAGTCATGGTTTTACTTGTTTTTTAATTCTTCTCTCATATATTACATCTTGACTACAGTTTCCCTTCCCTCCATTCTTCCCAGTTCCTCACACCACCTCCCCTCTCTCCAAGATCAGATCTTCCTTTGTTTCCCTTCAGACAAAAAGCAGGATATCCTAAGGATATCAAAAGAACACAGCATAGCAAGTTACAAGACTGAAAATTTGCCTTTTAATGTAAAATTTTCAAAAAAGAGACCATTGCTCTTTAGAATGCTAAGGCTCAGAACCAGGCTTTGGAAGCTTGAAGACCTATATTCTGTTCATGAGCATTTGCACTGTGCTAGGCAACATACCACTTTCTATTTAGCTGTCAAAAGAAATCATAGAACACCATGTCTGCCAATGAACGAGATCTAAGCTCCGGTTTCCTTCTTCTATTCCTCTGTGGCTTCTACAAATGGAAACCTGTTTTCTCCTTAGGCATCATGCACCATTTCTCTGAGTGTGAGAAGGTCACCACTAAACTGTTGGGAAACAGGTTTTCTGTGTCAGCGGGAGATCTAATAATAGAAACCAGAATCCCTGACATGTACTCTTCTCTCCTAACAACTAGGACTGCTGCTTTGAAATCACAGTGCTCTTCATGTTTACAAGTGCTCACATTTGACTAATAGGTCCCCAGCAATTAGGGAGCATAGCACTTCCAGGTCCTAGCTCATGTTACACCATGCTTCTCTGTAATTTGGTCTAATTAAAAGGTCAGTTACTAGAGTCATATGTTTAGAATGATTAATTTTTCTTATGTCAAGGATTGAGGTAAAAGTAGTTTATTATGAACTTAAATAGTAACCTGGATAGGAAATGAATATGTGATACTGAGTAGAGAAGGCAGGCAGACAAGGAAAGATGACTTAATGTCTTCATTTTCCTCTGATAGCAAATGAAGCCATTTGTGTGTGAGTGTGTGTGTGTGTGTGTGTGTGTGTGTGTGTGTGTGTGTGTGATCAATTCTAGAAGCCATTGTAGACATACTCCTGAACTATTCTTTCCAAGGAAAAGGAAGTTAGGGTGTTTTACATCAGTTTACATTGATGTGAATGAGTGGTCTCCCCAAATTCGTTAATTCATCTTTTCTTCTTGTCTAGCACAAGGATGGATAAGATGGCTCAGATCACAGAAAGCCCTATAGAAACAATTTTCAACTTGTGGGTAGTGCCATTTTGGCAAACCCCTATCTCCAAAATATTTACATTAAGATTCATAACCACAGAAAAATTAAAGTTATGAAGTAGGAAAGAAAATAATTTTAATTATTATGTGTGGTTGGGGGTAACCACACATGAGGAACTATATTAAAGGGTAATAGCATTAGGAAGGCAGGGACTCACTTCCTCAAGTAAAGAATGTAGCTGCTACCCTTCAAAAGTCAAATTGTACTGTAATATAGTAAGAGATTAGAGACGAATGAAACACTAAAACTGTATCCTATAAGGTTCTGAGAATACTAAAACAAACAGAACACCTGCATTCAGTTAACTCACAATTTATAATATAATGGCATGAATCAGACTAAAATATAATATGATACTCATTGGTACAGGGGAAAACTTCCTGAACAGAACACCAACAGCACAGGCTCTAAGAGCAACAATCAATAAATGGGACCTCATGAAACTGAAAAGCTTCTGCAAAGCAAAGGACACCATCATCAAAACAAAGCGACCGCCTACAGATTGGGAAAGAATCTTCACCAACGCTTTATCTGACAGAGGACTCATATCAAGTATATATAAAGAACTAAAGAAGCTGAAAAGCAGCAAACCAAGTAACCCACTTAAAAAATGGGGAACAGAGCTAAACAGAGAATTCTCTGTAGAGGAATACCGAAGGGCAGAGAAGCACTTAAAGAAATGCTCAACCACACAAGCCATTAGGGAAATGCAAATCAAAACAACCCTGAGATTTCACCTTACACCCATGAGAATGGCCAAGATGAAAAACTCAACTGACAACACATGCTGGAGAGGTTGTGGAGAAAGAGGAACCCTTCTCCACTGCTATTGGGAATGTAAACATGTACAACCACTCTGGAAATCAATCTGGCGCTTTCTCAGACAACTAGGAATAGTGCTTCCCCAAGATCCAGCCATACCACTCCTGGGCATATATCCAAAAGAGGCTCAAGCACACAAAAAGGAAATTTGCTCAACCATGTTTGTAGCAGCTTTATTTGTAATAGCCAGAAGCTGGAAACAACCCAGATGCCCCTCAACTGAAGAATGGATGCAGAAAATGTGGTACATCTACACAATGGAATATTACTCAGCAATGAAAAATAAGGAAATCATGAAATTTGTAGGTAAATGGTGGGATCTGGAAAGGATCATCCTGAGTGAGTTGTCCCAGAAGCAAAAAGACATACATGGTATATACTCACTCATATAGACATACAACATAGGACAAACCCACTAAAACCTGTGCATCTAAAGAAACTAAGCAAGAGAGAGGACCCTAACTAAAATGTCCAATCCCCATCCGGAAAGGCAAAGAGGATGGACATCAGAAGAAGAAGAAAACAGGAAACAACCTAGGAACCTACCACAGAGGGCCTCTGAAAGCCTCTGCCCTACAGACTATAAAAGCAAATGCTGAGCCTGAAGGGCAACTGTTGGGCAGAGTGAATGGAATTTTATGTAAGAAGTGGGAAATGGTAAGAGCTGAAGAGGACAGGGTCTCCACAAGGAGAGCAACAGAACCAGAAAATTTGAACACAGGGAACTTCCCAGAGACTCATACTCCAACCAAGGACTATTCATAGAGATAACCCAGAACCCCTGTACAGATGTAGCCCAGGGCAGTTCAGAGTCCAATTGGGTTACATAGTAATGTGAAGAGGGACTGCCTCTGACATGAACTGACTGGCCTGCTCTTTAATCACCTCCTCCTGAGGGGGAGCAGCCTTACCAGGCCATAGTAGAAGACAATGCAGCCACTTTTGATGTGAACTGATGGACTAAGATCAGAAAGGAGAGGAGAACCTCCCCTATCAGTGGATTTGGGGAGTGGCATGCATGCAGAGGGAGGAGGGAGGGTGGGATTGGGAGGGGAGGAGGGAGGGGCTTATGGGGGGATGCAGAATGAATAAAGTGTAATTGATGAAAAATTTAAAAAAAAAAGGGAAAAAATAATTTAAGAACCTTAAATGACTTTCAAAAGTGGAGGAAAACATAGAGTTAGTCAATTTACATGGAGCACGTCTCGCCCCTGGGGGCAATGGTCTCCTGAACCTACTCAGACCTCGGACACCACCACTGCTAGTTCTAGAACTGATGCAGGATGTTCCAATGAGGGGGTTAAGGCTTCTCATAATATTTCCTATAAGCCCACACCTGTTTGTTTATATCCCCCATTTCTATTCATTATTAGCCAGATAGAGCCAAGTAATTGTGGTAATGATACTTGCTTTTATGCCCAATGCTGGAATGCTAGTAAATTTACTAGCTGGTTACTCGCATGCCTCGATGGGTGCCTGTGCCCGTTGATGCCCCTCACGCTATGACTCTCTTCAGACAGAAAAGGTATCTTGGAATTACAGCCGCCATTGTTACTGCCATCTCATTGGCTGCTGTTGGAGCTACCACAGCGGCATTAGCCAGGAGTCATACTGTGCAGACTGCTCAGACCCTGAATAACCTTTTAGCCAATGTAGCTCATGCCTTAGATGTACAAAAAAGAATTAATGCTCAACTAAAAGGAGGCTTGATGGTGTTCAATCAGAGGATTGACCTCGTGCAGGAGCAAATTGATACCCTATGGCAAATCGCTCAACTTGGCTGTCAATGAAAGTAGGCTGGACTTTGAGTCACTAGCCTACAACATGAGAATTTTCCCTGTGCTGCAAATCTGTCTAAACAATTGTCTAGCTATATTTTAGGTAATTGGACTGAAGAATTCGATACTACGATGGAGCAGCTGAGAGTGGCCATTGTCACAGTAAATTCTACCAGAGTGGACGCAGGACTAGCCACAGGATTATCATCATGGATTGCTGCAGCCATGAATCATCTGAAGGAATGGGCGGGCATGGGAGCGTTAGCAGGCCTTCTGGTGTTGGTCTCCTTGGTTTGCCTGTGGTATATATGCAAGATTAGAGTCTCACAACAGCGTAATGCAGCTATGACCATTCAGGCCTTTACAGCCATTGAAGCAGGACATTCTCCCCAAGCATGGTTGGATACCATAAAAAGCTAAAATGTTACGCTTAGGATGCGAGGCTAAGCACTGCACTCAGGGTCAGCCGCTTTGGACCCAGAGAAGAGCATGTCTGATTGCATGCGGGTTGATGCCCCAGGTCCCGCCTCTGAGAAAAAGGTATATGACGGGTCTGATGCTCTTTGGGTGCATGACACCTAAATGAACATCAGTACAAAGTCCCAATTTATTTCTAATATCAGAGATCAGACCTCTACTCTTGCCTGATGCGTCTAAAACAAAAAGGGGGAACTGTAGAGAGCTGCGGAATGCCGCACCTTAAAGATGGAGCTGGTTTCCACCTTCCACCTTCCCGATGGTGAGTGCTCTCTGTCACGAACAACTCCACATTTGGCTAAGGCTGAGGATCTGGCTTGCTTCCATGTATGTGGACCTATCTGCATTGCCCACGTGGCATGCTGGGGTTGGCTACCCAGAGGCCATTTAAGCTGTGGGCTGGCTTTACCCAGGGTCAGATGATTGTTCAAGGTTCCTGAATAAACTGCATTGAAAAAAAAAAAAAAAAAAAAAAGATGATCTAAAATGGATATAGTGTCAGGCAATAATCCTGGGTAAAAGCCTGGTTTGAACTTCCCATATTTGAAGGTTTTTAACCTCAAAAATAAAACCTCAAAAAGGCAAAAAAAATGTAATATGATAATAAGAACGTTCTTTGAAAGAAACTGATTGAAGGAATCAGTGAAATTGTGGTGAAAAGGGAAAAGGAGAGTATATATTCCTCCCAGGAGATTAGCATAGCTCTTTATATGTACAGAAAAAAAATATATATTTCCAAATGTAACCAGTAATTGAAATCCAGATCTGCATTATTTTCTTTATCTAATATTCTCTATCAAATTAATTTTGCATAATTAGATATTTAAAGTGACAAAGAATCTAAATTCTGATATGATATATTGCTTCTCCAACACAATATGATGTGATCCTCAGCACTAAGCCAAAACAACAACACAAACAAACAAACAAAAAATCCCTTTCCCATCAAATGTAAAGAAGCCAAGTAACATCTCATTCATCAGACTTGATTTACATTTGAAGTGGAGGAACTCATTTTCTAACTAGATATGTAAATATTGTGGGCTCATGATAATAACCAGAAACATCATCTTAGAAAGCACAAAAGCTTGGATATTTGCCAAATGAACAAAATTATATATATATATATATATATATATATATATATATATATACATATATATATATAGTATCCCCTCAGGTGATAAAGGAAGAATGTCTGCCATGTCCAAAGTAAATAAATTTCCTAATAAATTCTTCTCTTGGGAGATGAGCCTAGGCTGAAACATGCTTCATCAAACATTCATCTTTAGTCATATGTACTTGTGTACTTATAAATACCACTATTAGTAGCTTGTCTAGGCCACCATAAACAAATGTATAGGTACTGAATATGGGCTTGCAGCATTAGAC
Source organism: Meriones unguiculatus (assembly GCF_030254825.1). Lineage (NCBI taxonomy): Eukaryota > Metazoa > Chordata > Mammalia > Rodentia > Muridae > Meriones > Meriones unguiculatus. The sequence goes on along the minus strand of NC_083369.1, from coordinate 134,987,886 downwards.
TGCCTGAGGTTGACTAATTGCTCTACTGTACTAGTCCTTACAATTCTTAAGATTAGTTTCTGGATCTAGAAACCAGGGCTTAGTAACTGAAATTACCAGATTTACCAAGAATAGATGCAAGCACACATAGAACACAGCTGAGTTGTTTAACCTCAATTTTCAACTTGTTGAGATCTATAATGACCTGTGAGGCATGGCTCTAGGCATATATTTGGGGCATTAGTTTGATTAGGTGATTGGTATGGGAAGGCACACCTATTATGGGTAGAACCATTCCCTAATATGGGAGCCTAAACTGAGAAAAAAGAAAGCAAGCTGAGCATGGGTTTCTTGACTGTAGTTGCAATGTGACCAGCTCTCTCAAGCTGCCACTGATGTACCTTCTCTACCACAAGGGACTACAATCTTGAACTGTGGGGCAACGTAAACCCTTCCTTCCTCAAGTAGCTTTTGTTCAAGGTATTTTTTAATCACACCAGTAGAAAAGTAACTAAGATAATGGCTATCATGTTGCCTGACATCTGTAATCCCACACATAGCCCAAATAATTTTCTACCTCTTTACTTATACTTCACCTATTACCATTTCCACTTACTCAGAATGCCTAATATCCATGATATAACTCCATATGTAGTTGCACAATTCTAGAGACAAGGGCTTCTATTGCTCAGAGTTGCTTTGTGTCTGTTTGTTTGCACATGAAGGGTAAGGAAGGTTATGCATTTCTATAATGACCTAGAGTTTCTGTCACTCATTCAAATGTCTCTCCCAAATATTTTGTAGTCAATGTGCATCTTGCAACAAGGTTTGCTTAGCATTGTAGAACAAGCAGAAAGAGATTCTTCTACTTAACAGAAGAGCAAGTAAATTTTCAAGCGCAGTATTGCTAGTCCTGGAAAAATGCACCCCAGCAATCATTTCTCAGAACTTCTCTTTCCCTGTTCACCAAGTATGTTTGGAATATATGCCTGTTATAAAGTATGCTATAAAGTAATAAAAAAACAATAAAACACAAAAAATTTTCTATCTCATTTGGAACTTCCTCTCACTATGTCATAATGATTGAAACTATGAGATTAAAATATTTCCAGGGGCCATACAGTTAATTGTACTGTGAAATAAACCAAAATTCCAACACAATTCTTTAAGGATCTGGAAAAAGCAATTCTCAACTTTATATGGAAAAAAACAAAACAAAACAAACAAACAAACAAACAAAAAAACGGGATAACTGAAACAATCCGATACAATAAAAGAACATCCTGATTTCAAGAGGTACTGCAGAGCAATAGTAATAACACCAGATGGTATTGGCATAAAAACAGACAGAAAGATAAATGGAACTGAATCAAAAACCCAGACATAATCCTACACACCTACAGACACTTGATTTTTGTCAAAGAAGTCAAAACCATACAACAGAAAAAAGAAAATATCTTCAACAAATGGTGCTGTTATAACTGGATATCTGCTTGTAGAAGAATGCAAATAGACCCATGTCTATCACCCTGCACCAGACTCAAGTCCATGTGGATCAAAAACATCAATATAAGACCAGATAAACTAAATCCAATATAAGAGAAAGTGGAGAATAGCTTTGAACTCATTGGTACAAAAAACAACTTCCGGAACAGAACACCAAGGGCTCAGGCATTAAGATAAACAATAAATGGGACCTCATGAAACTGAAAAGCCTTTTCAAGGCTCAGGACACTGTCAATGAAACAAAACAGCAGCCCACAGAATGGGAAAATATGTTCCCCAGCCCTACATCCAACAGAAGGTTAATATCCAAACTATATGAAGAACTCAAGAAATTAAACAACAAAACAAATAATCTAATTAAAAATGGTGTAGCAAGCTAAACAGAATTCCCAACAGAAGACTCTCTAATTGCTGAAAAGCACTTAAAAACAACCTTGGTCATCAAGGAAATGCAAATCAAACGACTCTGAAATTCCATCTTACACATGTCAGAATCACTAAGATCAAAAACTCAAGTGACAAACTGAGGGGCATGAGGGGAGAAGATGGAGGGAAGATAGGACTGGGAGGAGATGATGGAAAGGGCTACAGCTGGGATACAAAGTGACTAAACTGTAATCAATAATAACTTTAAAAAATCTAACATGTCAAAGAGAACATTGAAGACTTTTTGGAAAATAATATTAAAATCCATTAATATATTAATAAAAAACCTCAAGTAATAACACATGCTGGCAAGGATGTGGAGCAAGGGGAACCTTCTTCATTTGCTGGTAAGAGTACAAACTTATACAACCACTATGGAAATCAATCTGGTAGTATCAGTGTGGGGGAACAGGGGAGGCTCCTGGGAGTCTATGAGGGTGACCCTAGCTGAGACTCCTAGCAGTGAGGAATATGAGGCCTGAAGTTACCACCTCCTGTAGTCATGGAGGACTCCCAGTGTTGGAATGAGGACACCAATCTATTCATAACACCTTTGACCAAAATTGTGTCTTGCCTACAAGAAGTGTTGCTATAAAGGTAGAGAAGAGATTGAGGAAATGGCAAACCAATGACTAGCCCTTCTTGAGACCCACCCAATGGAAGAAAGCCAACCCCTGATACTATTTAATGATACTTTGCTATGCTTATGGACAGGAGCCTAGCATAATTGTTTTCTGAGAAGCTTCATCCAGCAGCTGATGGAAACAGAGGCAGAGTTCCAAAATCCAAACATTAAGGGGAGCTCAAGGAGTTTTGTGGAAGAATGGGATGAAGAATTGAGAGAACTGGAGAGGCCAAGGACACTACAAGAAAACATACAGAGTCAACTAATCTGGGCCTATGGGGGCTCACAGAGACTGGACCACCAACCAGAAAACATTCATGCACTGGACCTAGCCCCACTACACATATGTAGCAAATATGCAGCTTGGTCTTTATATGGGTCCCCTAACAATTGGAGTAGGGCCTGTCTCTGACTCTTGAATCCCTTTTCCCTAACTAGGCTGCCTTGTCTGGCCTCAGTGGAAGAGGGTATGTTTCACCTGCTGCTAGTTGATGTGCCATGAGGGGCTTTCCCTTTTTTGAAAAGAAGAGGGGGAATGGGGTAGGGGCAACATAATGGCAGTACTGAAAAAAGAAGAGGGCAGTGGCTGCAATCAGGATTAAATAAATAAATAAATAAATAAATAAATGGAGAAATTCTCAGGGCCCACACAGTTATATCTGCTGTGAAATAAACAAAAGCAATAAATAAAAATTCCAGATTGAAAAGCATGCTTCATGCCTTATAAGAAGGTTTAAGCATAATTTGCTCTAAAAGATGAAGTAAAAGATTTCAAATGCTATTCTCAGAATTTTTGCTGTATATGTGTATACAGTAAAATATATGTGTACAAAGCATTTACATGCACTCGAGGAAGGCATCAGCATCTGTATTCTGTCTCCATTCCTCAACCACACACTGCTTCTTGCCATCACTACCTATCAACAAACAAACTAGTTTCAATACTTCCCAAGTAGAAAGTTATTGGGTATTTGGAGATAAATCAGTGTTGCTTGTTCACTTAATTATTCATCAAATATTTACAAAGTATTATTAATATGCTCAAATCTCAGGATGTAATGTTGGAGAATAAACAGATCCTGAGGCAAGACACTCTATATCCCTTTGCAGGCCTGCTGACTCACAGGCTCCTAAAATGTCTGTGTAATTAAGTAATAAATACAAGGCTCATTCATGAAGTCAGTGCAGCATTACAAATCTACTAATGGCAATAAGAGAGATGACATGGAATCAAAATCCATTTTTGTCCTCTAATTTAATGTATGTCAATGAGTTTGGGAGTTAATCTCTATTGCCAATTTACTAGATTAGAATCAACTACCTAAGATACAAAACTTGTGTGTGCTTGTTAATGATCACCTGGACCACGTTAAGTGAGGTGGGAATAGCAATCCTAAATGTAGGCAAACCATGGCATGGCCTGTAGTTCTGAACTGAATAACAATTTAGAAAAGAAGTTGCACACCAGCCTTCATGTCTCTTTGCTCCTTGACCAAAGATGGAGTGTGATCAGTTAACACTCTCCAATTGCCATACCTTTTGTGCTGTCTTTTCTATTTCTGTGACCAACACAATTTACAGAAGAAGAGTTTAATTGGGGACTGTTTATGTTTTAAAAGCATGGCAGCATGCAGGCAGGAATGATACTGGAGCAGTAGCTGAGAGCTTACATGTTGCAGACAACAACCATGAGGTAGGGAAAGCCAACTGGAACGGGGATTTTATACCTCAAAGACATTCTTACTAAAACCATCACAGCTGCCATAATGGACCATATTACCTCACTCAATCTGTGAGCCAAATTAAACACTTTCTTCCATAAGATGCATTTGTTAGATATGTTGTCACAGCAAAGAGAAAATATAATTAACATAATGAGCTACTACATAAGCTTTACATTCTGCTTCCTAACCTGTATAGGTAATTGTAACATTCATGTACTTTTCTACAAGGTTGTTGGGAGAACCAAATGAGTTAATATGCAATGTAGTAGAAGCTTTACACATAGTAACAATCCAATAACTATAAGCTAAAAATGTTCCTATTAAATATTTCAGGCTCTTCAATGAAAAATATGTGAAATACATAGATCAGTGACATGAGGAATGTCAAATAATCCAGTTTAGTGGATGGCTTTAATACTGAATACCTTTTCGCCCTTTCCATTTTTGTCTAGAATTATGCATTCTACTTAGGCTTCATCTTCTTGGTATTCATACTTAACACATTAACAACACACACACAAACAAATTAGGATCCAAAATGCCTGCGCCAGGAGGACACTGTGTCAGATGAGTAAGACAGCAATGACTGCACAGTGACCAACAGACCGAACTCTGGGCCCTAAAACAACCAACGATTGTGTTTCCCAAGTGAGAGGAAACCCCACAGTGTGTGAGGCAATCGTTTCCATTCTCAGGTCACCCACCTAATCCCCAGAGGACCTCCTGGGTCCATGCAGGTTCTCAGTGGCCAGCCTAGAGCCACATACCTGTGTGCTCTGATCACCATCCCAGAGTGAACTGTGGGTCCCACAACACCAGAAACTGGGTTTTCCACTAGAGAGAAAAACTTCATGGTCACCTAGATAGTCCCTGAAAAAGGTCCCTGGCATGCAGCCACCAGCTCAGAGACCTGCCCACACACCCAACTCACATTCTCAGACAGAACTGTGGACCCCCAAACACCAGAGACTGGGTCTCCCTATAAGGAGGAAACCCTCAGGTGGGGAAATATAAGGTCAGACCTTAGGACACCCAGCTAATCCCCAGAAAAGTCCCTGGGTTTCAGTAGGCTCCAGGCTCTGGCCTCCTGCTACACACATGAGTGCTGCGCTCACCTACCACTGATTACCACTTGGGTTTTGGAACACAGAGGTCCAACTTCAGACCTATAGAAGTCAGGGATCCAAGGGATGAGCCCTCAGACACTGATCTAAGGTGCAACCAGTCTCCCTAGCTAAACTGACCAAACCAGGGGACTCCCTGGATCATCTAAAAGGCTGTGCCTGTCAAACACAGTGTAAGAGCAACAGCAACAGCTCACTAAATTCGGAGCAAGAAACCCAGTGACAGGGAAGCTGTCTCCAGGACTTCTCCTGGTGAGAGGAGAGCCCGTGACTACCAATGACCACACAGGTCCATACGCATGAGGTGAGCTGTGGAAATTCCTGAGAAGCACCCTCCATTCAGTGACCATACCCAAAAAGCTGAGGAAGCCTCCTTCAGGAATAACCATTTTACTGCCAAGGGGATTTCTTCCCACCTCAGGATTCCAGCAGGCACCAGAAACTAACAACCAATACCTGAGACAGTCAGATGGGTAGAGGCCCATGTAAAAGCACAACCAAAAACAAAGCCAAAGCAATATGACAACTCCAGAACCCAGTTCTCCAGGGACAAGTAGCCCTGGACATCCTATGTTGCTATAATATTCTTATGGAATGTATACAATTTACCCTTGTTTATTCAAATGCTGTTTTCTGTACCCCACTATCTGGTTTCAATCCTGACATTGCTTTGTGATGCTTATTCTAAGCATCACCTGTCTCAAGTTTGTGTAAACATTCCACCATTTGTTATCTGTATTGTCAATAAAACAACCAGCCAAAATGCTAAGCAATGGAGAGACTAGTGTGGGACATCCTGGTCCAGAGGGGAGGAGAAAGAAGCTACTGGGAGTGTTGGAGAGCAGAGTTTGGCAGGAGAGGACTTAGAACCAGGACTTAGAAAGATGACTTGGAATATTTCCTATACGCCCACACCTGTTTGTCTATATCCCCCATTTTTATTCATTATTAGCCAGATAGAGCCAAGTAATTGTGGTAATGATACTTGCTTTTTTGCCCAATGCTGGAATGCTAGTAAATTTAGGTATGCCCTGGTTACTCGCATGCCTCACTGGGTGCCTGTGCCCATTGATGCCCCTCACGCTATGACTCTCTTCAGACAGAAAAGGGATCTTGGAACTACAGCCACCATTGTTACTACCATCTCATTGACGGCTGTTGGAGCTACCACCAGGGCATTAGCCATGAGTCATACTGGGCAGACTGCTCAGACCCTGAATAATCATTTAGCCAATGTAGCTCATGCCTTAGTTGTACATAAAGGAATAAATGCTCAACTAAAAGGAAGCTTGATGGTGTTCAATCAGAGGATTGACCTCGTGCAGGAGCAAATTGATACCCTATGGCAAATCGCTCAACCTGGCTGTCAATGAAAGTAGGCTGGACTTTGTGTCACTAGCATACAACAAATTTTTCTTGTGCCTCAAATCTGTCTGAACAATTGTCGAGCTATATTTTAGGTAATTGGACTGGAGAATTCGATACTACGATGGAGCAGCTGAGAGTGGCCATTGTCACAGTAAATTCTACCAGAGTGGACGCAGGACTAGCCACAGGATTATCAACATGGATTGCTGCAGCCATGAATCATCTGAAGGAATGGGCGGGCATGGGAGTGTTAGCAGGCCTTCTGGTGTTGGTCTCCTTGGTTTGCCTGTGGTATATATGCAAGATTAGAGTCTCACAATAGTGTGATGCAGCCATGATCATTCAGGCCTTTACAGCCATTGAAGCAGGACATTCTCCCCAAGCATGGTTGGATACCATAAAAAGCTAAAATGATACGCTCAGGATGCGAGGCTAAGCACTGCACTCAGGGTCAGCCGCTTTGGACCCAGAGAAGAGCATGTCTGATTGCATGCGGGTTGATGCCCCAGGTCCTGCCTCTGAGAAAAAGGTATCGGACGGGTCTGATGCTCTTTGGGTGGATGACACCTAAATGAACATCTGTACAAAGTCCCAATTTATTTCTAATATCAGAGATCAGACCTCTACTCTTGCCTGATGCGTCTAAAACAAAAAGGGGGAACTGTAGAGAGCTGCGGAATGCTATGCTTTAAAGATGGAGCTGGTTTCCGCCTTCCACCTTCCCGATGGTGAGTGCTCTCTGTCACGAACAACTCCACATTTGGCTAAGGCCGAGGATCTGGCTTGCTTCCATGTATGTGGACCTATCTGCTTTGCCCCCGTGGCACGCCTGGGTTGGCTACCCAGAGGCTATTTAAGCTGTGGGCTGGCTTTCCCCGGGGTCCGAGGATTGTTCAATGTTCCTGAATAAACTGCATTGAAAAAAAAAAAAAGATATGACTGAAAGCGAGTATAAGGTTAGAAAATCTGAATGGAGGAAACTATGTGGGCTTGGATGCTTAGGATGACATAATCATTGCCCCGCATTGTGCTCTAGATTAATTAAATAAATCCTAGCCTCTGTGTGGTGATTTGGGTATACAGCTGGTTTAGGAATAACTGCTGCTTAACTGAAAGATAAATAAATAGTAAATATTAATATTCAACAACAAATGGCATACCAACATGTGGCAGAATGTACAGTAATTAGCAAGAACTTACGTAGAAAGTAAAACTATAGAGCAGTTTTTATAGTGCTTTCCGTAAAAACAGCAAAGAAAGTTCTTAAAAAAGGACTGTACAGATTCCTGATTAAGAAGAGCAGCAAGCCTCCAGCAGGCTGCAGAAAAACAAAATTGATACATACAGACCCCAGAGAGGCAGTTTCTTTAGGTAGAGAAAAAGAAAAAGTGGCTCTTTAACAAGGAAGCTTCTCAAAGCCAGACTTTGCAAAGCAAGGCAAAAAGCAAAATCCCATTGAGAAGGGGTTCTTGACAGTCTGAGATGCAAACATTTGTGAACCCAATAACTTCCCAGAGTGAGAGAGGGGTCAGGACTCAGTGAGGGAGGCAGAAAAAATACCTCTCCCTGGAAGCAGGAGCCAGAAACAGACTGAGAAGCCTCAAGCATCTGAACTGGTAAGGTCTGAAAAGGAAGCTGGGACTAAGAAAGTAAATTCCTTAGGGAAAAGTTTTGTGATTTAAAAACTTTCTGTTTTGGAAATGGAGGAAGAAACAATGACACAGTGCTTCTGGGTACCATTTGAGTTTGTTTCTCTTTGTATACAAATTTTTTTTTTCCTCTGGTGATTTCAGTTATGTATATCCTCTTTGGGAAAGATCAGGATAAGACAAACTTTGAGAAAGAAGAGACTAAAAAAAAAAAATAGATGCTAAATTAAAGGCCATAGAACAGAGGTTGTGGGAATCGTTGAAACAAAATAGAGAGTCTTGAGCACTCCAATCTAGTACTTACAATAACAGCAAAAGAGGTGGTTCCAGATGAAAAAAGTACACAGAGGCTTGAAGATATTGCAAAATAGCAGCCCACTGAGATGTAGAAAGAAAGTCTTCAGCTATAGGCCAACTTGGTCAGGCTGGATATTGTATGTATAATCTTAAAAGTTCAGTCACTACATAAAGGTCTATATGCTAAAGTAGAAATGCAGATCCTGTTTAGCGTTATCTTGGAACAAGGTCAGAGTGACTGGTGTGTTCCATTTTACAAAGTTTGGAGAACTGAAATACATGCACCATGCCATAGATTCATATTCAGAATTCCAGTGGATTTTTTGCCTTAAATTCTGGAAAGCATGATCCTAAGGTTACACATTTGTTAGAGATGGTGAATGTTTTGGAGATGCCCTTGCAAATTGGGGCTGATGGTACTTCAGCATGTATATCCATTGGAATTCAACAATATTTTAGACATTATGACATGATACCTGTTATAAATATAACTTGTAATCCCATAGGTCAAACACTTATGAAAATATCTAACCGTAATTTTAAAAAGATGGTAATAAAACAGAAGGGAAATATAATATCTGCTCAAAATTGATTAAATAATGATCAATCAATTTTAAAATGTTTAATTGAGATAAATAGCACACCTGCTAAGACACTGTGGAATTTAGAAAGTACTGCTGAATTAGAGCAGAATATAATGGTCTTAATTCCAAAATGGAGAACAGGGAATGTGTTATACTGAGGAAGAGGTTTTGCTTATATTCATAAAGGAGAAGAGAAATTGTGGGTTCCATCAAGACTGATGAATGTCAGAAACTACAGAGAAAGAACACCTGAAGATCTTGGCCACATTCAAGAAAAGAGAAATCGAGATGACTAAACAGAACATGTAACATAAATTGATGGTCCTTTTACATGGGAACAATTCTAAAACTGCCTGAGAAATAAAATGTCTTCAGCCAGAACTTCAACAATACGTGGCAATAAATCCTTGGCTACAATATTCTCAAAATTTATTATGCTATTATTTTAGTTGGCATAGATAAATTGGTATACAGTTTAGTTTCATTCAGCACATCTCATGCATTTATAATTTTAGGACTGTATAATGCTTGTGAGAAATTATATGTTTGCAGAACAAAAGGAATGAACACCAGAGATGCTGGATCAAACCTGACAGAATTCATCATTCAAGCGTGTTGAGATGTTGACATATCTGTACCAGCATCTTGCATGTTCCAGCATTCTGGCTGTTCCTGCCTCAACTGCTTCAATTGATATTTCTCAACAAAGCCTGCTCCCAAGAGAGCTTTGAAGAAAGTAACTAATCTCAACTGGTCCAGTATTTTAGACTGTTCCAAAAAGGACTTCTATTAATCATGACATTTCTCAACATTCAAAGATTGAAACACAAATGTTAATGATTGCTTAATTAACTATTTTCACAATTTCCTTTGGGCCCCCTAACAGTACTTTTGTGTGTCCAAATGGTCAGCTAGAAAAAGAATCATGAGAATGATGTTCAATTTCCTTTCCTTAATGTTCAATTAAGGGCATTGGGTAGGTTTTTGGTGGTTTTCTCTGGCTATGAATGTTAATTGTCATTGGGAGATGATTATAAATTATTAATGATATTATTCAGAGAAAAAACAAGGTTAGACTCAGTGATTTCTCTCTTTTCCTTGTTATTTTCTCTATCTTTCTTAGATAAGGAGAAAAAGGGTTGTAAAGAAAGGGAAATACAGGGATATCTTATACCAATAATTAGACAAAAGGGAGATTATTGCATCTACTCAGGCTTTGTTTGTTATTCTCAAATAAGGTTATTTGTAACTCTGGTATATGATTTTCTATATTGATATAAAATAAGTCTGTTTTTACTACATTGGTAAATTTTAGTATATTGATAGAAATTCAAAGTTACTTCCAATACTTTTAAACTGCTATTACAAACTGTTTAGACTATTAGGTAATGTAAGTTAATTGCTAGTTAATCAACATATAGTCATGTCAGACTATCTTAATTTATCATAGGACTATACATCCTAGGGTTAATAGATAGATATGATTATATAAAGATAGGTAAGTCTTCAAAAACCTCAGAGACCTACAGAATATGGCATTTTAAAATGTCTTTTTTATTTTAAAGGTTCTTTAAAAATGAGACAGGTCATCTCTTGGCAAGACGCAGCCTACATCAAAGAAAATGATGATCATCAAAGAACATCCATGTGGAGATGGTGTTAAATGTGGCAAATGAGCCACCCATGCAAAAAGAAAATGCCCTTGTTTCACAACAGATAGAATTTTGCCAAAAATGGGCAAGCTTAAATGCAGGACAAGTCAACTGCCAAAGTCTGCCAGGAGAGGATAAGTGAGTCCTAAATACTTCGTGCTTCACACATATGTCTGTCAAATATTCTGAGCCAGAAAGCTGAAGATAATGCTCCAGCATTACAAGAGTTATGGGTGATTATTTAGGCAGCAAACTGTCTCTGTCAATTTTTTTTTGGAAGCTGCTAACATACACTTACTATTTATTCCAGCAACTAATTTTACTCCTTCTCAAGTCTATGGTGGATTTGAAGAATATATAATTATATTTTCAAAATTAAGCTTAAATTATTTACAATTATGCTGGGAACCCTATGAAAGAAGTGGAAGTTAGTAAGACCCAGAGGGGACAGGAGCCCCACAAGGAGAGCAACAGATCAAAAATGTCTGGGTACATGGGTCTTCCCAGAGACTGATACTCCAACCAAGTACCATGCATGGAAATAACCGCAACCCTGCAGAAATGTAGCCCATGACAGTTCAGTCTCCTAGTGGATTCCATAATAATAGGAACAGGGACTGTCTCTGACATGAACTGATTGGGCTGCTCTTTGATCACCTCCCCCTGAGGGGGGGAGCAGCCTTACCAGGCCACTGAAGAAGACACTGCAGGCACACTTTATGACACTTAACAGACTAGGATTAAAAGGAAGGAAAAGAAGGCCTCCCCTACCAGTGGACATTGGGAGGGTCATGGGTGGAGAAGGAGTAGGAAGGGAGGGATTGGGAAGGGAGGAGAAAGGTAACTACAGGGGAGATACAAAGTAAATAAGGTGTAATTGATAAAAAAAATTAGCAAAAGGTCTACACACACATGGAAACTGAACAACTTACTACTAAATGACAGCTGGGTCAGAGAAGAAATAAAGAAAGAAAGTAAAGACTTCCTAGAATTCAAAGAAAATGAAGGCACAACATACCCAAACTTATGGGACACAATGAAAGCAGTGCTAAGAGGAAAGCTCATAGCACTAAGTGCCTTCAAGAAGAAATTCAAAACATCTCATTCAAGCAACTTTATGGCTCACTTAAAAACCCTAGAAAAAGAAGAAGCAGACACACCAAAGAGGAGTAGACGGCTGAAAATAATCAAACTCAAGGCTGAAATCAATCAATTAGAAACAAATAAAACAATTCAAAAAAATCAATGAAACCAAGAGCTGGTTCTTTGAAAAAATCAACAAGATAGACAAACATTTAGCCAAGCTAACTAAAAGGCAGAGAAACAACATCCAAATCAACAAAATCAGAAATGAAAAGGGGGACATAATGACAGACACTGAAGAAATCCAAACAATCATTAAGACTTACTTTAAAAGTCTATATGCTACAAAATTTGAAAATCTAAATGAAATGGACAATTTTCTTGATTGATTTGACTTACCAAAGCTGAATAAGGACCAGGTAAATCAATTAAATAGTCCTATATCCCCCAAGGAAATAGAAGTGGCCATCCAAAGTCTCCCATTCAAAAAAAGCCCAGGACCAAATGGTTTCAGCGTAGAATTCTACCAGACCTTCAAAGAAGAGCTAACTCCAGTTCTCTTCAAACTATTCCACAAAATAGAAACAGAAGGAACATTGCCAAAATCTTACTATGAAGCCACAGTCACCTTGGTACCTAAACCTCACAAAGACCTAACAAAGAAAGAATTTCAGGCCAACCTCCCTTATCAACATTGATGCAAAAATACTCAACAAAATACTTGCAAACTGAATACAAGAACACATCAAAGATATCATCCAATATGAACAAGTAAGCTTCATCCCAGGCATGCAGGGGTGGTTCAATATATGGAAATCCATCAATGTGATCAACCATATTAACCAACTGAAAGAAAAAAAAAAAACATGATAATATCCCTAGATGCTGAAAAAACATTTGACAAAATCAAATATCCATTCATGTTTAAAGTATTGGAGACATCAGAGATACAAGGCACATATCTAAACATAGTAAAGGCAATATACAGCAAACCCATAGCCAACATCAAACTGAACAGGGACTGTCTCTGACATAATCTGATTGGCCTGCTCTTTGATCACCTCCCCCTGAGGGGAGAACAGCCTTACCAGGACACAGAAGATGGCAATGCAGCCATTCCTGATGTGATCTGATAGACTAAGATCAGAAGGAAGGAGAGGAGGACCTCCCCTAACAGTGGACTTGGGGAGGGACATGCGTGAAGAAGGGGGAGGGAGGATGGGACTGGGAGTGGAGGAGGGTGGGCCTTATGGGGGGATACAAAGTGAATAAAGTGTAATGAATAAAAATAAATAAATTAAAAAAAACAGAAATTAAACAAAGAAACAAAGACACTAACAGATGTCATAAATCAAATGGACCTAACAGACATCTACAGACCCTTCCACCCACACAGAAAAACTTTTACCTTCTTCTCAGCACCTTATGTAACCTTCTCTAAAATAGACCATTTAGTTGTTCACAAAGGAAGCCTCAACAGATACAAGAAGATTGAAACAATCCATTGTATCCTATCTGATCACCATGGACTAAACCTGGATGTCGTCTACAACAGAAACAGCAAAAAGCCTACACACTCATGGAAACTGAACAACTCACTACTCAATGACAGCTGGGTCAGGGAAGAAATAAATGAAAGAAAGAAAGTATTCCTAAAATTCAATGAAAATGAAGATACAACATACCCAGGCTTATGGGACACAATGAAAGCAATGCTAAGAGAAAAGTTCATAGCACGAAGTGTCTTCAAGAAGAAATTCGGAACATCTCATTCAAGTAACTTAATAGGTCACCTAAAATCCCTGGGAAAAAAGAAGCAGACACACCAAAGAGGAGTAGACAGCTGGAAATAATCAAACTCAGGGCTCAAATCAATAAAGTAGAAACAAAGAAAATAATTTGAAGAATCAATGAAACCCAGAGCTGGTTCTTAGAGAAAATCAATAAGGTAGACGAACCCTGATCCAAACTAACTAAAAGGCAGAGAGACATATCCAAATCAAGAAAATCCGAAATGAATATGGGGACAGAATAACAGACTCTGAAGAAATCCAAACAATCATTAGGTCTTACTTTAAAATCCTGTGTGCCACAAAATTTGAAAATCCAAATGAAATGTACAATTTTCTGGACCAATTCCACTTAACAAAGCTGAATCAAGACCAGTTAAATAATTTAAATAGTCCTATATCCCCTAAGGAAATAAAAACAGTGATCAAAAGTCTACCATCTAAAAAAAGTTCAGTGCCAGATTGTATCAGTGCAGAATTCGACCAGACTTTCAAAGAAGAGCTAACACCAATACTCTTCAAACTATTCCACAAAATCGAAACAGGGGAACATTACCAAACTCATTCTATGAAGCCACAGTCACCTTGGTACCTAAACCTCACAAAGACCCAACAAAGAAAGAGAATTACAGGCCAGTCTCTCTTATGAACATTTATGCAAAAATACTCAATAAAATACTAGCAAACCTAATCTAAGAACACATAAAAGATATTATTCAGTATGGTGAAGTAGAGTTCATCCCAGATATGCAGGGGTGGTTCAATATACAGAAATCCATCAATGCAATCTACCATATAAACAAACTGAAGGAGAAAAACCACATGGTCTTCTCCTTAGATGCTGAAAAACATTTGATAAAATCCAGCACTCTATTATGTTTAAAGTCTTACAGAGATGAGGGATACAATGCAAATATCTAAACACAGTAAAGGCAATATACTTTAAGCCTATAGCCAACATCAAACTGAATGGAGAGAAACTTAAATCAATCCCACTGAAATCGGGTCAATGCAAAGCTGCCCACTCTCTTACTATCTCTTCAACATATGTCTTGAAGTCCTTGCTAGAGCAATAAGACAATTAAAGGAGATCAAGGGGTTTCAAACAGAAAGGAAGAAATAAAGTATCACTATTTGCAAATGATACGATAGTATACAGAAGGTCTTTGAAAGACTCCACCAAGCAGTGTTTTATTTATTTTTTTTATTTTTTTATTTTTTTTATCAGTTACATTTTATTAACTCTGTATCCCAGCCGTGTCCTGATCCCTCATTCCCTCCCAGTCCCTCCCTCCCTCCCTCATCTCCACCGTGCCCCTTTCCAAGTCCACTGATAGGGGGGACCTCCTCCCCATTCATCTGATCCTGTTTTATCAGGTTATCTTCAGGACTGGCTGCAAAGCCCTCCTCTGTGGCCTAACAGGACTGCTCCTCCCTTCGGGGGTGGGGAGACCAAAGAGCCAGTCATTGAGTTCATGTTAGAAATAGTCCCTGTTCCCCTCACTTTGGGAAACCAATTGGTTACTGAGCTACCACAGGCTACATCTGAGTGGAGGTTCTAGGTTATATCCATACATGGTCCTTGGTTGAATGTCAGTCTCAGAAAAGACCCTGTGCCCAGATATATTTGGTCCTTGTGGAGCTCCTATCCTTTCCCCATCAGACTATCTCCCCTTCTTTCCTATGATTCCCTGTACTCTGCCAAAGGTTTGGTCATGAGTCTTTGCTTTGAAAACACCCAAGCAGTGTTTTAAAGCAGATGTTGAGACTCATAGCCAAACTTTGGGCAGGGTGCAGGGAATCTTATGACAGAAAGGGGAGATCAAAGACCAGGAGGAGAAAGGAGCTCTGCAAGGAGAGCGACAGAACAACAACAACAAAAATCTAGGCCCAGCAGTCTTTTCTGAGACTAATACTCCAACCAAGGACCATTCATGGAAATAACTTAGAATCCCTGCTCAGATGTAGTGCATGGCAGCTCAGTTTTCAAGTGGGTTACCTAGTAAGGGGAGCAGGGGCTATTTCTGACATGAACTCGGTTGCTGGCTCTTTGATCATCTCCTCCTCATGGAGTGGGGTAGTCTTACCAGGCCACAGAAGAAGACAATGCAGACAGTCTTGAAAGGCCAGTGTCAAATGGAGGAAGTTGAGGACCTCCCATATGAGTGGACCAGGGTAGGGGCATGGGAGGAGAAGAGGGAATGAGGGCAGTATTGGGAGGGAATGAGGGCAGTATTGGGAGGGAATGAGGAATGGGGCTACAGCTTGGACACAAAGAAAATAAATTGTAATAAATAAAAAATCAATTAAAAAATCTTTCTTAAAAATCAAACAGACAACAACAACAACAGCTCACACACACACACACACACAGAAGTTATCTTCCAGATCAAAAAGACAACCTGGGAGTAACTTAGTATTAAAAACTGTTTATGGTGTATCTGACTTTTAAAGACTTTCTGAAAACAGCAGAAAAGTATGAACACATTAAAGGTTGCATATTCTTTGTTGACTTTACAGTTACTCCATCAAGGAGAAGTTTATGCCAGTAGAAGTTATATTTCTGTGGAAAATAACAGGATACAACTTCACAAAGGATATAAAAGCTATTAGACATGAACTTCCACTGAATACCTTCTCCTCCACTCCCAACCATTATCAGAGTAAAGACATCTTTTCTCTCTGATACAAGAATTACTCTGTCTACTCTATATAAGACTGAGTTTTCCTATTTCCTTTAGAGTCCTTTTCTATCACTTACCCTCTATTTTTTGCTGTTACTTTATATCTCCCTTTTCTATTTTCAGCCTTATAAGCTCACTGGTTGGAAGGATGTAAGGGCCGTCACCATCAGATTGAAGACCATATATTGAGTCAGCAGAACTTCTTGACAATTCAGGCTCATTAAGAATTAACATTGACTATTATTCAGGCAACATTGACTCTATTTTCTAAGTGCTTAGGATGCTTAGGAGAAGTGTTGCCAGACTGAGTAAATTGTACTTTTGTTAAGTAAGATACCACATCCATGCCGTTCATGCTTGTTCAGCATTATGTATGGGAATTAAAACCTGTTCGTCTCCAAATCAGGAGGGTCAGTAGGGTCTCAGGTTATAAAGCCACAAGTTACATAATGCCATACAAACTGCAATGCCAGCATAGTGTCAAACGTGTGGAGTATGTTTAACAATTGTCTGTACATAAAGAATTCATTCATTTAACGTAACCATTTTTAGTTCCTCAAAAGACAAGAAATACACAGAAATATGAGGCTTCAAAGGCAGATTAGATTAAACCTCTAATAGAAAGACAAACAGCTGTTTTAAAATATACATTCAATAAAATATTTCAGATGGAGACTAAGTGCATCTGTCACTGTTTTTAATGACACACATTCTTCTCTATCATAGGCTTTATAAATCTGGATACATAATGTCAGTTTATGACCCATAAAAATAACTCCCTTCTCTTTCTAAACAACAAGCATGGCAAACAAAATTCTGGCTGTTTTTTCTTCAAGGAAATGCTGTAAAGAGCCAAATGAGATAACACATAGGAATGGACTTCATGAATTTTAAATGAAACAAATATTGGTGGATTGAATATTTTAGTTGAGTTGCTCATATCCAAGTTTGATCAGTCCAAATTGGGGATTAATGATTATTATTATCTGCCTATTTAAATATTTAACAAATATTTATTGCATTCTCACTGACTACTAGTGTTAAGAACAGCATGGAGAATGAAATAAGTCCAATCCTACCCTTCAAGAGCTAGTTTTTTGATTTAAAGAGAGTGAAACAATGATTTGGGCAATGGAAAGACTGGGAGCTTTTAGAGCTCATTTGAACCACATGAGAAGAAAAGGATTATATGAAATATTCCATTTATACATTTATGTGTAACCTGAAAATAGGTTTTAATCAATACCTGAAACAAGGAAATATAAGTGTTCACTTTTTGTTTTCAACCAGGACAGCCATTGGACATATTTCCCACTTTACATTTCTGTTAAAGGGTCTATCAGAGGCTATTGTCTGTTGGACCTTGTCTGAGATGAGTCATCTTTTGGGTTTTCATTCTTGTCCACTTTTTAATCTTACCTGTTGGTCATGGTTGTTAATCCATAGTAAGTCATTTGCACACAATCTCTACTTTGGGGAAGGGCAAGTTTAAGAAGATAGAGCCAAGAACCTAACCATGAAGACCGTTGTAAGCCCATGTGCTGTAATATGGAGTTGATCTGAAAGTGAACAGAAGTCTGAGAAGAATTTCAAATCATTAGAGGCCTAAGAAAATCAAGGAGACTAAGATCTCAAAGTTCTGCACACCCTGGCTGACAGTTCTGTTTCCTTTCTCTGTGCAGTCAGATAAAGATGCCAGGCCCTCCAGAGCAGCTGTACTATGGATTTTCTAAAAAGAGTGCAGTAGCTATTTCTGATCTTAGCTTTCCTGTAGGAGCTATTTATTATCCATTCTATATTTCTATGTCATCTTGCACCTGCCACATCACCTTTCAGGAGTCAATAACTCTTTCCAAATGTGTCATTCTGCAGTTTATATGGCATATTGCATAACGTCACTGATGGACACTTTTAGTTAATACATTCAAGTATTCTACCTTATCACTGAAGCAGATAATTTCCTCTGGCATTTATATGAAAAGCTGGACACTTGTCAGTATACCTGCTCACTTGGGATTTTATGTATGCACTCTTTATTCTGGCACATACTGTTAGCACATGACTTCAAAGTCTTATATAATTACTAAGTTTTTGAAACTTTGGGGAAAGAAGAATGGCCCCACAGTGAAGGAACAATTGAATCATGGAAGCCTCAACATACCAATCTATTTCCCTCAACTCCACAAAGGTTTCTTCACCCACACTACACTGTACTGTACATTGCTATCTCTTAGATGAAAAAAAGGGGTGTTGTGTAATACTCTTTACCTGGAATGTCTTTGAAGCCCAGTTTCAGAAGATCACAGGAAACAAATAATGTATATATTTGTGTTACTTACAAAATAAGGTAGATGATAGAATTCAGAATTTTCTGTTAGATAAATATATTTTCTTGCTTAGAAAATGTTTATTTAATAAACTTCAGGGTATTTGCTTCAAGTGTCACATTTAAACAGTTTTCTGTAATCCCTGTATGTTATAAACTCAGTTGTCATTCAGAGAACTGGGGAACAGGAAGCCACTTAATGTGTTTTAGGTGGGAATATTTACTGAGGAAAAAGTGAATGAAGTTGTGAATAAATGAGGCAAATGTGCATGAGAAATAAGCCTGAATCATAGAAATGAAGACACTGTGGGGGAAAAAAAAGAATGGGTGTTCCAGACTACAAAAAGTTCTTCCTTTTTTTTGAAGAACTATAAAAAATATATCTGATAATAACATGGGGATAGTTTGCCAAGAATCAGATAGAGTCTGTCTGTGAAATTTATCACAGAGTGGTTACTGGTTTCAAGGAAAAGAATGAGGATATTTCTGAGGGGAAAATATGGAACCTCATAGCAACCTTGGCAATAGTAAGCTGTGACCTCAAACTTTAGAGAAGAATTTAACTACTAAAATGCCTCCAAAAAAAAAAAAAAGAAAAGAAAAACTGTGGGTCCAGGACCACTCAGTCACTAGGCATAGCACAACGCATGTACAGTGTTTGATTTCAGAGATATCTCTAAAACTGTTCTGTTTTGAGAATGCTTTGTTTACTTCAGTTGGAATGAAAAATATATCAGAAGTTTGAACAAAATGTTATCCTCTTGCTCATATTCCATCATAACTAAAACTAAAGATTTAGCAAACCACTTCCATCTCTCCCAGTATCTAATGCCTCACTGGAAATGAAGATGAAGCTTTGATATTTATTGAAAGGAAGTGGTAACAAGGAATCTGAGGTAATCAGGCTAATTAAAACAAAAGATCATTCTGAGTGAAATATCCCAGAAGGAGAAAGACAAACATGGGATATACTCACTTATATAGACCTATAAGATAGGATAAACATAATGAAATCTATACACCTAAAAAAGATAATCAATTGAGTGGACATGGGGTAAGATGATCAATCCTCATTTAGAAAGACAGATGGGATGTGCATTGAATGTATGACAGGAGTCTACTGAGCGCATCTGAAAGACTCTAACTAGCAGTGTTTTCAAAGCAAAAAAACCTTTGGCAGAGTACAGGGAATCATAAGAAAGAAGGGGAGTTAGTCTGATGGGGCAAGGATAGGAGCTCCACAAGGACCAAATATATCTGGGCACAGGGTCTTTTCTGAGACTGACATTCAACCTAGGACCATGTATGGATATAACCTAGAACCTCCACTCAGATGTAGCCTGTGGTAGCTCAGTAACCAATTGGTTTCCTAAAGTGAGGGGAACAAGGACTATTTCTAACAGGAACTCAATGACTGGCTCTTTGGTCTCCCCACCCCCGAAGGGAGGAGCAGTCCTGTTAGGCCACAGAGGAGGGCTTTGCAGCCAGTCCTGAAGATACCTGATAAAACAGGATCAGATGAATGGGGAGGAGGTCCCCCCTATCAGTGGACTTGGAAAGGGGCACGGTGGAGATGAGGGAGGGAGGGAGGGACTGGGAGGGAATGAGGGATCGGGACACGGCTGGGATACAGAGTTAATAAAATGTAACTGATAAAAAAAAACAACAAAGTGAATAAACTGTAATTAATCCAAAAAAATAAAATTTTAATTTAAAAAAAACTGGTGTGCCAACAAATAGTTAAACTTCATTTACTTCCAACCCTCAACCACCAGAAAACGTAGTTATTTTCTGTTAATTGTACAGCATAATAGTAGCAATGCTAATGATGTCACCATGGACATCTTAAGGCAATGCTTTAAATAAATGGTTATCTTCCTTCAAAATGCACAGAGGCTTCATCACCAATGGGTCTTTATCTCCTGTATGAAATAAATGGCACAGATTAGGCCATTGATTAAATCTAGGTAGCTTCACTTTCTTCCTACTCCCTATATCATACTAAGGGGCAGAGGAAAGAAAAAGAAAAAAAAATCATGTTTCCTTATTTAGCAGATAATTTCAGAAAATATATGAAAAACCAATAAGAAAAAAAAGTAAAATTACATTCTATCTGAGACTACATAAATCTGCTTATTATATATAATATTCAAGAAGGATAATATCTATGCACATTTACATCCCTTTTCTAAAACGTTTAGTGACACTTCCAAGGCATTTCTCCCTCATCCATTTCCTTTGAAAAAAATTTCCATAATTTTATGAATTTATATAAATATATGAAATATCATTATATATAGTATTTATGGAAGAAAAATAAGTGCTCACATCAGTGCACATATATGTGTGGGTATATATGCACATGTACATGTAGGTGTATAGAAGCCAATGGTCAGCCTTTGGTGTGATTCCACATGTTCTAGCACCTTTTACTTGACACAGGCTTTCTTTTTGGTTTGGTCGTTCTAACTCAGATGGGTTGTCTGGCCAGCAAGCCTGAGTATCCACATGCTTCCTCCTTCCCTGTGCTGGGATTACAAGTACACACCACTATGTCTAACTTTTAGGGGTTCTGAGAATTGAACTTTAGGTCTACATGCTTACATGGTAAGCACCTTAATGACTAAGGTATCTTCTCAGCTCAAATCATGATTATTTTAAGCAAACCAACTTACAGTATACTTTATCTGTATTCATATTTTCTTAATTAATGTCTTATATGGAAGGACAATGCCCACTGTAAGTGGTGTCACCCCTGGTGTGGTAGCCCTGGGGGTATATAAGAAAGCAGGCTGAACAAGCCATGAGAAGCAAGACAGTAAGTAACACTCCTCCATAGCCATTATACCAGTTCTTCCCTCCAGGTCCCTGTCTTGAATTCCTGTTCTGACTTCCCTAGATGATGGACTACAAGCTGTAAGTTGAAATGTTGGTATAATGTTCTTTTGGAATGTATACATCTTACCCTTGTTCATTCAAATGCTGATTTCTCTCCCCTACTCTCTGGTTTCAATCCGGACATTGCATTGTGATACTTATTCTAAGCATCACCTGTCTCAACTTTGTGTAAACATGCCAAAATAAAACAATCAGCCACAATGTTGAACAATAAGGTGGGGCTTCCTGGTTCAGAGTGGGAGGAGAGGAAGGAAGAGGAGGACAGGAAGGAGTGAGAGGCAGAAAAGGAGAGAGAAGAGGACAGAAGCTGGGAGAGTAGAGGCTGGAGGAGAGGTCTTGGAACGACATGGAGAAATGAACCAGACGTAAGATTTCACAAAAAGCAAGTATAATTGGTGAATCTAAATGTTAAGAAACTATGAGGGCTTGGAGGTTTAGGATGGCATAACTATTGCCCAGCATTGTGTTCTAGGTTAACTAAATAAATCATAGTCTCTGTGTGATTATTTGGTTATACAGCAGTTACTAAAAGATATTCCAATAGTAAATTTTAATTTTATTTCACAACACTGAAATAAACGATTTCATCCTCAGATTGATTTGATTTTGATCATGGCGCTGACCACAGCACCTCCCCCTGAGGGGGGAGCAGCCTTACCAGGCCATAGTAGAGGACAATGCAGCCACTTTTGATGTGAACTGATAGACTAAGATCAGAAAGGAGAGGAGAACCTCCCCTATCAGTGGACTTGAGGAGTGGCATGCATGCAGAAAGGGGAGGGAGGGTGGGATTGGCAGGGGAGGAGGGAGGGGCTTATGGGGGGATACAAAATGAATAAAGTGTAATTAATAAAAAGTTTAAATAAAAAAGAAATAGTAGAATTCCATATGGCTTTGTATGTCCCATTTCTTTTGGTTAGTCCTTCATTTAATCTCCTGTATTCTAAATGGAACCCCACTACCATCAAGGCTCAGGGAACATTGCAGGAAAGGAGGCAGAAAGAATGTAAGAGCTGAAGGATAGAGAAGAATGCTCTAAAATTCTGTCTTCTGTACATGGCATAAGCTCAGTTCAACTCTTGATAGCTACACAAGATCAAACCAGGCAATGATCTCCAGGTCTTACCCATTACTCTGAAGCTTTTTGATAGTGGAGAATTGCTGAGGTAAAATAATTATTCTTTTTGAGGATGTGGCACCTAATAAGTTTCCCAATGTTCCAGTGCATGGCACCTCATCCATGTGCGCAGTAGCAGCACTAACTGGACTCCATGAGTTACAAAAGTATGTCATAAAGTTGGGAGGGGGTGTTGTGTAGAAATGGAGAGAGTTGGATGTGGAAAATAGAGATAGATACAATCATATTTCATTATATACATGCATGAAATTCTCATGAATCAAGAAATATGAAAGCATAAATGTTACTACTTTTCCAGAAATTTACTTATACATGAATTTATGACTCATAAGTCAAAACGAAGACAAGACTTAACTAATTTGTTCAGTAACTCAACTATACAATTTGAGGTTTACCTAGGTAAAAATAACTTGTCTTACCAGTATTGAAAGATGAAATAAATATGGACTACTGGGAAATTTCTGGACAGAATTTGTTATTTTCCAGGGAAAGGACCAATTCTCTATCAAGATTGGATGTACCTAAGATCTTCTTTGGAAGAATCAATAATTTACAAAAGAACACACTGAAATTTATTAACTTAGACTATCAAGACCAGGGTACAAATGTTGGAAGGAAACTAAATAAAATATCTTGGTCTGTTGTTTACAAATGAGACCAGGGAATTTGAGGACAGGCCACAGCTGTCTGAATTGGAGTATGACATATGACACTCAGTTTAAGTTGTGTGTGTGTGTGTGTGTGTGTGTGTGTGTGTGTGTGTGTGTTTGTGTGTGTATTTCAGCCCTTGGTTTGGTAAAGGCCTTATGGGCACATGGTGTCTTACACAAAACACTATAAAGAAAACATCATCATTTAACATCATCCTACAGTTGTTAAACTTCAGAAACCACTGGATCTATTAACTATTTTAGATTGTTTCAGCCAGAGATTCATCAGAAGCAAAGCTTGAGAAGTATCAGGCACAGGACATGTGTTTCAACCTTTAACTGACACATTAAATGAAATTGTACATGTTTGTGAAATTTCATGTGGCATTTCAGTGTGTGGATATATTGTGCAATGTTCAAACCAGAGTTAATATATCTATTTCATTGTATTTTGATCATTTCTTTGTGTTTAAACATCTGTTTTGTTGTGAATTTTATATTAAATACTAAATCTGTTAATCTAGTGTATTACATATAAAGCCACTGTAGTAAAATTAGTCAGTTAAAAGGAAAATGTTAAATAAAAGAATCCCATTGTTACTGTCATATGGTAGAGCTGTAGGTTATCCTGGATCATACTGTCTAACGTGAGTGACCGCAATGTGGTCTACCAAATACTTGAGGCTCTTATTTTACATAGACATTGAGGTTCCAAGATAAATAAGTAAGTTCCTGTTTCTCAATACGTTTGTGGGAAGTAAAGTCAAAAATATTTCTTTCTAGGGGAATATTTGAAAAAAGGAATCTTGACTTCCTTGTTGGACATGAAGTGGTTCCTGGGAATAAAAGCTAAAATATTTAAATAAAAGCAAATTTAAGAACAGAGATTATATTAAATTCCACATGCACCTGGGTTTTAAAAATGGATGAAAATTTCTGTGCTGAATTGGATGAGGTTTCCTAGAGAACCAGAATTGCAACAATAAGTAGCTCTAGATGAGACAAGTAATAGTAAACAAGCAACACTTTTTTTTTTTTTCCAATTCAGTTTATTCAGGAACATTGAACAATCCTCGGACCCCGGGGAAAGCCAGCCCACAGCTTAAATAGCCTCTGGGTAGCCAAAACAGGCGTGCCACGGGGGCAATGCAGATAGGTCCACATACATGGAAGCAAGCCAGATCCTCGGCCTTAGCCAAATGTGGAGTTGTTCGTGACAGAGAGCACTCACCATCGGGAAGGTGGAAGGCGGAAACCACAAGCAACACTTTCTAATTCTCACCATTTCCTGGAAATACATACTGCTTACTCTATGCTCTTTGAATATCTCACCCAACTATTCCCTCTTTTAGTGATGCATCAGATAAATGTAGAACCGAAGGGCATGAGCAGAAGATTATGTCCCGGAAATACTGCCCTGAATAGATTTGGCATCACATCTTGCATCCAAATATAAGCTTGCAGTGTGTTTCATCATGGCATTGCCACAGGGCAGTCTTCCTAATATTAGCAAGCCTACCAAATCCAACAGAAAAGATCCTATTATATTACCAATAAGAACACCTTTCACTTTCAATCCACCATCTCACTTGGTCATCCTGTCTTTCTCTTATCTCTCTCACATATAACACACATACATGCATTGGATATATAAATACCAAAATGCACTATGTTCTTCTCACACAACATATATATATATATATATATATATATATATATATATATATATAGTGTACAACATATATGAGAAATATCCTATCCTCACTAACTGATATTATTTATGTACAAATCAAATGTTTAGATTCAAACATAAACATAAAAACACTTTAATGTGTGTATTTTGCATTCCGGAAATATGCTCTTTTGTAACAAACTGTTTCTGTGCTTTGATAATACATCAAAAAATGAGATTTTTACTCCTGATAAAAATGTCATCCTCTCAACAAAAAAGAAGAAATAGAAAATAAAAACTGTCCATCATCATAAATTAGAATTGCTTATGAATTTCCCATATTTTTTTCTTAGTACAAGAGTTGTTTTTTGCCTCTGGGATGGAAGTGTGCGTAAAACAGAGCCACTGTTTGATGTATTTATGTTCATAAAGTAAAGCTGAGTGTACACCTCAGGACAAGGCTTAAAGATGCCTCAGCTTCCAACTTGAATTTGCCTAGTTATTGCTAGACTAGACTCCTTCCACACAAACTACTGACTTTATTCTTAAATGAGCCACACACTTCTGAATAACACTCAGATACATAATACTTTGTTCATATCAATCACGGAGTGGCTTTTACATGTTACAACAAGGCTGCCCATTTTCTCTGTATCTCTTCAATAGGGTACTTGAAGCCCTAGATTGAACAATAAGACAAGTAAAGGAGATCAAGGGGATACGAATCAGAAAACAAGTCAAAGTATCACTATTCACAGATGATATGATAATATATGAGTAACCTGAAAAAGTCTACTAGAGAACTTCTACAGCTGATGAACACCTTCAGCAAAGTACCTGGATACAAAATAAACTCCAAAAATCAGTATCCCTCCTTGTATACAAAAGACAAACAGGCTGAGAAAGAAATTAGGGAAACACCACCCTTCATAATAGCAACAACAACAACAAAAACTTAGTGTCTTGGTATAACTCTAACCAAGCAAGTGAAAGACATATATAAAAAAAATCAAGTCTCTAAAGAAAGAAGTAGAAGATATCAGAAGATGGAAAGATCTCCCATGCTCATAGCTTGGCAGGATTAACCTAGTAACATAGAATAAAATAATAACATCCTACCAAAAGCAATCCATAGACTCAATGCAATTCCTATCAAAATACTAACACAATTCTTTACATACCTTGAAAGAAAAATTCTCAACTTCATATGGAAAAACAAAAATCTAGAATAGCTAAAATGGTCTTATACATTAAAAGAACTCCTGGAGGTATCTCTATCCCTGATCTCAAGCTGTACTATAAAACAACAGTAAAACTGCATGGTGCTGGCATAGAAACAAACTGGTAAATCAATGGATTCGAATAGAAGACCCAGAAATAAACCCACATACCTATGGACATCTGATATTTGAAAAAGATGCCAAAACCATACAATGGAAAAAAGATAGTATCTACAACAAATGTTGCTAGTCTAACTGGATGTCCACATGAAGAAAAAAATGCAAATAAACCCATATCTATCACCCTGCACACTAGCAGATCAAAGACCTCAACATAAAGCCAGAGACACTAAATTTTTTGGAAGAAAAAGTGGGGAAGAGCCTTGAACTAATTGTCACAGCAGACAACTTTCTGAACAGAACACCAGCAGCTCAGGTTCTAAGAGCAACAATTAATAAACTGGAACTCCGGAAACTGAAAAGCTTCTGTAAAGGAAAGGACACTGTCAACAGAACAAAATGACAGCCTTCAAATATTTATAGCCAGTCATATATACCCATAACAGTCCTCTCAAGAGAGAATTCAGTGAACAAATACTCTATACTATAGTGCCTAGGTGTCTTTGTTCAGAATATATTGTATGAAAAAATATTTTTAATAAAACATATAAAATAATTACTTCCAAAAGTCATTTTAATAGGCCTGATAGATATGTTTTCCCTTCTAATGGCCTATTCAAATAATTGTCTAATCCAGCAGAGAAAAAGAAAGTATGTATTACAGTGTTATTAAGAATAAACCAATGTCTGTTTTTTTCTAACTAGATTATACTGCCCAATTATTAACTTTTAAGACACATTGATATTTCTGTCATTACTTTTTAGTTTTCATTTCTTAAAATTAAACTACTGTTAGGCAAAGTAGATCAACTTGTCCTTCAGGATAGGAAGGGACAGAAAGCTCTCTTGAACTTAGCACAAGATGTTTAGGCTTTTTCAGTGAAGAAATTAAATATACGGGGTTATTCATCATTGACTACGAATTTGTGCAATACTTAAAGGATGGGCCTCTATTTCTCATGCTCTTAAACTGCCATGCTATAGAGATAAAATGCTCTTTAAAATCACTTATTGTAAAATTAGAAATCAATCGCATGTGTTTGTGTAATGAACCTTACAATGACAGTAATCCAGCAAGAGCATATATCAAAAACAAAACTCAGTAGCTTCAGTTAAATGCAGGATCTCTCTTTTATGGACTGGGTAAACCTATTTTGCAGTTTTTACTTGTTTTATTTTTTTTAATAAAACCATGCATAAAAGAATAAAGATAATGCCTTCACATAAATGGTTCCCTCTTGGCTTCATATTTTGGCATTTCAAATGACTTTTCTACATTAAAAATGATCACACTGAACTAAAAATAAAAAAACTAGGTGAAATACATAACATATACTTTACAATAACTATCAGTAGAATCTAATGTGTGAGAATATGAGAGTTGGTTTCTTCCAATTAAAACAAATCAAACATCCATCTATGAGAATATAATCATGAAAGGGAAGCCCTGACAATAACAGTAAATGTTGGGTTAAACAATGGAAGAATTATAAGACTAACTCATATTATTGATAATAGTCCTTTTTAAACAAGGTCAACTTGTGATTTACTACTTTTTAAAAGTATATCAACTACACACTATAACAAATTTTATTAGGACATTTTCATACACGTAAATAATATATTTTGATCATATGTACCACTTTTTGCTCTCTCATGACTACTGATCCCCTTCTTTTTAACAACAAGTCTTCCTTCTTATTTCACATCTATTTTTGTTGTTGTTGTTGTTGACTTATTTCATGGAAGAGATCATTTATAAGACATGTGCACCTTAACAAGGGCCATACTGATGAAGAAAATGTTTCTTTTTGGCCCACCATTCTTTAGCTATCAATAGACACTAAGGCAGAGGTGGGGGCTCATGCCCTCAAAAAGCTCTCATTCCTCCATTACTGAAATTATTTTTCTAATATCATATATATATATGCATGCACATACCTATCAGAATAATGTGGATTTTTGAGCATGTGCAAGGCACATTTGTGGTAATCAAAGAACCACTTTTGGAAGTCCGTTATTTCTTTTTACCATAGGTTCTGAGGCTCTAACTAACCACATGATGGAATGCTGAAAGGCTTAATCTTGTACAAGTTTTATGCAAGTAACTAAAACTACTTCTTTCTAATAATTTCAATAGATGAAAGCAATTAAAAGGACAACTCTATGTTGCTCATTAGACTCTCAAAATTACCCAAATGAGGGAGTTAAAGACAGAATAAATATACAATACATGAATAAATATGAAGATATCTTTTCTCAAAAGTGGCTGAACTACAACATAAAAGGGAATTTTCTAGAACCAACTCCAGATTCTTTCCACAATCTTATTTTGTTCCTATACAATGGGAGATGACATACCGCTAAACCTTTCGGTGTATGCTTTGTCCAAAATCATTATGATAGTGTGTGTGCTTTTTTTTTTTTTTTTTGATACTAAGTAAAATTCCTGACAAGAATCCTGTGAGCATAAAGCAAGGATATCAGGCTGGTGTCTATATAGATGCACTGTTTAATGTTTAGACAGCATATATAAACTAAACTGTGATATAATCAGTGGAATTCGAATGTTCAAATCGTCATCAATGTCATTCTTAAACAAAACAGCTACAAATAAATTTCCTTTTGTCACCTACATGTTTACCTGTAATTGTCTTGTTCTTAAAAGCTCCCTCGGGTTCCAGATTTTGGCTATTATATGTAAAGCTGCTACGAACATGGTTGAGCAAATGTCCTTCCTGTATACTTGAGCATATTTTGGATATGTGCCTAGGAGTGTTATAGCTGTATCTTGAGGTAGCACTATTCCTAATTTTCTGAGAAAATGCCATATTGATTTCCAAAGTAGTTGTAAAACATTACATTCCCACCAACAATGGAGGAGAGTTCCCCTATCTCCACATCTTCTCCAGCATGTGTTGTCACTTGAGTTTTTTTTTTAACTTAGCCATTCTGGTGGTTGTAAGGTGAAATCTCAGGGTAGTTTTGATTTGCATTTCCCTGATGACTTAGGACATTGAGCATTTCTTTAAGTGTTTCTCTGCCATTTGATATTTCTCTATTGAGAATTTTCTGTTTAGCTGTGTACCCCCTTTTTTAATCAGAATGCTTGGTTTGTTGGTGTTTAACTTCTTGAGTTATTTATATATTCTGGATATTAACCCTCTGTCAGATAAAGGGTTGGTGAAAATCCTTTCCCAGTCTGTAGTCTGTCATTTTGTTCTGATGAAATTGTCTTGGATACAGAAATTGTGGTATATTTATAAAATGGAATACTACTCAGCAATTAAAAACAAGAAAATCATGAAATTTGAAGGCAAATGAATGGAACTAGAAAAGATCATCCTGAGTGAGGTAATCAGAAGCAGAAAGACACGCATGGCATATACTCACTTATAAGTGGATATTAGACATATAATATGGGGTAAACATACTAAAATCTCAACTCCTTAAGAAGCTAAACAAGAAGGAGGACCCTAGGGAAGATGCTCAATCTTCCTTCAAAAGGGCAAACAGGATAGATATCAGATGCAGGAGAAGACAGGGAATAGGACAGGAGCCTACCACAGGTATCCTCTGAAAGACTCTATCCAGCAGAGTATTGAAGCAGATGCTGAGATTCACAGCTCAACCTTGGGCAGAGGTCAGGAATCTTATGAAAGAAGAAAGAGATAGAAGGGGAGGGGACAGAAGTTCCACAAAGAGAGCAACAGAGCCCAAAAACCTGGACCTAGGGTGTCCTGCAGAGACAGATACTCTAATCAAGAACCATGCATGGAGAGGACCTAGAACCCTTGCTCAGATGTAGCCCATAGGCAACTCAGTCTCCAAGTGAGTTCCCTCCCTAGTAAGGCGAGCATTGACTGTCTCTGGCATGAACTCAGTGGCTCAATTTTTTATCACTTCCCCCTGGAGGGTACAGCCTTGTCAAGCCACAGGGGAAGATAATGCAGCCAGTCCTGATGAGACCTGATAGGCTATGACAGATTGAAGAAGAGGAGGATCTCTTGTATCAGTGAACTAGAGGAGGGGCATAGGAGGAGAAGTGGGAGGGAAGGTGGGATTAGAAGAAGATGAGGGAAAGGGCTACAGCCAGGATTCAAAGTGAATAAATTGTAATAAATACTAAATACATTTTTAAATTTTTAAAAAATTAATTAATTAATTAATTTAATTTTTTTAATTTTTAATTTTTTTGTTAATTTTTAACAACAAAACACTCCCTCAGTGAACTGGGCATGGTGGCACAGACCTTTAATCCCAGCACTCTGGTGGCAAAGGCAGGCAGATCTCTGTGAGTTAAAGCCTAGCCTGGTCTACAAAGCAATTTGCAGGACAGCCAGGGCTGTTACACAGAGAAACTCTGTTTCAAAAATCCAAGCAAAGAAACAAACAAACAAAAACAAAATAAAACCTCATTCAGTGGGTCACAAAACAAAATAAAACAAAATAGACATAAAGGTGGGAAGTGGATATTTTTAGGGAAAGAGAGAGAGCTTGAGAGGGTGGGAGAACAGAATAATTAGAATGGTTTTTATACATGGATAAAAGCATCAAAGAAAAAAATGAATTACTTAAAACAAACTGCAATACATAGGGTCTACATGTTGCAGACTGGAAATACTACTCTCTCATAAATTTTGGAGAAAGTAACTAATAAACCTTATTGTTAGTTACATCGTGTGTTTTAATATGAGTTGAAAAATTGATGCAAAAACAGAAGCAACAATACTGTAATTTGAGCCATGATAGTAGCATGTCAATTTGAGAAATACATTAGCGAAGGAATTTCAGGAAAGCTTTTTGATTATTGAAGTCTGGACACACTCATGTTGCTGTACCTAAAGTGACACTAGTTCTAATCTGTAACGAAAGACTGACAAATTAGAGAAATAATATTCCTTGAATTGTGCCTTTCAATAACTATTTCTCAATTAGTTCTCCTTTGGAAATAGATGTGTATGTAATGACCAAAATTTAAGAGACAGGTTAAGAAAAGAAAAATTCTTTCTATCCTAAGTCCCCTGGTAACACCTCCTACTTCTTAGAGTCAACCAGAGTTCTCCTGTACATCTTGTAGATCCTTTAATGTATATACAAACATATGTATGGGCATATGTCTCCATAATATATGTACATTGGAATATAATATATGTACATTGTACAGAATATGTACATAATATATGTACATTGGAGATATAGAAACATACTGAAAACAACTTGTAAAGTGGTTTTATACTTTGTCCTAAAATTATAGAATTCTTGTTTTCAGTCTTCTAATTTTCTTTTCTTTTCTTTTTTTTTTTTTGCTCCCTTAGTTCTAGCTCCCTCATATTTCTAGTTTCCTCCATTCTCCATTTTCAACATATAGTCAAGGACAAACATCTTCCTTAATAGAAATGACGTCATCTTGTAAGTGGGCTTAGTACTAGTCTACTTGAAACAAGTGCTGTTGCCATAATTCAAAAAGAGATGTGTTTCAAAAAGGAATACACTATATTTATATACTTTATTTTTTACATTAAAATTTATTGATATCTGAAAATCAAGCATTTTTGTATTTTCTAACAATTACTCTGATATGTTTAAAATACTGGCATTTTTCCATTGGGCTATTTTCTCATCCCAAGAGTTTAAAAAATTAAAATGGATTTGCCTCAAGCCTGTTGATTAATTTTTGGAAATTCAAATTAAAGCAGAATAGGAATTCTGTGAAGAACGTAATTGTGCAAAGGATAACTCATATAATTCTATATTTTTTATCAAGGTAACTGAAACAATGTTTTTTGTAGTTCCTAGTAAAATGATCTCAGAATAACCAAGATTTTGGCACCTTTTAGGTGCTTGGGGGCTTTTACTAATTTTTCAGACTAATGCTTCACACTTTGAAGCATCCTGTCTCTTTTTCTTAAAATCCACAGTAATGGCCAATATCCCTGTGATCAAAGACATGGTCATGGTTGACTACATTTTTTCTAACCCTGAAAGATATCTGGAACTGTGCCAGCTGGACAGGAGTTGATACTTATATCTGAACTTCAACTGCATTGAGCTACAGTGTCTCTAAAAGACAACATTTGAACATCTTTGGTTTTATGAGAGAGGATCAATTCAGTCTAACTATATATGAAACAAATCTTTAGCTACTAACTCACTGGCAATTTCAGAAAGCTATATTGAATGCAAATGTAGGTTTCTATGTCACACATCCTACTTTCAAAGATAGATCTCTACACATGAAAAAAAATAGTTTGTATGGTAAGCACAAAGATGAGGAATAAATATTACACCCTAATATTATCTATTTCAATTCCTGTCTCCCAGATTGCTACGGTGAAATGTGTTTGTTCACAGGATGAAATTCAGCACTTAACTTGAAGTTAATTTTATTTTCAAAGAAAATTGTATTAAAATAGATAAAGGCTTTGTTTCAAAATGAGAGAAACAGAGCTAATGCATTTTATCCACGTTTGAGCATTTCATTAAAAGCTTAATGTAGAAAGTGACATTTTCAAGGTACAATAATAGTGACAAATGCAAATGTGATAGATTGATGGAACAGCACCATGATAAATCAACTAAAATGAGACAAATCACTCAAGTGTAGGAAAGAGGCAACTCTGTTGATACAGAATCAACATTTGCCATGGTCTTAGAACAAGGTAATTGTGAATGAGCATACTTGTGTTTTTTATCTGTTCAGGGAAATTTGAAAATTTAAGGTTTGAGTGGATCTGATTCTCATCTCTATGGACATTGCAGATACAATTCAAATGGCAACTTTGACTCATGATTTTGTTTATATATTTGTGCCTTAGCACATCAAAAAAAATTTAAAAAAAGCTATTTTTCCCTGTAGTTTCTAAGAATGTCTTTCAGTTATAGGCACTAAAACTGAAGCATTTCTAGTTTCTTTTCCTTGCTTGCATCTATTTTTCTTCATATGTGTATGCCCATTATGACATCTTTCAAAGTCCATCAGACACAGGGAATAGACATGCAATATTTTACTGACTTGAAAATGCACTGAAAAAAAGCTTTCCAGTAGGCAAAACTTAGGCATTTGCATTTGGATTTTTTCTTTCTTATGCAGAGAAACAAGGAAAGCAGAGAAATCTCCTGAGATTCCCTATAGCTCATGGAGTAGCCATTCTCCTTACTTATTAGCCTGTATTTGGTTTAGGCATTTGTTTTCATAGTAAAAATTTGTCTTTCTCTCCTTTTCTTAACCACTGTTACTATCAACGCCAACATCATCATCATGTTTATTATTATCATAACCAATTTGCTTTAAAGAGTCTCTTCCTATTCTAGATGCAATTACATCTCTAACTGATCTTCATTTCTACATATTATATAAAATTTCTCACTCTTACATTATCAAATAAATATAAGTATGTAATTTTCTTCCTAGTTTCATGCTGCTCCAAGTTTCTAATTATTTCTCAATTTTAATTTCTTTCATGTAACTAATTTAGATCATTTTATTTGTCACTGTGTCTACTGATGTCCAAACTTTTACTCTTAACATCTACTAATTTAATTAGAAGCAATTTTAACAATTTATTCTGTATTTCTTTCTCTCATTACTTATTTTCGCATTCTACTAAAAAGGATAAGTTATTTGCTGCATCCTGCTAAAAATTCATGCCTTCATATGGAAAATAGAATACCATCTTGTCCTCTTAAGTACAGTGTAGGGTAGATTAATAAGACATAAAGATGTATACTCATCTTATTAGACATATAATGTTCCATTAGAGTACCAAGGGTAAGAAATTATAGTACCTTAAAATATTACAGAAGAGGACCTTAAAAAGATGTCAAGCACTTGATATGGTTTAAACTAAATGGTCTATCTAAATAAGGTTGTGAAGGAATACTAGTGAATACTGTAGTGGAAAATAAAAGGAAGAAGATAAAACTCAATGGCATTCATTCACTATAGAATTGAAAGTGATATTCTCTTCATTTATCTTTTATAAGCCCTTTAAAAATCCTGTACTTTTTCCTTTACATACTGACTACATCACAAAGCGGTGACTTTGCACTGATAAGTCCAACCTCTTCATTCATTTATCTGTTAGAACCATAAGTATCATTTTTAAAAAGTGATATCCGCATGAGTGGTACTCAAGCAGAGACTCTTAGTAACAGAGGCCATAGAGAATGAAGTGGACACCCACTAACTAGACAAGTCTCCAAGCAGAAAGAGGTGAACACCAAGCCACCAACAAAAAATTCGAACCAAAATTTACCCTTCTTACAACATGTGCAGGGATAAAGATAGAGCAGAGGTTGAGAGAATGCACAAAGACACACCCTATCAGAGAGTGCCAATCCATGACACCATGAATGATGCTCTTTTAAGCTTGAATATAGGAACCTGACAGAGTTTTCCTCTGAGAGGCTTTACTTAGCAGTGCCTCAAAACAGAAGCTGAGACTCACAACCAAACAATGGATGATACATAGAAGCCTATGGAAAAGTGAGAGGAAAGAGAAAAGGACCTGGAGGTAATAGGAATTCCACAAGAAAACTACAGAGCCAATTAACCAGGGCCCAGCGGGGCTTATTGAGACTGAAGCATCAACCAAGGACCATGCATGAACTGGACTTGGGCCCTCTACAAAAATGTAGCAGATGGGCAGCTTAGGCCTTATGTGGGTCCTCTAGTAAAGAAAGTGGGGACTGAATTGGACAAGGACTCACTTACAAGCTTTTTGATCACTTTCCCCAGGCAGGACTTCCTTGAGAGGCCACAGAGGAAAAGGACATGCTCAGTTCTGATGCAACTTAAGTTTAGGAGCTAGATGGGAAAGGAAGCTTCCTTTCTAAGGAAAAGGGGAAGAGGAGTGAAGAAAGAGAAACTTGAAGAGGAGGAGGGGTAAGAATACAACAAGGATGCAAGAATAAAAAATTAAAAATATTGGTCCAACAGGGCAGCAAACAGCAAGCACCATATCTAAGGAGCACAGGATCTGAAACTCTGAAATTGGTGAGTGGAGGGGCAGCTGAAGCCAAAACATTTACACTGAGGCTTCCTGGGTGAGAGGAGACAACCCATGAGCTGGGAAAGTTTGTATCCAGGTCACCTGTGGACTGTGGATGTCTCCAAGGAATGAGAGTGGTGATTATTAAATCCCATTACACTTCCCCTTGTCCCAAGCATGAGCCTCTCTGTTCAGCAGAGGCATCAGTGGTTACCCCAAGGAAAAGACTCCATGCTTGGTGACTAAGACAGCAGGAGGCTTTCCAGAGTACATGTTTCCTGCCTGAGGACCAATCAGTGGATACCACTGAGCTGATGGATCTCCTACACTCTCATTTGCCCTTGTGGGACCAAATCTGAGTGTAGAGAACAGGGGGAACTGCTATGCTTTCCTATTAGGTCTGCCAGCAAGCGAATGTGTCTTCAAGTTGAGGGCATGCAAAGCCCCAGGTCCAATGTCCCTCTACTCTAGCAACCAGACATCAGATTCCTCCCACTCACAACCACACTGTAGGCAACAAAGGGATCCTTGGGACAGTGTTCTCAATATGGAACCCCTGTTCTGTGGGTCTCCCACAGTGGTGTCCAGACAAACAAATCCTGGAGCCCAGACATGCTCTAGCACCCTATCCTTCAAGGCACACTTTCACAAACACCCCAACTCTTCTTACATGTGCCTGTGGCTTTCCTCACTTAATTACAGGTGAAACACCAACACCCACTCTAACCAGTGGACCTCTCTCATCTTCCTCAAGAATACTCCAGATACCAGAGACAGACAGAGCCAGTCTGAAGTATAGATGCCAGGAACAAAGAGCAAGGTTTACTGGACAAGCGCATGGCTAGAGGTCAGCATAAGAACACATCAAACAAAAATCAGGACATCCTAAGATTCCCTGTGCTCTGTCCAAAGTTTGATTATGAGTCTCAGCATATGTTATGAAAGAAGGAGGAGAGAGAGATACCTGGAGGGGACAGGAGCTCCACAAGAAGAGCAACAGAACCAAAAACTCTGGGCACAGGGATCTTTTCTGAGACTGAAACTCCAAACAAGGACCATGCATGGAGATAACCTGCACAAATGTAGCCCATGGCAGCTCAGTGTCCAAGTTGGCTCCCTAGTAATGGGAAAAGGGACTGTTTGTGACATAAACTCAAGGGCTGGCTCCTTGCTCACATCCACCTGGGGAGTGTCTAGCCTTAACAGGACACAGAGGAAGATTATGAAAGACAGTCCTGATGAGACCTGGTAGGCTAGGGTCAGAGGGTAGAAGAGGAGGACCGACCCTATCAGTGGACTTTCGGAGGGGTATGGAAGTAGATGAGGAAGGGAGAATGCGTTTGGGAGGGGATGACAGAAGGTTCTACAGCTGGGATACAAAGTGAATAAATTGAAATTAATAAAAATAAAATATTTTTTAAAAAGAATCAGGCTTGTGCCCGTTGATGCCCCTCACGCTATGACTCTCTTCATACAGAAAAGGGATCTTGGAACTACAGCCACCATTGTTACTACCATCTCATTGGCGGCTGTTGGAGCTACCACCGGGGCATTAGCCATGAGTCATACTGGGCAGACTGCTCAGACCCTGAACAATCATTTAGCCAGTGTAGCTCATGCCTTAGTTGTACATAAAGGAATTAATGCTCAACTAAAAGGAAGCTTGATGGTGTTCAATCAGAGGATTGACCTCGTGCAGGAGCAAATTGATACCCTATGGCAAATCGCTCAACTTGGCTGTCAATGAAAATATGCTGGACTTTGAGTCACTAGCATATAACATGAGAATTTTTCCTGTGCTGCAAATCTGTCTAAACAATTGTCGAGCTATATTTTAGGTAATTGGACTGAAGAATTCGATACTACGATGGAGCAGCTGAGAGTGGCCATTGTCACAGTAAATTCTACCAGAGTGGACGCAGGACTAGCCACAGGATTATCATCATGGATTGCTGCAGCCATGAATCATCTGAAGGAATGGGCGGGCATGGGAGCGTTAGCAGGCCTTCTGGTGTTGGTCTCCTTGGTTTGCCTGTGGTATATATGCAAGATTAGAGTCTCACAACAGTGTGATGCAGCCTTGATCATACAGGCCTTTACAGCCATTGATTCTCCCCAAGCATGGTTGGATACCATAAAAAGCTAAAATGTTACGCTCAGGATGCGAGGCTAAGCACTGCACTCAGGGTCAGCCGCTTTGGACCCAGAGAAGAGCATGTCTGGTTGCATGCGGGTTGATGCCCTAGGTCCCGCCTCTGAGAAA
This sequence comes from Meriones unguiculatus, assembly GCF_030254825.1. NCBI lineage: Eukaryota > Metazoa > Chordata > Mammalia > Rodentia > Muridae > Meriones > Meriones unguiculatus. The sequence goes on along the minus strand of NC_083369.1, from coordinate 134,950,115 downwards.
AAGGTATCAGAAGGGTCTGATGCTCTTTGGGTGGATGACACCTAAACGAACATCGGTACAAAGTCCCAATTTACTTCTAATATCAGAGATCAGACCTCTACTCTTGCCTGATGCATCTAAAACAAAAAGGAGGAACTGTAGAGAGCTGCGGAATGCTATGCCTTAAAGATGGAGCTGATTTCCGCCTTCCACCTTCCCGATGGTGAGTGCTCTCTGTCACGAACAATTCCACATTTGGCTAAGGCTGAGGATCTGGCTTGCTTCCATGTATGTGGACCTATCTGCATTGCCCACGTGGCATGCCTGGGTTGGCTACCCAGAGGCTATTTAAGCTGTGGGCTGGCTTTCCCCAGGGTCCGAGGATTGTTCAAGGTTTCTGAATAAACTGCATTGAAAAAAAAAAAAAGAATCAGGCTTAAAAACATTAAAAACAGCATGGCTTCACCAGCAACCTCAAATATAAATGGATATGCTAATTCATCAGAAACACAGGAAAATAATTTCAAATCTATGTTTATCCAGTTATTAGAGGCACATAAAGAGGAAATAAAGGAAACTCTCAAAGAAATATAGTCAAATACAGCCAAACAAATAGAGGCATATAGTGAGGAAATGAACAATAAAATAGAGGCCATCATGGAAAGACAGGAATCCACATTCATACAGATGAAGGAAATAGTGCAAGATATGAAAACAGAATTAGAATCAATAAAGAAATCACAAACAGAAAACCGTGGAGCTGGAGAACTTAGAGAAAAGATCAGGAAATACAAACATAAGCATCGCCAAAAGAATAGAAGATATGGAAGAGAGAATTTCAAGCACTGAAGATACAGTTGCAGAAATTGATTCATCTCTAAAAGGAAAACTAAAATCAGAAAATTTCCAAACACAAACATCCAAGAAATCAAGGAGGCCATGAAAAGACAAAATTTCAGAAAAGCATTAGACAAAATCCAACACCCATTCATGTTTAAATTCTTAGAAAGAGCAGGGTTATGAGGCACATACCTAAACATAGTAAAGACAACATGCTGCAAACGCATAGACAACATCAAACTACATGAAGAAAAACTTAAATCAACCCCACTAAACTCAGGAACAAGGCAAGGCTGCCCACTGTCTCCTTATTTTTCAACATAGTACTTGAAGTCCTAGCTAGAGCAATAAGACAACTACAGGAGATCAAGGGGGTACAAATCAGAAAGGAGGAAGTCAAAGTATCATTATTTGCAAATGATATTATATTATACATAAGTGACCGAAAAAATTCTTCTGGGAAACTCCTTCAGCTGATAAACACCCTCAGCAAAACAGCTGGATAAAAAAATTAACTCAAAAATATCAGTAGCCCTCCTGTATACAAAAGACAAAAGGGCTGAGAAAGAAATTAGGGGAACTACACCCTTCACAATAGCCACTGATAACATAAAGTACCTTGGTGTGACTCTAAAAAAGCAAATGAAACACCAATTTGAAAGAAACTTCAAGTTTCTGAAGGAAGAAATTGAAGAAGATATCAGAAGATGGAAAAATCTCCCATGCTGATGGATCGGCAGGATTAACACTCTGAAAATGACCATCCTGCCAAAAGCAATCTACAGATTCAATACAATTTCCATCAAAATACCAACCCAATTCTTTACAGAACTTGGAAGAAAAATTCTCAATTTCATATGAAAAAACAAAACAAAACAAAACAACAACAACAAAAAACAACAATTACTAAAAACAGTCCTGTACAAGAACAGATAGTCTGGCAGTATCACCATCCCTGATATCAAGCTGTACTCTAGAGCAATAGTAATAAAAACTGCATGATACTGGCATAGAAACAGAATGGAGAATAAATGGAACCAAATAGAACATCCAGAAATGACCCCATACACCTAAAGATACTTGATTTTTGACACAGAAGCCAAAACCATACAGTGGAAAACAGATAACATCTAAAGAAGCTAATCAAGAAGGAGGACCTTTGGTAAGATGATCAATCCTCATTCAGAAAGGCTCAGAGGAGGGTTAAAACAGGGAAATGGACACGAGCCTACTGCAGAGTGCCTCTGAAAATCTCTACCCAGAAGTGTATGGAAGCAGATGCTGAGATTCATAGCCAAAATTTGGGCAGAGTGCATGGAATCTTATGAAAGAAGGAGAAGATAGGAAGACCTCGAGGGGACAGAAGCTCCACGAGGAAAGCAACAGAACCAAAAAATCTGGGCACAAAAGCCTTTTCTGAGAGTGATATTCCAAGCAAGGACCATACATGGAGTTAACCTAGAACCCCTGCACAGATGTAGCCAATGGCAGCTCAGTATCCAAGTGTGTTTACTTGTAATGGAAACAGGGACTGTCTCTGATACAAACTCAGTGGCTAGCTCTTTGGTCACCTCCTGCTGAGGGGTAGCAGCCTTACCAGGCCACAGAGGAAGACAATGCAGCCAGTCCTGATGAGACCTGATAGGGTAGTGTCAGAGGGAATGGGAGGAAATCCTCCCTTCTCAGTGGACTTGGAGAGAGGCATTGGAGGATATGAGGGGAGAGGGTGGGATTGGGTAGAGACAAGGGAATTGGCTACAGCTGGGATACAAAGTGAATAAATTTGTAACCACATTTTAGGGCAAGACCCATGCCAACAGAAAATTAATTAAACTGAATTTTTGTAGAATTTTTGTCCCATTTTGCTGTGTTTGGAAATTTTTGTGTTTGTAAAGTGTGTGTGTGTATGAATGTGATTGTGTATTTCCTGTTTTTTTTGCTGTTATTCTTGTTTTGCTTTTATTTTTGTCTGTACTTTATAAAAAGTAATTTAAAAGATATACCCCAAGAATGCAGGTTCATGCATGAGAGGCCATATCATGGTTTAGTGTGTCCTTAGTACTGATGAAAGAATTGCTGAACACCGTTCTGCCCTGCTCTAAATGGAAAAGACTAAACCAGATACCACATGGTTATGTGTTACTAGTATTTTATGATATATTTTCATACATAGATATGGTTTTGCTTCTAATAATAATCAGATTACATAATATAGTCTGTGCAAATTTATTTTAAGTTGAAGGGAGTATGTGATGTCTTCTTTCCTGCTTTCTTTTGTGAGGATTCCTTTGCAGAAGATGAAAATAATGAGTTACTATGTGGTAAATCTTCCCAAGGATGATTTAACTACCCAATTCCCAGGCATTCCCATGTAGCCCATATATATATATATATATATATATATATATATATATATATATATATATATATCTTAATTAAGATATATATATATATCTTAATTTGAAGCAATGACAAAGATATCTTAGTATCTGCTATTGCAAGGTGGTAATAATAAAACACAGCTAAGCATAGGGAGCACATAGGGATGTTTTATGACCAGTAGGTGACTGGTTGCCTGAATGATGGGTAGTAAAGCCTGGTTACATTGTGATGGAATAACCTGCTACATGAACTATTTTTCTAACACCAGTACTTCTAAATGAAATGTAACATTAAACAGCATTGAGTTCTCCAAATGCACTTTCTATCATATTCGGGCTACAAACTTTTGGGTATTTTGTTTCAAAGTATCTTTATTACATAAAAATTGAAACTGTGTATATTACATTATCTATCATCTGTATTTCAATAGACATGGTAAAGCATGATATAGCTTCAGATTATTTTCTGAAATGTTTATATACATTGTCTACATGTATACTAGTATGAACATGTTTGTAAATATCCTCACTACTAATGTAAAGATGTATTAATTGTTTATTTTATTTTTAATAAAGTTAAAATGAGATTTTAAAAAAATAAAAATAAAATATGAAATATTAAAGAGTGGCATCTGCAGAAGAAACAGTAAAGAAGAAGAAAATTTGTAAAAATCATACTTCATTATATGTGCACATTAAAATAGTAAGTGGTCACACAAATGCTTGTTTTACTACTAGTTGATAGTAATAACCAATTACTCTTATCAAGCAAAGATACTTATGATTTTGAGCAATTTTACGTCTCTGGATGAAATGAGGCTTTCCATGAATGGCTTAGTAGATAACTATCTCTCCACTTTGAGGGACCCTCTAGTATTTCATTCATACTACCACATACACTTAATTTATTTCAAATACTATATTTAGTAATGTAACATCGTCTTTGCCCATTGAACATCTTTTGGATATATACCTGATTCACCTCTCAGTTTTCCTAAGCAACCAGCACTTAGTTTTGCAAAATGGTTCAGACTCGTAATATGTGGTGAGCAAGCAATCTTATTGAAAGCTGACTCTTGGCCTGTTAATCATATAACTTCATTTCAAAAATTGGGTTCCTGGGCAGTGACCACAAATTTGTAGAAAATTGAATGAACTCAATTTTTTTTCTTCAGGAAAACTGAACTTAGCTCTCTTTTTAGCAATTTTTTCAATTAAAAGAATACTTGTTTTGCCAGAATTATGATAATACAACTTATGGAATATGTTCAAAAGTGGGTATATTCAGAGGCATTATACTTAAAGAAGAAATAAATATAGAATTTAGTTTTCATGTTTATATTTGCCAACAATAGAAATCAAAACTCAAAGAAAGTAGTACAATTATATTATTGATGAAAAAAGAAAGTGATACATGAATTGCTATATAATATTTAGATTTAAAGTCTCCCCCTTTATAAAACATAAATAATACTTAATAGTGCATTGTGTTACACTAAATGATTTAGAAAGGGCATTTGTCATGTAAAAAGAATCAGAACAATTCAGTTCTCCAAAACATGAGAAAAATTCTTTTCTAGTAACAATTGTTTTTTATTTTTCTTTAATACAGTTTTTTTCTGATTCAGAGTAAAAAGAAACAAATAGATAAATAAATCTCTTCTACAGACTAATAACTATTTTGTAATGTTAAACAAGCAAAAAATCAATCTGCATTCTTTAAATCAAAATATTCACCATCTCTGAAAGGTGTATAATCTTTCTTTTGCTAATTTTAGATAAATAATTTCAAGTCAGCAATTGCAATATTAAAGTAACTTGGAATTGAAAATATTTGATATAGTAAATTAAAGCCTTTTCTAAGAGATTCTAAAGGTTAAAGAGTCTTAAATATGCAAAATAGCATGCATTACAATAAAATCTTAACTTTATATCTGCATAGATATTTAAAACAACTGAGTATTTTAGTGCAAACATTGTACTTGATGTGTGTTTTTATAGGTGTTCATGCAAGCAAACTCATTTGCTCATATTCACTTTCTGCCACAGTCCTACTTTAAATAGGTATGGTGACAATATCTGCTATTAGGGTTACTTGTAGACTAGAATAAAACAAGGACAGTTTTGAACATGACAAATGCTAAGTAAAATTTAAGATGCTTAAATTTAGAAATAGTTTAAAATAATGCCAGAATAAATCAAATGACATGCTTGGCAATTCCCTTTAACAATAAGTCTGAAAATGTTCTTCAGTGGAAAGTATTCCTACACCTGAGCCATTTCACAAAACTGTAACATAAGTTTTCACTGGAACATACCTTTAAAATTTGGCCTGATTCTTGCATCATATCCTGATGTCCTTCCCATTAATTTATCCAAGAAATCTGAAGGAGATAGGGTCTGTGATGGATGTTTTCCAGACCTGGAGTCATGGTCTTTGCAGAAAGCTTCCCTAAACACATTATTAACTATTTTAGTAAGAATTACACCTTCATTCTCTGAGAACTAATACAGAACATTTGAACCACATTATAGAAAAAAAAAATTGAAGTCTTGATCAACTTCTGAACTTGCACAGTCTGTAAAGTTAACTTCAACTGATGAAAAGAATAAATCCTAAGTAATATCACCCAAGTTTTTAAGCTTTAATGATATTTTGTTTAAGGTGAGATAATGGATATAAATTCAGGTTCCAGATTTTATGGATATACAAAGAATTTGTTTTAGACTCATCAGAGACCTGAAGGTAGTTTGTTAAATTCATATGATGATGTAAAATCACTTTATGACTCTAAAATTGTTATGGTATTTCAGCTTTAAGTCATTCTGTTGTTTTTTATGAGAAATATGTAAGAATCTGATAGAGTGTATAATTCAATTATAACATGCATATTTTCTCACTTGCTACCATTCTATTACAGCTATCATGCACTAGTCTTTCCCAAAGTGATGTCTAAAAAAAGAACCTTCACTTGGAATTTTTCCACCATTTTAAAATAGATCAACAATGAGTATGTTAGTTCAATTATTCTATCAGTTTTTATTAGTATATGAACATATGAATTGCAGATTCTCCAATAAAGCATTAATTGAGTATCAATTTTAAATTATTTTACATTTTATATTACCAAGACCAGTAAAGGGTGATTGAGAAATGTCTCAGACTTTGATATTCATATTAGAAGTCATAAGAACATATAAAATTGCATATTTTTGTAACAAAATACATTATTTCACAATGCATTAGTAGTTGACTGAATGTCACCAGAGTGTTTCTGTGTACATATATGTGTATATATATGGGTGTGTTTGAAATTTGGTTATTTCATACCAGTTTTTCAAATTAGAGGTATTAATTATAAGTGCGAAGATAATATGAACATTTGGTAGGAGTTAAAACTTGATACAGTCATCCAGAAATACTCACATTCCCATATGCTGATTCTTCTGATTAACCAAGCATTATTTTATTATGATGGTGATTGGAGTGAGGCTGATGATGATGATGGTGATGATGATGATGATGGTGGTGGTGATGGTGATGGTGGTGATGACTCTAATGAAAACCCAGCTTACAATCTTTCTTAATGATAGTTAGAGGTTGTTAGAGGTATAAACCTGAAAGGAACATAGTGGGTTTTCCCAGTACCCATAACATTATTTCTATGTATTCAATTTCTCTTGGTTCTGTAAAAAAAATAGCATAAAATCTTGTAAAACAATAAATATCATATGTTTTGTTTTAATAGCATTTTTTGTCTAGCCTGTCTTAGACTCTATGTCATTAACTGGCTATTTCACTCACTGGCAATACAATTGATATTTTGAAAGATCAATTGATTTCAAAATTAGTAAATTATGTAGAAAATGCAAGCATGCAAATAATTAGTTCTCACTTGTTTTAATTATACACAGACCATTTCTCATACAGGCATAAATACAAAGATGTCATTTTAATTAAATTTTGATATGCAATCAATTCTCAAATAGACCAAACAGTAGGATGGAGTTGTATAAAAATATTTACTATTTGAAAAAAATTCCCAAATCTTACACTTCATAGTATGATTCTAGTTGTTGAAAGATAATAGAAATCCCAAGTTGGTTGAGAATCATGGTTCTTATTTATTTTACATAAAATCAGCATGCTCTTGGGAAATTAATCCAATCACTTTCACAATATGAAAAAAAGAACATTGCATCCAATAATCCCTTTACATGACTTCCAAAAAATTTGAAAGCAAAAGATATCAACCTTATATAGAAATGTAAAGAACACACAACTCACTAGTTTAATCTTAATATCACATTGACTGTGAAAATGTGTGTTGAAATGCATAGAGTGCAGCTATGCAACATAAAACTTGCTTTTGTGAACATTTACCTCCCTCCCACCATAATTAAGCTTTTTAAATGAACAAAAGAGACCAAACTATCCTCTACATTAAGATAGTATGATTTAGGGAACAGACAAACAGATCATTGCATACTTTCTCTTTCAAACAGTTTTCATGTGGAAAACATCAGCATGCAAAATCATTTCACCTACCTGAAGTGGTTTGTCTCTAAGAAAAATGCAAACAAGGCTGTCAAAATGTTCACTAGCTGCCGGTTCATTCCTGTTTCTGTGATGCTTGTAGAGAATATCCCGAAATAATTCCAAAGAGAAGCCTTGGACAAAGTGTCTATTTATTGCCCAGATTCAAAATCTGGCAGGAATCTAGTTTCCTTGAAAATCAAAAAGAGATTTGGGGTAGTACAGTTTGCTGAGAAAAAAGAAAAAGTGCCAGTCCTGGGCATCATGGTCAGGTCAAAGCGAGGCTCAGGACCATCAGTTAGCCCAGAAGAGACAAAGCCTCAGAACTGATGAATCCCCTATCTGCTTTTCCTGAAAGAAAAAAAAAATGCTTCTACCTTAATCGCATCACCATGCAAAGGGGGCTGGTGACAATGCCATGCTCTAAGTCTGGCTGCTGTGGCTTTTGTTTTATATCTTTTCTATTCAGCAAAGCCCCTTTCTTTAGGAAATGTTCTCTTTTTAAAAGAAGTTGTAAATGAGGGAGAAGAAAGGACTCTGTGCGTTGGAGTGTTTGGGTGAAAGAGGGAAAAATTGCTGAGATCCTGTGCTGGAATGAGGGCTACAGAAAGAAACGGAGACGTGATCTTACCCAGCCTATAAATTTCTGCACTCGGACAGCTTCTAGCTCTGAAGTGCGCATGTTTCCTTTTTCAGTAGCTTGGGGAGGGGGTCGGAGAGAGGCATTCAAGAGGAGACGCGCCCGCTGTCGAAATGCAAAGAGTGACCGATCCTTTAGTGAAGGGTTACTGAAAGGGGTACGATGGCAAGGGTTCCGCTAGAGGGGAAAAGGCGAGAGGGGCTGGGGTCTGAGCTCCTAGAAATACTTGTCTGCCAGTGGATAAGGCGGGACAGGAGTTTGAAGCAGAAGAGAATGGCATGAGGCTTAGGCAAACTGGAAAGTAAACTAGCGAAACAGAACAAGATCCAGAATACTGAAATTATGATAGGGGTATGGGAAATCAACATCTGTTCAGTAGAAGCCAGCAGAAAAGTGAAGTCCTGTGCTGAAGTGGAGAGTACATTTTCTCAGAGACGCTTTTCTGTCAAAAAAAAAAAAAAAAAAAAAAAAAGGTTCCAGAGGAGCAGCGATTTAATTTAGAACATCTTTCTACCTTTCTCAGCTCTTGAGAGTTTTCTTTTGATTTTCGCCTCTTGTTCCCAACTGATCTATATTCTTACATTCTACTGTTCAGTGGCTCAAAATCTTTGGGCATCCTCAAGTCACAGATAAAATACAAAAAGAGAAAGAAAAAGAGAGAGAGAGAGAGAGAGAGAGAGAGAGAGAGAGAGAGAGAGAGAGAGAGAGAGAGAGAGAGAGAGAGAGAGAGAGAGGTGAGCCAGCAGGGGGCAGTAGCAATCTTTTCCTGCCCAGGTTACGGTTTGAACTGGGCTCCTTGATAGATAACGGAACAAAAAAAAAAAAAAAAAAAAAGTAGACTGGAGGCTTAGTTTCTCCTCCCCAGTACAGCTGTTAATCACCAGGAAGGGTCAAATAATTAAGTCCTGCTCTTCTCCCATCTTGGCCAAAGAGACTGGAAATTAACAGAAGTTTCTAAGTCTAGTACAAAAGCATATAATCACAGTACAAAAGGTAACCTATCTCCAATTTAATTTACCAATATTATTGATAAAAGGAGAAAAGAGAAGTAATTGAATACTAGTAACTGGGAGCCCTTGAAAATTTGCGCTATCATGAAGTGTGTGAGGAGCTTTGCATTTGACCCTGAAATGTAACACCACAGCCATGTTGGCACTATACCACAGGTCTTGATTTGAGAATGCACTACTCTTGCTAAATTTATTCCATAAACGACAAGCCTCTCCTCGGATTGGATTATGTATTGGAGCAAAGTAACAAAGAATTCTATACATTTTTAATGACAGATTCTGAAGGGGAAAAAAAAAGTAAGTTCTTTTCACTTTTTAAAACACAGGAAGATACCACTGAAATGCAAATTTGATACTTCAGGCCTGAAAAGAAGCAATGTCTTATAATACAGCCTTTAGGAAATCAAATATCTGTAGGCATAAGAGGGTATGCCTGACAGACAAGAAGATGAATTAAAAGACAATCTGGGAGTTCACTGTGTCACAAAGTGAAAAATTCTGAGAAATTAGAAAAGACCAATGATATTGCATACCATGAAATGTCAAGCAAGATAAAAGTAGATAAATATTTCTGGCCTCAGTTACAACTAATTCTTTGGCAAAATGAATGAGAGTTCTTTCTGTGACTTAAAAGTGATGGAATCCAAATTGAGGAAAGTGAGATTTACTTCAATAAATCTGAAGAAGGTAAACTAGATTATTTATAAATTATCTTTCATATCTAAAATAATATAGGGCCATAATTTTGTGCAAGTAGATAAGTGACTCTGTGCTAAAACTCACTATATTTACCTCCTCCAGGTATATAATATGGCTCTGTTTTGAAGGCATTAAAAGTTTGTTTTACTTTGGGTATCATTACAATCTTCTAACTGTAACAAATAATTTTCTTCTACTTTTATCTCTATTTTATTTTGTAAATATTCTTAAGCACACATACATACGAAATTAACTGAAGAGATATATTTCTGGGAATTGGTATTAATTGGAGTGAAGTATCAGACCAACAGGGATACAATCAGGCCTAGGGTTTCTATGTGAATATATACTTGAAAATGAACAGATTTGAAGCAGGAGTACAGGAGTGTCTCATAGTATAGCATATAGTTGCGTTGTTGTTGTTTAAAACAAGTCACTTTTTTTCTAGATTTAAGAATCATGAAAACAAATCTATGGAACTGATTTGAATGTAAGCAGAAGGAATGGCACTGCTGTGTTTTATCTCATAAGAGGCTCAGAAAGTCTCACCATCTGAGTGGCATAAAAATTCTGGTAAAAGGTCATTCAGAGCCTTGCTACTTAGTGTGTGACCATGAACCTGAAGCATCTCCTAGGTGATAAGAACTTGTTAGCAATGCAGAATCTCTATTAGGCAATGTTATGATACTAATATTCCATGGTCTTTCTCTGTAAATCATACACACACACACACACACACACAGAGAGAAAGAGAGAGAGAGAGAGAGAGAGAGAGAGGCACATACGCACACAACATGCACACACAAAACCTAGTCATCCATCTGTTTCTTCGATAATTTCTGTTTCATATCTCTAAATGTCTTCAAATTCCTCTCATGCTAAAATAAAATGCTTCAAAATTCTCCCTGGTTTTATCCTATGGCATTTACTTCATTATCAGCAACTAATGGACAAAGCACACTCTCTGAGATGTCCTTTCCATGAGTTTCCACAGTGAGGTTTTTCACAAAGCCCCATTGACTTGTCTTCCAACTGTTTCTCAAGTCTACCAATTTTTCTCCATCTTAACTTCTCTGACCCCAATTGTGAGATTCTTATGCTGTTGTTGGTTACCTTACTAGTCCACTAGAACAAACAACCTCTTTCATTATGCTGCAAACAGAATGAAGGATCAAAATTAAAATCTGATAATGCAAGCCTCTAATTAATGCTCTGGTTCACCACTGATCTTTAGGTACTACACCACCACCACCGTCACCACCACCAACAACAACAAATACTTAGTATGGTCTGAAAAGTCCACATAATCTATTACTTTGTCACTCATCTTCTTCCTTTTTAAGCACATCCTTTGAAACCATTTTTAGTTTCTTATGCTTGCTATAGTGCTTAACATTATGGAATGCTCACGAAGGCCTTCCTTTACCTATACAATTCTATCAGCTCTTCCTGCTATAAAGAGTCTTGATACACCCAAACTCTGATTCATGAAGAATGCTACCATTCCATGAATACTCTAGTATGATTACCTAGTGTTATATATTGTATATAGAATTCCTCTCCAAAACTAAAGTGTTAAGGGTTTGGTTACTAATGCAGTGTTCAGAGATAGAGTTTGGGAAACATGATTGGTTAATGAAACTTTGATTTCACCAATGAATAAACCTAGTCAAGATCTCAAAATTGAATGTCCTATTGAAAGGTGATAGAAAGTGTAAGAAGCTAGCCCTAGTTTGAGGAAGTAGGTCACTGGGAGTGTGTTCTTGAAGACTGTACTTTGTATCGTTTGCTTTGTTTGCTTTTGTTGAAGCTTCCCTGATATATCACATAAAATCATATTTATTATATCACATATTCTACACCATGATGCTTTACACTAATAAAACTACACAGAGATACAGTCAAGCAACAATTGGCTGAATTTTCTGAAACAATGAACCAAAAATATCCCTTTCCTCTTATGAGTTGACTCTCTCAGAATTTTTTTCACAGTAACTAATACACTTAGATAGGCTTTAAAATAAACAAAGATAACAGATTCAGTCGACTCTTAGGCTCCCATATATTAAGTGCTAATGACAATATGTATAATAATAATAATAATACCGATGGAACCTAGGGTATAATTTTAAATGTACACACAGAAAAGCTGATTAAATGAAACAATATAAATGATTATTTAAGACCATGAATAATTCTATAAAATTACTTATTAAAAATCAAAGATTTAAGATTATGATCATTTGAAAGAAAATAAAATTCAGTGGATAAGAATATTGTAACATGAAATAAATATCAAAGTAGAGCATTGTGAATCTTACTTAACAGAAAGACACATATGGTATATACTCATTTATAAATGGATATTAGACATATAGGATAAACATACTAAAATCCATAGTCCTAAGGAAGCTAAACAACAAAGAAGACCTTAGGGAAGAGGCTGTAACCTTCATCAGAAGGGCAAACAGGGAAAACATCAGAAGTAGGAGAAGACAAGGAACAGGACAGAAGCTTTCCACAAGAGGCCTCTGAATGACTCTACCCATCAGGGTATGGAAGGAGATACTGAGGCTCACGTCTAACCTTTGGGCAGAATGCAGAAAACCTTATGAAAAAAGAGGGGGAATAGAAAGACCTGGAGGGGGCAAGAACTCCACAAGGAGACCCACAGAGCCAAAATCCAGGGCCCAGGGCCCCTGCAGAAACCGATACTCCAACCAAAGACCATGCATGGAGAGGACCTAGATCCTCTGTTCAGTTTCCAAGTAAGTTTCCTAGTAAGGGTGGTCAGGTGCTGTCTCTTACATGAACTCAGTAGCCAGCTCTTTGATCACCTTCCCTGGGGGGGGGGCGGATTTAAGCCTTGTCAAGCCACAGAGGAAAATGATGCAGCCTGCCCTGATGAAACTTGATAGACTAGCGTCAGATAGAAGAAGAGGAGGTCCTTCCTTATCAGTGGACTAGGGGAGGGGCATAGGGGGAGAAGAGAAAAGGTGTGTGGAACTAGGAGGAGATTGAGGCTGCTACAGCCAGGATACAAAGTGAATCAGTTGTAATTAATAAATAAAAATAATAAACTACAAAAAGAATCTCAAGACTAAAGTGATGATACAGTTTATACAATACTATCCCTTGTCCATGTTCATTTTAATGGGGGAGATTTTTTATTACACTTACAAAAAAGCCCGTTGGCTATGTGGCTATGCACAAATCATTTAATGCCTCTGAGCTTCATTCTCATATTGCATGACATGTAGATAATATTATCATTTGTATTTCTATAAAGAATACTCTTGAAAACCACAGGACATCATAGCTAATCAAGTATTCCAGGTTCTCTAACGCTATGCTTTTAACTTACCAAATTACAACTGGTTGCAGCATGTAGCACCCTCATTCTGTAGTTTTTTTTGTTAGAAAAATGAGAATATTTGATCCAAAATATAATGCTATAAAATAAGCACACAATGATTCATCCATATCATTATATATCTAGAACACTTAAATAGATATATAACAGAAAAAAATTAGATGAATGTCAGTATCATCTACTAATAACAAAGTCTTAAAAATGTCTAGCAAGTAAATAATACTTCAAAGGTTTTGAAAATATTCAAACTCCGGGGCAGAACAATAATTAATGCCCACATTTTTTTCAAAGAAGAGTCTAACTTTTATGTAATTTCATTAGTTTTCCATAGCATTCATGATCAAGTGACAAGGGCATACTTTCTATGATTATTAACAAAGTGAACAGAATTACAGTATTATTTCTCATCATGTGTGATTGACATTTTAAGTCACTGGAGGAGCACCAGTGACTTATAATAAATACCTATAATTATATTTAGTAGCTGATTTCAGATGCTAGTGGAGTAAATATCTTATCATTTCTTTTTGTTTTTTATTATTTTCTTTTATTACAATTTTTTCAATTTGTATCCCTGCTATGGGCCCCTCCCTCATCTCCTTCCAACCACACCCCCCTCCCTCTTCTCCCCTTATGCCCTCCTCTGGCCCACTGATAGAGGAGGTCCTCCTCCCCTTCAATCTGACCCTAGCCTATCAGATCTCATCAGGATTGGTTGCATTGTCTGTCTCTGTGGACTGGCAAGGGTACATCCCCCAGGGGGAAGTGATCAGAGAGCCTGTCACTGAGTTCATGCCAGAGGAAACCCTTGCTCCCCTTACTAGGAACCCCACTTAGATATGAGTTTATGAACTAAATCTGAGCCAGGGTTTTTGGTCCTTTCCACACATGGTCCTCAGTTGGGGTATTAGTCTCTGCAGGGCTTCCGAGGCTCACTTATTTTTTTGCTCTGTTGGTCTCCTTTTGGAGCTCCTCTCACCTCCAGGTCTTTCTATCTCCCCCTGCTTTCATAAAATCCCATGCCCTCTGCAAAATTCGTAATAGCCAGAAGCTGGAAACAACCTAGATGTCTCTCAATGGAAAAAATTGGATACAGAAATTGTGGTACATTTACACAGTGGAATAATACTCAGCAATTAAAAACAAGAAAATCATGAAATTTGCAGGCAAATGGTGAGAACTAGAAAAGAGTGAGGTAATCCAGAAGGAGAAAGACACAAATGTCTTTTCTTGATGGCATTTTGATCACCATTAATATTAACATATGCACATAAAACCACACAACTATTATTAATGGAAAATCAGAGACAAATTTTTGAAGGAAAGGCCAAGGATTTGTGTAGTATGTAAATATCCTTCATCAAGACACTAAGAGAACTCTACTGACAAATGAGCATTGTTCCTTCCATTTTAAAAGATTAAGTTGAGTTTATAGAAGAATTTATTAACTTACAATTGATACGCACTGAGTATTAGGCAAAAATTTGAACTAATAAATGACACATTTTTTTTAATGAAATCTTTAATTGATGGGTATTTTTTCTTCACAAAGAAAATAAAGCTAACTTCAGTTTAATAAGATGATTTTTTGAATTATGGGAAAGATTCACATGCTTTAACATAGTCTCATTTTTTCACCTGGCTCAAAACTAGAATAGAATTTAAGATGAAAAAAGCATTCTGACAATGAATTTGGAGATTGTTATCATAGTTCATAAGATATAAGAAACTGTCCTTATTTATCTATGTATAATCTTGTATGTAAATAGCTAGGTAGATGAATTATTAGTGAGATTGGTTAAGATGATGACTTACAATAGGTGACAGGTCATTTAAAGTTGGAGATCCTGAGATACCAGTATTATGACTAAGTCAAAGTCAGAATGCTGCAGACCTAGGAAAGTGAATGTTTTAACATTTTGTTCAAGACCAGAGGTTTAAAAACCTAGAGCACCACTCACTAATATAAGTGTTAAAGTCCAAGACTTGAGACTCTAGATATCTTAAAGCAGGATAATACCCATCAGAATAGGTAACTGTTCCCTTACATCCAGGAAAGACTTTTTACCACCCATTCCACTGCATAACATAACAATCTCCTCTAGAAATATACTTAGAGCAAACCAGAAATAAAATTTTACCAGTTCATTGGAATTTCTTGCCATTCAAGTTGACAAACACACACAAATTAGCCATCACAGATATATTACTGATCAAGTAGAAAGTCTGTCTCTCAGACTGAGTTACCCTATGCCGAGTTCATGACAGCTCATGACTCACATAATAACTCATTGATGCATATGTCCTGTATTTCTTTATGTAGCAAAATTGGAAATGAAAGGCAATGTGGAGCTCCTATTCTTTCATATTAGATAAGTCCCTGAGAAGATAGGAGTGAGACCAGGATGATGAATATGAAGCACAGTCTATACATGTTTATTTGTACAGGCTGCTGTATTAACACACTAAAGTCAGTCTTCAACAGTCAACATTGTTCACTGGCAAGGATGCCAAGGACTGACGTGACTCTACACCCATGTTCTCAGAGGGCCTGTAAGAGGCTCTGTCCTGCAGACTATCAAAGCAGATGCTGAGACTTATGGCCAACTGTTGGGCAGAGTGCATGGAATCTTATGAAAGAAGTGGGAAATAGTAAGATCTGGAGTGGACAGGAACTCCACACAGAGCAACAGAACCAGAAAATTTGAACACAGGGAACTTCCCAAAGACTCATACTCCAACCAAGTACCATGCATGGAGATAACCTAGAACCCCTGCACAGATGTAGTCCATGGCAGTTTAGTGTCCAAGTAGGTTCCATAGTATGGGAACAGGGACTGCCTCTGACATGAACTGATTGGCCTGTTCTTTGATCACCTCCCCCTGAGGGGGGAGCAGCCTTACCAGGCCACAGAGGAAGACAATGCAACCACTCCTGATGAGATCTGATAGAATAAGATCAGAAGGAAGGAGAGGGGCACCTCCCCTGTCAGTGGACTTGGGGAAGGGCAGGCTTGAAAAAAAGGGAAGGAAGGTGGGATTGGGAGGGGTGAAGGGAGGGATTTATGGGGGGGGATACAAAGTGAATAAAGTGTAATTAACAAAAGTTAGAAAAAAAGGAAAAGAATCCAACTACTCATAAAGACAAGTATCATATGTTTTGTTTTGTAAGTAAAATCTTAATAAAACAGAAAGGAGGCAGAAGAGGAGAGATAGATAAATGGAGAGAGCTAGAACTGGGGAAAGGAGAGAACAAGGGAGAATAATTAAGGGATATGATCAAAATGTATCATATACATTGTAACAATGTATACTTTATATAATTTATATAGGATTTAGTACACACACACATAAATATATATGATTAAGGTAGTCATGAATACAAGATGAGGTACTTAGGGGAACTCAGGAAGATTTGGAGGGTGTAAATGATTCAAGTGCAGTATATAAAATTCTCAAGTAAAACAAAAGGAAAAATAATTTTCTTAAAGTAACTTGTTTAAAGACAGTTTATTACATACCGATACGTTATTAGAACAAAGGCAGACATTGTACGTCTCCTAATTATTTTGCCAATATATTATATTATCCTGTTCTAATATTATAGGTCACCTTGATTTAACAACTCTCCGAAGAGGATAACTTAATTTTTCTATTTATATATGATATAAACATGTGTTAACCACTATGTGTGTATTGCAGTTGCTTAGATAATCAAAGTAAATAACAGTTACTTTAGATATTAATTCTAATATTAATAACTAAAGAACATTGAGAGAAAATACAGGGACACATGATAGAAAATATAGGACACATGAGATTTGAATCAAATGTCTTTATAACCATAAAGTGACAAAAAAAGAAACACTTAGCCATTGATATATCTCTATTACAAGAGTTAGAACAATTAAACTTAGAAAAGATTCATTAAATTTATTAGTAACATTTAGATAAACAACAAACATTTTATTAAAGTAAATTTTTTAAATATGTGCCATAAAGAAAAAATGACCACCAACTGGGCAAATACATATAAGATAACTGGCAAATGGCCACTATAAAACAATTTAGGCATATAAATCATAGAAAAAAAACCAATAAATTTAAAGGTTGTTTTTAGGTATTTGGAGGACAAAATCCAATCTGTAAATATATTGCATTGGCATTCAACCACATTAGTAATCAGACAAATGCAAACTCAAATCAGTATGTAAGAGTATTTAATGATCTCCAGACTGGCAAGAATAAAAGAGTCTGAAAATGCCAAGTGCTGCTAAGGATAAAAAGTAATTACACCTTTTCTGCATTATGGGAAGACTGTAAGTTGTTATTATATATTAGGATACAACTTGGTAGCATCTACCGATTGAACAATTCTTCCTCCAAATATATACTCTAGAAAATCATTGCACATGTACAGCAGAAGAAATGCTCAAGAACATTATGCAACATTATTTATTGTAGCAAATAATTCAAACTGGAAACAAACCCAAATCCCTCCAGCAGTGGAGCAGTTAAATAAATTATGGAATGCTCATTGAATGAAGCAGCAGCACATGGAAACAAATGAATTCTTGCTAACTAAAGTAACATTACATTGGCTAAATAAAGCAAAACACAGAAGAACAACACAATTTATAATTATAAACACTTTACAATATGAGTAACTGTATAATATTTCTGTGTGTGATAAATAACAAAATAGAGAAAGATAATAGAAAAATATTTAGTATAGAAATTAACATAATAGAGAGAACAATGAATTAGCACTGAGGGGTGTGTGTGAGTGTGTGGGTGTGTTGGTATGGATGTGCCACAGTGCGTGTGTGGATGTCAGGGGATGACTTTGGGAAACTTGTTTACTCTTTACACCATGAGTTCTAGGAATGATATGCAAATATTCAGGCTTGCATGAAAGTGTTTTCAGTGGCTAAGCCATCTTGTTAGAACTGATTTTCTTTGTCCTGTGCTATCTGTGGTTACACAAATACTTGTTTCATTATTCTTATATACAAGTTACTTACACTCCAAACATTTTAAATGTGTAATATTCGATACTGTATCATTTTCAAAATGCAGGGAGCATACCAGTTAGCAACAAAGTTGACAAACAGAGCACAAAAAGAAGCCTGACAGATAAAGAAAGCAAGCCTCCATGCAAGGAATGAGTCACGGGCACAAATGACTTAAATATTCACGATTATGAAGCTGGGATGGGATGACTCCATCAGTTCATTGGATTCGTGCTTACTCAGTGTTTTAACATTTTAATCACAAAGTCATAGTCCATTATTCTAATGTAATGTTTAGCATGGAGCACTTCAGTATACAACCAGGGAGCTTATGCACTGGATTACTTGCTGTATCTTCATTCCAAATGATATGTCATGTTCTTTGGTTTTACAGAGTTACTATGTCCTTTCCCTAATTTGTATCATATTTGGGGGACTGACAAGATGATTTTTGTGAACGTGTCGAGGTAAGCATTAGAATTTAGACTGAAGAATGCATAAAAGAATGTTCATTATTTTTTATATTTCTAAGGGAATCAATAAGTTAATCTCCCTGTGTGATGCCCTAAACTTCCCTTCCATCATATAATATTCATCTTTGCATAAATAAGTCCTTAAACCCCACAAGTAATACTTTGCCTCATTATTTTCAAAGCATATATAGCACTTCACTTATTGTAAGCGATTAGTCTCTATTTGTTGGCTGGCTTCAAATGGATTAATTAGTTGTATAAATGTCATCGCTGAGTCTCACACCTCTTCAGCTACCAAAAATTTCTAATACAAACTACAACTACTATTTCAGATTGAATCATACACTTTGTCTGAAATCATATTTTTAGAATTTTGTGAATCTAAGACAAGTCCAGAATAGACATTTTATGGCGTGAAAGTAGATATTAAGGGCATCTGTAACCAGAATGTAAACTCTGAGAACTCTCCAATTTCTTAGAAGGAGGTAACATGAAACGTAGTTTCAAATCATACTTAGAAAAATATAAGCATGTGATCTTGCAGAAGTCCATTTTGTTGCTATTTGTTATTTTCATCTTTACAATATAACAAAGAAGAAATCTTTCTAACATAGTTAAATGTCATTGCATTAAATTTATCCTCCATTTTATTCTTTGCCTTCTTATTATCTGCATTTCTCACTTTAGCCAATAGAACAGCAATCACTTGCCATGAAGCATGGCTAGAAATAGAAATTATTTCAAGTTGGGCACATTTGTGGTCTATGAATACTAAACACTAATAAGTTGATGAGTTCCATTTCTGGAATGGCTTCCAAGTAATTTAATCCAGAAATATTCTGGACAGACATCTAGTTGTCTGCTTAGAGTCTGGGAGAGCAGTAATTTCACATTTAGGCTTCCTACCTTGAAGCTTGTGGTTCTGCATGCTGGGTATCTCTGTGCACTTCACAAAACACAGGGGAGAGGAGCAAACTTTTTTTAAGGTCAGAAACAAGCTTTATTTACATAGGGAAAATAAAGATAACAATAACTCAAATACTGAATAATTGAGCTTTGGGTTGGCTACAAGTTCATGCCTCACCAATCCTGTTTTATAGCATTTTCAGACTACATGGTATTTCCCCTCAGTTCTCTGTAATTCTTGAAACTTCCAAAGCATCAGAATTCTGAATAGCTTGTTGAACAGCAACAGAAATGAGACAATGTACTCGGAAATCAGTCCCTCCCTAAAAAGACATTATATCCAAATTCTGTTAAAGCGTCAGCCAGTCAGGCCCATAGAGGAATGAAGACGTAGGAAAGATTCATGGTAGTAAACTGTTCCAGTTTAGCCTATAGTGCAAGGCAGAGGGCTAACTTAAGTAACATTGCAATGAGGTACCAGGCTTTCTTTTTAATATTATGCGATCCATGCCGGGGGTCAAAGCCAGACTTACACCGTCCAGCCATTTTCACAATCAGCAGGACGAGAAGGATAGTGCCAAATATCCGGACGGGAATACATATGAGGAACCAGTTCCAAGGGGCCTTCTCATCCAGTTTCAACACCAACATGATCAGGAAGAGTAATTTGAAAAGCCAGGTGAGGAGTATTCTCTGAACAAAGGACATTCTCATTTAAACAGTTTAGAGAGGCAGTTTCAGGGATGAAATAAGGGAGATACACCCTGGTACCACGGCCAGCAGGAGAGCTGAGACAACAGTGAAGGTCGGGAAATTGGCCAGTTTGGATCCTAGCCCTCTCCCACACTTTTCTCCCCATTAAATTCTTAGTTCCTCACATGATAACTAAGAAGAAGAATCAGTTCCACCTCTCCAAACAGTCACAGCGGAGGACTGCAAACTGTATTTTTTTAACTTTTATCAATTACACTTTATTCACTTTTATCACCCCATAAACTCCTCCCTCCTCCCCTCCTAATCCTACCTTCCCTCCTCCTTTTTCACTAATGCCCCTCCCCAAGTCCACTGATAGGGGAGGTCCCCCTATCCTTCCTTCTGATTTTAGTCTCAGATCTCATCAGCAGTGGCTAAATTGTCATCCTTTGTGGGCCTGGTAAGGCTGCTCCCCCCTCAGGGGGAGGTGATCAAAGAACAGGCCAATCAGTTCATGTCAGAGGCAGTCCCTGTTCCCATACTATGGAACCTACTTGGACACTAAACTGCCATGGGCTACATCTGTGCAGGGGTTCTAGGTTATCTCCATGCATGGTACTTGGTTGGAGCATGAGTCTCTGGAAAGACCCCTGTGTTCAAATTTTCTGGTTCTGTTGTTCTCCTTGTGGAGTTCCTGTCCACTCCAGATCTTACTATTTCCCACTTCTTTCATAAGATTCCATACACTCTGCCCAACAGTCAGCATCTGCTTTGATAGTCTGCAAGGCAGAGCCTTTCAGAGACCCTCTGTGGCAGGTTCCTAGCTTGTTTCCTGTTTTTGTTTTGTTTTTCATCCTTTTTGCCTTTCGGGATGGGGATTGAGTGTTTTAGTCAGGGTCCTCTCTCTTGATTAGTTTCTTTGAATGTACAGATTTTAGTAGGTTTGTCCTATATTACATGTCTATATGAGTGAGTATATACCGTGTGTGTCTCTCTGCTTCTGGGAAAGCTCACTCAGGATGATCCTTTCCAGATCCCACCATTTACGTGCAAATTTCATGATTTCCTTATTTATCATTGCTGAGTAATATTCTATTGTGTAGATGTACCACAATTTCTGTATCCATTCTTCAGTTGAGGGGCATCTGGACTGCTTCCAGTTTCTGGCTATTACAAATAAAGCTGCTACAAACATGGTTGAGCAAATGTCCTTGTTGTGTACTTGAGCCTCTTTGGAGTATATGCCTAGTAGTGGTATGGCTGGATCTTGAGGAAGCGCTATTCCTAATTGTCTGAGAAAGTGCCAGATTGATTTCCAGAGTGGTTGTACAAGTTTACATTCCCACCAGCAGTGGAGGAGGGTTCCCCTTTCTCCACAACCTCTCCAACATGTATTGTCACTTGAGTTTTTGATCTTGGCTATTCTGATGGGTGTAAGGTGAAATCTCAGGGTTGTTTTGATTTGCATTTCCCTGATGGCTAATGAGGTTGAGCATTTCTTTAAGTGTTTCTCTGCCATTCGATATTTCTCTATCGAGAATTCTATTTAACTCTGTTCCCCATTTTTTAATTGGATTACTTGGTTTGTTGCTTTTCAGCTTCTTTCATTCTTTTCTTTAACATCATGACATTTGATTTTATTCCCTGTGTGCAAATAATGTGATTTCTTTCATCTTTGTTGTTGATTGTAGTCTTCTGTGCATATACTGTATTTTCTTTATGTATGCATCTGCTAACAGACATTTATACTGATTGCATAATTTGGCTGGTATGAATAGTGCTGAGATAAACAAGATGACATGAGTATATCCAATTGTATTATTATTTTTATTTTATATTCTGATATTCTGACTTTATTTCCTTTCGGTATATACTCAGGAGTGGTACAGCAGAATCATATGTCATGTCTGTACTTTCTTCACAGTTCTGAGGTAGTAATGTTTAGGTTGGTTTTAAATGTGAACCTGCCACAGTTTTAAAGCACCTGGGCAGAGGGCATCAGTTGAGGAATGGTCTTGATTGCCTTAACTGATGTGAAAGACCCATCCTTAATTTGTTCAGCACTTTAATGTAGCAGCCCAGCTCAAAACAACACAAAAGAAGGAAGACTATTCACCTTCTGTTTATTTGTCGCAAATTTACTTAGCCTGTTGCTCCTGTTTTTAATAGTTCTGCTGATGTTAGGATGAGCTAAGGCTTGAGTCATCTGAGGGTTCAACTGAGCTAGACTTCCAAAATGGCTTGCATTCATGACTGGAATGTTATATTGGCTGTAGGGTACTGAGTAAGAGCTTAGATGGGACAGCTAGCCAGGAAACACAAACATGTTCTTTGCTTCTTACACCATGATTACCGAGTTCTGAGAAAATGTTGAGAATTGCAGATGTAAGAATTCTTTAATTCTAACCCTGGTGGTCATACAGTCTCCACTGTTCTGCATTCTACTAGTTATGTGCATCTCACCAAGTTTCAGTATAAAAGGAAGCATCACTAAAATTGAATAAAGCACAAGTGTGTCAGATTTTTAGTTGAATAATAAAGATTAGATAGATTGCCAAGACATTCACTATAAAATCTCCCAAATTTATGGATAAAGTGTATGTGTTCCTTTTAAAAGGACGATAAAATGTCCATGACCTAGGGTAATTCTCAGAGCCCTAAAACACACACACAAAAAAAAAACAGGAGTTCATAGTAATATCCAAGTGCTAAAAGCACATGCAGTATCTTTTGATTTCACAAATCTATGACTGAAGTTTTAGTGGCACCTTGGGGAGATGGGAAAATGAGGGGGGTGGGTTGGAAACCAAGAAATAGGAAGGTTTATTTAAAAGGGGAGTCATACAGTTTTGTAAAAAAAATACAGATACGTAGAAAACATGCTTATGTGAGACTTGATTTTAAATATAACATAGAATTATAAAATTTGTACTAGTATTAAAATATCATAAATGTTTATGATAGTAATTAATAGCAAATCCATAATGAAAATACTTCAAGCCAGAGATTTATTTAAAGGTCCTCAAAGTTTGCAATCTCAAGTATCTCTGTATATGGAATTATAATTCACTTAAAGGAACAAAATTCATCATATATTTCAAGGTTTTAATTGAACTAAAGCTATTGTGGAGATAATCTGCCAATGTAAATCACAGAATACATAGCAGGAAAACTCACGAGTATGGGTTGGCAAAGCAATGTTTAAGAGAGTAAAATACATCTGAAATTAATGTAAAGTACCTTGGGGTGGCTTTAACCAAGCAAGTGAAAGATCTGTTTGAAAAACAAAACAAAACAAAACAAAAAAACAAAAAACAAAAACTTCAAGTCTCTGAAGAAAGAAATTGAAGAAGATATCAGAAGATGGAAAGATCGCCCTTGTTCATGGATCGTTAGGATTAACATAGTGAAAATGGACATTTGGCCAAAAGCAATCTACAGATTCAATGCAATTCCCATCAAAATACCAACAAAATTCTTTATGGACCTTGAAAGAAAAATTCTCAACTTCATATGGAGAAACAAATAACCTAGACTTTCCAAAACAGTCCTGTACAACAAATCGTCTGGAGGTACCTCCATCCCTGATCTCAACCTGTTCTACATAGCATTAGTAATAAAAACTGCATGGTATTGACATGGAAACAGAAAGGCGGATAAATAGAAACAAATAAAAGACACTGAAATAAACCCACACACCTATGGATACTTGATTTTTGACAAAAAAAGCCAAAAACATTCAATGGAAAAGAAGACAGCACCTTCAACAAATGGTGCTGGTCCAACTGGATGTCTACATGCAGAAAAATGCAAATAGATCCATATTTATCACCCTGCACAAAACTAAAGTCCAAGTGGGTCAAAGACCTCAACATGAAACCGGACACACTAAATTGTTAGAAAAAAAAATTGGAGAAGAGCTTTGACATCACTGGCAAAGAAGACAACTTCCTGAACAGAACACAAACAGCACAGGCTCTAAGATCAACAATCAGTAAATGGGACTTCATGAAACTAAAAACCTTCTGTAAAGCAATAAACACTGTCCTTAGGACAAAACAACAGCCTACAGATAGGGAAAGGAATTTCACCAGCCCTATATCTGACAGAGGGATAATATCCAGAATATATAAATAACTCAATAAGTTAAAAAAGCAACAAATCATGTATATCCAATTAAAAATTGGTTACTGAGCTAAAAAGAGAATTCTCTGTAGAGGAATACAGAATGGCAGAGAAACACTTAAAGAAATGCTCATTGTCTTTAACCATCCAGCAGATGCTAATAAAAATGACCTTTAGATTTCACCTTACACATCTGAATGGCTAGGATCAAAAGCTCAAGTATCAATACATGCTGGAGAGTTGTGGAGGAATGGTAAACCCTACTCAATTGATGGTGGGAATATAAACTTGTACAACCCCTTTGGAAATCAATCTGGAACATTCACACAAAATTAGGAATAGTGTTTCCTCAAGATCCAGCTATAGCACTACTAGACATATGTTGAAAAGGTGTTCAATTACACAACAAGGACATTTGCTCAACCATGTTCATAGCAGCTTTATTCATAATAGCCAGAACCTGGAAACAACCCACATGCTCTTCAACGGAGGAATGGATATAAAAATTGTGGTACATTTATACAATGGCATACAACTTAGCAATTAAAAACAAGGAAATCATGAAATTTGCAAGCAAATAGTAGGATCTAGAAAAAATCATACTGAGTGAGGTATCCCACAAGCAGAAAGACACACACAGTATATACTCACTTGTAGGTGGCTATTAGATCTATAAGATAGGATAAATATACTAAAATCTGTACACCTAAAGAAGATAAACAAGAAGGAGGACTCTGGGTAAGATGATCAATCCTCACTTAAGAAGACAAATGGGATGGACATTGGAAGTAGAAGAAAACAAGAAACAGGACCAGAGGCTGCCATAGAGGGCCTCTGAAAGACTCTTCCTAGTAGTATATCTAAGCAGATGCTGAGACTCATAACCAAATCTTGGGCAGAGTATTGGGAATCATATGAAAGAAGGGGGAGTTAGTAAGACCTGGAGAGGACAGGCGCTCCACAAGGAGAACAACAAAATCAAAATATCTAGGCACAGGGGTCTTTTCTGAGACTTTTTCTCTAACCAAGATCCATTCATGGATATAACTTAGAATGCCTGCTCAGATGTAGCCCATGGCAGCTCAGTATACAAGTGAGTGTCCTAGTAAGGGGAACAGGGAATGTCTCTGACATTAACTCAGCGGCTGGTTCTTTGACCTCACCCCCTGAGGGAGGAGCATCCTTGCCAGGCCACAGAGGAGGACAGTACAACCAGTCCTGATGAAACCTGATAAGCTAGGGCCAGATAGAAGTGAAGGAAGACCTTCCCTATACGTCAACTTAGAGAGGGGCATTGTAGGAAATGAGTGAGGGAGGGTGGGATTGGGAAAGAATGAGGGAGGGGGCTACAGCTGGGATGCAAAGTGAATAAAATATAACCAATGTAAAAAATAAAAAATATTGTCAGAGTTCAAATAAATGTATTAAACAGTTTAGAAATTATAAAGTCAAGTTATGAGTAAGAAATAATAGATCTGTTGTTCTCCTTATGGAGCTCCTGTCCTCTCCAGGTACTACTATCTCTCTCCCACTTCTTTCATAAGATTCCCTGCACTCTGTCCAAAGTTTGGCTATTTGAGTCTCAGCATCTGCCTCGATATCCTGCAGGGTAGAGCCTTTCAGAGGCCCTCTGTGGTAGGCTCCTGTCCTGTTTCGATTTCTCCCTCCTCCAATGTCCATCCTCTTTACCTTTCTGAATGGGGATTGAGCATCTTACTTAGCCAGAGTCCCCCTTTCTGATTAGCTTCCTTAGGTGTACAGATTTTAGTATGTTTATCTTATATTATATGTTTAATATCCACTTATGAGTGAGCATATACCCTGTGTGTCTTTTTGCTTCTGGGATATCTCACTCAGGATGATATTATCCAGTTCCCACCATTTATCTGCAAATTTCATGATTTCCTTGTTTTTAATTGCTGAGTAGATTTCCATTGTGTAAATGTACCACAATTTCTGTATCCATTCCTTATCCAAAAAGTCTGGGCACAGGGGTCTTTTCTGAGACTGATACTCCAGCCAAGGACCATGCATGGAGATGGCCAGGAACCCCTGCTCAGATGTAGCTATGGAAGTTCCAAGTGTCCAAGAGGGCTCCATAGTAATGGGGACAGGAACTGTCTCTGACAGGAACTGATTGGCTTGCTCTTTGATCACCTCCCCCTGGTAAGAGGGAGCAGCCTTACCAGGTCACAGAGGAAGACAATGCAGCCACTCCTGATGAAACCTGATAGACTAGGATTAGAGGGAATTGGGGGAGGACCTCCCTTATCAGTGAACTAGGGAAGGGGCAAGGGTAGGGAAGAGGAAGAGAGGGTAAGATTGGGAGAGGAAGAGGGAAGGAGATACAGGAGGGATAGAAAGTGAATAATCTGTAATTATTAAAAATAAAAATAATTAATAAAAATTTAAATGAAAAAAGAAATAATAGATCAAAACCCAACAAATTGTAATATCTATCAATAAAAATGTAATAATTAACTTTTAGAAGCTAGTGAGCATTTGAACTTTATATTAGATATGAGAAATGAGATAATTATTGAACTGGAACTCAGAAATTCTCATCAAGAAATAAGGACACAAAGACAAAGCATTTAAAGATTCAAAAGAGATGTGTAGATATATCAAAGAC
The DNA here is from genome assembly GCF_030254825.1 of Meriones unguiculatus. Lineage (NCBI taxonomy): Eukaryota > Metazoa > Chordata > Mammalia > Rodentia > Muridae > Meriones > Meriones unguiculatus. Next base: position 134,922,815 of record NC_083369.1, on the reverse strand, counting down.
AGAAGGGGACTGGTTATCTCACACACATTAAATATGAGTGTAGAAATTAAAAGACTTCAGAAGAGGTGATTTCTAAAGACATAATGGCTAAAATTTTTTCAGAAGTGATAAAAAGTTTGAATCATCAGAATTAGGAATTTCAGAGAGATTCAGGAAAAAATAAATATTGTCATATTTCAAAACCTTGAGATCTTAGTATGGTTATCTTTCCCCCGCCAAAAAAAAAAAAAAAAACAAAACACCTAAATAACAAGAATAACAAGAATGACCCTAATGAGGATGCTTAATTCTCATTCAGAAGTGTAGATAGAATAGAAGTGGCTGTTGAGATGGAACAGGATGGGAACCTGCCATTGATGTCCTTTGATAGAATAAAAAGCCTGGAAATAGCCTTGATGTCCCTCAACTGAGGAATGAATAAATTGTGGCACACTTACACAATGGAATAGTACTCAGCTATTCATGAAATATACAGACAAATAGATGGAACTAGAAAAGATTCTCCTGATTGAGATAACACAGACCCAGAAATAGATGAAGATATGCCCAGTCCTACTACAACTTGATGTATTAAGGTTGATATCCATGGAAGAGTCTCCTCTTCTCTGAGGAGAGAGGAGGGCAAAAGAAGAGGGAGGTGAGAGGGAGAGATTTGGAAGGGAGGAAGGAGGGGAAGTTCCACTTGGGATGTACAGTAAATAAATTAATGTAAAAGTAAATTAAAAATTAAAAATTGAAAAATATAATCAATACTGGAGAGGTGAATTATTAGCAACACAACCAGGACAAAAATAGCAAAATCAAAAATACTTATTCAATATACTGAAGGATCATAGCTTCTGATCTAGATTTATGTATCTGCCAAGTTCTTTTACAAAACATAAGCAAGAAAGAAAACACTTTTCAGACAAATGAAAATGTTTACTAACAGTAGTCCTTCAAGAAAAAAAAAATACTTGTAGTAAATAACCATTTCAGGGACAAGGAAAAGTCTCTCAGAAGAAAAAGTAGTGAATTTTAAGTATTAGTTTCAGAAAACAATTTGTTTTAAGGTGAAATCAACAACAAAATCTTCTTAGTGGGGGCCAGTATTTAGACTCAAGTCAATTCAACTGAAGCTTTTTTTTTTCTATGATGATACCTTAAAACAAAAGCAGGCACTGAACTAATGAAGATGTGAAGAAAAACAGAAGTAAAGGCTAGAAGGGCATAGTGCAAAGTTTTTAAATGTCAAAGAAAGGCTGACCTGGATTACCATTTTCAACTGGAAGATCAAAGTCTTTGTCTCTGTCTTCACCACAGCCCTTCCTGGTATTGATCCCACTCAGGTGCTTTCTGTATCTTCAAAAGGCCAACAGAGGTGAGGGCAGGTTCTCTGAAAGAAGAAAACGCACACAGTTTTCTCTGCTCTGTTAAGGTTTTACACTGTGTCTTAAACTCACATATAGCTATTTCCTTAGGTGTAAGACATCTTTCACCTAAATATGTCACAGAAGCCTTCTCTTGACATTTCTCATACCTTCTAAGCCAAGAAGAGACAGGAAATGTTGGATTTGAAATTGTATTTTGCATCTCCTTTTTCCCCAATGTTCTTCACTTCTTTCTAGAGTTATTTCCATCCTTATTTTTTTTCCTACAGCATATCAGTTTCCAAGACCCCACCTTTATAAAACTACTAAATTAGATTATTAATGACAAATCAGAGGATTCCAAGATTATAGCTATGAAAGCTCTTTGTTTCTTCAGTATGACAATTTTGAATGCTCCCCACAGCAGGGTGCATTGCAGATCTCATGTAATTTTGGTTTTGTTTTTATTTTGATATTTTGGTTGATCACAAATAAACGAGGTCAATTTTTTTTTAAGAAACGCTATCATGATTACTTAAACTAAACACTGTTGTTAGTTCTATTACTGTATTAAAATATTCAACTGAAGGTTGCTTAAGGGTGATATAGTACATAAGCCTGTAGGGAACAAACACATAAAGGCAAGATGAAATGAGTTTTTAGTGCCAGAGTCCACTTTTGATTGAATTGAGCTCACAAGAGTCAACTTGAGTGCTTGAAGGCAAGGCCAGAATACATCCAATATATGGAAATAAAGAAAAGGAGGACATTTTTACCTTTGGAAAAAGGGTTGAGTTTTATTTTCCTCGTAAGAGTGTAAGGATTACCATTATGGTATCCTTCTTTAGGAAGAAAAAAGTGATAGGTAGCAGCCCCAGTGAGGCCTGAGGGATGGGTGCCAAAATCAGACATTGTGAAGTCATTCCATTCATGAAGGTCATGGCATTTATTTCTAGTGTCAATTTTGTGACAGACTACAGTAAAAATGAACTTTAAAATAAGATTAAAAAAATACTTTGTATTTAAATAATGGGTCTGCCATTTGCTGGGACCCGGTATCCTGCACTGAACTAGTGATACCATTAGGTTTCTATAAGTATTTTAAATTTGTTGACATTAAAGTAGATTTATTCACTCAGCAAATATTTTACTGAGTGTCCAGTACATTCTAGGCCATATCCAATGAGTGAAAAATATAAAAAAAATATATAGAAGTATTAGAAAATTTCTAACCTCATAGGACTTAGCATGACACTGCAGGCTGGTCTCATCTCTATGAATCAACCAACCCTAAAAAGGGCCAAATGGCACATTGCTCCTCCTGTGTCCATAGGCAATCATGCAAAATGCACTAATTAAATGTCTCCATAATGACTGTATGCTTCAGGAATGGCCTGGTGCCAATGCCTCGAAAAGTCAGCTCCAAATGCCACTCTTGTCCAGCAGCTAATGGATAAAGTGACCACAGCATACACTTTAAATCGATTGCTTGCTTTATATTTAATCAAGCATTTCTCTCTTCATCCTCCTCCTTCTCTTTCTCCTTGTTCTGCTCATCCTCTAAAATGCTAATATTCTCTTTTTACTATAACCACTATACCTTAACAGAAAATAATTAAAATTTCCCTTTTGACTTTTAATTATCCCTGGGAAGCTTTGAGAAATGGCATGAGTAACACAAATCAAAAATGCCAGTTGGCTTTGGAATGCATCCCATTTGCCTTGGAAATAGATTTTTTGAGCTCTTTTTTGAACAAATGTTAACATTGATTTGCGTTTCCTTGACATAGCCAATGGATGACAATATCATGAAGAAAAGAGGTAAGTAAATAAAGACTATTTAATATTTCTTAAAAGGGTCTGTAAGTGATACATGCAGTATTGTATACAGACATTTCATCAACCGAGGTACCATCTATATCACCATTTGTATCTGTGGATGCTAGCTACTTTTTAAAAAATTAAAATGTAAAGGTTTCTAGTTACTAGCTCCCTATTCTATGATACCCCCCATTAAAGAGAAATAACAAACAATGAGGGTATGCATTTCAACAAAATTCATGTTGAACAGGCCCAGTCTACATTAAAAAAAATATATTTTAAGCAACATATATAGCATGACAAACATTTGATTTAAAATATAATTGAATATCAACAACAATCAATGAGAGTACAAAACAATTCTGTTTTTTTATATGAAAACAAGAAGTTTAGAGAGTTAAAATAATTTGCTAAGAGTCACTCAATTAGGTAGTGATAGACCATTGCCTCTGGAATCATATCTTTCGTCCATCATGTGTTAAGGCTCAGCAAGCAGCAAGATTGAATACAGTTTAAAACACATAGGTTTTTGATAAAAGAATGACAGTAGACAGAATCTAATGAATCAAAGTCACAAACTAATGCTAGAAACAAAATAGCAGAAGAACTTAATTTGGTATGGGTCAAGTACTAAAAGGATGAAGATAACAGTTGAAATTGGTTCAGCTGCTACCCATGAAGTACGTACGTATTATGTGCAACTACCTATCACAATAAGAACATTGATTTCGTTATCCTTTATTTTCAAGATAAGCAAGCATATCAAGAGCAGTAATTTGATTCTTCCATCAGTTTCCAACGTACCTTGATGATTCTGATCTGTCTATAGTTACCAATCCCTATTTTATTGCTCTAAGAAAACAGAATATGATGTAGATATGTATCTGACAAAGGATTAATATCTAGAAGGTATAAAGAACTCTGAAAACAGAGAGCTTTTAAGAGTTGAGATTGAGGAAGAGTTCAACAGAGAAGAGGAAGGGAAAAAGGGAAGGGACATCAATAGCATTAACGATATGTGAAAAAGCCTTAAGAGGAGATCCAAGATGGCAGCGACCAGAATGCATCATATCTGAGGGGCAAAAGATCTGAAATTCCAAAATTGCATCTCATGGAACCTTCTGCAAAACAGACCATATAGTTGGTCACAAAGCAAGCCTCAACAGATACAAGAAGATTGAAATAATCCCCTGTATTCTATCTGACAACCATAGATTAAACTAGACCTCAACAGCAATGAAAATAGCAAAAAGCCCACATGCACGTGGAAACTTAACAACTTACTACTCAATGACAGCTGGGTTAAGGAAAAAATAAAGAAAGAAATTAAAGATTTCCTAGAATTCAATGAAAATGAAGGTACAGCATACCCAAATTTATGAGACATGATGAAAGAAGTGCTCAGAGGAAAATTCATAGCACTAAGTGCCTTCAGGAAGTAATTTGTAACATCTCATACAAGCAACTTAATGGCCCAACTGAAAACTCTAGGAAAAAAAAAAAGCAGCAGATGGCTGGAAATAATCAAAATGAGGGCTAAAATCAGTAAATTAAAATCATATAAAACTATTCAAAGAATCAATGAAACCAAGAGCTGGTTCTTTGAGAAAATCAACAAGATAGACAAACCCTTAGCCAAACTAACTAAAAGGCAGAGAAAAACTGTACAAATCAGCAAAATCACAAATGAAAAGGTGGGCATAACTACAGACACTGAGGAAATCCAAACAATCATTAAGTCATACTACAAAAGCCGATATACCACAAAATTTGAAAACCTAAATGAAGTGGATAATTTTCTCGATAGATTCCATCTACCAAACTTAAGTCAAGATCAGGTAGAAAGATTGAATTATCCTATTATATCCCCCAAGGAAATTGAAGAAGTCATCAACAGTCTCCCTTCCAAAAAACAAAACAAAACAAAACAAAAGCCCTGCTCAAGATGGTTTCAGCACAGAATTCTACTACAAGACCATCAAAGAAGTGCTAACTACAATTCTTTTTGAGCTATTCCACAAAATAGAAAGAGAAGGAACATTATCAAACTCATTCTGTGAAGCCAGAGTCACCTTGATACCGACATGACACAAGACCCAAAAAAACCCAGAAATTCAGAACTATCTCTCTTATGAACATTGATGCAAAAATATTCAATAAAATACTTGCAAAAAAAATCCAAGAACACATCAAAGATATCATCCACCATGACCTAGTAGGCTTCATCCCAGGCATGCAAGGGTGGTTCAATACACAGAAATCCATCAATATAATTCACCTGAAGAAGAAAAAACACATGATAATCTCTTTAGATGCCCAAAAAACATTTGAAAAAATCCAACACCCATTCATGTTTAAAGTCTTTGAGAGATCAGGGATACAAGGTACATACCTAAATATAGTAAAGGCAATATACAGCAAGCCTATAGCCAACATCAAACTCAATGGAGATAAACTTAAATCAATCCCACTGAAATCAGGGACAAGGTAAGGCTGCCCAATCTCTCCAAATCTCGTCAACATAGTACTTGAAGTCTTAGCTAGAGCAATAAGAAAACTAAAGGAGATCAAGGGGATGCAAATCAGAAAGGAAGAGGTCAAAGTTTCACTATTCGCAAATGATATGATAATATACGTGAATGACCCCAAAAATTCAACTAGAAAACTCCTTCAGCTGATAAACACCTTCAGCAAATGGCTGGATACAAAATTAATTCAAAAAATATCAGAAGCCCTCATGTATACCAAAGACAAAAGGGCCTAGAAAGTAATTAGAGAAACAACTCCCTTCACAATAGCCACTAATAACATAAAGTACCTTGGTGTGACTCTAACAAAGCAAATTATAGACCTGTTTGAAAAAATAAAACTTCAAGTCTCTGAAGAAAGAAATTGAAGAAAATATCAGAAGATGGAAAGATCTCCCTTGTTCATGGATAAGTAGAATTAACATAGTGAAAATGGTCATTCTTCCAAAAGCAATCTACAGATTCAGTGCAATTCCCATCAAAATACCAAAACAATTCTTTACAGACCTTGAAAGAAAAATTCTCAACTTCATATGGAGAAACAACAACAAAAAAAAACCCACCAAAATTTCCAAAATGATCCTGCACAACAGATCATCTGGAAGTACTTCCATCCCTGTTCTCAAGCTGTTCTACAGAGCAATGGTAATAAAAATGCATGGTGTTGTCATAGAAACAGAATGGTGGATAAATGGAACCAAATAGAAGACCCAGAAAAAATTCCACACACCTTGATTTTTGACAAAGACGCCAAAACCATACAATGGATAAAAGACAGATTATTCAACAAATGGTGCTGGTCCAACTGGATGTCTACATGCAGAAAAATGCAAAAAGAGCTATATTTATTACCCTGCACAAAACTAAAGTACATGTGGATCAAAGGCCTCAACATAAAACCAGACACACTAAACTGATTAGAAGAACAAACGAGAAAGAGCTTAGAACTCTTTGGTGCAGCAGACAACTTCCTGAACAGAACACCAGCAGCACAGGTTCAAAGAGCAACACTCAATAAATTGGACCTCATGAAACTGAAAAGGTTCTGTAAAGCAAAAGACACTATCCTCAGAACAAAACAACAGCCTACAGACTGGGAGAATTCTCCACAGAGGAATATCGAATGGCAGAGAAACACTTAAAGAAATGCTCAACCTCATTAGCCATCAGGGAAATACAAATCAAAACGACCCTGAGATATCACCTTAAACCCATCAGAATGGCCAAGATGAAAAACTCAAGTGACAACACATGCTGGAGAGGTTATGGAGAAAGGGGAACCCTCCTCCCCTGCTGGTGGGAATGTAAACTGGTACAACCACTCTGGAAATCTATCTGGCGCTTTCTAAGACAATTAGGAATAGTGCTTCCTCAAGACCCAGCTATACCACTGCTAGGTATATACCCAAAGTTTGCTCAAATACACAAAAGGGATACTTGCTCAACCATGTTTTTAGCAGCTTTATTTGCAATAGCCAGAACCTGGAAACAACCCAGATGTCCATCAACGGAGGAATGGGTACAGAAATTGTGGTATTTTTACACAATGGAATACTACTCAGCAATCAAAAAGGAGGAAATCATGAAATTTGCAGGCAAATGGTGGGATCTAGAAAAGATCATTCTGAGTGAAATATCCCAGAAGGAGAAAGACAAACACGGTATATACTCACTTATATAGATCTATGAGATATGATAAACATAATGAAATCTATACACCTAAAAAAGATAATCAAGAGAGCGGACATGGGGTAAGATGATCAATCCTCGTTTAGAAAGACAGATGGGATGTGCATTGAACGTATGACAGGAGTCTACTGAGGGCATCTGAAAGACTCTAACTAGCAGTGTTTTCAAAGCAAAGACTCATGACCAAACCTTTGGCAGAGTACAGGGAATCATAAGAAAGAAGGGGAGTTAGTCTGATGGGGAAAGGATAGGAGCTCCACAAGGACCAAATATATCTGGGCACAGGGTCTTTTCTGAGACTGACATTCAACCAAGGACCATGTATGGATATAACCTAGAACCTCCACTCAGATGTAGCCTGTGGTAGCTCAGTAACCAATTGGTTTCCCAAAGTGAGGGGAACAAGGACTATTTCTAACAGGAACTCAATGACTGACTCTTTGGTCTCCCCACCCCCCGAGGGAGGAACAGTCCTGTTAGGCCACAGAGGAGGGCTTTGCAGCCAGTCCTGAAGATACCTGATAAAACAGGATGGGATGAATGGTGAGGAGGTCCCCCCCATCAGTGGACTTGAAAAGGGGCACGGTGGAGATGAGGGAGGGAGGGAGGGAGGGAGGGAGGGAGGGAGGGAGGGAGGGAGGGAGGGAGGGAGGGAGGGAGGGAGGGACTGGGATGGAATGAGGGAGTGGGACACGGCTGGGATACAGAGTTAATAAAACGTAACTGATAAGAAAAAAATAAAATTCAAAAAAAATAAATAAATACCTCAAAAAAAATAACTTCACCAAACTTATGTCTGACAGAGGGCTAATATCCAGAATATATATTAAAAAAAAAAAACTAAAGAAGTTAAAAAGCAACAAATCAAGTAATCAAATTAAAAAATGGGGTACAGGGCTAAACAGAGAATTCTCTGTAGAGGAATATAGAATGTAGAGTATACAGAACACTTAAAGAAATGCTCAACTTCCTTAGTTATCAGGGAGATGCATTTCAAAATGACCCTGAAATTTCAAGTTATACCCATCAGATCAAATTCAAGCGAGAACACATGCTGGAGAGGTTGGGGAGAAGGTAGAATCCTCCTCCATTGCTGGTGGGTATGTAAACCACTTTGGAAATCAATCTAGTGCTTTCTCAGACAATTAGGAATAGTGCTTCCTCAAGATCCAGCTATATGTCTCCTAGGCACATATCCAAAAGATGTTCAAGTATACAACAAGGACATTTGCTCAACCGTGTCCATAGCAGCTTTATTCTTAAAAGCCAGAATCTGGAAACAACCTAGATATCCCTCAACTGAGGAATGGATACAGAAATTGCGGTACCTTTACACAATGGAATACTACTCAACAATTAAAAACAAGGAAATCATGAAATTTGCAGGCAAATAGTAGGATCTAGAAAAGATCATCCTGAGTGAGGTATTCCAGAAGCAGAAAGACACACATGGTATATGCTCACTTATAAGTGGATACTAGACCTATAAGATAGGATAAGCGTACTAAAATCTGTACACCTAAAGAAGATAAACAAGAAAGAGGATCAGGGGTAAGATGATAAATCCTCACTTAAAAAAACAAATAAGATGGACATTGGAAGTAGGAGAAAACAACAGGACAGGAGGCTGCCATAGAGGGCCTCTGAAAGACTCTACCTAGAGGTATATCAACCAGATGTTGAGACCAAACCTTGGGCAGAGTGCAAGGAATCATATGAAAGATGGGGGAGTTAGTATGACCTAGAGAGGACAGAACCTCCACAAGGACCAAATATATCTGAGCACAGGGGTCTTTTCTGAGACTTTTTCTCCAACCAAGGACCATGCATCGCTATAACCTAGAACCCCTGCTCAGAGGTAGCCCATGACAGATCAGTATCCAAATGAGTTTCCTAGTAAGGGGAACAGAGACTATTTCTGACATGAACTCAATGGCTGGCTCTTTGACCTCCTCCCACCCCGGAGGGAAGAGTAGCCTTGCTTGGCCACAAAGGAGGACATTGCAGCCAGTCCTGAAGAGACCTGATAAGCTAGGATCAGATGGAAGGTGAGGAGAACCTTCTCTATCAGTGGACTTAGAGACAGGCAGGGGGAAGATGAGGGAGAGAGGGTGAGATTGTGAGGGAATGAAGGAGGGTGCTATAGCTCGAACACAAAGTAAATAAACTGTAACTAATATAAAACAAATAAAAATTTAAGTAAAAAAATAGAAAACAGATTATGTATTTTTTGGTATGATTTTAGGTTCTCTTGGAGGGCTGTCATACTCAAGGAAATAAAATTTCGTACCAGAGAGTCACCTAATTAAAGAACTTGACTGCCCTTTATCATCAGAACACCATCCTGATGGAAAGGCATATCCTGTGAAGACAATAGAATTTAAAAAATTCAAATGCAGTAGATGAAGCCCAAACATACACAAATTCATGGTCAGACACAAGATCAAATATATTATATATTCAAATGTATGAAATATAGAAACATATATCAACATATACTCATACATTTCCATGTGTACAACACAAAAAAAATCAGCCATTCATTTTCACACCACCTAAAATGATCATTTGAATATATTTTATGCACATTATTTAATGGGGAATGCAATGGATCTCTAGATTCCTTTTAGTCAGATGGACAAATTTACCTCATTAATCATACCTATCCATGGCATGGGAGATCTTCCAATTTTTTTTTTGCATATCTTCTTCAATTTCTTTCTTCAGAGACTTGAAGTTCTTGTCATACGTATCTTTAACTTGCTTGGTTAGGGATATACCAAAATATTTTGTGTTAGTTTTGTGGCTATATATAATTTATGGTTATTGTGAAGGGTGTTGTTTCCCTAATTTGTTTCTCAGCCAGTTTATCATTTGTATAAAGGAGTGCTACTAATTTTTTTTTTTTTTTTTTTTTTTTTTTTTTTTTTTGTAAATCTTGTACCTAACCACTTTGCTGAAGGTCTTTATCAGCTGTAGGAGTTTCCTGGAGAATTTGGGGGATCACTTATATATACTATCATATCATCTGTAAATAGCAATATTTTGACTTTTTCCTTTCTAATTTGCATTCCCTTGATCTCCTTTAGTTATCTTGTTGCTCTAAATAAACTTGAAGTACTATACTGAATAGATATTGAGAGATTTGATGTTGACTATAGGCTTACTGTATATTGACTTTATTATGTTTAGGTATGTGCCTTGTCTCCCTGACCACTCCAAGGCTTTTAAAATGAAGGAGTGTTTGATTGTGTCAAAGGCTTTTTCAGCATCTAAGGAGATGATCATGTGTTTTTATTCTTTTAGTTTGTCTATATAGTAGATTACATTTATTGATTTTGTATATTGAACCATCTCTGCATTTCTGGAATGAAGCCTACTTGATCATGGTGGATGATGTTTTTGTTGTGTTCTTGGATTGAGTTTATAAGTATTTTCTTGAGAACTTTTGCATCTATGTACATAAAGGAAATTTGCCTGCAACTATACTTCTTTAATGTGACTATTTGTGAGTTAGGTATCAAAGTAACTCTGACCTCCTAAAACAAATTGGGCAATATTTCTTCTGTTTCAATATGGTGGAATAGTTTGAGGAATATTGGCATTAACTCTTCTTTGAAAGCCTGGAAGAGTTCTGTGCTAAATTCATCTGGTCCCTGTTTTTTTGTCTGCTCATTTGTTTGCTGATGTTTATTTTGGGTGAGGACACATTAATGACTGCTTCTATTTCACTAGTGGTTATAGATCTGCTTAAATTGCTGATGTGATCTTGAGATAATTTTTTTAAATTTCTTTTGTTTTTTTTATAAATTAATTTATTCACTTTGTATCCCTGCTATAGCCCCCTCTCTCATGCCCTCCAAATCGCACCTTCTCTCCCTCATCTCCTCCATTCCCCCTCCCCAAGTCCACTGATAGGGGAGTTCTTCCTCCCCTTCCCTCTAACCCTAGGCTATCAAGTCTCATCAAGACTGGTTGTACTGTCTTCTTTTCTGGCCTAGTAAGACTGCTCCCCCATTAGGGAAAGGCAATTAAAGAGTCAGCCACTGAGTTCATGTCAGAGACAGTCCCTGTTCCCATTACTGGGGGAAACCACTGGGAGACTGAGCTGCCATAGGCTACATCTGTGCAAGGATTCTAGGTTATCTCCATGAATGGTCCTTGTTTGGATTATTAGTCTCATAAAAAGGCTGCTGTGCCCAGATTTTTTTTTTTTTTTGGATCAGTTGCTCTCCTCGTAGAGCTCTTGTCCCTTCCATGTCTTCCTATCTCCACCTTCTTTCATTGGATTCCCTGCACTCTGCCTAGATTTTAGCTATGAGTCTCAGCATCTGCTTTGATACCTTGCTGGATAGAGTCTTTCAGAGGCCCACTGTGGTAGGCTGCTGTCCTGTTACCTGTTTTCTCCCTCTTCTGATGTCCATCCCATTTGCCTTTCTGAGTGAGCATTGATCACCTTACCCAGGGTCCACCTTCTTGCTTAGCTTCTTTATGTGAACAGATTTTAGTGTGTTTATCCTATATTATATGTTTAATATCCACCTATAAATGAGTATATACCATGGTTGTCTTTCTGTTTCTGGGATACCTCACTCAGGATGATCTCTTCTAGTTCACATTTTTTTCCCTGCAAATTTCATGATTTCCTTGTTTTTAGTTGCTCAATAGTATTCCATTGTGTAAATGGACCACAATTTCTGTATACATTCCTAAGTTCAGCGACATCTATGTTTGTTCCAGATTCTGGCTATTGCAAATAAAGGTGCTATGAACATGGTTGAGCAAATGTCCTTGTTGTATGCTTGAGCATATTTTGGATATATGCCTAGAAGCATTATAACTGGATCGTGAAGAAGCACTATTCCTAATTGCCTAAGAAAGTGCCAGATTGATTTCCAAAGTGGTTGTACAAGTGTACATTCCCACCAGCAGTGGAGGAGGATTCTCTTTTTCCACATTCTCTCCAGCATGTATTCTCACTTGAGCTTTTGATCTTAACCATTCTGATGCATACAAGGTGAAATCTCAGGGTCACTTTGATTTTCATTTCCCTGATGACTAAAGATGTTGAACATTTCTTTAAGTGTTTCTCTCCCTTTCAATATTCCTCTATTGAGAATTCTCTGTTTAGCTCTATAACTCATTTTTAAATTGGATTATTGATTTTTTACTGTTTAACTTCCTTGGTTCTTTATATATTCAGGATATTAGGCCTCTGTCAGATATAGGGTTAGTGAAGATCCTTTCCCAATCTGTAGGCTGTCGTTTGCTTCTGATGACAGTGTCCTTTACTTTAAAGAAGTTTTCTTAGTTTCAAGAGGTCCCATTTGCTGATTGTTTATCTAAGACCCAGTTTGTTTTTTTTTTTTTTTTTTTTTTTTGGTATTCTATTCAGGAAGTTGTCTCCTGTGCTAATGAGATCAAGACTCTTCCCCAATATTTCTTCTAACAGGTTTAGTGTGTCTGGTTTATGTTGAGGTCTTTGATCTTGGAATTTAGTTTTGTGCAGGGTGACAAATATGGATCTAGTTGCATTTTTCTACATGTAGACATCCAGTTAGACCAGCAACATTTGTTGAAGATACTATCTTTTTTCCATCGTATGGTTTTGGCATCTTTTTCAAAGATCAGGTGTCCAAAAGTGTGTATGTTTATTTCTGGGTGTTCTGTTTGGTTCCATTGATCCACCATTCTGTTTCTATGCCAGTACCATGCAGTTTTTATAACTGTTGCTCTATAGTACAGCTTATGATCAGGGATGGAGATACCTCCAGAAGATCTTTTATTGTAGAGGATTGTTTTAGCAATTCTGGGTTTCTTGTTATTCCATATGAAGTTGAGAATTTTTCTTTCCAGGTCTGTAAAGAACTGTGTTGGTAATTTGATGGGAATTGCATTAAATCTGTAGATTGCTTTTGGTAAAATAGCCATTTTTACTATGTTAATCCTGCCAAGCCCTGAGCATGGAAGATTTTTCAATCTTCTGATATCTTCTAATTCTTTCTTCAGAGACTTGAAATTTTTTTTGTACAAGTCTTTGACTTGCTTTGTTAGGGTTACACCAAAGTACTTTATGTTATTTGTGGCTATTGTGAAGGGTGCTGTTTCCTAATTTCTTTCTCAGCCCTTTTGTCTTTTGTATATAGGAGGGCTACTGATTTTTTTTTTGAGTTAATTTTGTATCTGGCCACATTGCTGAAGGTGTTTATCAGCTGTAGGAGTTCCCTGGTAGAGTTTTGGGGGTCACTCACGTATACTATCATATCATCTGCATATAGTGGTAATTTCACTTCTTCTTTTCTAATTTGTATCCCCTTGATCTCCTTCAACTGTCTTATTGCTCTACCAAGGACTTCCAGAACTGTGTTGAAGAGATTTGGAGAGAGAGGACAGCCTTGCCTTGTCCCTGATTTCAGTGGGATTTCTGTAAATTTCTCTCTGTTTAGTTTGAAGTTGGCCATAAGCTTGCTGTCTTCCAACCCTTTATCCTCAGGTAATGTCTATCTTTGTGTCTTAGATTTGTTTCTTTTATGCAACAGATTGTGGGTCTTGTTTATGCATCCATTCTGTTAGTCTGTGTCTTTTTATTGAAGAATTGACTCCATTAATGTTGAGAGAGATTAATGACCAGTGGCTGTTAGATTCTTTGATTTTGATGTTCGCTGTGGTCCTAAGATTGTGTGCTTGGTTTCTTTTTGTTTTACTGTAGTGAGGTTAATTATTTCCTGTGTTTCCTTGAAAGTAGCTAGTTTTGTTGGGTTGTATTTTCCCTTTTATTGTCTTCTGTAACACTGGATTTGTGTGGTAAGTATTGTTGAAATTTGTTTTTGTCATTGAATATCTTGTTTTCTCCGTCTAAGAGGATTGAGAGTTTTGCTGGGTATAGTAGCCTGGGCTGAAATCTGTGTTCTCTTAGGGTCTGCATGATATCCATCCAGGCCCTTCTGGCTTTCATAGTCTCTGTTGAAAAATCAGGTGTGATTCTAATGGGTTTGCCATTATATGTTACTTGGCCCTTTTCCTTTGCAGCTTTTATTTATTTTTTTCTTTCTTCTGTATACTTACTGTTTTGATTATTATGTGGCGGGAGGATTTTCTTTTCTGTAGTTTTTAATGGTCTTCCTCCAGCCAGCCTTTAACCTGAAGTGCACTAACGCTTGTGTCTCTAATGGTAAGAACTCTTTTATTTTATGTGCTTTGGTGTTTTACCTGCATGAATTGTGAGGGTATCAGATATCCTGGAACTGGAGTTATAGATGGTTGTGAGCTGACATATAGGTGCTGTGAATTGTACTGACGTTCTTTGGAAGAGCAGCCAGTGTTATTAATCACTGAACTATCTCTCCAGCCCCTTTAAATAAAAGGAAAAAAAAATAAACGTTGTTGCTCAAAAGCAAAACACAAAACAAAAAGAACTGAGCAAGTAAGCAAGATTGAGAGAGAGAGAGAGAGAGAGAGAGAGAAAGAGAGAGAGAGAGAGAGAGTAATCTCTAGAGTACCATGTAATGATTTAGAAGATGTGGAAGCCAAGAGATGAAAGATATTCAGAAGATATCAAGGCCATTTTGCAAGCTCTCATTAACATTCTTAATTCCCTAGGCTTTCTCCTCCTGACTGGGTCCTCCTGTAGTCTTCTTTAGAATAGACCATCTTGTCCTCAGAATGTACACAACCTTGGTTCAGGATTAGACAACGGTATGGTAATCAACCATTCCTGTTTTCTCAGGACTAAGTGTTCTTACAGGTCATTTGAGTTTTGTTTGTTTGTTTGTTTGTTTGACTTTAAAAGTTCCAAACAAACCATGATTCTAGTTATTCTATGAGGAAGTACCCAATTGTCAGATCATTCCTTGATGACAACTTCTTTTTGTTAATGTTTTTCATTAACAAAAACATTCCATTAGGAAAGCTTTGTCTTATTTCACATTTCTGACTCAGGGAGGCATTTAACCTCAAGAGTCTGATAGTTAAAACTGGCTTCCAATTTTCTGCCTCTAGTCCCATAATTTGTGATTCACTTTTGTGTAGACCCATTCTATCTGCTCATTTTTGTATGTGTGTGCCATAAACAATAAATAAGCCCATTATCCAGTCTTTATTTCTTTACTTCTGGGATATGATCACATCTAGTCTTTGGAGATATCATTGAATCACACTTGTCATTCAAGTGGGTTGGAGGTACTTTCTAGTTATCTTATTAATATATCCTGATCTCATCTTCTAATTCATTCTGGAAACCCTAGAGTCTAATTCAAATCTATGTATGGGCTTCTTTGTATCATCAGTTCTTTTACCGCCAAAACTTTTAAACAGCATCACATATTGGATCTTGGAAGCTGACTCTATATTTTATTCCTTGTGAGTTCCCGTGGATTGAATATCCTAACCCAATAGAACAGCAGACAATAACATTAAACTTTTTTGTCAAACAGAACAAATCTCTTTGAATTACTGTTCATAAATAGTGTGTCTAAATTATTCTCAAAATTTCATTCATCTTTAGAGACCTTCTGCATATCATTCAAAGAGTGGTTTGTTGGGTAAGGTAAGTATGGGATTTTGGCATGCCATTTTGAGAGGAACTTAAAGTGCTCTTTTCATTTGACTCAGCATTTGCTCCTGTAGGGAGAGCCTGGTGGCCTTTACTCTGTTCATCTGCCCACTCAAATCTATTTTAGGCTTGCCTTTTATATTCTGATCTGAACTCTTTCTTAAAAAAAAAAAAAAAAAGACCAAACAAACAATAAAATCCGCTTGGCTCAAATCTATTTCTCTTTTGCCCTCTTGGGCCATGTACCAAGGAACTCAAGGAATATTATTAGAGACACAAATTAACATTGAAATTCATGTCATGAAATATTGAAAAAAATATTGAAAAAATCACATGAGAGATCATACCACCTTTGCTCTTATTCAGTAAACAATGATGCTCTTTTTCTTCTTGTTTTTGTGTCTTTGGAGGGAAAATCACCATTTATTTCTTCCAAACTTATGATTACAGAGACATCAAAAATAATATCATGTACATACTGTAGGAAAGAAAATCTGTTAATTAGCATATTTGTTTTCAGGACAAGGTAATACTTTACTCTTGACCAAGATATGCTTGGAAGAGAGAACACACAGAGAAAACAGAAAGTGCCCTTGGTTTTTATTCTAACTCAGGTGGTGACTGCTTTTTCTCAATTGATTGGGTTCTACTGACCTCACAGTCTTATTTAATTGGCTAGTCTGAAAATAATTGGTGTATAGGAAATCGAGAAAGGAAAAAAGAATCACTGCCCCAGGCCAGTAAGTTTCTGGAATGAATCAGAGGGCCTTTGTTTAAAAAGTATATATTTTACTGGGTATGGAGGGAGACTAAAACATTTGTATAGAGGTTTTACAAAGTGAGGGAGATAAAAAATATTGAGTTCTTTAATCTAAACATGTTTTACAGTTTGTGATAAAAATGACGTGTATTTAGTATTTCTTATAAATCTTTCCTCCTCTCAAAGGGCAAGACAGCAGATTGTGGTTTCATCGTTCAAGAGACCAACAATAGAGACCAAAGTAAATCGAAGAATCAATAAATGACGTTTCCTGTGAATTCATTAAGAGATTCTATAGAACTGTGACTTGAACATTTTCAAATTTCTTTCCAGACACCAGTCCTTCCAACCTCTGATAGTTGAAAGCTTTTAAGGTAGTCCCTCTAGAGAGGTATTCCCCAAACTGCCACACACAACACTCTAAAATTCAACTGTAAGAAGCTGATCAGTCATCATTCCAATTTGTAATGGAAGTTAGGGTTACCTCATCAGAGGAAGGAGGAATGATAAGAATAGAAAAAAGAAATTGGCTAGGCAGTTTATGGTAAAAAGCCTCCAAAAAAAAAAAAAAAAGTAACCAATTTCTTCCTGACTAAAAGCCAGGAATGTCCTTGGGACTGTTTGCATCTTCATCTTTTTCAGTTACCAAAGAAGCCAATAATGTTTGGGGATCTTTAATCTTTGATGTGATTTGGATTCTATGATTTTTAGAGTGGTGCAATGTGGTAATTAAAGCCTGTTAATAGGAAACTCCTCCTGATCAGATAATACAGTTTCTGATCTGGGTGTACACCTCACATTTCAATGGGGTCAGACCAATCTTTTGACCAGGGGGCCAACTGAGGAAGGCGGGCACATCTTAAATCATTCTAATGAAATAGAAGGGGTCATTAATTATTTTTCCTAGGGGCATATATCAGACTTATTGAGTCAACTATTACTAAACAGATACTTTCTCCTAATTGGAGCTTCTTACTGCAAGACATTAATTTAACAAATGGAATCTAATCTTATTGAGTGTGATTAACATATTTATTATAGAATTTATATTAATGTCATCCATCAATTTGTTGTAGGAGAGACAGTGATGCTATTTTTAAAACTAAACTTGGGATTGTAGCCTTTAACCTATTATCTTGGGACTCAACAGACACCAACATCCTTTTCTATATCTGATGAAATTGAAAGACAAAGAGCTCAAACTGGTGGTTCTTCAATTAGGAAACCTTAGAAAATAAAGATGCTTAGAACGCACCACCAGAGCTTACCACATTGCTCTGGAACACAAGCATATGTTGGTGGTTGTTTAACACCTATCTAGTGGTTCATATGAACAGTTGGAATTCAGAATTTTTTTTGTGGTGTTGTTTGTTCTTACTTTTTAATTAATTTTTAAAAAGTTAGAATACAATGTAATTGATTTTGCTACGGTTATTTTTATATAAGTCACTATACTTTGTCCTTGTCCTTCCATCCCACTTCTCTTCCTGGTGTCCCTGCCTTTTCTCCATTACACTCTCACTTCACATTATGTCTCCTTCTCCTTTTATAATCTTTTTTCTACCATCTTGCCCCCCCCACATATACACAAACACATACATACAAAACATACTCATACATACATGCACATTTCTAGAGTCTACACATTAGAAAGAGCATATGTTGAGTGCATTTAAAACATTTTTATATTTACTAATATTTAGGAAGGGAATTGTATGTATTTGTCACAGTAGTCAATTTTTTCACCATAGAAGTTCCTCTCTCTCATGTTATCATCAGCACAGAATCCTTGTCTTAAATTTTAGTGGCAGGCTGTAGGATAGAACAAAATCATATGGGTCTGGAAAAAGGTACATGCTCCCATTTTGCAGAAATCTGGTCCTTGGAATCAAATAGAGCACTGAAAGTTAGTTAAAGCCACATTGAAGAGAGGAAATGCCATCCACATAGTCCACTTGAGATAAGGGAGAATGCTAGTTCTATCTCAGTCAAGTGACAACATTTCCCATAAGCCTGAGGACACATGAGAGCATGCTGACCTACTACATTATTCACCTTCGACCTCACTGTGATAACAACTACCCCATTCCAGAAAGAATAACTAATAGGTTTCAGTAAGTGGGACCACAGATCCTGAGGAGATTGGGATGCTAAGAATCCTCTTTTCTCCCAAAGAACTCATGAAATTAGAACATTTCTGCCAACCTTTTAAGTCACTAGGTCACTCATTAAACCTTTCTTTTGACACCTTACCACCTGTTACTGTCTAGACAGTAAGCATCACTTGAGAAACTTGCCTTTTTTTTTTTTTTTCGATGTGGCCTAGATTTTTAATATAGTGCTCAGCATGCTGTCAATCTTTAGTAACCAAGGATTCTATACTTTTTTTTTTATTTTATTTTTTATTTATTTTTTATTTTTTTTATCAGTTACATTTTATTAACTCTGTATCCCAGCCGTGTCCCGATCCCTCATTCCCTCCCAGTCCCTCCCTCCCTCCCTCCCTCATCTCCACCGTGCCCCTTTCCAAGTCCACTGATGGGGGGGACCTCCTCCCCATTCATCTGATCCTGTTTTATCAGGTATCTTCAGGACTGGCTGCAAAGCCCTCCTCTGTGGCCTAACAGGACTGCTCCTCCCTTTGGGGGTGGGGAGGCCAAAGAGCCAGTCATTGAGTTCCTTTTAGAAATAGTCCTTGGTCCCCTCACTTTGAGAAACCAATTGGTTACTGAGCTACCACAGGCTACATCTGAGTGGAGGTTCTAGGTTATATCCATACATGGTCCTTGGTTGAATGTCAGTCTCAGAAAAGACCCTGTGCCCAGATATATTTGGTCCTTGTGGAGCTCCTATCCTTTCCCCATCAGACTAACTCCCCTTCTTTCTTATGATTCCCTGTACTCTGCCAAAGGTTTGGTCATGAGTCTTTGCTTTGAAAACACTGCTAGTTAGAGTCTTTCAGATGCGCTCAGTAGACTCCTGTCATACGTTCAATGCACATCCCATCTGTCTTTCTAAATGAGGATTGATCATCTTACCCCATGTCCGCTCAATTGATTATCTTTTTTTAGGTGTATAGATTTCAGTATATACAAAGAACTAAAGAAGCTGAAAAGCAGCAATCCAAGTAATCCAATTAAAAAATGGGGAACAGAGCTAAACAGAGAATTCTCGACAGAGGAATATCGAATGGCAGAAAAAACACTTAAAGAAATGCTCATCCTCATTACCCATCAGGGAAATGCAAATCAAAACGACCCTGAGATATCACCTTACACCCATCAGAATGGCCAAGATGAAAAACTCAAGCGATAACACATGCTGGAGAGGTTGTGGAGAAAGGGGAACCCTGCTCCACTGCTGGTGGGAATGTAAACTGGTACAACCACTCTGGAAAGCTATCTGGCGCTTTCTAAGACAAATAGGAATAGTGCTTCCTCCAGACCCAGCTATACCACTGCTAGGTATATACCCAAAGTTTGTTCAAGTACACAAAAAGGACACTTGCTCAACCATGTTTATAGCAGCTCTATTTGTAATAGCCAGAACCTGGAAACAACCCAGATGTCCATCAACGGTGGAATGGGTACAGAAATTGTGGTATTTTTATACAATGGAATACTACTCAGCAATCAAAAAGGAGGAAATCATGAAATTTGCAGGCAAATGGTGGGATCTAGAAAAGATCATTCTGAGTGAAATATCCCAGAAGGAGAAAGACAAACATGGGATATACTCACTTATATAGACCTATAAGATATGATAAACATAATGATTCTATACTTTTGAATTCACGTACTTGCTGAAATTTATATGAAACTTCAAATTAGTACTCACAGCACTTTCACAGTCCTTCATAGACATGTACTGAGCAACAACAACAAAAAAGCAGTATTCAAATGAGCATGCATATTAACAACCTCAGTTGAGCAAAATAGCATTCTGCCTTCTTGTTTCAATTCTCAAACTAAAAGAAAATAACCTGCTGAGGACAAGTTGATGGCACTTTTTTTGCATTTTTGTGTTCTGGTAAACCCACTCTCTCAAATGTTTTAGGGGCTGACAATGCTGTTCAATATTGGAGCCCTTATCCAGCATGTAAAATGAATTAAATAAAATAAGAATGCTTGCCAAGTGTGCTATCTAGTGTCTGTAAGTTCAAGAAGGTGGAGATGTGCAAGAAGGTGCACTTTATGGAAAGGAGTTGTGCATCAGATAAACTCCCTTCAGTCATATTGATGGTTAGGAGTTGAATGTCAGCAAATCAATGTTCTATGCTAAATAAGGTATCTTTTAATGTGAATGCACATAAAATAATGTTATATATTGACATAGTGAAGGAAATGTTGTTGGTAGAGGCTATTGGGAGCATAACTGTATTTTCTTTAGGAGTAATGATTCACTATTCTATAATTTGGTATTTAGTGCTCTATTAGTGCTTATGAAGTGAATGAGTTCTTAGGAGTTTTTATGTATATATGCATTCTTATGTGTACTTTTATTAATTCTGTGGGGGCACTGGAGAAATGCTAATAATAGTTCATTAAGTAATAACTACATTTCAGGCATTTTTGAAATCTACTGTTTTTTCATCATATCAATTCCACTAGATCAAAATAAATCTTCCCTCTTTTGTGAAGAAAGTAAATACGGCTTAAGGAAAATAATTTTCTCAAAGTTTACTGGTAGAAATGCTCACTGATATAGGTGAACTAGTACTATAGGATGAGATTGGTTTTCCCTCACCTGGTCATAGTCCTATGGTGAATATTATATCCTTTAGTATCTCAGAATGTACCTGTATTTTGATATTGGAATTTTAAGGAATTAACTATAATAAAATGAGGTCAGTGGGTGAGCCTTAGTCAAATGTTACAAGTGTCCTTTTTTAAGAATTAGGACACAGACACACTCAAAAGAAGACTACATGAAGGAACAGATTGAACATGGACATCTGAAAGTCACACAAATAGTGAAGCTCTAAAAGAAACCAGCTCCATTGACAGCTTGGTCTTAGATGTCTTTCCACAGAAAAACATTTCTGTGGTGTAAGTCCAGACTGTTGTCCTTTGCCATGGCTGCCTGAGCAAATAAATGAAGGAAACTATGATTGAGATGTCGGGCTGATAAATCAGACAGGCTCTCAGCCTTCAAATCTAAGTCTAGCCACTTGTCATAATCCACTAGAGGCCTTTTTTTTTTTTTATCCTTTAGGGAGGGAGCAGTATAATTACAAATGAGGCTATGACTAAATTTGGAATTCTGGACACCAGTAAGAATGAAACAAGTGAGAAAAATTGCTGGATCTTGGGTCAAATCCAAGTGGAACATAAAGGTGGCCAAACCAGAACAAAGCAGTGGGCACAGCGCCAGATCACAGACTTACAAGCAAAGCAGAGAACCAAGTGACAAACAAGGCAAAGTGTGCCGATGAGGAGAAGGACCTGTGCACAGTGGTAAATGATTGAAAAAGTGAAACGGAGAGGCAGAGGGCAGCAGGGAAATGATCCCAGGAATGCTGGCTGGAACAGTGATTCTCAACCTTCCTAATGCTGCCACCCTTTAACACATTTCCTCATGTTCTGGTGAACCCCAACCTTAAAATCAATTCTGTTGCTAATACATAATTGTAAATTTGCTACTGTTATGGATTGTAATGTACATATTTGTTTTTTTTTCCAATGTACAATCTTAGGTAACCACTGTGAAAGAGTCGTTCTCCCCTAAAAAGGTCAAAACCTACAGGTTGCCAACAACTTGGCTTGAATCTTTAGCTATTAAAAGCTTGAGGTTAGTTCCCCTACCTGTTTCTTCATCTTATTCATAAGCACAGAAACAACTTAAATTCTGACATTCCTTCTGAAATTATGTGCCAGTTCTGAACTGATCACCATGTCAGGCTGAGTTCCTCAAAAACAGGTGTTGAGAGGAAGCTTCTACAATACACCAATCTTTGACATTTTTTTTAAGTTTTCTTTTTTTTTATTATTTTTTTTATCAGTTACACTTTATTAACTCTGTATCCCAGCCGTGTCCCGATCCCTCATTCCCTCCCAGTTCCTCCCTCCCTCCCTCATCTCCACCATGCCCCTTTCCAAGTCCCCTGATAGGGGGGACCTCCTCCCCATTCATCTGATCCTGTTTTATCAGGTATCTTCAGGACTGGCTGCAAAGCCCTCCTCTGTGGCCTAACAGGACTGCTCCTCCCTTCGGGGGTGGGGAGACCAAAGAGCCAGTCATTGAGTTCCTGTTAGAAATAGTCCTTGTTCCCCTCACTTTGGGAAACCAATTGGTTACTGAGCTACCACAGGCTACGTCTGAGCAGAGGTTCTAGGTTATATCCATACATGGTCCTTGGTTGAATGTCAGTCTCAGAAAAGACCCTGTGCCCAGATATATTTGGTCCTTGTGGAGCTCCTATCCTTTCCCCATCAGACTAACTCCCCTTCTTTCTTATGATTCCCTGTACTCTGCCAAAGGTTTGGTCATGAGTCTTTGCTTTGAAAACACTGCTAGTTAGAGTCTTTCAGATGCCCTCAGTAGACTCCTGTCATACGTTCAATGCACATCCCATCTGTCTTTCTAAACGAGGATTGATCATCTTACCCCATGTCCGCCCAATTATCTTTTTTAGGTGTATAGATTTCATTATGTTTATCATATCTTATAGGTCTATATAAGTGAGTATATCCCATGTTTGTCTTTCTCCTTCTGGGATATTTCACTCAGAATGATCTTTTCTAGCTCCCACCATTTGCCTGCAAATTTCATGATTTCCTCCTTTTTGATTGCTGAGTAGTATTCCATTGTATAAAAATACCACAATTTCTGTACTCATTCCTCTGTTGATGGACATCTGGGTTGTTTCCAGATTCTGGCTATTACAAATAGAGCTGCTCTAAACATGGTTGAGCAAGTGTCCCTTTTGTGTACTTGAACAAACTTTGGGTATATACCTAGCAGTGGTATAGCTGGGTCTGGAGGAAGCACTATTCCTATTTGTCTTAGAAAGCGCCAGATAGCTTTCCAGAGTGGTTGTACCAGTTTATATTCCCACCAACAGTGGAGGAGGGTTCCCCTTTCTCCACAACCTCTCCAGCATGTGTTATCGCTTGAGTTTTTCATCTTGGCCATTCTGATGGGTGTAAGGTGATATCTCAGGGATTCTCAGCTTCATATGGAGAAACAAAAAACCCAGAATCTCCAAAACGATCCTGTACAACAACAGATCATCTGGAGGTATCTCCATTCCTGATCTCAAGCTGTACTACAGGGCAACAGTAATAAAAACTGCACGGTATTGGCATAGAAACAGAAAGGAGGATCAATGGAACTGCATAGAAGACCCAGAAATAAATCCACACACCTATGAATACTCGATATTTGACAAAGAAGCCAAATCCATTCAATGGAAAAAAGACAGCATCTTCAACAAATGGTGCTGGACCAACTGGATGTCTACATGCAGAAAAATGAAAATAGATCCATATTTATCACCCTGCACAAAACTAAAGTCAAAGTGGATCAAGGACCTCAACATAAAACCAGATACCCTAAATCAATTGGAAAAAAAAGTGGGTAACAGCCTAGAACTCATTGGCACAGGAGACAACTTCCTGAACAGAACACCAACAGCACAGGCTCTAAGAGCAACAATCAATAAATGGGACCTCATGAAACTGAAAAGTTTCTGTAAATCAAAGGATACCGTCATCAAAACAAAACGACTGCCTACAGATTGGGAAAGAATCTTCATTAACCCTTTATCTGACAGAGGACTAATATCCAGTATATACAAAGAATTAAAGAAGCTGAAAAGCAGCAAACCAAGTAATCCAATTAAAAAATGGGGAACAGAGCTAAAAAGAGAATTCTCGACAGAGGAATATCGAATGGCAGAAAAACACTTAAAGAAATGCTCATCCTCATTAGCCATCAGGGAAATGCCAATCTTTGACATTAATAGTCAGGAGAGCAAGCCTTTGTTTTCTTTTCTGTCTTCTTTTGCATACTTTGGTTTCTCACATACATTGTAAAAATTGTACTAAATACACATAGTTCTTTGTTTTATATTCAGAGTTTTGGTAAAGGAGCATGGGATATCTCTACAGGTCTTATTTGATATGCCTCAATAAAATTTGTAGCTCTGTAAATAAATCTTATACTTTGGTTATTGAATTTTTTTACTGTTTATTATGTTATTTTGTCTCAGTTATTAATTGAGTATATATGTATATGTTTTGTTTCCATCTCTATCTGGTTTCATTACAAATCAAATGATTTTTTTAATTGTACTTATTTCTAATGCTTATTAAAAGCCATAGTTTCTCATATTTATTTATTTATTTTTAATTCTTTATTAATTACACTTTATTCACTTTGTATTCCCCTGTGATTCCCTCCCTCCTCCCTTTCC
Organism: Meriones unguiculatus; assembly: GCF_030254825.1. Lineage (NCBI taxonomy): Eukaryota > Metazoa > Chordata > Mammalia > Rodentia > Muridae > Meriones > Meriones unguiculatus. Next base: position 134,897,701 of record NC_083369.1, on the reverse strand, counting down.
AATTCCTCCCTTCCTCCACCCTCTGCATGCATGCCCCTCCCCAAGTCCTCTCATAGGGGAGGTCTTCTTTTCCTTCCTTCTAATCCTGTTCAATTAGGGCTCATCAGGAGTGGCTGCAGTGTCTTCTTCTGTAGCCTGGTAATGCTGCTCCCCCCTCAGGGGGAGGTAATTAAAGACCAGGCCAATCAGTTCATGTCAGAGACAGTCCTGTTCCTATTACAATGGAATCCACTTGGATACTGGACTGCCATGGGTTACATCTGTGCAGGGGTCTTAGGTTATCTCCGTGCGTGGTCCATGGTTGGAGTATCAATCTCAGGAAAGATCCCTGTGTTCAGAGATTTTGGTTCTGTTGCTCTCCTTGTAGAATTCCTGTCCTCTCCAGATCTTATTGTTTCCCACTTCTTTCATAAGATTCCCTGCACTCTGCCCAAAGGTGGCCCATAAGTCTCAGCATCTGCTTTGATAGCCTGCAAGTCAGAGCCTTTCAGAGGCCCTCTGTGTCAGGCTCCTGACTTGTTCCCTCTTTTCTCCTTCTTCTGATGTCCATCCTCTTTGCCTTTCTGGATAGGGATTCAGCATTTTAGCCAGAGTCCTCCCTCTTGATTAGTTTCTTTAAGTGTACAGATTTTAGTAGGCTTATCCTATATTATATGTCTATATGAGTGAGTATATACCATAGTTTCTCTTTAAAAATTTATTTTACTTGTAAAAATATTTTATTTATTTTATTTTTAATTATACTTTATTTACTTTGTATCCCCCCTCTCTCCCTGCTCTGAATCCTCCCTTTTCTCTCCCTGCTCCCCTCCCAATCCCTCCAATCATCCCCTTTCTCTACACACTCCCCTCCCCAAGTCCACTGGTAGGGGAGGGTTTCTTTTTCTTCCTTCTGATCCTAGTCTGTTAGGTCTCATCAGGAGTGGTTGCATTGTCTTCCTCTGTGTCCTGGTAAAGCTGCCCCCTCCTCAGCGGGAGGTGATCAAAGAGCAGGCCAATCAGTTCATGTAAGAAGCAGTCCTTGTTCCCATTACTATGGAATCCACTTGGACACTGAAATGCCATGGGCTACATCTGTGCAGGGGTTCTAGGTTATCTCCATGCCTGGTACTTGGTTGGAGTATGAGTCTCTGGGAAGACCCTTGTGTTAAAATTTCTGGTTCTGTTGCTCTCCTTGTGGAGTTCCTGTCCTCTCCAGATCTTACTATTTTCCGATTTAATGTGTCTGGTTTTATGTTGAGATCTTTATTCCACTTGGACTTTACTTTTGTGCAGGGTGATAAGTATGGATCTATTTGCATTTTTCTACATGTAGACATCCAGATAGACCAGCACCTTTTGGTGAAGATGTTATTTTTTTTGCCACTGTATGGTTTTGGCATCTTTGTCAAAGATCAGGTGTCCATAAGTGTGTGGGTTTATTTCTGGGTCTTCTATTTGGTTCCATTGATACACCAGTCTGTTTCTATGCCAGTAACATGCAGTTTTTATTACTATTGCTCTATAGTACAGCTTGAGATCAGGGACGAAGATACCTCCAGAAGATCTTTTACAATATAGTAATGTCATGTCTTCTTTCCCATTTCTTTATTCAAATTTTCTCAATATACCCTGATTGCTCTCTTTCTCAAAATTTTGGGCCGTTTTATTATTAATTGTTACATACATACATACATGCATGCATATGTACATAAGTACATAAATATGCACTGATTAGTTGGTACATTGTTACTAGCATGTATGTTTTCAGGATTGACTACTTGGAATTGAATAGCCAGTTGGAATGCTCTTCCTAGAAAAGACTGTTTCGTCTACTTTCAGAATTCCACAGTTGCCTATGGTTCTTTGTGTAGGGTTAAGCTTCTTAGGCTTTCCCTGTCCACTTTAGCATGACTATTATTGTTGTCCTTGTTAAGCATATGTTTATGTAGTCATGTTGGTGAGACTTTATGGATGTAGTTTCTGACTTGGATACTCAAGTTGACAACAACAACCCACCCCCCAATCCTCTGTCTCTTAACAATTTTTCTGACCCTCTTCTACAATAATTCCTGATCCTTGGGTGTAGAAGCTATGTTTCACCTAAGTAGGGAATTGGCTCTGGGCTCCAGAACTGCATTTTGATTGGTTGTAGCTTTCTGTAATGATCTGTTTGTTACAAAGAGAAATTTCCTTGATGAGGGGATAGGACTACACTTATCAGTGGATAGAAGGACAAATGTTTAGAATGTAGTTAAACAAATGTTTAGAATGTAGTTAAGGAGTGTGCTAGTTTAGTAAAATGATAATTCTAGGATATCCTCCAAGATCTGTGAATTCATTACCATGGGTATTTGACTAGACCTTTAGGACTAAACATGATTGCTCTCTAATTGACTTGGGAATTGCTGTGGTTTGAAGGCATCATGACTATCTAAGTAGAGCTGTTGGTAATTTCTCTCCTTTGGAAACCTGCATACTGCCTTCTGGTGGCATGAAAACTAATTCTTAGGGAGGAGGCTTTCTTTTTTTTTAATTTTATTTTTTTCTTATCAGTTACGTTTTATTAACTCTGTATCCCAGCCGTGTCCCACTCCCTCATTCCATCCCAGTCCCTCCCTCCCTCCCTCCCTCATCTACACCGTGCCCCTTTTCAAGTCCACTGATAGGGGGGACCTCCTCCCCATTCATCTGATCCTGTTTTATCAGGTATCTTCAGGACTGCCTGCAAAGCCCTCCTCTATGGCCTAACAGGACTGCTCCTCCCTTGGGGGGTGGGGAGGCCAAAGAGCCAGTCATTGAGTTCCTGTTAGAAATAGTCCTTGTTCACCTCACTTTAGGAAACCAATTGGTTACTGAGCTACCACAGGCTACATCTGAGTGGAGGTTTTAAGTTATATCCATACATGGTCCTTGGTTGAATGTCAGTCTCAGAAAAGACCCTGTGCCCAGATATATTTGGTCCTTGTGGAGCTCCTATCCTTTTCCCATCAGACTAACTACCCTCTTTCTTATGATTCCCTGTACACTGCCAAAGGTTTGGTCATGAGTTTTTGCTTTGAAAACACTGCTAGTTAGAGTCTTTCAGATGCCCTCAGTAGACTCCTGTCATACGTTCAATGCACATCCCATCTGTCTTTCTAAACGAGGATTGATCATCTTACCCCATGTCCGCTCTCTTGATTATCTTTTTTAGGTGTATAGATTTCATTATGTTTATCATATCTTATAGGTCTATATATACCGTGTTTGTCTTTCTCCTTCTGGGATATTTCACTCAGAATGATCTTTTCTAGATCCCACCATTTGCCTGCAAATTTCATGATTTCCTCCTTTTTGATTGCTGAGTAGTATTCCATTGTGTAAAAATACCACAATTTCTGTACCCATTCCTCCATTGATGGACATCTGGGTTGTTTCCAGGTCCTGCCTATTGCAAATAAAGCTGCTATAAACATGGTTGAGCAAGTATCCCAAATGTGTACTTGAACAAACTTTGGGTATATACCTAGCAGTGGTATAGCTGGGTTTTGAGGAAGCACTAGTCCTAATTGTCTGAGAAAGCGCCAGAAAGCTTTCCAGAGTGGTTATACCAGTTTACATTCCCAACCGGAGTGGAGGAGGGTTCCCCTTTCTCCACAACCTCTCCAGCATGTGTTGTCGCTTGAGTTTTTCATCTTGGCCATTCTGATGGGTGTAAGGTGAAATCTCAGGGTCGTTTTGATTTGCATTTCCCTGATGGCTAATGAGGATGAGCATTTCTTTAAGTGTTTCTCTGCCATTCGATATTCCTCTGTCAAGAATTCTCTGTTTAGCTCTGTTCCCCATTTTTTAATTGGATTACTTGGTTTGCTGCTTTTCAGCTTCTTTAGTTCTTTGTATATACTGGATATTAGTCCTCTGTCAGGTAAAGGGTTAATGAAGATTCTTTCCCAATCTGTAGGCAGTCGTTTTGTTTTGATGACGGTGTCCTTTGCTTTACAGAAGCTTTTCAGTTTCATGAGGTCCCGTTTATTGATTGTTGCTCTTAGAGCCTGTGCTGTTGGTGTTCTGTTCAGGAAGTTGTCTCCTGTGCCAATGAGTTCTAGGCTGTTCCCCACTTTTTCTTCTAACAGCTTTAGAGTATCTGGTTTTATGCTGAGGTTTTTGATCCACTTGGACTTTAGTTTTGTGCAGGGTGATAAATATAGTTCTATTTTCATTTTTCTGCGTGTGGACATCCAGTTGGACCAGCACCATTTGTTGAAGATGCTGTCTTTTTTCCATTGAATGATTTTGGCTTCTTTGTCAAAAATCGAGTATTCATAGGTGTGTGGGTTTATTTCTGGGTCTTCTATGCGGTTCCATTGATCCTCCTTTCTGTTTTTATGCCAATACCATGCAGTTTTTATTACTATTGCTCTGTAGTACAACTTGAGATCGGGGATGGAGATACCTCCAGATGATCTGTTGTTGTACAGGATTGTTTTGGAGATTCTTGGTTTTTTGTTTGGGAGGAGGCTTTAAACCAGTTCCAGCTCAAGGTCTTCTGCAGCCTGTGTCTGAAGTACATGGTGTCTTCAGTAATAGAAAATTGTCTTTCACCTCTGGAGAGTTGTGGAAGGCAACCATGGGCAATCACAATAACCTTTAATGTTTTGGGAGTCTCTTGGACAAGTCTGATCAACAACTGAAAAGAAGGTTTCCCATGTCTGGTAATTGGGTTATTGTTGGAAAGTCTTAACTCTTGAAAGGAATATTGTCAGCTCAGATAGGAGCATTTAATTTAAACTATATATGTATATTTGAACACACATTTACATGTATTGAAGCTTTTAATATAGCTAATAGTATGCTTCTTTATGACTTTTCCAGAATCCTTACTATAATTTTTATCCTCTTCTCTTCTTCTTCACCTACCTTATCTAAGCCCACCCCATTTTCCTAATTGTCCCCCACAGAATTACTTGTATCTCACAATTTCCCTTTTCTTTGCTTCCCCAATTCCCCTGTAAATGTCCATTTTTATTTTGTTCGTTTCTGCAGTTTCTCCAAGATATGTACTCACACCTGAAGATTTAAAGCCAGGAAGCTTCTCTAAAAAAGGACATGTGACATTGGTCTTTATGGGTCTGGTTCACCTCACTCAGTATGATCTTTTCTATTTAAGTCCATTTACATGCAATGACCATGACTGAGCAAGCGTCAGTGAAGTAGAATGTCAAGTCCTTTGGGTATATGCCAGAGTGGTATATCTGAGGCATATGGTAGATTTAACTTTAGCTTTTTGAGAAAATCTCCACACTGATTTTCATAGTGACTATACTAGTTTGCAATCCTATGAGGACTGCCTTTTCCCCACTCTCCCTCCAGCATATGTTGTCAATTGTTTTGTTGATATTTGCCATCCTGACTGGAGTAAGATGAAATCTCAAAATTGTTTCTTTGTGTATTGCATTAATTGCTAGAGAATAAAGTGTATATGTCTGCATTCTGTTTACATATCTATCTTGCTTTAAGACAAATCAGTGGGCTTTTAAAATTAGCTTCTTGGTAAACATTATCCTACTATCTCATTTTTCTTTCAAAACCATAATTTCTATTTTATTAGCTTGTGTTGGGTTTGTATGAAACCATGAAATTGCTGCATACTGGAACATTAAGACTTACAATGTTTATTTAAATTCTTTAAGGAATCTCTCATTTGCTAGAGTTCTAAACAAATGAAAACAACAGCATATCCTTCACTGAGCATAAATTACTGGTCAACATTTACTGTGAAGTAGAAGGTTATATCGTTTATACGGATGTCATAATCCGTTATGATGTTCCAAGATGGTACCGCTCAGTTAAGACACTTCCCTAAGTGCAACAATGTATAACTAGAGGATTTCAGGAGCCTTTATGGGTACTTTTTCTGTTCTTTGGGTTGATAGGGTCATGAGAGAAAAAGAATATCTTGCAATACAATTATTACCCCACTCATATTTCAATAGTTGTTGTCACATTTTTCTTTTTTAATATAATTTTTATTTATTACAATTTATTCAATTTGTATCCAAGCTGTAGCCCCACTCTCATTCCCTCCCTATCCTTCCTTCCCTCCCTTCCTCCCTCCCTCCCTCATCTCTTCCCATGTCCCTTTCCCAGTCCACTAAAAATGGAGGACCTTCTCCTCTTCCCTCTGACCCAAGCTTATCTGGTTTCATCAGGGCTGTCTTTCATAGTCTTCCTCTGTGTCCTGGTCAGGCTGCTGCCCCCTCAGAGGGAGATGATCAAAGAGCCAGCAACTGAAGTCATGTCAGAGATAGCTCCTGTTCCCCTTAATTGGGCTCCCAGTTGGAGACCGAGCTGCCACGGGCTACCTCAGTGCAAGAGGTCCAGGTTATCTCCATGAGTGGTCCTTGACTGGATTATCAGTCTCAGAAAAGACCCCTAGGCCCAGATTTTTTGGTTCTGTTATTCTCCTTGTGGAGCTCCAGACCCTTCCAGGTCTTTCTATCTCCCCCTTCTTTCATAAGTTTCCCTGCATTCTGCCCAAAGTTTGGCTATGAGCCTCAGCATCTGCTTTAATACCTTCCTGGGTAAATCTTTCAAAGGCCTTCTCCAATAGGCTCCTGTCTTATTCCTTATTTTCACTTTCTTCTGATATCAATCCCATTTGCCTTTCTGAATGAAGACTCATCATCTTACCCAGGGTCCTCCTTCTTGCTTAGCTTCTTTAGGTTTTCAGATTTTAGACACATTTTTAAAACTGCAAATTTGAGCTTTTTAAACATTTTAGGTTTGGGTACAAATACCCACATTACTGAACAAGGTGAAGTGAGCATTCTCCTTGGACCATTTCTTGTGCCTTCTGTGTATGTAGAGCCTGTCTATTTTCACCTAATTGTGTCACCAAACATTTTACTATAGGGTGGGGATCAACTGCTATTTGAAAGTTCATAACAATATTATGTAACGTTCTCTGTGCTCCAAGGCAAAACTTTATAAAGTCTATATGGATCCACAGTCTGGGTTATAACAGGCTTCCCCCTCTGCCTATTCAAAGGATTTCCTTCCTCGGATTATGAGTCAAGTAACTCAATGATGTGTTTCCTCTCTCTTTACCTTTTTGATTTCTCATTTTGAAATTTCCAGGAAAGCCCAGGGAAGCTAAGATCAGTTGCCCTGGTTATTGGATGATTTTTCTGCTCTAGCCTGATCTCTTATCATACCCTTTACATTGTTTTTATACATAGTACAAGTATTTATTTGAGTGCCTTGGGGTCTAAACTCTACAGAGCAAACCATTTGTATTTTGTTGTTTCTCTTATGTGTTCTAAGATATCCATAATGACTAACAGCATATAATTAACTTAGTCTATGAAGATGCATAGTATTTGGAGCTGCATCATTTTTTTTCTCCATACTGATCCTGAGTGTAGTGGTATATTAGGCTAAATTTAACATGTATACAATAGAAAGGTTTTTCCTTGTTTTGAATAAGACTTTGATGGTATTTTGAACCAGTCAGACTGTGATATCTTAAGTTGCCTAGTAACCACCCAAGGACCAAGACCAGAATATAACAAAGAGAAACAACATCTCTTTTTTTTAAAATTTTTTTCTTCACAAGTTATCCATTATATACCCTGAATGAAGCCCCCTCTCTCAACTCCCCCAGTCCCACTCTCCCTCCCTCTTTTCCTCATCCCCTTCCTCTAGTCTACTGAAAGGGTGAGTTCTACACTATTGACATCTGCCTCTAACTTGTTAAGTCTCATCAGGACTGCTTGGGTCCTCTTTCTCCATAGCCTGGCAAGGCTGCACATCAGGGGTGAGTGATCAGAGATCAGTCAGCTGAGTTCATGGTAGAGACATCCCCTGATCCTCTCACTCAGAGATCCACATGGAGACTGAGCTGCCAATAAGCCATATCTGAGCAAGAGGTCTAGGTCCTGTCCATGAATGGTCCTCCATTGGTGCTTCAGTCTCTGCAGGACCCCCTTGGCTCAAAACTTTTGGTTTTAGTGGTTTCATTGTAGGGCTCCTGACCCCTCCAAGTCCCTCTAATACCACCACTCTCTACTTCCATAAGACTCCCTGCACTCTGTCCAAGTTTGACCCTGAGTCTCAACATCTGCTTCAATCCTTTGTTGGGTGAATCCTTTCAGAGGACCCTCTATAGTAGACTCCCATCTTGTTTCCACTCTTCCACTGCTTCTGGTGTCTATCCTGTTTGCCATTATGAATGAGATTTGAGCATCCTATCTAAAGTCCTCCTTAGTGTTAGGAAATCAATCTGGCTCTTTCTCAGAAAATTGGGGACAGCACTACCTCAAGATCCAGCTATACAACTCCTGGGCATATACCGAAAACATGCCCTGCCATTCAATAAGGACATTTGCTCAAATATATTCATAGCACCTGTATTTGTAATAGCCAAACTGTGGATAAAACCTAGATGTCCTTCACCGGAGAAATGGATACAGAAAGGGTGGTAGAACTACACAATGGAATAATACTCAGCTATTAAGAGCAAGGAAATCATGAAATTTGCAGGCAAATGGATGGAACTAGAAGAGATCATCCTGAGTAAGGTAGCCCAGAAAAAGAAAGCAAGCATGGTATACATTCACTGTTAAGTGGATATTAGCCTTATAATATGGGACAGCCATTTACAGAACTAAAGAAGCTAAACACTAAGGAGTACCATAGGGAGGATGTTTAAATATCATTCAGAATGGCAAACAGGATAGACACCACATTTCTTAATAAAGAGGGCAACAGCAGGGAAAGCAGCAAGTCTGGGCACACAGTTGGTTTGGATCCTCACTCCTTTGAGGGTAGGACTGACATGCTTCCTATTAAACTGCCTAAATCCTCCATCTATAAAATGGACCTGACATTTGGCAGAAGGTGCCCCTGTCACATGTGGAGAGGATTAATAAAAACCAAGAAAAGAATTTGGACCTTTCAGAATAAAAGCATGTGGGAATTTTGGAGGACTCTCAATAATTTGAGGCTAGAATGAAGAAAACGTGGGAAATAAGGATCATATAAACCATTGATTTCTAATATTTATTCTCTGTCTCTCTCATTTGCCTGTGTATGCAAGTATAGATGTGTGTTATTTTGCAAGCATATATGTACGTGGAGGAAAAAGGACAAGCTTTGGGGGTGATTCCTTGAGTATTATCTATTACTTCCTTTTTTTGTAGGGGTCTATCACTGGACTAAAACTTGACAAATAGGCTAGTTTTGCTGGCCAGTGATGTGGCTTCTTCTCCTTAGGACTGGGTTCATGAATTTGACCCCTGTTGATTTCTTTTCTTTTCCTGCTCCAAAGCATAATGAATTCTTTTCAGCTGTGACTATCAGCCTACAAGCTACTGCCTTAAAACAAAGATTTATTTTTTTTATAGTTGTCTTAGATTGTGAGAAACAGAACTATCCTGACACCTCAGTTAGAAAAGTACTTGCCAGAAAGTATAAGGACCTAGGTTTGGATCTCTAGACCCCATCTAAAGCCAGATGCAATAGTGTACATTTGTAATTCCAATGCCTCTATGGAGAGATGAAACTGAGGATCCCCCAAAGGGCCTAGGCCAGCCAGACTGACATATGCAGCAGTGAATCAAAGAAACCCTACTTCAAAACAGGGTGGAAGACAGCAATAAACATATGCCCATACTAATGCAGAGAGATTTAAAAAGAAAACATAACAGAGATCCAGTTCAATGATGTACAATGACTTTTGTTTGCCAGGTTCACAATAATCATGATGTATGAAGTTCTCACTAGACAACAAAAACTGCATTCTTCTCTTTGTTTTTTCTGTACGGGCTTAAGGCAAATTACTTCTTTTTGCTCTAGTGTAGACATTCATTTATAAAACATCCTATGCTTGGTGTGCTTGGGATCCTTTACTTCCTACTAAGTTGCCTCATCCAGCCTTCAAATGAGAGTTTGTGCCCAGTTTTCTTTATCTTTTTTAATTTTTTTCTTTTAATAAAATTTGTTTATTATGATTCATTCACTTTGTATCTTGGCTGTATCTCCCTCCCTCATCTCCTCCCAGTCCCACCTTTCCTCCCACTTCATCCCCTTTGCCCCTTCCCTAGTCCACTGATAGGTGAGGACCTCTTCCCCTTCTATCTGATGTTACCCTAAGAAGTCTCATCAGGGCTGGCTGCATCATCTTCCTCTCTGGACTGTCAAGGCTGCACCTTCCAGGGGTGTCAGAGTTCATGCCAGAGACAGCCCCTGATCCACTTATTAGGGTACCCACTTGGAAACTGAGCAGCCTATGGGCTTCATCAGAGCAGGGGCTCTAGGTCCTCTCTATGAATAGTCCTTGTTTGGAGTATTGGTCTCTGCAGAACCTCCTGGCCATTTTTTTTGGCTCTGTTGGCCTCATTGTAGAGTTTCTGTCCCCTCCAGGTCTTTCTAGCTCCCTCTCCTTTCATAGTTTCCTGCACTGTGCCCAAAGTTTGGCTATGAGTCTCAGTACCCAGTTTTTGATACCCTGATGGGTAGAGTCATTCAGAGGCCCCCTGTGGAAGACTCCTGTCCTGTTCCCAGTCTTCTACTTCCAATATCTATCATGTTTGCCCGTCTGAGTGAGGTTTCAGCCTTTTCTCTAGGGTCCTGCTTGTTGTTTAGCTTCTTTAGATCTATAGATTTTAGCATGTTTATCCTATATTGTATGGCTAATATCCACAATGAGTATATACAATATGTGTCTTTCTGCTTCTGGGTTACCTCACTCAGGATGATATTTTCTGCTTCCCACCATTTGCCTGCAAATTTCATTATTTCTTTGTTTTTAATTGCTGATTAGTTTTCCATTGTGTAAATGTACCACATTTTCTGTATTCATTTTTCAGTTGAGGGCCATCTATGTGGCTTCCAGATTCTGACTATTATGGAGCTGGTATGAACATAGTTGAGCAAATATCCTTGCTGTATGGTTTAGCATTTTTTGGATATATGCCAAGGAGTGGTATAGCTGGATCTTGAGATAGCACTATTCCTAATTTTCTAAGAAAGTGCCAGATTTGATTTCCAAAGTGATTGTACAAGGTTACATTCTCACCAGTATTGGAGGAGAGTTCCCCTTTCTCCACAACCACTCCAGCATGCATCATCCCTTGAGTTTTTTATCTTAGCCATTCTGATGGGTGTTAGGGGGAATCTCAGGGTTGTTTTGATTTGCATTTTTCTGATAACTAAGGACTTTGAGCATTTCTTTAAGTGTTTCTCTGCCATACAATATTCCTCTCTTTAGAATTCTCTGTTTAGCTCTGTACCCCAGTTTTTAATTGGATACTTGGTTTGTTGATATAAGTTTTTAAAAATTATTTATTTTTCAATAAAGAAATGTAGCCTCCTCTCTTCTCCTCCAGATCCTACCTTACCTCCCTTTTCCCTTCCTGCTCCCCTAGTTCTCAGAAAGGAAGAACCCTCTTCTCCTACAAACTGACTTTAGCCTATCAAGTCTCATCAGAACTGCCTGAATTCTCTTTCTCTGTAGTTTGGCAAGTCCACCTTACCAGAGGGAAGTGATCAAAGAGCAGACAACAGAGTCCAAGCCAGAAACAATCCATGCTCCCCTTACTAGGGAATCCACATGGAGACTGAGCTGCCTATAGGCTACATCTGAGCAGGGAATGTAGGTCCTCTCCATGCATGGTCCTTGGTTGGTGCATCAATCTCTGTAGGACCCTCTCTACCCAGATTTGTTGGCTCTGTTGTCCTTCTTGTGGAGTTCATGTCTCCTCCTGGTATCTTCTATCCTCCCACACTTTTTGTAAGACTCCCTGCACTCTACCTAAAGTTTGGCTGTGAGTCTGAGGTTTGCTTCAGTCCTTTGCTGGGTAGAATCTTTCAGAGGACATTTATGGTGGGTTCCGGTCCTGTTCCCTCTCTTCAACTGCTTCTTGTGTCTATTCTATTTGCCCTTCTGAATCAGAATTAAGCATCCTTCCAAAGGTCCTCCTTGTTATTTAGCTTCTTTAGGTCTGTGGATTTAATAGTTATTCTGTATTATTTGTCTAATATCTGCTTATAAGTGAGTATATACCATGTATGTCTTTCTGGGTCTGGGTAACCTCACTCAGGATGAACTTTTCTAGCTCCATCTAATCAAGTTTCATGATGTCCTTGATTTTAATAGCTGAGTATTATTCCATTATGTAAAAGTACCACAATTTGTTTATCCATTTTTCGGTTGGGACATCTAGGTTGTTTCCATACTTCTTACTCTATCATTTTATGACATGTATAGTGGTATCTATGGGTGGCTTACACCCCATTTTTAAAAGAAATTGGAGGAATAGTGTATCACAGAGAGATAGAGAGAGGAAGCTATGGTCAGGATATAATGTATGAGAGAAGAATAAAAGTAAAAAAATAAATTAAAAATGTATCAATACCCTAAGTTCATTGCAAAGATTGTATGTGAATATATAATGAATATATATACATTTTAATATAGCTTTATATTTAGGCTATATGTGAAATATACATATATGTACGTGTCCTTACACATATATAGTAAGTAATAAGCTTCATAAATTTTTTTCAATAACCTTGTACTTGGTAGACTCCTTTTTCTCTCTTTAACTCTATCTCTCTCTTTTCTTCTCTCTCATCCTTAAGCTTTTTTTAGTTCTCATTCAAATTGTAGAAGTTCTTCTAGAAGCAAAAATAAGAGCTTATATCATCTAAGAATTACATGCATTATTTTGGTAAGGATTTGAAACTTTGTCCCAAAGTAACACATACTATCATGTGGCTTGCATTAAAGTTTCCTGTAATGTTAAGAAACTGGTTACTTCATTTTACTGACTACCTCTTGTTGAGACTATACATTAATCACAAGTGCAAAAAGAATGATTATTTAATGTGGGAAAGTAGCCCCTTCCTTATAAAAAATATATGTATGCATCCATGCTTTTTTAAGCAGGAACATTTTGAGCTCTTATATTGAGCATAATTTTAAGTGGCGAACACCTAGTATTAGAGGGAAACATCAAAAGCTACAATCATACAAAGAGAAAATGTGTTACACTGAAAAATGTCAAGGAGCCCTGTGCCATTTTGTCTTTTCTCTGAGAATTTGGAAACACATTGTAGGAAACCCTGTGACAGCCTTGGCAGACTCAATGAAAGACATCATTTAATCACTTGTCCTAAAACCGTCACTGAAATTGCAGCCTTCTGAAGTGACACAAGAAACCAAGTCCCTGCACTTACCTGGAAGATGAAAAGAGGTTGATTAAAGGCCAGGTGCTGTAGTGAGCTTCACCACAGATCTGTATGGAAGTTTGCAATGCTGCTCTGGCAAGAATCAAAGTGTCTTTCTGCCTCCTTCCCTCTCTTCCTCCCTCTCTTTTTCTCTCCCTCCCTCCATCCTTCTCTCTCTTTGTCTCTCTATCTCTGTATCTATCTCTTCCTCTAACTGTCCCTCCCTCCCTTCCTTCCTCCCTCCCTCCCTCCCTCCCTCCTTCCCTCCCTCCCTCCCTCCCTCTCTCCTTCCATTCCTCCCTCCTTTTATGTCTTTCCTCCTTCTTTCCCCTTATTCCAACTCTCTCTTCCTGCCCTTACTCTCAGCAAGTGGAAGAAATTCCCACGTAATTTTCCTATGAAACCTATCTGGGTGCTTCTGTAGGGAAAGTAAACCCAGTATCTCATAAGTCCAGCAACACGTGAACTTCAGAATCGGTCTCTTAAGTGTATATCAGACATATAATATAAGATAAACATACTAAAATCTGTACACCTAAAGAAGCTAAGCAAGAAGAAGGACCCTGGATAAGATGATCAGTCCTCATTCAGAAAGACAAAAGAGACAGACTTCAGAAGAGGGAGAAAACAGGGAACAGGACAATAGGAGTCTACCACAGAGGGACTCTGAAAGATTCTACCCAGTAGGGTATCAAAGCAAATGCTAAGAGTCATAGCCAAGCTTGGAGAGAGTGCAAAAAATCTTATGAAAGAAGGGGGCAATAGAAAAACATGGAAGGAGACAAGAGCTCCACAAGGAGAGCAAGAGATCCAAAAGATCTGGGCCCAGAAGTATTTTCTGAGACTGATAATCCAAGCAAGGACCATGCATGGAGATGACCTAGAATCTGTGCTCAGATGTAGGACATGACAGCTCAGTATCCAAGTGGGTTCCCTAGTAATGAGAACAGGGACTGTCTTTGACATGAACTCAGTAGGTGGTTCTTCGATCACCTACCCCTGAGGAGGGAGCAGCCTTACCAGGTCACAGAAGAAGACAATGCAGCCAGTCCTGATGAGACCTGATAGAGTAGGGTCAGAGGGAAGGGGAAGAGAACTTCTATCAGTGGACTTGTAGAGGGGCATGGGAGGAGATGAGGGATAGAGAGTAATATTGGGAGGGGGTGAAGGAGGGGGCTACAGCTGGAATAAAAATGAATAAACTGTGATTAATAAAAATAATTAATTAAAATATAAATAAATACGTAAAAAGAACAAAATGCTATACAACAAGGACATTTGCTCAACCATGTTCATAGCAAATCTATTCTTAATAGCCAGAATCTGGAAACAACCTAGATGTCACTCAACCAAGGAATAGATACAGAAATTGTAGTACATTTACACATGGAATACTATTCAACTATTAAAAAAAAGGTAATCATGAAATTTGCAAGCAAACTAGAAGATCATCTTGAGTGAGGTGTCCTAGTAGCAGAAAGACACACATGGTACTCACTCATAGGTGGATATTAGCCATATAATATAGGATAAACATACTAAAATCAATAGTCCTAAAGAAGCTAAACAACAGGAAGACCTTAGGGAAGATGCTTTATCCTCATTCAGAAGGACAAACGCGATCCACATCTGAAGCAGGAGAAGACAGGGAACAGGACAAGAGCCTGCCATGGTCAGCCTCTGAAAGATTCTACAGATCAAGATTTCAAAGCAGCAGCTGAGACTCATAGCCAAACTTTGGGAAGAGTGCAGAGAATCTTAGGAAAGAAGGTAGAGACAGAAAGACCTGGAGGGGACAAGACCTCCAAAAGGAGATCAAAAGAGACATTAAAATTGTGCCTTGTGCGCCCTGAAGAAAATGATACCCCAACCAAGGACAATTCATGAAGAGGAACTAAAACCACCTGCTCAGATGTAGCCTATAGACTCAGTCTCCAAGTGGGGAACAGGGACTTTCTTTGGCATGAACTCAGTGGCAGGCTCTCTGATCACCACCCCCTGGTGGGTACAGGCTTGCCAGGCCACAGAGGAAGACAATGAAACCGGCTCTGATAAGACCTGATATGTTAGGGTCAAATAGAAGGGGAAGAGGACCTCTCCTAACAGTGGACTAGGGGAGAGGCATAGGAGGAGAAGAGTGACAGAGGGTGGGATTGGGAGGAGATGAAGGAGGGGGCCCAGCTGGGATACAAATTTAATAAATTGTAATAAATCATACAAAATAAAAAGAGAGAACATAATAAAGCTAAGCTGTTTCTTACAAAAAGAAAAATAAGAGCAAAATGTGTGTCTTCTTTGTGCCTTTATATTAGCTCAGGACTTTTCCCCACTTACCAGTGAAAGCCCCTAGTCTTGGGCCGTCCACTCTGAGGGAATGATGCAGCTTTCTTAGAAATACAGCCAGGGCTGGAGAATGCTTCAGAACTAGCAGTTTCTTTAAATAGGATAGGATTTAGAGTTGTCCAACTTAAAAAATCCAGAAAAATATGTTACTTTTAATCTTATTGTCATTCAAGATCCATTCTTCTGTAATTCAGTGGTTACAATGGGTTTTGTGGCAAAAACTCCATCTGCAAAGCTGATAAAAGCTGTTAAAACTTCTTGAAAAGCACAATGCATATCCACATTTAGTGCATTACCGCATGCAAAAAAAAAAAACAAATGTACTAATCAAAAGGTTATAACTTGATGTATTTCTGCACACTCATAACAATTGCACCCAGGTCAATTAGATGTTCTCTTTGATCTCCAGCTGCTTACTCCCCCACCAAAAGTAATTACTACTCCAGGATATAATACCTTCATTTTATAACACTTTTATGTTTGAGTCATAAATTCAGTACTAACTTGAACAAACAGGTATATTTATTGTGTATAGTTGCAATTTGCTTTTTCCTCATATGTATTACATTGTATCTATTCATTCTGTTGCTAGGGGATATTTGGGTAGATTCTTTCTAAGGCAGAGGGACTAATTTGATTAGTATCATCCTGAAAATTTTCATGTGTAATGAATGAATGAATGAATGAATATAATAATTTGTATTGGACACATGACAAGGGAAATGATTGGGAAGAGAATTTACACATAAACACACAAACATATCATGAAAAAAGCTGGTTTTATTTCTTTTCTTTTAAAATTTACATAGGGCCAAATTCATTCTTGTTTTGACATAAGGTTCTTTTTTAATTTTTTATATTAATACAACTTTATTAACTTTGTATCCCAGCTGTAGCCTCTTCCTTTATTCCCTCCAAATCTCACCCTCACTCCCTCATATCCTCTCATGCCCCTCTGCAAGTCCACTGAGAGGAGAGGTACTCTGCCACTCCATCTGACCCTAGCCTATCAGGTCTCATCAGGACTGGTTGCACTGTCTTCCTCTGTGGCCTGTAAGGCTTCCTCCCTTAGTGGGAGGTGACCAAAGAGCCAGCCATGGAGTTCATGTCAGAGACAGTCTCTGTTCCCCTTACTAGGAAACCCACTTGGAGACTGAGCTGCCATGGGCTACATCTGAACAAGGGTTCTAAGTTATCTCAATGCATAGTCCTTGTTTGGAGTATCAGTATCAGAAAAGAACCTTTTGCCCAGATTTCTTGGTTCTGTTGCTCTCCATGTGGATCTCCTATCCCCTCCAGGTCTTTCTGTCTCCCCCTTCTTTCATGAGATCCCCTGCACTCTGCCCAAAGTTTGGCTATGTGTCTCAGCATCTGCTTTGATACTCTATTAGGTAGAGTCTTTCAGAGGTCAACGGTGGTAGGCTCCTGTCCTATTCCCAGTTTTCTCCATCTTCAGATGTCAACTCATTTACTTTTCTGAGTAAGGATTTATTATCTTACCCAGGGTTCTCCTTCTTGCTTAGCTTCTTTAGGTGTACAGATTTTAGTATGTTTATCCTATATTATTTGTCTATTATCCACTTATAAGTGAGTATATATCATGTATGTCTTTCTGCTTCCGGGTTACCTCACTCAGGATGATCTTTTCTAGATCCCACTATTTGCCTGCAAAGTTCATGAATTCCTTGTTTTTAATTGCTGAGTAGTATATTGCACTGTGTAAATGTACCACAATTTCTGTATCCATTCCTCAGTTGAGGGACATCTGGGATGTTTCCAGCTTCTGACTATTACTATTACTAATAAAGCTGCTACAAACATGGTTGAGCAAATGTCACTGTTGTGTACTTGAACATATTTTGGATATATGCCTAACAGTGGTATAGCTGGATCTTAAAAATAAAAAAAAGTTTTATTTATTTTATATATACAAATGCTTTATCTGCTTTCACATCTACCTGCTACAAGAGGGCATCAACTCAACTCATGTTATAGATGGTTATGAGTTACCATATGGTTTCTGAGATATGAACTCAGGACATGTGGAAGTGCTCTTAACCTCTGAACTATCTCTCCAGCACTATAGTAAGATCTTGAGGAAGCACTCTTCCTAACTGTCTGAGAAAGTGCCAGATTGATTTCCAAAGTGGTTGTATAAGTTTACATTCCCACCAGCAATGGAGGAGGGTTCCCCTTTCTTTACATCCTCTCCAGCATGTATTGTCACTTGAGTTTTTGATCTTAGCCATTCTGATGGGTGTAAGGTGAAATCTCAGGGTCGTTTTGATTTGCATTTCTCTGATGACAAAGGTGATAATTTTAAGAGTTTCTCTGCCATTTGATATTCCTCTATTGAGAATTCTCTGTTTAGCCCTGTACCCCATTTTTAAATTGGATTACTTTTTTATTGCTTTTTAACTTCTTGAGTTCAATATATTTTCTGGAAGTTAGCCCTCTCTCAGATATAGGGCTGGTGAAGATATTTTCCCAGTCTGTAGGCTGTCATTTTTTCTGATGACCATGTCCTTTGCTTTAAAGACGGTTTCAAGTTTCATGAAGTCTTATTTATTTATTGTTGCTCTTAGAGCCTGCGATGTTGGTGCTCTATTCAGTAAATTGTCTCCTGTGCCAATGAATTCAATGGTCTTCCCCACTTTTTCTTTCTAACAGGTTTAGTGTGTCTTGTTTTATATTGAGGTCTTTGATCCACTTGGACTTTAGTTTTGTGCAGAGTGATAAGTATGGATCTATTCACATTTTTCTACATGGAGACATCCAATTGGACCAGCACCATTTGTTGAAGATGCTGTCTTTTTTCCACTGTATGGTTTTGGCTTCTTTGTCAAAAATCAAGTATCCATAGGTAAATGGGCTTATTTCTGTGTCTTCTATTCCATTCCATTGATCCACCATTCTTTTTCTTTGCTAGTATCATGCAGTTTTTATTACTATTTCTCTGTAGTACAGCTTAAGGTCAGGGATGGAGATACCTCCAGATGATCTCTAGGTGGACAGGGTCGTTTTGGCATTTTTTTTTCTTTTCCATATATTGGGAATTGTTCTTTTAAGTTCTGTAAAGAATTGCATTGGTATGCTATGCCTAAAAGATGGAGCTGGTTTCTGCCTTCCACCTTCCCGATGGTGAGTGCTCTCTGTCACGAACAATTCCACATTTAGCTAAGGCTGAGGATCTGGCTTGCTTCCATGTATGTGGACCTATCTGCATTGCCCACGTGGCATGCCTGGGTTGGCTACCCAGAGGCTATTTAAGCTGTGGGCTGGCTTTCCCCGGGGTCCGAGGATTGTTCAAGGTTCCTGAATAAACTGCATTGAAAAAAAAAAGAATTGCATTGGTATTTTCATGGGAATTGCATGGAATCTGTAGATTTCTTTTTGGCAGGACGACCATTTTTGTTACGTTAATCTTATTGATCCATGAGCAAGGGAGATCTGTTCATTTTCTGATATCTTCTTCAATTTCTTTCTTCATAGACTTGAATTTTTTTTTCAAACAGGTCTTTCACTTGGTTGGTTAGAGTCACACTAGTGTACTTTTATGTTATTAGTGGCTATTGTGAAGGGGGTAGTTTTCCTCTCTTTCTCAGCCTTTTTGTCTTTTGTAAATAGGAGGGCTTCTGGTTTGGTTTTGTTTTGTTTGTTGTTTTTTTTTTTTTTTTTTTTTTGAGTTAATTTTTTATCCAGCCACTTGCTGAAGGTATTTATCAGCTGAAGGAGTTTTCTGTTTTAATTTTTGGTATCACTCATGTATACTTTCATATCATCTGCAAATAGTGATACCTTGGCTTTTTTCTTTCCAATTTGTGCCCCCTTGATATCTTTTAGTTGTCTTATTGCTTTAGCTAGGAAATTTAAGTACTATATTGAAGAGATATCGAGAGAGTGGGCAGCCTTGACTTGTCCCTGATTTCAGTGGGATTGATTTAAGTTTCTCTCTGTTTAGTTTGATGTTCGCTATAGGCTTGCTGTATATTGTCTTTACTATATTTAGGTATGTGCCTTGTGTCCCTGATCTCTCAAAATCTTTCAACAAGAATGTGTGTTGGATTTTGTCAAATGCTTTTGGCATTTATGGAGATGATCATGTGGTTTTTCTCCTTCAATTTGTTTATATGGTGGATTACATTGATGGATTTCTGTATATTCAACCACCCTTGCATGCCTGAGATGAAGCTTACTTGGTCATGGTGGATATCTTTTATGTGTTCTTGGATTTGGTTTGCAAGTATTTTATTTTTTTTCCATCAATGTTCATAAGAGAGATATGTCTGAAGTTCTCTTGTATTGTTGGGTCTTTGTGTGGTTTAGGAATCAAGGTGACTGTGGCTTCATAGAATGAGTTTGGTAATGTTCCTTCTGTTTCTATTTTGTGGAATAGTTTGAAAAGAATTGGAGTTATCACTTCTTTGAAAGTCTGGTAGAATTCTGAGCTGAAACCATCTGGCACAGGGCTTTTTTTTTTTTTTTTTTTTTTTTTCAGAAAGGAGACTGTTGATGACTTTTTCAATTTCCTTGGGAGATATAGGGCTATTCAATCTTTCTACCTGATCTTGACTTAAGTTTGGTAGATGGAATCTATCAAGAAAATTGTCCATTTCCTTTAGATTTTCAAATTTTGTAGTATGACCTAATGATTGTTTGGATTTCCTCAGTGTCTGTAGTTATATCCTCCTTTTCATTTGTGATTTTGCTGATTTGTACAGTTTTTCTCTGCCTTTTAGTAACTAACCCTAGCCAAATCAATCTATCTTATTGATTTTCTCAAAGAACCAGCTCTTGGTTTTATTGATTCTTTGAATAGTTTTATTTGATTCTAATTTACTGATTTCAGCCCTGATTTTGATTATTTCCAGCCATCTGCTCCTCTTGGGTGTATCTGCTTTTGTTTTTTTCTAGGGATTTCATTTGGCCCATTAAGTGGCTTGTATGAGATGTTCCAAATTTCTTCTTGAAGGCAGTTAGTGTTATGAATTTTCCTCTGAGCACTTCTTTTATCATGTACCATAAATTTGGGTTTGTTTTACCTTCATTTACATTGAATTCTAGGAAGTCTTTCATTTCTTTCTTTACTTCTTCCCTGACCCAGCTGTCATTAAGTAGCAAGTTGTTTCCATATGTATGTATGCTTGTTGGTATTTCTTGTTCTTGA
This sequence comes from Meriones unguiculatus, assembly GCF_030254825.1. NCBI lineage: Eukaryota > Metazoa > Chordata > Mammalia > Rodentia > Muridae > Meriones > Meriones unguiculatus. Next base: position 134,877,000 of record NC_083369.1, on the reverse strand, counting down.
GGTCCAGCTTTAGTCCGTGGTGGTCAGATAGGATACAAGGGATTATTTCTATCTTCTTGTATCTATTGAAGCTTTTTTTGTGGCCAACTATATGGCTTATTTTGGAGAAGGTTCCATGAGGGGCTAAAGAGAAGCAACAATCTTTTGAATTAGGATAAAATGTTCTGTAGACATCTATTAGGTCCATGTGATTTAGGACCTCTTTAAATGCCATTATTTCCCTGTTTAGCTTCTGTCTAGATGATCTGTCCTTTGGTGAGAGTGGAGTGTTGAAGTCTCCCACTATTAAGGTGTTGGGATCGATGTGTGATTTAAGCTTTAATAATGTTTCATCTACAAATGTAGGTGCTCTTGTTTTTGCATAGATGTTCAGAATTTGTGATTTCCTCCTGGTGGATTTTTACTTTGATGAAAATGTGATACTCCTCCTCATCTATTTTTATTTATTTTGGATGAATGTCTATTTTATTAGATAATAGGATAGCTACCCCAGCTTCTTTTCTGGGTCTATTTGCTCAAACAACATTTTTCCAGCTTATTACTCTGAGGTAGTGCTTATCTTTGTTGCAGAGTTGTGTTTCCTGTATGTGCAACAGAATGTTGGATCCTGTATCTGCAACCATGCTTTTATTGGTGTGTTTCTATTGGCGAATTGAGTCCACTGATATTGATAGATAATAGTAACCAATGAATATTAGTTCTTTTTATTGTTCAGTTGGTGGTATTATTGTGTTTCGATGTTTGTTTTCTTTTAATTTTTGTTGTGAAGTTATCTATGTCCTGTGTTTTCTTGGATGTAGTTGTTTTCATTAGATTGGAGTTTTCCTTTTAGTATCTTCTGTAGGGCTGGCTTGTTGTGTACATATTGCTTAAATTTAATTTTGTCATGGAACATTTTGTTTTCGCTGTCTGTGTTGATTGAATGTTTTGCTGGTTATAGTAGTTGGGTTGGCATCTGTGGTCCTTTAAGTGTCTGCATGACATCTGCCCAGGCCCTTCTGGCTTTCATAGTTTCTGTTGAGAAGTCCGGCATGATTCTGATAGGCCTACATTTATACGTTTCTTGACCTTTATCCATTGCTGCTTTTATCATTTTGTTGTTGTTGTTGTTCTGTAGATTTAGTGTTTTGACTATTATGTGAAGTGAGAAATTACTTTTTTTTTTTCAAAATTGGAATCGTTCTTGCTAAATTATTCATCTACATGAAAATGCACATACAAAACGAGGAAGACAGGAAAGGCATTTAATTTGAACCTTTGTGTTCTACTTTAAGGGGAAATTATGTATATTTTATAAGGTCAGCTATCTCAACCTTCTTTTATTTTACAAAAATAAATACATAAACAAATAAAAGAAAACGGAGATAAAACCTCAGTTGTATCAGAGGGAAATGGGGAGGCAGTACAGCTCAGAGCAGACATGGGAAGGAGGCATTAGGGAAGAGGCACAGAGTCAGCATGCACAGAGATCATACATAAAAGGAAAGTATCTCAAAACAAGTTCATTTAGCTAGATTTTTTCATAAAATACCAAAACTAAGCTGTTCATTTACTCTGAAATTATGTTATACCATAACTTGAATGTTTCCCCATTATGCCCTCTTCATGCCAAAATAAGGACATAAGAATGAGTTTTGGTGGATGACACCTAAATGAACATCGGTACAAATTTTCTGGTCTATTCTAGTTGGTGTTCTGTAGCTTTGTTGTATGTTTATGGACATCTCTTTCTTTAAGTTGGGAAAATTTTCTTGAAATTTTTTTTCTGGATTTGGAGCCTGGAATCTCCTTTTTGGTCTATTCCTATTATTCTTAGATTTCATCTTTTCATGGCATCCTTGATTTCCTCAATGTTTATTTTTGGAACTTTTCTGATTTTACTTTTTTCTTGAGAGATGTGTCAATTTTTGCAAGTGTATCTTCAGCACCTGAGATTCTCTTTTTCATTTCTTGTATTCTATTGGTCATGCTTGCTTTTGTGGTTCCTGATCTTTTCTCTAAGTTCTTTAGCTCCAGGTTTTTCTCTTTTTGTGTTTTCTTTATTGATTCTAATTCTGTTTTCATGTCTTGCACCATTTCCTTCAACTATTTGGATGTGGGTGCCTGTCTTTCCATAATGACCTCTATTTTTTGGTTTGTTTCCTCTCTATATGTCACAATTGTGCCTCTACCCATGTCTCTATTTGTTTGGGTGTAGTTGCCTTATTTCTTTGAGAGCTTGCTTTGTTTCCTCTTTATTTGCCTCCATTTTTGTGGCTCTTTCTTTGAGAGATCTGTTAGTTTCCTCTTTATATGTCTCTGATAACTGGATAAGCATAGCTTTAAAATAATTTTCCTGTATTTCCGATCAATTAAAATATCCATTGATTGTGGGGATTGCTTGCTGGTGAAGCCATGATGTCGTGATTTTTGTTGGATGTGTTCTTAAGCTCACCTGTAGCCATATGATTATCAGTAACCTTTGCTGTTTGCTCCTGTAGTCTGTACTTCAGGCTGGGTCTTTCTCTCCAGAGTATTCTTCAGGGAAAGTGAGAGAGATCCACTGGTTTGAGAGTGTGTGTTGGTTTTTCACCTGTAGCTAAGGGAGGAAGGTCACAGCAGGAGGGTATGTGCTTAGAAGAGTGCTTTAAAGGACAGGGTACTAGAGAGTGTAGATGCTTGGAATGTGGGGCTTAAGCACAGGAGGGGGTGCTGATACTGGCATCCTTTGCAGGCACAATGCACATGTGCAAATTCCCTGAATTCCTTCCTCAGTGGTCTTCAGGCCTGTCATACTGTCTCATGTTATTCAGATCTGTCTGGGCTCTAGGAATTGTTTGCTTGGACTTCACTGGTAGACCCACAGTATAGGGGATCCAATGTTGAGAACACTGTTTCAAGAATCCCTATGTTGTCCACAGTGGGGCTGTGGACGGGATGGATATAATAGATCTATGGCTGCTATCTTAAAGGGAACCTGGATCTGGGGCTCTGCATGCACTCACTTGAAGGCATACTCACTCTCTAGCAGGCCTAATGGGAAAGTTCTGGGGTTCCCCCTGTTCTCTACTCTCAGAGTTGGGCCTGCAGGGGCAAATGAAAGTGTAGGAGATCTGTCAGCTCAGTGGTGCTGCAGCTGCAGAACTGGAAGGCTGGTACAGACACCTGCTGGGAGATCCTGGCTAGCCAGTACAATTGCCTAAGGAACTGGCTTTCTGATGCTAAGGAACTGGGAGGCCAGCCTCTGATGCCTCAGTTATGGAACAGGGGATTTTGTGCTAGGAGCAGCAGGCACTGTAGGCCACCTCCACTCAGTAGCAAGGCCTGTCATGGGGAAGTGCAGGGGGACTGAATATTCTCCACTCTCAGTCCCTGGAGAAGTCAGCCATTGACCTGGATACAAATGGTCTCAGCTCACGGGTTGTCCCCTCTTGCCCAGGAAGCCTCAATGTTGATGTTCTGGTTTCAGCTGCCCCTCCACTCACCAATTTTGGAGTTTCAGATCCTCTACCTGTCAGATTAGGTGCACAGTGGTCTTCGTCATCTTGATAGAAAAATCGACATAAGGTTCTTAGCCAGCTCTTTTTCATTAATACACTATCACAGATATATTCATGTTATTTTTAGACACTTATTTTTTTATTTTTGAGTAGTATTCCATTATAAAACTTTATTATTACATAATTAAGATCTAGAAAAACATTTGGATTATATTTTACATCAAGACTGCCATAAATATTGATTAATAGGTTTGCACATACCATTATCATCATCTCTCTATTTTTCAGATTTAATGTATGTGAATACTCAATAGTATTTTTGGAACCTGTGATTAAATATAAAAATATTAAGAACTTTGTCTTTAATGCAGTGATTAAGCTATGAAAGTCCACTCTCCTAAATGGAATTAGAACCTTATTAAAAAGTCTCAAAGGAATTAGTTAAGACATTTTGGTATTCTAATAATTGAAGATACGTTATTGTAGAAGTGTGAATGAATCAACAGGATAATCACTTAGAAATATTAGTTCACGTGGTACTTATTTTTTAATTTTAATTTTTTATATTAATTATAGTTTATTCAGTTTGTATCTCAGCTGTAGCCCCCTCCTTCATTCCCTTCCAATCCCACCCTCATTTCCTCCCATGACAATCCCAAGTCCACTGACCATCTAACCCTAGCTTAACAAAACTCACCAGGACTGGTTGTATTGTCTTCCTTTGTGGTATGGTAAAGGTGTTCCCCAGTAAGGGAGAGGTGATCAAAGAGCCAGCCACTGAGTTCATGTCAGACACAGTCCCTGTTCTTATTACTATGGAGCCTACTTGGAGACTGAGCTGCCATGGGCTACATCTGTGCAGGGGTTCTAGGTTATCTCCATGTATGGACTTTAGTTGGAATATCAGTCTCAGAAAAGACTACTGGGCTCAGATTTCTTGGTTCTGTTGCTCTCCTTGTGGAGCTCTCGTCCCCCTCAGGTCTTTCTCTCTTCCCTCTACTTTCGAGAGATTCCCTGCACTCTGGCCAAAGACTGGCCAGTATCAGCATCTGCTTTGATATATTGCTGGGAAGTGTCTTTCTGAGGCCCGCTATGGTAGGCTCCTGTACTCTTCCCTGTTTTCTCCTTCTTCCGATGTCCATCTCATTTGCCCTTCTGAGTAAGGATTGATTCTCTTACCCAGAGTCCTCCTTCTTGCTTAGCTTCTCTACATATTTTAGTATGATTATCCTATATATCTAGTATCCACTTATAAGTGAGTATATGCCATGTGTCTTTCTGCTTCTGGGATACCTCACTCAGGAAGATCTTTTCTAGATCCCACCATTTGACCACAAATTTCATGATTTGTTTTTAATTGCTGAGTAGTATTCAGTTGTGTAAATATACCACAATTTCTGTATCCATTCCTCAGTTGAGGGACATCTGTGCTGTTTTCAGCTTCTGGCTATTATAAATAAAGATGCTACAAACATGGTTGAGAAGATATCCTTGTTGTATACTTGAGCACCTTTTGAATATATGCCTAGGAGTGGTATAGCTGGATCTTGAGGTAGCACTATTACTAATTGTCTGAGAAATGCCAGATTGATTTCCAAAGTGGTTGTATAAGTTTACATTCCTACCAGCAGTGGAGGAGGGTTCCCCTTTCTCCACATCCTCTCCAGCATGTGTTGTCACTTGAGTTTTTCATCTTAGCATCCTGATGGTTATAAGGTGAACTCTCAGGATCGTTTTGATTTGCATATCCCTGATGACTAAGGTTATTGAAGATTTCTTTAAGAGGTTCTCTTCCATTTGATAATCCTCTATTGAGAATTCTCTGTTTAGCTCTGTACTTCATTTTGTAATTTGATTACGTGATTTGTGGCTGCTTAACTTTTCAGTTCTTTATATATTCTGGGCATTATCCCTATGTCAGATATAGGGTTGGTGAAGATCCTTCCCAAACTGTAGGCAGTCTTTTTGTTTTGATGACAGTGTCCTTTGCTTTACAGAAGCTTTTCAATTTCATGAGGTCCCATTTATTGATTGTTGCTCTTAGAACCTGTGCTGTTGGTGTTCTGTTCAGGAAGTTGTCTCCTGTACCAATGAATTCCAGGCTCTTCCCAACTTTTTTTCTAACCAGTTTAGTATGTCTGGTTTTATATTGAGGTCTTTGATGCACTTAGACTTTAGTTTTGTGCAGGGTGATAAGTATGGCTTTATTTGCATTTTTCTACATGTTGACATCCACTTAGACAGATGCTATCTTTTTTCCATTGTATGATTTTGGAATCTTGTAAAAAATCAGGTGTCGATAAGTGTGTGAGTTTATTTCTAGGTATTCTCTTTGATTCCATTGATCCACCATTTTCTTTCTATGCTAGTATCATGCAGTTTTTATTACTGTTGCTTATAGTACAGCTTGAGATCAGGGATGGAGATACCTCCAGAAGATCTTTTATTGTAGAGGATTGTTTTAGCAATTCTGGGTTTCTTGTTATTCCATACGAACTTGAGAATTTTTCTTTCAAGGTCTGTAAAGAAGTGTGTTGGTAATTTGATGGGAATTGCATTGGATCTGTAGATTAATTTTGGTAAGATGGCCATTTCTTATTATGTTAATCCTGCGAGGCCATGAGCATGGGAGATCTTTCCATTTTCTGATATCTTCTTCTAATTCTTTCTTCAGAGACTTGAAATTTTTTTCATACAAGTCTTTGAAGTATGAAGTAACCAAGTACCCAGGGTTACACCAAGGTACTTTATGTCATCTTTGGCTATTGTGAAGGGTGTTGTTTCCCTAATTTCTTTCTCAGTCCTTTTGTCTTTTGTATACAGTATATTTTTTTTTAGTTAATTTTGTATCCAGCCCCGTTGCTGAAGGTGTTTATCAGCTGTAGGAGTTCCCTAGTAGAATTTTTGGGGTCAGTTGGGTATAATATCATATCATCTGCAAATAGTGATACTTTGACTTCTTCTTTTCCAATTTATATCCCCTTGATCTCCTTTACTTGTCTTATTGCTCTAGCAAGGACTTCAAGAACTATGGTGAAGAGATATGGAGAGAGTGGACAGCCTTGACTTGCCCGATTTCAGTGGGATTGTATTAAGTTTCTCTCCATTTAGTTTGATGTTGGCTATAGGCTTCCTGTATACTGCCTTTACTATGTTTAGGTATGTGCCTTGTATCCCTGATCTCTCCAAGACTTTAAACATGAATGGGTGTTGGATTTTGTCAAATGCTTTTTCAGCATCTAAGGAGAGTATCATGTGTTTTTTTTTTTTCTTTTTCTTTCAGTTTCTTTATATGGTGGACCACATTGATGGATTTATGTATACTGAACCACTCCTGCATACCTGTGATAAAGCTTACTTTTATAGTGGATGATATCATTGATGTGTTCTTCTTTGCAAGTATTTTGTTGATTATTTTTGCATCAATGTTCATAAGGGAGATTGGCTTGAAATTCTCTTTCTTTGTTGGGTCTTAGTGGTTCAGGTACCACGGTGCTGTAGCTTTATAGAATGAGTTTGTTAGTTTTCCTTCTATTTCTATTTTGTGGAATAGTTTGAAGAAAATTAGAGCTGGTCTCTTTTTTGAAGGTCTGGTAGAATTCTGCACTGAAAACATCTGGCCCTGGGCATTTTTTGGATGGGAGACTTTTGATGACTATTTCCTTAATTTATATAGGACTATTTAATAGATTTACCTGGTCTTGATTCAGCTTTGGTAAGTTGAATCAATCAAGAAAATTGTCCATTTCATTTAGATTTTCAAATTTTGTGGCATATAGACTCTTGAAGTAAGTCCTAATGATTGTTTGGATTCCCTCAGTGTCTGTTGTTATGTCCCCCTTTTCATTTTTTATTTTCTTAATTTGGATAGTGTCTCTCTGCATTTTAGTTAGTTTCGCTAATGGGTTGTCTATCTTGTTGATTTTCTCAAAGAACTAGCTCTTGGTTTCATTGATTCTTTGAATTGTTTTATTTGTTTCTAATTTATTGATTTCAGCTCTGAGTTTGATCATTTCCAGCTGTCTACTCCAATTTGGTCTGTCTGCTTCTTTTTTCTCTGGGGTTTTTAGGTGAGCCATCAAGTTCCTTGAATGAGATGTTTTGAATTTCTTCTTAAAGGCGCTTAGTGCTATGAACTTACTTCTTAGCATTGCTTTCATTATGTCCTATAAGTTTGGGTATGTTGTGCCTTCATTTTCGTTGAATTCTAGGAAGACTTTCATTTCTTTCTTTATTGCTTCCCTGACTCAGCTGTCATTTAGTAGCTCATTGCTCAGTTTCCTTGTGTGTGTAGGCTTTTTGCTATTACTGTTATTGCTGAGGTCCAACTTTACTTTATGGTGATCATATAGGATACAAGGGAGTATTTCAATCTTCCTTTATCTTGATTTTACTTCTTTGTGACCAACCATATGGCATATTTTGTAGAAGGTTCCATGAGATGCTGAGAAGATGGTAAGTTCTTTTGTGTTTTGGTCAAAGGTTCTGTGGATGTCTGTTGGGTCCATTTGATTCATGATGATTTTTAGACATATCGTTTCTTTGTTTAAATTATTTTGTTGACCTGTCCTTTGTTGAGAGTGGGGTGTTGAAGTCTCCCACTATTAATGTGTGAGGATCTATTGTGTGGTTTAAGTTTTATTAATGTTTCTTTTACAAATGTGGGTGCCCTTCTATTTGGGGCATAGCCTGTTCAGGATTGTGATATCTTCCGGGGGGACTTTTCCTTGATGAGTATGAAGTGTTCTTCCTCATCTCTTTTTATTAATTTTGGTTGAAAGTCTATATTATTAGATATTAGAATGGCTACTCTTGCTTGCTTCCTTTGTCCATTTGCTTGGAAAACCGTCTTCCAGCTTTTTACTCTCAGGGAATGTCTATTTTTGTGACTTAGGTGTGTTTCTTGTATGCAACAGATTGCTGGCTCTTGTTTATGCACCCATGCTCTTAGTCTGTGTCTTTTTATTAGAGAATTGAGTCCATTGATGTTGAGAGATTAATGACCAGTGGCTGTTAGATCCTTTGCTATTGATGTTGTCTATGGTATTGTATTTGTATGCTTGGCTTCTTTTTGTTTTGGTGTAGTGAAGTAATTTATTTCCCGTGTTTTCTCTAAAGTAGTTAGTTTTCTTGGGTTGTAATTTTCCTTCTAGCTTCTTCTGTAATGCTGGATTTCCTATTATTCTTAGTATTTTTTTCTTTTCATGTTGTCTTGGATTTCTTGGATGGTTTATGTCAGGAATTTATTATTATTATTATTGTTGTTGTTGTTGTTGTTTTACACTTTATTCACTTTGTATCCCCCCATAATCTCCTCCCACCCTCCCTCCCCCTTCTTCATGCATGCCCCTCCCCAAGTCCACTGATAGGGGAGGTCTTCCTCTCCTTCCATCTGATCTTAGTCTATCAGATCACATCCGGAGTGGCTGCATTGTCATCTTCTGTGGCCTGGTAAGACTGCTCTCCCTTCAGGGAGAGGTGATCAAAGAGCAGGCCTATCATATTTTGTTGGAGGCAGTCCCTCTTCCCATTACTATGTAACCCACTTAGACACTAAACTGCCATGGATTACATCTGTGCAGGGGTTCTAGGTTATCCCCATGCCTTGTACTTGGTTGGAGTATGGGTCTCTGGGAAGACCCCTGTGTTCAAATCTTCTAGTTCTGACATTTTCTTTGACGGATACATCAGTTTCTTCCATTGTATCTTCCACACCTGAGATTCTTTCTTCCTTCTCTTGTAGTCTGTTGGTTATGCTTACCTCTGTAATTCCTGTTTTCTTCCCTAAATTCTTTCTCTCCACAATTTCCTCCATTTGTTTTCTTTAATTTTTCCAATTTATCTTCAGATAGTGAACCTTTTTTTCCTTCACCTGTCTGACTGTATTTTCCTGTTTTTCCTTCAATTCCTTCAGCTGTTTATTTGAAGAATCCTCTTTTTCATTTATTTCTTTCAGTGATTTAATTATTTCCTCTCTACAGGCCACAAACTGTTTGGCTTCATCTTCTTGTATTTTTTTATGGATAGCCATAATCTGTTTGACTTTATCTTCCTCTAGTTCTTTACGTATTTCATTTTTTTTTCTTCTATTATCCTCATCATAACATAGATGTAAGGTCATCTTCTTGAATTTCATTTATGCTGGGGTGTCCAGGGCTGCTTGCCCCTGGATAACTGGGTTCTGGAGATGCCATATTGCTCTGTCTTTCTTTGGTTGAGATTTTATGCTGGCCTCTACCCATTTGGCTATCTTAGGTGTTGGGTGTTCGTTTCTGGTGCTTCCTGGAATCCTGTGGTGATGAGAATCCCCTTGACAGGAAGATGATTTTTCCTGAAGGAGGCCTCCTCAGCTTTTTTGGTATGGTCACTGAATGGCTGGTGTTTTTCAGGAATTGCCACAGCTCACCTCATGCGTTAAGACCTGAGTGGTAATTGTGGTGTTTGTTAGTCAAGGGGGCTCTCCTCTCACCCAGAGAAGTCCTAGAGACTTTTTCTAGGACTTCTTCTAGAAACCCTGCTTCTAGGTTTCTTGCTGTAAATTTTGTGAGCTTCTGCTGTAACCTGGGTGCCTTGTGGTATGGACACTTTAGTTAAGGATAACTGGTTGCCCCTTGGAGCAGTATCTGGGGGCTGATCTCAGGGAGTCCAGGCTTCTGTAAGTCTGACATTGGAGCTCTGTGCCAAGCTGTAATCAGTGGCAGGTAAGCACAGCTTTCATGGGTGCAGGAGGAAGCTAGAGTCTGGAGCCTGTGGATAACCAGAAACCAGGACACCAGAGCTAGCTGTCCTGAGGTAGGGCCAGATATTTCCCCTATGGGGTTTCCTCCCAACAGGAAGACCCAGTGAGTGGTGTTTTAGGTGGCAGGTAGAGCGCTCAGGTGCTGGCGGGTGGTGGCTCCAAGCTGGTGACTGGGCAAGAACCTGGGAACTTTTCCATGTGTGGTGTGTGGTGGGGGGTTGTCGGCTGAGTGCTCTAAGCTGGGACCTGCTGTTTCCCTCGCTGTGGGTTTTTTTCCCTATAGGGAAACCCAGTCTCTAGTGCCCTGAATCCCACAGTTCTGGGAAGGAGAGTCAGGTGCGCAGAAGGTCTCTGTGTTAGCAATTGGAACCCAGCTCAGGGCCAGCTGCTGTGTGTCCACCTGTCTGCCAGACCTTTTCCACAGATAGACTGGGTGACCTGAGTTCAGTCCCGCTTGCTTCCTTCCCTGTGGGCTTTTGTCGTGATTGGGACTTCCAGCCTCTGGTGTTTTGTTGCCCGCAATTCAGCCTGGGAAGGTGATCAGGACACATAGTCATGTGGCTCTGGTCTGGCGACCGATTGCCTGAGAAAGAAAGAAGCTTTCTTATAAAGAATATATTATACATACATACTTAAAGTATACAAAAGATACACCACTATCACAACTGATAATATGCATATATCATGTGATCATCTAGGAAAACATTCATCAAACTAGATTTGCTCTCAAAACAGTATTCTTACAGTTAACCTGTAAGACACTTGGATCTCAACAACAACAACACACACACACATCTTGGAAGATGTCTAATGTTTTGCACAGCTCCATTCACCCATCTAGGCTTTTAGAATAGTAACTGCCAAAGTGTTTGCATCAACAACAGATAGGATATGTATAAATATCCTGATGTCTAGGCAATCCTGTCTGAATCTTATGTCTGAGATTAGATACAGACTCTTGGGTCATACCACATTTTCTAAGGGATTCTTGAATATTCTAAAATATAAGAACAAATCATTCATAATTTTGACTTATCACAAAATTGTATTTAAAATGGGGAAAGAAGGAATAGGATGCTGAGTCCATCTATTACTCCTTCAAAAATAAAATTACAATGAAACCTACTGGAAACTTAAGAAATTCTACATGAAGATGAATATGGCTTTTAAAACCAATGGACAAGAGTGTAGGAATGTGCAGACTTCCTTTTGCAATAATGACCAGAAAATAATATTATGAAATGAAAAAAAATGTAGGTAAAATATAACCTTTCAAAATGTTCATTATTGTGTTCTTATTAGTGAAATTGTGTGGCACAACAACATTCTTTTACTAGTAGACGTATAAGTACTGAGTATATTTCTTTCTGTATCACCTTCCTTGCCTGTTCTGCCTCCTCACACTTCCACTAAAATTTTTTGTTATCTTAGAGAGTTTTCAAAAATTATTTATTTATTCTCCTTACATCCTGATTGCAGTCCTTCTTTTTTCCTGCTAGTCCTCTCTCAGACACTCTTCCCCCATTCTCCCCTCTTCTCCTCAGAGAAGGGGGAGATTCCCTATAGGTACCAACCCACCTGACACACTACATTGCTGTAGAACTAGGCACATCCTCTCTCACTGAGGCCAGACAAGGCAGCCTGGTTAGAGAAACATGTTCCAAAGGGAGGCAAGAAAGTCAGAGAGGTCCCCCACTCCAATTATTATTGGATCCACATGAAGACCAAGCTGTGCATCTGTTACATATGTGCAAGGGGCCTGAGACTGTTGTGCCCAAAAGACCACCAGGAGTCAAGTCCATTGCAAAACACTTGAGGAGCTTTTTTATTTACAAGTTATAGCTTGAACTCATACCCTCACTGCCCAGAGCATTTGAAAGCAATGATCCTTGTGCTCAGGTTAGGTTGTTGTTTTAAAGATTTTGATCCTTCCCAGCACACCCAAAGCAGGGGGATTCCTGTCTGACAAGTGTCTATTGGTTGAAACACAAAAGGAGATTTTGCATTTTGAATTGGTTGGCTACAGGAAGGCCCCCAAACCATTAATGGTCTGGCTTCCCTTGTTTTGGCTGCCCTAGGGGAGAGGGGTCAGTGGGTGTCTTAGCAACTGTATCTCTAGTAGGCAGGAAAAGGATGTTTTTAGGCTAGTTCCCCTGCCACACACACACACACCACAGGTGGCTGAAAATGTCTCTACCTGAATGGCCTTTGTTCAGGCTTGCACTTTAAACTTTAAACCAATACCCCCAAGAGAGACCAATTCTTTGGTCTCTCAGGACTAGTCCATACATGCTCTTCAGTTGGTTCAGTCTCTGTGAGCCCCCATGGGCCTACTTGAGTTGACTCTGTAAGTATTCTTGTGGTGTCCTTGACCCTATAGCTTTTTTAGTCATTCCATTGACTCTTCCACAAGACTCCCCAAGCTCGAACTAATGTTTGGCTCTAGGTCTCAGCATCTCTTTCCATCAGCTTCTAGGTGGTGCCTCACAGAGAATAGTTATGTTAGGCTCTTGTCTGCAAGCATAGCAGAGTATCATTAATAGGTTTGAGGGTTGAATCTCTTTCATGGTGTGAGTCTCAAGTTTGGCCAGTTATTTGTTGGCCTTTCCTACTGTCTCTGTTCCAAATTTACTCCTGCACATCATGTAGGCAAGGTAAATTTAGGGTCAGAGGTTTTGAGGGTGGGTTGGTGTCTCCTTTCCCCCACTCAAATTCCTGCCAGACTAGGAGGCTGCCACTTCAGTCTCCATGTCCCCGGTTGCTAGGAGTCTCAGCTAAAGTCACCCCTCTATCCTCCAGGATGAAGAGAGGGAACAGGATGGGAGATAGTATTAGGAAGAGAATGATGGTGGGGATCAAGTGTGGGGAGAGTGAGGGTAAGAGGTAAAAGGACTTGGAGAAAGAAAGAAACCAAGGAGGTCATCTCTGCGACAAGCTGGAGACCTATTAGAGTGTCAGGAACTTTTTACGTTTAACATTTTTTTTTGACCAATGTCTATATTTCTTTAATCGTATCTTCTATTCCTGAGATTCTTTCCTCTGTCTCTTGTATTCTGTTGGTTATGCTTAAAGTCTGTAGCTCTTGTTCTCTTCCCTAAGTTTTCAGTTTCTATATTCCCTCAGTTTGTGTTTTCTTTATTGTTTCTATTTACATTTTCAGGTCTTGAGCAATTTTATTCATTTCCTTCACCTGTTTGATTATATTTTGCTGTATTTCTTTAAGGCATTTATTCATTTTCTCTTTAAAGGGCTCTATCATTTTCATAAAAATAGACATTTTTTTCTTGAATTTCAGCTGTGTTTAGGATATCCAGCTCTTGATAGGACAGCTAGGTTCTGCTGGTGCCATATTACCCTGGCTCTTATTGGTTGTGTTCTTATGCTGTCCTTTAGCCATCTGGTTATCCTTGGTGTTGAATGGGTGTTTCTTTTTACCACAGATCTCCTTGAGAAAGCAGGTAGAGCCTTGTGTTGCAGGTTGGATGTCCCTGGGGTCCAGCAGCCCTCCTCAGTAAGGAGTTAGGGCAATGGGCCAGAGGATGAAACTAGGTTTCCCTGGTGCCCCAGCAGGCCTCCCTGGGAAGTCATGTAGAACCATGGGCCAGAGGCTGGAACTCACAACCGAGGTGGCAGGTCTAACCTAATTGAACCTGGGGTCTGGTTTTGCCGGTCTCCTCAGGAGGACAGAGAGGGCCATGGGTCAGAGGCTGTATAATACTGGAGCCCCAGACCCTACAGTTTTGTTTCTGCTTTTGTGTCATATAAGGCTACATGGTACATACACATACACTTTCTAGGAATAAAAATGAAAGTATGCAATATTTCTCTTTCTGAGATTTACTTAATTTGCTTAGTATAATCCTCTCCAATTATATATATTTTTATGACATAGCTTTATTCTTCATGACTAAAAAATATTCTATTGTGCATGTATATCACATTCTCTTTACTCCCTGTTAATAAACACCTAAGTTGGTTCCCTCACTTAGCTATTGTGAAGCATGCTTCAATAAACATTTATATGAAAGTATATCTGCAATATGATGACTTGGAGAATGTTAGATAAATATACAAAACAGAAAGTATGATTTTTGTGCAATTTTAGAGAAAATACAGATGCTAAAATAATTGTTGAATGAAAACTTCCTTTTTAAAAATAATATTCTAAAGATGATGTCTAAAACACAAAAGAATAAACACAAGTATTTATGGTATGTGGTATATTTTCCTCTAGAAAAATACTGTATTCTGATCATAATGCCAAGGCTAAGTAAGCGTATTTTGTAGTGCTTCTAATCCTAGTCTTGGACCTAGCTAAAGGAAATCTGGGATCTAAAATCAGTTAGAGGGAGACTGGCAGGATCCAAAAGGAAAAGAAAACAATCAGAAAATCTCCTAAATTGATCTTGGTTTGGTCAGCTGCTGTTAATAAATATTTATTGGGTACTTATTATGTGTGGAGTGTGCACTGGTGGCTGAAGCTGGCCATCATTATACCCATTTTGATAATCCAGCTTTTAAAAATGTTCACCAAAAACCACAGATACAAAGGAAAGAGATGATTTTGATCTCTCCTATGCTTGCCTTCTACTCCTCTCCATTCTTTCCACTACTACTCAAGGAGAGAGATAGAGAGAGTTAGAGAGCAAGTGAGAGAGAAGAGACAGAGACAGAATTTGTTGTTTTACACAGAAAGTGGCTCCTATTGATTTAACATAGAGAGCACAGATTTTAATTGTTTCATTTGTTGTAGTTGCTGGTGTATTCTTTGATCCAGCCACAGATTCTCTAGTTCACTCTTCTCTTCCCTATGATTAGCAGCAACACAAATTTTGCAAGCTAATAAACTAAAATTTGAGGGGAAAACTGTAGAAAAGAGGTGAATTAAAGGAGTTTGTTATACAAAGAGTTTATTTTGAGGAAAATTGCCTGGCCTTGGCATTTAAACTTTATGCAACAGATACATATCAGATTGTACTTTGACCAAGCCTTCCAATTAATTTCACTGTGAAAACAATTTGTTACATGGGAATGATTTGTCACATCTTCTTTTAAAGTTTTAACAATTTATTCATTATATATCCCGATTGAAGCCCCATCCCTCAATTGCTCCCAGTACCACCTTCCCTAACTCTTTCTCACTATCTCCTTCCCTTAGTCCAATAAAAGGGTGAGTTCTCCTCCTCTGCCATCTGCCCATAACTTACCAAGTCTCATAAGGACTGCTTGGATCCTCTTCTTCTGGATCATGGCAAGGTACCATTGCCAGGGCAAGTGATCAAACACCAGGCAATGGAAATCATGACAAAAGCAGTCTCTGCCCTCCATCCTCAGACAGCCACATGGAGACTGAGCTGCCTAAAGGCTACATCAGTGTAGGGGGTCTAAATCGACACCATTCATAGTCCTTGGTTGGTGCATCAGTCTCTGAAGGAAACCCTGGAATCAGGTTTTATACCTTTTTTGGTCTCCTTGTGGGGCTCCTGTCCCCTCCTTGTCCTTCTTCATGCCCCTTCTTCCATAAAACTCCCTGGGCACTGACCAAAGTTTGGCTGTGAGTCTCAGTATCTGCTTCTATCCCCTGTTGGGCAGAGCCTTTCAAAGGACCCTCTGTTCCCATCTTGTTCCCTCTCTTCCACTGATCCTGCCACCCACACCCCTAGTGTGGGCATCATAGGGATTCTTGGGATAGTGACCCTAACGTTGAAGCCTCTGCCTTGTGGGTCCACCAGTGTAATCCAGGCAAACAGTCCCTGTATCTCAGACAGAACTGCATAATAGTGGCCTGCAGGCCACTGCAATAGTTAGAGAATCTGCGCATGCACACTGCTCCAGCTAAAAGCGCATGCGAATAGCGCCAGCTTCACATTCCTTACTTAGGCAAAACTGAAACCACAATGTACACTCCCAAACCAGTGAACCTCTCCCATCTTCCTGAAAAAACACTCCAGAAACCAGAAAGAGATGATCATAGCCTGAACTACAAACTCGAGGAACAAACAGTGCGGGTTATAAATAACCACATGGCTAGAGGCAGACACCCAACAAAAATCAGGACATAATGACCTCACCAGCAACCCCAGAAACCAATGGACACTTCAATTCACTAGATATACAAGAAAACGACCTCAAAACTATGTTTCTCCAGCTATTAGAGGCCCATAAAGATGAAATGAACAAAGCCCTCAGAGAAATAGCCAAAGAAATAGAGACGAACAAAGAGGAAACAAATAGAGCTCTCAGAGAAATGACCACAAAAATTGAAGCAAACAAAGAAGGAATGAACAAAGCTCTCAAAGAAATGACGACACAAATGAAGGCAAATAAAGAAGAAATAAACAAAGCTCTCATAGAAATACAAGCAATTATAGCCAAAGAAGTAGAGGCACAATTAGTGATACATAGAGAGGAAACAGACAAAATAATAGAAGCTATCATTGAAAAGCAGGACTCCCATTCAAACACATGAAGGAAATGGTGCAAGACATGAAAACAGAATTAGAATCAATAAAGAAAACAGAAATAGAGAAAAACCTGGAGGTGGTGAACATAGAGAAAAGATCAGGAACTACAAAGGTAAGCATCATTAACAGAATACAAGAGATGGAAGAAAGAATCTCAGGAGCCGAAGATATACTTGCGGAAATTGACACCTCTCTCAAAGAAAAAATAAAATCAGAAAAGTTCCAAACACAAAACATCCAAGAAATCAAGGACACCATGAAAAGACAAAACCTAAGAATAATAGGAGTAGAAGAAAAAGAAGACATCAGGCTCAAAGGTCGGGAAAATATTTTCAAGAAAATTATAGAAGAAAACTTTCCCAATTTAAAGAAGGAGATGTTTTGTATGTTTATACAAGAGGCCTACAGAACACCAAGTAGACTAGACCAGAAAAGAAACTCTTCACGTCACATCATAGTCAAAACACTGAACCTACAGAACAAAAATAAAAAAAAAAAAATTCTAAAAGCAGCAAGGGAAAAAGGCCAAGTAACTTATGAAGGTAGACCTATCAGAATCACACCAGATTTCTCAACAGAAACTATGAAAGCCAGAAGGGCCTGAACAGAAATCATACAGTCCTTAAGGGACTATAGATTCCAACCCAGACTACTATACCCAGCAAAACTTTCAATCAACATAGACGGAGAATTCAAAATATTCCATGACAAAACCAAATTTAAACAATATCTACATAGTAACCCAACTCTACAGAAGTTACTAGAAGGGAAACTCCAAACCAAAGAAAACAACTACATCTAAGGAAACAGAGGAAATAGATAACTACACAACAACAACAAAAAAAATCAAAAGAATACAAGCAATGAAACTCAGTGACACCACCAACCGCACATCAAAAGTAAGTAACAATTGTTGGTCACCTGTATCTATCAACATCAACAGACTCAACTCCCCAATAAAAAGACACAGACTAACAGAATGGTTGTGGAAACAGGATCCAACATTCTGTTGCATCCAAGAAACACACCTATGCAAAGAAGATAAACACTACCTCAGAGTAAAGGACTGGAAATATGTTTTTCAAGCAAATGGTTCCAGAAAACAAGCTGGAGTAGCCATCCTAATATCTAATAAAATAGACTTTCAACCCAAATTAATCAAAAAAGATAAGGAGGGCCACTATATTCTCATCAAACGAAAAATCCACCAAGAGGACATCACAATTTTGAATATCTATGCCCCGAATACAACAGCACCTACATTCATAATTGAAACAATATTAAAGCTTAAATCACACATTGATCCTAATACCTTAATAGTGGGAGACTTCAAAACTCCACTTTCACCAAGGGACAGATCAACTAGACAGAAAACAAATAGGGAAATAAAACACTTACAGAGTCCCTAAATCAAATGGACCTAATAGATGTCTACAGATCTTTTCATCCAAACTCAAAAGAGTATACCTTCTTTTCAGCACCACATGGAACCTTCTCCAAAATAGACCATATAACTGGTCATAAAGCAAGCCTCAACAGATACAAAAAGATTGAAATAATCCCTTCTATTCTATCTGACCACCATGGACTAAAGCTGGACCTCAACAACAACAGAAATAACAAAAAGCTGACACGCACATGGAAACTGAACAACTTGTTACTCAATGAGAGCTGGGTTAAGAAAGAAATAAAGAACGAAATTAAAGACTTCCTAGAATTCAATGAAAATGAAGGCACAACAAACCCAAATTTGTGGGACACATTAAAAGCAGTGCTCAGAGGAAAATTTATAGCACTAAGTGCCTCCAAGAAGAAATTTGTAACATCACATACAAGCACCTTAATGGCCCAACTGAAAACCCTAGAAAAAAAAAAAGAAGCAGATACACCCAAGAGGAGCAGACCACTGGAAATAATCAAACTCAGGGCTGAAATCAATCAATTAGAAACAAATAAAACTATTCAAAGAATCAATTAAACAAAAAGCTGGTTCTTTGAGAAAATCAACAAGATAGACAAACCCTTAGCCAAACTAACTAAAAAGCAGAGAGAAACTATCCAGATCAGCAAAATCAGAAATGAAAAGGGTGACATAACTACAGACACTGAGGAAATTCAAACAATCATTAGGTCATACTACAAAAGCCTATATGCCACAAAATTTGAAAACCTAAATGAAATGGACAATTTTCTTGATAGATTCCATCTTCCACATTAAGTTGAGATAAGGTAGAAAGACTGAATAGCCCTATATCCCCCAAGGAAATTGAAGCAGTAATTCACAGTCTACCCTCCAAAAAAATCCCTGGGCCAGATGGCTTCAGCGCAGAACTCTACCAGACCTTCAAAGAAGTGCTAACACCAATTCTCCTCAAACTATTCCACAAAATAGAAACAGAAGGTACGTTACCTAAATCCTTCTATGAAGGGACAGTCACCCTGATACTTAAACCAGACAAAGACCCAACAAAAAAAGAGAACTTCAGACCTATCTCTCTTATGAACATTGATGCAAACATACTCAATAAAATACTTGCAAACCGAATCCAAGAACACATCAAAGATATCATCCACCATGACCAAGTAGGCTTCATCCCAGGCATGCAAGGGTGGTTCAACATACGGAAATCCATCAATGTAATCAACCACATAAACAAACTGAAGGAGAAAAACCACATGATCATCTCCTTAGATGCTGAAAAAGCATTTGACAAAGTCCAACACCCATTCATGTTTAAAGTCTTGGAGAGATCAGGGATACAAGGCACATACCTAAACATAGTAAAGGCAATATACAGCAAGCCTATAGCCAACATCAAACTCAATGGAGAGAAACTTAAATCAATCCCACTGAAATCAGGGGCAAGACAAGGCTGACCACTCTCTCCATACCTCTTCAACATAGTACTTGAAGTCCTAGCCAGAGCAATAGGACAACTAAAGGAGATCAAGGGGATACAAATCAGAAAAGCAGAGGTCAAAGTGTCACTAGTCGCAGATGATATGATAGTATACATGAGCGACCCCAAAACTTCAACCAGAGAACTCCTCCAGCGGATAAACACCTTCAGCAAAGTGGCAGGATACAAAATCAACTCAAAAAAGTCAGAAGCCCTCCTGTATACCAAAGACAAAAGGGCTGAGAAAGAAATTTTGGAAACAACACACTTCACAATAGCCACTAATAACATAAAGTACTTTGGGGTGACACTAACCAAGGAAGTAAAAGACCTATTTGAAAAAAATTTCAAGTCTCTGAAGAAAGAAATTGAAGAAGATATCAGAAGATGCAAAGATCTCCCGTGCTCATGGATTGGTAGGATTAACATTGTGAAAATGGCCATCCTGCCAAAAGCAATCTACAGATTCAATGCAATTCCCATAAAAATATCAACTCAATTCTTTACAGACCTTGAAAAAAAGAGTCTCAGCTTCATATGGAGAAACAAAAAACCTAGAATTTCCAAAACAATCCTGTACAACAACAGATCATCTGGAGGTATCTCCATTCCCGATCTCAAGCTGTACTACAAAGCAATAGTAATATAAACTGCATGGTATTGGCATAAAAACAGAAAGGAGGATCAATGGAACCAAATAGAAGACCCAGAAATAAACCCACACACCTATGAATACTCGATTTTTGACAAAGAAGCCAAAACCATTTGTCTTTCTAAGTGAGGATTGATCATCTTACCCCGGGTCCTCTTTCTTGTTTATCTTCTTTAGTTGCTCACATTTTAGTATATTTATCCTATCTTAAAGGATTATACAAGTGAGTATATACCATATGTGACTTTCTGTTCCTGGGATACTTCACTTAGGATGATCATTTCTAGATCCCACCATTTGCCTGCAAATTTCATGATTTCCTTGTTTTTAATTGCTGAGTAGTATTCCATTGTTGAAAAGTACCACAATTTCTGTATGCATTCCTCCACTGAGGGACATCTGGGATGTTTCCAGGCTCTGGTTTTTACAAATAATGCTGCTACAAACATGCTTGAGCAAATGTTCTTGTTGCATACTTGAGCATCTTTTGGATATATGCCTAGGAGTGGTATAGCTGGATCTTAAGGAAACACTATTCCTAATTTTCTGAGAAAGAGCCAGATTGATTTCCACAATGGTTGTACACGTTTATATTCCCAACAGCAGTAGATTGGGGTTCCCCTTTCTCCACAACCTCTCCAGCATATGTTGTCCCTTGAGTTTTTAACCTTTGCCATTCTGATGGGTATAAGGTAGAATCTCAGTGTCCTTTTGATTTGCATCTCTCTGGTGGTTAAGGATGTTGAGCATCTCTCTCTCTTTTTTTAATTTTCAACATCAAATTGTTTATTCTTTTATGATTTTGACTACAGTCAAATATGAAACAGCACATATTTTAAAAACATTAGTGAAACTAACATAGATTTTGCTGGATACAACAGGATAATACCAAGTAAATTTCAAGAATTGTTTAACTTCTTGTAAATTATCTTGATTTCTTTCTACTTTTATTAATTACACTTTATTCACTTTGTATCCCCCCACATGCCCCTCCCACCTCCCCTCCCAGTCCCACCCTCCCTCCCCCTTCTTCACGCATGCCCTTCCCCAAGTCCACTGTTAAGGGAGGTCCTCCTCTCCTTCCTTCTGATCATAGTCTATCAGATCTCATCAGGAGTGGCTGCATTGTCATCTTCTGTGGCCTGGTAAGGCTGTTCCCCCCTTAAGGGGGTGTGAGCAAAGAGCAGGACAATCAAATTATGTCAGAGGCAGTCCCTTTTCCCATTACTATGGAAGCCGATTAGACACTGAACTGCCATGGGCTACATCTGTGCAGGGGTTATAGTTTATTTCCATGCCTGGTACTTGGTTGGAGTATGAGTCTCTGGGAAGTTCCCTGTGTTCAAATTTCTGGTTCTGTTGTTCTCCTTGTGGAGTTCCTGTCCTCTCCACATCTTATTATTTCCCACTTCTTACCTAAGATTCCATGCACACTGCCCAACAGTTGGCCATAAGTCTCAGTGTCTGCTTTGATAGTCTGCAGGGCAGAGCCTTTCAGAGGCCCTCTGTGGCAGGTTCCTAGCTTGTTTCCTGTTTTCTTCTTCTTCTGATGTCCTTCCTCTTTGTCTTTCAGGATGGGATGGGGATTGACCATTTTAGTCAGGGTCTTCTCTCTTGATTAGTTTCTTTAGATGTACAGATTTTAGTAAGTTTATCCAATGTTATAAGTTTTTATGAGTGAGTATATACCATGTGTGTCTTTCTGCTTCTGGGACAGGTTACTCAGGATGATCCTTTCCAAGTCCCACCATTTACCTGCAAATTTCATGATTTCCTTATTTTTCATTGCTGAGTAATATTCCATTGTGTAGATGTACCATAATTTCTGCATCCATTCTTCAGTTTAGGGGCATCTGACCCGTTTCCAGCTTCTGGCTATTACAAATAAAGCTGCTACAAACATGGTTGAGCAAATTCTGATGGGTGTAAGCTGGAATCTCAGGGTTGTTTTGATTTGCATCTCTCTGATGGCTAAGGATACTGAGTATCTCTTAAGATGTTTTTCTGCAATTCTATATTCCTCTACAGAGAATTCTCTGTTTAGCTCCTTACCCCATTTTTAATCGGATTTCTTGATTTATTGCTTTTTAATTTCTTTAGTTATTTATATATTCTGGATATCAGCCATCTGTCAGATAAAGGGTTGGTGAAGATCATTTCCCAGTCTGTAGGCTGTCATTTTGTTTTAATGACAATGTCTTTTGCTCTAGAGAAGCTTTTCAGTTTCATGGGGTCCCATTCATCAATTGTTGCTCTAAGAGCCTGTGCTATTCGTGTTCTGTTCTAGAAGTTGTCTCCTGTGCCAATGAGTTCCAAGGTCTTCCTCATTTTATCATCTAACCGATTTAGTGTATTTGGTTTTATTTTGAGGTCTTTGATCCACTTGGACTTTAGTTTTGTGCAGAGTGATAAATATGGATGTACTTTCATTTTCTGCATGAAGATAGACAAACAGTTGGACCAGCACCATTTGCTGAAGATGCTGTCTTTTTTCCATTGAATGGTTTTGGGTTCTTTGTCAAAAATCAAGTATTCATAGGTGTTTGGGTTTATTTCTGAGTCTTCTATTTGGTTCCATTTTTGATATACTTTTCTGCTTTTATGACAATACCATGCTGTTTTTATTACTTTTGGTCTATAGTACAGCTTGAGATCTGGGATGTGGATACCTCCAGATGATCTGTTGTTATACAGGAATGTGCTGGAAATTCTGTTGTTTTTGTTTGTTTGTTTGTTTGTTTGTTTTTTGTTTTTTGTTTTGTTTTGTTTTTTTGTTTTGTTTCTCCATATGAAGTTGAGAACTTTTCTTTCAAGGTCTGTAAAGAATTATATTGGTATTTTGGTGGGAATTGCATTGAATCTGTAGATTGCTTTTGGCAGGATGGCCATTTTCACTATATTAATCTTACCAATCCATGAGCATGGGAGATCTTTCCATCTTCTGATATCTTCTTCAATTTCTTTCTTCAGAGACTTGAAGTTTTTTCAAACAGCTTTCACCTGTTTGATTAGAATCACCCCAAGGTACTTTTGGTTATTGGTGGCTATTGTGAAGGGTGTGGTTTTCATGATCTCTTTCTCGGCCCTTTTTGTCTCTGGTATCCAGAAGGGCTTCTGATTTTTTTTTAATTAATTTTGTATCCACCCACTTTGCTGAAGGTGTTTATCAGCTGAAGGAGTTCTCTGGCAGATTTTTTGGGGTCACTCAGGTATACTATCATATCATCTGCGAATATTGAAACTTTTACCTCTTCCTTTCCAATTTGCATCCCCTTAACCCCTTTTAGTTGTTTTATTGGTCTAGCTAGGACTTCCAGTACTATGTTGAAGAGATATGGTGAGAGTGGGCAGCCTTGCCTTGTCCCTGATTTCAGTGGGATTGATTTAAGTTTCTCTCCATTGAGTTTGATGTTGGTGATAGGGTTACTGTATATTGTGTTTAATATATTTAATTATTTGCCTTATATTCCTGATCTCTCCAAGACTTTAAACATGAATGGATGTTGGACTTTGTCAAATGTTTTTTCGCCATCTAAGGAGATGATCATGTGTTTTTTTCTCCTTCAGTTTGTTTATATGGTGTATGAAATTGATGGATTTCTGTACACTGAACCATCCTTGCATGCCAGGGATAAAGCCTGCTTGGTCACCGTGAATGATATCTTTGATGTGTTCTTGGATTCGGTTTGCAAGTATTTTATTGAGTATTTTGGCATGCTGACCTTTACCTATCTAAAGTGTTTGCTGTCTAAGATGTTGGCTGTTAGTTTCTGGTGCCTGCAGTAATTCTGAGGTCAAGGGTTATTTTGGTGGTTATTCCTGAAGGAGCCATCTTAAGCTTTGTAAATATGGTCACCAAATGGCTGATGCTTCTCAGGGAATTGCCACTGCTCTCCTCTGGGATCTCCTATGGTCCTGTGAACTAATCTGGCTCTTTGGGAGTTCAGGGGTTCTCCTTTCACTAGGAGAAGTCCCACAGACAGATGCCTGACTTCTTACTCTGAATTTAGAGAGCTGCTGCTGGTCATACACTGTTTTTGCTACATGCAGCCTTCTTGAAGAACCAAGGAGCCCCAAGGTTGGTCAGTTTCACTGGGAAGATAGGTTGAACATTGGAGCAGCATCTGGGGCTAATCCTGTGGGTCCCAGGCATCTTTAGGTCTGAGGTTGGAGCTTGTGCCCCAGTACCCAAGAGGTAATCAGTGGCAGGTGAGCACGGCACACAGGCAGGTGGCTGAAGGCTAGATAGAGCCCTTGAGTCTGAAGAAACCCAGAAACTTTTCTGGGGATTAGCTGGGTGCTCTGAGGTTGGACCTGATCTTTCCCTGACTATGGGGTTTCCTCTTGATAGGGAATCACAGTTTCTGGTTTGTGGGGCCACGACTCAGTCTTAAGTTGGTGTTCAGAGCACATATGTTTGTGTCTCTGGTCTGGTAACCAAATACCTGTGGGGAAGCTGGGAACTCTTCTGAGGTTTACCAGATTAACCTGAGATTGGACCTAATTGGTTTTCACACTATGGGGTTTCATTTCACCTGGGGAACACAATCGCTGGTGTTTTGGGGACCACATTTCAGTCTAATGGATGCTGTGGAGTCACTGCTGCCCTGCTGATCACAGTGTGCTCTCAGTACAGCCATCATGGATCCCCACCTCCAGTCATCACATTTTATCTTTTAATCTTGGAACTGAAGCTTGAGTGCATCACCAGTTTTGTCACCTCTACTTCTGCCCCTTCATCTCCCAATCACTACAATCTCAGCTTACTGGTAAAGTTGCCCATTTATCCAGAAATGCGGAGATATTTGACGTGCAGTCCATGCAGTCTCTAGAGGAATGGAAGCTGGCTGTTTGTTCTTATACATCTTGAACCCTAAGAGGATGACTATACTAAAATGACTGTCAGGGTTGTTTGAAAGGGGAGGATGCTGAGTCATGGGTTACCTGGGCACATTTCCCTCTCCAGTAATACCTAACGAAGTCAAATCAGTACAAGACAAAAATCTGGGTAAGAGATTACATGCCTAGCATCTTTTGAGCTCTCTAGGTCCTATTATTTCCTTATGTTTGGGCATAAATTGTTGCATTTGGGAAGAACACCAGGGAAGCAATCATTTTAAGTAAGCAGAAGGAGGTTTATTTGGTTTTGAAAGGATTTATTCAGTTTTCAAAGTTTTGTTCTAGGGATCATGGAAGGTCTCTCATCAAGAGTGAGTAGCTCCTGTTGCTCAAAAATTGTATTATAATCAGTTTGTACATATTAATCTGTAGAAGGAGAGGACCTAACTCTGCATGATATAAATCAGAGATTGTTAACACTTATGAGCTTTGGGAGGTGGTATGGGGAACTGTTAATATCACCATAAAAAAATCCCAAATCACTATGATTTTACTTATATTTCTATGATTAGTTGATTGATAAAATACTTGAGTTGGAATAAAAATTGAGTACATATTTTACAAGAATTTTACCTGGCCTTGTGGTTGATTAATCACAGCATGTGTAGATATCTAAATTCAGCAGTTCATATATATGAAGTTCTTTTTATTCACCACCCAGACAATACTTGAAAAACAACCTGGTTAAAAATCCTTTATAGACAGTGCATTGAGTTTCTGAGCATCTGTAATGCACAGCCTTGACACCAGTGATTTAAAGAGTGAATGATAACAATGAAGCAAGTGGATAAAGAAAAAATAATGTGAAAAATAAACCTGAGCTTATTACCAAAATATAACAAAGTATGCCTAATTTGTTGAGGCTAGAATTATAGTTACTTTGGTTGGTAGGATGGAAATTATTTTGTGAATATTCTTGCTGTTATGGATATCTGCAACAAATTTAGAGTTTTCATTGCTTATGCAATGAATTTTTGTTAGTAGTACCATCAGAAAAAAATATCTCCCTGGTAAGTAAATTTTAGTTATTAAATGGTGTTTTTAAAGATTTTTTTCTCTTTGGGCATTCAGGAATATAGATCATGTAAATGTTTGTTACTTTGAAATAAGACATTGCCAGAAAAGACAGACATAATGCTCAATGGCCTGGGCTCAGACAGAAAGCAACTATATCCCTCTTACTCTACCACTCCAACTATTAATGACATGATAACTACTCATCAGGTGCAGGAAATACCTATTTTATCAAGGATGCTAGCACTTACCAGAGCAATCTTGTAATTAAACACAGAACTGCTAACATCTGTACCTTGGTACTCAATTTGGAATTCCTCCTATTGTTTCTTGAAAGTTGTGGTGAGAATTTGAGTACCATTTAATAGAAATGAGATCAGAGGACATAACATTATCTGAATCTTATCTTGAAGGCTCAGCCTAAGGTGAGATTCTGCTCCAAGAAGCAAGGAAAACAAAGTAACCCATGTATTTGACTCTTGAGCACATAGTCAGATACTGATTAAAGCCTTGGGATCTAAACTACTCAGATTAGAAATGTGACCTTGTAGAGAAAAAACAAAAACAAAAACAAAAACAAAAAACAGAAAACAACAACAAAAAAAATCAAAATAGGTGAGAAGACCATTTTCTTTCTCTGCAGCATGTGGCTCTCTCTAGATGGCTACTGCTCACTTATACATTCTACTTTGGGGGAAATGTAGCTTTAAATTTTTTTCACAATGAATATTTTTAGCAGATGAAATTCTGGTCACAATCTTGTTGGCACAAGCTCAACTTGTATGCCTGGAAACTGGTTGTCTTTGACTTCTGAAAGCTGGAAAATAAGCAGGCTCATGCTGGCACTTGATGAGTTAAATGAGCTGAACTATAAAGTCTGACAAATTTGTTAATTTCATTTTCTTTAACAAAGAGGATCAACAAAATCCCTAGGAAGTAAATCTTTGCTTCGTCTCCTACTGATGATATTGACAGAATTGTAGAGATATTTTGTACAAAAAGGCAGTGAATCTCTTGCATTTGTAAAAAGTGGATAAAAATGGTGTGTAATCTAAGGAGATTAGAATGTTCTAGAACAGTGATTTCAAATAATCTGTGGTATCTGATATGGTAATAATAAAGGACATAGGTTTACCAATATTTCAACTATCACAATATAACATAGAAAATTATTTTTTATAATTTCAGTTAAAATTAAATATGACACACTGCTGTGTGTCTTGATTACAATAATAAACATCACCGAATTCTCCCAATCATGAGCATCATATTGCTACTGGTATAAAAAGGATGTAACTTATACAACCCAAAGAACAGTAAGTTAATTCAGGTTTTCTATAATTCAGAATAATAGACTATTACTCAAATATCAAATATTTACAAGTGCTCATGCAAATTTCTTTGTATCCAGCCAAAAAATAGGTATAACCTTGAATTTCCTGCTTATCACTTTACTTTATATTTCATTGTATAACTTCATAAAAATTTATGTACTAAAAGTTTATCTCATTCCACGTGTTTTGAGCTTTGGATAATTAAAATTATATTGTAGATGTTCCTTGGTAAGAACATTTGTATAAGGTAATACTACATTTCTTTTCATTATTCATGCAATATTGAGCAGATGGTTTGTAACTCTGATCCCATGTGCCAATCTTTCTGTACATGAGCACTTTTTCACGCTCTCTTTTTTCATTTACCATTTGTCTATTTTCATATTTTAATGTATCCTTTCTTATTTATCTGTGAGCATAGTTCCAGTCTCTCCCTGTCTGTCTAATGATATAACAGTGTCGCCATCACTATACAGTTGAAAGAAAATAGCCACACACAAAATAGCACCTAATGTATGCATTCTTTACATAGTGCTAAAACTGTAATACTCTGGTCCTAACCAGTGGCATAAGAAGAAAAGCAGGGGATGCAGTCAGGAGAGTGCTGGGAGTCAATCATGAAGTGATATGGAAAACACTGGAAGTTTCTCAGCAGAGCAGGAAAATGTCCTGACTTGGATATTTAAAGTGTCACTCTGGGGCTTCATTGACAACAGGCCATTATGATTCAAGAGCAGAGGTAAAGAAACTAGTGTTGAGGTCAATACAAAAATCCAGATAGAAGACGATGGATAGAGACCATAGTGATAAATATACAGGTGGTTACATGAGGTGAGATTTTAAGTACTCTATGAAGACAAAGGTATTTGCTGATGAATCCAATGTGCAATATAATAGAAGTATATCAGAAGAAGAGAACTTCGGGGCTGGGGTTGTACCTCTAAGGTGTATCTCTGAGTTTGATTCTTAGAGCAGCACAAAAAATGACAACTTTTAAATTTTGATCATGGCCTGGTGCCAGACCTTTGTAGTCCCAACACTTGGATAGCTGAGGCTAAGAGACTGCAAGTTTAAAGCTACCTTTGATTACGTATTGAGTATGACTCTGTCTCAAAAAAAATAAGAAAAACACAAAGTTAAATTTGGAGAAATGCCTGGTGAAATGAGTGAGGTGCAGAAAGAAACACTGAATAATTTCATTTACATTTATATCTTTCATTATAAAACACAAAAAGTACAATATACAGAAACACAAAATACAAGTGTTTGCTGTGGGTATAGATAGAGTGAAAGGGACAAACAGGGAAATGTAGTTGTACATCAAAAGACAGTTTATAAGGTAAATAAAACTAGAATATAAAGTAGGACATGGAAGTCGTAATTAATCAATTTGTGGTTTCCTGTAGATTTGAACACCAATGTGCAGATTTTGGATTTTATCACAAAACGAGACCACAGTGTAAAATGATGTATGGTCTACTTTTTTTTTCTCTATGTTAACCATGTATATCCACCAAAACATGATATTGTGCATAGTCAGTATATGCAAGTTACACACTAAAAATAATGAGATTTATTTGTTGAGCAAAGAACAGATTGTATATGTTATTAAAGTTTATATATTACACACAAAATATATAGTATATGTTTGGACATAGAATATAAATCACAACCTATTTCAGACTTTAATTTTCTATAGGCACTTACATTTAGAAACGATTTCATCTTCAAGTGATAAATTCTGAGTTACACTGCCAAATAGTGAACTAGAAATGGGCAATTCCAATTGTTTTTAGAAGGTGATACTTACAGTCTTGACTGTTAACAAGGGAACATACAACAGTAGATATTCTTACCTTTGGAAATGACCAAAAGAAATAATGTTGCTAGAACCACATGGCTTCCAAGAAAATAGTATTTTTACGAATGAGTACTGCTTCAGCTTGAGCCCAAGGTTATATATTTGTGGTAGAGATCTACATCTGTAGGCCACAGAAGATGACAATGCAGCCACTTCTGATGAGAACTGATAGTCTAAGATCAGAAAGAAGGAGAGGAAGTCCTCCCCTATCAGTGGACTTGGGGAGGGGCATGCATGCAGAAAGGGGAGGAAGGGTGGGACCAGGAGGGGAGGAGGGAGCGGCTTATGGGGGGATACAAAATGAATAAAGTGTAATTAATAATAATAATAAAAAGAGTAAAAAAAGAAATAGAATATTTGATCTCATTGGATGAAACCTTAGATGTTTAAAAAAATAATCATATTCTCTGTTGTGGCTCCTCAGTGAAATGCTTTCCAGAAGTTGTTTAATTGCATCAGTCCTCAAGATGGATGGCTTGACATGATCTTATTGACTAGGAACCTTTAAGAGATGACAGATGCTAGTGCTAACATGATAAAGTGGCTGTCTGTGTTCTCAGTCTGCAAAACCAGTACCAGGCATTTGGTATTCAAGTTAACACTATCAACATCAGATTACTCTTTGTGGTTGCTAGACAAGCCACACTGTTGCCCTTTCTGGGTTTATAATGGATGTCTCATCAAAGACTTTTCCAAAAACTGTGTCTCTCTACAGTACTCTTAGACCTCTACTTACTATCACTCATATTTCTAAAGACTCATAAAACTATGGCTAAATCCTTCTATTCACTCATTTGAGATGCTGCTAATACATCATTGCCAGCAATAGTCATAATTATTGATTTTGATCTTTTTTAAAGTTTGCAATTAAAATGCAGGGTATTATCCAGCAGGAAAAAATGACCATACTGAAGTGAAATATCTGCTCAATAGAAAGCATAGCATATACAGGGTGCCTTTATGGAATACTTAAGTCCTTTCCTAATTGCACCATAAATACAATAGTAGCTATTTTATGTCACCATGACTTCACTTTTTAAATTTGTGAAACTATTACAAAGTAGTCTAAGGCCTGAAATAAAAGGTCTGCCTTGTTACTGACACATTTTTATGTACTAAAACATCATTGAGTTCTCACTCATAAAAAAAGGTAATTTTGCCAGACATCTGCCGTTGAGTAGTTTATCACCATAGGGAGATAGATTTAGAAGCTCATGGTGTTAGACATGGCAAAGGGATGTCAATTGTGATTTTTGAGAAAGAATTTAGTTGTAAGAACAAAATATTGTAGTCAGATAATAAGAATTAACATTTATCTTAAAACAGTAAGTACACTGCATGTACTATGTCAGGTAATAATTACCACAAACCTATTAAATGAAGATATTGTTTCTTATCATTTTCAAGTAATGAAATTTAAGGACTAGTTAGATTAAATTATCTAACTAATCCAGGAGGTATTGAGAGGTTCAGTCAGGCTGGTCTGCTCTAAAATCATTATTTCATTTTGGTCTCTAGATTTTCTACCACTCTAATATCCATTTAGAAAAATGTGTGCTACCATTTACAACAGTAACGAAGGGTTAGAAACAAAAAAGATTTTGAGTGTGCCTGTATATTACCAATCTTGACTGCTCAGGTAATGGATTTTAAAATCACTTTCTGATAGTTGTTTCATGCTGATCATTCAGAAAAGGGTTGCCTTGAGTCTTTAAATGTGCTCTATTAATAAGGGTACCAAAATACAGCAAGACTATAGCCAACATCAAACTAAATGAAGAAAAACTTAACTCAATCCTGCTAAAATCAAGGACAATACAAGGTTGCCCACTCTCTCCTTATATCTTCAACATAGATATTAAAGTCCTAGCTACATCAATGAGAAAACTAAAGAAGATCAAAGGGATACAGATTGGAAAGGAAGAAGTCAAAGTATCACTATATATAGATGATATGATAGTACACATGAGTGACCCCAAAATTCTACCAGAGAACAACAACAGCTGATAAACACCTTCAGTAAAGTGGCTGGATTAGAAAATTAACTCAAAAAAATCTGAAGCTCTCCTGTATACAAAAGACAAAAGGGCTGAGAAAGAATTTAGGGAAACAACACCATTCACAAAAGCCACAAATAACTTATTTTTGTGTGACTCTAACCAAGCAAGTAAAAGACCTGTATGAAGAAAACTTCAATTCTCTGAAAAAGGTAATTGAGAAGAATGTGAGAGGATGGAAAGATCGCCCATGCTCATGGATTGGTAGGATTAACATACTGAAAATGGTCATCCTACCAAAAGCAATTGACAAATTGAATACAATTCCCATTAAATTCCAACACAATTTCTTACATTACTTGAAAGAACAATTCTCAATTTCATATGGAAAAACAAAACAAAACAGAAAAGCTAACACAATCCTGTAAAATAAAATATATTCTAGTGCTATCTCCATCACAGATCTCAAGCTGTACTATAGAGTAATAGTAAAAACACAAAACAAAACAAAAACACACAAACAGCATGATACTAGCATAGAAACAGAATGGTGGATCAATGGAATAAAAAAGAAGAACCAGAAATAAGCCCATACACTTAAGGAAACAATTTTTTGACGAAGAAACCAAAACCATATAATGGAAAAAAGATAGCATCTTCAAAAAATGGTGCTGGTCTAACTGGATGTCTACATGTAAAAAAATGCAAATAGACCCAAATTTATCACCCTGCACAAAAGTAAATTCCAAGTGGATCAAAAACCTAAACATAAAACCAGAGACACTAAATTTGTTGAAAGAATAAGTGGGGAGGGGACAAGATGGCGGCTCCAGGAGAACACTGCATCTGAGGAGCAGGACAACATTTTCCATACAGAGACAAAGAGACTGAACTCTGGGCCCTAAAACAACAGCAATCGTGTTTCCCAGGTGAGAGGAAACCCTCAGAGCATGGGAATCAGTCGGGTCCACGCTCAGGTCACCCAGTCAGAACCCAGAAGAGATCCCGGGTCGTACAGACACTAGGTATCCAGACCAGAGCCACACACCTGCATGTCCTGATCGCCTTCCCAGGCTGATCGGTGGGCACAAAAAACACAAGAGACTGGGAGTCCCAGTTGCGAGAAAACCCCACAGGGAAGGAAGGAAAGGGTACTGACTTGGGTCACCCAGTCTTTCCCTGGAAAAAGTCTCACAGACTGGTGGGTATGAGCCGCCATCACTGAACTGAACTCCAGCTGCGGGCACAGACAGTTGCTACACGCCAGCTCTCCGGCACAGACAGAGTTGTGTGTCCCAGGGCAACAGAGACTGGAAGTCACTGTCAGGAGAAATCCTCACAGAGAACAAAACAAAGGGGATAGACTTAGGCCACCCAGTATATCCCTGGAATAGGTCCCACAGACCAGCCCAACCCAGAGACCTGCTGAGCACCAGATAGCCTGCTGTTACCAGGAGAGCAGTACCCACCCTCCACAGATTACTGCTTGGGTATTGGAACACAGAGCCCCAACCTCAGACCTACAGAAGCCCGGGATCCCTGGGGTCAAGCCCCAGATACTGCTCCAAGGGGCAACCAGTTATCCCTAACAAAACTGACCAAACCTCGGGACACACAAGTTACAGCAGCAGATCACTAAGTTGACAGCAAGAAACCTAGAAGCAGAGAATCTGTCTTCAGGACTTCTCCGGGTAAGAGGAGAACCCGCTCGACTAATAAGGACCATATATACCACTAATGTCTCTATGCCTGAGAATAGCAGCGGAAACTCCTGAAAAACACCAGCCATGCAGTGACTATACTGAAAAAGCTGAGAAGGCTTCTTTAAGGAAAAACCATCTTCCTGCCAAGGGGATTCTCTCCACCACAGGATTCCAGGAACCACCAGAAACTAACTCCAAACACGTAAGAGAGCCCAATGGGTAGAGGCCAGTATAAAAGCTCAACCAAACAAACAAAAAAAAAAAAAAAAAAAAAAAAGAAAAGAAAAAAACCCAGAAACCAGAACAATATGGCATCTCCAGAAACCAGTTATCCAGGGTACCCTAGCATAAATGAAATTCAAGAAGATGACCTAACATCTATGTACTTGAAGAGGATAACAGAGTAAACAAATAAAATGCGTAAAAACCTAGAGGAAGATAAACTCAAACAGATTATGGCCATCCATAAATAGAGGAAGATAAAAACAGATTATGGTCATCTGTAAGGAAATAAAGGAAGATGCAGCCAAACAGTTTGTGGCCTTTAGAAAGGAAATGCTTAAAGCACTGAAAGAAATAAAAGAAACAGAGGATTGTTCAAACAAACAGCTGAAGGAATTGAAGGAAAAACAGGAAAATACAGTTAGACAGGTGAAGGAAAACAACAAAACAGCTCAAGAACTGAAGATAGAATTGGAAAAATTAAAGAACACAAATG
Organism: Meriones unguiculatus; assembly: GCF_030254825.1. Taxonomy (NCBI): domain Eukaryota; kingdom Metazoa; phylum Chordata; class Mammalia; order Rodentia; family Muridae; genus Meriones; species Meriones unguiculatus. The sequence continues at coordinate 134,843,240 of NC_083369.1, read as the reverse complement.
GAGAAAATTGTAGGAAGAAAACAGGAACTAGAGAGGTAAGCATAACCAATAGACTACAAGAGATGGAAGAAAGAATCTCAGGTGTGAAAGATACAATGGAAGAAATAGATGTATCTGTCAAAGAAAATGTTAAATCTAAAAAATTCCTGACACAGACTGTCCAATAAATCCAAGACAACATAAAAAAACGAAATCTAAGAATAATAGGAATAAAGGAAAAAGAAGATTCCCTCTTCCAAGGCCCAGAAAATATTTTCAACTAAATCTTTGGAGAAAATTTCTCCAACTTAAAGGAGAGGCCAATAAGAATACAAAAGATCTACAGAACACCCAATAAATTAGACCAGAAAAGAAAATCCTCCTGCCACATAATAATCAAAACAGTAATTATACAGAACAATGAAAAAATACTAAAAGCTGCAAGGGTAAAAGGCCAAGTAACATATAATGGCAAACCCATTACAATCACATCTGACTTTTCAACAGAGAAGGGCCTGGACAGATATCATGCAGACCCTAAGAGAAAACAGATGTCAGGCCAGGCTATTATACCAAGCAAAACTCGCAGTCCTCATAGACAGAGAAAACAAGATATTCAATGACAAAAACAAATTTCAACAATACCTACACAAAAATCCAGTGTTACAGAAGACACTAGAGGGTAAAATGCAACCCAAGAAAACTAGCTACATTCAAGAAAACACAGGAAATAATTGACCTCATTACAGTAAAACAAAAAGCAACCAACCACACAACCTATGACCACAGGCAACATCAAAATCAAAGAATCTATCAGCTACTGGTCATTAATGTCTCTCAATATCAATGGATTCAATTCTCAAATAAAAAGACACAGACTAACAGAATGGATGCTTAAACAAAACCCAGCAATCTGTCGCATACAAGAAACACACCTAAGTCACAAAGATAGACACTATCTTACCTGAGGGTAAAGTGTTGGAAGACAGCTTTCCAAGAAAATGGACTCAAGAAGCAAGCAGGATATTCGAATATCTGATAAAATAGGTAAAATAGACTTTCAACCAAAATTAATAAAAAGAGATGGGGAAGGACACTTCATACTCATCAAGGGAAAATTCCACCAGGAAGACATCACAATCCTGAACATCTATGCCCCAAATACAAGAGCACCCACATTTGTAAAATAAAACTTAAACCACACATTAATAGTGGGGGACTTCAACACCCCAATTTCAACAAAGGACAGGTCAGCAAAACAGAAATTAAAAAAAGAAACAATGTCTCTAACAGAGGTCATGAATCAAATGGACCTAACAGACATTTACAGAACCTTACACCCAAATACAAAAGAATTTATCTTATTCTCAGCACCTCATGGAAACTTCTCCAAAATAGACCACATAGTTGGTCACAAAGAGAGACTCAACAGACACAAGAAGATTGAAATAATCCCCTGTATCCTGTCTGATCACCATGGAATAAAACTGGACCTCAACAACAACAGAAATAGCAAAAAGCCTACACACACATGGAAACTGAACTACTTGCTACTAAATGACAGCTGGGTCAGGGAAGAAATTAAAGTCTTCCTAGAACTCAGTGAAAATCAAGACACAACATACCCAAACTTGTGGGACACAATGAAAGCATTGCTAAGAGGAAAGTTCATAGCACTAAGTGCCTTCAAGAACAAATTTGAGACAGCTCATTCAAGCAAATTAATGGCTCACTTAAAACCCCTAGAAAAAGAAGAAGTAGACACACCAAAAAGGAGTAGACGGCTGAAAATAATCAAACTCAAGGCTGAAATCAATCAATTAGAAACAAATAAAATTATTCAAAGAATCAATGAAGCCAAGAGGTGGTTCTTTGAGAAAATCAACAAGATAGACAAAAACTTAGCCAAGCTAACTAAAAGGCAGAGAGACACCATCCAAATCAACAAAATCAGAAATGGAAAGGGGGCCGTAACTACAGATATTGAGGAAATCCAAACAATCATTAGGACTTACTTCAAAAGTTTATATGCCACAAAATTTGAAAATCTAATTGAAATGGATAATTTTCTTGATCGATTCCACTTACCAAAGCTGAATCAGGACCAGGTAAATCAATTAAATACTTCTATATCCCCCAAGGAAATAGAAGCGGTCATTGAAAGTCTCCCATCCAAAAAAAGCCCAGGACCAGATGGTTTCAGTACAGAATTCTACCAGACCTTCAAAGAAGAGCTAACACTAGTTCTCTTCAAACTATTCCACAAAATAGAAACAGAAGGAACTTTATCAAACTCATAGTTCTCTTTATCACAGAAAATGAAACCACAGTCACCTTGGTACCTAAACCTCACAAAGACCCAAAAAAGAAAGAGAATTTCAGGCCAATCTCCCTTATGAACATTGATGGAAAAATATTCAACAACAACAACAAAAATACTTACAAACCAAAAACAAGAACACATCAAAGATATCATCCACTATGACCAAGTAGGCTTCATCCCAGGTATGCAAGAGTGGTTCAATGTACAGAAATCCATTAATGTGATCCAAAATATTAACAAACTGAAAGAAAAAAAAAAACACATGATAATTTCCCTAGATGCTGAAAAAGCATTTGACAAAAACCAACATCCATTCATGTTTAAAGTCTTGGAGAGATCAGGGATACAAGGCACATATCTAAACATAGTAAAGGCAATATAAAGCAAGCCTATAGCCAACATCAAACTGAATGGAGAGAAACTTAAAACAATCCCACTGAAATCAGGGACAAGACAAGGCTGCCCACTCTCTCCATGTCTCTTCAGCATAGTTCTGGAAGTCCTTGCTAGAGCAATAAGGCAGTTAAAGGAGATCAAGAGGATACAGATTGGAAAGGAAGAAGTCAAATTATCACTATTTGAAGATGATATGATAGTATATATGAGTTACCCCAAAAACTCTACCAGGAAACTCCTACAGCTGATGAACACCTTCAGCAAAATGGCCAGATACAAAATTAACTCAAAAAAAATCAGTAGCCCTCAAGTATACAAAAGACAGAAGGGCTGAGAAAGAAATTAGGGAAACAACACCATTCACAATAGCCACAAATGACATAAAGTACCTCAGTGTAACCCTAACCAAGCAAGTCAAAGACTTGTATGAAATAAATTTCAAGTCTGTGAAGAAAGAATTAGAAGAAGATATCAGAAGATGGAAAGATCTCCTATGCTCACGGCTTGGCAGGACTAACCTAGTAAAAATGGCCATCTTACCAAAAGCAATCTACAGAATCAATGCAATTCCCATCAAATTACCAACACAATTCTTTTTTTTTTAATTTTATTTTTCTTATTAGTTACATTTTTTAACTCTGTGTCCCAGCTGTATCCTGCTCCCTCATTCCCTCCCCAACCCCACAGTCCCTCCCTGGTCTCCTCCCTGCCCCTTTCCAAGTCCACTGATAGGGGAGGACCTCGTCCCCTTTCATTTGACCCTGTTTTATCAGGTATCTTCAGGGCTGGCTGCAAAGTCCTCCTCTGTGGCCTAACAGGACTGCTCCTTCCCTCAGGGGGGGGGAGGTCAAAGAGCCTGCCATTGCGATCCTGTTAGAAATAGTCCTTGTTCCCCTTACTTTGGGAAACTACTTGGTTACTGAGCTACCACGGGCCACATCCTAGCAGAAGTTCTAGGTTATATCCATAGATGGTCCTTGGTTGAGTGTCAGTCTCAGAAAAGACCCTTTGCCTGGATATATTTGGTCCTTGTAGAGCTCCTATCCTTTCCATATCATACTAACTCCCCTTTTTTCATATGATTCCCTGCACTCTGCCGAGGGTTTGGTTATGAGTCTTAGTGTCTGCTTTGAAACACTCCTAGGTAGAGTATTTCAGATGCCTTCTGTGCTAGGCTCCTGTCATACCTTTCATGCACAACCTATTCGTCTTTACAGACCTGGAAAGAAAAATTCTCAACTTCATATAGAATGACAAAAAACCCAGAATTGCTAAAACGATCCTCTACAATAAAAGATCTTCTGGAGGTATCTCCATCCCTGATATTAAGCTGTATTATAGAGCAACAGTTATAAAAAAACTGCATGGTACTGGCATAGAAAAAAAATGGTGGATCAATGAAACAGAATATAAGACCCAGAAATAAACCCACATACTTTTGGACACCTGATCTTTGGAAAAGATGCCAAAACCATACAATGAAAAAATATATGGCATCTTCAACAAATGGTGCTGGTTTAACTGGTTGTCTACATGTAGAAAAATGGAAATAGATCCATACTTATCACCCTGCACAAACTAAAGTCCAAGTGGATCAAAGACCTCAACATAAAACCAGACACATGAAATCGGTTAGAAGAAAAAGTGGGGAAAACCCTAGAACTCGTTGGTATTGAAGACAACTTCCTGAACAGAACATCAATAGCACAAGCTCTATAAATAAATGAATAAATGTGATCTCATGAAAATTAAAAGCTTCTGTAAAGCAAAGGACACCTTCATCAAAACAAAACGACTGCCTACAGATTGGGAAAATATCTTCACCAACCCTTTATCTGACAGAGGGCTAATAACCAGTATATATAAAGAACTAAAGAAGCTGAAAAGCAGCAAACCAAATAATCCAATTAAAAAATGGGGAACAGAGCTAAACAGAGAACTCTCTGTAGAGGAATATCAAATGGCAGAGAAACACTTAAAGAAATGCTCAACATCATTAGCCATTGGGGAAATGCAATTCCCAACGACCCTGAGATTTAACCTTACACCCATCAGAATGGCCAAGTTGAAAAACTCAAGTGACAAAACATACTGGACAGGTTGTGGAGAAAGGGGAACCCTCCTCCACTGCTAGTGGGAATGTAAACTTGTACAACCACTCTGGAAATCAATCTGGCGCTTTCTCAATTAGGAATAGCACTTCCTTAAGATCCAGCCATACCTCTTTGGTCTCCCCACCCCCGAAGGGAGGAGCAGTCCTGTTAGGCCACAGAGGAGGGCTTTGCAGCCAGTCCTGAAGATACCTGATAAAACAGGATCAGATGAATGGGGAGGAGGTCCCCCCTATCAGTGGACTTGGAAAGGGGCACGGTGGAGATGAGGGAGGGAGGGAGGGAGGGACTGGGAGGGAATGAGGGATCTGGACACGGCTGGGATACAGAGTTAATAAAATGTAACTGATAAAAAATAAATAAATAAATAAATAAAACAAAAAAGAAAAGGAATAAATAATTGATTGTGAAAAAAAAAAAAAAAAGATCCAGCCATACCACTTCTAAGCATATATCCAAAAGAGACTCAAGTACACAACAAGGACATTTGCTCAACCATGTTTGTAGCAATTTTATTTGTAATAACCAGAGGCTGGAAACAGCCCAGATGCTCCTCAACTGAAGAATGGATGCAGAAATTGTGGTACATCTAAACAATGGACTATTACTCAGCAATGAAAAATAAGGAAATCATGAAATTTGCAGGTAAATGGTGGAACCTGGAAAGGATCATCCTGAGTGAGCTGTATCGAAGCAGAAAGACACACAAGGTATATACTCACTCATATAGGCATATCACATAAGATAAACCTACTAAAATCTGTACATCTAAAGAAACTATTCAAGAGAGAGGACCCTGACTAAAATGCTCAATCCCCATCCTGAAAGGCAAAGAGGATGGACATCAGAAGATGAAGAAAACAGGAAACAACCTAGAAATCTGCCACAGAGGGCCTCTGAAAAGCTTTGCACTGCACACTATCAAAGCAGATGCTGAGACTTGTGGCCAACTTTTGGGCAGAGTGAATGGAATCTTATGAAAGAAGTGGAAAATAGTAAGATCTGGAGAGGACAGGAACTCCACAAGGAGAGCAAAGGAACCAGAAATTTTAACACAGTGGTCTTCCTAGAGACTCATACTCCAACCAAGTACCAGGCATGGAGATAACCTAGAACCCCTGCACAGATGTAGCCCATGGCAGTGCAGTGTCCAAGTGGTTTCCATAGTAATGGGAAGAGGGACTGCCTCTGACATAATCTGATTGGTCTGATCTTTGCTCACCTCCCCCTGAGGGGGTAGCAGCCTTACCAGGCCTCAGAAGATAACAATGCAGCCACTTCTGATGAGATCTGATAGACTAAGATCAGAAGGAAGGAGAGGAGGCCCTCCCTTATCAGTGGACTTGGGGACGGGCGTGCATGAAGAAGGGGGAGGGAGGGTTGGACTAGGAGGGGAATTAGGGAGGGTCTTATGGGGGGATACAAAGTGAATAAAATGTAATTAATAAAATAAAATTTAAAAAAGAATAAGTGAGGAAGAGCTTTGAACTGATGGGCACAAGAGAAAACTTCCTGAACAGAATACCAACAGCACAGGCTCTAAGATCAACAATCATTAGATGGGACTTCATGAAACTAAAAAGATTCTGTAAAGCAAAGGACACTGTCATCAGAAAAAAAAATGACAGCCTACAGACTTGGAAAAGGTCTTCACCAACCCTATATCTGTCAGAGGGCTAATAACTAGAATATATAAAGTACTGAAGAATTTAAACACCAACAAAACAAGTGATCCAATTGAAAAATGATGTGCAGAGCTAAACAGAGAATTCTCAACTGAGGAATATGAATGGTAGAGAAATACATAAAGAATGCTAAATGTCCATAGTCTTTGAGAAAATGCAAATCAAACTACCCTGAGATTACACCTCATACCCATCAGAATGGCTAAGATCAAAAACTCAAGTGACAACACATGCTGGAGAGGATGTGGAGAAAGGGGAACTCTCCTCCATTGCTTGTACAACCACTTTGGAAATCAATCTGGCACTTTCTCAGAAAGCTGGAAATAGTGCTAACAGAAGATCCATCTATATCATTCTTAGGCATATTCCCAAAAGGTGCTCTTCCATTCAACAAGGACATTTGCTCAATTATGTTCATAGCAGCCTTATTTGTAATAGCCATAATCTGGAAACAGGCTGGATGTCCCTCAACAGAATAATGGATACAGAAATTTTGGCACATTTACACAATGGAATACTACTCCAATATTAAAGACATAAATCATTTTCAGGCAAATGGATGGAACTAGAAAAGATCATCCTGAGTGAGGTAACCAATACCCAAAAGGACATGCATGGTATATATTCACTTATATGGGGATATTAGCCATAAAATATAGGATAACCACACTAAAGTCTATAGACATAAAGATGCTAAACACAAAGGAGGACTCTATAGAAGATGTTTAATTCTCATTCAGAATGACAAACAGGATAGACAGTAGAAATGGTGGAATAGAGGGAACAGGACTGGAATCTACCACAGCTGTCCTCTAAAATGCTACAACCTACAGGAGATTGACATAGATGCTGAGGCTCACAGTCAAATATTGGCAGAGCACAAAGCACCTTATGGTATAAGTGGGAAGGGGGCAAGGGGAAAGGAGGACCAGGAGGGCAGAGGACACCAACAAAGAGACCAACAATGCCAAAAAATCTGTGACCAGGGGGGACCGTGCAGAAACTTGTGCAACCAACCAAGGACCATGCATGGAGAGGACATAGATCTCTTGCTCAGGTGTATCCTATAGGCAGCTCAGTCTGGATGTGGGGTCCTTCCCTCTGGTGATTTGGCCTTGCCCAGCCAAGGCAGTTCTGATGAGACTTGATAAGCTAGGGTCAGATGGGAGGGGAGGAGGACTTCTCCTTTTAGTGGAGATACTGGGGAATAGGGAGGGAGGGTGCTACAGGGAGGAGATGAGGGAGAGCACTACAATCAGAGTATAAAATGAATAAATTGTAAAAAATAAAATTAAAAAAATAATAATAACAAAGAAAAAATACCTACATAATATCAAGCCATTTAACATTCCAATGCATATGGGGAGGGGTTTACAAGTTCTCACTCCTTAACTGGTCAACTGCTGACTGATGGTAGGAGTGAGTCAGTTTTGCTAAGAGAAAAAAAAGAGTGTCAGGTATAAATCTACCACAAACTAATAAAAGAAAATGACTTCTCTAAAAAACACGTGTTTGTCAGTTGACAAGAAGGTAATCTTTGGTTAAAATGTAGTATATACACAGATAAATACTATATTTTAATTCCTTATTTATACAAATGAAGTATTTTTCCATGTGTCTATGATAATGTCAGGTACATTCAGTAGGATCTTTTTATTTATTTTTTATTATTACCATTCATTCATTTTGTATCCCAGCGGGAGCACCGTCACTCATCCCCACCCAATCCCACCCTCTCTCTCTCTTCTTCATCTATGCCCCTTCCCTTGTCCATTGATAGAGAGGTCCTCTTCTCCTTCAATCTGATACTGGCCTGTCAGGTGTATCAGGACTGTCTGCATTGTCTTCCTCGGGTATAGTTGCACTTCCCCCAGGGGGAAGTGATCAAAGAACCATCATCCACTGAGTTCATGTCAGAGACAGCCCTTGATCACCTTACTAGTGAACACACTTGGAGGCTGAGCTGCCATGGGCTACATCTGAGCAAGGGCTCTAGCTTATCACCATGCCATTCTAATGGGTATGAGGTGCAATTTCAGGGTAGTTTGATTTGCATTTCCTGAATGACTATGGACATTTAGCATTTCTTTAAGTGTTTCTCTGCCTTTCAATATTCCTTGGTTGAGAATTCTCTCTTTAGCTCTGTATGCCATTTTTTAATTGGATCACTTGCTTTACTGGTGTTTAACTTCTTCATTGCTTTATATAATCTGAATATTAGCCCTCTGTCAGATACAGGGTTGGTGAAGATCTTTTCCCAATCTGTAGGCTACCATTTTGTTCTGATGAGTGTCCTTTGCTTTTCAGTTTCACAAGGTCCCATTTGTTGATCTTAGAGCCTGTGCTGTTATTCTGTTCAGGAAGTTGTCTCATATGCCAAGGCTCTTCCCTACTTTTTCTTCTAACAGATTTAGTGTCTCTGGTTTTATGCTGAGGTTTTGGATCCACTTGGATTTGAATTCTGCTCAGGGTGATAAATTTGGTACCATTTGTATTTTTCTACATGTAGGCATCCATTTAGACCAGCACCATTTGTTAATGATACTATCTCCCTCCCCCCCCCATTGCATGGTTTTCACTTCTTTGTAAAAAATTAAGTGTCCACAAGTATGTGAGTTTATTTTTGGGTCTTTGATTCATTTCCATTGATCCACCATTCTGTTTCTATACCAGTAGCATACCATTTTTATTATTGTTGCTCTGTAATACAGCCTGAGATCAGGATGGAGATACCTCCAGAATGTCAGTTCTAATTCCAAATTTTCTGTGAAGGCCTTTTATTTCGCCTAGTGTGGGTCTAAAGTCCAAGTCTGGACACCCAAACTGTTCATGAGTACCAAATGTCATATGATTACCAGGTCTTTGATTACCAGGAGCTACCATTTAAATGGGAATGGACCTATGTATCAGGAAAATATTCTATTGTAGCCAAGATAATGCTTCTTTAATACACTGATTTCAGGACATAAAAGGCATAAGCCTAAAAATGAGGCTTTAAATCATAAGTGGATAATGTAGATTATTTTCTCTGAATCTAATCAACACTAAATATTATTTTGACCAAATCTATATATCAGTTCAAAAAACAAAACCTTTGAAAGAATTATCTGACAAGAATATTGCAGGATTACATTTTTAGCTATTTTACTGATTTCTTTTATCTTCTACCCTTTTCTACCCCAATCCTTTCCAACTCCCCAACACTAAGTTATAAAAAAAAGATGGTTAGAGAGAAATGGGATTGTAGACCTCTTTGGGCTACTTACTGCTGATAAGGGGCATCAGGTTCCTAAGAGCAAGTCCAATCCTCATTATGAGAATATCTCCAAACAGCAATCCAGCAATATTTAACAACCCAGCAATAGCTAACACAGCAGCAGGCATCACCAGCAGCAGGGACTAGCAGGAACAGTCATCAGCAGCATGGATCATCATCAGCAGTAGTAGCAGCAGAAACAGCATAGGCATTAGGGACATCAGGGACAGCAGGAGTGGCAGGGGTGGCAGCAGGGGCAGCAACAGGAACTGAATTAGTCACCATCAACACTCTCAGGGATCTCTCATTTATACCTTTTCCAGAGTTCCCACACTTAAACTATCTTCCACTGGCAAAAATCATACTCCTAGAGCACGAGGCAATCATAATTAATGGCTGTGGATAATCTACAGCAGCTCCATATCCCATACCTGGGATCAAAACAAAAACATATTCACATAACTAGGTTTTTAAAGAAACCAAAATTCTTGCTTCATTATATAGATTTATATATTATACTGTTCAATGAAGTACTTTTAATTTTAGAAGACTGTATGAAAAAGTTAAATAAATATTGAGATTATGAAATTTTTTATTCAGTATTTCCTACATTGATGCAATGAATTCTGGTCATTTTTTGTCTTTCTCTATCCGCCATGCACACAGTTTCTTTCCTCTCTCATTCTCTCCCTCTCTCATTGAAACCCTTCCCTTCTCAACAACTCCTCTTTGTACTTCCATGTCTTCTTTCTGTGAGTAGCTCCTGAGTTTAATCAGAGTTTCTTGTCTTAGTGTGGGTGGTAATTTGAAAATGAAATATTCTCACATGGATAAAATATTATGCATTTAAATGTAAGTGATACTGGATGGACCTGGGCACTAAGTCCAAATTTTTCTCAGTGAAGAAGTTGAACTTCTCAATTGTCTAGATGAGAATTGGGGATCCTGCTCTACTCACTAGATAAGAAAATTATAGATATAAGTGGGTTAATTTTGACTTAAAAATGTGAATACAAGATGTTAATACCAGCTCTAGTGATCCCCAGAGCATCATTATGGTCCCAAGGAATCTCTCACCTATGAATGAGTGTGGGAGAGAATTTACCTGATAAACACCTCACAAATTATATTTTCGTTAAAAATGCCCAAGGAATTAATCAGTTTTCATTGCCAGGAGAATGTGGCTGTCTTCAGTAGTGTATTAATTCTGGGTACTCATCATAAAAATAAGCTCCCTATCATTTTTATTAAGCAATTAAAGATGGTCTATTGGTGTCTTGGGTAGCAATAAAATTTTGAGAAAGTCTATTTTTATCTCTGTATCCTTTTCCCCTGCTCTTCTCTTATTTTCTAGCCAGGACAAAGTGAATAGAATGAATAGACAAAAAAATCACTGGGGAAGGGACATGGGAGGAGAAGAAGGAGGGAGGGGAGGATTAGGAGAGGATTAGGGAGTTGGCTACAGATGGTATACAAAGTGAATAAACTGTAATAAATAATTTTTTAATCTTACTTAAAAATCACTGTATTATAATGAAGTTACAAACACAAATGTCACATAGCTAGATTGAGGTAGCCACTGAAACACTTGCCTAGTCCCTAACATGAACTTCTGTTTAGCTAATTAGCCATTCTAAAGCCATGGAGCTTTGCTTTGGGTTTTCAACTCCCACTATCAAATACACTTTTATGCATGTATCCAACCACACACTCACAAATACATACACACTCATGAGCATGCAACAAACAAACAAAAATGACAGAGTTGAAACTAGAAAAGCAATTAGCTTTATATTCTCTTTCAAAACTCAAATGTCACTTTCCCATACATGAAGTGTTAACTTTGAGAAGCACTGGTACTAGGGAATTACTAGTAAGAGGTATCTGTTAACAATGACTGGGGAAGCATTATTTATTCACAATGTATAGATGAGTGAACAAAATGTTCAAATAAATAGGCTAGGAGTATACTTCTTGAAGCTATGTTTTGCAAAGGCCAGATTATAACATATTAATTAGCCATAAAATATATCAGAGTCAGTGTCAGGATTTGGAAAACGTAGAGTAAACCTATGTTATGGCTTGCCTTAAATGTCCCCCAAAGTCACAGTTAGAAGCTTGCACTTCTTTTTCAAGCTGATAGAAGCATCACTATGTAAGAGCTATTTGGAAGAAATGGGAACATTGGATGTGTGATTGTGAAGAGAATATTTAGACTCTAGCCTCCTCTCTCTCCTCCCTCTGCTTCCCTGTGTGATAAAGTGAGCATCACCAGTAGCTCTGAGCTGTAATATGATGCCTTATCACAGGCCCAAGGATGAAAGAACCAAGTGCCCATCCACTGAAACCTTTGAAACTGAGTTAAATTAAATCCTTCCTTCATAGAAGCCGTTTTTCTTGGGTATTTTATTACAATAATGGAACTCTGTATACTTATGATACTTTTTCCTTAAAATATTTTAAATCATCAGTCTTTGTTTATGTATATGTGTGTCTGTGTAAAATTAGATTATAGAAATTATTTATTACCTTATATGAAAATTTTACTGTTGTATATTCTCCGTACATAAGGTTGTATTTCTTATAGACACTTTCTATCAAGTGTATCATGTAATTTGACCATATTAGACTCCCTTTTCTTCCCACCCTTTAGTCCCTTCTCTGCTATGCAGTCCTGAGTATTCTCTTATTCCCTAGAGTCCATTTCTGCTTTCATATGTGTCTTTAAATGGACCAAGGAACCCTAATTTTAACAATTTCTCTGTGTCATTCCAATTCAGATATTTAGAGCTACACATTTCTAGAGTCCACTCATAACTAATAATGACAAAAACAAAACAAAACGAAACTAATTTGGTGTTCCTAGATGAAAGACCACAGTCACCCCAGCTGAGATCATCCTAAATTAGCAAGCCCTAGCCCAGCTTAAGTCTAGTTAAAAACTAGTAAGATGAGGTCTGCTGAAGCCACCAGGAGAATAATGCAGTGGAACCCAACACAGATTTCTTTTTTTTATTTTTTTCCCTTTTATTTAAAATTTTTCATCAATTACACTTTATTCATTCTGCATCCCCCCATAAGCCCCTCCCTCCTCCCCTCCCAGTCCCACCCTCCCTCCTCCCTCTGCTTGCATGCCACTCCCCAAGTCCACTAATAGGGAAGGTTCTCCTCTCCTTTCTGATCTTAGTCTGTCAGTTCACATCAAAAGTGGCTGCATTGTCCTCTACTATGGCCTGGTAAGGCTGCTCCCCCCCCAGAGGGAGGTGATCAAAGAGCAGGCCAATCAGATTATGTCAGAGGCAGTCCCTCTTCACATTACTATGTAACCGCTGGAGAGGACAGGGTCTCCACAAGGAGAGCAACAGAACAAGAAAATTTGAACACAGGGAACTTCCCAGAGACTCATACTCCAACCAAGATCTATTCAGAGATAACCCAGAACCCCTGCACAGATGTAGCCCAGGGCAGTTCAGAGTCCAACACAGATTTCTAAATTTTAAAACTCATGAAGAGATGCAACACTCATAGTTTGAAGCCACTAAATTTTAAGAAGCTTGAGTTTTTAGTAAAAGATAAGGAGACAATCAGCCTATGAGCCATGGTTACAATGCTGCTTATACTCAAGGCCCCTAAGCCCAACTTGTCAGAGGCTGCACCATTGCACAAGGCAGCCCAAGTGTCTCAAATCACACTAAGCTCCAGAGTAAACAACAACAACAATAGCAGCAACAACAATAGCAAACTCTTCTGGGTAAGAGGATTAGACTCTGATTTTTAAATTCCATTTATTTATTTATTTATTTATCTATTTATTTATTTATTTATTACAATTTATTCACTTTGCACCTCTGCTGCAGCCCCCTTCTTCATCTTCTCCCAGTCACACCCGCCCTCCTTTTTCTCCTCCTATGCCCTTTCCCTAGTCCACTGATAGGGGAGGACATCCTCCCCTTCTATCTGACACTAGCCTATCAGGTCACATCAAGGCCAGCTGTATCATCTTCCTCTGTGGCGTGGCCAGGCAGCACCACTCAGGAAGAAGTGGTCAAAGAGCTGGCCACTGAGTTAATGTCAGAGACAGCCCCTGATCCCCTTACTAGTTGACCCACTTGGAGAATGAATAGCCTATGCGCTTCCTCTGAACAGGGGCTCCAGACCTCTCCATGCATAGTCCTTGTTTTTTTGGCTTTGTTGTTCTTCTGGGGAAGTTCTGTCCCCTCCAGGTCTTTCTTTATATTTTGGCATTGAAAAGTCTTTATTTTCTCTGAAAACTCCCTGTTAAAGTATACAAATTATTATGTATTCATGCTTTTAAAATACTTTTAGAAATTTTACTGAGCAAAAGACAGATTATTTAATACCAGTAGCAGTACATAAGTAATTTGCATGAAAACAGTGTTAATTCCTTAAATGATTGCTAACATTTGGGAACTAGATAACAGTATTTAGGGTATACAAATCTAAAAACAATTTTGCCAGAAATTAATATCAACATTATAATTGTGGATATTATTTTAGAAACTTCGAGTATACTAGAAGTTATCTATGATTGTAGCAATTTTACTACAGAAAAGTACATAGAAATTGATATCTATTACATATGTTATCTTGGACAGGCATACCAACTGGAAAAAATATGTAAAAGCAACATATAGTTATTGGATCTTATCACTTAAATTAATGATACTATTTTTTTGTTACTAAGAAACAGGCATGCATATTTAAATACTTTGAACAAACAAGTAAAGGTTTTGATAACAACGCAGTAAAATTTGAAATTACTGAAAAATTTGCATTATGTAAAACAGGTCGTCCTTGTTGTTTAGCTTCTTTAGGACTATAAATTTTAGTATGTTTATCCTGTATTATGTGTCTAGTATCCACTTATAAGTGAATGTATACCATATGTGTCTTTCTGCCTCTGGGATACCTCACCCAGAATCATATTTTCTAGTTTCCACCATGTTTGCAAATTTCATTATTTTCTTGTTTTTAATTCCTGAGTAGTATTCCATTCTGTAAATGTACCACAATTTCTGTATCCATTCCTCCACTGACAGACATCTAGGTTGTTACTAGATTCTGGCTATTACAAATAAAGCTGCTATGCACATAGTTGAGCAAATGTTTTTATTGATTTGTGGGATATCTTTTGGTATATGCCCAGGAATGGTATAGCTGGATCTTGAGGTAGCACTATTCCTAATTTTCTTGAGAAAGCTCCAAATTGATTTCCAAAGTGATTGTACAACATTATATTCCCACCAGAAATGGAGGAGGGTTGTCTTTTCCCCACAATCTCAACAACATACATCATCTGGAGGTACCTCCATTCCAGATCTTAAGCTGTACTATAGAACAACGGTACAGAGGAGGGCTTTGCAGCCAGTCCTGAAGATACCTGATAAAACAGGATAGGATGAATGGGGAGGAGGTCCACCCCTATCAGTGGACTTGGAAAGGGGCACGGTGGAGATGAGGGATGGAGGGTGGATTGGGAGGGAATGAGGGAGGGGGACACAGCTGGGATACAGAGTTAATAAAATGTAACTGTTAAGAAAAATAAAATTAAAAAAAAAAAGAAAATAACATGGTACTGGCATAGAAACAGACTGGTGGAACTGTGAAATCGAATCTAAGACTCAATAATAAGCCCACACACCTATGGAAACTTAATTTTTGACAAAGAAGCCAAAACCACACAATGGACAAAACACAGTGTCTTCAACAAATGGATATCTACATGTAGAAAAATGCAAATAGGCCCATAATTGTCACCCTGCAAAAGTCCAAATGGATCAAAGACATCAACTTAAAACCACACACACTAAATCTGTTAGCAAAAGAAGTGGGGATTAAACTTTTATTGACCATTCATGAAAGACTGAAATAACCTGAGAACATGGTGTGTTGGAAAACTGGGTGGTACAATAACATTAGACCTAGTAGAACTGTAATGGATTATGTTGCATGATAGTTCTAGATTGTTAGGGCTAAGGTAGCCACTATACACACAAAAGCTCACCTAGGCTTAAGAACTGATTTGAACCATTTTTATTAAGATAAGTATGCATTCTTGTTTATCTTCTTTAGGTGTATAGATTTCATTATGTTTATCATATCTTGTAGGTCTATATAAGCAAGTATATACCATGTTTGTCTTTCTCCTTCTGGGATCCTTTGCTCAGAATGATATTTTCTAGATACCACCATTTACCTGGAAATTTCATGATTTCCTCGTTTTTGATTGCTGAGTAGTATTCCATTGTGTAAAAATACCAAAATTTCTGTATCCATTCTTCCGTTGATGAACATCTGGGTTGTTTCCAGGTTCTGGCTATTACAAATAAAGCTGCTATAAACATGGTTGAGCAAATGTTCTTGTTGTGTACTTGAGTAAATTTTGGGTATATACCTAGCAGTGGTATAGCTGGATCTTGAGGAAGTGAAGATAAACAAGAAAGCAGACACGGGGTAAGATGATCAATCCTCACTTAGAAAGACAAATGAAATGTGCATTGGACGTATGACAGGAGTCTACTGCAGAAGGCATCTGAAAGTCTACCTAGCAGTGTTTCAGAGCAGATACTAAGACTCATAACCAAACCCTTGGCAGAGTGCAGGGATTCATATGAAATTAGGGGAGTTAGTATGATGTGGAAAGGATAGGAGCTCCACAAGGACAAAATATATCTGGGCACAGGAGTCTTTTCTGAGACTGACACTCCACCAAGGACCAGGTATGGATATAACCTAGAACCTCTGCTTGGATGTAGCCCGTGGTAGCTCAGTAACCAATTGGTTTCCCATAGTAAGGGGAACAAGGACTATTTCTGACAGGAACTCAATGGCAGGCTCTTTGACCTCCCCACCCCCCAAGGGATGAGCAGTCCTGCTAGGCCACAGAGGAGGACTTTGCATCCAGTCCTCAAGATACCTGATAAAACAGGGTCAGATGAAAGGGGAGAGGTCCTCCCCAATCAGTGGACTTGTAAAGGGGCAGGGAGGGGATGAGGGAGGGCGGTGGGATTGGGAGGGAATGAGGAAGTGGGATACAGCTGGGATACAGAGTTAATAAAATGAACCTAATAATAAAAAAAATTAAATTAGAGGGAGGGAGGGACTGGGAGGGAATGAGGGATCGGGACATGGCTGGGATACAGAGTTAATAAAATGTAACTGATAAAAAAAATAAAAAATAAAAAAATATAAAAAGTAAAAATAATTAAAAAAATTAAATTAAATTAAAAAAAAGATAAGTATGCATACTGAAACAGATGGAACCTTTTGCCATTAATTACCTATATGAGATCCTGTGTAAAATCTTTCTGAAAACATATTAATTTGTCAGAGAAGCAGAAACAGCCAAACAAACTTCAGCGTCCATTCATATCCTCCCTTGCTTTTCTTTTTTTTTTTATTTTTTTTTATCAGTTACATTTTATTAACTCTGTATCCCAGCCGTGTCCCGATCCCTCATTCCCTCCCAGTCCCACCCTCCCTCCCTCATCTCCACCGTGCCCCTTTCCAAGTCCACTGATAGGGGGGACCTCCTCCCCATTCATCTGATCCTGTTTTATCAGGTATCTTCAGGACTGGCTGCAAAGCCCTCCTCTGTGGCCTAACAGGACTGCTCCTCCCTTCGGGGGTGGGGAGACCAAAGAGCCAGTCATTGAGTTCCTGTTAGAAATAGTCCTTGTTCCCCTCACTTTGGGAAACCAATTGGTTACTGAGCTACCACAGGCTACATCTGAGTGGAGGTTCTAGGTTATATCCATACATGGTCCTTGGTTGAATGTCAGTCTCAGAAAAGACCCTGTGCCCAGATATATTTGGTCCTTGTGGAGCTCCTATCCTTTCCCCATCAGACTAACTCCCTTTCTTTCTTATGATTCCCTGTACTCTGCCAAAGGTTTGGTCATGAGTCTTTGCTTTGAAAACACTGCTAGTTAGAGTCTTCCTCCCTTGCTTTTCATGCCACCAAATGTGAAGGGAGAAAGTGACTCTCTTTTCCATATTTTCTAAGTTTAGAACTATTTCTTTTCCTATTAAAACCTGAGAACATTTCTTTTCATAATATCAGCAAATACCAACATTGGTCACCGATGAAAGAAAATTACATCATTTTATAGCCTCCCATGTACAGAAATAAGGCTTGATCCAGCTGTTTTATTGTCCTAAATGGGAGTCAGCAATATTTTGTGTGAAATAAGTTGAGAGAGAAGAGGAAAGATGACAAGGCCCACAGACGCCCACAGAATAAGAGACTTTTTAAGGAAAGGAGAAAACCCAAAGGGCACAACAACTCAGGTTTTCTCGAGCAGGTTCTATGGATAAATTAAGTGTAAACCTGATGTATATATGCTTTTGATTTTATGAGGCTTCAGTAGCATATATAAGATTCCTAAAGCAACTATGTCCTCATTAGCTTTTGTGAAAAGCAATAAACCTCTGTACTTGGTTTAAAAAGTCTAGCTTGTGAGCACCTCAATTCATGAGAACACGCCTTGGTTTATTTGCTTAAGCCAGATCTTAGTTTAGTTTATATAGAAATAAGTTTCAATTCATTTCCTTGATGACTAAGGACATTGAGCATTTCTTTAAGTGTTTCTCTGCCATTCTATATTCCTCTACAGAGAATTCTCTGTTTAGCTCTGTGCTGTTGATTTGTTGCAGTTTAACTTCTTGTGTTCTTTATATATTCTGTATATTACCCCTCTGTTAGACGTAGGGTGGGTGAAGATCTTTTCCCAGTCTGTAGGATGTCTTTTTGTTCTGATGACAGTATCCTTTGCTTTATAGAAGCTTTTCAGTTTCATGAGGTCCCATTTATTGATTGCTGATCTTAGAGCCTGTGCTGATGATCTCCAAGAATGTGTCCCCTGTGCCAATGAGTTCTAGGGTGTTCCCCACTTTTTCTTCTAACTGATTTAGTATATCTCGTTTTATGTTGAGGTCTTTGATCTACTTGGACTTTAGTTTTGAGCAGGGTGATAAATATGGATCTAGTTGCATTTTCTACATGTAGACATCCAGTTAGACCAGGACGAGTTGTTGAAATGCTGTCTCTTTTCCCTTGTATGGTTTTGGCTGCTTTTTCAAAAATCAAGTATCTGTAGGTGTATGGATTTATTTATTTATTGGTCTTCTACTTGATTACATTGATAGACCATTCTGTTTCTATGCCAGTACCAGGCAGTTTTTAAGAGTATTGCTCTTTAGTACAGCTTGAGATCAGGGATGGAGATGCCACCAGGTGATCTGTTGTTGTACAGGATTATTTTGGCAATTGTAGGTTTTTTGTTTTTTCCATATGAAGTTAAGAACGGTTCTTTCAAGTTCTGTAAAGATTTTTGTTGGTACTTTGATGGGAATTGCATTGAATCTGTAGATTGCTTTTGGCAGGATGGCCATTTTTACTATGTTGATCTTACTGACCCATGATAATGGGAGATCTTTCCATCTTCTGATATCTTCTTCAATTCCTTTCTTCAGAGACTTGAATTTTTTTTTTTTCAAATAGGTCATTCACTTGCCTGGTTAGAGTCACACCAAGGTATTTTATGTTATTTGTGGCTATTGTGAAGAGTGTAGTTTTCCTCATTTCTTTCTCAGCCCTTGTGTCTTTTGTATACAAGAGAGCTACTGATTTTTTTTTTTTAGTTAATTTTGTATCCAGCCACTTTGCTAAAGGTGTTTATCAGCTGAAAGAGTTCTCTTGTTGAATTTTTTGGGGTCGCTCATATATACATTCGTATCATCTGCAAACAGTGATAGTTTGACTTCTCCCTTTCTGATTTTATCCCATTGATTTAATTATTTGTCTTATTGCTCTAGCTAACTAAGCCTTCAAGTACTATGTTGAAGAGATAAAGAGAGAATGGATAGCCTTGCCTTGTCCCTGACATTAGTGGGATTGATTAAGTTTCTCTGCATTTAGTTTGATGTTGGATACAGGCATCCTGTATATTGACTTTACTATATTTAGTTATGTGCCTTTTATCTCTGATCTCTCCAAAACTTTAAACATGAATACATATTAATATGACCCTGAGCTAAGATCCAAAACCCTAGTGACAGACAATAAATGCTAGAGAGGATGTGGAGAAAGGAGACCCTCCTCCATTGCTGGTGGGAATGTAAACTTGTACAACAACTTTGGAAATCAATATGGCACTTTCTGAAACAATTAAGAATAGTGTTTCCTCAAGATCTAGCTATAACACTCCTAGGCATATATCCAAAATTTCGTCAAGTATATAACAAGCACATTTGCCCAACCATGTTCTTAGCAGTTTTATTTGCAACAGCCAGAATCTGAAAATAACCCAGATGTCCCTCAACTGAGGAATGGATACATAAATTGTGGTACATTTACACAATGGAATACAACTTAGCAATTAAAAACAAGGAAATCAAGAAAATTGTAGGTAAATTATGGGATCTTAAAAAGATCATCCTGAGTGAGGTATCCTAGAAACATAAAGACACACATGGTATATACTTACTTATAAGTGGATATTGGACATATAATATGGATGAACATACTAAAACCTAAAGGAGCTAAGCAAGAAGGGGACCCTGGGTAAGATGCTCAATCCTCACTCAGAAAGGCAAATGGGATAGACTTCAGCAGAGGAAGAAAACAGGGAACAGGACAGGAGCCTACCACAAAAGGCCTGTGAAAGACTACCCAGCAGGGTATCAAAGCAGATGCTGAAGCTCATAACCAAACTTTGAGCAGATTACACAAAATTTTATGAAAGAAGGGGGAAATAGAAAGACCTGGAGAGGACAGGAGCTCCACAAGAAGAGGAAAAGAACCAAAAATTCTGCACACAGGGGTCTTTTCTGAGACTGATACTCCAACAGAAGACTATGCATCAAGATAACCTATAATCCCCGCAGTGATGTAGCCCATGGCAGCTCAGCCTCCAATTGGGTTCCCTACTAATGGGAACCAAGACTGTGTCTGACATGAACTCAGTGGTTGGATCTTTGATCATCTCCCTCTGATGGGGGAACAGCCTTAACAGGCCATGGAGGAAGACAATGCAGCCAGTCCTGATGAGATCGGATAGACTAGGGTCAGATGAAAGGGGAGGAGGACATTTCCTATTAGTGGACTTGGAGAGGGGCAAAGGAGGCTACAGCTGGGATACAAAATGAATAAACTGTAATTAATATTAAAAAGAAAATAAAAATAAAAATAAATTTCACTTTATATATAACGTGAATTTTTTCTTTCTTGAAACTTTGTAAAAATGGATTTGTGTTTCTATGAGAGATTAAAAAAAAACCATTATTTTCTTACCTTTGGTCTCTCTTGGCAAGGCAAGCATCAATCTATTTTTCTCCCCTAGTACCTACTCCAGATTCTTCAGTCTCCTTTTTATTCTTTCTGTGATTATCTTACCTTTAGAATATTTCCTGACTATAAGACATACCTTTTTCTATGCATCCAAAGCAATCTTTAATTATTCCATTTTTACCAAACACATAGCAACCCTTGATTAGGTAAGTGCTATATATGATAATCAAAGATTTCTGCATTCAGCTATCTCAATGTATGTGGAAAGGGGTTGGAAGCAGAAGATGATAACTGTCTTCAGGAATTTCTACCAGTTATGGACTTTCCAGCCAGAAAGCCTTAGTTGAGGGGAAGTAGCTCTCTAACATCTGTGCATGTGGTAGAAACTAAAACTGACTGGGAACTTAGGCAACCTATTTTAGCCATGAAGTATGTATTGTCATATATTCTGGGGAATCTTCAGATTAAATGAGATAGTATCTGTCCTTTTTTGACAGGGTAGACAGAGAGGTATTTTTGTGTCTTATCTTTCATTTTTTCTTATTTCAAAGACAGTGAAACCATTAAATGCTCACACACATACACATGCATACTCATACACATACACACATGAGTAGATACCATCAGCTCAAGTGTAATGGTTTTAATCTAAAATGTTTCCAGAGGTTCGTGTGTGCTGTTGTTTATGGAAGTTTTGAAACCGTTAGGAGATGTGGACTGGCTAGTAAGGATTGGTTACTGGAGAGAAAGCATTTGGGGTTATAGGCCAACCCGAATTCTGATTCAGTCCACTGTACTGTGATCCAACAAAATGTGAAACAGTTGCTTCACAACCCTGGCAATATAAACAGAGCCACCTCAGCCAATGTACCTTTCTTGCCTGGTATACTATACACTCTGAAATTATGAGCTCCAGTAAACCTCTCTACTCTTAAATTGCTTCTCTCAGGTATTTTTTGCCACAGTTATAAAATAGGTAACTAATATAACAGGACTTATAATACCAACTGTCTAATCACTGCACTCTGGAGTCCTAATACTACAAAAGGATGATATAAGAGATCATCAGCTTAAGAGGGAATAGGAGGGCATTAGAGAGTTTGGAGGGATGATACAGAAGGGGGTATGTAATTATAGTTAATTAAAACATCTATAATAAAATAACTAAAAGGAGCTACTACATCCACCAACTGAGGTACTGTTCTGACACAACCAAAATTAAGATTGTGCTGTGTTTTAATCAATAAGAACTACTTCCTATGTTTATAGAAAACTCAGTTATCTCAGTCCTTGTTGTTTCTCAGAGGATACATTTTACAATATGCCAGTCTTTTTATATAGATTTTCAAATTAGCTGTTAGAAATGCAAGAAATTTCTGGCAAAAAAATTGATGATTGTCCCATCTTATTTAGTATCCCTGTAACTTGGAACAGCCATACATTTCTAGAATTTTTTCTGTATTAGTAGTTCTCAATCTTCCTAATGATATGACACTTTAATAAAATTCCTCAAGTTGTGGTGACCCCACATAACATTACTTTCATTGCTATTCCATAACTGTAAGTTTGCTACTGTTATTAGTCATAATGTAAATATCTGATATTCAGGGTATCTGACCTCTGTAAAGAGTTATTCTCTCCCTTGGAGGGGGCTGTGACTCACTGGTTGAGAACCACTGCTTTATATGGTGAATATTGGGAGGAATCACATGCATTGATAGAGAGATATAGGACAGTCATTTAAAAACAGATGGCATATTTCATAGCTGATAGTAAGTATTCAATAACTACTGATATTAGTAGAATAGATTTCTTCAACATTTATTAATTCTCATCTTCCATGTACTATTTCTTTCTCCCAAACTGGAAGATCAGATCTTGAGTGAAAAAGAAGGCAGAAGTCTCTAATCATATTGTGATCTGCAGATGTCATGGTTAGCTCTTAAATGACACTAGAGTTCTTCTATCATGCTTTCAACTTTGTATTTTTTTCATGTTAGTTGGAGTTTACCTTCATGAGCCTACTCAACACTGCTATGCTTTTCTATTACTATCAATCAGGGGAACACATGTTAATTAAGTGCTTTGCTGTTTTGCACATGATTTATTGGAACTCTTCACATTAATGTGTTTGATCAAAATAGAAAAATAATTAAATGGAGAACAGTAGTAGTAACACATGCTTGGCATCAATTATTAAATACAACGGTTCTTAGGAAGAGAATCTGATCATTTGTCCTTAAGCCATCTGGCTAGTAGTAGCTAATGGCAAATCAACTAAACTATTATTTCCTCTAATTTATAGATTCATTGTTATGTTTATGAAGAGTGCTAAAGGAAAATATAATTTACTATTTATAGTGAAAATACCAACATTAGATCAGCACAATCTTTTCTTTATTCCTAATTATAGAAAATCACTAAAACCCCTCTTTTAGTCAGAAACCTGTGATTTGTCCCTAAAATATCAGTAAGATGATTTTGAAAGATAAACTTCTCAGTAAATAGTGCACTTGAAAAGTGAAAAACGACCCACTTTAAAAAGAATAGAGAAAACAGCATTATATCTTTCTTGGGTAACTTGTTTTCCTAATGAATAGATTCAAAAGAAGTTGGAAGGCAACACTAAAGGTTATTCTATGTAACCCTCATTTTTCTAACCAAGGTTATAAACAAAAGCTTCTAGAATTTTCAATAAATGCACCCAACATTAAGACCATTATTCAAGCGCTAAGATTAATACTGCTATGCTGAGGAAAAAGTACAATGAAGGTCATCATCTCCTATTCTCAGTGATATTACTATACATTTTGTTTTCAATATTTTAATGTCAGTGAGTTATATTTTTTGAGTCAACTTAAAAACATTTAGACAGTCATTATAAATTATATTTTGAACAAGGTATCATACAAAAACACAAATAAATTGGCTACTGTTGTAGGGAAATATCTAAAATAATAATTTAGCTTTAGACTATTGTGATAACAATAATATATCTGACCATAATAATGAATCTCATTTAACTTTGAAATTTATTACTAAATTTGAGGATATTACTTAGCTCCATTATTTTTACCTTTTCTTAAAAGAAATTTGCATAGGGGAGGTCCCCCTCCCCTTTTATTTGACCCTAGCCTATCAGATCTCATCAGGGCTGGTTGTATTGTTTGCCTTGGTAGACTGGCAAGGACGTACCCCCCAGAGAGAAGTGCCTAGAGAGCCTGCCACTGAGTTCATGCTATTAGTGGACTAGCGGAAGGTCATAGGGGTAGAAGTGGTAGAGAGGGTGGGTTTGGAAGGACACGAAGGAGGGGGCCACAATAGGGATACAAAAATTGAATAAATTGTAATTAATGATAATAATAAAAAAAGAAGAAAATAAAATTTGTAGGCAGAGGTCCTTTTTTAAAAAATGGACAGAAATGAACAGGTAGAATTCCAGAAAACTGAAATGTGAAATAAGCAAAATAGGAAAGAAAAATCTTGACTTAAAATGAAAATTAAAAAATTTATGAAGTACTTTGATTTTTGAAAAGTATATTTCAAAATATCAATAATTGTGACTCTCTTGATTATAAGTTTTTGTGCTGTTATTAGCCCTTCAATTCATACCATACAATAAAACTTTATTGACTTTGGAGTTATATTAAAGGGATATTTAAATTCAGATTTCCATAAAGTTGAAGCAACAACAAATTAAAAACAATTTTACTCTCCATCGTTTTAAACTTTATGTAAGTAGAATTTCAAGATACTCTATAGTTAATTTTTGTAATAGGTGATATTGTGTTAAATTTGGAAACAGTTTTTTTAAAACATCCACTTTTCTAAAGTAATCCTTATGGAATATAAATCTTTTTCAATAATCCAAGTAAAAAATGGTCTATATCAAATGAAGTTTGAGAATATATACAAAGAGAGTTATCTATACAGAGAGATATTTCACCTAAAGAATTCAAGAAGCCTGTCACTAGTCAAACCTGAGTAAGTATATTTAACCAAATATTCACATATCCATTTGGCCACAGGCAATGATTTTTTACATAACACCACTTAACATCCTGTCACACTTTCGAAAACCCTTACCTAGAACAATTCCTTAAAACATTCACATAGCAATGGTCCCAGATCCAATAGCACTATTAGCAGTGAAACTCAAATACACTGAATCCTTGTTAGGTGCTCACTTTTATTATATATAAGTATTCAGCATCTTCACTTGAGTATCAAAAGGTGCTAATATCTTCCTTCTGCATTTGTTTGTGGTTCTTTCCTCATGTCAAGAAAACAGAGCATAGCATAATTTGATGACACAGATTTTGTAATAAGTGCTAAAAGGCTGAAATAGATGTGTCACTACTTTGAGTCTGCTTGGGCTACAAAATGAGATAACTTGACTCTGTTGCAGAGAGAGACAGAAAGGGAAGGAAAGGAGAGAGATAGAGAGACAGAGGGGGAGGGAGGGAAGACATAGAAAGAAAGAAAGAAAGAAAGAAAGAAAGAAAGGAAGGAAGGAAGGAAGGAAGGAAGGAAGGAAGGAAGGAAGGAAGGAAGGAAGAAAGGAAGAAAGAAAGAGGAGGGGAAGAAAAGAAGGAAGAAAGGAAAGAAGGAGGAGATGGAAAAGAAAGACAAAGGAAAAGGAGAAGGAGGGAGTGAGGGCCAAAGGGAGGGAAGAAAGACAAAGGTAATCACAGAAAATATTCCTTTGAAATCTCCTTCTCTGATTATAGTCGGTCTAATCCTGGTACACCCTAACATTGATGTATCCTCCTGTGTTAGAACATTTGAATATTTGGATTATTATGAACAGACTTGAGTTCATCAACTGACCTATTTAAGAAGGAAAATTCTCCCTTGCCAACCAACACCTATTCCCATTCTTATTAAGTTGAAATGCCTTCAATTACCTTGAGGTAAGGATATTTTTGTTTGTTTGTTTCTTTGTTTGTTTGTTTTTGTCTTAACACTAATGACTTTTGAAAGTCACTTATGTCAGACTTCAGGAATCTTTACTCATTACCCGAGGAACCATGAGGGATTGAGAAATCTTTATCTTCCTGGGAACTGAAAAGAAATGTATGTTAAGAACACTGGGTACTTATCTCAACTAATTCTAATGTTATTAATTTAATTGTATACAGTATTGTAGGCCTCCAACATAATCTGCTTCTAATTTGGAGAGTTTTGTCCAGTAATAGGGAATTATGTGCTCACTTACTGAACCAGTTAGATATTGCTTAAAGACGCGTACTATCATATATTTCTTTTTTATCATAATATTTGTATTGATTATTTGGCAATTTCACATACTACATACAGATCACCCTTACTTCGAAGTATTCTAAGGTCTGCTCCATAACCTTGTGACCTCCAAAAAGTTAAAAGAAAGAGTCCAATGCATGTTGTCCATACAGTCACTGGAGCATAGTCAAACTCCCAGGACCTAAAAAAAAGTGAGTCATTCTGTTGCCTAGTTACTTTCTCTTAATATTACTTTTCCTAATATTCTAAGATACTTAAGAATTACAAAGTGAATAAATCGTAGTAAATAAACATAGAAATAAAATCAAATTTTAAAAATGAAACAAGAAAAAAAAGAAATAGTACTTCTGTGTGACAATATAGTCCTCCTCTTAGTTTATGGACAGAGAGTAAGAAATGTAGAATCTCAGATCCAATCTAGTCTGAGATGGGCTGCATTTTAATGTGCTCACCATGTGATCTGTATAACCATAAAAATAGGGGAAAATCATATAGGGTATGTTACAAAGCAGCAATGGAATTGCTGAGACAGAAATAAAATCAAGCATCCTATCTTGCTTTGGAACATACAGCAAAGATAATGCATTAGATATGTGTGCTTTTACTTTGGGGATATAGAAAGAAATCTGATGGCTTTAGAAAAATTTCAAAAGGAACATTCAAATATAGCCCACATACCTAAATGAGTCAATTTGTAACCCAATAGGCTAACAGACGGTCTTCTTTCCTTCCATGAACTAACAATTTAAACTAGGAATAAAGCCCAGCATCACTCAGAGTAATATAGGGTTGTAAGTGTCATCAAAGTACCCCTTATATATCTATTCTGGATAAATTATTAATACACACAGAAGAAATGAAAACAAACATTAACTTTAGCCTTCTTGGACACTTCCACCTGTTTTCTCTGAAGGTAGCTGCTTGGGATCAGGGAAGGAATGAAAATCAAGTTTCTAACATGCCCCTGATATAAACACAGTGTGATTTTCCTCAGCATACTAAGAAGTGGTGTACAGGACTCTGCACTAATTTTATTTGATAAGGCTTCGATTGTTTTCTTTTCCTTTGCTTTTTGAAGTGCTGTATCTTATCTGCAGCTTTCTCTGAAGAGACTTACCAGTGCAACTCATTACACCACATGCATAAACAACGAAAACAAAAACCTCCAAGTACAGGAAAGGGATCACTGCTTATTATACTCAGTCGTAGAGCTGATGGGAGCCCATGCATCAAAGGAGCTACAGGTGTTGAGCTGAATCTTGGACTACTTCCTTGATAGACACCCTATGTAGCCTTATCCCTAAACTCCTTTTTTTTTTCAGAATTAGTTTTATTCATTTTTGTCATTAAGTAGTCTTATGCATTATTAGTTTAAAACAGGGTAGATGGATACAAAGACACTGTAAAGATGTATCATAGTCAACACAAACTTTGTTATACTATAATAAACTATGATTATAAATTAAACCAGGCAATGGGTTTTTTGGAGTGGAAGGAGATATCTATCTAATTTGTGTCCTAGAGTCTATTAAAAACATTATTACTAGCTTTTAATTAATTTACATTTTAAGTCTGGAGTTAGTGTGGGAACTGCCAATTTTCCCACTAATGTATATTTAGTGGGAAACAAATGTATAAGCTAATGTATAGTTAGGAGAACAAAGACTGTGACACTTATTCCACAGAGCATATTTGTATTTTACCCAAAGACCGCTAAATGCTTAATTTAAAGTAGTGTTTCAGAGTTGGAATTCTTGGTTCTCAAAACAGAAGAACATGAGGCAAAGAAGTTTTGAATTCCTTCACACTATCCAGACAACTACCTCTATTAACTGTTCAGAACAAGGATTTCATTAAGTAGAAGTTTCTTCAGAGTTTGAGAAGCAAGTTTTGTCATGCCAATGACAGGACATTAGTTTGTTAAATCCTGACATTTTTGCTAGAAGAAGACATAGGATAATCAAAGTACAGCATATAAATGGTTAGAATTTACAGAGAATAAAAGAGAATATTATTTTAAAAGAATACAAGTAGTTTCAAATTAGGCTGTATTCAGGGAAATATTCAAGAGAATTACAATAATATGCTTATAGATTTGAAAATCTACATGATTAGGACATTTTTCTAAGAAAATAGAAGTTATTAAATTTGACCTGAGTTGAGCGAGAAAGATTTAATAGAGCACTAAAGACTTTTCTTTATTCTCAAATTCTCTCTTTTCCCTCACAAGCCATTATGATGAGATAATTCGTATTATTAAGGCCATCAAATCTTTAAAAAAAGATAATATCCAATCTATCCAAACAGTTCAGTTCCAAAGCTAAGAAAAAGATAAAACTCCAAATTTATTTCTAAAAGACTCAAGTAGCTATAAAATGTACATAAGATAATGATAATGCCCCTACTCCCCAGAAGTTCTTAACAAATCCCATTCATAAGTTTAATGTTAAACTAAATATAAAATATTATACAAGACAAAGAAGATATGTCAGAAAAATTGTATGCCAGACAAAGGTTTTTATGTCAATAAAGATATATCTCAAGAGATTTATTAATCCTACATTCTTTATTATTTATAAGCTTAAATTCAGAACTAAATTATTTGTAAGTGATAAACAGGACATAACTGATCATATTTCATTGTATACATATATTAATTTTTCAAGAATGGTGAACTTTTTAGTGTATACCCTTAAATACAGTAGGAACATTCAATGGGACCAAAGCAAAAATTTCACGAAAATATGTAAAAATAATCCTTTACATTTGCAACAGGATCAAGACAATCCTAATGGTAAATTCATTTTTTAATCATCTTTTTGTGTCTTAAGATGCACTCATATTGCTTTCAAAATCTTTGTTAAAATACATATCATCACTTTGAGTCAAATAAGTAGATTTTTTTGTCTTAATCCAGCTTTCTCTTCAAAATTTGTGAGATGATTTCTTTATTTTATTGCTCACTAACTAAAGAGAAATTTATTCACCTTTTATAGACACATAATATCTTTACTCCATGTCATTTTCCGGATGTTTCTCAGAAACCATGCTGACACTTTGGTTCTATCTTGTCTTGACATGTAGACTATAATTATCTTCTATGTGTCAAATAAATCAAACAGAAGAGAGTTGAAAGATCTAACCTTACCCTCTGCTATGGCTTTCTACCTTCCGTAGTTTCAGAAATAGAAACATCCTTCATTTTCCAAAGCAGGATTTATATCTTTGATCTACTGTTCTCTGAATTCTCATTAGTACTGGAGGTATGATGGTGAATAGTTTAGCAGCAAAGTTACTAGTCCACTACAATAAGGGAGAAAAATTACTGTTCCTCACCAACAAACAACATATAGTTAACTCAGAAATTAACAAAAGAACATACATAGCGGGCTCAACATTTACATAGGTGATATAAAGTTCTAAGCAGGAACATACTACAAATGTTGAATAATTAAAGCTGGGAATGAAATCTACTTAGAAAAACTTCAGTTTTCTTGGAATGTCATTCTTAAAGATTTTATGTCTTTAAGTTTTGCATATTCTTCACTATATTCTATAATATTCACTATATTCTACAATTATAGTAAAGTAGAAAAAAACTGTTGTGAAACACAGGATAAACTGAACTTATTTCATGTGCTTTATTTGTGCTGGCATCAGTTGATGTTATTTCATCTAGTGAAGCACACGTAGTTGGCAAAGACAGTAGCATTATGTAAGCAAAACTGGTAAATCATAGTTTAGAAGACAACCAGTACAGTAAAGACTCCAGAAATGAGTCCATATATGTACATGCAACTGCTTTTGGCAAAGACACCAAAATAATACATTGAGAAAAGTGTTCTAATAAAAGATGCTGTAAGAACTATATAAGTTCAGAAGTGTGAAACAAGTTCCTTCTTTTATCATACAGAAATATCAACTAAAACATGTCAAATACTTAAATATTAAGACCTAAAGATATGAAACTACTATAAGAAAATATAGAGGAAACATTTAAGGCAAATCAGCATTGTTTCTCTTTTTTGAGAACATATTGCAAGTGTATACACATATTTGTGTTTATAGAGAGAGTTATGTGTGTTTATATAGGATCCACACATATGTGTGCACACCTGTGTATCCCAGAGGGTAATCTCAGGTATTATTTCTCTGGTGCCATCCACTTGTTTATTGAGACAGGGTCTCTTTCAATGACATGGAGATAAAGTAGACTATGTTGGCTGGCCAGAGAGCCCATGAATCTGTCTCCACCTTCCAGTGCTGAAATTACAGGTGTGTGTTACCATACCTGTCCTTTTTACATGGGTCCTGGAGATTGAACTTGCATTTCCTGATTACATGGTGTTCTAGTTTCATTTCTGTTGCTATGATGAAATACTCTCACAGATGGAACTTAGGGGAAGAAATGGTTTCTTTGGCTTACTGTCCATCATTAAAAGAAGTCTTGGCAGGAACCCCAAAACAGGAACCTGAAATAAAAATTATGCTTGGTTGTTCACTCTTGCTTAATTATCTTTTCTCTGTAGTAACTGGCTACATGCCTAGGGATAATGCTATGCACTGTGGACTAGGATATCCTATACCAACTAATAATCAAAGCAATCCACCACAGACTTAACTAAAGGCCAGTTGGATCTACGAAATTCAGTAATTGAGATTTCCTTTCAGATGACTCTTGGCAGTGTTAAGTGTTATTGACAAATAAAGCTAAGACATATGGCAAGCACTTTACCAACTGAGCTGTCTATCTAGCCTCCTAAATATTTTTTTATAAAACTCTAAAGACAGCAACAAAAGTAGAAATCAGAAAAATGTAATTATGTCAAACGAAGAAAGTTTTTTACATCAAAGGAAAAAGTCAGTGGAGTTTTGAGACAAAATACAGGTAGAATAATATATTTCTTTTAATTTTTGTTTTTTTACATTAATTACATTTTATTCACTTTGCATCCCAGCTATAGTACCCTCTCTTATTCCCTCCCAATCCCGCACTCCCTCTCTCATCACCTCCCATGGCCCTCTCCAAGTACACCATACAGGAGGTCCACCTCCCCTTCCATCCGAACCTAGCTTATCAGGTCTCTTCAGGACTGGTTGCAATGGACTCCTCTGTGTCCTGACAAGGCTGCTCCTCCATCAGGGGGGAGGTCAAAGAGCCAGCCACTGAGTTCATGTCAGAGACAGTCCCTCTTCCTCTTACTAGGGAACATATTTGGACACTGAGCTGCCATGGGCTACATCTGAGCAGGGGTTCTAGGTTATATCTATGAATGTACCTTGGTTGGAATATCAGTCTCAGAAAATACCCCTGAGCAAAGATATTATGGTTCTATGGCTCTCTTTGTGGAGCTCCTGTACTCTCCAAGAATTACTAACTGCTTCTTATTTCATATGATTCCCTGCACTTTGCCCAAAGTTTGGTCATGAGTCTCGGCATCTGCTTTGATACACTGCTAGGTAGTCTTTCAGAGGCCCTCAGTGGTAGGCTCCTGTCCTTTTTCTTGTTTTCTCCTTCTTTCAATGTCCTTCCCCTTTGTCTTTCTTTTATTTTTTCAAATATCTGGCCTTTATTAATTACACTTTATTCACTTTGTATCCCCCCATAAGCCCCTCCCTCCTCCCTTCCTAATCCTACCTTCCCTCTTCCTTTTTCATGTTTGAAGGTTAGTTCCTTTTATTGTGGAGTTGGTGGTCTTACTGTGCTTCATTGGTTGTTTTCTTCTAGTATTTATTGAGAGATTATCTGTATCCTGTGTTTTATTGGGCACAGTTGTTTTCATTGCATTAGAGTTTTCCTTCTAGTATCTTCTGTAGGGCTGGTTTGCTTTGTAGACATTGCTTAAATTTAGTGTTGCCATGGAATATTTTGTTTTCTCCATCTATGTTGATTGAAAGCTTTGCTGGGTATAGTAGTCAAGGTTGGCATCTGTGGTCCCTAAAAGTCTATATGACATCTGCCACAGGCCCTTCTGGCATTCATAGTTTCTGATGAGAAATCTCATGTGATTCTGATAGGTCTACCTTCATATGTTACTTGGCCTTTTCCCCTTGCTGTTTTTAATATCGTTTCTTTGTTGTATAGATATAGTGTTTTGACTATGATGTGACAGAGTGTTTCTTTTCTGGTCTAGTCTATTTGTTGTTCTGTAGGCCTCTTGTATGTTTATAGACATCTCTTTCTTTAAGTTGGGAAAATTTTCTTGAAAATATTTTCTGGAACTTGGAACCTGGAATCATCTTTTTCATCAATTCCTATTATCCTTAGATTTTGCCTTTTCGTGGTGTCCTTGATTTCTTAGAAGTTTTGTGTTTGGGACTTTTCAGATTTTACTTTTTCTTTGAGAGAAGTATCAGTTTCTACAAGTGTATCTTCAGCACCAGAAAGTCTCTCTTCCATCTCTTGTATTCTATTGGTGATGCTCACCTTTGTGGTTCCTCTTCTTTTCTCTTAGTTCTCCAACTCCAAGGTTTGATATGTTTGTTTTCTTTATTGATTCTAATTCTGTTTTCATGCCTTGCACCATTTCCTTTATCTGTTTGAATGTGGATTCCTGTCTCTCTATGGTGGTCTCTATTTTTTTGTTGTTGTTGTTGGTTTCCTCTCTATATGCCACTAATTGTGCCTCTACTTGTGCCTCTATTTGTATGGCTATGTTTGCCTGTGTTTCTTTGAAAGTTTTGTTCATTTCCTCTTTATTTGCTTCCATTTGTGTAGCTATTTTTTTGAGAGATGCATTTGTTTCCTCTTTATGTGCCTCTAATAACTGGATAAGCATAGCTTTAAAATCATTTTCCTGTGTTTCCGATGAAATAGAGTATCAATTGATTTTTGGGGTTGCTGGTGATATAGTGATGTCCTGATTTTTGTTGGATGTGTTCTTATGTCGACATCTGGCCATTTGCTTTTCTGGTATCTTCACTGTTTGTCCCTGGACTCTGCAGTTCAGACTGGTACCATCTTTCTCTGCTGTCTGGAGAATTCTTCAGGAAGATGAGAGAGGTCCAGTGGTTTGAGGGTGTGCATTGGTGATTCAGCTGCACCTAAGGGAAGAAGATTTGCTGGTGCAGAAGGACAAATGCGGGCAAGCATGTGAGTGTATGTCTGTGGAAGTGTGCCTTGAAGGACAGGGTGTTAGAGGATGTATATGCCTGAAGTGTGGGACAGGAGAACTGTGCAGGCACCAAAGGGATTGTAAGCTCTTGAGCACTAGAGGTCTTCACAGGCAGAATTTGCTTGTGCAGATTCCCTGAATACCTCAGTGGTCTACAGGCCACTAGTATTTAGCTGTCTAAACTCCAGGAGTTATTTGCCTGAGATTCCCTTGTAGACTGGCAGAACGTGGGCTTCAATATTGTGAACACTCTTCCTCTGTTTTTCACAGTGGGTACATAGGTGGGAGGAATCTGATGTCTGGCTGCTAACTTAGAAGGACCTTGGATCTGGGGCTCTGCAGGCACTTGAAGGCACACTCACTCTCTAGCAAGTCAAATCTGAAAGTACAGGGGTTCCCCTGTTTTCTACTCTCAGTTTTAGGCCTGCTGGGTCAAATGCGGATGTAACAGCTCTGTCAGCTCATTGGTGCTGCAGCTGCCACAAAACTTGAGAGTCTCAGTAGCAGCAGCAGAACTGGGGGACTACCACAGGTGCCTGTGGGGAAGTCCTAGGGAGCCACAACAGTGGTCCACAGACCTAGGTGGTCTGACAGTTTTCGTGAACCTGGGTTGTTTGGCGGCTCTGTCAGACTTTGGTGGCTATACCACCAGCTGACTTCCACTAAGCGTTTGGGAGGCCCATACAGTCACTGGCTGGGAGGCCCTGCAGAGTCCTTACAGCTGCTCGCAGACCTCAGACTCAGATGGTTGGAAATGCAGACCCTGGACTCGGAAAGCTGGTAC
This sequence comes from Meriones unguiculatus, assembly GCF_030254825.1. Classification (NCBI taxonomy): domain Eukaryota; kingdom Metazoa; phylum Chordata; class Mammalia; order Rodentia; family Muridae; genus Meriones; species Meriones unguiculatus. Next base: position 134,809,018 of record NC_083369.1, on the reverse strand, counting down.
CATGGACCGGGTTCCTGAAAGGCTAGTATCATGTTTCAGGGACCGGGAAGGTGGGTACAGCTGGCAGCCACCTCTGAGGAGCTAGGAGTCCCACCTGTGTTGTCTCAGTTCTTAGGCAGTGAGTTCTATGAGCTGGCTCTGCCAAGGAAGAGGGAGGCCCCAAATGGGGAAGTACAAGAAGATCGATTGTTCACCACTCTCCATTCCCAGAGAGGTCGGTGGTGATGTGAATCTAAATGGTCTCAGCTCATTTGATGTCCCCTCTTGTTCGGAAGCCTCAATCTCGATTTTCTGGCTTTAGCTGCCCTTCCACTCACCAATTTCAGAGTTTCAGATCCTCTGCCTCTCAGGTACTGGGTGCACGTTTGTCACCTCCATCTTGGATTCTCCAGAATATACTATTTTGATGAGAAGAGATTTATATGAAGAATATATAAAGCACTCAAAACCTTGATAGGAAAAAATAAATAATCTGAGACATTCCAAGATGGCAGCTACCAGTGTGCACCATTCTGAAAGGCATAGGAACTGAAACTCCAAAACTGGTGAGTGGATGGGCAGCTAAAGTAAGATCATTAACTTTGAGGCTTCCTAGGCTAGATGAGACAACCCATGAGCTGGGACATATTAGATCTAGGCCCTCTTCTGTGAAGGTCTAGGGAGTCTGAGAGTAGTGAACTATAACCAATCTCTTGCTCTGGAGGCTTTGCAGTGGCTGCTGCATCTGCAGGGAGTGCATAACCCAAGTATGGGGTGTCTCCTTCCTCTAAGGCCAAACACAAAACCCAAATATGAGAGTAGAAAACTGTGGGCCCTCTGAGTGCATCTGCCAGACAGTGCATGCTGAGATCCAGATCTGGGGTCCTTCCACTCTAGGTGCCAGACTTCTGATCCCTTCTACCCACACCCCCACTCTGGGCAACATAGAGATTCCTGAAACAGCATTCTCAACATTGAAGCCCCAGTTCTTTGGGTATCCCGGTGGAGTCCAGGCAAACAATTACCAGAAACAATTCCTGGAGCCAAGATGGTGAAGCACAGACAGAACTGAACACTTAAAACACAATACCAAGTAACAGGCCTTTGGGCCAGTGAGCCATTCATGGAATCTGCACACCCTCAGTTCCCCTGAGAACCAAGCCCATGACTGTATCATAGCCTGCACTTAAGCTCCTCCCTTAAACTCCACCCTTCAAGGCAGGCATATTCCCTGGCACACTCCTGCACTTCCACACATGTGCAAGTGTCCTTCCTCCCTTAGCTGCGTCTGAAACACCAACACCCAATCTCAAACGTGTGGACCTCTCCCATCTTCCTGAAGAATACTTCAGAATCCAGAGACAGAGGGACCTGGCCTGCAGTACAGGCTCCAGGAACAAATAGCATAGATTACAAACATCAGATGGCTAGAGGCCAATTTAAGAAAACATGCAACAAAAATCAAGACATAGGATTGGGAGGGGAAGAATGAAGGGCCTACATCTGGGATACAAAGTGAATAAACTTTAATTAATAAAAAAACAAACAAATTTTAAAAATCAGGACATCATGGCTTCACCAAGAAACCACAACATCAATGGATATTTTAATTCATCAGAAACAAATGAAAATTATTTAAAAGCTTATCCACTTCTTAGAGGCGCATAAAGAGGAAATAAACCAAAAAATTATAGAGGCCATCATGGAAAGACAGGAATCCACATTCAAACAGATGAAGGTAATGGTGCAAGACATGAAAACAGAATTAGAATCAATAAAGAAAACTCTGGAGCTGGAAAACTTAAAGAACAGATCAGGAACCATAAAGTTAAGCATCACCAATAGAATACAAGAGATGGGAGAGAAAATCTCAGGCACTGAAAGCACAATTATAGAAATTGATGCATCTCTCAAAAAAAAAAAATGAAATCGGGAAAAGTTCAAAGTACAAAACATCCAAGAAATCAAGGGTGCCATGAAAAGACAAAATCTAAGAATAATAGGAATAGACAAAAAAGGAGATTCCAGGCTCCAAAGTCAAGAAAATATATTGAAGAAAATCATAGAAGAAAAATTTCCCAACTTAAAGAAAGAGAAGCACTTAGACATACAAGAGGCCTACAGAATACCAAATAGACCATACCAGAAAAGAAACTCCTCACATCATATAATAGTCAAAACATTAAATCTACAAAAAGAAGAAAAAATATTAAAATCAGCAAGGGAAAAATGCCAAGTAACATATAAAGGTAACCTATCAGAATCAAACCAGACTTCTCATCAGAAACTGAGAAACCCGAAGGGCCTGGACAGATGCCATCCATAATCTAAGAGAACACAGATGTGAAACCAGATTACTATACCTAGCAAACATTTCAATCAACATAGATGGAGAAAACAAGGTATTCCATGACAAAACTAAACTTAAACAATATCTACACAGCAAACCAGTCCTACAGAAGATACTAGAAGGAAAACTCCACCTAAAGAAACCAAATACACCCAATAAAACACAGGACATAGAACACTTCACAACAAAACATTAAAAGAAAACAGGCACAGTAACACACTACCACCACCAACTCTACAATAAAACATTCATTGGTCACTATTATCTATCAACATCAAAGGACTCAACTCTCTAATAAAAAGACACAGAATAACAGAATGGTTGCAGAAACAGAATCCAACATTCTGTTGAATCCAAAAGACACACCTCTGCAACAAAGATAAACACTACTTAAGAGAAAATGGCTGGAAAAATAATTTTGAAGCAAACAGATCCGGAAAACAGGCTGGGGTAGCTACCCTAATATCTAATAAAATAGATTTTCAAACAAAATTAATCAAAAAAGATGAGGAGGGCACTTCATTATCATCAAAGGAAAAAAATCACCAAGAAGACATCACAACCTGAACATCTATGTGCCAAATATAAGAGTAAGTGCATTTGTAAAGGAAACATTATTACAGCTTAAATCATACATCTATCCCAACACCTTAATGGTGGGAGACTTCAACACTTCACTCTCACCAGGGGACAGATCATATATACAGAAGCTAAACAGGGAAATAATGACACATACAAAGGTCTTAAATCAAATGGACCTAATAGATGTCTGCAGAACCTTGCACCCAAACTTAAAAGAATATACCTTCTTTTCAGCACCTCATGGAACCTTCTCCAAAACTGACCGTAAAGTTGGACACAAAGCAAGCCTCAACAGATAAAAGAAGATTGAAATAGTTCCATGTATCCTAGCATACCATCATGTCCTAAAACTAGACCTCAACAACAACAAAAATAACAAAACGCTTGCATGCACAAGGAAACTAAACAACTCTCTACTCAATGAAAGCTGTGTCAGGGAAGAAATTAAAAAAAAAAATTAGAGGCTTCCTAAAATTCAATGAAAATGAAGGCACAACTTATCCAAACTTATGAGACACAATGAAAGAAGTGCTAAGAGGAAAGTTCAAAGCACTAAGTGTCTTCAGAAAGAAATTTGAAACATCTAATTCAAGCAACTTAGGACACACAAGAACCTGAAAACCAAAGGAAAAAAAGAAGCAGACACACCCAAGGGGAGTAGAGGGTTGGAAATAATCAAACTCAGAGCTGAAATCAATAAATTAGAAACAAGTAAACCAATTCAAAGAATCAATGAAACAAAGAGTTGGTTCTTTGAGATAATCAACAAGATAGAAAAACAATTAGCTAGAAAAACTAAGAGGCAGAGAGAAACTATCCCAATTGAGAAAATCAGAAATGATAGAGGGACATAACGATAGAGACTGAGAAAATAAAAGGAATCATTAGGTCGGCTTCAAAAGCCTATTAAAAGTTTGAAAATCTAAATGAAGATCTTTTCCCAATCTAAAGGCTGTTGTTCTGTTCTAACAACAGTGTCCTTTGCTTTACATAAACTTTTCAGTTTCATGAGGTCCCATTTATTAATTGTTGATCTTAGAGCCTGTGCTGTTGGTGTTCTGTTCAGGAAGTTGTCTCCTTTGCCAATGAGCAAGGCTCTTCCCTGCTTTTTCTTCTAAAAGTTTTAGTGTGTCTAGTTTTCTGTTGAGGTCTTTTCACCCACTTAGAATATAGTTTTGAGCAGGGGTATAAATATGGACCTATTTGCATTTTTCTACATGTAGATATCCAGTTAGACCAGCATTATTTGTTGAAGATGGCATGTTTTTACCATTGCATGGTTTTGGCATCTTTGTCAAAGATCACGTGTCCATAGGTGTTTGTGTTTATTTCTGGGTCTTCTGTTTGATTCCATTGATCAACCATTCTGTATCTATGCAAGTATTGCGCAGTTTTTATTCCTCTTGTTCTATAGTACAGCATAAGATCAGGGATGGAGATACCTCCAGCAGATATTTTATTGTAGAGGAGTGTTTTAGCGATTCTGGGTTTCTTGTGAGGTTGAGAATTTTTCTTGTGAGGTTGAGAATTTTTCTTTCAAGGACTATAAAGAACTGTATTGGTGATTTGGAATTGAAATGAATCTGTGGACTGATTTGGGTAAGTTGACCATTTTTACTATGTTAATCCTGCCAAGCCATGTGCATGGGGGATCTTTCCACACCTTCTGATATATTCTATTTCTTTCTTCAGAGACTGGAATTTTTTTTTTTTATAGAAATCTTTGACTTGCTTTCTTAGACTTACAGTAAGGCACTTTATGTCCTTTATGTACTTTAAGTGAAGGGTGTTGCTTACCTAATTTCTTTCTCAGATCAATTGTCTTCTGTATACAGAAGGGCTACTGATTTTTTTTTAGTTAATTTTTTAACCAACCACATTGCTGAAGGTGTTTATTAGATGTAGGAGTTCTCTGGTAGAATTTTGGGGGTGAGTCATGTAAACTATCATATCATCTGCAAATACTTTGACTTCTTCCTTTCCAAGCTGAATCTTCTTGATCTACTTTATTTTTTTTTTTATTGCACTAGCAAGGAATTCAAAAACTATGTTGAAGAGATTTGGAGAGAGTGGACAGCCTTGCCTTGTCCCTGATTTCAATGGGATTGATTTATGTTTCTCTCCATTTATATTGAAGTTAGCTATAGGCTTGCTGTATATTGCCTTTACTATGTTTAGATATGTGCCTTGTATCCTTGATCTCTCCAGGATTTTAAACATGAATGGGTGTTGGATCATCATCAACCCTATATCTGACAGAGGGCTAAAATCCAGAATATATTAAGAAAAAACTCAAGAAGTTAAACAGCAACAAATCAGGTAATCCAATTTAAAAATGGGGTACAGAGCTAGAGAATTCGCAATACAGGAATATCAAATGGCAGATAAAGACTTAAACAAAAGCTCAACATACTTAATCATCAGGGAAATGCAAATCAAAATGACCCTGAGATTTCACCTTACACCCATCAGAATGGCTAAGATCAAAAACTCAGATAACAACACATACTAGAGAGGATGTGGATAAAGGGGAACCCTCTTCCATTGCTGGTGGGAATGTAAACTTGTACAACCATTTTGGAAATCAATCTGGCACTTTCTCATGCAATTAGGAATAGTGCTACCTCAAGATCTACCTATACCACTCCTAGGCATATATCCAAATTATGATCAAGTATACAACAAGGACATTTGCTCAACCATGTTTGTAGCACTTTTATTTGTAATAGCCAAAATTTGGAAACAACCCAGATGTCCCTCAATTGAGGAATGGATACAGAAATTGTAGTAATTTACACAACGGAATAAGACTTGGCAATTAAAAACAAGGAAATCACAAAATTTTCAGGCAAATGGTGGGATCTAGAAAAGATCAACCTGAGTGAGGCATCCCAGAAGCAGAAAGACACACATGGTATATACTCACTTATAAGTTGGATATTAGACATATAATATAGGATAATCATACTAAAATCCACACAACCTAAGGAAGCTAAGTAAGAAGGAGCTCCCTGGGTAAGATGTTCAACCTTTCAGAAAGGCAAATGAGATAGACATTGGAAGAAGGTGAAACAAGGAACAAGACAGGAGCCTACCACTGAGGGCTTCTGAAAGACTCTACCCAGCAGGGTATTAAAGTTGATGTGGAGACTTATAGCCAAATTTTGAGCAGAGCGCAGGGAATCTAATGAAAAAAAGGGAGATAGGAAGATCAGGAAGGGTCTGGAGCTCCATAAGGAGAAAAACAGAACCAAAAATATGGGTCTAGCAATCTTTTCTGAAACTGATACTCCAACCAAAGACCATTCATGGTGATAACCTATAGCCCCTGCACATAGGTAGCCTGTGGCAGCTCAGTCTAAAAATGGCCTCCCTAGTGATGGGAATCAGGAGCTGTCTCTTACATGAACTTAGTGGCTGGCTCTTTGATCACCTCACCCTGAGGGGGGAGCAGCATTACCAGACCACAAGGAAGACTATCAAAGATAGTCCTGATGAGATGTGATAGGATAGGGTCAGATGGAACAGGAGAAGGTCCTCTACTCTCAATAGACTGGGGATAGGGCATGGCAGGAGATGAGGGATGGTGGGAGAGTGGGATTGGGAGGAGACAAGGGTGGTGTTACAGCTGAAATACAAAGTGAATAAATTGCAATAAATAAAAATTATATTAAAACGTAAACTCAAAAAAGTAAACACACAAAAAAAGAAAATCTAAATGAAATTGACAATTTTTTGATAGATTACATTCACCAAAATTAAATCAAGATCAGGTAAATAGATTAAACACTCCTATCTCCTCCCCCAAGGAAATAGAAAAAGCCATCAAAAGTCTCCCATCCAAAAAAAAAAAAAAAAAAGCTCAGGGCTAAATGGTTTTAGCATGGAATTCTAGCAGAACTTCTAAGAAGAGCTAACACCAATGTTCTTCAAAATATTCCACAACATAGAAACAGAAGGAACATTATCAAACTCATTCTGTGAGGCCTCAGTAATCTTGATACATAAACCACACAAAGACCCTACAAAAGAGAGAACTTCAGACATGTCTCTCATAAATACTGATGCAAAATACTTAAAAAAAAATACTGGCAAACTGAATCCAAGAACACATAAAAGAGATCATACACCTTGACAGAGCAGGATTCATCCCAGGTATGCAGTGGTGATTCAATATATGGAAATCCATCAGTGTAATCCACCACATTAAGAAACAGAAGAAAAAAAAAAACTCACATGATCATCTCCTTAGATGTTGGAAAACCATTTAACAAAATCCAACAGCCATTTATGTGTAAAGCTTTCTATAGGTCGGGATACAAGGCATTTACCTAAAGAATAAAGGCAAGCCTATAACCAACATCAAACTAAATGGAGAGAAATTTAAATCAATCCCACTGAAATTAGGGAAAAGGCAACTCCGCCCACTCTCTCCACATCTTTTCAACGTAGTACTTGAAGTTCTAGCTAGAGCAATAGGACAAGTAAAGGACATCAAGGGAATGCAAATTAGAAAGGAAGAAGTCAAAGTATCACTATTTACAGATAATATGATAGTATGCATGAGTGACCCAAAAATTTAACCAGGAAACATTTTCATTAAAGTGGCAGGATAAAAAAATTAACTCAAAAAAAAAAATCAGTAGCCCTCCTTTAATATAGGGTAGGGTCAGATAGAAGGGGAGGAGGACCTCCCCTGTCAGTGGACTTAGGGAGGGGCAGGGAGGAGATTCGGGAGGGAGGGTGGGGTTGGGAGGGACTAAGGGAGGAAGCTACAGCTGGGATACAAAGTAGGTAAACTGTAATTAATATAAAAAATAAAAAAATTATTTAAATAAAGAATAGAAAAAAATATTGGGGAGTAGCCTGGAACTCATTGGCACAAGAGACAGCTTCCTGATCAGAACACCAACAGTAGGATCATAGGTCGCTATTGTCTATCAACATCAATGGACTCAGTTCTTCAGTAAAAAGACACAGGCTAATGGAAACAGGATCCAACATTCTGCTGCATTTACAAAACATACCTCAGCAACGCAGATAGTGTCTACCTCAGAGTAAAAGGCTGGAAAAAGTTTTTCAAAACAAATGGACCCAAGAAACAACCTGGTGTAGTCATCCTAATATCTAATAAAATAGATTTTAAACCAAAATTAATCAAAAGAGATGGGGAAGGACACTTCATTCAAATCAAAGGAAAAACTCTTCCCCATTTTTAACTATAGGCACCCAGTATTATGGTCTCTTTTGATATGATGTGACCTTCTTATGTTAAGAATGATAAATAAATAAGATTTTTGATGTTATATAAATAAACCTTTCTGGATGGGGATTGGACGTTTTAGTTAGGGTCCTCTCTCTTGCTTAGTTTCTTTAGATGCACAGGTTTTAGTGGGTTTGTCCTATGTTGTATGTCTATATGAATGAGTATATACCATGTGTGTCTTTTTGCTTCTGGGACAACTCACTCAGGATGATCCTTTCCAGATCCCACCATTTACCTGCAAATTTCATGATTTCCTTATTTTTCATTGCTGAGTAATATTCCATTGTGTAGATGTACCACAATTTCTGCATCCATTCTTCAGTTGAGGGGCATCTGGGTTGTTTCCAGCTTCTGGCTATTACAAATAAAGCTGCTACAAACATGGTTGAGCAAATGTCCTTTTTGTGTACCTGAGCCTCTTTTGGATATATGCCCAGTAGTGGTATGGCTGGATCTTGAGGAAGCGCTATTCCTAGTTGTCTGAGAAAGCGCCAGATTGATTTCCAGAGTGGTTGTACAAGTTTACATTCCCACCAGCAGTGGAGCAGGGTTCCCCTTTCTCCACAACCTCTCCAGCATATGTTGTCACTTGAGTTTTTGATCTTGGCCATTCTCATGGGTGTAAGGTGATATCTCAGGGTTGTTTTGATTTGCATTTCCCTAATGGCTAGTGAGGTTGAGCATTTCTTTAAGTGCTTCTCTGCCATTCGGTATTCCTCTACAGAGAATTCTCTGTTTAGCTCTGTTCCCCATTTTTTAAGTGGATTACTTGGTTTGCTGCTTTTCAGCTTCTTTAGTTCTTTATATATACTGGATATGAGTCCTCTGTCAGATAAAGGGTTGGTTCTTTATATATACTGGATATGAGTCCTCTGTCAGATAAAGGGTTGGTGAAGATTCTTTCCCGATCTGTAGGTGGTCGCTTTGTTTTGATGACGGTGTCCTTTGCTTTACAGAAGCTTTTCAGTTTCATGAGGTCCCATTTATTGATTGTTTCTCTTAGAGCCTGTGCTGTTGGTGTTCTGTTCAGGAAGTTTTCCCCTGTACCAATGAGTTCTAGGGTATTTCCCACTTTTTTTTCAAGAAGAAAACAGGAAACAACCTAGGAACCTACCACAGAGGGCCTCTGAAAGCCTCTGCCCTTCAGACTATCAAAGCAGATGCTGAGCCGGATGGGCAACTGTTGGGCAGGTGAACGGAATTTTAGGTAAGAACTGGGAAATAGTAAGAGCTGGAGAAGACAGGGTCTCCACAAGGAGAGCAACAGAACAAGAAAATTTGAACATAGGGAACTTCCCAGAGACTCATACTCCAACCAAGGACTATTCATGGAGATAACCTAGAACCCCTGCACAGATGTAGCCCAGGGCAGTTCAGAGTCCAATTGGGTTACATAGTAATGTGAAGAGGGACTGCCTCTGACATAATCTGATTGGCCTGCTCTTTGATCACCTCCCTCTGGGGGGGGGAGCAGCCTTACCAGGCCACAGTAGAGGACAATACAGCCACTTTTGATGTGAACTGACAGACTAAGATCAGAAAGGAGAGGAGAACCTCCCCTATTAGTGGACTTGGGGAGTGGCATGCAAGCAGAGGGAGGAGGGAGGGTGGGATTGGGAGGAGAGGAGGGAGGGGCTTATGGGGGGATGCAGAATGAATAAAGTGTAATTGATGAAAAAATTAAAAAAAATAAAAAAATAAAAAATAAAAGAAATTAAACAGCTAAAAAAATTAAATAAATAAATAAATAAATAAATAAATAAATAAATAAACCTTTTAGATTTTGTGGGTTTTTTCCTCAGCATAATTCTTAAAAGATCCATTCAACTTGTCTATATTGATAACAAATTCTTTTCACATGTGATTAATGGTCTATGGTATGAATGAAACCATGATTTGTTTAACCATGCACTCACTGCAGGACATCTTAGTTTCCAGTTTGGAGTTGCTATGGACAAATATGCTTTGAACATTTGTGCACAGATTTTTGAATGTAAAAAGTTTTCATTTCCCTTGAATAAAATTCCCCAAAGTGCGATTATTAGTTTGTGTGACAATTACAAGTTTAGTTTTATGAGAACCTATTTATCAAGCCATTTTCCCAACAGGCCATAACACTGTACACTCCTACGAGCCATGCATGGTTGATTCTGCTTGATGTCTTTAGATTTTGTCCAGCACCTGGAGGGTGACTTTTTTTTTTTCAATCAATTTAATCACCATTGAATGCACTCTTAATTGGGGTTTCTCAGGTGAAGAACTGTTGACATTTTCATTAGAGTTGGATAAAGGCTTTCTGGAGATTTTGCTCTCTTTAGGAACATTCGCATCCAACTCTAATCCACAAAATATCTGCAGCACACCACATCCAATCCCTTCTTCTCTACCACGTTTATTAAAAAAAAAAATGTCTTTAGAAATTGCTAAATATCCTGTGATAAGTGAGATTGTGTCAAAAAACAAAACAAAACAAAATTGTAATCCATCCAGACATTCTAAGTCTACATAAAACAGGAGCAGCAATGCTCATTTATCTTATTTAGGCTTTCTCTTTTCTTGAAATTAGAAACTTTTCTTAATACCCGACTCTCCTACTTTTTTCTAGCCAAATCTTTCAACTCATCATTTAGATCCATAAGATCATAAAGCTGCTCTTCTGACTTACTGGACTAAGACCAAAGCGAAATTACTTTCACATGGTCTTGTACAGGCTATTAACTCTCAAAATTTCTTCATCATCTACAAATGTACCAACTTCAACTTGTTTGTTTGATACTAGTTCCCGGGAAGAAGCAAATTGTGAATATTTACAAGATAAACCAAATTAAAAAAAAATAACTGAATTATAGTCTTTTAAAAGTGGGTCTGGGAAAAAAAGTGGTTCTGGGGAACATTAAAAAGAATTCATTTTAAAATATAATGCTGCTTGTTAGTAAAAACTATAGTTCTAGTTAATATACTTACACTTTCCTACAGACATCTAACTTCACTTCAGGTATATGTCAAAATACTAATCCCTCAATTCTCAGTCTATTAAAATACTTCACATCCTCCAAAGCTCAGATCAAGTGCTATCTCTTCTAAGACACCTTCTGCAATCATCCCAGCCAAAACAAAATAATTCTTCTCCACGTTTTGGTGAACATTTATCTCCAATTTCATCATTACCAAGACTCATATCTTTCAGTCCATGCTATTGTTATGTGTGCATTTGTCTCCATCCTGTGATAGTTGGCTCTTCATGTTGTATTTAACTTTAAGACCAGGGAAAGGCTGCATGTAGAGGAACACAGTGGGTACCCAGAAAGCAGAAAGGGAAAAAGGTGGAAATGCAGCCAGCGAGTTGAAAGTCCATGAAATCAAGAAAGATTTTACAAGTGAAATCTTGTTGGGCCGAATGTAGAGCTTGAGAATATACATCTTTAGCATATTCCAAGTAATTCTGGTGCTAGTGGTCCAGCACCAAATTCTGAGAATCAAATTAATTCATCTAATTTGTGTTGATTGCATGGGCAGGCTTACTCTTACTATTGCATGACAACCTGTGAAGGTAAGCCAAGCTGCATGGCTATTAAAAGCAGTTCGAGGACCTGTGTGGTAGAACAAAACTTCATAGTACTTCTTTGCTGAAACAGAATCTTCCATGGACATGGGGAATGGAGCTATTTTACTGATTAAACAAGCATTTAGTGGGGTATTCACATTCATCGTTATATTTCTGAAACATTTTATATGCAATCGTTGGGGAGACACCTGAAAAAAGTTTATTAAAAATTTTTAGATGAAAAGATGAATTTAAAATCCATGTAACTCTAGCATGGATTCCTAGTACAATTGTTCTTGTCATTGTTATTTTTAAAGCTAATAGTCTCATAATAACCTTCTCAATGTAATGTTAAACACGGTGCTACATACAAAAAAAAAAGAGGAAACATTAGGGGAATATATAGTCAGTTTTTAAGAAAAAGCCACATCGGAGGGTGGAGTGAAAGAACACTCAGTAAAGTACTTGCAGACAAGCAGGAGAAGCTAGGGTCTGTGAACCAGTATCCCTACAGGAAGCAGGACAAGCTGGTTCACACTTGTCACTCTAGCACTAAGAAGCAAAGAAGAGAGCCTGAGGGTTTCTGACTAAGCACCCTAAGCTGAATCAGCAAGTGCCAAGTTCAGTGTGAGAAGCTGCCTAAAAAAAAAAGAAAGAAAAGAAAAAAGAAACAAACAGAATGATTGAAAATGAATCCCAATATCACCCCCATAGGCCTCCACATACATTAACACACAACTTCCTGTACACACACATGTGCTTTAGCACGCACACGTGCACACACACACAAACACATGCAGGAGCACATACACAAAAGAAATAAAGGTTCACAGAGATGGAAGAACCAACCAAAGAGCATGCATGGGCTGGAACTAGGTCCCCTACACATATGTAGCTAATGGTCAGTTTGATCTTCATTAGGGTCCCTAACAAACAAAGCAAGGGCTATCAATGACATGGACTCTGTTGCCTGCTTTTGGATCACTTTCCACTAGCTGGGTTGCCTTATTGGGCCTTAGTGGAAGAGAATGGACTTAGTCCTGATGCGACTTGTATATCACAAGGATGGGTAGTGGGGGTTCTACCTTTTTCTCAGAAGAAGGGGAGAGTGGAAAAAGAAGATAGGGACTGCAAGACAGGGAGGAGAGGAAGGAGGGGGCTTTGATAGGGATGGAAAGTGAATAGAAAGAGAAAAAGAAAGAAAGAGAGAGAAAGAAAGAAAGAAAGAAAAAAAGAAAGAAAGAAAGAAAGAAAGAAAGAAAGAAAGAAAGAAAGAAAGAAAGAAAGAAAGAAAAGCATAGAAAACTGAGATGTGCTGCAAATACTGCCAATATGTAGTTGTCTGGAATACTTAAAACTTTATGTTGTTTGTTTTTATCTCTCTCCCATTTTTTTGTGTACAAAGTGATGAAAACAGCTGTAGTATTAGGTAATCTTCTATCAAGAAGTCATATAGCAACAAACTGAAAGAAACCTGAGGCTATCAGCTAAGCATGATACTAATAAGCTCAGGAATATACTAAGAAGAATCAGGTTCTTCATGTGTAGCCTTGAGATGAAACAGTACATTCAGTTAAGCCCTGTGTGGACTCCTGATCCACATAAACTGAAATAACAAAAAAAGTTCTTTAAAGGCACTCAGTTTGGGGGCAATTTGTTATGCAGAAATTAACTATACAGTCTTTCCCTCCAATGTTGTGTGTAGTGCATTAAAGAAGTGGTGTAAGTATGTTTGTGTGAAAGAGAGAGAAAGAGACTGAGACAGAGACAGAGAGAGCAATGTGACAAAAATATTTCTGACTCCCCAATAGGAATTGTTTTCTTTCATGTAAAAAAAAAAAACAAACAACAAACAACTTGTTGCTAATCTGATTTGTGAAAACATGTTAATTATCCAGTTTTCCAGAACTAATTATGGTTGTCATTATGATTCAAACTTCCAAAACCTAATTCTGTCATACCACTCACCTTATTAAAATCAAAATGACAAAAATCGTATTTATAATAAATAAAGATGAGTTGTATTGCCTTTTTTATTTATTTCACAATTACACAGGACTCATAAATAACATAGTTATGTCTTGGCCATGGCTAGAGTCTATAAGTACTACAGCTCCTCAAAAAGTATCACAAAAAACATTCATTTCTCTATCCATCCAATTTTCATCTTACTTTATTGACTGCCTATATTGAGAAGCACACTGTTCTACGAACAGCAATGGAAAAAAATAGCAATACAATTACTGTACTAATATTTTCTTTCAAATTTGCATTGAATAACTCATCTTTAGAGTGATTTTGTTTTAGTACTATCGATGTAGCCAATCTTGTAAGAATGTTACAATTTATGGAAAGTAGTCAATGAAAAGATAGGATTCTCAGGAATAGAACTCTGCCATTGAAAGGTACTTCAACGAGGTTTTTGAAAACTGAAATGCTAGTAATAGACCCTTTTATTGTTGTTAGTGTGACATTTGACTTGAGATTTGAAACTTTTTGCTGTGTATTTCCCGAAGGGCTACAATAAAAACTTAAGGGCTTCTTCTGTAAAGATGAACCACAATGAGGTAGATAACAATAGGCGTCTGTCTGACATAAATTCAGCTCTGCTTGCACAGTTGAGCATATAACACAATAACAGCTCATAAAATCCCATGTCCCTCAGGGTTCCTAGAGATGACTAGAAGTTAAAAAAAGAAAAGACAGAATTAACTCTTGAGACAAGTTGCTCATAAGTGAAGGGGGACAGACAGGGAGGAGTGTGAGAGGAATAAACTAAGCAAAGACATTTTGGCAATGCACACAAAAAGAATCAATATTTCATTTGCATATCTTTTGATCTAACAATCTATTGCCAGCAGTTTATCCTAAGGGGTAAATGTAAAGGAAATAAAATGCTTTGAAATTGTTATGGCTTTGTGAACATTTATTATAAAATGGTATTGATAAGAAAAAAATTAGAAGGAAGTCTAAATGTGCACAAAAGAAACCAGATAAATTAATTATTGCATGATTACACAGAGGGATGTAAGTCAGTTATTAAAATAATATTGCATAAAGTAATTAACAACTAGGCCAATGTTAATATTCAGTATATGTTATAAACTTAAAAGTAAGTTAAAAAGTGACAAATACAATGTCTTTATTGTCATCAGTAGCTCATAAGTTAGCAGGAAGGGTAGGGCCATATAGCTTTCTCTTTGATCTAGGATTGACTCTTAACTGGCCCACTCTAGGCCATTGTAGCCTGATTCTGTTGCTGTGAAATTCTAATTACATTGGCCATGTCATGCCCAGAAGACAGCATTCCATAGCCCTACTCCCAGTCCTACCACCACCTGATGCTCTGACTTTAATATTCTTTCTAATGTTCAAGAAAGAGAGCTTTTTAATTCCAGTTCAGTTTAAGCATAAAATATATCTAAATAGGCTAAAATACACAATTTAATAAATATGTTGAATTAGTTAAGGTGCTTCTTTCTAAGAGGCACAACAAAAAGAAAGAGGGGATTAGTAATTGACATAGAAGACATGTGGCAATCTTCTGTGTATGACAAACCAAACAGTTTCGCATTCAGCCCAATGTATAGATGCTTTAATGGACTAACATATGCTGCGGATGCTATTAAAAAGCAGGGGGAAGACATTTTAGAATTACCCAACATTGGAGAATTTGTGGAGCTTCTAAAAGAAAGAGTTTTGCTGAATCATGAAAAAAAATTGAAATTTAACCCAGTAGTAAGTAGAGCTCATGTATAAGGGCATAGATGTGTCACTGATGAAATGTAGGCTGGACAGACACATTGAATTGAGAATTAACTAAGAAATTAATTAAGAAAGGAATTCTCAAAATGACATAAGGACACCCATTAATTCCTGATATTTTATTGAAACAGTCCTGGATTATATACCCACAACTGGAAAAATTGTTAGTCTTAAGACCTTACAAGATTTCCCAATGATGTTATATTGGGTTGCTTATCACAGGGCAGAATATACTTACCCCTTGATTCTCAGTTAGTCTACTGCCTTGTGTTGGAGAACTGAATATCATGATTTCAGGCTTGAGCCCAGGAAGGCAGCTCTGTTGGCAAAGTACTTGCCAAACATTCATGTGGTTGCAAGTATGGATCCCCAGGACCTGCATAAGAACCAAGGTATAGTGTTGTGCATCTGTAATCTAAACACTTGGAAGGCAGATCTCTGGAGCTTGCAAGCCATGTGACCTAGCAGAGTCAGTAAGCCCTTGGTTCAGTGAGAAAGCATGTCTCAGAAAATAAGATTGAGAGTAGACACCTGATATTAGCCTTTGGCCTCCACACATGCACACACATATGCATACACACATACACTGGAGAGAGGGAGAAACGTAAAGAGAAAGAGAAGGATGTATGGGAGGGAGGAAGGGGAGATGAATGGAGGAGAAAGAAAGGGAATGGAAAGGAAAGTAAGGGAGGAGAGCTGAAGCAGATGGGAAGGGAAGGGAGGGGAGGGGAACAGATAAGAAGTGAGGGGAAGGAAAGGAGGTGAAGAGAATGTAAGGGAAGGGAGGGAAAAGTTAAAAGTCATTTGTGCAGTAAATTATTGTTTTTTGATATCTCTAAAAGAACTCACTCTGACTAGTTCACTGCTCTTTGAAGGAAAATGAGAGACATACAGAGCAGAGCCCTCTTACAGCAACCACAGGCTAGCTAACCTTGAAACTTCTGAGCTTATTGCTGTATGCCTCTGAAATTCTACAATTTGCGATTTGTATGTAATAGTATTGTGGCCATAGTTGCACAAGTTAAAGTGAAGCTAGTTCCTGATATGTGTGCCTAACTCTACTGTAATTCACATTTATTTATTTTCTTTTTTTATTTTTATTATTAGCTACATTTTATTAACTCTGTATCCCAGCTGTATCCCACTCCCTCATTCCATCCCAATCCCACCCTCCTTCCCTCATCTCCTCCCTGCCCCTTTCCAAGTACACTGATAAGGGAGGACATCCTCCCCTTTCATCTGACCCTGTTTTATCAGCTATCTGATAAAAGTCCTGCTCTGTGGCCTAGCAGAACTGCCCCTCCCTTGGTGAGTGGGAAAGTCAAAGAGCCTACCATTGAGTTCATGTCAGAATTAGTCCTTGTTCCTCTTACTAGGGAAAAAACAATTGGTCACTGAGCTACCATGGGCTACATCCAAGCAGAGGTTCTAGGTTATATGCATACATAGTCCTTGGTTGGAGAAACAGTCTCATAGAAGACCCCTGTGCCCAGATATATTTGTTTCTTGTAGAGCTCCTATCCTCTCCACGTCAGACTAACTCCTCCTTCTTTCATATGATTCCCTGCACTCTTCCGAAGATTTGGTTATGAGTCTGAGTATCTGCTTTGATACACTGCTAGGTAGAGTCTTTCAGAGGCCCTCTGTGGTAGGCTCCTGTCCTGTTACTTGTTTTCTCCTACTTCCAATGTCCATCTCATTTGTCTTTCTAAGTGAGGATTGATCATCTTACCCTGTGTTTTCTTTCTTGTTTATCTTCTTTAGCTGTATAGATTTCATTATGTTTATCATATCTTATAGGTCTATATAAGTGAGTATATACAATGTGTGTCTTTCACCTTCTTGGATACCTCACTGAGAATGATCTTTTCTAGATCTCACCATTTGCCTACAAATTTCATGATTTCCTCATTTTTGATTGCTGAGGAGTATTCCACTGTGTAAAAGTACCACGATTTCTGTATCCGTTCCTCCGTTGATGGACATCTGCGTTGTTTACAGGTTCTGGCTATTACACATAAAGCTGCTAAGAACATGCTTGAGCAAATGTCCTTGTTGTGTACTTGAGGATCATTTGGATATATGCCTAGGAATGGTATAGCTGGATCTTGAGGAAGCACCAGATTGATTTCCAAAGTGGTTGTACCAGTTTACATTTCCACCAGCAATGGAGGAGGGTTCCCCTTTCTCCACAACCTCTCCAACATGTGTTTGTCATTTGAGGTTTTTTTTTTTTTTTATTTTAGTCATTTTGATGGGTGTAAGGTGAAATCTCAGGGTTGTTTTGATTTGCATCTCTCTGATGGCTAAGGATGTTGAACATATCTTTAAGTGTTTCTCCGTCATTCTATATTCCTCTACAGGGAATTCTCTGTTTAGCTCCATATCCCATTTTTAATTGGATTGCTTGGTTTATTGCTTTTTAACTTCTTTAGTTCTTTATATATTCTGAATAGCAGCCCTCTGTCAGATATAGGATTGTTAAAGATCCTTTCCCAGTCTGTAGGCTGTTGTTTTGTTCTGACAACAGTGTCTTTTGCTTTACAGAAGCTTTTCAGTTCATTGAGGTCCCATTTATTGATTGTTGCTCTTAAAGCCTGAGCTATTGGTGTTCTTTTCAGGAAGTTGTCTCTTGTGCCAATGAGTTCTGGGCTCTTCCCCTCTTTTTCTTCTAACCGATTTAGAGTATCTGGTTTTATGTTGAGGTCTTTGATCCACTTGGACTTTAGTTTTGTGCAGGGTGATAAATATGCATCTATTTTCATTTTTCTGCATGTAGACATCCAGTGGGTCAACACCATTTGTTGAAGATGCTGTCTTTTTTCCATTGAATGGTTTTGGCATCTTTGTCAAAAATCAAGCATTCATAGTGTGTGGGTTTATTTCTCGGTCTTCTATTGATGCTCCTTTCTGTTTCTCTGCCAATACCATGAAGTTTTAATTACTATTGCTCTGTAGTACAGCTTGAGGTCGGGGATGGAGATACCTCCAGATGTTCTGTTGTTATTTCACATTTCTTGAGCAAGTGACTTAATCACAGCTTGTATTTTTATTTTTTATTCTACATTGAATGGTTTTGTAATAGAGAGACTTGCTGTGTTTATAGTTTTTGAGAGAAACGAGGTGTTCACATACCCAAAAGAAATGACCATTATAATGGTCCTGAGAGCATGAAAGTAGAAGACAAGAATGGAGTGTGGTACTGGAGCTAATCAATACACTAGGATGTGTCTAGTACACAACTGAGTACCTGATTTGGAAAAATCAATCAGGATATATTTCATATCTTCAAACCCTTTCTAGGTATATTTGTGAACTAAATGACTCTAGATTACAATGGCATCATTCTTGTACAAACTGATCTATACATTTTTAAATCAAATTTCTATTTTTTATATTAATTCCAGTTTATTCACTTTGTATCCTAGCTGTAGCCCCCCCTAATTCCCTTCCGATCCCACCCTCCCTCATCTCCTCCCTGCCCCTCTCTAAGTCCACTGATAGGGGAGGTCTTTCTCCCCTTCCATCTGACCCTAGCTTATCCAGTCTCATCTTAACTGGCTGCATTATCCTCTGCTGTGGCTTGACAAGGCTGCTCCCCAATCCAGGGGAGGCACTCAAAGAGCTAGCCACTGATCTATAAATTTTATATAATCTCAATCATTACACAAATGCACAAACTGATGCTAAAATGTATATGAAAATGCAAAGGCCAGGAATAGCTGTGAAAATTTGAAAGAAGCAAAAAGTCAGAGGGGATCATCAGATGGTACGACAATTTAATTTTACAAGAATTACTTTTATATTAACTGGCATAGGGAGAGACAAATAGGCCAATGTAACAAAATAGAATTTAAAACAAGTCCACCCATGTACAGGGAAGAATGTGTTTTGTATCAAAATTGATGATGAAGTGCAGTAGGAAAAATTGTTTATAAACTATATTGAATTATTTAAAAATCAAACTGAAAAAATAAATCTTGATCCATATATGCAAATCAGTACCCAAATCAATATTAATTCCTTAGTATCACTTATGGAATAGGCTATTTGAGCTTCATTATACATGATTTCCAAACTCTGATTTAAAAAAATATATTTTTTCATTCATTAGTGAGATAAGTAATTAGTGTAGAATGAATGAGCTTCATTTCTAATATAAATTTTATTTACTAGTATTAATTTAAGGGAGAAATTGTTTAAAAGATTGGGTTTTCAACACCATTTTCTCCAATATCAGTATGCTAATGGTAGTGAGGTACCATAGAACTAAAAGACACTAATACTTCCTTACTTTTCCCAAACCATTTGCACCATTGCATTCAAAGTCCCTGCTTAACAAAGTTCCATGGTCCATTATCATAATCTTCAGACAACTGAATATTTGGCTCAACAATTGGGTTAAATCTCCAGTCTTAGGAGACTTGCTAAGCAGAGATCACCTTGGAGTGAAAATAATATACATTGCAGGAGGATCTGTGTCAAGGCCAAAGATTTAAGCCCATTGAAACAATTTTTAATAGCATCTATCACATACTCAGTTTCAGGCATTTCAAGAGCTGAAAAGTTCAAAAAGAAGGAACAATATAAAGATTAATTCCCAAGGACACACGTAAGAAGAAACCTGAGCAGTAGTTCCATGTTCCCTCTCTGCTCTATGATAGTCACAAACATGCAGGTGGCTGACCTCACCTGAAGAAGACAGGATTCTGACAAAACAAGCTGCTCTCGTAAACTGTAAGTTATTATTTTCCTCTGGAGATGTGTGCCAGGATGGACTTAAGTCCCAAAGCTATGAACTAGAACATCAGCACAAATGTCATTCTATGGAGAGATGTCAGAGCACCCCAAAGAGAACTCTCCCTCCCTCTGATCATGTCCAGAGAACTTGCTGCCATCACACAGCATGCTTTGCTGAGCAGCCTGGCAAAAAAAAAAAAAAAAAAAAAGTTCTGATTGCAGACTCATGTGTGAGTGAGTGTGTGTGTACATGTGTAGTTACACACACCTATGCAATATTCTGCCACAGACAACATGTTCAGAAATAGTCTGCAACCTTTTGCATGTGGATACTCAGATTAGACAAAATTGGGCTACATATTAAAAGGTGCCCGCTACAATTGCTTTTCTTGTTTCACCAGACAAGAAGGAAGTATTATTCCTGCCACGAAGAAGAAAACAATGCATAACATCAGTATTAGAGGTGTGTTGTTCAAAATATCATTTTCCCAAATATAATAACTCCCAAATATCACTGTCACTGTATGGATAATATGGGACAATAGAATCTCCGTTGTTTATCAGGCTTACTGAGACCATGAATTTAGTTAGTTAACTTCTTCTTGGTTCCTTTGACTGAAAAATTAACAAGTTAAAAAACCTATTTGTTGCCTTTCTCTAGGTTACTTCCCAGTAAAGAATCTATGAGTAATTTTAAACTCAGACAATTACTTTTTGCTCTTTCAGTTCACTGTATTGTGCAATAACATGCTAATTCCCAAATGTGCTTAACCTTGCTGAAGACTAATTGATCAACTTTAAAATAATTTCAACTTTTACTTTAAAAGTGCACAAGTACAAAATATTTACAGCATAACCGAGAAAGCTTTGATGATTTATTTCTGCACAACAGAAACGAAAGAATTTTCATTAAAAAAATGAACCACTTCTTAATCTAAAAGTGAATTTTCCTTTAACTAAAAAAAAAATCAGCCATTTATTTGAGATTCATGTATAACTGGTAATGTGATAAATATACCAAATAGGCTTGTGATACTAGTAATATATTTACAGATTTTCCCACAAGTAAGAAAACATGTCAACTTTCTTTCCCTTTAAGCATCTCCCACACTTTAATTCCTAAATGGTGTCCCAAATTCCTCACAAGTAGAGAGGAAGACAAGTTGTCAATCCCAAAATGTTTTGACTTAGCAATATTCTTTGGAATCAAATGTGTAAAAAGCTAAGATTTCAATCTCTATTTCTGGAAGACAGTTCTCCCACGGGCAAACACTTTGAAAATCTGATAATGTCCATTGTAGGAAGATCTTAGCAGAACGTGCCTTTTCTGTTTTATCTATCAGTATAAGTTGAAGTCTGGCCTTGGGATCCCAGCTTCTCCAAGTGAATCAGTCTCCCTTTCTGCATTCCTTCTCTTGATTAAATTGTGTTGGCTGCATTTTGATGGGCTCTGAAGATTAATACTGCATATGTGCAAATTCCACCTGGCAAAGCTGATAAAGGCAACTTCCAAGAGCAGAGTTGAAACAAAGGCCTAAATAATAACCTGGAGGATTTGCAAAGAACAAAAATATGGGCCACCATTTGATAATGACAGTACTTACTTAAGCAAATGTCAAAACAGTTGGAAGAAACAAGAGGAAGCCAAGTCATGAATACTTAAACCTGAAGGGTGCCACTCTATTGTTGTGCTACTTGGAAAGAGAGCTTTCTCAATTTAGATCACAACCCATATGCAAACTATATATCTTTATAATGGAAAACTAAATTACAATTGATACAAAATTCATACATAATTTCTTTAATTTCCTAGTGTCTTTTTACTCAGATTGCTGTCTGTGAACTCACCTATACTCATACCCATACCCAGATATACAAAATCAGAACTTGTATTTTAACAAGATCTCCATTCAGCCTACCTGTTTGGGATTTTTCTTTTTTCAGAACATCTTTAAAGGGTCTCCTTTCAGTGCATACCTAATCTAATTTCCTGTACCTACAATGATCAGGAAATCAGTGTAAAAGGGTTGCAGTTACCTCAGAAAATACAACTCTACATAATTTTCCAGTCGATCAGGACTGCTCATGAATCTATAGGGTCCTACTTATATTAATGTACAATCAACCCTGGTAAGAATACATAGACTTATAGAGGATCACAGATTGTTTCCAGAAGGAAAGACTGGAGTAGTTAATGAAAGGTTCTAGCAGACCTCTCCATTGCAAACACAGGCCCAAGCATTGCAAACATGATGCCAACAATGTTTTGTGTTTTACCCTTCTCCCACTTGCTAAACCATTACATTATACTCCTGAAGCTAGATAACAAGCTCTATTCTGTTATTTCACCACCAGCTCATTCCTGAGAGTGATTACCAAGGCCCAACTATCAAAACATCAAAAATTTCATTATTTTGACTAATCTAATTAAAATATCCAATCAGAACTTACCAACACTTTCTAGCTAATTTTAACTCAGATCTCTCCCTTTCCCTCTTAAAATTAACACTTGCAAAGATATTTGCTGCTGTGTCTGCTACATTGAAATTCAGCCACCTTGTCTCCTTGCCTTGCTTAATCAAGGAATTCTTTGTATTTGGTTTTCTGCTTGGAAGTCAATGTTTGGGTATGGTCTGTGCCTAGTCCAGAGGGGAGCACCCCACAATACACAGGTCTATTCAGAGACTGCTTTGCTTCTCCTAAATATGGAGAATGTCCCTACTGGCTCTTCAAAGTCCATTGAGACACCAGCATCACCCAATGGAAGTCTTTGGAAAGCCATTCATAAGAGCCAGACTCCTTCAGTTACTATACTAGTAGGAAAAAAAATCCTGTAGTAAAGAACCATCTCCAGTCTCTTCATTTCCTTAAAAAATTTCATGCAGCTTATGTTAGAATAAATTTAGATTCCAGCTACTTGTAGAAAATGTTATCCAAATGTTTATGACCTCAGACAGGAGACTGACTCAAGACAGAGTCAAGGAAAATGCAGTGTGTTCAGAGCTGGTAATGATTTGACTCAGCAATCACTTTTGAAAGAAACTAATATACCGTCATTCTATTCTGACCTGTAGAAAACCAAGCCCCAATTAGCAAAATGCCATGGTCAAGATTTCACAAATAATTAATGAGAGAGTTGGAATTATAAGCCTTGTCTGATCAATCAAATCAGTGTTATTTCTCTGCTCAATGTGCATGTATGTGATCTGTGAGATTATTTGAGTTGTGGAAATGCACTAAGTCCTCAATTTTCCTTGTGAAGACAATTGTGTCATCCAGTTCATTCAACAAGCCTTCACATGCTCATTTGGAAACAGTTATTTTAAAATAAATTTCAAAAGCCATGTCCAAAAATAAAAAAGGTGTAGCCCTGAATAAAATAAAGCTGTTTCAAAAGGAGTAAGGTGCCTGCTTGTGTACTTAATGGAAAAATTTAAGTATCTAATTGAAGTAAGCATTTATAACAATTATGCGTACCAATGGAAGTTTTTCTGGAGAAAAAAAATAAAGAGATGGTTTGAGGAAATTACTTTCCAACTTGAGACCTGCAAAGTCACACCAAGGCCTCTTATTTATCCTCATGCCTTTGCCAATTGGAAAGAGGATTGGAGGAAAGTTCAAAGGGCAAACAAGTTCTCACCCCTGTGCAGGAGAGTGCTAGATAATGAACACTGAGCTAACAGAGTGACATAGGAAAACCAGTGTGCTTTCCCAAAGCTTAGAGGAAACACTGTCCATCAGAAGAAGCTCATAAGAAATCACTGTATTCAACTTTAGATAAACTACAGTTCAATTAAGCAAGCTCATTGTTTATTGTAGGGTTGCTTGGTACTACTTTTTCCTACCCTCCAATGAGTATTCTTTTAGTATATATCCCCTTGAAATAATGTATATCTTTTAAATAAATAAGTTACATGCTAATTTATAATATTAGCTATCCGCAAGAAAGGCTAAGCAGTAAGCACATCAACAAGGACATGTTTCAAAGCATATGGTGATGTTTATCTAACACAGTTCAGAAGAGCAAGTAGTTTCCTAAAAGTAAGGCATGAGACTAAATCTGCTGAAGTGGTCCAGAACCTGACTAGATAGAACTTGGGCCCCGGAGAGAATCTAATACTATTATTCTGCTAAAGTAACACATTCATAAAAATGATTCCTAATGACATACTGCTATATATATACATCAGTGCCTCACTTAACTGAAATCAGAGAAGCTTCTTGCAGTAGATGGGAACTAACACAAAGACCCAAAAAATGAACAATGTGCAGAGAGTGAGAGACTTTGGAACACTCAATCCTAAAGAATATGTCTTCACCAAAGCCCTCCCCTCAAGACTCAGAGTTATATGAGGAAGAAAAGGTAGAAAGATAGTAAGAGCCATAGGTAATGGATGACTCCAAGGAAACAGTATCTTCCAGAAACAGTAGGACTGATACAAACATGAAATCAGAGAGACAGTAGCAACTCACACAAGACCTGTACAAGTTCAACACAGATGGGGTCCCAGCATTGAGAGGCAGAAGCTGACATGAAGTATGACCCTGTACCAAGAAGCTCTTTGCAATCTATACCTGCTGGCAAAGAGAAAAGTTGGTTTTCTTCAAGAGTCTCACCGGGTATATCAACCATACTCCAGAGCAGGCTCCACAGCCAAGAACAGTTGGCCAGCACAAAACAAACTTAATGGTATTTTTGTGGACTTTTCATTTTGCTTTGATTTGGCTTTTTTTTATTTTTTATTTTTTTGGTATTGTTAGCCTTTTGCTTGTTCTGATTTTTGTTTTGTGGGGTTTTGATTGCTAGTTTTTTGTTGTCTTGGTTTCCATTTTTGGCTGTTGTCATTTGCTGGTATTCTAAGTTGGGAGGATGAAAATATCTTTCAAAAATAGTTTTAAAAGAGAGAGAAAATTTAACTGAATATTTAAATGAGATTCTGCTTCCCATCAGGTTTCACTGAAAGACTACAAGATAAAACAACTATTGTTGGAGGAATCCAAGATGGCAGCAACCAGCACACACCTTATCTAAGAGGCACAGTTTCCAAAAATCTGAAAGTGTCCTGCAATCGAGTGAGTGCTCCTTTAAGTGAGTGCTTGCAGAGCCCCAGATCCAGAGACCTTCTATACTACCAGCCAGACATTGGGTCCCTCCAACCAACAACCCCACTATGGGCAACATAGGGATCCTTGAGACAGTGTTCTCAACATTGAAGCCCCTGTTCTGAGGGTCTAGCAGTGGAGTCCAGAGAAACAATTCCCAGAGCCCAGGCAGATCTGAATACTCGAAGGACAGTACTACAGGCCTATAGGCCACTGAGGTATTCAGGGCAACTGCACATGCACATTGTGCCCATAAACTGCACCAGCCAGCACTCCCTCCTGAGATTAAGCTCTACCCTTCTAGGCATGTACATGCTCTAGCACACTGTCCTTCAAGACACACTGCCACACACACTCCCACGCTTGTGCACATGCACCTGCAACTTTCCTCCCATAGCTACAGCTGAAAAACCAACATCCACTCTCAAACTGGTGGAACACTCTCATCTTCTGAAGAATACTCTAGACACCAGAGAAAGACAGACCTAATCTGATGTACAGACTCCAGGAAAAAACAGTGAGGGTTACCAGTAAATACATGGCTAGAAGTCAGCATAAGAACACATCCAACAAAAATCAGGATATCTTGGCTTCACCAGCAACCCACAAAATCAATGTATACTTTAATTCATCAGAAACACAGGAAAATCATCTCAAATGTATGCTTTTCAAGCTATTATAGTCACATAAAGAGGAAACATATGAAACTCTCAAAGAAATACAGGCAAATACTGCCAAACAAATAGAGGCACAAGTAGATGTATATAGAGAGGAAACAAACAAAAAAATAGGACCCATCATGGAAGGACAGTAATCCATGATCAAACAGATGAAAGAAATAGTACAAGATATGAAAACAATTAGAATCAATAAAGAAAACACAAACAAAATAAACCCTGCAGCTGGAGAACTTAGAGAAAAATCAGGAAACAGAAAGTTAAGTGTCACCAACAGAATACAAGAGATGGAAGAGGGAATCTCAGGTGCTGAAGATTCAATTGCAGAAATTGATAAATCTCTCAAAGAAAAAGTAAAATCGGAAAATTTCAAAACAAAAAACATCCGAGAAATCAAGGATTCCATGAAAAGATGAAATCTAAGAATAATAGGAATAGACAAAAAAGGAGATTCCAGGCTCCAATGTCCAGAAAATATTTTCAAGAAAATCATAGTAGAAAAATTCCCCAACTTAAAGAAAGAGATGTCCATAAACAAACAAGAAACCTACAGAACACCAAGTAGACTAGACCAGAAAAGAAACTCCTCACATCACATAATAGTCAAAACACTATATCAACAGAACAAAGAAAAACATTAAAAGCAGCAAGGGAAAAAAGGCCAAGTAACATATGAAGGTAGACCTATCACAATCACAGCAGACTTCTCATCAGAAACTATGAAAGCCAGAAAGACCTGGGCAAATGTCATGCAGACTCTAAGAGAACACAGATGCAAACCCAGACTACTATACCCAGCAAAGTCTCAATCAACATAGATGGAGAAAACAAAATATTCCATGAAAAAAACTAAGCTTAAACAATATCTACCCAGCAACCTAGCCCTACAGAAGATGCTAGAAGGAAAACTCCACTCTTACGAACTTAACTACACCCACGAAAACAAAGGATATAGATAACTTCACAACAACAACAACAAAAAAATTAAAGAAAGCAAACACAGAAACACATTCACACCACTAACTCCACAATAAAAGGAACTAACATGTTTTGGCAGGTTTATTCATAACAGCCAGAATATGAAAACAACCAATATGTCCCTCAACTGAGGAATGGACACAGAAATTGTGATACTTTTACAAAATGGAATACTACCCAGCAATTAAAAACAAGGAAATCATGAAATTTGCAGGCAAATGGTAGGAACTAAAAAAGATCACCCTGCCTAAGGTATGCCAAAAGCAGGAAGTCACACATAGTATATACTCACTTATATGTGGATATTAGACATATAATATAGTATAAACATATTAAATCTGTACACATACATAAATCTGTACACCTGAAGAAGATAAGCAAGAAGGAGGACCCTGGGTAATATGAACAATCCTCACTCAGAAAGGAAAACAGAATGGAAATTGGAAGAGGGAAAAAACAGGAAACAGGACAGGAGCCTACCACAGAGGACCTCTGAAAAGCTCTACCATGCAGGGTATCAAAGCTGATGCTGAAACTCATAGCTAAACTTTGGGCAGAGTGCAGGAAATCTTATGAAGGACGGGGGAGATAGTAAGACCTGGAGAGGACAGGAGTTCCACAAGGAATCCAATAGAACCAAAATATCTGGGCCCAGGGGTCTTTTCGGAGGCTGATACTCCAAGCAAGGACCATTCATACAGATAACCTAGGACCTCTGCACAGATGTAGCCAATGGCAGCCCAATCTCCTAGTGGGTTCCCTTGTAAGGGGAATAGGGGCTGTCTCTGACATCAACTCAGTAGCTGGCTCTTTGATTACCTCCCACTGAAGGGGAAACAGCCTTACCAAGCCACAGAGAAATTCAATGCAGCCAGCCCTGATGAGGCCTGATAGACTAGGATACGATAGAAGGGGGGGAGGACTTCCACTATCAGTGGACTTGTGGAGGGGCATCGGAGGAGATGAGGGAAGGAGGATAGGATTGGGAGGGAATGAGGGAAGGCCTACAGCTGGGATACAAAGTGAATAAATTGTAATAAAAAAATAAATAGATGTTAAAAATACAATTATTGTCAAAAATACCACATTCCAGATTGAGAAAAGAGACTTCAATAGTTCAGTAGGACAAGGAAAAGAATGAGAAGAAGGAGAAAAAGAAGAAGAAGAAAAAGAAGAAGAACAACAACAATAACAAACAACAATAACAATAAAACAATAGCAACAACTTAAAAAGCTCAATAAGTTTTCTTCTCCCTAGAACTTCACTCCCTAGTAATAAAGTTCAACTACTACTAATTTTGCCTTCCACAAGCTAATCCATCATTGCTGAAAATGGAATACAGAGCCCAGATAAAGCTACTCAACTATCCGGATACATAGGGATTAATTGTGGATTGATTTGGTTTAGTTGCTCTGTAAGGAACCAGGCATTTATTCATTTTGCTTGAGAAATTGAACAATGAACTCCACCATCAAACTGCAGTCTTGCTCCAATGGATTCAAATGCTGACAGTCGCTTCTTGAATGACAGAAAATATTTTTCCATCATTATTCAAATGATATAGTCTCACCTACTAACTTTACCAAATAGACATGAGGTCCTGGTTGGTTGTCAAACAATTTCCCCTAATGAATAACATCTCGTTGAAGTATTGTTTCATGTAGTCCTCTATGAAATGAATTTAGAACTTGGCTCTGTGCCTTGCTTTCGCCAAGAAAACATCAGCAAATACAATTGGACCAGTGATTTGATATGTGCTTGAGCACTGAAGTTTGCCTTCTGGGTGACCTGAGAGCATACTTGAAGAAGAAGCAGAGCTTTTCTTTGATGAATCACTTCTCCACAAAGCATGCATGTAGAGAAAGGGAGTAAAAACATGAAACAATTAAATAAACTGTTTTCACCTCTGTGAATAGATGATCACAAATGATTTCATTGCTTATCCAGTCTAATACCCAGTGGTGGTAATATAATTAGTCCTGGGTCAGACACCAGCATCAGTATATGCTTTTAATTTCTATTTTGTTCTTCATTATTTATTCATTATATATCCCAATTGAAGCCCCATCTCTCAACTCTCCCAGTCCATGCTCTCTCCTTTGATCCCTCATTCCCTTCCCCTAGTCTACTGAAATGGGAATTCCCCAGTATTGCCATCTGCCCAAAGCTTATTAACTCTCATAAGGACTGCTTGGATCCTCTTCCTCCGTGGCCTAGCAAGGCTGCATCATTAGGGTCTAGTGATCAGAGAGTAGTCAATTGAGCTCATGATAGAGGCAGCCCCTCATCCCCCACTCAGAGAGCCACGTGGAGACTGAGCTGCCAATTGGCCACATCTCAGGTGGGGTCTAGTTCTCTCCATGCATGGTCCTCCATTGGTGCATCAGCCTCTGCAAGACCTCCTGGGAACAGATCTTTTAGTTTTATTGATCTCCTTGTGGGCATTCTGTCCCTTCAATGTCCTTCTCTCCCTCACTTCTAATGTAAGACTCCCTATAAGCAGTCCAAAGTTTGGCTGTGAGTCTCAGCATCTGCTTCAATCCCCTGGTGGGTGGAGCCTTTCAGAAGACCCTCTGTATTTGACTCCCATCCTGTTTCTTCTCTTCCACTGCTTCTGGTGTCTATCCTCTTTGCCATTCTTTTTTTTTTTTTTCATCAATTACACTTTATTCATTCTGCATCCCCCCATAAGCCCCTCTCTCCTTCCCTCCCAATCCCACCCTCCCTCCTCCCTCTGCATGCATGCCACTCCCCAAGTCTACTAATAGGGGAGGTTCTTCTCTCCTTTCTGATCTTAGTCTATCAGTTCACATCAAAAGTGGCTGCATTGTCCTCTACTATGGCCTGGTAAGGCTGCTCCCCCCCAGGGGGAGGTGATCAAAGAGCAGGCCAATCAGATTATGTCAGAGGCAGTCCCTCTTCACATTACTATGTAACCCAATTGGACTCTGAACTGCCCTGGGCTACATCTGTGCAGGGGTCCTGGGTTATCTCTATGAATAGTCCTCTTTGCTATTCTGAATGAGACTTAAGCATCCTCCTAAAGTCCTCCTTAGTGTTTAGCTTCTTTAGGTCTGTAGATGGCTCTCCCATATTATGCTAATATCTGCTTATAATGGATGTGTATACCATGCCTATCTTTCTGTTTCTGGGTTAGCTCACTCAGAATGATCTCCTCTAGTTTCTTCCATTTGCCTGCAAATTTCATGATTTCCTTGTTTTTAATAGCTGAGTGGTATTCCATTGTGTAGATGTACCACAATTTCTGTATCCATTCCTCCACTGAGGAACATTTATGTTGTTTCCAGATTCTGGCTGTTACAAATAAAGCTGTTATGAGCATAGTTGAGCTAATGTCCTTATTGAATGGTGGGATATCTTTTGGGTATATTCCCAGGAGTGGAATAGCTAGATCTTGACGTAGTGCTACTCCCAATTTTCTGAAAATGGGGCAGATTGATTTCCAAATGGTTGTACAAGTTTGCACTCCCACCAATAATGGAGAAGGAGTCCCCTTTCTCTTTGTCCTCTCCAGCATGTGTTGTCACCTGAGTATTTTTTTAATTTTGTTTTTATTTTAATTTTTATTAATTACACTTTATTCACTTTGTATCCCCCTGTGAACCTCTCCTTCCTCCACTCCCAGTCCCACTCTCCTTCTTCTCTATGCATGCTCCTCTACAAGTCCACTGATAGGGGAGATCCTCCTCCCCTTTCTTCTGATTATAGTCTATCAGGTCTGATCAGGACTGGCTGTATTGTCTTCCTCTGTCGCCTGGTAAGGCTGTTCCCCCCTCAGGGTGAGGTGATCAAAGGGCAGGCCAATCAGTTCATGTAAGAGACAGTCCTTGTTCCCATTATTATGGAACCCACTTGGACACTGAACTGTCATGGGCTACATCTGTGCAGGGGTTCTAGGTTATCTCCATCAATGGTCCATAGTTGGAGTATCAGTCTCAGAAAAGACCCCTGTGCCCAGATATTTTGGTTCTGTTGCTCTCCTTGTGTATTTCCTGTCCTCTCCAGGACTTACTATTTCCCACTTCTTTCATAAGATTCCCTGCACTCTGCCCAGAGGTTGGCCATAATTTCAGTATCTGCTTTGATACCCTACAGGGTAGAGCATTTCAGAGGCCCTCTGTGGAAAGCTCGTGTCCTGTTCCCTGTTTTCTCCTTCTTCTGATGTCTGTCCTCTTTTCCTTTTTGAATGGGGATTGAGCATTTTAGCCAGAGTTGTCCTTCTTGATTAGTTTCTTTAGGTGTACAGATTTTAGTAGGTTTATGCTATATTATCTGTCTAATATCCACTTATGAGGGAGTATATAACCTGTGTGTCTTTCTGCTTCTGGGATACCTCACTCAGGATGATCTTTGCCAGTTCTCACCATTTACCTGCAAATTTCATGATTTCCTTGTTTTGTATTGCTGATTTGACATTTTCTTTGAAGGATACATCAATTTCTTCCATTGTATCTTCCACACCTTAGATTCTTTCTTCCCATCTCTTGTAGTCAGTTGGTTATACTTACCTCTGTAGTTCCTTCAGGCAGATTTTAGTTGTCACTGATAGGAGCATGTCTCCTATCACAAGCCAAGTCCAAAGTAACACTCCAAAAGTGACTAGCAGGTGACTCCCTGTGCAAATTACCAAGTCTGAGAAACATTTAGAGGAACCTCAGTAAAAGGCTGTAAACAGAACCATTTGAAAGCTTAACATCTCAAAGCAGGAAAACAAAAGGAGAATTTACATAGGCAGTTACAGGCCCCCCCAAGAGTTCCTGAAGCAAGTCTGCTTTGCTCTGCTGAAAACCAGAGCCAGATTAAAGTTTCACAGTTAGTTCTCTTTTGATTTTGTTGAAGTTTGTAGCAAAACAGTCAAGTCCAGTTTATTATATAAGAGGTTTTTCTTCATGATGTCTTCTCCCAGGAGCAGAATGAAGCAAGAGCGGGGTCAGGAGCTCAGGTATAATGCAGCTTTTCAGTCTAGGTCAGGGCAGAGTTTACGGTCGTCTGCAGCGGGAACATCTCTCTGGGGAACAACTGCAAACCGTACCAGCCTCTCTGGGATCCACCTGGCTCTCTCTGCGTCCTGTGGAAAAACACAAACATGCCCTCTTCCCCATATTAATACAGGGTCGGGGCCCTGCCATAATCCTGCAATTGGATCTTTCCATTTTACTTGGGCAAAATTATCTTTGGTATTAGGATGCCACAATCGATCAGCCACAGAACGGCCTTGTGTATCCACATTCAAAAAATTTAAAATAAAGAGAGCATGATTAATATAATTCTGTGGTGTTTGGGGATATAGCTCCCCCTTTTTATTTTTTGCAATTGGTTTTTAAGAGATCCATGGGCTCGTTCCACAATTCCCTGGCCCTGGGGGTTATAAGGAATTCCCAATTTATGATTTATATTCATTTGTACACAAAAACGCTGAAAAGCTAGACTCGTATATCCCGAGCCATTGTCATTTTTTATAATGGAAGGAATACCAATTGCAGCAAAACACTTTAAGCAATGACTTATAACATGTTTGGTGGCTTCCCCTGTTAAGGGAGTTGCCATGATAAATCCTGAAAAAGTGTCAATTGTTACAT
This sequence comes from Meriones unguiculatus, assembly GCF_030254825.1. Lineage (NCBI taxonomy): Eukaryota > Metazoa > Chordata > Mammalia > Rodentia > Muridae > Meriones > Meriones unguiculatus. Next base: position 134,776,433 of record NC_083369.1, on the reverse strand, counting down.
GAACATATTTTAGTTTCCCAAATTCTAGGACATGAGTTATGTCCATTTGCCACAAATGATTGGGAGTCAAACCTCTAGGGTTGACACCATAATGAGGTACATTAAAATGTTCAGGGCAAGAGGAACATGATCTTACAATTTTTCTAATGGCTTCTCTGGTAATATTAAATTGTTTTCTTAAGCTCTTGCTATTTTGATGATGTAATGCATGAGAATTTTGAGCCAATTCTTGTTGAGTTAATCCAACCATACATGTGGCTAGATCTGGTAAATCATTTCCTAAAGTTAAAGGTCCAGGAAGCCCTGAATGAGCTCTAATATGCCCTATGTAACAAGGCTGCACACGGCTCCAAATACTTTGTTGAATCTCTCTAAATAGATCTTGTATTTGTTCATTAGCTGTATTAACATATGTTACAGTCTCTAGGACTTATAAAGCTTTAGCTATATAGTGGCTATCAGTATACAAGTTGAAAGAGGTAGAAGCCAAATTTTTAAAGACTGCAGCAACAGCTCGTAATTCTACAACTTGAGCTGAGGCTGGCAATGTTTGCAAAACAAAAGTTTGTCCCTCTAGTACATAAACAGCTTTTCCATTTGAAGATCCATCAGTGAATACTGTTGGAACTTGAGGTAATGGCTTTTGTTTAATTATTTTAGGAAATACAAAAGCGTGCTCATTGGCAAATTGAAGTAATTTATCTTTTGGATAATGACTATCAATATGTCCTAAATAATGAGCAAAAGCTATCGCCCAACAATCTACATTTTGAAATAACCAATCTACTTGCTGTTTGGTAAAAGGGACTCCAATTAAGGAGGGCTTTCTACCAAAATATTTACGAGATTCTGTGAGAGCTAAACTAGCCACTGCTTCATAATATGGTGTCAGAACTCGAACAGGAGACACAGGCAGGTGCAACCATAATATTGGTTCCTCTTGCTACACTACAGCAGTTGGAATATGAACAGTAGCCAAAGTATATGCGCCCCATTCTTTTGAATAATCAATATATTGAACATGCTGTTTTTTAATAGCTAATTTTATCTTTTGCAAAGCATCACGAGCTTCTTTGGTAAGTTTCTTTTTTGACAAATGATTAGCCTCTCCTTTTAAAATGTCAAAAAGTGGTTTTAGTTCTCCTGTTGTTAATTTTAAATGGGGTCTTAGCCAATTCATGCTGTAACAAACAAAGCCCAGTTGGTTATTTTAGTTGAAGTTTCAATAAATTGGAGGACTCTTACCAGAAAGAGCTGACAAATACCTTGCAGCCAGAGAGCTTTGAATTTTAGCTGTTATTAACCTAATTATTTGGATGAGTACTATTGTCTGTAACTTAGTACCCCAATCCTTGGCCTTTGGTCTCAAGACTGCTTGGCAAGCACTGTTAGCATTCTCATAAGCCAATTGTCCAATTGTTTCACTAATAACAATCCAGACTTTTCATCACTTATAAGTCTGTTTGCTGCTTGCATTAATCTTGCCACAAAATCTTGAAATAACTCATCAGGTCCCTGACAGATTTTAGACAAATCCTCCACCTGTCTACCTGCTTGTGGAAGCTTATTCCAGGCCCTCCAGGCAGCAGTATTGACCTGAGCATAAACGGCCACATCAAAATCCAATTGCGTCCTATTTCCCTGTAGATTCCTTCTCCAGCAAGCATGTCATAAGTTGTAGAAATTTGCTGAGCTCGATTAAGTTCAGCTGTAGCTTGACAATGCTCTGCAAAATCTGACTTCCATAATAAATTATCTCCTCCTGATAAGCATGCTCTTACTAACTGTTTCCAGTCCCCTGGGCAGAGAGCCTCAGTAGACATGGATTCCAGCAGAGCCAGGGTGAAAGACACTGTAGGTCCATATTAGGAGCATGCAGATTTTAATTCTCTTATCTGTTTAAAAGGTATAGGAGCATGGACTCTCACCATATTACCGTGTCCATCGGGTTGCTCCAAAACTGGAAAACTATAAAACTCAGATACGTCTTCTCCATTCTGCCTGGCTTCTTGTAAAGAAGCTTGCAAAGCAGATACAGATGTTTGTACAGTGGACAAAGTGAAAGGTCTCCTTGCCTTCTGGGCCATTGAAACTGTAGCATTCCCAAGAGGAGGGCCTAAGCCTTCCACCAATTATGGGATTGGAGTACGAGATTGAGTCTCATTTTCCTTAGTAGTTAATGCTCCAATTTTTCTGTTTATTTCCTCCAAGCCCCACTCCAGTCTTTTAATTTCTTTTTGCCAAGGCTTACGCTTTTTAACATGCATAGCCTGAATTGGAGGGTATCTCTCAGAATAGTGCTGATCTGGTTCTTCCTCCAGCTCTGCAACCTCATTAGGTTGCAAGTCTTATTCAAAGTCTCCTTCTGGCAAGAAATTATTGTCATCAGAAGGACAATACAACTCCTCTGGAGGAGCTGATGGTATAATAACATTTTCTCTTGAAGCCTGCCATCTTTCTAACCTCCTTCTCTCTGAGCCTGAAAGTTTAGCTTTCTCAGTTTCCTGTTGCTTATACAGACTACCTTTAATTAAGTTCCATTAAGAAAACACTAGGCTAATGCCTTGTCCCATTTTTATTCTGGGATTTACTCACCACAACCTTTCTATTTAATGCGAGCTCGCCAGCCAAACAGCGATGTCCTTCACGGGTTCCCTGTATCTCAAGTCCCACGTCCCGGCGCCAATCTGCCGGGGCCAGTTGGGCAGAGTCGACGGTTCTTGAGTTGGGTGTGAGGATTAAAATTAATAAAATAAACACACAGTACACAGGAAACTTTTTAAAGGTCCAGACTCGACAAAAGGCAGACTGCTGCAGCAAGCAGCAAGTCTCAAGACTCTGCCTCCTCCTCTGCCTCCAGCCTTCTGACCACTTTTTTTTGAGTAGTTACTTTTTGCCAGTAAAACATCTCAGAACAATAGGTTAATTTGCACAAGGAGCCTGAGAAAGAGGTGTAACCCTCACAAGCTATCCCACCTGTGGTCACAAACAAAAGGAGATGGACTTGCAAGTTCTCCTCTGCCATTAGTAAAGGCCTCCTAAAAGCCATCTCTCCGATTTAAATATCAAAGCAGGCCGCTGAGTCAAGGCTCCCAACAGTATGGTGTTCAGAAAGGCTCTCCTCTCATCAGGAGAGGACCTGGTGAGGGCTGCCCTGGTGAGGGTTTCTTGCTCTGAATTTAGTGAGCTTCAGTTATTGCTCTTAAGGTGTAATTGTTGGGTGCACCCCACTTGAAGAACCAGGGTGTCCCTCAGTTTTGTCAGTTTAGCTAGGGATAACTGATTGCACCTTGGAGCAGTATCTGAGGGCTGCTCTAATGGCTCTCAGGCTTTTGTAGGTATGAGTATGTAGGTGTGTGCCCCAGTGTCCTAGCGGTAATCAGTGGCAGGTGAGTAAAGTGAGAGACCAAAAAGATTAAAAATTAGCAGCTATTATTAAGGGCTGAACTATGTGGGTGGAGAAGTCTGTTGATGCCCTGAGGGGAAGGACCGCCTTACTGCATTCTTTCCCCACCTACTAGAGATAACAGTTGCTAGGAAACTGGCCCATCCCTCTAGGGAGGGACACCAGGTCATTATGGTCTGGGCACCTTCCTATAGCCAATCAATTCAAAATGTAGCATTTTGACCAATAGATGCTTGCAGGAATCGCCCTTGCCTTGGGCATGCTGGGAGGAACCAGAATCTATATATCACCCAACTAACCTAGACGAGGCACGCTCAGCTCCCACCGCTTCAGCGGTGGGGCTGTGTAGCCCAAGCTGCAGCTTATAATTTTCAATTAAAAAAAAGACCCTCATGTGTTTTGCAATGGAGTCGATTCCTGGAGATCTTTTGGGGGCTCACGAACTGGGTATAAAATAAAGCACTTATTCCTGCAGTAGAAGGCCAGAGCATAGGGCCTGCGGGAACCCAGAAAGTCTTCTGGAGCTAGGTGTTCCAAGCATTGGACCTGATGATTCTCCCTTTGTGAGATTTCCTCCCAACAAGGACACCCAGAATGTGTTTTGGGTACTGTTGTTCTGTCTGGGATGGTGAGTAGAACACGCAGGCACAGGCGTGCGTGGCTCTGCCTTGCTGGCGATTGGGTGCCTAGGTGTCTGCTGAAACAGGATACCTTTTCCCCCGAGAACTTTTCAGGGTGGAAGTATAGTCTGAGTGCTCTGAGATCAGACCTGCTGTTCCCCTCCGTGTGGGTTTGTACCCTGCAGAGAAACTCAGTCTCTGGTACCGTGGAGCCCACAGTTCTATCTGGGGCAGTGAGTCAGGCAGACAGGCAGGACTCTGTGCTGGCACCTGTGTGCTCCACTCTGGGCTGGCTGTTGGGTACCCGCTGGACCCCGAATCATTTCCAGGGATTTTCTGGGTGACATAAGTTTGGCCCCGATTGTTTCCTGAACTGTGGGGTTATCTCTCAACTGGAAATCCCAGTCTCTGATGTTGTGGGGCCCACAGTTCAGTCTGGGACAGTGATCAAAGCATGCTGGCATGTGGCTCTGGGCTGGTGACCAAGCGCCTGGTGGAACCAGGACCTCTTCCAAGGTTTAGAGGGTGAGTTGAAGCTGATTGAATTCCACACCGTGGGGTATTGAGAGACCAAAAGATAAATTAGCAGCTATTATTAAGGCCTGAAGTAGGTAGGTAAAAGAAGTACAGTAATGCCCTGAGGGGAAGGGCCACCTCACTGCATTCTTTCCCCACCCACTAGAGATACAGTTGCTAGGAAACTGGACCATCCCGCTAGGGAGGGACACCAGGTCATTAATGGTCTGAGAACCTTCCTATAACCAACTGATTCAAAATGTAGCATTTTGACCAATAGATGCTTGCCAAGCAGGAATCGCCCCTGCCTTGGGCATGCTGGGATGGACCAGAATCTTTAAATCACCCAACTAACATGGGCACGGGGCGCTCAACTCCCACCTCTTCGGTGATAGGAGTGTGTGGGCCCAAGCTGCAGCTTTTAATTTACAAAAAAGAACCCCATGTATTTACAGCGGAGTCTGTTTATTCTTGGTCTTTTGGGGTTCATGAACTGGACAGAACAGTATCCTCTCACCTGGGAAAAACAATTGCTTGCGTTTTAGGACTGAGAGTTCTGACTGCTGGTCACTGTGCCGATACTGCTGTGCTCCTAGTCAGAAAAAGTGTCCTCCAGGCGCCGCCATCTTGCTTTGATTTGTCACTTGAGTTTTTGATCTTAGACATTCTGATAGGTGTAAGAAGGAATCTCAGAGTTGTTTTGATTTCCATTTCCCTGATGACTAAGGATGTTGAGCATTCTTTTAAGTGTTTCTCTGCCATTCTATATTCCTCTATTGAGAACTTCCTGCTTAGCTTTGTACCCCATTTTAATTTTTTTTTTTTTTTGGTGGTGGTGGTGTCTAATTCCTCCAGTTCTTTATATATTCTGGATATTAGTCCTCTATCTGATGTAGGGTTAGTGAAGATCTTTTCCCAGTCTGTAGGCTGTCATTTTATGACCATCAGTAATTCTAAAAAGCTCTCTAAGCTTTTACCTTACAAAGAGTAGTATTTATTGTTATTATTATTATAGATAACTAAAATTAAGATATCTTTAATTTGTTTGTTGTCTTAACTGGATTTGGCAGTGTTTTCTTTATTGATTTTATAATTCTTCAAGTCCTGAGAATGCACAGGGTCTAATGGAATAACCCAATCTCTTTTCTGTTAAGAATATCTTTCTACTGGTGTTAAATTAGATTTGTCCATTAGTAAGCTTAATTTTTCATGATTCTTCTTTAGTAGTGTCACATACATCTACATATGCAATCACCATCTTAATTTTGTCTCATATTTTTTAAAAAATCACATCATACTATATTTTATTGCATTGTGATTGTCCTCACAATTGAGTAACAGCTGCCCATTTATTGAGTGTTCTAAACTTCTTATTTCATCATTAATGAAGCAAAACTTTTTTAAAAGCAAAGTTCAATATTCCAGCAAGCAAGTCTTTTCTCTTATTTCAAGGCTGTGCACTATACTTACACTATCTATTTCTGTTCTCATTTTTTTCCCTGTTGCTCAAATACTCAAACAAAAGCAACTTAAAGAAAACCAGGTTCATTTTAGCTCACATTTCCAGGTTATCATCCATCATGATGGGGAGGTCACAGCAATGGGAGTTCAAGGGAGCTGGTAACATAGCATCCATATCAGGAACAGAGAGTGGTCAATGCATGCATGCTAGAGTTCAGTCTCCTCTCTCCCCTTCACAGTCTAGAATTGCAGTTTCAAGCCCAAGTAATGATTCCACCCACAATATTTTGATCTTCCTATACCAGTTAACATAATTATGGAAATTCCTCACAGACACTCTCAGAGACCCGTTTCCCAGGTCAGTTGTGTCCAGTTGATAATTAAAATTAACTCTCACAATGGTTTTGCTACGATTTTTCTTCTTCCCTCTGTTTTCCTTTTATGCATCAAACACAATAGTGAATGTTGCCACCTCCATGAAAGGACATTAGTCTTTAAGATTAAATTTTCTACTTTCCCAATCCTAATTTGTATTAGAATAACCATTTGATCCATCCCATGTTTATTAAAGGTTCATATGTGCATTCCCTCTAGATTCAGAATAAGATAACAAACAAAAGAATTTTTCTTGCCTATCAATTTTTGTTAACTATTGAGAGATTTTCATATTTATCTATGTTATAGATATACAACTTGAGGGCTATATGATCAGATAATTTATTCATGGTCAAGTATGCAAGTTAAGAAGGAAGTTGGAGTTCTAATTGAAGTCTGTCTTGGACCAAGCAGCAAACTTTTAGCCACTGTATACTCCTACTTGCAGTGGGAGAGAGCGAGCAATTATTTCTGTACCCATCCTTATCTTTCAAAGTCCCGAATGGTTCCTTAGTAACAGAAACTTCCAAATGTTTATTAAATTGTAGATTTGTTAAGAGAAAAAAAAAAACTTACTCCATTGTACTATTAAACACAACTTTTTCCCACAAATTTATCCCATATGTCTTATGCTTCAGAAATATAATCTGAGCTATTCTGCATGGCATGGCAATGTACACAAAGTTAGAGTTAGTTGTAAACAAGAATTTCTGCTGCATTAGTGCCCAGTAGGATGTATATAAATAATGACATTATACTGTATGCTTCAAAAACCTGGAGAAAAGGATTTTGAATGTTTGCATCATAAAAGGAAAATAAATAATTGAAGATTTATGTAGGTATACTTGGCCTGGCCTAATTTGGACATTACACAAGCATATATATCTGAAAATATCACATGATACCCCATTTATATGAATAATGTTTTGTGTATTTTTAAAGATAAATTTAAATAAAAACGTTTTAAAACAGAGCTAGAAAATATTTTGACCAGATGCAATAATTATAAATTTTATACAGTGTTTATGTACAAAATAATCACTGAAGCAAAAACTATTAAAACCATAAATATTCCAAAACATTTTCAATAAGATATAAATAGACATAATGAAGATAGTTGTGGTGATGGGGTAGGTCTTGAGAGAGATTGTTAAATTTTTTTTTTGCATAATTTCTTCTTTCTGGACTGGGATAAGGTTGTGGTATATATGAGGACCCTGGTCCAATTACCAGAAACACAAAACAAACAATAAAAGCATGAATAAATCTAATTAGAAACCAGTCATATTACTATTCTACCAGTTGTCACATGTTGAGAAGGTCCAGGAGGAGATGGAGTGGGGAAAATGGGAATAAATATAATTGTTATACACTGTATGCATGTATGAAATTCCCGAAGAATAAAATTAAAAACATAAAGAAACAAGAATCCATTTATTTTTCTCTCAAGACAAACTTAAGTTAATGTCTAGCTAAATAGTTTAAGGGACTATGTCAGTTTGTAAATGACACAATGAAATATAATCGTTCCTTAAAACACTCTCTGTTGTCCATGTCTGATTCTATTTCCACAAGTATTATAACCTGGGATTTCTAGGATTCCTTAATGACACATGAATCATCTTGCTGTGTATATTACCCACTGTTACTCTGAAGGCATGCAAATTCAGAAGAGAAAGATTTACTAGATATGGCTGGATTGTGACCCTTTCAAACTGTGGAATTTCAAGTGTCAACCTTGCATGTATAATCATAGCAACAAACCATGCTACGTTTAGTATCGGATGTAGTAGTTTAAAGTTGAAGGTACAATCACTACTTAATATTGCCTTGAGATGAAAGGTGGACTTTAGAATGAGAGTTAAGAGAAGAAAATTATAATCTAAAATTAAGCTATTTGATCCATGTGTGATTATAAAGCACTTGAAAACAAGAATAAATATTTCATTTGCATGGCTACTTAGTACCCTGAGCTAAATTCTCCTAAAAGCAAAGAAATAAACACTTTTATTCCAATACAGTAGACTAGCTTAATTTGACTTGAATATTAGAATGAGTCTCAAGAGAAATATTAAATATCATATTTCAAAAAGTTTGTGTGAAAGAAGTATGAAATATTTTATAATACTTTTATGTTAAGTAGAGGTTAAAATTTGGGGTAGACTGAATTAATCTATTTTTTTTTCAACAAATAAAACTGTTCATTTCTCACTATTATGAAAATCTGGATTTTCAGCAGACTTTAGGACTGGTGTTGCATTTCTGTCAGTTCATTGAGCTTCAGCACCTGTCTCTCATCACCAGCAGCTTGTCCAAAATGACCACCTGCATTATAAAGCTCTATACGTTTTTGCCAGTACAAACACGGGCATCTTCAGTACTTTTACTTTTCTAAGGAAGACATTGTGAAGAGGGTAGATGATTGCAAGCCTTTTTCGTACTTCCCCCAGGCTGTATAGAGTCCATTTATTAATCATTTCTTTCAAGTCCTTTACCAGAATTTCTCAGGCCATTTCCATCACCTTCTTGTGGATCTGGAAGAACTGCTGGTGTTGCATATAGGATACCATGCATATATGGTTATTGAGGTTTTTAATAAGACCAACACAGCATACTGAGCAAACAGCCATAAGTTGTCTTGACATCAACATGAGATTCAATTGTGGACTGTCATTCTTTTTTAATATGGGACACGTTTTGTCCCGAAAGAACCATGTCATATAAGTTAGTTGGACAGTTCTGCCCTAAACATCCTCAGTTTAATTTTTCTAAGTGAAACTTCATCATTTTGTGAATCAAGATTCACTTCAAACATATGACCCTTGAGGCCTTTCAATGCACCGTTGGTTCTGTGACTCCTTGTGTTTTTACAGTATTTCTAAACTTGAGAATGCCCGGAGCTTTCACATCATACCAATATTTCTTAGAAAAATGGACAAACCATTTTCTGAATGGCTCCTTTCTTGCATCAGTTTTGTCAGGCACTTGTTCCTGCTGACCATCATGGTGCCATTCAGTGAGTAAAAAAGCAAATTAAAGTATTATTAAAATTATTTTAGCTCATTTCTATTTTTCTTTTTACATGGGAACCAGAAATATTAATTGTTATTTGGTTTATAAGTTAATAAACAACCATGACATAGATTAAAAAGTATCAGGATTGAATATCATATAGCCAGGGGTTTAATGTTTTTTTTTTCTTTGTTCATTTGTTTGGTTAGACAGGATCTCACTATGTATCTCAGGATGGTCTTGACCTCATGGACTCCAGGAATCCTCTTGCCTCAGCCTCTGATGTATTGACCACAAGTACATTACCCATGCCCAACATTTTTGCCTGGAATTTAATACTGGCTTCCCCACAAAATAATGTGTGCTCTTTGACAATTTACTAATCTTTTCCATGTACAGTTTACTTATAATAAATAACAACAATACAAATAATTATTCCCCATTAAGGTATCTTGAAGACAAAATAAAATTTTGTACATGAGGTGTCCCTTTCCATGCTTGGCTTACAGTGAAAATTTAGTATAGGTGAGAAAATTTTCAAACTTATAAGAGTAGCTTTTTTTTTTTAGTGATTGTCTTCTTGCCCCAAACCTTCCTGAATTTTCTTATTGACACTGAGGTTATAAATGCCTTAATATGTCTGAAAAAAAAAGCCTACAGGTGTTGACCCAAGCACAACTCCTTTTCCCCCATTTTACTCTGTTCCTTATAAAATATCAACCTCCTGTATTTCACTGTAGCATCCCAACACAGATGATCTCATTTGTTGTTATAGACTGGACATTGTTACCCCTCTCTCCCATTGTCTTCCCTTGTCTGCAAAATTCCCCCCATCACATTTGGAAGGATCACTTCCTTTATAAAACTCCATCCAATTCTCAAGCACCTAAAGAAATAATTAAGACCTCCACAGTTTCCATGTAACTTGTACATATAGATATTATTGTAAATGATGAACCACAATACAATTAGGGGTATATATTTTTACTATAGCTCATACAACATCAGTGCTTTTGAGGGTAAAATCAAATATTCTATGACTTTTAGTCAATGTAAAATGATGTTTAACTGAACGCTTGATACAAACTCAAACTCATCTGCTATTTGAGTAGCTAGATGTCTGCTAGTATGATGTGTGGATTTTTGGAGTTCTTTCTGTGCCCTAGACACATCTCAGTTCACGCTCTCCAATTCTGAGCTATCATGCTTGTCTATAACTAATTCTATCCAATAAACCAATGCAGTATGAATAAACATGCTGTGTTGCTTTCAGTACCACAATAAATCAATATGTATCTACATGCTTTTCTCAATCATTTTTTTTCTCCATTTTCTCTCCCTACCTTTCCTATTGCAACACAGCAAGAAGCAAAAAAAGCTAACATGCCAGCCTTGCAAAATTAACTCATTAATCCCTAGGACAGTGCTTGGAAGAAGACAGGCAAGGGAAACCCAACAACTTATCATTATACTGTGTTCTAAATGAGGTATGTGCCTTTGTAGTATCAAGGCATCAAGATCTGGAAACTTGTTAGTGCATCACAGCTTTACACATCCTAACTAATAAATCCACCCTGGTAAATATAATTTAAAAGGTTCTTTGAATTGTAAATTCTCCTGAGAAGAGGAGCAGCACACAGCAACAGCCTACTTTGATAATAACATCCATCATGCTAATCCCCAGAAATCGAAAGAATAAAAGATGACATATAGTTTTAGGAAGCTAAAAATGGGGTCTCTGGGGGAAAGGGATGAATGAAAGGCATGCAGAGGAAGTACCAGCCATCCAGCTGCAGGACCTCATCAGAATAAATGGTTTCAAATTATACCAAAGAAATACAAACCATTAGCCAAAAAGAATTAATATGCATATACCAAGCTCACTCAAATACAAGCTGCTGCCATATATTTTCCTTTCTCCTGGATAAAGCTGAGCAGCTGTATAAATAGCCATGACTAGAACCTTTATATCTACAGTAGGACTTAGTTTTATTTCTTTTTTAGCTTCCTGAGAAAGCTAAAAGATAAAGCCCTATTTAGGAAGCTTCTAAAATATCATCAATATTCTTTAAGGTATCAAAACTAATTTTAGCAAAAAGCCCCAGGAGTTGACTGTTGCTGGTCTGATAATGGATATCAATTTTCTAAACTGAAAACAACTAAGAGCCTTTTTAAAAATCCTATAAACCAAGCAGACTTCCCTCCTCAAACACTGGGCTCTGTGCTTTTATCATTGCACACAGTTGTATCTTTTGTTATAAGCTACAAAGGATATAGCTGAACCATAGCAATGATATAATCCCTTTTATCTGAGACTTCTTACATTCACCCATGCCATCTGATTCTGAGTCCAGAGAAGAGTACAGTCATGTGGAACATAACAATATTTCCATGGTCAGCAAGAGACAGCATAAATGAGAGTAGTCTACTAAGATAGTAATGGTGCTTTTAAAAAGAAAAAAAAAAACTGTATCACCTGGTGGTGTCCTAGCTATTGTAATGTAGCACATTACTCATTTATGCTGGTAAAATCTTACTGAGCTGCCCTTTGAAAAAATGTACAATACGCTTAAGATACAATGCTTGATAAGTATGATAAATGATTGTGGATATTGTATGAATTTACGATTCTATGCTTTTAGAGCTACCTTTACGAACTCTTTCTACTTATAAAGAAAATATACTTTGTTACATACATCATGCTATGCTGGCAGCAGGCTCGGATATTGGTATTTACCATAACTTTGCCTCCCAGAGGTTGAAGTTAGGTCCATATTGCTGATAGCACTGTGCCGTTTGGACACAGGATCTAGAAGATATGAAATGGATATGACCTGAAAGCCTCCTCCCTGAGGACTTTCATAATACAAAAAAGAGCCACATAAGCATCCAAGGGAGGGACAAAACCAATAGTCTTACTGACATATGACACCTATAAACTACAACAATTACCAGCATGCCATAACCCTAATGGTGCAATAGTGACATGCATATCTTCATAATAACCAACACCTGTTAACTGTACTTATGGGCCACTCAACAGGAAGGAAATCATGCCTGGTACTGACAACCTAGCCAAATACCTGGGGCTAGTGAAATCACAGATCTTAGAGGAAATTCTATTACTACCACTTTACTAAACCAGCATAATTCTTATTTACATACTAAATATGTGTCCTTATACCCACAGATAAGTGTAGCTTTTACCACTCATCAAAGAGTTTCTCTTTGCAACAGATGGAGATCATTATAGAAAACTGCAGCTAATCAAAATTCAGAGAACAAATGATTGTGTGCTGCCCAGCCCCAAATGATACATCTTCAGTGCAGCTTCTGCACTTATTGCTCAGGGAACATCAAAAAAGAGGAGGCAGAAAGACTATAAGGTCCAGAGTAGCAGGGAGTTTGCTCTAAGATTGTATCTCTTAGAAATGTCATGAAAGCTACTACACCTGTGAAGGCTTAATATGCCTACCTAAATAAGACTTCGACAAAAATACCGTCAATAGACATGCCAACATGGAAGGGAGAAATCTTACAAGGCTCCAACCCAGGACAATCAATCAACTGATAAATTGTATCTACAAATAGAACTCTAGTGACTTATCCAAACCTGAAAATTCTTGGGAGCTTCCCTGATTGTTAATAAATATACATCACACATTAGTACCTAGAGAAATACACTGGGAGTCAGGACAGAGAACAACAGAAACTTCAAATTAAGCACCTGGAGAGATGACTCTGAGTTAAAGAGCACTTCCTACTTATACAGAGGACTGAAATTCGGTTTTTAGCACCCAGGGTGGACAGTTCATAACCTTCTATAACTCCAGCACAGGGGATCTGATATTGTCTTCTGGTTTGCAATAGCAACCACATGTATATGGTGCACATACATATAGGTAGATACATATACATAGAAATACAACTTTAAAAAACAAATGTTGAAAAAGAAACAATATCTTTATATTTAAAACTATCAAGAACTAGCCAGGCATGGTGGTGCATGCCTATAAATTGAGCCTCGGGATGCAGAGGCAGGCAACTATCTGTGGTTTCAGGGCTAGCCTGGGCTACAAAATGAGACCAGAACAGCCAAGAGTACACAAAGAAACCCTATGTCAAAAATAAAAATAAAAAAAAACAAGAGAGACAAAAAAATTATCATGAACTCTGTCTCATGCACATCTTTTTGTTGTTGTTGTTCTTGTTTTTAAGCAGTTTTCTATTCTCAAATGCCACAATGTATTTTTCCCATTTTATTTTTTCAATGCAGTTTATTCACGAACCTTGAACAATCATCTGACCCTGGGGAAAGCCAGCCCACAGCTTAAATAGCCTCTGGGTAGCCAACCCCAGCGTGCCACGTGGGCAATGCAGATAGGTCCACATACACGGAAGCAAGCCAGATCCTCAGCCTTAGCCAAATATGGAGTTGTTTGTGACAGAGAGCACTCACCATCCGGAAGGTGGAAGGCGGGAAACCAGCTCCATCTTTAAGGCACGGCATTACGCAGCTCTCTGCAGTTCCCCCTTTTTGTTTTAGACGCATCAGGCAAGAGTAGAGGTCTGATCTCTGATATTAGAAATAAATTGGGACTTTGTACCGAAGTTCATTTAGGTGTCATCCACCCAAAGAGCATCAGACCCGTCTGATACCTTTTTCTCAGAGGCAGGACCTGGGGCATCAACCCGCATGCAATTAGACATGCTCTTCTCTGGGTCGAAAGTGGCTGACCCTGAGTGCAGTGCTTAGCCTCACATCCTGAGCGTAATATTTTAGCTCCCATGCTTGGGGAGACTGTCCTGCTTCAATGGCTGTAAAGGCCTGAATGGTCCTGGCTGCATTACGCTGTTGTGAGACTCTAATCTTGCATATACACCACAGGCAAACCAAGGAGACCAAGACCAGAAGGCCTGCTAATACTACCATGCCTGCCCATTCCTTCAGATGATTCATGGCTGCAGCAATCCATGATGGATCCTGTGGCTAGTCCTGCATCCACTCTGGTAGAATTTACCGTGACAATGGCCACTCTCAGCTGCTTCATCGTAGTATCGAATTCTCCAGTCCAATTACCTAAAATATAGCTAGACAATTGTTCAGACAGATTTGCAGCACAGGAAAAATTCTCATGTTGTATGCTAGTGACACAAAGTCCAGCATACTTTCATTGACAGCCAAGTTGAGCAATTTGCCATAGGGTATCAATTTGCTCCTGCACGAGGTCAATCCTCTGATTGAACACCATCAAGCTTCCTTTTAGTTGAGCATTAATTCCTTTTTGTATATCTAAGGCATGAGCTACATTGGCTAAAAGATTATTCAGGGTCTGAGCAGTCTGCACAGTATGACTCATAGCTAATGCCGCGGTGGTAGCTCCAACAGCCGCCAATGAGATGGCAGTAACAATGGCGGCTGTAATTCCAAGATCCCTTTTCTGTCTGAAGAGAGTCATAGCATGAGGGGCATCAATGGGCACAGACACCCAGTGAGGCATGCGAGTAACCAGGGCATACCTAAATTCACTAGCATTCCAGCATTGGGCAAAAAAGCAAGTATCATTACCACAATTACTTGGCTCTATCTGGCTAATACTGAATAAAAATGGGGGATATAAACAAACAGGTTTGGGCTTATAGGAAATATTATGAGAAGCCTTAACCCCCTCATTGGAACATCCTGCTTCAGTTCTAGAACTAGCAGTGGTGGTGTCTGAGGTCTGAGTAGGTTCAGGAGACCATTGCCCCCAGAGGCGAGAAGTGCTCCATGTAAATTGACTAACTCCATGCTTTCCTCCACTTTTGAAAGTCATTTAAGGATTTAAGGTTCTTAAATTATCTTTTTTAAAATTTTTCATCAATTACACTTTCTTCATTCTACATCCCCCCATAAGCCTCTCCCTCCTCCTCTGCTCCAATCACACCCTCCCTCCTCCCTCTGCATGCATGCCACTCCCCAAGTCCACTGATAGGGGAGGTTCTCTCCTTTCTGATCTTAGTCCATCAGTTCACATCAAAAGTGGCTGCATTGTCCTCTACTATGGCCTGGTAAGGCTGCTTCCCCCCAGGGAGAGGTGATCAAAGAGCAGGCCAATCAGATTATGTCAGAGGAAGTCCCTCTTCACATTACTATGTAACCCACTTGGACTCTGAACTGCCCCGGGCTACATCTGTGCAGAAATTCTGGGTTATCTCCATGAATAGTCCTTGGTTGGAGTATGAGTCTCTGGGAAGTTCCCTGTGTTCAAATTTTCTTGTTCTGTTGCTCTCTTTGTGGAGACCCTGTCCTCTCCAGCTCTTACTATTTCCCAGTTCTTACATAAAATTCCATTCACTCTGCCCAACAGTTGCCCATCAGGTTCAGCATCTGCTTTGATAGTCTATAGGGCAGAGGCTTTCAGAGGCCCTCTGTGGTAGGTTCCTAGGTTGTTTCCTGTTTTCTTCTTCTTCTGATGTCCATCCTCTTTGCCTTTCAAGATGGAGATTGACCGTTTTAGGTAGGGTCCTCTCTCTTGCTTAGTTTCTTTAGATGCACAGATTTTAATGGGTTTGTCCTATGTTGTATGTCTATATCAAGGGCATACAAATTGGAAAGGAAGAAGTCAAATTATCACTATTTGCAGATGATATGATAGTATACATGAGTGACCCCAAAAACTCTACCAGGGAACTCCTACAGCTGATAAACACCTTCAGCAAAGTGGCCGGATACAAAATTAACTCAAAAAAATCAGTAGCCCTCCTGTATACAAAAGACAAAAGGGCTGAGAAAGAAATTAGGGAAACAACACCCTTCACAATAGCCAGAAATGACATAAGGTACCTCGGAGTAACCCTTACCAAGGAAGTCAAAGACTTGTATGAAAAAAATTTCAAGTCTCTGAAGAAAGAATTAGAAGAAGATATCAGAAGATGGAAAGATCTCCCATGGTCATGGCTTAATAGGATTAACATAGTAAAAATGGCCATCTTACCAAAAGCAATCTACAGATTCAATGCAATTCCCATCAAATTACCAACACAATTCTTTACAGACCTGGAAAGAAAAATTCTCAACTTCATATGGAATAACAAGAAACCCAGAATTGCTAAAACAATCCTCTAAAATAAAAGATCTTCTGGAGGTATCTCCATCCCTAATCTTAAGTTGTACTATAGAGCATCAGTTTTAAAAACTGCATGGTACTGACATAGAAACAGAATGGTGGATCAATGGAACCGAACAGAGGACCCAGAAATAAACCCACACACTTCTGGACACCTCATCTTTGACAAAGATGCCAAAACCATACAATGGAAAAAAGATAGCATCTTCATCAACTGGTGCTGGTCCAACTGGATGTCTACATGTAGAAAAATGCAAATAGATCCATACTTATCACCCTGCACAAAACTGAAGTCCAAGTGGATCAAAGACCTCAACATAAAACCAGACACATTAAATCGGCTTGAAAAAAAAAGTGGGGAATACCCTAGAATTCATTGGTACAGGAGAAAACTTCCTGAACAGAACACCAACAGCACAGGCTCTAAGAGCAACAATCAATAAATGGGACCTCATGAAACTGAAAAGCTTCTGCAAAGCAAAGGACACCGTCATCAAAACAAAGCGACCGCCTACAGATTGGGAAAGAATCTTCGCCAACCCTTTATCTGACAGAGGACTCATATCCAGTATATATAAAGAACTAAAGAAGCTGAAAAGCAGCAAACCAAGTAATCCACTTAAAAAATGGGGAACAGAGCTAAACAGAGAATTCTCGACAGAGGAATATTGAATGGCAGAGAAGCACTTAAAGAAATGCTCAACCTCATTAGCCATTAGGGAAATGCAAATCAAAACAACCCTGAGATTTCACTTTACACCCATGAGAATGGCCAAGATCAAAAACTCAAGTGACAACACATGCTGGAGAGGTTGTGGAGAAAGGGGAACCCTTCTCCACTGCTGGTGGGAATGTAAACTTGTACAACCACTCTGGAAATCAATCTGGCGCTTTCTCAGACAACTAGGAATAGGGCTTCCTCAAGATCCAGCCATACCACTCCTGGGCATATATCCAAAAGAAGCTCAAGTACACAAAAAGGACGTTTGCTCAACCATGTTTGTAGCAGCTTTATTTGTAATAGCCAGAAGCTGGAAACAACGTAGATGCCCCTCAACTGAAGAATGGATGCAGAAATTGTGGTACATCTATACAATGGAATATTGCTCAGCAATGAAAAATAAGGAAATCATGAAATTTGCAGGTAAATGGTGGGACCTGGAAAGGATCATCCTGAGTGAGTTGTCCCAGAAGCAAAAAGACACACACAGTATATACTCTCTCATGCACATCTTTAAATTTAGTTGAAACTTTGTTCTGTAATATCCCATAAAATTAATAAACTCTAAAGATAATAGTTTTCAAGTTTTGTACATCTTCCTTGTGAATTGCCAATAATAAGATTAGTCATACTTGGAAAGGGGCAGGGAGGATATGAGGGTGGGTGGGATTGGGAGGGCATGAGGGAGGGGGCTGCGGCTGGGATACAAAGTAAATAACCTGTGATTAATATTAAAAAAAATTAAAAAAAGAAAAAATATTAGTCATGAAGCTGCTCTTAAATGCTACTTCACAAAGACAAATGGGACAGACCTCAGGTCACACAGACAATCCCTGGAAAAGGTCCC
Organism: Meriones unguiculatus; assembly: GCF_030254825.1. Classification (NCBI taxonomy): domain Eukaryota; kingdom Metazoa; phylum Chordata; class Mammalia; order Rodentia; family Muridae; genus Meriones; species Meriones unguiculatus. The sequence continues at coordinate 134,758,366 of NC_083369.1, read as the reverse complement.
GCACTCTTGCAGGCACTCCTTTTCCAGCCCAGAGACCTGTGTGTGTGCCAGACTCACCATTCCAGAAAGAACTGTGGGCTCCCAAGCAACAAAGACTGGGTTTCCCTATTGGGAAGAAACACTACAAGTAAGGAAATATCAGGTCCAACCTCAGGGCACTCAGCTAAACCTCCCCTTCCTCACACCAGAAAAATTTCCAGGAAAAGTTCCCAGGTTCCTGAAGGCATCCACTAACCAGCACTGAGCCACTCACCTGCTCCTGCATGATTTACTCACCATTCCAGACTGAACTGTGGACCCTGAAACAACACGGACTGGGTCTCCCTGTCAGAAGGAAACGCCACGGTGAGGGAAACATCGGGTCTGATCTCAAGACACCCAGCTAATCCCTGGAAAAGTCCCTGGGTTCCCATTCCCACACGCTCCAGGCTCTAGCCTCCTGCTGCACCCAGGACTTCCACTAATTACTGCTTGAGTACTGGAGCACAGAACTCCAAACTCAGACCTACAGAAGACTGGTGGGATCCATGGGATCAGCTCCAAGACAATGCTCCAAGGTGCAGCCTGTCTCCCTAGTTAAATTGACTAAACCACTGGATTCCCTGGTTCATCAAGAGTGTTGTGCCCAGCAAACACAGTGTAAGGGCAGCAACAGCAACTCACTAAATTCAGAGCAAGAAACCCAGTGGGAAGGCAGCTGTCTCCAGGACTTCTCCTGGTGAGAGGAGAGCCCACATGACTACCAATGACTACAGTTATCACACAAGTCTATATACCTGAGGTGAGCTGTGGAAATTCCTGAGAAGCACTGGCCATTCAGTGACTATACCCAAAAATCTGAGGAGGCCTCCTTCAGGAACATGCATCTTCCTACCAAGGAGATTATCCCCATCACAGGATTCCAGTACCAGAAAAAAAAACAGCCAAAACCTGAGACAGCCAGATGGGTAGAGGTAGCATAAAAGCACAACCAACAAAAGCCAAAGCAATGTGGCATATCCAGATCCCAGTTATCCAGTGGCTAGCAGCCCTGTACACCTGTTCATAAGTGGATTTCAAGATGACCTTACATTTATGATTATGAAGAGGATAATGGAGGAAACAAATAAAATGCATAAAGAAATAGAGGAAGATAAATTGAAACAGATTAGGGCCATCCATAAAATAATATGGGAAGATGCAGCCAAACAGTTTGTGGCCTACAGAGAGGAAATAATTAAATCACTGAAAGAAACAAAACAAACAAACAGATGGAGGAATTAAAGGAAAAGCAGGAAAATACTGTCAGAGAGGTGAAGGAAATAAAAAAAATGTTTCAAGATATAATGATAAAAATGGAAATATTAAAGAAAACACAAACAGGGGAAATCATGTAGAGGAAGAACTTAGGGAAAGAAACAGGAACTACAGAGGTGAGCATATCCAACATACTACAAGAGGTAGAAGAAAGAATTTCAGGTGTGGAAAATACAATGGAAAAAAAATCAATGTATCCCTAAAAGCAAATGTTAAATCTAAAATATTACTGACAAAAGCATCCAAGAAATGCAAGACAACATAAAAAGACAAAACCTAAGAATAATGAGAATAGAGGAAAAAGAAGATTTCCTCCTCCAAGGCTCAGACAGTATTTTCAACAAAATCATAGAAGAAAATTTCCACAACTTAAAGGAAAGACCTATAAATATACAAGAGGCATACAGAACACCCAATAAATTAGACCAGAAAAGAAAATCCTCCTGACACATAATAATCAAAACAGTACATATGAAGAAGAAAAAGTACTAAATGCTAGAAGAACTTTTGGCCAAGTAATATAAAATGGCAAACACATCAAAATCACACCTAACTTCTCAACAGAGACTATGAAAGCCAGAAGGGCCTGGATGGATATCATGCAGACCCTAAATGAACACAGATTGCAGCCCAGGCTACTATATCCTGTAAAGTTCTCAATCTTCATAGATGGAGAAAACAAGATATTCAATGACAAAAACAAATTTAAACAATGCCTACCCACACATCCAGCCTTACAGAACATACTCAAAGGAAAAATACAACCCACTTTAGCTAACTACATTCAGGAAAACACAGGAAATAAATAAGCTCACTACAGCAAAACTAAAAGTACCCATGCACACAAACACATTACCACAACCAACATCAAAATAAAAGAACATAACAGCCACTGATCATTAATCTCTCTCAACATTAATGGTCTGAACTCTCCAATTTAAACACACAAACTAGGATCAGAAGGAAGGAAAAGACCTCCCCTATCAGTGGAGTTGGGGAGGGACATGCATGCAGAAGGGGGAGGAAGGAAAGGTTTGGGAGGGAAGGAGGGAGGAAACCACAGGGGGGATACAAAGTGAATAAAGTGTAATTAATAAGGAATTAAAAAAAAGCACAAACTGACATAATGGATGAGCAAACAATATCCAACAACCTTTTGCACACAAGAAACACACCTAAGTCACAAAGATAGATATTACCTGAGAGTAGGGAGCTGGAAGATGGTTTTCCAAGCAAATGGAACCAAGAAGCAAGCAGGAGCAGCTATTCTAATATCTAATAAAATAGACTTTCAACCAAAATTAATCAAAAGAGATGGAGAAGGTCACGTCATACTTACAAAGGGAAATTCCACCAAGAAAATGTCACAGTCCTGAACATCTATCTATGCCCAAATACAAGGGCACCCACATTTGGTAAAAGAAACATTAATAAAACTTAAATCACACATAGATCCCCACACATTAATATTGGTAGACTTCAACACCCCACTCTCAACAAAAGACAAGTCAACAACACAGAAATTAAACAAAGAAACAAAGACACTAACAGATGTTATGAATCAAATGGACCTAACAGACATCTACAGAACCTTCCACCCAAACATAGAAGAATTTACCTTCTTCCCAGCACCTCATGGAACTTTCTCCAAAATAAATCACATGGTTGGTCACAAACAAATTTCAACAGGTATGAGAAGATTGAAATAATCCCTTGTATCTTATCTGATCACCATGGACTAAAACTGCACTTCATCAACAACAGAAATAGCAAAAGCCTACACACATGGAAACTGAACAAATCACTAATCAATGATGGCTGGGTCAGGGAAGAAATATAGAAAGAAATTAAAGACTTCCTAGGATGCAACGAATAAGAAAGCACAACATACCCAGACTTTTGGGACACAATGAAAGCAGTGCTAAGGGTGAAGTCATAGCACTAAGTGCCTTTAAGAAGAAATTCAAAACATCTCATTCAAGCAACTTAATGGCTCACCTAAAAGCTCCAGAGAAAAAAGACGCAGACACACCAAAGAGGATTAGACAGGTAGAAATAATCAAACTCAGGGCTGAAATCAATAAATTAGAAACAAAGAAAACAATTCAAATAATCAATGAAACCAAGAGCTAGTTCTTTGAGAAAATCAACAAGATAGACAAACCCTTAATGAAACTAACTAAATGGCAGAAAGAAACTATCCAAAATCAGCAAAATCATATACTAAAAGGGGGACATAACAACAGACACTGAGGAAATCTAAACAATCATTAGGTCTTATTACAAAAGCCTATATGCCACAAAATTTGAAAATCTAAATGAAATGCACAGTTTTCTGGATTGATTCCACTTACCAAAGCTGAATGAAAACCAGGTAAACAAATTAAATAATCCTATATCCCTAAATAGAAGCTGCCATCAATACTCTCCCTTCCAAACAGTCTAAATACACACACACACACACACACACACACACACACACAAACAAAAAGCCCAGGGCAAAGTGGTTTCAGAATTCTACCATAGCTTCAAAGAAGAGCTAACAACATACTCTTCAAACTATTCCACAAAATAGAAAGAAAAGGAACATTGCCAACCTTATTTTATGAGGCCACACCCCGATACATAAACCTTGATACATACACAAAGACCCAATAAAGCAATTTCAGTCAAATTATCCTTATGAACATAGATGTAAAAAATGCAACAAAATACTCGCAAACAGAATCCAAGAACACATCAAAGATATCATTCACTATGACAGTGTAGGCTTTATCCCAGGTATGCAGGGGTGGTTCAATATATGGAAATCCATCAATTTAATCCACCATATAAACAAACTGAATGTGAAAAAAAAAAACACATGATAATCTCCTTAAATGCTGAAAAAGCATTTAATAAAATCCAAAGCTCGTTTATGTTTAAAATCCTGGAGAGATCAGGGATAAAAGGCACATACCTAAACATATTAAAGGCATCATACAGCAAGCATATATCCAACATCAAACTAAATGGAGAGAAAAAAAAATCAATCCCACTGAAATCAGACACAAGGCAACACTACCCTCTCTCTCCATATCTCTTCAACATAGTTCTTGAAGTCCTTGCTAGAGCAATAAAATAATTAAAGGAGATCCAGGGGATTCAAATTGGAAAAGAAGAAGTCAAAGTGTCACTGTTTATAAATGATAGGATAGTATACAGGAATGACAGCCAAAATCCTTCCAGTGAACTCCTAGAGCTGATAAACACCTTCAGCAAAGTAACTGAATACAAAATTAAATTAAAAAAAACAAACATCAGTACCCTACTGTATACAAAAGACAAAAGGGCTGAGAAAGGAATTAAGGAAACAACACACTTCACAATAGCCACAAAGGACATAAAATACCTTGGTGTAACTCTAACGAAGCAAGTCAAAGCCTTGTATGAAAAAACTTCCAGTCTCTGAAGAAAGAAAGAGAAGAAAATATCAGAAGATAGAAAGATCTCCCATGCTCATGGCTTGGCAGGATTAACATAGTAAAAATGTCCATTGTACCAAAATCAATCTATAAATTCAATGCAATTCCCATCAAATTACCAACACAATTCTTTACAGACCTTGAAAGAAAAATTCCCAACTTCATATGCAATAACAAAGAAAACCAGAACAGCTAAAACATTCATCTACAGTAAAAGCTTTTCTGCAGGTATCTCCATCCCTGATCTCAAGCTGTACTTTAGTGCAACAGTAATAAAAAAAGCATTGTTACTAGTATAGAAATGGAATGGTGGATCAATGGAATTGAATAGAAGACCTAGAAATAAACCTTCACACATATGGACACTTGAACTTTAACAAAGATGCCACAACCATACAATGGAAAAAAAAGATACCATCTTCAACAAATGGTGCTGGTCTAACAGGATATCTAAATGTAGAAAAAAATGCAAATAGATCCTTACTCATCACCCTACACAAGACTAAAGTCCAAGTGGATCAAAGACCTCAATATAAAACCAGACACACTAAATCTGTTAGAAGAAAAAGTGGTGAAGAGCCTTGAACTCATTGGCACAGGAGACAACTTACTCAACAGAACACTAAAAGCAGAGGCTCTAAGATCAACAATCAATACATGGGACCTCATGAAACTGAAAAGCTTCTGTAAAGCAAAGAACACTGTCATCTGAACAAAATGACTACCTACAGATTGGGAAAGGATCTTCACAAACCCTACACATAAAACTGTTTTCAGATTATTGGTATTACTGGTAATATCTATAATGTCATCTTACTACAAAATTATAATATATAATTAGATTGAGAGAGTACTAATAATATGCTGCAGTGATATTACCTAAATGCCCCAGATAAGATTAAACGAATGAGTAAGATTGAATATTTATATTACAAACATAGAGGGAAACCATACCCCTGTTAAAAATGAAATCTTAACCTAGGACCCCTGCACAGATATAACTCATGGCAGTTTAGTGTCCAAGTGGGTTGCATAGTAATGGGAAGAGGGACTGCCTCTGACATAATCTGATAGGCCTGCTCTTTGATTACCTCCCCCTGAGGGGGAAGCAACCTTACCAGGCAACAGAAGATGACAATGCAGCCACTCCTGATGAGATCTGATAGACTAAAATCAGAAGGAAGGAGAGAACCTATCAGTGGACTTGGGGAGGGGCATGCCTGAAGAAGGGGGAAGGAGAGTAGGATCTGGAGGAGAGGAGGGAGGGGCTTATGGCGGAATACAAAGTGAATAAAGTGTAATTAATAAAAAAAACCAAAAAAATGAAACCTTAAACTTGCATAGTTCTCCTTAGATTTAGTCTTTTCAAGCAGATATTTTCTCTATTCCTATAATTTTCTGAATTATTTATATAAAATTACTAGAATATTTATTATTACCTTATTTTACAGAAACTTAAAACTAAGTAGAATTTATGTCTCAGTGTGTCATTTATTTATTCATTCAACAAATAGTTATTGCAGAGTAATTGTCTTGTGAGATAGTAATATAAGTGCATTATTTTACAATGATAATAGCCTTGTTCTCATAGAATGTTGGTCTAACAGATTCTGCTTTTGTAAATTTCTCATATAACTAAATAACATAAGTTAGTTCTAGAATGTGGCTTTTTAAAAACCAGTTCATCAAATATTCTTATCTATTATTCATCATTAATGTACAGCTAAAATGGCATTGATTTCCGACATGTTAGTCAGACCACATATTTCATTTCTACTGTAAGTTATGTAATTTCAAATCGTCCTCTAATGTGATTTCATGAAGTAGAGTGGAAAGATTGTAAAAGCCAGAAGTCAAGGCAAGCCGAGACTTTCAAAGCTTTTTCTGGATCTCACAGGATTGCAGCATTTTTGAACTCACAGCTACTCTGCTTGCCTGAACAACTCCCTAAGAACGAATTAGTCAGCATTCTAGCATGGAGAGAGTAGGGGTTCACAAACTACCATCCCAGCTGCAGAGCTATGTGCAATAGATAGCTTCTAGAAGAGGAAGACTCTTTTTTTGTTATTTTGTTTCTTTGTTATTTAATCAGTTTACAGCCTAATCCTAGCTATCAGGTAGTCCTCCTATCACACCCTTGAACCCCCCACTTTTCCTTCTCCTTCTTAGAGAAGATAAGGACCCCCATGGATACCAACCCACCCTTGCACTTCAAGCAGGGCTAAGTGTATTCTCTCTCACTGAGGCTTGACAAGGCAGCCAGGCTAGGGGAAAGGAATCTAAAGGAAGGCAACAGAGTCAGAGACCGCTCTTACTCCCATTTTTAGGGGACCCACAAGATGACCAAGCTGCACATCTGCTACACAAGTGTAGGGGTATAGGCCTAGCCTGTCCATGCTCTTTGCTTGGTGGTTCAGTCTCTGTGAGCCCCCAGGGGCCCAGGTTAGTCGACTCTTTTTTTTTTTGTGATGTTCTTCACTCTAAAGTTCTTTCTGTCCTTCCTCCCAGTCCTCCAAAAGACTCTCTGAGCTCCATATATTGTTTCGCTGTGGGTCTCTGTATCTGTTTCCATCAGCTGCTTTATGAAGCCTCTCAGAAGGCAGTTATTCTAGGCTTCTGTGTGCAAGCATAGCAGAGTATCATAATATCAGGAATAGCTCTCTTCCATGGGGGTGGGTGTCAAGTCGGGTCAGTCATTGTTTTGCCATTTCCTCAATCTCCTTTCCATCTTTATCCTTATACTTCTAGTAGGCAAGATTAATTTTGAGTCAAAGGTTTTATGAGTGGGTTGGTGTAAACTTAGACTTTTTAAAGGTGAGGTCACTATAAACGCAGCAGTGTGTGAAGAGAATAACCTCTACTTTTTTGAGTCCTACAGCATAACAAAATTGGACAAAGAATGTCCTTCAAATGAAATATGAGTGCAAACATTAAGCAGGTGTTTAGGGATACAGGTAACAAGGAGAAAGCAATAAGTATGAGGTCACAGAGGCATTGGGACATTCAAGAATGTTCCAAAGAACTAAGCACTATAAGCAAAGTAAAATGGTGAAGCAGAATGAAAAGGATATAGCCAGATCATGAAAGGCTTTAGGAATTAAATTTAGAGATCTAGTTATGTTACAAACAATTTAAAATGCAACATAACATTTTTAGAAGAAAGAGATGGGGAAATGATATGATATATTTTTTTAATTTCAAAAAATACATATATTGTACTGAAGAGAATCACAACCTCAAGGCCAGTTAGGAGGCCATCACAGTGGATCTACTTTTACACACACACACACACACACACACACACACACACACACACACCACACATGAATCACAATGGCTATATGCATGAGGGGAAGATAAATAGAAGACACGTGTATGTAATCAGAAAATTATACAGGACTAGCAATAAATTGAACCTTAAGTGTGTTAAGTCCTGTTTGATACATTGTTGTTCATTCAAATAATTATGGAACACTAGAGAATATGTGTCAGAGTTTGTTTGAGATTCAAATTTAAGGTATTCATAAAGAGGTATGGATGTTATCAAATGACTATTGAGAATAAGCTTCTTGCTATTTTCCAATAGGTCATGGGAGAGGAATTAATACTTCTTCTAAGTAGCCAAAGAAAACATTGCATTCTTTTTGGCTGTGAAGTGAGTTGGAAGTTATACTGCATAGAATAGAAAGGAGGCCTGCCTTCAATTTCCTGATATGAGTTACTGCCTTGACTTCCCCAATGACAGATCTGGGATAATAAGCCAAATAAATCCTTTCCTCCCCAAAGTTGTTTTTGATCACAGTGTTTTATCATATCAACATAAAAGAAATTAAAACATCATTCTTACCATAAAAATATCCCAGGAGGATAAAAGACACATACAGCAAATTTGAATTGCTCTATTTACACAGCCAAGAAGAACCAATAATGAGTAATATGTAAACATGTGGGTGAGCCCAGTTTAGAACAGCAGAACCACCTAAATCAATTACTCCATATTTATAAGCATCGGAAACTTTTTTCTTTTTTAATGTCACTGAAGGGTTTTGGCCATAAAGCAGTAGAGCAGCAGAAAGCTAATATACAACATAAATGATTTATTTCAGTCTTACCTCAATCTATCTTTACAAAAATTAATTATGAATGTTTGAAAATAAAACCAAATTGATGCTGAGAAATTTGGGGATGCATAAAAGAGTTTGAGTAAAATAACTTTTATGAATTGTCTGAATTCCACTAGGATGACTCAAGGAACAATACTACATTTGGGTTATGACACATTTCCTTTCCAATTCAGTTAATCACATTATATTTGCATATCTCTAACACTTCTGTAACTAATTCAGCAATATTTTGGACCCTGTCCCAGAAGTTTTAATCTCTGCATAACATAAATACAAAAACTTTGCAAATTGTGACTATGGAATATTTTGATGCAATTATCAAACATTTTGTACATTCTTCAGGTCTTCTAATAAATATATACATAGGGGAGATCCAAGATGGCAATAACAACCACACAGGGTACCTGAACAGCAGCTCAGCAGTGAGAGCAGGGTGAATTGCAGGCTGTTCTGTGGACCCCAAAACCCCGACATCTGTTTCTCAGGTGAGAAGAGAATCCATGGGGATACTTGAAGGTCCATCTTCAGACCACCCAGCTAATAACAGAAAAAAAATTCACAACTCCTGCCCAGCACTGTCACAGCCCTAGGCCACCTGCCCACACCCACCATATCTGGATAACTTTCTGGGAACAGCAGCAAAAGCTTGCTCCACTCTGCCCCTGTAGCCTTAGGCCACTTTGTCTGGATACCTTCCTAGGAACAGAGCTTGGCTTCTCAGACCTTGGATGCTCACTCTCACTGCCTAGGGGTAGGGTGAATACCTTCCTGTGCTGAAGGTGAGGCTCCAAACCTGGGTGCCCACTCTGCCAGTCCTGTAAACACCTTCTGGGTATAGCGGCTCCTGGTTCCAAACCCTGGAGACCACATTCAACATCCTGTATCAGCCAGTAGTGGTGCTTTCTTTTTACTCTGCTTCTTAGTTCTACCTGGAACGTTTTTGGTAGAATTAAATAAGCACTATTCAGAAAAAGAGTAAACCACTATGTCTTTCCTTCTCAAAATAAAGGATAAAGCCCACTAGTTTTGTATTCTTTCTGAATAATCCTCTGCATTTTTACAACAGATAACATGCTTGACATTAGTCCCAATATTAGGGAAGCTGTTATGGATCAGCCTGAGAAACACAGCAAGAAATATCATTTTTGGAATTCATAATTACCACTTATTTTGACTGTAAAAGTCCTACCAATTTCTGTGCTGAGCATTGTCTTGTTCTTTTTTTTTTTCTTAATATACCACTACCTTCTGTCTGACATTTTATTCTTGCTAGAATGTTTTTTATAATAATCATTCCAAAATAAAATCATTGCTGATACTGAGTGTAGCTTGGAGCAGGAAAGAGGTAGTTCTACTTGCTGAAGTATGCACCAATTAGTTATCTAGTGTTAAACAGTCATCCCTGAAAACATACATACAAGTAACCTGATATGGACTCAACAGGTTATAGTTAGAATACTGTATGTTTTACACACACAGAGACACACACAAATACATGTAGATATGCAATAACAATTCATGGAACAAAGGAGATAAGATCCAAAATGGTGGCACCAACCACGCAGGGTATCTGAACAACAACTCAGCAGTGAGAGCAAGGTGACTGAGAGGCTATGTCACCAAAACCCCCAACAACTGTGTTTCTCAGGTGAGAGGAGAATCCAGAGGGATACCTGAAGGTCCAACTTCAGGCCACCTGGCTAAAACCTGGAAAAAAAATTAAATAAATAAATAAATAAATAAATAAATAAATAAATAAAAAACAAAAAAAAAAACCTGGAAAAATTTCCAGGGCTCCTGCCTGGCACTGCCACAGCACTAGGCTACCAACTCAAGCCCACCATCTGTGATTACCTTCCTGGGACCAGCAGTGGCAGCATGCATGGCTCCTACCCTGCATCCTTAGGCCACCACCCAAGTCCACATTCTGAGGATATCTTCCAAAGACCAGTGCTTGGTGGCTCAGACTTTGGGTGCTCACTCTCCCTGCCTGTGGTGTAAATACCTTCCTGTGCTGAGGGTGAGGCTCCAAACCCAGGTGTCCACTCTTCCAGTCCTGTGGGCACATTCTGGGTACTAGTGGTTCCCCTGGTCGAAACAGCTAGTGGTATTCTCTCTCACTGCCCAGGGGAGGATAGTGCTGATACTGTGTGGGGGTGAAGCTCCATTTTTCATGCTCCCCACCTGCCTAGCTCACCAGTGTCAGAATCAACCAGCACAGCACAAACAGTGCAGAGCTGAGCTGGGTGCAGGACTAAAGTCCCATTCTCCACCATCTTAAGGAAACCTGAGGGCCACTGGAGCATCTCTAGGCAGAGCTCTATCCACCGGTGCCCTAGTAGTTTGGCTCATATAGGTCAGAAAGAGCAAGCCCAGGAGAAAGAAAGAACCCAGCAGAGCTGAGCTAAGCACCTGACCCAAGTTCCATTGTCTTCCTCCCGAAGGAGGCCTGTGAGGTACTGGACCAGCTCTAGGCTTTGAGATCTTTCTACCTTCTCCCCAGCAGCCTAGCCACCTGTGATGGAAAAACTGAGGTCAATACAGCCAGGGAACCAAGCAGAGATGACCCAGGCATGGGACCCAAATCCCATCCTCCACCATCTTAAGGAAGCCTGTAGAGCAATGGAGCAGCTCTAGGCTTTGAGATCCTTCTGCCTATTCCCCAGCTACCTTGCATATCTGGGTCACAAAAAGTGACCCAGCAGAAACCGTGAATCTCGGGAAGAATATTCCATTCTCCAGACACTGGTGGACCCAATCTGCAGTAGAGTTTCCAGGAACAATCAGTCAAGGCTACAGACAACCAGACGGCTAAGGGCTGGAGTAAAAATACAGAAACAAAAACCTGGAAATCATGGCTTCACCAGATTCTCCCAAAATCAACAGATATTCTATGGAAGCTGAAACACAGGAAAAGATTTTAAATATATAATTATGCAGTTATTTGAGGCACAGAAAGAAGAAATGAAAAAAATAGAGGCCATCATGGAAAGACAAGAATCCACATTCAAACAAATGAAGGAAATGGTACAACACGTGAAAACAGAATTAGAATCAATAAAGAAAACACAAACAGAGAAAACCCTGGAATTGTAGAACTTAGAGAAGAGATCAGGAACCAAAAAGGTAAGGATCACCAATATAATACAAGAGATAGAAGAGAGAATCTCAGGCACTGAAGATACAATTGCAGAAATTGATACATCTCTCAAAGAAAAAATAAAATCAGAAAAGTTCCAAAGGCAATATATACAAGAAATCAAGGACACCATGAAAAGATGAAATCTAAGAACTATAGAAATAGAAAAAAAGAGAAGACTACAGGCTACAAGGACCACAAAGTATTTCCTAGAAAATCATAGATGAAAAATTCCCTGACCTTAAGAAACAGATGCCCTTAAAGATACAAGAGGTCTACAGAACACCAAGTATACTAGACCAGAAAAGAAACTTCTCCTAACGCATAACAATCAAAACCCCAAATCTACAGAGCAAAGAAAAAATATTAAAAGCAGTAAGGGTAAAAGTCCAAGTAACATACAAAGCTACACATATCAGAATCACACTAGACTTCTCAACAGAAACTATAAAAGCCGGAATGGCCTAGATAGATGAAATGCAGACTCTAAGAAAACACAGATATCAAACCAGACTACTATACTGAGAAATAATTTCAATCAACATAGGTAGAGAAAACAAAATATTCCATGAAAAAACTAAACTTAAACAATATATACACAACAACTCAACCCTACAGAAGAAAAACTCCCACACAACAAGATTAACTACACGCAGAAAAACATAGGATAAAGACACAATCACAATGAAAAAGCAAAAGAAAACAAGCACTCAAACACACAAACACCAACTCCACAATAAAATGAACTAACAATCATTGGTCACTAATATCTATTGACATCAGTGGTCTCAACTCGCCAATAAAAAGACACAGACTAACAGCCTGGTTGCAGAAACAGGATCCAACAGTCTCCTGCATCCAAGAAACATACTTCTGCAACAAAGATTGACACTACCTCAGAATAAAGGGCTGGAAAAAGATTATCCAAGCAAAAAGACCCAAGAAACAACCTGGAGTAGTCATCCTAGTATCTAGTAAAATAGACTTTCAACCAAAATTAATCAAAAGAGATGGAAATGGTCACTTCATTTTCATCAAAAGAAAAATCCACCAGGAGGACATCACAATCCTCATGATTTGTCCACCAAACACAAGAGCTCCTGAATTTGTAAAAAAAAAAAAAAAAAAAAAACAAAAAAAACAAAACATTAGTAAAGTTGAAATCAGACATGGATTCCAAAAGCTTAAGAGTGGGAGATGTCAACACCCGATTCTCTCCAAGGGGAAGATCATTGAGATAGAAGCTAAACAGAGAAATAATGACACAAAGGTTGTAAGTCTAATGGATGTTTACAGAACATTTAACTCAAGTACAAAAGAGTATACTTTCTTCTCAGCACCTCATGGAACCTTCTCAAAAACTGATCATTTAGTCTGGAAAAAAGCAAGTCTCACGAGATACAAGAAGAATGAAATAATCCCTTGTACCCTATCAGACCACTGTGGTCTGATAATAATAATAATAACAGAATAATAACAGAAATAGACTTCAATAATAACAGAAATAGCAAAAAGCCTACACACACATGGAAATTGAACAACCCTCTATTCAGTGAGACCTGGGTAAGGGATGAAATAAAGAAAAAAATTAAAGACTTCCTGTATCTTAATGAAAATGAAGGTACAACTTACCCTAACATATGGGACACTATGAAAGCTGTGCAGAGAAGAAAGTTCATAGCACTAAGTGCCTTCATAAAGATATTTGAGACATCTCATACAAGCAACTCAATGGCACACCTAAAAGCCCTAGAAAAAAACAAGAAGCAGACACACCCAAGAGGAGTAGACAGCAGGAAATAATTAAACTCTGGACTGATATCAATAAAATAGAAACAAAGAGAACATTTTAAAGAATCAATGAAACCAAGTGATGGTTCTTTGAGAAACTCAACAAGATAGACAAACCTTTAGCCAAACTAACTAAAAGGCAGAGGGACACTATCCATATCAACTAAATCAGAAATGAAAAGTGAGACATAACAACAGACCCTGAGGAAATCCAAAGAATCATTAGATACTACTTCAAAAGCCTATATGTAACAAAATTAATGAAATGGACAATTTTCTGGATAGGTTCCATTTCTCAAAGCTGAATCAAGATCAGGTAAATAAATTAAATAGTTCTATATCCCCTAAGGAAATAGAAGCGGTCATCAAAAGTCTCCCATCCAAAAAGAAAGAAAGAAAGAAAGAAAGAAAGAAAGAAAGAAAGAAAGAAAGAAAGAAAGAAAGAAAGAAAGAAAGAAAGAAAGAAAAGCCCAGGGCCAGACACTTTCAGAGCAGAATTCTACCAGATCATCAAAGAAGAGCTAACACTAATACTCTTCAAAATCTTCCAAAAAATAGAAACAGAAAGAGCATTTAGAAAACTCATTCTATGAGTCTACAGTCACATTGATATGTAAACAGCACAAAGGTGCAATAAAGAAAGAGAACTTCAGACCAATCTCGAGTATAAACATTGATGCAAAAATACTCAATAAAATACTCACAAACTGATACCAAGAACACAATAAAGATATCACTATAAGCAAGTAGGCTTCATCACAGCCATAAGAATATATATCAATGTGATCTACCATATACACAAACTGAAAGAAAAAAAAAAAAAAAAAACACTGATCATCTCCTTAGAAGCAGAAAAAGTATTTGACAAAATTCAACACCCATTGATGTTTAAAGTTTTGGAGAGATAAGGGATGCAAGGCACATACATAAACATTGTGAAAGCAATATACAACAAGCCTATAGCCAACATCAAACTAAATGGAGAGAAACAAAAATCAATCCCACTGAAATAAGGGACAAGGCATGGCTACCCACTCTCTCCTTATCTCTTCAACAGAGTTCTTAAAGTTCTTCCTTGAGCACTAAGAAAACTAAAGGAGATCATCATGGAAAGGAAGTAGTCAAAGTATCACTATTTGCAGATGATATGGTAGTATACACGAGTGACCCAAAATTCTACCAGGGAACTCCATCTGAAAAACACTTGCAGCAAATTGACTGGAAACAAAATTAGCTCAAAAAATCAGTAGCCTTCCTATATGAAAAGGACAAACAGGCTGAGAAAGAATTTAGGAAAATAACAATCTTCAGAATAGCCACAAATAACATAAAGTACCTTGGTGTGACTCTAACTAAGCAAGTGAAATATCTGTATAAAAGAAAAAAGAAAGAAAGAAAATTCAAGTCTCTGAAGAAAGAAATTTAAGAAGATAATCAGAAGATGGAAAGATCTCCAATGCTCATGGACTGGTAGAAGTAACATAGTGAAATAGCTATCCTACCAACAGCAATCTACAGATTCAATGTAATTCCCATCAAAATACCAACACATTATTTACAGACCTTAAAAGAACAGTCCTCAATTTCATATGGAACAACAACAACAAACCAGAATAGCTACAACAAGTCTGTACAATAAAATTCCTCGAAAGGTATCTCCATCTTTGACCTCAAGCTGGACTGTAGAGCAACAGTATTAAAAACTGCATGATACTGGCATAAAAACTGGTGGATCAATGGAATCAAATCAAAGACCAAGAAACAAACCCACACACCTATGGAAACTTGATTTTTTACAAAGATACCAAAACTATACAATGGGATAAAGAAAGCATCTTCAACAAATGGTGCTGGTCTAAATGAATGTCAACATGTAGAAAAAAATGCAATTTTATGCATATTTATCACCCTGCACAATATTCAAGTCCAGATGGGTTAAAGACCTCAACATGAAACCAGATACACTAAATTTGTTAGATTAAAAATTGGAGAAGAACCTTGAACTCATTGTCACAGGAGACAACTTCCTGAACAAAATATCAACAGCACAAGCTCTAAAATCAACAATCAATAAATGGTACTTCACGAAATTGAAAAGCTTCTGTCACTTTCAACAGAACAAAATGACAGTCTACTGACTGTGAAAAGATCTTCACCAATATATCTGACAGAAGAATAATATCTAGAATATATAAAGTACTCAAGAAGTTAAACATCAACAAACCAAGTAATCCAGTTAAAAAATGGGGTAAAGAGCTAAGCAGAGAATTTTCTTTTTATTAATTTTTATTTATTTTTTATATTAATCACAGGTTATTTGCTTTGTATCGCAGCCGTAGCCCCTTCCTCATTCCCTCCCAATCCCACCCTCCCTCCTTCATCTCCTCCTTACCCCTTTCCAAGTCCACGGATAAGGGAGGTCTTCCTCCCCTTCCATCTGACCCTAGCTTATCAGGTATCTTCAGGACTGGCTGCCATGTCTTGCTCTAAGTAGAGAATTTTCAATAGAGGAATATCAAATGGCAGAGAAACACTTAAAGAAATGCTGAACTGTTGATCTTAGAGCTTCTGCTGATGTTTTCAGGTATTTGTCTCCTGTGCCAATGAGTTCAAGGTTCTTCACCACTTTTTCTTCTAACTGGTTTAGTGTGTCTGGTTTTATATTGAGGTCTTTGAACAACTTGGACTTTAGTTTTGTGCAGGGTGATAAGTAGGAATCTATTTGCATTTTTCTACATGTAGATATCCAGTTAGACCTGCACCATTTGTTGAAGATGCTATTTTTTTCCATTGTATGGTTTTGGCATATTTGTCAAAAATCAGGTGTCTATATATGTGAGGGTTTATTTCTGGATCTTTTATTTGATTCCATTGATCCACCCGCTTATTTCTATGCCAGTACCAAACAGATTTTATTACTGTTGCTCTATAGTACATCTTGAGATCAGGGATGGAGATACCTCCAGAAGATCTTTTAACATAGATGATTGTTTTAGAGATTCTGGGTTTCTTGTTATTCCATATGAAGTTGAAAATTTTTCTTTCAAAGTTTGTAAGGAATTGTGTTGGTAATTTGATGGGTATTGTATCGAATCTGTAGATTGCTTTTGGTAGGATGGCCATTTTTACTACGTCAATCCTGTCAAGGGATGAGCATGAGAGATCTTTCCATCTCCTGATATCTTCTTCTATTTCTTTCTTCAGAAACCTGAATGCTTTTTCTTTTTTTTTTTTTGTACAAGTCTTTGACTTACTTTGACTTGCTTGGTTATAGTCACACCAAGGTACTTTATGTCCTTTGTGGCTATTGTGAAGGGAGTTGTTACCCTAATTTCTTCCTCAGCCCATTTGTATTTTGTATAGAGGAGGGCTACTGATTTTTTTTTGAGTTAATTTTGTATCCAGCCACTTTGCTGAAGGTGTTTATCAGCTATAGTAGTTCCCTGATAGAATTATTGGGGTCACTCAAGAATATTATCATGTCATCTGTAAATACTGATATCAATAATCAATAAATGGGACCTCTTGAAACTGAAAAGCTTCTGTGAAGGAAAGGACACTGTTTTTAGGACAAAATAAGAGCCTACCAATTGGGAAAGAATATTCACCAACTCTATATCTGACAGAGGGCTTATATCCAGAAGATATAAAGAACTGAAGAAGTTAAACAGCAACAAATCAAGTAATCCAATTTAAAAATGGGGTACAGAGCTAAACAGACTTCACAATAGATGAATATCGATTGGGAGAAAAATACTTAAGGAAATGCTCAACATCCTTAGCTATAAGGAAAATGCAAATCAAAATGACCCTGAGATTTCACTTACGGCCATCAGATTGGCTAAAATTAAAAAACAAACAAACAGACAAACAAAACAACAACAACAACAACAAAAAGAACCCAAAAAACTCAAGTGACAGTATATGCTGGAGAGGATGTGGAGAAAGAGAAACCCTATGGCATTGCTGGTGGGAATATTAATTTGTACAACCACTTTGAAAATCAATCTTGTGCTTTCTCAGACAATTAGAAATAGTGCTTCCTCAAGATCCAGCTATACATACCACTCCTAGACATATATCCAAAAGATGCTCAAACATACAAGGACATTTGCTCAACCATGTTCGTAGCAAGTTTATTTGTAATAGCCAAAAGCTGAAAATAAACCAGATGTTCCTCAGTTGAGGAATGGATACAGAAATTGTGGTATGTTTACACAATGGAATACTACTCAACAATTGAAAACAAAGAAAACATAAAATTTGCAGGCAAATGGTGGGATCTAGAAAAGATCATCCTGAGTGAGGTATCCCAGAAGCAGAAAGACATACATGGTATATACTTACGTATTAGTGGATATTAGACAAATAATATAGGATAATCATACCAAAATCTGTATACCTAAAGAAGCTAAGCAAGAAGGATGACAAACATTGGAAGAGGGATAAAACAGGGAACAGGACAAAAGCCTACCATAGAGGGCCTCTGAAAGACTCTACCCAGCAGGGTATCAAAACATATGCTGAGACTCATAGCAAAACTTTGGGTAGAGTGCAGGGAATCTTATGAAAGAAGGGGGAGATAGAAAGACATAGAGGGGACATGAGCTTCACAAGGAGAGCAATAGAAGCAAAAAAATCTGGACACAGGAGTCATTTCTGATACTCCAACCAAGGACTATGCATCAAGATAACCTATAATCCCTGCATTGATGTAGCCCATGAAAGCTCAGTCTCCACGTGGGTTCCCTACTAATGGGAACCAGGACTGTCTCTGACATGAACTCAGTGGCTTGTTCATTGATCACCTCACCCTGCTGAGGGAGCAGCCTTACCAGGCCACAGAGGAAGACAATGCAGCCAATCCTGATGAGACTTAAAAGACTAGGGTCAGATGAAAGGGGAGAAGGACCTCCCCAGTCAGTGGACTGGGGAAGGAGCATAGGAGAAGAAGAAGGAGGGAGAGTGTGGATGGGAGGAGATTGGGAAGCTGGCTACAGCAGGGATACAAAGAGAATAAACTATAATTAATAAAAATAAAATAGAAATAAAAAAAGAAATGCTCACTATCCTTAGCTATCAGGGAAATGCAAATCAAAATGACCCTGAGATTCTACCTTACACCCTTCAGAATTGCTACGCTCAAAATCTCACTTGACAACACATGCTGGAGAGGATGTGGAGAAACGTGAACCCTCCTCCATTGCTGGAGGGAATGTAAACTTGTACAACCACTCTGGAAATCAATCTGGTGCTTTCTCAGAAAATTAGGAATAGTGCTACCTCAAGATTCAGTTATGCCACTCATAGGCACATATCCAAAATATGCTCAAGTATACAACAAGGACATTTGCTCAACTGTGTTTGTAGCAGCTTTATTTGTATTAGCCAGAACCTGGAAACAACCCAGATGACCCTCAACTGAGGAATGGATTACAGAAATTGTGGTACACTTACACAATGGAATAAGACTCAGCAATTAAAAAAAAAAAAAAGGAAATCAAGAAATTTGCATGCAAATGGTAGGAACTAGAAAAGATCATCCTGAGTGAACTACCCCAGAAGCAGAAAGACACACATAGTATATACTCACTTATAAGTGGATATTAGACATATAATATAGGATAATCATTCTAAAATCTGTACACCTAAGGAAGCTAAGTAAGAAGGAGGACCCTGGGTAAGATGACCAATCCTCATTCAGAAAGGCTAACAGGATGGACATCGGAAAAGGGACAAAACAGAGAACAAGACAGGAGCCTACCACAGAAGGCCTCTGAAAGACTGTACCCGGCAGTGTATCAAAGCTGATGCTGAGACTCATAGCCATACTTAAGGCAGAGTCCAGGGAATCTTATGAAAATGGGGCAGATAGAAAGACCTAGAAAGACAAGAGTTCCACAGGGAGAGAAAAAAAAAATCCGGGCACAGGGAAATTTTCTGAGACTGATACACCTACCAGTGAACATTCGTGGAGATAACCTAGAACCCCTGTACAAATGTAAACCATGGCAGTTCAGTGTCCAGGTGGGTTCCCTAGTAATGGGAATGGGTGCTGGCTCTGACATGAACTCAGTGGCCTGCTCTTTGATTACCACCCCCTGCTGGGGTGCAGCCTTCCCAGGACACAGAGGCAGGCAATGGAACCACTCCTTATTACACCTTATAGACTAGGAAGACCTCCCTATCAGTGTACTGAGGGAGGGGCATGGGTGAAGAAGAGGGAATGAGAGTGAGATTGGGAGGGGGTGAGGGAGGGGCCTCTTTTGGGATACAAAGTGAATAAACTGTAATTAATTAAAAAATTTAAAACAAAAAGAAAAAAAAAAAAGGAAATGCTGAACTTCCTTAGTCATCTAGGAAATGCAAATCCAAAGGACCCCGAGATTCTGTCTCACACCTATCAGAATGGCTAAGATAAAAAACTCAAGGGATGATGCATTCTGGAGAGGATGTGGAGAAAGGGAAACCCTCCTCCATTGCTGGAGAGAATGTAACCTTGCACAACAGGTTTGTAAATCAATCTGGTGCTCTCTTGGAAAATTAGGGATAGTGCTACCTCAAGATCCAGTTATACTCTTCTTGGTTATACATCTAAACGATGCTAAACTATACAGCTAGGACATTTGCTCAATTATGTTCATAGCAGTTTTATTCACAATAGCCAGAATCTGGAAACAACCTAGATGTCCCTCAACTGAAGAATGGATACAGAAATTGTGGTACATTTACACAATGGAATACTATTCAATAATTAAAAACAAGGAAATCATGAAATTTGTAGGCAAATAGATGGAGGTAGGAAAGATCATCCTGAGTGAGGTAACCCAGAATCAGAAAGACACCTATGGTATATACTCACTTATAAGTGGATATTAGCCATATAACATAGGGTAAACATACTAAAATCTGTACACCCAAAGAAGCTAAGCAAGAAGGAGGACTCTGGTTAAGATGATCAGTCATCACTCAGAAATACAAACAGGATGGACATTGGAAGAAGGAGAAAACAGGCAACAGGACAAGGAGTCTACCACAGAGGGCCTCTGAAAGACTCTATCCAGCAGTGTATCAAAGCAGATGCTGAGGCTCATAACTAAACTTTGGGCAGAGTGTAGGGAATCTTATGAAAGAAGGGAGAGATAGTAAGATCTGGAGGGGACAGAATCTCCACAAGGAGAGCAACTGAACAAAAAAATCTGGGCCCAGAAGCTAATCAACAAGGAGGACCCCAGAGAAGAGGCTGAAACCTCACTCAGATGGGCAAACAGGATAGACATAGGACGTAGGAAGAGACAAGGAACAAGAGCCTTCCACAGGGGCCTCTGAAAGACTACCCTTTAGGGTATCGAAGGAGGAACTGAGAATCATAGCTAAACTTTGTGCAGAGTGCAGGAAACCTTATAGAATAAGATTGAGATAGTAAGACCTGGAGGGGACAGAAACTCCACAAGGAAAAAAAGAGCCACAAAACTTGGGCCCAAGAGGTCCTGCAGAGACCAATACTCTAACCAAAGACTATGCATGGAGAGGATATAGACCCCTGTTCAGAGGAAGCCCATAGGCTGCTAAGTCTCCAAGTGGCTACCCTAGTAAGGAATCAGGGGTGGTCTCTGACTTGAACTCAGTTGCTGTCTCTTGATCACATTCCTCTGTGGGTGCAGGCTTGCCAGGCCACAGAGGAAGATGATGCAGTCAGCCCTAATGATACCTGATGAGGCTTAGGTCGGATAGATGGGGAGGATGATCTCCCCTATCAGTGGGCTAGGGAAGGGGCAAAGCAGGAGAAGATGTAGAGTGGGTGGGACTGGGAGGAGACAAGGGAAGGGGCTACAACCAGGAAAGAAAGTGAATAAATTGTTATAAACAAATAAATTTTAAAAAAGAAAATATATATATATATATTACAAATAAGGAACAATCAGTTACTTTTTTCTGCCTATTTGGTGAATAAGGCATATGTATAGCCTTGCAGAATTGAAACAGGTCTATTGCATGTTGTGGATCTCTCTAGAGTCTTGAAGGAGTTGAGAGCTATTAACAAATTGACAGTCCTTCTTGTTCGGATCTCTGCTCCCCAACAATTGACTTAATTTGGAGGCTACTTTCTTGATCTTGGATTCGAGATTCTTACATAGTTCATTGCCATCTGTCCTTGAGTTGGGACAATACAAACACATGACAGTTAGGTAGCTTCATTCACAGGCATCCTGCGCTTTTACTGCTTTTATGATAAAGAAGGAGTCCCCGGCTTCAGTTTGTCTTGTAGAAGAACTTGATCCTTCCTCTTGTGTAAACAAAAGTTTTGGGAATTTTCTTATTTGAGCTAAATTTTCTTCCTGATTATTTGTCCTTTCTTTCTGGGGAGCGTTTTTAATTCATATGCAGAAGCTAGAGATTTTTTTTTCCTCTTGAGTATTGTAATATAAAATCTTGTGTAGTTAAACTCCTCATTTGGGTTTTCCCCATTTTAAATCACTTTTCATTAAAAGGGTGAGTCAGAGGAGAGAAATTCTTGCCCATCCCACTACTTTATCCTATAGTTTTAAGTCAAAATTTAAAAGGATCCAGAAAGAAAAAAAAATCAGTAGTTATTCCCCCACCAAGGTTTCAGAACATCTGGGCTTCATGCCAACATTTCCTTCCTTATTTTAGTTGGCTGTATACCAAGAAGGTCATCTTTTCCTACATATAATTTTTGTCTGCAAATATCAGGTATTTAGCACTTTAGTTTCACTGTCTTCATATAATTCCAAACCAGTATGCCTAGCAATCATAGATCATCCTAGATAAAATTATAAATACAGTTTGAACTTCCTTGATATTCCTAATGATATTTTTCAGGGAAGTCATATAGATCCCTCCAGAATATTTTTTTCCAATTGTTCATTTTTTATTCGATTTTACCACTAAGAGTTTCTTATTCTATTTAAATTCTTTTGACTTTCCACATTGAGTATGTGGATTTTTTTTCTTTTTCTCAATTTTCTTTATGACATTTGGACATTCTGTCAATATCCAAATCATAGTGCTCCACATGCATAGTGAAATTTCTGAGGATGTTAATAAAAGCACATTCCCTACACTTGAATATTGCTAAAAGCAGAGGTAAAATTAACCAGTTTTTTTTTTCTAATATGGTTCCTTGAGTTAGTGAGAACAAGCATAATTCATCTCCTTTTTCCCTTTCTCACATTTCAACATAATTTTACCCAGTTATTGCCTCTAAGAAGATTACAAAACTTTTGTTTGAAGGAAAGATACTTTCTTCTTCCTCTATCTGCCTTTTTTATGTCAGTCTGTCTGTCTTCTTTCAATTTCTTTTCTTCTTTCTTTCCCTCTTTCTGTGTAACTGGGAGTCAAACTAGACTCTTGCACATGTCAGGCAAACACTTCTACTATTAAGTTATAAACCCAGCCCTTTTAGTGTTGCCACATCTGATGGTTCTATCATCTGTAGAAGAGATAGAGAAGATCCCAGCAGAAAAAAAGAGTGAGAAACAAAGTCTTCTCAAAATGAGTGCCTATCACAGGATTCAAGAAAGAAGGGACATGCCCCCATCGTGTACTTCTGTTTGCTCTTTGTTTGAGATCTCTCAGTTTCCTGGGTGTTGATAAACTGGATAATAAAAGGAATTTTAAGTAGAGTTTGGTAAGAAACTAAAAGGAAATCAAGTATAGATAAAAAGCTTGAAAGAGTAAGAGGAGATAGGGATGGTCTAAATGGGAGAATATAGGACTAGGGAAAAAAAAGAACAGAAAAGAAGTAATTTGATCACATTGAGAATTAATTGTTTTTAATTTTGAATCTGACTGTAAGATCTCTAGAAGAATGGAACAAAAAGAAATAAATACAAAATAATCACATGGTATACATACATGCATGCAGCCAAAACAGTCCATATACATATATTAATAAAATAGAGGGCCAGTACATAGTGGTACATATCTTTAGAAAGAAATGGGTAGTATATTATAAGATTAGTTAAAATGTATCTTATCAAGAAAAAACAATACCTAACAAAGTAAGGGATAGCAGCATACCTGAGTTTTCCAGGTCCTGTGTGAGAAGCTGGTCAAATTACTTCTGATTGATACCAGAAAAACTGAGATGGGAAGCCAGAGGAGCCCTGGCAACCAAGTATATGAGTGCAAATTGCATTCCAGCACTCACTTCTAATGCCCCAGGCTCCTTTGATAACAGAGTTAAGAGTTTACAGTTCAGCAGGGAAGCTTGATTCCTATTTTTTTTCATCAGATCATTTGTACCCTGTTGTTTCCCTCTCTTTATTGTTCCCTCAGCCCCCAACTACCTCAGACACAGTCCATTTTTATTTACATGGTTTCTGCAATTATTCTAGGATATATAACCAGATCTCATGCTTTGGAGCTAGGAACTGCCCATGAGAAAGATCAAGTGATTTTTTTCTTTCTAGATATGCGTTACCTCCCTCAATATGATCTAATTTTATCCATTTACCTGAAAAGTTCCTGATTTCATTTTTTTACAACTGAATATTATTCCATAGTGTATATGTACCAAATTTTCACTATCAGTTAATATGTTGAAGGGCATTTTGGTTGTTTGCATTGCATAGCTGTTGTGAATACAGTAGTAACAAACATGTGTGGAGTAAGATATCAAGTCCTTTGGGTACATGCCAAGCAATAACATATCTGGGTTGTAGGGTAGATTTAATTTTAGCTTTTGAGAATTCTCTACACTGATATCCATAGTGGTTGCAACATTTTGCAATCCCACAAAGAGTGGGATTTCCTCCTCTCTTCACCAGAATATGCTATCAATTTTCACCATGGAATATATAAATTTATAATAATAAAAAGAAGAAAAAAATGACCTATATGTTGGAAACAACCAACTAGTATAGCCAGTTATGATGTCTATGAATCACAAAAATGTCCAGCATGACACCATGAGGATACAGTAACCAACTGCTTTTTAATCTGCTCAACAAGAGAATCATAACTATTTCTGAAACTTAGCTAACTACTGAGGGGTAATGAAGTCATAGAACTTGGAGGACAACCTACAACCACTATTTTACTAAATTAACAAAATCCCTAACCACACTCTAAATGTCTGCCTTTATACCCGCAGGTAAGTACTCTCTTGACCTCTCGTCAAGCAAACATTTATGTTTGCAACACACAAAGGTCATTATACAAAAGCACAATCAAAATGTAGAATTGTGGATCTCAGTCCTTATGGATACATCCACAAAACCTTGCATCTTAAGGCTCAAAGAACACTGTGAAAGATCAAACAAAAAGATTGTAAAAGAGTTGGTATAATTTTTTTTCACATGTATACAACTTACCCTTGTTCATTCAAATGCGGATTTCTCTACCCCACTTTCTGATTTCAATCTGGACATTGTATTGTGATGTTTATTTTAAGCATCACCTGTCTCAAGTTTGTGTAAACATACCACCATTTGTTCTCTGTGTTGTCAATTAAAACAACCAGCCAATGCTGTGCAATGAAAAGAATAGGGTGGGGCACCCTGGTTTGGGGAGGGGTGAAGAGAAGGAAACAAAGTGGGGAAAGCAGAGAATCTGCAAAAGAGGTCTTGGAACCACATGGAGAGTTGAAGCAGACCTAAGATATGACTAAAAGCAAGTATAATGAGTGAAATCTGAATGGTAGGAAACTATGCTGACTTGGAGGTTTAGGATGAAGTAACTATTGCCCAGCATTGTGCTCTAGGTTGATTAAATAATCCCAGTCTCTGTGATGATTTGGGTATACAATTTGTTTAGGAATAACCACTGCTTAACTAAAAGATAAATCAATAATAAATAATAGTAACACAAAACAAATGTCACCCAACTAATCTAAGTATCCACACCTTTGAAATCATACTTTAACATAATTTGGTGGGGGGAATAATCTCCCAGTGATACAACCCAAACTTAAAACCTAAAAGCTCCCAGGTCAATTACTGTCTCTCTTTTTTTTATTAATTACACTTTATTCATTTTGTATCCCCCCCATAAGCCCCTCCCTCCTCCCTTCCGGATCCCCTAGAACCCCTGAACAGATGTTGCCCATGGCAATTACTGTCTCTTTAAGAGAAATTCTTAAACAGGCTCAGGAGCAAAAGACAGCTTCCTGTGGGCATACCTAGACTTAGCATAACTTAACTGGCTGCCACTATAGTCTAACTGGATTGGAAAAACAATAAAAACCGAGGAGCTTGGCTTATAATCTCTTTTATGTTTTTAAGACAGAAATAAGGGAAAGTTTATGAATTATGACTATGGCTACATTCATAGTCCTCAATTTAATTTTAATCGTTGGATTAGCCTTTTATGTCTTCTCAAAGGCAAAGGCTTTAGAAAAGATACTGGAACAATACAAAGAACAACTAGAACAGTATAAAGAAAAAAAATATTGGAAGCAAAGATAAAACAAGAGATTCAAGGGATTATTGAACAAAACAAACAACAGAGAGATAGGTGTGAAAAATGGATACAGACCTTAAAAGAAGAGTTTAGAATACTAAGTAAAGAAAATACTCAGGCAGAGGCAAAAGATAAAAATAAAGAAAGCCAACCAAAGGTGGTTAGAAAACAAACATCAGCGTAACCAGTCAGTATACAACAGAGACCAGAGACCAGCAGATGATGATCATCCACAGGATTATCATGAAGCTGAATGGCACCCTGTGGAAGTGCTAGATCTGAGAAAATTAAGGACAGTGTCACTAATTTTGGAATACATTCACCATTTGTCAAACAAATGCTGACTTCCCGGTCAATCAGAAGTAGAGTAATCCCAAAGGACTGGGAAGATATGGCAAAGGCAATATTAGAACCTGGGCCGTATTTACAATGGCTATCATGGTGGAGAGAAGAAGCTAGAAAGAAAACACACCAAAATAGAGCCAGAGGTGCTGGTGTTTCTAAGGAACAGCTGCTTGGTGATGGTCAGTATGCTGACACAGAGATACAAACTGTATATAATGAAGAAACCTTAGCATTATGTGACCTAGCAGTCTTAAATGCCTGGGACAAGTTTGAGGAATCAGGAAAAAAGGCTTGAGCCATTCTTTCAGGTCATACAAGGTCCAAGTGAAATATTCACTAACATTTTGCAAAAATTGACCTCAGCTGTGGATAGAAGTATATCAGATCCACTAGCTAGAAAAGCACTAATAGAATCTTTAGCTTTTGAAAATGCTAATACTGAATGCAAAGAGGCAATAAGGCTATTAAGAGCACATCTGCACCAATAGACGAATGGATTAGATATGATTGACATTAGACTCATTTACCCAATGTGACCTTAATAAGAGAATCTACCCCAAAACACATTGGGAAATGTACTAATTGTTATGGGCAAGGTTGATACAAAGGGGTTACATGGAAAACCAAAATAATTCAAAAGGGGAAATGTGGCAAGGGTCAACATTGTCTTAGTGAATGTAGAGCAGTCACAGATAAATGGGATAATCTTTTATAAAAATGCCCAAGGGGGCTATCACAAGCCTCAATACAGGACAGGAATACTCCCCCACAAGAAAGTTAAACACCACTGCTCTGGGAATAAACATTAAAAAATTAGACAGTGAGGCCAAAGGAAATTCTATAGATAAATAAATAAATAAATAAAACCAGGAAGGATATATATATACTTATATATATATATATAAATTTATATATATATAAATATATATATATATTTATATATATATACAGACCTCTATAAATGATCAAAGGCCAAAGTAAAAGATAATTTTAAACAATATTGAAATTGAAGGCATGGTGGATACTGGGGCTGATGTCACAATTATCACTCCTAAACCCTGCTTCCCAAATTGGCCACTTCAAGAGGTGGATATCTAATTCCAGGGATTTGGAACTTTATCTAAAGTAAAATAAAGTGTCAGGTGGCTTAAATGTACAGAACCAAAAAGTCAAATAGGAAAATTGAGGCTATACGTGGCTGAGATAGCCATAAACTTACGGGCAAGAGATCTGTTACAACAATGGAAAACCCAGATTAACATCCCCCAATTTCAGAGGCAAGCCAAAAAACAGGTAATACTCCAGATAAAGAAGTCAAAATTATTAAAAATTGCCATCAAAACAGTTACAGACTGTCCAGGCTGTCCATAAACAAAATACAACAGAGATGGTCTTTTCAACTTCATGTTGGGAAGCCACTGCTAATAAAACCCCCAAAGCTTTACCACTAAGGTCGTTGGCTGACAAACCTATTTGGATTGGACAATGGTCTATGAGTAAAAAAAAAATTACAGGCACTGGAACAGCTACTCCTGCCACAGCTGGAGGCTCAAAATATAGAGGAATCCAACAGCCCTTGGAATTCTCTTGTATTTGTCATCAAAAAGAAATCTGGCAAATGGAGGATGCTAGCAGATCTCAGAACAATTAACAGAATTCTTCAGCCAGTGGGATCATTACAATCCAGAATCCCATTGCCTTCCTTGTTACCTAAGGAATGGCCTATTATAGTAATTTATTTAAAGGATTGCTTTTTCATAATTCCTTTACATGAACATGAAAAGGAAAGGTTTGCTTTCTCAGTACCCACTTTGAATAGAAACTGTCCAATAAAGAGATATCACTGGAGGATCTTACCACAAGGGATGTTAAACAGTCCTACTTTGTGCCAATATTTTGTACAACAGCAGTGGGAAAGAATTCATTAGTAATTTCTTCAATCGATAATTTACCATTATATGACTGATAACTTATTAGCTGATTCAGATATGAAAACATTAGAAAAAAATTTTGGTGAAATAAATAGAACTTTGCCTTGTTGGGGATTACAGATTGCTCCCCAAAAATACAAAGAGGAGATTCTATTAATTACGTAGGATACAAAACAGATCTACAGAAAATTCGACCACAAAAAGTACAAATTAGAAGAAACCAATTAAGAACTCTTAATGATTTTCAAAGATTTTGGGGACATATTAACTGGCTATGGCCTACCATTGCTTCCACTCAAGAGCTAAGTAACTTATTTCAAACCTTACAGAGTAATAAGGACTTAAATAGTCCAAGAACATTATCAACTGAAGCTGAAAAAGAATTGGCTCTGGTAGGAAGGAAATTACAAGATGCAGATATAGACCGTATTGATCCAAAGATGGCCTGTATTTTGGTTATCTTGCCTTCCACTCATTCTATCACAGGAATTCTTATTCAGAGGGAGGACTATGCTTTAGAATGAATATTTTTGGCACACAAACAAAATTAAAAAATGAAAAACTATATAGAAAATGTTTCTGAATTGATCCTAAAAGGAAAAATGAGACCCCTTCAATCGGCTGGAATAGATCCAGCTGAAATTGTGTGGTGCCCTTTACCAATGCTGAGATTGTGCCATTATAGGTAAACAACAAATATTGGCAAAGAGCATGCTGTGAATTTTTAGGAGAAATCAACAACAGATACCCA
This sequence comes from Meriones unguiculatus, assembly GCF_030254825.1. Classification (NCBI taxonomy): domain Eukaryota; kingdom Metazoa; phylum Chordata; class Mammalia; order Rodentia; family Muridae; genus Meriones; species Meriones unguiculatus. Next base: position 134,729,099 of record NC_083369.1, on the reverse strand, counting down.
AAAAGCAAGTGACTTCAGTTTATAAAAAGAAAAAAAAATTGAATTCTCCTTGTATAATAAAAGGAACTCCAATTTCTGGAGCTCCCACATTTTAAACAGGTGCCAATAAATCAAAAAGGGCAGGTTATAAGTCAGAAAATGTGAATAAAGTGGTGGGAGAGTCCTTACAATTCAGGTCAAAAAGCAGAATTATATGCAATTCTCTTGGTGTTATCAGATTTTCAAGAATCTCTTAATATAGTCACTGACTCTCAATATACAGAAAGAGTCATTCTGCATATAGAAACTGCTGATCTAATTCAGGATAATTCGGACTTAACTTCACTCTTTCTTCAATTCAAACAAGTAATCAGAAATATAAATAATCCATATATAACACATCAGATCTCATACAGTCTACCAGGCCCTCTTGCACAAGCCAATGATGAAATTGATCAACTATTAATAGGAAGCGTGTTAGAGGCCTCAAAATTTTATAAAAAACACCATGCTAACAGAAAAGGTTTAAAAATAGAGTTTACTATCACTTGGCAATAAGCCAAAGAAATTGAGAGAAAATGTCCCACTTGTTCTTTATATAACCAAACTCCACTTCCTGTAGGAAGTAACCCTGAAGGTAACCAGAGAAATGAAATTTGACTAATGGATGTGTTTTACTTTACAGAGTGTGGCAAACTGAAATATGTGCACCATACTATAGATCCATATTCAGGGTTTCAATGGGCAACAGCCTTAAGTTCCGAAAAGGCTGATTCAGTTATTATGAATCTGTTAGAAATGATGGGAGTTATGGGTATTCTAAACAAATTAAGACTAATAATGCTACAGCATATGCCTCTAATAAAATGGAAAGATTTTTTATATATTATAAGATAAAACATGTCACAGGTATACCACACAATCCTACCGGTCAAGCAGTCATTGAAAGATCCAATTGTACTTTAAGGGTCATGCTTAACAAACAGAAAGGGGTATTTCAAACCCCCAGAGATAGATTACATAATGCTTTATTGACCTTAAATTTCTTAAATGTTAATGAACAACAAACAATGGCTGTGGAGAGACACTGGGTTATAGAAAAAAACTGCTGAATTATTTCAAGCTATATATTTTAAAGATACCCTAACTTCACAATGGAGAGTGGGGAATGTGTTATGCTGGGGAAGAGGTTTTTCGTATGTTCGTACAGGAGAAGTGAAATTATGGGTTCCATCAAAACTAGATATGGCAGAGGAAGACCACCTGAAGACTTTGGCCACACACAGGAAGAGAGAAATCAAGAAGACCAAACAGAACACGTACCACAAACTGATAATCCCTTCACATGGGAACAACTCTAAAACTGACTGAGACATTAAAAAAAAAAATGTCTCTAGCCAGAAATCCAACAATACGTGGCCAATAAATCATTGGCTATAATATCCTCAAAAATTTATTATGCCATCATTTTAATTGACGTAGATAAAATTGGTTTACAGTTTAGTTTCATTCTGCACATCTCATACATTTATAATTTTAGAACTGTATAATGCTTGTGAGAAATTATGTTTGCAGAACAAAAGGACTGGACACTGGAGACACCGGATCAAACCTGACAGAGTCCTCCTTCCAGCATGCTGAGACATTGACACATCTATCTGTTCTAGCATCTTGCATGTGCCAGCACTGTGCTTGTTCCTGCCTCAGCTGTTTCAATTGCTGTTTCTCATCAAGGCTTCCTCCCAAGGGAGCTTTGAAGAAAGCTACTAATCTCAACTGGTCCAGCATTTCAGACTGTTCCATACAAGATTTCTATTAAGCCTGAAATTTCTCAGCATTCAAAGACTGGGCCAAAATTGGTATTGCTTACTTAGTTAATTTTTCCAATTTCCTTTAAGTCCCCTAACAGGATTCCTGTGTGTCCAAAATGTCAGCTGGAAGAAATTCACGAGAATGACGTCAAATTTCCTTTAAGGAGGTTTGGGTAAGTTTTGGGTTGTTTTCTGTGGCTATGAATGTTTATTGTCATTGGGAGATGGTTATAAATTATTAATGGTCTTATTCAGAGAGAAAACAAGGTTAGAGTCTGGGGTTTCTCTCTTCTCCTTTTACTTTATCTTTCTCTCTTAGATAAGGAGAAAAGGGGTTAAAAAGACAGAAAGAGGAATACAGGGATATCTTACAGGAATAAGAAGACAAAATGTAGATTGTTGAATCTACTCAACTTATGGTTTTATTTGTTTTCTCAAATAACATTAATTTTTAACTCTGGCATAGAATTTCGTATATTTGATGCAAAAATAAGTCTATTTTAATACATTGGTAAATTTTAGAATATTGATATAAATTCAAGGTTAGTTCCAATACTTTTAAGTTGCCATTACAAACTGTTTAGAGTATTAGGTACTACAAGTTAATTGGTAGTTAATCAACTCAGTCATGTCAGACGCTATCTCAGGAGTATACATCCTAGGTTTAATAGATAGATATGATTTTGTGCACAGGTCAATTACATAAAGATACTTAAGTCTTCAAAACTTCAGAGACCTACAGAATATGGCATTTAAAAATGTCTTTATTATTTTAAAGATTCTTTGACAATGAGACAGGTCTTCTTCAATAAAGATAATGAGCACTGAAGAACCTCCATATGGAGATAGATTCAAATGTGGCAAATGAGCCACTCTGATAAAGATTATACCTTTGCTTCACGACAGACTGAATGTGACAAAAATGGGCAAGCTTAAATGCAGGACAAGTTGACTGCTGAACTCTGCCAAGACAGGGTAAGCAAGTCCTAAATACTTCCTGCATCACATATATATCTGTCAAATATTCTAAGCCAGAAGGCTGAAGGATGATGCTCCAACGTTATAGAGAGTTATGGGTGACTGCTCAGGCAGCAAATTGTCTCTGTCAGTTTTTTTTTTTTTTTTTTTTTTTTTTTTTTTTTTTTTTTTTTGGAAGCTGATAACATGCACTTTCTATTTACTCCAGTAACTAATTTTATTGCTTTTCAAGTCTCTGGTGGGGTTGAAGACCAAATAGTTATACTTCCACAATTAAGCTTAAGTTTTTTAGAATTTAAGAAAATGCTTTCATATAGGTAATAACAACAAGGGTAAAAGTTAATTTAGGTATAGAACTCTAAACTTTTCAAGATAAGATAGATAATCAAATACTTCCTCCTAAGTTGCCAAATGCATTTAAACTGGACATTGAACATGTAAATCTTACATAATAGTTTTCATAATTTTTATAATTATTATTGTATTGAAAGAAAAGGAGCCTGTTATTGGACTTAAAGGGAGAAATGTTTGTATAACATTTCTTGTGGAATGTATACAATTTACCCTTGTTCATTCAAATGCGGATTTCTCTACCCCACTTTCTGGTTTCAATCTGGACATTGTATTGTGATGTTTATTCTAAGCATTACCTGTTTCAAGTTTGTGTAAACATGCCACCATTTGTTCTCTGTGTTGTCAATCAAAACAACCAGCTACAATGCTGAGCAGTAGAGAGAACAGGGTAGGACATCCTGGCCCGGGGGCTGGGAAGGGGGAAGAGGAAGAAACGAAGGAAGGAAAGCAGAGAATCCACAGGAGAGGTCTTGAAATACGTGGAGAGATGAACTAGACCTAAGATATGACTCAAAGGAAATATAATGGGTGAAATCTAAATGGCAGGAAACTATGCTGGCTTGGAGGTTTAGGATGGAGTAACTATTGCCCAGCATTTTGCTCTGGGTTAATTAAATAAATCCCAGTCTCTGTGTGGTGATTTGGGTACACAAATCATACCACTTGTTTAGGAATAACCACTTCTTAACTAAAAGATAAATCAATAATAAATAATAATAACCCACAACATAAGAGACAGAGGTTCAGGGAGTTCCTGTGAGATTGTGTCTCTTAAGAATATCAGAAGATACACTAATAATATCTCACTAATATGTTTGCCTAAACATAAGCTGAACAAAGACGACAATAGAGATGTTAAAGTTGACGAGGAAAAGCTTAAGGAGCCTCAACCCTACACAAAAAATTACAGGCAACTGAAGAAAGCCTAGAGGAAGAAAATAGTCTTCCCCAGGGATGAGAACACCAATTAATTATCCAGTGCCAAATGGTCAGTTCTGAAAACATAATACAAGTAACAGTCAGATTGAACATGTTATGTTTGTGAATATATGTATATGCATATATGTCAGTAACAACAATTAAGACAAAAATAGATCATACATTTGAAAGAGGGCAAAGAGGGATATATGGGAGAGTTTAGAAGGAGGAAACCAAAGAGGAAAATTATGCAATTATATTATGATCTTAAAAAGTAAAAGAAATAATTTTTAAAAATAAACTTAATCTAAAAATATGTAAGGAATTGCAATAGAGGCAAATATCTAACACAAGATAAGCCTTTAGCTTTATATATTGTTATTGAAGCTCACTTTGGGGCATGTACATGCCTTATGCTATTAGAAGATGGTGGGTGGTTCTTACTGCAGCATAAGTGGGCATATCCTGAATGGTTAAATTGTCTTAACTATGAATTATATAATGCTTGATGGTTAAGACACCCGAGTTCAATGTATGAAAGCAAAATACACATGCATATACAGAGGAATAGGTAAAGGGAAATGTGGTATGCATACACACATACATATAATAAAATTTTATTCAGCTGTAATGAAGAAAAAAGTATGTAGGAAGTAGAAAAATGTATGGTATAAGAAAGCATCATATTAAACTAATGAAATCAGACTCAGAAAAATTATATCTTTTCTCATCTGTTGATGTTAATTTTTATATAAATACAAAAAAATATTATGTACATGTGACCCTGAGATGAAGCAAAACTGCCTAGGAAACAAAGGGGGAATAATAGGAGAGGAAAGGGAGATCAGACAAAGGGTAGATGGTATGGGGTAGGTAGTCAAAGTATGTTATATCCACAAAACAAATACATCCTTACAGAACTCACTACTTTGTAAAGTGAATATATGCCATTAGCAAAAATGCAACATATACCTTAATATTTTAAACTTTTGTTTTATGAGTGTCATAAATATACCTCAGATGGTTTCTTAAGCAAGAGAGTTTGCTGTTCAATAGCACAGTGCATGCTACTACATAGCAGGTCCTATAGAAATGATTGTTACTATTGGAAAGGCCATGAATTGAAGACTATAATGTAAGCATTAACTTGATGTGGAAAGTGATAAAGCAGACATTGAAAAAAAAAACACAGAAGCAGGGAGACAGGAAAAAGAGTGATAGATTTTTCTTTGAGTAGTTTATTTAGGGTTGTAGCATCCCTAACAAGAATTCATTCCTGTGTTAAGATGCATACCAGTACAACTCACTAGGAAGAACTTTTTCTGCTTCTTGATTTTTCTTCTCAGAAGAGATAAAATGTCTACAGTGTTCTGATTCATTTCACAGAACAAGAAGCACACACTATGGAATGTGATTACATTGCAAATATGCTGGAAAGTGATTTCATGAATCTGAAATTTTCAATCACTCTTCAGAATGACAGAGGGCAAAATTCCAAAAAGAGTTTCCTTGAGAACATTTTTGTTTTTAATTTTTATTATAATTTATTCACTTTGTGACCCAGTTGTAGCCCCCTCCTTCACCCCTCCCAATCCTGCTCTCCCTTGCTCTTCTCCTCCCTTGCCCCTTCCCCAGTCCACTGATAAGGGAAGTCCTTGTCCCCTTCCATCTGACCCTAGCCTATTAGGTCTCATCAGGACTGGCTGCATTGTCTTCCTCTGTGGTCTGGTAAGGCTATTCCCCTTCCTCCTCAGGGGGAGCTGATCAAAGAGCCAGCCACTGAGTTCATGTCAGAGAGAGTCCCTGTTCCCATTACTAGGAACCCTCTTGAAGACTGATCTGCCATGGGCTACATCTGTGCAGGTGTTCTAGGTTATCTCATTGCATGGTCCTTGGTTGGAGCATCAATCTCAGAAAAGACCCTTGGGCCTAGATTTTTGGTTCTGTTGCTTCCTTGTGGAGCTCCTTGAGAACATTTAAAATCAATACAAAGTCTAAATTTTCTTTTTATGCATACTTTACTTGAGATTTAATGAGGCAAGGTATCTGGTTGAGCCCAACAAAAGATAATCAGGAGAATTAATTTAGACTATGTACATGTTTTTATATATAGTAAGTGGGCAAGTGAATAAACCAAAACAGCTATTACTATTATTTGGGCATTAAAAAAAACATTTATTTCCTTTTTCCTGGTTTCTTTCTTATTTGCTGCTTCTTACACTTTAACTGCCCTTCTTTCATCCTCCATCTGTTTGAACATTTGCTTCTATGGTCCTTATTCTTAGTGGTAGTCATCAGCCTTATTCTCTTCTAACCCTACAAACATCCCTTCTAAGTCTCCATCTTTGCTATGGTTTTTTATTCCATGTAATTGGATACATTCTTCTGATATCTTGTCTCTACCTACTTTCATCTGCCTTGAAAAAAAGCTCTACATAGATGTCCTACTGTATTTATCCTATCCCATTGCTGTTCATTGTATCTGAGCCATTCCTCTTTTCTTGCTGAGACAGAAATAAGACTGTATTGGAAACAACAAGGAAGGGAAAGGGAGAGAAAACAAAATTTAGAAAGTATGGGTTGTAATTAGCTACTGTAATTCCTTCAGATCTTAAAAAAAAGTTTTATGCTATTAGGGAGGCACTGTGTTCTGAGACTGAGAATATCCCAAGTGTCCTTGTGTGTATCTAAACACCTTATTGTTTTGACTCCAGCTATCCTAGGCCATTTGGTTCAAATTATGTATTTCTAAGATTGTTTCACTTTATCTTTTCCATGCTGGACTTTTTTTAAACCCAAAAAGGCTAGAATTGTATCTGTTTTGATCTCTTCCCAGCCCCTAGCATGTGGTAGGCATTCAGTAAAAGACTGTTGAATAAATGAATGAGTGATACAATCTGAGCATGTAATACTCTCTAACTTTCTGTGTTCTTAGAAATAACAAATAGTCTTGAAAATCATGTCTACCAGAATCTAGAGGGTTCTTTACATATCACCATCTCCCTCACTCCTGACCTATAAATACTCATCACTTTCTAGTACTCTTATCTTGAGAATTTATAGTGCCATTTCTCCATCCCTGATGTTACTATATTGCTTAGGTTCTCACCATTTTCCCCTGAATTCATAATGTAATTCTAATCCTTTGTCATCACTGCAGGATATTTTCTTAAAGTGCAAAAGTAACCATTTTACTCTGATGCTTAAAAACCTTTCAACAGACTCCCTATTGCTTTGAAGATGCAATTCAAATGCTTAAACTTGATTGACTAAGCTCTTCACAACTTAAATCTCCTCTCAGCCTTTCTTGTCCTACCCCTTTTCATCCTTTCCTATCCTCTCTTGTCATCCAGAACTAACAGTATCCCAAATCACATTCTTGCCTTTGCACGTAGTCTTTTTGTCTAGAATATTTTTAGAGAGGTTTGCTAGCTAGCTAGCTCTTCATTCATCAAAGCAAAACTAAAAAGACCCTTCCTCTATGAGAAATCTTACAAAACTCTCCCAGACAAAAAGCCTTGTATTCTATACTGAGAACACTAAAAGTTCTTGATTATAGCTCCTACTGTCTGCAACAAATATTTCTTGTGGTCTTGGCTCTATGTTCATTGGCCTCTTCTATAAGGAAGGTCCAAGTCTTTATTCACCATAGGTGTCCTATATTTCCTGCTCTATAGCTACAGGTTTTTTCTGCAATAAAATGTATGTCCAAAATACATAAAGAGCTCCTAAACTCAATAAAAATTGAACACATACCCAATATAAAATAAGCAAAAGATTTTTTTAAAAGAATTTTTAGAATAACTATAACAATGAAGATAATACCTCTGATGACTCTATTATTAATCTTAAAAGATAAGTACTCCCTGGTTATTTTAATCATGATGTCAAGTATTAAGCTGTTAAATTACTAGAGCATAACAGTTCTTAACATATTTATTTCAATTCATTTTATAAGCACAGTGAAGCTTGTGTTCACTTGTCCATGGAAACCCACTTGGCTCTCGAGTTCAGCAAAGGAACAATGAACTAATTTCTCTGCCCTCTGTCACGTTTTTCTCTCCATTCTGCTCTTTTGTTTGTTCTCATTCTCTTTCCAATATTGTCTTGCCTGTAACTGCTACACAACAGGATAAACATATGCATACAGTAATGGAAGGCATATTGTCATGAATGGGATGGCTCTGGTTTCCCAGCTGATTAAAATGCATGAATTCTTTCAGTTCCAAGCATGCTTTTAATCTCATGTACACTAGTGTGGCATCTTTAAAATACAGAATAATGAACATATAAATGGGAGAATATTAACAATACATCTGCATTTGAGAGTGCATAAATTTCCTAAGAATGTAAAATGTTATCATTACCAGAAAGGAACAAAAAGCAGCCTAGAAAGAATGCAGCACAGGATAAGACAAGACATGAAAGTAACATATGGATGAAAGCAAGCCTTTAGGCTCATTTATAGCGACAGAATGATAGAATGATAGAATATTGGCAGAATGATAGAATATTGAAAGTAAGAGCTTGTTTTCTTTTTTTTTAATTTATTACAATTTACTCACTTTGTTTCCCAGCTGTAACTCCCTCCTTTATTCCCTTCCAATCCCGCCCACTCTCCCTTCCTTTTCTCCTCCCATGCCCCTTAACCAGTCACTGATAGGGGAGGCCCTCCTCCTCCTCTCACATCTGACTCCAGCCTATCAGGTCTCATCAGGACTGGCTGCTTTGTCTTCTTCTGTGGTCTGATAAGGCAGCTCTGTCACCCTTAGAGGGGTGTGATCAAAGAGTCAGGAACTGAGTTCATGTCAGAGACACTCCCTGTTTTCCTTACTAGGGTACCCATTTGGAGACTGAGCAGCCATGAGCTACATCTCTGCAGGGGTTTTAGATTATCTCCTTGCATGGTCCTTGGTTGGAGTATGAGTCTCAGAAAAGACCTTAGTGCCCAGATTTTTTTGATTTTGTGGCTCTCCTTGTGGAACTCCTGTCCCCTCGAGGTCTTGCATCTCCTCTTTCTTTATAAGATTCTCTGCACTCTGACCAAAGTTTGGCTATGAGTCTCAGCATATGCTTTGATACCCTGCTGGGTAGATTCTTTCAGAGGCCCTCTGTGGTACGCTTCTATCCAGTTCTCTGTTTTCTCCTTCTTCAGATGTCTATCCTGTTTGTCTTTCTGAATAAGGGTTGAGCATATTACCCAGGGTCCTCCTTCCTGCTTAGCTTCTTTAGGTGTACTGATTTTAGTATGTTTATTCTATAATATATGCCTAATATCCAATTATAGGTGAGTATATAACATGTGTGTCTTTCTCCTTCTTGGAAACCTCACTCAAGGATGTTCTTTTCTAGTTTCCACCATTTGCCTGCAAATTTCATGTTTTCCTTATTTTTAATTGCTTTTTAATTGTTTTTAATACCATTGTGTAAATGTATGACAGTTTCTGTATCCATTCCTCAGTTTAGGGACAACCAGATTGTTTCCAGATTCTGAATATTAAGAAGAAAGCTGCTACAAACATGTTTGAGTAAATTCCTTGTTGTATACTTGAGTATATTTTGAATATATGCCTAGGAGTTATATAGCTGGATCTTGAAGTAATATTATACCTAATAGTCTGAGAAAGCACCGGATTGCTATCCAAAATGATTGTATAAGTTTACATTCCCACCAGCAATGGAAGAGGTTCCCCCTTTCTCCACATCCTCTCCAGCATGCTTTGTCACTTGAGTTTTTGATCTTAGCCATTCTAATGGGTAGAAGATGGAATCTCAGGGTCGTTTTGATTTGCACTTCCTTGCTGATTAGGGATGTTGAACATTTCTTTAAGTGTTCAACTGCCATTCGATATTCCTCTATTGAGAATCCTCTGTTTAGCTCTGTACCCCATTTTTTTAATTGGATTACTTGATTTGTTGCTGTTTAACTTCTTGAGTTCTTTATATATTCTGGATATTAGCCCTCTGTCAGATAAAGGGTCAGTGAAGATCCTTTCCCAGTCCGTATGCTATCTTTTTGCTGTGATTACAGCGTTCTTTACAGAAGCTTTTCAGTTTCATGAGGTCTTGTATATTGATTTTTCATCTTAGAGCCTGTGCTATTGGTGTTCTGTTCAGGAAGTTGTCTCCTGTGCTAATGAGTTCAAGGCTCTTCCTCACTTTTTCCTCTAACAGGGTTAGTATGTCTGGTTTTATGATGAGGTCTTTGATCCACTTGGACTTTAGTTTTGTGCAAGGTGATAAGTAGGGATCTATTTGCATGTAGATATCCAGTTAGACCAGTATAATTTGTTGATGGTATCTTTTTCCATTGTATTGTTTTGGCATCTTTGTCAAAAGTCAGATGTCCATAGGTGTGTAGGTTTATTTCTGGGTCTTTTATTCAATTCCATTGATCCATCATTCAGTTTCTATGCCAGTACCATTCAGTTTTTATTACTGTTGCACTAAAGTACAGCTTGAGATCAGGGTTGGAGATACCTCCAGAAGATCTTTTATTGTAGAGGATTGTTTTAGCAATTCTGGGTTTCTTGTTATTCCGTATGAAGCTGAGAATTTTTCTTTCAAGGTCTGTAAAGTGTTAGCAATTTGATGAAAATTGCATTGAATCTGTAGGTTGCTTTTGGTAAGTGGGCCATTTTTACTATGCTAATCCTGCTGAGCTATGAATATGGGAGATCGTTCTATATTCTGATATCTTCTTCCACTTCTTTCTTCAGAAACTTGAAGGTTTTTTTTTTTCATATAAATGTTTGACTTCTTTGTTTAGAGTTATACCAAGGCACTTCATGTATTTTGTGGGTGTTCTGAATTTTCTCCTAATTTCTTTCTCAGCCCATGTGTCTATTGTATACAGAAGGGGTACTGATTCTTTTTATTTAATTTAATTTTGTATCCAGCCACTTTGCTGAAGGTGTTTTATCAGCTTTAGGAGTTCCCTGGTAGGATTTTTGCTGTCTCTCCTGTATACTGTCCTATGATCTGGAAACAGTGAAACTTTGACTTCTCTCTTTCCAAACTGAATCCCTCTGATCTCCTTTAATTTTCTTATTGCTCTAGAAAGGACTTCAAGAACTATGTTGAAAAGATATGGAAAGATTGGGCAGCCTTGTTTTGTCTCTGATTTCAGTGGGATTGATTTAAGTTTCTCTGTATTTAGTTTGGTGTGGCTATATGCTTGTTGTATATTGCTTTTACTATGTTTAGGTAAGTGCCTTGGATCGCTGATCTCTCTAGGACTTTAAACATGAAGGAGTGTTGTATTTTATCAACTGCCTTTTCAGCATCGTGTTTTTTTTTTCTTTTAGTTTGTTTATATGGACGACATTTATGGAATTCCATATATTGAACCACCCCTGCATACCTGGGATGAAGTTTACTTGGTCATAGTGGATGATATCTTTGATGTGTTCTTGCATTTGGTTTGTGAGTAATTTGTTGAGTATCTTTTCATCTATGTTCATAAGGGAAATTGGCGTGAAATTCTCTTTCTTTGTTGGGTTTTTGTGAGGTTTAGGTATCAAGGTGACTGTGGATTCATAGAATGAGTTTGGTAAAGTTCCTTCTGTTTCTAGTTTGTGAAATATTTTGAAGAGTACTGGTGTTAACTCTTCTTTGAAGGTATGGCACAATTCTGCTCTGAAACCATCTGGCCCTAGGCTTTTTTTGGATGGGAGACTTTTGATGACAGCTTTTGTTTTCTTAGAAGATATAGTGGTATTAATTTATATAAGTGTTCTTGATTCAGATTTGGTAAGTGAAATAGATCAACAAAATTGTCCAATTTATTTAGATTTTCAAATTGTGTGGCATATAGGCTGTTGAAGTAAGACCTAATGATTGTTTGGATTTCTCCGTGTCTGTTGTTATGTCTCCCTTTTCTTTTCTGATTTTAATGATTTGGATAGTTTCTCTTTGCCTTTTAGTTAGATTGGTTAAGGGCTTATTCTATCTTGTTGATTTTCTCAAAGAACCAGCTCTTGGTTTCATTGATTATTTGAATTGTTTTCTTTGTTTCTAATTTATTGGTTTCAGCCCTGAGTTTGATTATTTCCAGCCATCTTGTTCCTCTTGGGTGTGTCTTCTTCTTCTTCTTCTTCTTCTTCTTCTTCTTCTTCTTCTTCTTCTTCTTCTTCTTCTTCTTCTCTTCTTCTTCTTTTTCTTCTTCTTCTTCTCCTTCTCCTCCTCCTCCTCCTCCTCCTCTTCCTCCTCTTCCTCCTCCTCCTCCTCCTTCTCCTCCTTATCCTTCTTCTTCTTCCACTGGCAGTAATCCTGGGGTGGAGTTTATCCTATTGGTGGAAGATGGTTGTTGGTTGTTCCAGAAGGAGGCCTCCTCAGCTTTTTGGATATGGTCATCAAATGGACAGTGCTTCTCAGAGATTTGCCACAGCTCACCTCAGGTGTATGGAACTGTGGGATAACTGGAGACTTTGGTAGTCAAGGGGTCTCTCTTCTCACTAGAAGTAGTCCTGGATACAGCTGCTTTCCTGCTGGGTTTCAGGCTCTGATTTTATTGAGCTGCTGCTGCTGCTGCTCTTGCACTTTGTTTGCTGGGCAAACAAAGAAGCACCTTAGTTTGGTCAGTTTAGCTATGGAGAAATGTTGTACCTTAGAGAAGTGTCTGGGGTCTGATCCCATGAGCCCCAGGCTTCTGTAGGTCTTTGTTTGGAGCTCTGTGTCACAGTACCCATGTGGTAATCAGTGAAACGTGAGCGCAGCACTCAGGCTTGTGGCATGAGGCTAGAGCTCAGAGCCTGTGGGATCCAGGAAGTTTTCAGATTAGCTGGGTGTCCTGAGGTCAGACCTGATGTTTCCTGCACCGTGGAGTTTCCTCTCAACAAGGAGACCCATTCTGTGGAATTTGGGTGACCACAATTATTCTGGGATGATAAGTAGAGCAAGCAGGCACAGAGAAGTGGCTCTGTGTTGGTGATTGGGCACTTGCAGGAACCTGGGAACTTTTCAGGAGAACGTTTTGTGCTGGGTAGGGGTTTCATGGTGGGTGCCCTGATGTAGGACCTGATGTTTCCTTCACTGTGAGGTTTCCTCCCAACAGGGGAACCCAGTCTCTGGTGTTTGGGGTACACAGTTCTGTCTGAGACAGTGAGTCTGTTGCTCATGCATGTGTCTCTGGGCTGGTGGCTAAGAGCCTACTGGAGCCATGGACCTTGTCCAGGTGTCTGAGTGACATGAGGTGGGTCCCTTGGAATTTACTCTTTCACTTGGGCCTTTCACTGAACTAAAAAACCCAGTTTCTGGTGTTGTGAGTCCCACAATTCATTCAGATCATGCAGTCCTGTGGCTCTGGCATGAGGAGAGAGCACTTGTTGGGACCCAATAACTATTCTGGGGTTTAACTGTGTGAACTGAGATTGGACCTGATTCCTATCCACACCATGGGGTTCCCTCTCACCTGGGAAACACAATTGTTGGTGTTTTAGGGGCCACAGTTCGGTCTGTTGGTAGCTGTGCAGTCACTGCTGTCCTGTTCCTCAGTGGATCTTGGATCCTCCAAAGAACCTGTTTTCTTAAAAACAAGGCTCTGCTGTGTTCTGAGACCAACAAAAAAGGAGCAAAGCACAGCAAGCACATGCAGAATTGTGACTAGTAGCATCTTTTAGGAAATAAACAGCTATTACTTGGCAACTGGAGGAGAATGTGACATGGTTAACCACCTCTTGCTAGTCCTGTGCAGCACCTTTCCAGAAGGAACATTATGCTGTTCAGCTTAAGTGGTTGCTTCTTTCTCAAATCTTGGTTATAATATTTTAATCTCTGTATTTCTTCAACCACATTATGACTTCAAGCACTTTACAGCAAGCCACAGGTAAGAAATGACCTGTGCTTACAGAATTTGGAAAAGAGCCCATTGTGTCATTACATATATTAGCTATTGATCCCTTGTTATCCAAAAGTGGTCCTGAGATCAGCTTCCTCATAAGTGACTGAGAGTGAGTTAAAAAGGCAGAATCTCAGCTGGATGTAGTAGCGGAAATCTGTAATCTCAGCACCTGGGGACTGAGGCAGGAGGATTACAAGTTCTATGTCAGCCTGAACTACAGTGAGTTTCTGGGCAAGGCAGGGCTACATAGCAAGACCCTTTCTCAAGATATGCAAAATAAGTATGTATTATCAGGCAGCACTCCAGAGTTTCTAAATCAGATTCTGAATTCCAGCAAGAAGCCCAAATGGTTTACATGTGTGCATATTCGATTCAAGAAGTGACTGTCTAATACTCACATATCCCATATAATAAAACAATCAGCATTCCCGTTACTCACTTGAGAGAATGAGAACAGGGAGATAAAATTTCTTGATGTGGATCAATATCTAAAAAGTACCGTGGTTGAGATTTTAAAGTAGTTTCCATAATTTTCAATGTCAGTCATGCCTCCCTTACACCATTATTTTTCCTCCATATGAATGAATTTAGTGGTTCTGGTGAATACTACACATTCCCCGCCTCATCCGTTTCCTATTTCAGATACCCAGACTCTTACTCTCAGATATGTAGGATTGAAGTTAAACATTATCTGTCTCTTGAAATCTATGATGAGACTGCCTGGATAAACTTTTAAACCTTGGTATTCAGGAGTTTGATCACAATGTTTCCTTTACCCATTAGTTAAAAAAAAAAAAAAGGCAAAGTAACTTGAGGCAAATAAAGGATTAGAGGTGTGAAGAAAGACGAAAGTAAAGTACCCTGATGTTATAACTTAGCATGAATCAACCCTTCTATGGACTCCCTCTGTCTTCGAAATTTGCCATAATATGGCTTGAGCCTATTCAAAGACCTCTGCCACAAGCCTCTGGATACTTTGAATCAAGAATATGTTTCCAGGGAAATGAACACAGAATGTCCTTCAGAGATTTAGCTCTGTGATCCAGAGCAATGGAGAAGAAATGTGAAACAGCTGTGCTTTCCACAGCTCAAGGCTACAGCCTCATGAAAAACAGACATTCCAAAAATGTTTCCAGTAGTGACTATTTTGGAATCTGTACCAAGTACTTAATAGATATATCAGTAAGTATCTTGAAAGCATTACTTAGGAATAATAATAATGGCTAGGGATGGAGAGAGGCTTATGTTTAAAAACCAGTAGCATATTTTCTTGGTTCAAAATACTGGGTTTCATCATTAAATTTTAGTAAAAATATTTTGACTCTATTCCTTCCTCCAGTGGTCTCTCCCTTACCCTAATTACCCTCTTACCAGTTCTTTTCCTTTTTCATTTCTTCTTTCTTACTATACAGAAAATGTGTGATATTGGGCATTCTGAGTCTGGCTTATCTCACTTAATATCATGCGCTTCAATTAAATCTATTTTCCTACATGCTATAGTTTCAAATCTGGATTCTCTCTCAGTTCTTCATCAACTACCTCCCTAACAGAATACACTGCTAAGACCCGCCCCCATTAATCTCCTGTTCACCTCTGTATCAGGCAGATTACTCCCTAGCTTGGTGATATCTTTTTTTTTTTCCTGAAAGCCTCACTTTGTACTTTTTAAATTATAGCTTTCTTTTGTTTCCTTTTTTTGTTTGTTTGTTCGCCTTCCTTATTTTCTGACTTGAAATTAAATTTATTTATGCCTGTGTCCCAAATACTTCCCCACCCAAACACCCCTCCACACCCTAGCAGAGGTCAGTAGTATGGTTAATTGCTCTGTAAACTGGATGAAATACAAAGCTCACCTAAACAGCAGCCTCTGAAGGTGAACTCTTCATTGATGGTTGAGTAATTCTATTTGTTTAATATATAACTTGCAATAGCTCACAGCCCCTTTCTTGCAGCCATTGCCCTTGGGATTTTTGTGTTAATTCTTTTTTAAAAATTTTTATTATTCATTACATTTTATTAACTTTGTATCCCGCTCCTTCATTCCTTCCCAATCTCACCCTCCCTCCCTCATCTCCTCCCTGTCCCTTTCCAAGTCCACTGATAGGGGAGGACCTCCTCCCCTTTCATCTGACCCTGTTTTATCAGGTATCTTCAGGACTGGCTGCACAGTCCTCCTCTGTGGACTAGCAGTCTTGAGTCTTGTTTGCTTTTTTGTGTGTGTGTGTGTGCTGCTTAATTTTGCCTCATTGTCTTCCAAGATGTGAACACAATCTATATAACCTTCATATTTGACCACCTCTGCTTCTGGTTAATTTGAAATAAAGATATTAAAAGTTCTGATATTTTTTTATGTAGTTACACATGCTCATTCCCTGACATTTGAAAACACACTGTATGTTAAATATGATAAGCATCTTACGTGTAATTCAACCTTTGTAGAAATGATCTAAGGATATATGTGCTATTGGTATCCCTATTTTTCACAGATCCTTGAAGTATGAAGAAGTAGCTTGTACATGATTACACTCACAATTTTGGGCTTTGTGTTACTCATAAACACTGTATTAGTCAGGATTCTCTGGAGGATACAATAGGATACAAACAATAGGATGAATACATATTATAAATGGGATTTATTAGATTAGCTTTTACAATAGTGGCTGGGTATTCCTATGCTAGAGAAGCAGAGAACCAAGCAACTCTCTCAGTCCAGGAGGCTGGGCTCAGCAGAACTTAAAGCATAAAGAATTTATGGAATGCTACTGGTCTTTAGTCCATGTTGGAAGGCTAAGGACCTGGAAGCTGAACAAAGATGTCCTCTAAAAGATTCCACCTAGCAGGGCATCGAAGCACATGCAGAGATTCACAGCCAAACTTTGGACAGAGCTCAGGGAGTCCTTTGGAAAAAGGGATAGAAAAGGACATGGAGGGGACAGAAGCCACAGAAGGAGCCCTACAGGCCAAAAAAGCTGGACCCAGGGGTTACTACAGAGACTGATGCATCAACCAAGGATCATGCATGGGAGAATACCTGGACCTCTTGCACAGACGTAGCCCATGGGTAACTCAGTCTCTATGTGGGTTCCCTAGTAAGGGGAAAAGAGACAGTCTCTGACATGGACTAGGTTGCCTGCTCCTTGATCACTTCTTCCTGGTGGGGTGACCTAGCCAGTCTACAGAGGAAGATGATCCAGGCAGTCTTAATGGGACCTGATGGGCTGGGGTCAGACAGTAGGGAAGGAGGACTCTCCTTATCAGTGGACTTGGGGAGAGGGATAGGGGAAGAAGAAGGAGGGAGCATGGGGCCAGAAGGGGATGATGGAGAGAGCTCCAACTGGGATACAAAGTGGATAAATTTTAAATGATGATGATGATGATAGAAAAAAGAACTGGAGGCTGGTGTTAATGGAGAATCACAGCGGCCTCAGCAGCAGTAGCAAAAGCAACAACAAACACAGACCCACTCATCAGCAAGAATTGAGGGCAGATAGAAAGGAAAACAGCCTTGATTTCCCTCAGCCGTCTTTATATCTGGAGCATCTACTAGAAGGTGACTAATTCTCCCAATTAGTCCTGTAATCTCTAAACTTTTTCACAGTACCCACCTTTAAGTCTTCTGTAGCAGGTATTCAGCAAACACAGATGATTCCTTATTAGCTTCGGTTAAGCAATGAAAATTACAGTACCTTAGTGTGTGTTGCAGCACTATTATTTTTATAAATCATCATTAGAGAAAAATGCAACTGCCACTAATATCTTCAAAACTCAACATAAAACATTTTTGAATATTTCAAATGTTGGATTATTCATAACCACTTGACCTTTCTCTAGTAGCAGAAATCTCTGAGAGCTGACATGTTACAGGCATTTGAAGAAGCCATTATGCAAATGGAAGTATTATGTCTGCTCAGATATTTGTTGTAGGTATTATGGCAGACACAAAAATAGCATAATGCATCCTCTCAAAGGGTTCACTAACTTGGCAGAGGAGTGGGGGACAGAAGAAAAGCTAGATACATTGAATAACAATGAAAATTTTAAATGGATCTTTGAGAAGATGATGACAATAAAAAGTTAATGCATGATCATACCACAGCAATTCAGAGAAAGGGCATATAATTCCAGGCTCAGGTAAATGATCTAGAGAGGTCAGGGAGGATAGATGGATTTAAAGCTACAGTAGGAAAGGTCAATAGAATTAAATAAGGGAGTGCACATAGGGTTGATTAAAATAGCATGGTAGATTAAATGAAGCAGTTTGGCAAGTACCTTCATTTTACTTGGTTCATAATTCAGTGTTAAGGAAATAAACTGTAACTTAGTTTGAAATTTGTGATTTATGTAGTCTACAGCAAAGCAATAGAAGATGGAATTAAGATGTCTGCTACATTTTTATGGCTATGAAGTTCATGCTGGAGATGAAGTGACAACTATTACTGTTAGTACTATTAGTTCACTGGACTTTTTAAAAACTATGATTGCATCACTTATCATTTCTCCTTCCTCCTTCCAAACCCTTCCAGATATCTCTCCTTGCTGTTTCAAATTCATGTCCTTTTATTTCATTTGTTATTACTATATGAATAATATATGTGTATCTATATACATATATACATTTCTAAATATAACCTGTTCAGTCTGTATATTGTTATCCATATGTATGTCTTCACGGTTAACCATTTGGTACAAAAACAACAATAAACATACCAAAATGGAAGGAGAAAAGCCACAGGCTTCAAGTCTATGCAAAGAACTTCAGACAACTAAAGAATGCTGAGAGTAGGAGAAATAGTCTTCCCCAGTGAAGAACATATTAACTGGTTATCAGTGGGCTATCTTTGGGCACCACAAGATGAGGTTTTGAAGTAAGTCTGATGAAGTATAAGCTTTGCAGATATACTATTTGCCAAAACCAGTATTATTGCCATAGGTCTCTGATGGGTTTCTCAGCGACAGCCTCAAAGCTGCATAGTGAATTAAGCTTGATGATGACATTGAAGCACTTCTGGGGTTAGCCTTTCAGGGGAGCAAGAAAAGCTACTACCATCACAGATTCTAAGAGTGGCTTCTAAATCTCTGACCTTTTCAGAAGGGTAAGATAACTCGAGACTACAGAGACTCTGTCATGTAAGACATAAGGGTATGCCTTTGCATGGGTACATGCATGCGTGTGTATGTGTGTGTGTGTGTGTGTGTGTGTACATAATTATGTTAATCTCATGATGATATCTGAGAATAAGAATTATGAATTCAATTTTCTGAGACAGGGTTCCTATGTGTAGTCTTGGCTATATTAAGACTTGCTCTTTGTAGACCAGGAAACTCACAGCAATCCACTTTTTTATGCCAAATTTTATTCCCTGAAATTATATTTACAAAATGAAAATATGATTGGGAGAGTATAAGCTGGAAGTAGTTTGCACTTTTGTCTAAATTATTTGAGTATGTATCCTGCCTTAATTTTTTTTCTAACAATAAAACGATTTGTAGAAATGGTTTTATAGAACATATATAAAAATAATATGTAGTGATAATATTCTTTTTAAACATGTTACTAAGCATGAAGGGGAGATAAGAAACAGTGTATGTCTATCCCAAGCAATAACTCTATTGTTGCTAGATTTTATAATACATTCCATGCCCACTTGTCTCTGAATAGAATAAGAGAAACTTTAAAAAGTTTAAGATGATTTTGATTTAAAAAGTGCATCTGGTTCATTATAATCTTTGTCTTGGTAATTTTGTCTTTTAAAGATTGGGAGAGGTAAAGAAAAAGAATAAGACACAAAAATTCAAAGTAAGGTCAAGATTCTGACAAATGCAATCAACCAAAGAAGGCAGAAAAATAACACTAGCAACAAGAAAAGATGTGTGTTTTTCATGAACAGGGGCAGGTTAGTAACAATTTTCTTCTAAAAATAAGTGGACAATGCATTATTTCTTGGTTGGTTATGATACACTATCACAGGACATGCGTGATATGCATGAGATCTAAAGTGAATAAAAATAAATCAATTAATAAAAAATAAAAACAAATAAGATAAAAATGTCAAATGAAACAAACACAAAAAGAGATTTCTGAAGAAAGCAAAGATCTCCTGGCACTGACAGCATGGATGAACATGGGAGAAAGTTTCTGCTTGCATCTTTACCTAGAATAACCACAAACTAAGTTAGCAGTAAAGTGGAACAGTAAGATTCAGGGCAAATAGCACTGGAGAGATTACTCAGTGGTTAAGAACACTTATTGTTCTTTAAGAGGACCTGAGTTCAGATCATAACATTCACATCCGTCATCTCCTAACCACCTGTAACTCCAATTCTACAGGATCAAATATCATTTTCTGGTTTCTGACAGCACCCAAAAATACATGGCAGACACACAAACATGACAATAAAACTATTACTTGAAAATATTAAGGACAAATGAAGTTTAATGAGAAAAGAAAAACCTGCTTTTTGATGTAAATGCCACTGATAATATTTTTTTTATTTCAACATTTGATAGAATGATTTTCCTTTCTTTTTTTTACTTGTTTTTTTATTTATTTTTATTTTATTTTATTTTATTTTGTTTTTTTTTTATCAGTTACATTTTATTAACTCTGTATCCCAGCCATGTCCCGATCCCTCATTCCCTCCCAGTCCCTCCCTCCCTCCCTCATCTCCACCGTGCCCCTTTCCAAGTCCACTGATAGGGGGGACCTCCTCCCCATTCATCTGATCCTGTTTTATCAGGTATCTTCAGGACTGGCTGCAAAGCCCTCCTCTGTGGCCTAACAGGACTGCTCCTCCCTTCGGGGGTGGGGAGACCAAAGAGCCAGTCCTTGAGTTCCTGTTAGAAATAGTCCTTGTTCCCCTCACTTTGGGAAACCAATTGGTTACTGAGCTACCACAGGCTACATCTGAGTGGAGGTTCTAGGTTATATCCATACATGGTCCTTGGTTGAATGTCAGTCTCAGAAAAGACCCTGTGCCCAGATATATTTGGTCCTTGTGGAGCTCCTATCCTTTCCCCATCAGACTAACTCCCCTTCTTTCTTATGATTCCCTCTACTCTGCCAAAGGTTTGGTCATAAGTCTTTGCTTTGAAAACACTGCTAGTTAGTCTTTCAGATGCCCTCAGTAGACTCCTGTCATACGTTCAATGCACATCCCATCTGTCTTTCTAAACGAGGATTGATCATCTTACCCCATGTCCGCTCAATTGATTATCTTTTTTAGGTGTATAGATTTCATTATGTTTATCATATCTTATAGGTCTATATAAGTGAGTATATCCCATGTTTGTCTTTCTCCTTCTGGGATATTTCACTCAGAATGATCTTTTCTAGATCCCACCATTTGCCTGCAAATTTCATGATTTCCTCCTTTTTGATTGCTGAGTAGTATTCCATTGTATAAAAATACCACAATTTCTGTACCCATTCCACCGTTGATGGACATCTGGGTTGTTTCCAGATTCTGGCTATTACAAATAGAGCTGCTATAAACATGGTTGAGCAAGTGTCCTTTTTGTGTACTTGAACAAACTTTGGGTATATACCTAGCAGTGGTATAGCTGGGTCTGGAGGAAGCACTATTCCTATTTGTCTTAGAAAGTGCCAGATAGATTTCCAGAGTGGTTGTATCAGTTTACATTCCCACCAGCAGTGGAGGAGGGTTCCCCTTTCTCCACAACCTCTCCAGCATGGGTTATCGCTTGAGTTTTTCATCTTGGCCATTCTGATGGGTGTAAGGTGATATCTCAGGGTTGTTTTGATTTGCATTTCCCTGATGGCTAATGAGGATGAGCATTTCTTTAAGTGTTTTTCTGCCATTCGATATTCCTCTGTCGAGAATTCTCTGTTTAGCTCTGTTCCCCATTTTTTAATTGGATTACTTGGATTGCTGCTTTTCAGCTTCTTTAGTTCTTTGTATATACTGGATATTAGTCCTCTGTCGGATAAAGGGTTAGTGAAGATTCTTTCCCAATCTGTAGGCAGTCGTTTTGTTTTGATGACGGTATCCTTTGCTTTACAGAAACTTTTCAGTTTCATGAGGTCCCATTTATTGATTGTTGCTCTTAGAGCCTGTGCTGTTGGTGTTCTGTTCAGGAAGTTGTCTCCTGTGCCAATGAGTTCTAGGCTGTTCCCCACTTTTTTTTCCAATTGATTTAGGGTATCTGGTTTTATGTTGAGGTCCTTGATCCACTTTGACTTTAGTTTTGTGCAGGGTGATAAATATGGATCTATTTTCATTTTTCTGCATGTAGACATCCAGTTGGTCCAGTACCATTTGTTGAAGATGCTGTCTTTTTTCCATTGAATGGATTTGGCTTCTTTGTCAAATATCGAGTATTCATATGTGTGTGGATTTATTTCTGGGTCTTCTGTGCGGTTCCATTGATCCTCCTTTCTGTTTCTATGCCAATACCATGCAGTTTTTATTACTGTTGCCCTGTAGTACAGCTTGAGATCAGGAATGGAGATACCTCCAGATGATCTGTTGTCGTACAGGATCGTTTTGGAGATTCTGGGTTTTTTGTTTCTCCATATGAAGCTGAGAATCTTTTTTTCAAGGTCTGTAAAGAATTGAGTTGGTATTTTGATGGGAATTGCATTGAATCTGTAGATTGCTTTTGGCAGTATGGCCATTTTCACAATGTTAATCCTACCAATCCATGAGCACGGGAGATCTTTCCATCTTCTGATATCTTCTTCGATTTCTTTCTTCAGAGACTTGAAGTTTTTCTCAAACAGGTCTTTCACTTGCTTGGTTAGAGTCACACCAAGGTACTTTATGTTATTAGTGGCTATTGTGAGGGGTGTTGTTTCCCTAATTTCTTTCTCAGCCTTTTTGTCTTTGGTATATAGGAGGGCTTCTGATTTTTTTGAGTTGATTTTGTATCCTGCCACTTTGCTGAAGGTGTTTATCAGCTGAAGGAGTTCTCTGGTTGAATTTTTGGGGTCTCTCATGTATACTATCATATCATCTGCAAATAGTGACACTTTGACCTCTTCATTCCCGATTTGTATCCCCTTGATCTCCTTTAGTTGTCTTATTGCTCTGGCTAGGACTTCAAGTACTATGTTGAAGAGATATGGGGACAATGGACAGCCTTGTCTTGTCCCTGATTTCAGTGGGATTGATTTAAGTTTCTCTCCATTGAGTTTGATGTTAGCTATAGGCTTGCTATATATTGCCTTTACTATCTTTAGGTATGTGCCTTGTATCCTTAATCTCTCCAAGACTTTAAACATGAATGGGTGTTGGACTTTGTCTAATGCTTTTTCGGCATCTAAGGAGATGATCATGTGGTTTTTCTCCTTCAGTTTGTTTATGTAGTGGATTACATTGATGGATTTCCGTATGTTGAACCACCCTTGCATGCCTGGGATGAAGCCTACTTGGTCATGGTGGATGATATCTTTGATGTGTTCTTGGATTCGGTTTGCAAGTAATTTATTGAGTATTTTTGCGTCAATGTTCATAAGAGAGATAGGCCTGAAGTTCTCTTTTTTTGTTGGGTCTTTGTGTGGTTTAGGTATTAAGGTGACTGTGGCTTCATAGAATGAGTTTGGTAGTGTTCCTTCTGTTTCTAGTTTGTGGAATAGCTTGAGGAGAATTGGAGTTAGCACTTCTTTGAAGGTCTTGTAGAATTCTGCGCTGAAGCGATCTGGTCCAGGGCTTTTTTTGGAGGGGAGACTGTTAATGACTGCTTCGATTTCCTTGGGAGATATAGGGCTATTCAGTCTTTCTACCTGATCTTGACTTAGTTTTGGTAGATGGAATCTTTCAA
The DNA here is from genome assembly GCF_030254825.1 of Meriones unguiculatus. Lineage (NCBI taxonomy): Eukaryota > Metazoa > Chordata > Mammalia > Rodentia > Muridae > Meriones > Meriones unguiculatus. The sequence goes on along the minus strand of NC_083369.1, from coordinate 134,705,437 downwards.
GAAAATTATCCATTTCATTTAGATTCTCAAATTTTGTGGCATATAGGCTTTTGTAGTATGACCTAATAATTGTTTGGATTTCCTCAATGTCTGTGGTTATGTCCCCATTTTCATTTCTGATTTTGCTGATCTGGATAGTTTCTCTCTGCTTTTTAGTTAGTTTGGCTAAGGGTTTGTCTATCTTGTTGATTTTCTCAAAGAACCCGCTTTTTGTTTCATTGATTCTTTGGATAGTTTTATTTGTTTCTAGTTGATTGATTTCAGCCCTTAGTTTGATTATTTCCAGCCGTCTGCTCCTCTTGGGTGTATCTGCTTCTTTTTTTTTCTAGGGTTTTCAGTTGGGCCATTAAGTTGTTTGTATGTGATGTTACAAATTTCTTCTTGCAGGCACTTAGTGCTATAAATTTTCCTCTGAGCACTGCTTTCAATGTGTCCCATAAATTTGGGTATGTTGTGCCTTCCTTTTCATTGAATTCTAGGAAGTCTTTAATTTCTTTCTTTATTTCTTCCTTAACCCAGCTGTCATTGAGTAGTAAGTTGTTCAGTTTCCATGTGCATGTCGGCTTTTTGTTGTTTCTGTTGTTGTTGATGTCTAGCTTTAGTCCATGGTGGTCAGATAGTATACAAGGGATTATTTCAATCCTTTTGTATCTGTTGAGGCTTGCTTTGTGGCCCACTATATTGTCTATTTTGGAAAAGGTTCCATGCGGTGCTGAAAAGAAGGTGTACTCTTTTGAGTTTGGGTGAAATGATCTGTAGACGTCTATTAGGTCCATTTGATTTAGGGATTCTGTGAGTGCTTTTATTTCCCTATTTGGTGTCTGTTTAGTTGATCTGTCCCTTGGTGAGAGTGGAGTGTTGAAGTCTCCCACTATTAAGGTATTAGGATCAATGTATGATTTAAGCTTTAATAATGTTTCATTTACGAATGTCGGTGCTCTTGTATTTGGGGCATAGATATTCAAGATTGTGATGTCCTCTTGGTGGATTTTTCCTTTGATGAGAATATAGTGGCCCTCCTTATCTTTTTTGATTAACTTGGGTTGAAAGTCTATTTTATTAGATATTAGGATGGCTACTCCAGCTTGTTTTCTGGAACCATTTGCTTGAAAAACAGTTTTCCAGCCCTTTACTCTGAGGTAGTGTTTGTCTTCGTTGCATAGGTGTGTTTCTTGGATGCAACAGAATGTTGGATCCTGTTTCCTTAACCATTCTGTTAGCCTGTGTCTTTTTATTGGTGAGTTGAGTCCATTGATATTGATAGATAATAGTGACCAATGCATGTTAGTTCCTTTTGTAATGGAGTCGATGATCTAACCCTGTTTCATTGCTTGTTTTCTTTTCATTTTTGTTGGGACATTATCTGTATGCCCTGTTTTCTTGGGTGAATTTGTTTTCATTGGATTGGAGTTTTCCTTCTAGTATCTTCTGTAGGGATGGTTTGCTGTGTAGATATTGTGTAAATTCAGTTTTGTCATGGAATATTTTGTTTTCTCCATCTATGTTGATTGAAAGCTTTGCAGGGTATAGTAGTCTGGGTTGACATTTGTGATCTCTTAGAGTCTCCATGATACTTGCCCAGGCCTTTCTGGCTTTCATAGTTTCTGATGAGAAGTCCGGTGTGATTCTGATAGGTCTACCTTCATATGTTACTTGGCCTTTTTCCCTTGCTGCTTTTAATATCTTTTCTTTGTTCTGTAGATTTAGTGTTTTGACTATGATGTGACGTGATGTGCTTCTTTTCTGGTCTAGTCTATTTGGAGTTCTGTAGGCCTCTTGTATATTTATGGACATCTCTTTCTTTAAGTTGGGAAAATTTTCTTCTATGATTTTCTTGAAAATATTTTCTGGACCTTGGAGTCTGGATCTTTTTAGTGAATTCCTATTATTCTTAGATTTTGTCTTTTCATAGCATCCTTGATTTCTTGGATATTTTGTGATTGGAACTTTTCTGATTTTACTTTTTCTTTGAGAGAAGTATCCATTTCTGCAAGTGTGTCTTCAGCTCCAGAGATTCTCTCTTCCATCTCTTGTATTCTGTTGGTAATGCTTACTTTTGTGGTTCCTGATCTTTTCTCCAAGTTCTCCAGCTCAAGGGTTTTCTCATTTTGTGTTTTCTTTATTGATTCTAATTCTGTTTTCATGCCTTGCACCATTTCTTTCATGTGTTTGAGTTTGGATTCCTGTCTCTCTACGATGGCCTCTATTTCTTTTTTCATTTCCTTCTTATATGCCACTAATTTTTCCTCTACTTGTGTATCTATTTGTTTGGCTATGTTTGCCTGTGTTTCTTTAAGGATATTGTCTATTTCTTCTTTCTTTGCCTCCAATTGACTGGCCATCTCTTTGAAAGATTTGTTCATTTCCTCCTTATTAGCCTCAAATAATTGGGCAAGCATGGCTTTAAAATCATTTTCCTGTGCTTCTGCTGAGTTGGAGTATCCATCGATTTTGGGGTTTGCTGGTGAAGTCATGATGTCCTGATTTATGTTGGAAGTATTCTTTCGCCTACCCCTGGCCATTGGCTTATCTGAAACCTTCCCTGTTTGTTTTTGGATTCTGCAGATCAGACTGGTGCTGTCTCTCCCTGGTGTCTGGAGAGTTCTTCAGGAAGCTGAGCACTCTCAGCGTGTGCTGAGGACTAGCTGTACAGGCAGGTCTCTTGGCAGAGATCATGGTATCCGGGGCTCTCTGCTCTCTGGTTTGGCCCTGTTTCTTTGATGTGTTCCGCCAGTTCTGTGCTGCTGTCACTGCCAGGTTCTGAGGTCTTGCTGCAGCTGGAGATTTCAGGGTGGTCACTTCAGCAGGGATGGGGTAACCAGGCTCTCTGTTCTCTGGTTTGGCCCTGGTTAGTCTTAAACTGGAGGGCTGTGGTGCCCCGCCAGTTCAGTGCTGCTCCGCCGCCATGTCCCGCTGTAACTGGAGACTGGGTTGCTAGTCCCAATGCTTTCTGGGAAGTCCTGGGATCTCTTCGTTGTGCTCTCCAAGCTTGGGAGGCCCAGCGCCTGGTGTGTCCAGGTTGTATGACGTTTCTGCCTGGTTTTGGTGAGTGTATAGCGTATTCTCTGTCACTGTAGGATTGGGCGGGCCGTACAGTCAGTTAAATGCGATCCTGCGGAGCTAGTATGGTGTCTAGCAGATTCGCTCCCTGGGTGGATGGTGCAGCGGCTGTGCGAATCTGGGACTCCGGGACACTACTGCTGGCTTTTGTCTGCCGCTAAAGTGCTTGGGGCTCCATCTCAGTGGCTGTATACCCCAGGCGGTTAGGTCTGCGCTGAGAAAGATGAGTCCGCTGTGCCGAGGAGGAAGGAGGTCTGGGGGAAGGGAGTGCCGCAAGAACAAAGGATCGTTTCTCTCCTTCCCCAAGCAAGTCTCTGGGTGACCGGAGGCCAAAGTTTTCACCTCCTGCGATGTTTCCTGTTGTTCAGAAAGCCTCGCTGTGGTTTTCCTGGGTTGGAGGTCCTTCCATTCTCCAACTCAGAAGATCAGGTATCCCACCGCTCAGAAACTGTGTGTGCTAGTCGCCATCTTGGCTCCGCCCCCCTGATAGAATGATTTTCAACTTACCTTTTTTTGGTCAGCCAATACAGACTTACATGTTTTATACAAGAAAAGAAAATCGCTTTAGCTATATTTTTTTAAATATTTTTATTTTCTATTTTTATTTTATTAATTA